>NC_141668.1:120171765-121652598 GCF_028749965.1 Puma concolor
TACACAGGCATCTCAGTCCAGATTTTCAGGGGGATGGGACCAGCGTGGCAATGGACTGTTATTAGTACGGCCCCTTCATTCACCTCTGATTAAGAGAAGCAAAAGAAAAAAAAGAAAAAAAAAGAGTGGCACGATGGTTTCCATTGGAAAAGGGAAAGATTTGTCCTTGAGACTCAGAGTCTTTTAAGTAGAGTTTAAGCTCTACTTAAAACATGTACACTATTCTGTATGTCTATTACACTTCAGTAAAAAGTTAAGAAAATAGTACAGTTTATAGAGCTGCCAGGGTCTGAGCTTAGAGAAATGAAAACAGGGAGGTGGGTCAGGTATATAGGTGAGGACTTCCTGGGGTCTCTGTATCTTGCTTGATAGGGTCCTCAGGCCCTTGACTTCATTCTTCAGCCTTTTTTTTTGTTGTTGTTGTTAAGTTTATTTTTCAGGTGGGGGAGGGGCAGACAGAGAGAGGGAAAGAGAGAATCACAAGCAGGCCCTGCAGCGCTGTGCATGAGGAGCCCAGCGCCGGGCTGGATCTCACAAACCCTGAGATCGTGGCCTGAGCCGAAATCAAGAGTTGGACGCTTAACCGACTGAGCCACCCAGGCACTCCTCATACTTCAGCTTAATGAATAATCAGATTATTTTTATCAGCCTTTGAGAAATCCTCCCCCCCCCCCTTTATTTTTTTTGCCAGCCTAACTCAAAAGAAATTCCTTTATAAGCAAGGTATCCATAGATAGGTTAACACTGAGGGATGTACTTCTCCAGGGCATATTCATCTCCCCAGCTTTAAGGTGGCTGGCTGGGAAACAGAATTAGTCATTGTTTGGGGAGCTTGGAATGAGAGAAAGGCAGAGATGGGTGGTTTTCAGACTTTTTTTTTTTCCAGGCTGCGGTGGAGCCAGGAGAATGAGAGATCCCATACATCTTGTGACCAGATGTGGCATTTGTAACTGGGACTCAGCAGTATCAACAAAACTGAGTCAATTTAAAACACACCACTGCTTTACTTACGTATTTAATTTTTACATTATATTTTTTTAGGTTACAAAAGTAATGCCCATTTCCCCCTAATGTCTTATTTTTAATTTTAGTTGAATTGAATTTATTTTTATTTAAAAAATTTTTTAAAGTTATTATTATTATTTATATTTATTTTTTATTTATTTATTTTATTTTTATTTATTTTTTAATTTTTAAAAAATTAAAAAAATTTTAATATATTTATTTATTTTTATTTTATTTTATTTTATTTTTTTTACCCCCTAATGTTTTATTAAGAAAATGTTCAAACATCTAGCAAAAATACCTAATTTAAAAAAATCATATATATATATGAAGTACACCATAAAGAAAGTAAAGTGTTCTTATAATCCTACCTCCTGGAGAGAACACTACTGTTACCGGTTTCCTATAGATTCCTCCGGAATTATTTTCTGTGTGTATACTAACATATATTATGATTGCCTTAACAATCATTTAATATTATTCATACTATTTCATCTCTTTTAAAAATATTTAAGTTTTGGGGTGCCTGGGTGTCTCAGTTGGTTGAGCATCCGACTTCGGCTCAGCTCGTGATCTCGCTGTCTGTGAGTTCAAGCCCCATGTCGGGCTTTGTCCTGACAGCTCAGAGCCTGGAGCCTGCTTTGGATTCTGTGTCTCCCTCTCTCTCTGCCCCTCCCCTGCTCATGCTCTGTTTCTCTCTCTGTCAAAAATAAATAAGCATTTAAAAAAATGAAAAAAATATTTAAGTTTTTCTTGGGCATCCTTGCATGTGAGAATTTATTGATTTATCTCATTCTTTTTCTTTTTAATGTTTATTTCTGAGAGAGACAGAGCATGAGCCAGGGAGAAGCAGAGAGAGAGGGACAGAGAGAATCCCAAGCAGGCACAGAGACTGATGAGGATCTCACAAACCTCGAGATCATGACCTGAGCCAAAATCAGGAGTTGGATGCTTAACCGACTGAGCCACCCAGATGCCCCTGTTTCATTCTTTTTTTTTTTTTTTTAATTTTTTTAATCTTATTTATTTTTGAGAGAAAGACAGAGTGTGAGCAGGGGAGGGGCAGAGAGAGAGGGAGACACAGAATCTGAAGCAGGCTTCAGGCCCTGAGCTGTCAGCACACAGCCCAACATGGGGCTTGAACTCATGAACTGTGAGATCATGACCTGAGCTGAAGTCGGACACTCAACTGACTAAGCCACCCTGGTACCCCTGTCTCATTATTTTTGAAAAAATAGTTTTACTGACGTATAAATTATGTACCATAAAATTCACCTGTTTTAATTCATTGACCTGTATAATTTGTTGACTTTTTAGTAAATTTTCAGAATTGTGCAACTAACACTGTAATCCAATTTTAGAACATTTCTTTCACCCCCTAAAATATTCCTTGTGCCCATTTGCAGTCACTCCCTGTCCTCATCTCTGTCACCAGGCAACCACTAATCTATTTTTTGTCTCTATAGATTTGCCTTTTATGGGCTTGCATATAAACAGAATAAAAAAAAAAACTTTTTCTGTGTGTAGCTCCTCTTAACAAACAAAATGTTTCTGAGGTTCATTCACATGACAGACCTTTGTTCCTTTTCAACAGTATTACATTTTAGGATAGTGTACATTTTGTTTATCTACCAGTTGGTAGATATTTGGGTTGTTTCTAGTTTTGGGCTAGTATGAATAATGCTGCTACAGACATTCATGTACAGATCTCTGCACAGACGTAGGTTTCATTCTTTTTGAGTGCCTATATAGATTTCCATTTTATGGCTGTATAACAGTGTGTTCGGCCAAATCTTACTGTTTGTTTTTTGTTTTTGTTTGATGAACAAATAATGCTGTGTTGAACATCATTGTTTTTTTTTTAAGATTTTATTTTTTTTAAAGTAATCTCTACACCCCGCGTGGAGCTTGAACTCATGACCCCAAGATCAAGATCAAGAGTTGCATGCTCTTCTGACTGAGCCAGCCAGGCGCCCCTGTACTGAACATCCTTGTACATTTATCTTTATGTGTGAATGTTTTTGGAAGATATATATTTAGAAGGGGAAGTTCCAAGTCAACAGATGTAAACATTTGAAATTGCAATAGCTAGTATCAAATTGTCTTCCAGGAGAAGTTGCACCAACTTATATCTCCTGCCCCTGGCAACGGGTGAGAGTGACTATTTTCCCTTGTATTTGTCAGTGTAAGCAAGAATGAATGTTTTCGTTTTTCTAATCACATAAATGAAAAATGTCTTATTGTCATTTTAATTGGTATTTCTTTTATTATTAGAGCGGTTTTGACCATTTGTTTGTCCATTGAGTTTTTTAATATTTTTCCTATAGCTCTGAAAGAACTCTTTGTATTTTAGGAAATTGGCCTTTTGCTTATAAAATCTACTGCAAGTTTTTCATTCCTCAGCTTATCCTTTTTTTTCCCTCAAAAATTCTGTTCATGGTAGTTGTGCTACACACAGATGTTTTACATTTTTAAGTAATCATATCTGTTAGGGATAAAAAAAATCTGTGAACATTTTACAAGTATCACTTAGATATTTATAATATTCCCATAAGGAGGTGAGGAAGGTAAAATATTGATGGGGGAGAAAGCTGAGGAATGTTCTATGCGCTTCATCTACCAAACATCTGGATGGTTAAGAGATTCTTTTCAGTGCTTTATGTGGTTGTTTTGGTGTCCTTTAAGCATAGACACTACATATTAGTGCAAAACCCAAGAAGTAAATCTGGATAATCTTTGCTTCCCAGACCCTTGCTAGTAATAATTATGACAGCTGATATGAATTGAATGCATACTGTATGCCATTGGTTGCCATTAATCCATGCTGTCACTCTGTGAGATTTTTTTCCCCATGTAAAAAGTTATTTCCCCGTGGAAAAAGGCACAGGGATCTTTAGGTAACTTGCTCCGTCATACAGCTAGCAGATGCTGAGGCTGGCAATCAGATCTTGGCCCAATGGAGGGAGGTTGGGATAGTGGGAGAAAGGAGGTGCCTCAAGCCCCAGCTCTGAGGTCAAAATGGTTTATAGGTTGGGGCACTTGGGTGGCTCAGTCGGTTGAGTGTCCGACTTCAGCTTAGGTCATGATCTTGTGGTTCTTGAGTTCAAGCCCCATATTGGGCTCTGGGCTGACAGCTCAGAGCCTGGAAGCCTGTTTTGGATTCTGTGTGTGTGTGTGTCTCTCTCTCTCTCTGCCCTTCCCCCACTTATGTTCTGTCTCTCAAAAATTAATAAGTGTTAAAAAAAATTTTTTTAAATGGTTTCTAGGTGGGCATTGCTCTGCCTGGGATGTTTTGAGCCTGAGCTATCCTGTAGGTTAACCTGGATAGGTCTGTGGATATTGAAGGCCTAGAAAGGATATGGTCAAAATCCATAAAAACCTTGGGGAGGATTCAGGGTGGGCATACATTTACTGATTTATTAGTTACTCAGGAAGCCTAGGGTACCAAGGGCAACTGTGGCACGGGGGCACAAAGATGAAGCCTGCTCTCAGGGACTCACTGTCTGGGTAGGTAAAAGGGATCTGTTCAAAGATTACTTGAACTAAAGTAGAGACGTGACTCAAGAGGTTCAGATAAAGAGCTGGGAGGCAGAGGAGAAGGAGCACAGACTTCACAGTGATACAGTCTTGGCTTTGAATTAATGTCCTAAGGTAATGACAACAACAGCAGCATTTGTTGAGCACTTACCGTGTATGTTGCACAGTTTGGCAGACAAGGAGCTCCTCTTCAGGGTTAAGGAGGTTCTGGGGGGGACTGTTGGCTGATAGCCCTCGGCTGTTGAGTGCCTTGGAGAACTGCCTCTGCTGAGGAGAGCTGCGTAGCCCAGAATTATACCCCTCCTGTCCCTCCCCCAAACTTGGGTCAACTATGAAGGGCCCTCTGAGTGTCTCCATTGGGACTGTTGCAGCCTTACTTCTTGCTGTGCTCAGTCCCTTCTCCTTCTTCCACAGGTTTTGGAATGAAGAGTAAACCCTAAAAAACTTTCTGTGTGATGATCTCCATCTTGGAGTTTGCTTTCCAGGTGGCCCCACCTGTGGCACATTGATGATCTGACTGTTCTCACACAGTCACAGCCCTGAGCTGGGATTACTTACTCCAGTTCACAGGAGAAGTCACTGAGATTTAAGGGGGGTTGAATGCTTTGCCCAGTGGCTTTACATGGCAGATCTTGGGTTCAAACCAAGTCCAGTTATGCCCAAAGCACAACCTTTCTATATTGCCACCCTGTAGGTATGTGCCTTTAGGTACTGGAAAACATGGGGTTATAAAATTAGATTTCTGGAAGGAAACTCAATGCTCCTTTGGTTAGAGCTCCTGTTCTTTAATCTCTGGACCTGAGATTCTCAGATCCAGCCCTGAAGGTCTCACGTCCTGGGAATGCCTTTCCTCACTGGTGAACCAGGGTGGTTGGTCACCCTATGTGAGGACTGACTGAAGCACTCAATGAATCCATCCATCCAGTCATCCATTCATTCAAGAAATATTCTTTGAGCATCTGCTGTGTGCCAGGTTATCACTTTAGGTACAGCAGTAAATAGAGCATACTCCCTGCCTTCTTGGAGTTGCCTTTTAGCAGGGGAGGCAGAGAGCAATGACCTAGAAAAGTGCATACTATAATGTCAAGCAATGGTAGGTGCTATGGAAGAAAATGAAGGGTGCTGAGCTGAGGGCAAGTAAGTGTTCTATTTTAGAGACATGGAACAAAGAAGCCTTCTGGCGTGTGGGGACCTCAGGCTGAAGACCTGAATGAAGGGAGGAACTGGCTACACAGGTATCAGTGGAAGTGCATTCCAGGAAGGAGGAATGGCACATGCCAACGCCCCAGGCATTGGCAGGTTTAAGAAAGATGGAGAAGGCAGGTGGCAGAAGCATGATGAGCCAAGGGGGAGAAGAGATTGGGGAGGCATCGAGGGACCATAATCCAGCGGGAGCTGGGGGGTTGGGAATAAAGACCTTGGGTTTTATTGCAAGTTGGTTTGGAGAAGGTGAGTGCTACCGTGAAGTTTATGTTTCAAAGGTTTCATGACTTGTATGCTGAGAATAGATTGTAACAGATGTTATTTCCATTTCCTTCCTGGATTATTTCTATTTCTATTTGAGGACAGTCAGAGAGGTTTCATGGAGGACATCATATTTAAGAGCACAGGCTCAGGAATCAGACTCCTTGAGTTCCAATCCTGGTTCTGCCCCTCATTGACCCTGGGACCTTGAACTATTTGCTTAATATGTTTAAACCTAGGCTTCTCCATCATTAAAATGGAGGTAATAACAATACCTGCTCTACGAAAGTGGGTTTGTTGTGAGGATGAAATGTGGTCATGCTTATAGAGTTTAACATAGCACCTGTTTTTTTTTAATAGCTGATTTTTTTATTGTGATAAAATATAACATAAAATCGGGGGTGCCTGAGTGGCTGAGTTGGTTGAGCGTCTGATTCTTTGTTGTGACTCAGGTCATGATCTCATGGTTCATGAGTTCAAGCCCTGCATCAGGCTCTATGCTGACAGCACGGTGCCTGCTTGGGATTCTCTCTTTCCTTCTCTCTCTACCCCTCCCCTCCTCCTCTTCATTTTTCTCTCTCAAAAATAAATAAACTTAAAAAATATATAACATAGGGGCCCCTGGGTGGCTCAGTTGGTTAAGCATCCAATTTCGGCTCAGGTTATGATTTGGCGGTTGGTGAGTTTAAGCCTGGCATTGGACTCTGTGCTGACAGCTCAGAGCCTGGAGCCTGCTTCAAATTCTGTGTCTCCCTTTCTCTCTGCCCCTCCCCTTGGCTCCATCTTTCTCTCTCAAAATAAATAAACTTAAAAAAATATAAAGCTGACCATTTTAACTATTTTTCAGTGTATGGAGCAGTGGCATTAAGCGTATTCACATTGTTGTGAAGTCATCACCACCATCCATATCCAGAACTTTTTTCATTTTCCCAAACTGAAACTTTGTTCCCATTAAACATGAACTCCCCACTCCTTCCTCCCCCAGGCCCTGGCACCCACCATCCTACCTCCGTCTCTGTGAGTTTGACTGCTCTAGGGACCTCATATAAGTGGAATTACACAGTGTTTGTCTTTTTGTGACTGGCTTATTTCACTTAGCATAATGTTCTCAAGTTTCCTCCATGTTGTAGCCTGTGTCAGAATTTCCTTCCTTTTTAAGGCTGAATAATATTCCATTATATGCCTATACCACATGTTTATCCGTTCATTCACTGATGGACATTTGGGTTGCTTCTGCCTCTGGCTATCGTGAATCATGTACTTGCGTTCTACAAGCACTGGACTTACCTTTGCTGTAATTTTGATCCTGGTGTAAGTGGTGGGAAATGGTAGGTGCTCAGGATCAGGAGACAGGAGATCAAAATTCTAGATTTTCATGAGGCCAACTCATTTATTCAGTCTGCGCCTCAACTCTCTCATCTGTGAAATGCCTACTTAAGGGGGTTTGTTATAAAAGTTCAAATTAGATATATTTTGCAAAGTTTATTTTTTATTTTTTAAAAACATTTTTAAAAATATTTATTTATTTTGGTGGTGGGGTGCAGAGAGAGGGACACAAAGAATCCAAAGCAGGCTCCAGGCTCCAGGCTCCAGGCTCCTAGCTGTCAGTACAGAGCCGGATGTGGGCTTGAACTCACCAACCATTAAGATCATGACCTGAGCTGAAGTCAGACACTCAACTGACTGAGCCACCCAGGCTCCCCTATTTGCAAACTTAAGAGCTACACTGTCCAATATGGTAGCCACCAGCCTTCTGAGCACTTCAAATGTGGTTAGTCTGAAATTAAGACATGCGGTCCATGTGAAATAAACACATTTTTTTTTGAAAACAGTACAGAATAAAGAGAATGTGAAATACTCCATAATAATTTTTATATTGGTACTTGTTGAAATAATAATGTTTTGGATATATTGGGTTAAATAAAATATATTATTAAAATTAATTTCATGTCCTTTTATTTTTAATATGGCTACTAGAAGACTTAAAAAGACACGTGTGGCTTGCTTCATGTTTTGATTGGGCACCTCTGGTTTAGAGTTCACGAACATTTTCAGAGCACATTGGGGCAATTTTCTGGGTGTTCCTCCCAATGCTTACTTTGGGTCTGAAAGGAGATTCTCTCCCAGAGCTCCAGGCGTACAAATGATTTACATCACTAAGGTGCTGCAGTGTAAATGATGATCAATGTTTATGGTCCATGGAAGCTTAAACAAGCTGAGAGAATAGGCTCACCGTTGCTGCAAGTAACGTGCAGCCATTAACGTGCAGCCTCCCGGTTCCCTCTACAAAGGGAGGTTTCAGCGTGGCCACTCTGCTGGGATTTGTGATTTAGCTCCGTGTTCCCCAGTGACAATAGATTTCTTCATTTCAAAGCCTAACTCCTACGGAGGCCGGGGCTGGGGGGTGGGGAGGGCCGGCGATTTCCCAGCTCAGGCCTCTGTGTATTGCTAATTGTATTATCACAGTTTCTTTAGGGAAAAACCACGCATTCATTTAGGACTTAAAAAAAGACCCTAGGGAGAGTTAAGATCCGTTTGGTACCATGTTTGGGTGAAAAAAAAATTTTTCCCCTATGGGGCACAAGAGAAAAGAATTTCTATTTTGCAGCTGGAAGAGAGCTTTTGTGTGCTTACCCCTCCCTCGTCCCTCATTTTATCTCTCAACTGATAGGATATTCAGGGAGCTGAGGCGGCTAGTGTTCAACAGAAATAGAGATAAGTTCCCAGCCCAAGCCGGCGGAGGAAGCGGTACATCCCAGCCCATCTCCGGCGGGAGGGCTCAGTGGTCGTGGTGGGAGTGCGTCAGGAGTGGCTCCGCTCTGCTCCCAGCGCCCCAGTTCTCTGTTGGGTCAGTCCCAGGGCTGCTTCCCTGCCTTCCCCAGGCCCCCGCGCCAGGAGGCTTCCATTAATGTATCCTTCTGGCAGAGCCTCTGCCTTCTCCACTTTTCCTGAGTGGCACACAACGCCCTGCCCCCTAGGATTTTTGTCACACGTGGTCTTCTGCCTTGGGGTCTAAATAGTTTCCAAGATGAGTCCCGGATGCTTCATGGCTTTTTGCATTCACAGTTAGGGTGGTGGTCTGCCAATGAGGGAAATCACAGATCCCCTGAGTGGGCTGGGGCTGGCAGAGGCAAGGCCTTCCTAGAGATGTCGAACTAATGTGAGGTCTGCCCTCTTGTTTTGGTTGGGGAGACTCAGATGGAAGAGAGATACACTGGCTGAGCAGTCAGGAGACCTGGTTCCGTCAGGGTGTACGCCACTTTGGCACACCCTGGCCTTTGGGTTTCATCTATAGAATGAGAAAACAGTTCCAGCCGCGCATACCCTGCAAAGTTGTTATGAGAACGAGTGAGACCATGGTTCTGAAAACAGTTTGCACATTTTAAAGGGCCATGTGAACGCAGGACATTATCTTTGCTTTTACTGCAGCACCTTGCTTAATGGCTTAGTGAGTTAGTTTACAACTATTTTTTGCCCTTACCATGTGCCAGGCTCTGAGCTAGGCATGGAGAATACAAAACCAGGGACCACATTCTCTGCCTTTTTGGAACTCATGGTCCGGGGTGGGGGCTGGGGGGAGGCAAAAAGATAATTAAATGCATAGGATACAGGAAAGGTAGGATCAGGGGCTGGGAGAAGACAGAAGTGGTCTATTCCAGCTTTGGGGGTTGGGGAGGGCTTCCTGGAGGAAGTGACTTTTAAATTGGAGTTTCAGGGGCGCCTGGGTGGCGCAGTCGGTTAAGCGTCCGACTTCAACCAGGTCACGATCTCACGGTCCGTGAGTTCGAGCCCCGCATCGGGCTCTGGGCTGATGGCTCAGAGCCTGGAGCCTGTTTCCGATTCTGTGTCTCCCTCTCTCTCTGCCCCTCGCCCGTTCATGCTCTGTCTCTCTCTGTCCCAAAAATAAATAAACGTTGAAAAAAAAAATAAATTGGAATTTCAGGGAAGAAAACATGTGGTCAGTCTACAAAAGTATTTGTTGAATGAATAAGATAATTAAAAATGCCGGTATCTTCAAGGATAACAGCCCCAGTGTTCATTTATCAATTTATAGATAGAAATCTGACTCAGAGATTAAGTCATTCCCTAAGGCATGTGCTTTCTTCACCCCAGAGCATGTCTGGAGAGGGGCTCAGCTGAAGACTGTGGGCCACCAACCCTGGTAGCTGGGGAATGGTCTCAAGGTTCTGTAGTGGGGAATGTACTCTGGCAGGAGAAACAATAGAGGTCTACTGCTGTGAGACCCAAAGTCAAAGGCCTGCATGCTCAGTGGTGAATCAGGCAGAATGTCAGCTTGTTGCTTCCCACGGAGTGAAAGATTTTTGAGGGAGTGGACAGAGCTGGGGTAGGAATCTAGGAGAGGGCTCAAGGATGAGGCAGATAGATGAGCCATTTCCATCTGGAGGTCTGAACAGGGGCAGGAAAACCTCTGCTGCAGGCAAGAGTCGTGGAGAGGGTCCATGTCTTTGCTAAGGCAGGGAAGGATAGTGAAAATCAGATTATCCTTGCCCTGGGACCTTCTCAGGTGGGATTTCAGCCCTCTGGAACTGGGGGTTCAGAGGGTGATTATAAGGCTTGACTTCACAGAAAACCTGGTGTTTGGATTAGCTGGTGTCTTGGGAGGGAGCTGAGGCTTCAGGTGGTCCACCTGTGGGGACAGGAGAAGCCGAATCTAGGAGATAGAGTGGGAAGCTGACACCACTCTCTCTTCGTCAAGGAACAGTCTCCAGAGTCCCCAGCCCAACTGCCGCAAGGGTGACATAATTTGGCCACAGCTCCCCACCATAGCAGTTTCCATGGTTACATTTCAAGCCTCAGTCTGGTCATCTTCAAAAGCATCAAAGGCAGCAAACCCCATCCGTGCATAATCTTTTGTTATAGCTGCACAAATAGCTTTTGTTACAGCCCTTCCCCCATCTCTCCCACCCATCTTCCCAACCAAAGAGACTGGCTTCATTGTGGCACAGTCATCTAGTGACAGAAGTGTTGGACGTTTTCTGGAATTTTGAAGACCTGAGTTTGAATCCCAGCCTTGTCATTTGTAAAATGCAAATAATAGCACCTAGGGCATAGAGCTATAGGGATTAGATAAGATAACCGTATCTGAAAATGCCTAGCACATTGCCTGACTAGGTGTTAGTTCCTTTCCTCTCTATTTGTCAGTTGCATCACTTAGAAATCACGTTTCTCCAATAGCACCCACACTCTTTGTACAGTGTCTCCTTGAATGTCACATGCACTTGATACTGAATAAGCTGTCCTTGATGCCAGTTTACTTTTCCTGGTGGCTAACATCTAGTGCTTTGACTACAGCCTCATTGGGTATCTTGCAACCATTCTCTTTGTTGGCCCCCAAGTTTGGACGGAACCAGTTGTAGGGCCCTGAAGGCGAATGGACCAGTGTCTTTCTCTCCCTTCTTGAGGCCATGTCTTTGCTGGGAGCGTGCAAAGGCACACAGAGGTGGGGGAAGCTCCTTGCCTCTTGAGAGTCTGTCCCAGCAGATGGCTCTGCCGCAGTTCTGCTTAGGAGGTTAATGGACACCAGATGTCTGGGCAGGCAAGCTTTCATGTTCTCCTGGAACCACTTAATTTGGCTGAACATCTGCCTTGGCTTCCAGGCTTTTCTGTCACCTGAGCTTCAACACTGGTTCAATTACCATTGGACATCAGAGGAGCTCCCTTGCCCCTTTCCTCACTCAGGGTCTTGGGGTATACCAGTCTGACTTGTGAGAGGTAGAATTTGTGGCCGAGAGGGGATAAGAGTGGTTCATGGTTGGTGCCTGTCACTGTCTTTCATGCTTGGTCTGTTGTCACTGAGCCTTCCTATTGGAAAACCAATTTTAAGCCAATGGTGTCTTCCCAATTAGGGAATATGTCCATCTGGACCAGCATTGGTTGGCTATCAAGGGCAGCGAGGTGAGGAAGTCTTTGAAAGTGTCTTGAGAGGTACCTGCACGTTCACCCCTCTCCTGCCCCATGGCCTTCATTGATGCATTTGTAAACTCTTGATGGCAGATAATCTCAGGGGACAGTTGTGACATGATTTGTGCTTGGAAAGTGCCATTTTGTTGTTGGTATCACACATTGGCATGTGTGTCAGAGTGACCTGAGGAGTTTAGTAAGGCTCAGACTGCTGGATCCCACCATGGGGGTCAGTAGGTCTGTAGTAGAGCCCAGGAATCTGTATTTGAAACAAGCACTCCAGGTAATGATGATACAGGTGACTTCAGACTATTTAGAGGCTGGCCTGGAACCCTGTCTTTTGGGGTTCTGGAATTTCTTGTGTTTTCTATTTCAGGAATGCACATACAAATTCATGGGTTTTTGTTTGTTTGTTTTGTTTGTTTGTTTTTCTTCTTTGCTTGGGAAACTGCTCATCCAATAAGATCAGATCCAGATAAAAAATGGCTTCAACTTAGACCTTTTCTGGACACCCCTTTATTGGGCACAATGACTTGCTTCCTCCTTTTTCTTCCATAGCACTTTGCAGGTATGTTTATAGGACAGCACAACTCATGTTCATCATGGGCTTTTTTTTTTTTTTAATGTTTTTATTTATTTTTGAGTTGGGGGGGAGAGAGTGAGTGAGCATGAGTGGGGGAGGGGCAGAGAGAGAAGGAGACACAGAATCTGAAGCAGGCTCCAGGCTCTGAACCGTCAGCACTGAGCCCAACGCAGGGCTCGAACTCATGAATGGTGAGATCATGACCTGAGCTGAAGTCTGGCACTTAACCGACTGAGCCACCCAGGTGCTCCTATCACGGGCTTTTAAGTGCTCTTTGAGGGCAGGGAGCTCATCTTCATCTTTCTATTTACCCTTGAATGTAGCATAATAGCATGTCATAGGCAACAATATTTATTGACTAAACAAAACAATCCTTATCCAACCCCCTAAATAATACACTCTTACAGTAAATAGGGTCTTTGTAAAGTATACTCAAATAAGACAATTTTGGTTTTGATACTATAGCCTATTTATCTTAAAAACAAAATATATTGTGACATTTAAAAGACAAATACATTTTCTTCTCAAGGTTCATGGCTCTGATCCTCATAGGGCACAGTTTACTACCTTTCTGGCTGTAGCTGTGTTTTCACCCAAGCACGCAAACGATGCCTTGCATGTAACTGCCATGTTATCAGCCCCTACTTTAATCCTTTTGCTTTTATTTATTTATTATTAAATTAAAAAAAAATAGGTTCCACACCCAACGTGGGGCTTGAACTCACCCCAAGATTAAGAGTTGCATGCTCTACCCACTGAGCCAGCCAGGCACCCCAACCAGTTTGCCTTTAATTGCTATTTTCATGGTTACTAGCCAACCTACAACCTATACTGCATTTTGTAATTCTTAAGACCTTTTTGTAAGACTTGATTAAAAAAAATTTTTTTAACGTTTATTTTTATTTTCAAGAGACAGAGAAAGACAGAACTCGAGCAGGGGAGGGGCAGAGAGAGAGAGGGAGACACAGAATTTAAAGCAGGCTCCAGGCTCTGAGCTGTCAGCACAGAGCCTGACGTGGGGCTTGAACTCACGAACCGTGAGATTGTGACCTGAGCCAAAGTCAGACGCTTAACCGACTGAGCCACCCAGGTGCTCCAAGACTTGATTTTTTTCTTAAACATCTATACTTTAATGTCTAGAGTGATACTGGTTTCCTGCTTTTTTTCATAGTTCCTCTGTTTAGTACCTCAAATTGTTGTCTTTCTCAGTGGCAGCTTTCCAGTGGACAGGGATCACATATTTGCAATTGTTTTTGGACAGGGCTTGGCACATCCAGTCATAATGAAACATCTAGAGTATTATACAGTTTATAAAGCACTTTCTCAACAACGATGCTTTGTGTTGGAAATAATCTAATATCCCCTTTAGGGTCTCACCATCTAGTAAGAGACATAGACAAAATCTGAAGGTAATTTTCCTCCTTCTAGATTCCATGCTTTCAAAAATAATCACCACAGCACTATTTATAATGACAAACAAAAGCACAACCTCTATAATGTCCAACAGGAAGAGAATAGCTGAATACCACAGATTGGGTGACTCGAAAACCAGACATTTATTCCTCATACTTCTGAAGGCTGGGAAGTCCAAGATGAGGGTGCCAGCATGGTCAAGTTCTTGGTGAAGGCTCTCTTCCTGGCTTGAAGATTTGCAGATGACTGCCTTCTTGCTGTATCATCACATGGCAGAGAGAGGGATGGGGGAGAGAGAGAGAACAGAGAGTGCACGAGCCAGCCAGCTGAAAGTGTATGCACATTGGCACCAGGGGTCTGGTCTCTTCCTCTTTTTATGAGGACACTAATCCTGTCATGGGGCCCCACCCTTAAGACCTTATCTGAATCTAATTACCCCCCAAAGACCCCACCTCCAAACACCATCACATTGGGGGTTAGGGCTTTAACATTATGAGTATGGGGCACACATGTACATTTCATTCCTAACAGATGGTCACAACCATTTGATGGAATATTCCTCAGCCCTTAGAAACGAGGCCTCTGAAGGCAATATAGCAACATGTAGACATATTTATTGTCATGGCAATGGTATAAAATGAGTAAGAAAGGAAATATGGGAAAATGAATGCCATTCAGTTGGTGGGGGTGTGTGTGAAATGCCGTGATTTTTTAAAATTTCAGTCAGTGTTGCTAGAATATCAGTGTTAAAAAACAGAAACAAAACTGAACACCCTTTCCATCTCTACCCCATCCCCCATCACCCCGCTCCCCCCTCTTTGCCACTACACATTTGCACTTTGTTAATGCTTCTGAGGTGCTGATGAAGTGAGAACAACTTTCAGCAACCAGAGAAAAAAAAGTGTGTGTGCATGAGTCACAAGAGTGTGGTCTGATGCAGATGATTAAGCCCGTGGCAAATGCAGAATTAAGTAACTCTGATAACAGAGCCCTGGAGCATCCTTCTTGGAGATTAAACCTTTCAGGCTTTTAGCAGCTGAGAGGTGCTGGGGATCAGAGATAGCTGGCTTAGAAAGGGAAGGAAGGGGGGCACATATTAGATGGGGATGGGAAGGAAAATGCATCACATTCAGGTTAGTGCTCTTTTCTGAAATTGGCTGTCGCCTGGAGAAGTGGTGGAAAACGTACCATTATCTGGGGAGAGGACAGTGTGTCTGCCCACATTCTGTCTTTCACTTGCTTGCCTTCCTAGGGGCCAGGGTTTGGGTTTTGTGTGCTGGCCTATTCTTCCAGCTTGTTTGTGTGTGAGTTTTCTTCTCACTTGGTGACTGATCCTGTTTTACATGTGAATGACCTTCAAAATATAAGGGTGGTCTTAGGCCTTTCTGAGAAGAGGAAGGACCTGTTTCCCTTTTCTGCAGCCCTTTCCTTGCATCTATTCACCCAATAGGTCCCCAGCTTTGGGAATAGCCCCTTTCTAGTGATGGGCACAATGCTAGGTGCTGGGAGTAGACAGATGTGGTCTTTGCCTTCGTGGAACTGAAAATTCATAGCCAGGACTGGCTACACAATTTGTACGACCTGGTACAGGGCCCCTTCATAGAAAATTATTAAGAATTTCCAGGCAGGGGTGCCTGGGTGGCTCAGTGGGTTAAGCGTCAGACTTTGGCTCAGGTCATGATCTCACTGCCGGTGAATTCGAGCCCCGTGTTGGCTCTGTGCTGACAGCTTGGAGCCTGGAACCTGCTTCAGAATCTGTCTCCGTCTCTCTGCTTCTCCCCTGCTCACGCTCTCTCTCTCTCTCCCTCTCCCTCAAAATAGAAAATAAACATAAAAAAAATTAAAAAAAAAAAAAAAAAAAAAGAATTTCCAGACCCTACTGGCAGAGCACCAAACCAAGCACCCTTCTGAGCGCTGGGCACTACATAGTTGTATGTGTATAGGTCGTGTGTCCAGGAAGATGGTCCTGAGATTGCTTCTCACTCTGCATAAGAAGAGGGGTTTGTTCCTTGCTTATTGCCCCAGTCTTCCTTATCACTGTGTGCAGCAATTGAACAGTCTCAGGAGAGGGTGTTATCTTTGACTCAGTTGGCCTGCATAGAGAGACAGTAGAACGCAGATAAAAGGCAATGTAAATATTAAATACCCATTGGTTGCATGAGGCATGCAGCTAGGCCACATGGACATACACAGAATGTTCAACTTGTCTGAAAATATCTGGACATAATCAAATATGATAACAGAAATCTTTGCCATCCAAAGTTTTACACTTGGGAGCAAATAGATGGGCAGTGATCATTCTAATTACTATGGGCCTGAAGGATAGGCTTTGTGGGGTTTTTGTTTGTTTGTTGTTTGTTGTTTTGAGAATGGTTTTCTTTCTCTTTTCTTTTCTTTTTTTTCCCAAAGATGTTATTACCAAAGATAATTTATTTTATGCAAACTTACCAGAAAGCAACTGCTCCGTGAGTAAAAAGATCATAAAAATTTACTGGTAAGTGCACTCAATCCCTGAAAGATAGGCTTTGGTAGGATGCCTGAGTTTTGTATGGTAATGCAAAGTAGGGAGTTTTACCTGTTTCTATAAAGCAGCAGCCGTCCAGCTGAAAGTAGTGATAGAACTAACAGAAACTATAATAGGATAGTCTCACATCTCTCAAAATGTCCTCTAGCATGTTAATTTTAAGGGAGAGATTCTACCTAAATTGGTTAATTTGACAAACCATTTTTTTTTTTAATTTTTTTTTTTCAATGTTTATTTATTTTTGGGACAGAGAGAGACAGAGCATGAACGGGGGAGGGGCAGAGAGAGAGGGAGACACAGAATCGGAAACAGGCTCCAGGCTCTGAGCCATCAGCCCAGAGCCCGACGCGGGGCTCGAACTCACGGACCGCGAGATCGTGACCTGGCTGAAGTCGGACGCTTAACCGACTGCGCCACCCAGGCACCCCTGACAAACCATTTTTTAAAAATGTTTATATATTTTTGAGAGAGAGAGGCAGAGTGCAAGTGGGGCGGGAGAGGGGCAGAGAGAGAGAGAGGGAGACATAGAATCCAAAGCAGGCTCCAGGTTCTGAGCTGTCAGCACAGAGCCGCACACGGGGCTCAAACCCACGAACCGCGAGGTCATGACCTGAGCCAAAGTTGGACGCTTAACTGACTGAGCCACCTAGGTGCCTTCACAAACCATTTTTTTAGGTTGCTTCATACTCTGTTTCCTCTTGGAGAGACTTACAAATGCATGCTGACAGTGCCATGGCCGTAAAGAAGCCCCTGACACTTTGAACATGACAATTTTTTTATTATGACACCTGTTTTAAAGAGTAATACCTAGCAACTATATCTCTATTTCTAGATACTTACAGTTATATGGATATATATGTATAACTATAGCAATCTATGTATAAAACAGAAATTTTGAAGAACATGTTGTGGGAGACATTGGTGATTACTTCTACGCTTTTAAGATGAGTAGTGTGGAGTCACAGGATCTGGGTTTGAGACCCACTCACAACAATGAACAAATTACATGGCCTCTCAGAGACTATTTCCCCATTGTTAAGTAATAATGCCTGCATTACAGAATCATATAGATTTTTAAAAAAATGTTTATTTATTTTGAGAGAGAGAGCGTGTGTATGTGAGCAAGTGGGGGAGGAGCAGAGAGAGGGAGAGAGAATCCCAAGCAGGCTCTGCATTGTCATCATGGAGCCCAACACAAGGCTCAACCCTACAAACCTGAGATCATGACCTGAGCCGAAATCAAAAGTTGATGCTTAAATGACTGAGTAACCCAGGCGCCCCTACAATCGTATAGCTTAAATGAGACACCTGGTTTGAACATTCTGTTAACTGCCCAGTTGTTGTGAAAAACACTTAGTGGTTATGGAAACAATAATGAAGTAAATAGGAACTATGGTCTCTATCCGTGAGTGAGTAAACTGAGGCCTGGAGAAGTTAAGAACGGAATCCGGAGGTCAGAGCCAAGTAATGGCAAAAGTGGTCTCCTCAAGATGTATTTTAAAACCAGCTCTGCTTGTAGATTTTAATTTAGAAAACACACAGGCTACCTCTTATAAGATGAAACAGCCAGCCAGAGGCGGACACGGCATCAAAATGCCAACTTTTCTTTCCAGCTTTGACATCTGATGTTAGGAGAATGATGAATTCAGAGGTGACAGATTTCAAGAGGATTTGTATCCTCTGCAGGCCAGCACACCCTGTTATCTATATGAATCTCTTCTTTACAGTGAAAATCATCAGTGAGGGTGATTT
Organism: Puma concolor; assembly: GCF_028749965.1. Taxonomy (NCBI): domain Eukaryota; kingdom Metazoa; phylum Chordata; class Mammalia; order Carnivora; family Felidae; genus Puma; species Puma concolor. The sequence goes on from NC_141668.1 coordinate 120,189,966, forward strand.
ATTTTTTTTTTTTTTTAAATTTTTTTTTTTTCAACGTTTATTTATTTTTGGGACAGAGAGAGACAGAGCATGAACGGGGGAGGGGCAGAGAGAGAGGGAGACACAGAATCGGAAACAGGGTCCAGGCTCCGAGCCATCAGCCCAGAGCCCGACGCGGGGCTCGAACTCACGGACCGCGAGATCGTGACCTGGCTGAAGTCGGACGCTTAACCGACTGCGCCACCCAGGCGCCCCGGGTGAGGGTGATTTAAAAGGGAAGGTGGCTTTTTCCTGTCAGGAATGACAGGGGCTTGGAGACTGTGATTTATTGAAGGTGTGCCCTTCAGGAAAAACCCTAAGGGGAGAGGGACTCAGGAGAAGGTGGGGGAGGGGCTGAGGGGGAAGTGGCTGCACCTCAAGTCTAGCCTCAGCTTGATTCACTGGGGGCTCCAGAATTAGTCACGCTACTGAGTTGTTCCTTGGATGAGACGGGCGGGCCAGACTTTTGCACCCTCATGTCAGTCACTGGTGTCAGGCAGTCAGGGATGGAATGGATTCTAAATCAGTGATGTGTTGGAACTAGCTCCTAAGGGCTCATTGGAGCCAATTGTTAAATTTTTAGAAATCTTGTGATATATATGTATAATCCTGTGGCTCACAAGATTCCTAAAACTAAATTAGAGGCACCTGGGTGGCTCGGTTCGTTGAGCGTCCAACTTCAGCTCAGGTCACGATCTCACTGTTCCTGAGTCTGAGCTCCGATTGGGGCTCTGTGCTGACAGCTCAGAGTCTGGCGCCTGCTTTGGATTCTGTGCCTCCCTCTCTCTCTCTGCCCCTCCCCCACTTGTGCACTGTCTCTGTCTCTCTCAAAAATAAACATTAAAAAATTAAAAAACAAATTATATAAACGTATAATTAAATAAACAATAGTAATAAATGTTCAAAACTCATCACTTAATGATTATTTTACTACAGTTTTCTTTCATTGATGATCCGGTGGTTATTTTTGTCTGCTAATATATTTTTGCTGAAAATACCACATGATGAAGAGCTGTTATGCATCCCCTCACAACTCCACGTTCAGCAATGTCACGTTGGTAGCTTGGCAGGAGTATTTACACCATGGAAAGTGGCACTCAAACCGAGGCTCCCTCCTCCCCCACTACCAGAAATGGTTGTTAAGCATTTGCTAGCACAGCACAGGGTTTGATCTCCTGGGTGAGGCAGCTTCATTAAGCTGGGAAGGCAGGGTAGGAGTTGTGCAGGGGAGAGGGCAGCTGGGAGCCACTTTCAGCCAACACATCAGCTGAAGGATAGTGCATGCATGGCCTGGGAAAGGGGATCTGATGAGGCACCAGCAGTGTCCTCTATACTGTAGCAAGTCATCTGATGTTTTATCCATGTCCTGAGTTACAGCACCCTCTCTTCTATTTTTATAAGTTTCCATGGAGAGGAAGGAACAATGAAATATAAGTCTGGAGTCCTGCGTTCTGGGCTTGGCTTTGCCGCTACCTTGCTGTGTAACTTTGGGAGAGCTATTTGATAAGTTTCCTCATCCTTGAAAAGAGGGATCAAATGATCTCTCAGGAGGCTTCTCGCTCTGTACAGCCTCAGACTATGTGATCTTCTTAACCACTCTGGCCTGAGTTGGGAGCGTTGCATGAACCACGATTTGTGTATTGCCTACAGGACCTAACACCTGGAAGTTTCCTCTCTGATCCCCTGGCTTGGAAAGCCAACAATAAAAGTAGGTAGCATTTATTGAGCACTCACTATAGACAAAGCATTTTAGGCCTTAGCTCATCTTATTCATGTATCAATCCTGTGAGATCGGGTTTGTTTGTTCTTTCGGTTTTACAGATGAGAAAACTGAGGCTCAGAAATAGTAAGTAACTTGCCCAGTCACGCAGCTAGCATATGGCCAAATTGGGATTCCAGCCCCAGTCTGCTTAATTCCTGAGCCTGTGCTTTCAACCATTTCCCTTTTTCCCTTATTGGGAAAGACTTTGTCAGAGGCTCTTGCTACATCAGGGTCCTCATTTAGGACTTTAAAGACTAGTTGGTTCTATTCCTCTTCTGCCTACTCTCTGCCTTTCTCAATCTGGGCACTCTCCTGGCTAGAATGGATTAGAAACCTTTTTATAGCTCAGGCCTTTGTAACTGTTGTAAAAGCAAATGAAGGAGGAAGGCCAGGAGGGCAGAGGCCAGCTGTGCACTTAGCCGTTTGTCTGAGATGCACAGTGATGAAGCGAGGGGGAGGGGGGTGCAAAGAAGGCTGGTAATGAATGTTTCCCAGTGATGCCTGCCAAGGGGTGCTGCAGGCTCTGTGCTGCTGTCTGCGACAGTCGAGGCCATCAGAGCACAGCCAGGAGATGTGGGATTTGTCCTTGGATTTAGTGACAGGTTGAATCACCTTTACCCTGAAGGCCCTGCCACTCTTTGTGATGTCAGGTTCTGGGGCCAGGTGGGGAAGGGACCACAGCTCACAGTGACTCTTTGCTACCAGGAAACCTATGAAGTGTAAGGGAGACTTTCTGTGCAGACCAAAGAGCTTTCATTTCTCACCACTCAATCAACATTGCACCTCCCCCCACCGGTGTAACAGAGATCTGAGTCTTACCTCCCCAGTGTCTGGCACAGAACCCCATCTTGGTGATTAATATCTCGTATATCCGTTGTTTCTTTAGGCCCCTGCCACCCAACCCGGGCATTTCCTTTGCCTGGCTCCCCATTTCACAGAAAGCGCTAATGCCTTTCTTGTGATTCTGCCAGCAGAGAAATCGAGGTCAGGGAGGTCTGCCAAATACACGTTTTGGTGGTTTTTAAGGAAGAGCAATGTCTGAGTGGTCACTGAACACAAAGGGTTGAAGGGAAGGCTTCAAGGAGAGAAAACAGAATGGTTGAAGTAATGTGTTTGCCCCTGAATTTTAGAGATGAATATAGTGAAAGCAGCCAGGCTGGGCTTGGGAGTCAGGACACCCCCAAACATTAGCCTCTCCCTGCAGGATTTCCCATTTCAGTGACTGATGCTGTCATCCATCCTGTTCCTCAGGCCAGAAAATTGGGCCTTATCCTTGACTTTTTCCTTCACCCCAAAGTCTGTGTGCTTACCAGGCCTGTTGCATCTATATCTGGAGTATCTCTTGTGTTCAGTTCTTCTCCGTAGTCACTGCCCACTATCAAGGGCTCACCAGCTCTTACCTAGACTGGATTAGCACTCCTCTCCCTGGTCTTGGTCTTCCTGCTTCCAGCCCTGTCCCCTTCTCCCAACCATTCCCAACTGCAGTCTGAAATACTTTCCACAAGTGTGTATCTGACGTTGTCATGCCAGCCCCATGTTAAAACCTTTCCGTTCTATAACGACTACCTCCCGGGTGAAGTGCAAACTCATTAGCCTGCCAGGCAAAGCTCTTCTTGATTCGCTCTTGCTTAGCCTTCTGTGATAGGGGTCCCCAAGACCACCTGTAGATTTGATGATTCACGAGAAGGAGTCAGAGAACTCAGACAAGTTATTACACTCACCATTCTTGTTTATTACAGTGAAAGGATACAGATTAAAGTCGGCAGAGGAGAAGGTGCCTAGGGCAGAGTCCAGGTGATTTCAAGCATAAGATCCCAGTTATTCTTTTCCAGTGGAGTTGTGGGGACAGTGCTAATTCTCCCAGCAATGATGTGTAACAACACATAGGAATTATTGCCAGCCAATGTGAACCTTGGTGTCTAGGGGTTTTACTGGAGTCAGTCACAGAGGCATGGTCACCCATTTGACTGACCTTGGCTACTCAGTCTCCAGCCTCCTGCAGAGGTCCAGGGCCCCAGGCACACAAACAGAGGCATTCACCATAAATCACAAAAGCCCTAGGTATGCAAAGATACTGTGGGGGGTGGGGGGTTGGGGAACAAGATCTCAAAGCTTATCTCCCAGGAATTTGTCAAGGATCTGTCCTTTCTTTGGACAGCAAAGGGTTTGAGCACACTAGGCCTGTTGAGTTATTGCACACTCTCCAATCTCACATCCACCACTCTCTCCCAGGCACCCCACCCTCTAGCCATATCATTTAGCCTATACTTTCATGCCTCTGTGCCTCTGCATGTACTGTTCCTTCTTCTTGGAATTCCCTTCCACCTCCCCTGCCGTCGTCACTCATCCTCAGATCTCCAGGGAAGCATCCCTCTTGTGAGAAACCTTTCTCAATGCCCCCCAGACAGGCCAAGCTTTTCCCTCCCTGTGTACCCAAAGCACTGTGTAAACACCTCCTGTCCTTCATATGTCTCTTCCCACACAGTAGAAAACACTATAAGCTCCTTTATTTTTTTCTTAACTTTTAATTTTTATTTTTTTCAGTTTTAATTTCAATTCCAGTTATTTAATATTACAGTGCTAACATACAATAGAGTGATTCATCACTTCCATATATCACCTGGTGCTCATCACAACAAGTTGTAAGCTCCTTTAGAGTGGGGAGCATGAAGTCCATTGAAAAGAAATGGTTATTTTATTGTTATATTCCAGTTATAAAAGTAATACTTGTTCTTGGTAAAAAATTCGGGCCATGTGTCCCATTTCAACTTTTTCTTTCCAGTGCCTTCCATATAATAATTCTGGTGACACAGGGCCTGGGCCTGGCCCTGCCTCTGGGTTGCTGTCTCAACCTCTGTAAGGTGAATGAGGGTGGCCCATACCTGTGTTCTGTCCCATCCTCCTTTTCCCTTCATTCCAGAAACATGTGAAATGGGTTGGAAACTGAGGACATAGAATTGAGGAAAACGTAGCCCCTGTTCTGAGGAGCTCAGGGTGGTGGGGGAGGCCGGCTTCAGAGGGCTTGTTGTAGTGAGACAGAGTGCCATGAAGGAAAGGTGTGGCACTGTGGGAGAGAAGGAGTGACTTTTTGCTGCAGGAAGTAGAGGTGGAGTAGGGATGGAGTAAGTGAAAATCTCCTGAAGAAGTTGACATTTGGGCCAGGCCTGGAAGGAACTGAAGATTTTGCTCAGGGAGGGGAGGGAAGAAGTTTCCAGGCCAAGGTCATGGAACAAAGGGGTGAGTGGCAGTGTATGTCCTGGCCTGGCTGAGCCCAAGGCTGTAGGACTGCCCTTCCTCCGGGGTCCTCAGCCCTCAGATGTGACATACCACTTGACTTTCCTTTGATCCCAGGCAGGGGTTGTTCCCAGGGGGCTCCCCTTGCTGAGATGCTGGCCCCAAGTTCTGTTTTGGTCATGGGGCTTCTTTATTTTGTTTTGTCATTTGGCCCTGGGTATGTGTGAAATTGTAATTCAGGCTCAAAATTGCTGGCTGATAAAAATGTAGTGAAACAAAAAAAAATGGGGGAAATGTGCACTGAAACAGATGCCGAGCATCCCCAGGTAGCTCGACTGCATGCCAGCTTTAAGCCTATAAATATATCGATGGGCACCTCTTTCTGTTCTGGAACAGCATGCCCTGGGGATGAGCGCCAGCCAGTGCTATTCCATGATACCACATTTTTAGTTTTAAGGAGTCTTTTGAGCAAAATGGGGTCTTTTGGGGCCAACTTGTCATGCTTGAGGTTATGAGGAGACCTGTGCGTTCAGTGTCCTACCGGGGTCCTGCTGACTCACCTGTTCTCATCTCCTGTCTCCTAAATCACTCACTGCTGCTCCCTGCTCCTGTAACTGGGACTCTTGACTCCTTATACTGCAGCCTTCAGAGGCTTTGAAAAGATTGCCAGGGCTTCCTGGGAGTATTTTTCCAATGTGACTTGACTTTGTATGTACTGGTGAAATTACCAGAATCTTCCACTGATTATGTGAGAATGTTTCTAAATTCAGTTTTTTTTCTTTTCTGAAATTTTCCTTCTCTCTGTGTTTAAATCTCTTTTTGTCACTTACTGGTCCTGGGATCTTGGGCAGCTCACTTAACCTTTCTCATGTCTCAGTTTCCTTTATATAGTAAGGATGATTATAGGACCTTTCTAATGGTTCTGGCAGGATTAAATGAGGTTATAGATGAAAAGCACTCATGTGGTTGTACATAGTAAGCACTAATAAGTGGTAAAGAGTGTTAGGATGATCCATATCTCCAAATTATACTCTCAAGTCCATCCTTCATCTTAAAAACTGTGGATGGAGGAGCACCTGGGTGGCTCAGTTGGTGTCCGACTTTGGTACGGGTCATGGTCTTGCAGTTTGTGAGTTCAAGCCCCACATTGGGCTCTGGGCTGGCAGCTCAGAGCCTGGAGGCTGGTTCGGATTCTGTCTTCCTCTTTTTCTGCCCCTCCCCCACTCATGCTCTGTCTCTGTCTCTGCCTCTCTCTCTCTCTCAAAAATAAATTAAAAAAAAAAACATTAAAAAACAACAACTCTGGATGGAATAATGGGAAAATAGGAGATACAGGGAGACCTGGGTTTGAATGTTGATTCTTAGTCCAGCTTGCTCAATGATGTTGGGTAAGTCATCTCTTCCTCTTGGGACTTAATTTGGTTGTAGTAAAATGACAAGAGTGGATTTGTTCAGGAATGACATATATTTGAAGAGGAGAGTACTTCAGGAGTTTCTCCCTCATTTCCTACTGGTCTCAGATATGATCTCAGAATTGTCTGAATACAGCCCTCCAGGCAGCCATTGTCAATTGAGAGGGAGGGAGCCAAAACATCAGAGACTCTTAAAAACTGAGAACAAACTGAGGGTTGATGGGGGATGGGAGGGAAGGGAGGGTGGGTGATGGGTATTGAGGAGGGCACCTACTGGGATGAGCACTGGCTGTTGTATGGAAACCAATTTGACAATAAATTTCATATTAAAAAAAGTGGCACCTGAGTTGACATCTGTTTTTTTTCTCTCTCAAGATTAGGTAATATTCCAGCTTTGATAAACTGTAATCTTAAATATAGGGGTGTGGGGTGACCCATTTTCAGGCCCCACAGGTAGTCCATCTTCTTATTCTCTTCCCACATAACTCTTCCCATTGAGTATGATGATAGATAAAAACTGACTTCCGGAAGGAACTTGTAAACATGTAGCTAAGGATAGGCTGGGGCTTGTCCCTATTGGATGCAGCATTTCCTACACTTCAGTTTTCTCTGGGTAATATTCAAGACAGTCCTAATGAAGGTCTGAACACACTGTATTTCTACTTTGAATTCAGTTTTTAAATCAACTTAATAAGTATTGCATTTATATGTCTGATTTTAGGTACATGTGGACTGGGCTTGGCCTCTGCCCTGAAGAAGCTTATAACTTTATAGGGGAGGTAGGATTGAGGCACACAGAGCAGTGAAAGAACAGTACAAGGATATATACAATCAGATGCTAAATTAAGTACTGAAATACACATAAATCAGAGATAGGAAAACATAACGTCACTGCCACTTTTTGTAAAATCTTTGCCATGGCAGACATAACTAACCAATTCTGACAGCCTTTCCTAGTACACTCAGATGTCGCTCAGCAATCTTCTCAACGTGGAGTTGCAGGCAGCCACTCCCATAGGTAAGAGTTGGCATATGAAATAAAATCTGAATGTCATCCTGTGTTAGATAAAATATGTAAAGCTAGCTGCTGTAGAAGAGAAATCTCAGTGGCTTAGCACAATAAAGGGGTGTTTCAAATTCATTTTATTTTATTTTAAACTTTTAAAAAAAGTTTTATTTATGTATTTTGAGAGAGAGAGAAGGAGAACATGAGGAATAGAGAGAAAAGGAGAGAGAGAGAATCCCAAGCAGGCTCCGCATTTTCAGTACAGAGCCCAGTGTGGGGCTTGAACTCACAAACTGTGAGATCATGACCTGAGCTGAAATCAGGAGTCAGATGCTTAACTGACTGAGCCACCCAGGCACCCTCAAAACCCTTTTATTTAAAATTTTTTTAAATTAATTAATTAATTATGAAATTTATTGTCAAATTGGTTTCCATACAACACCCAGTGCTCATCCCGACAGGTGCCCTCCTCAGTGCCCATCACCTACTTTCCCCTCCCTCTCACCCCCCATCAACCCTCAGCTTATTTTCAGCTTTTAAGAGTCTCTTATGGTTTGCCTCCTTCCCTCTGTAACTCTTTTTTCCTCCTTCTGCTCCCCCATGGTCTTCTGTTAAGTTTCTCAGGATCCACATAAGAGTGAAAACATATGGTATCTGTCTTTCTCTGTATGACTTATTTCACTTAGCATAATACTCTCCAATTCCATCCATGTTGCTACAAAAGGCCATATTTCATTCTTTTCATTGCCAAGTAGTATTCCATTGTGTATATAAACCACAATTTCTTTATCCATTCATCAGTTGATGGGCATTTAGGCTCTTTCCATAATTTGGCTATTGTTGAAAGTGCTGCTATAAACATTGGGGTACAAGTGCCCGTATGCATCAGTACTCCTGTATCCCTTAGGTAAATTCCTAGCAGTGCTATTGCTGGGTCATAAGGTAGTTCTATTTTTAATTTTTTGAGGAACCTCCACACTGTTTTCCGGAGCGGCTGCACCAGTTTGCATTCCCACCAACAGTGCCAGAGGGTTCCCGTTTCTCCACATCCTCTCCAGCATCTGTAGTCTCCTTATTTGTTCATTTTAGCCACTCTGACTGTGAGGTGATATCTCAGTGTGGTTTTGATCTGTATTCCCCTGATGAAGAGTGATGTTGAGCATCTTTTCATGTGCCTGTTCGCCATCTGGATGTCTTCTTTAGAGTGTCTATTCATGTCTCCTGCCCATTTCTTCATTGGATTATTTGTTTTTTGGGTGTGGAGTTTGATGAGTTTTTTATATATTTTAGATACTAGCCCTTTGTCCGATATGTCATTTGCAAATATTTTCTCCCATTCTGTCCGTTGCCTTTTAGTTTTGTTGATTGTTTCCTTTGCAGTGCAGAAGCTTTTTATCTTGATGGGGTCCCAATAGTTCATTTTTGCTTTTAATTCCCTTGCCTTTGGAGATGTGTCCAATAAGAAATTTCTGTGGCTGAGGTCAGAGAGGTTTTTTCCTGCTTTCTCCCCTAGGGTTTTGAAGGTTTCCTGTCTCACATTCAGGTCCTTCATCCATTTTGAGTTTATTTTTGTGAATGGTGTAAGAAAGTGGTCTAGTCTCATTCTTCTACATGTTGCTGTCCAGCTCTCCCAGCACCATTTGTCAAAGAGACTGTCTTTTTTTTCATTGGATATTCTTTCCTGCTTTGTCAAAGATTAGTTGGCCATATGTTTGTGGGTCCAATTCTGGAGTCTCTATTCTATTCCATTGGTCTATGTGTCTGTTTTTGTGCCAATACCATGCTATCTGGATGGTTACAGCTTTGTAGTAGAAGCTAAAGTCTGGGATTGTGATGCCTCCCACTTTGGTCTTCTTCTTCAAAATTTCTTTGGCTATTTGGGGTCTTTTGTGGTTCCATACAAATATTAGGATTGCATGTTCTAGCTTCGAGAAGAATGCTGGTGCAATTTTGATTGGGGTTGCATTGAATGTGTAGATTGCTTTGGGTAGTATTGACATTTTAATAATATTTATTTTTCCAATCCATGAGCACGAAATGTTTTTCCATTTCTTTGTATCTTCTTCAATTTCCTTCATAAGCTTTCTATAGTGTTCAGCATACAGGTCTTTTACATCTTTGGTTAGGTTTATTCCTAGGTATTTTATGGTTCTTGGTGCAGTTGTGAATGGGATCAATTTCTTTATTTGTTTTTCTGTCACCCAGGCACCTTCAAAATGCTTTTATTTTTAAATTTATTTCTATTTTTCTTTTCTTTTTTCTTTTTTTTTTTAAATCTTTAATTTTGAGAGAGAGAGAGAGAGAGAGCAGGGAAGGAACAGAGAGAGAGAGGGAGACACAGAATCTGAAGCAGGCTTCAGGCTCCAAGATGTCAGCACAGAGCCCTATGTGGGGCTTGAACTCATGAACCGCAAGATCATGACCTAAGCTGAAGTCGGACAGTTAACTGACTGAGCTACCCAGGCACCCCTTTTTATTTTATTTTTTAATGTTTATTTATTTTTGAGAGAGAGAGAGAGAGAGAGAGAGCACAAGCTAGGGAGGGGCACATATAGAGGGAGTGTCAGAACTTGAAGCAGGCTCTGAGCTGTCAGCACAGAGCCTGACACGGGGCCTAAACTCACAAACTGTGAGACTGACCCTGAGCCAAAGTTGGACGCTTAACCAACTGAGCCGCCCAGGCGCCCCAGTGGTCTGATTCTTTCAGCTTCTGCTTTTTTCCTTCTGCCATCCTTTAAAGAACCCAGCAGCTTATTCAGAAACACCACCCTTTCCCAAGTTTCCTCAAAAATCCTTTAATGGTGTAAAGAGATTTCCCATTGAGAAGAGAGTGAGTGGGCCAGGGAGCCAGGAGCCCTAGGTCTTAACCCAACTTTGCATCTCTCCTTATTTGCATTTATTATCATGCACTAATTATTCACAGAGAGCCTTGCCCTTTGTGGGTTCCCATTAATTTAGATTGCTTTTGAAAAGCAATCAAGGAGGGAATTAAGTGATCATACATCAAAGGGAGAAAAGATGTGGCACCCCAGAGCCAGGATGTGCTTTGCTGTAACAGGCCATGTCAGGCTGCCGTGAGCTTCTCTCTAGCCCAGGAAACACTGGCAGGTGTACCTCCTCTCTCCTAGCACCTCTGTGACCCTGTCTGTCACACTCTTGATCAGTATCCCAGTGAATTGGAAGGTAGAGGAGACGTGTGTGACAGATGATCACTGGACTGAGACGCGACTCTTTCTTCTTCCCAGCCTCAGTTTCCACATATATAAATGAGAAAGCAAATTAGATGATCATTTACCCCCCTCCCTCTAGGTTTACAATTCTGCCAGAGTGTTTTTGGAGATGTATAATTACGAAACACTACAGATAGACACACTAATTACCTGCCTATAATCCTTATGGTTTTTCCTTGCTCAGTCTTCCCGTGGGCATTATTAGGAACAGGAAAGTAAACTAATATTTTCCTGTCTTGCTGCTGCTGCAGTTATGCAGTGCTGCTGACCTAGCCGGGGATGTCTCAGCTGTTTGCTTTTTGTTTTCTTTGGGGTCTTTAAAAAGCTGTGTAAATTGTGGGGTGCCTGGGTGGCTCAGTCGGTTAAGTGTCAAACTTCATCTCAGGTCATGCTCTCACAGTTCATGGGTTCAAGCCCCATGCCAGGCTCTGTGCTGATAGCTCAGAACCTGGAGCCTGCTTCAGATCTGTGTCTCCCTCTCTCTCTCTGCCCCTCCCTTGCTCACACTCTGTCTGTCTCTCTCTCAAAAATAAGTAAGCATTAAAAGTATATTTTTTTAAAAGCTGTGTAAAATGTAATCTTCAGAAAGGCACATGTTTGATAAGTGTGGTTTGGTCCTTGCTTTTTATGATCATTTTCTTATATCCTCTTTCCCCTCCCCTATTGTCTTTTAATTTGGGATGGACACTGAAAGGAGCTGGCACAGGAGTCCCAAATCTCTTGTTCCCATAGGCCTTTGGCAGGGGGTTGTTTGCTAAATGAGTTTGGGAGACCAGCTGTGGACCTGGTTTCTGTTTCCCTAACCATCCTTACAGTTCATGAAAAGATTTCCGGGTGATCTGAGGGTGTTACTGATTGGCACAAGCCATATCTTACACGGGATTCGGTGAGATGCCCAGGGGGCAAACCTCTAGTGGAATGAGACAGAGGCTGAGGACAGGGCCCTGACTGAAGAGCTTGACACAGGAGGAGAGCGAGATCAAACAGAGCACATTTTCTTAAAAGGAGCAGCAAAGAGAAAAAGGCAGCAGAGACAAGATGCGTATAAAGCAAGGGGGCAGGGCAAGTTCCAGCGAGAGAGGATGAGGAGGACCAGGGCTGAGACAGCCCAGTAGATTTGTGATCAGGAGGTTGGGTGAAGACGGTGCTTCTTGGAAGAGGTGAAAGGGAGGTGATGTGTGCAGAGATAATGGATGCGAAGCAGCCAGCAGTTTGTGTGTGTGCTGGTGTGGTTCTCCCCCTAATTACCTCTCATCTACCCTCAATTACTGGGTGACAGTGATTAAATCCTGCCCAGCCCCTTCCTCCGTTAATCCACCAACTGGACTGCCTCTTTTCTGCTTTTTATCTCAGAGGCACATTGCCTTTTTGAGAGATTTGCCATGAAAGCTGTTTTTGCTGAAGAAAAAGTAAGATTCAGGGAGAATTTAGTACCCACTGGCTATAGAAAGGGCTAATTAACTTTGCTCTGGGTCTGTTCAAATGACAAGCTGCTCCTCTGTAGAATAACAGCTGCCCCTGATGTTTATTCAAGAGCAGCTTATCGATTGGACTGACTCAAATTGAGTAGATTTCAATAACTGGAAATAATATCTACTTTGGGCTACCTAAGGACACTGCATGATTATTCTTGAGGTCATGTGCACATGCTTGGGTTTAGAGAGAACTGGAGTTGACCTACTTAAGCTGGTTCATGGTTTCATCTCACATTTAGCTGAGGTTCTTCAAAGGGCAGGTTCCTTATCTGTAAAATGGGGTAAATGAGATTGTCTATCTCAGGTGCAGTCCCTGGCATGTAGCAGTCATTCGATAAAAGGAGGTACTAATGCTATTACAGGCAAGCACTTATTGTTCCAGGTGCCATTCTAGAATTTATAATACAGGGCCCTGTTCTTAAGGCAATGTAGCAATAATGGGAGACTCATAACACACAGGAATGAAATAATCACAAGGTGACGTGGTAAGTATAAGAGGGGCACTCAGGACTCTGTGAGAACACAGAGGCGAGAATGAAGAATTCTTTTTGGGAGAGGGAGACAAGTCTTCCCTAAAGGAGGAATCTCTTAAGTTAGACCTTGAAAGCGGAGGAACAAGGATGTTCCTGGCAGAGGCAACTGCCAAGTCCAAAAGCCGTGATGTTTGAGACACTTTGGTGCTTTTCAAGAAAGCGTAACTAGTGTGGTGTGGTGGGAGTGAAATGGGCTTGGTGATGATTTCTGCCAGCCCCAGGTTTTAGGGGTGGCTTGGTTGGAGGATGCTGAACAATCTGGTTTGGTTTGAAGCGGAGTGCTCCCAAAACTCTGTCCTGCTGAGCTCCGTGTGCCTGCCCACTCCCATCTAATCCTGCTAGGGGCCTTTTGGGAGGGATCAGGCTTGGCAGCCAGGGCTCATTACAGTCTGTTTCCAGTCCTTTCCGCCCTGTAATCTCAGACATCAATATTTCTCAACATTTTTTCAGCAGCCCTCTTGCAAACTGGGTGCCACTGCCCTTCCTTCCTGCTGTCAGCCCAGTTCAAAGATGGTTCCTTTTCCTACTGAGCCTCCCTCTCTAAGCCAGTCCAGCCTCCATTCTTTGTGCCTCATTCTGGAACAAAGGGTAGCTAGTGAGAGGCCTAGGCCAGGCATATGGGGATAGAGAAGCATAACCTGGTGGGAAAGGCATGGCAAGGTGTCCAAAGGTGCTTACCTTGCCAAAGGGGGATTGGAATCCAGGCAGGCAAGGGGATTTACAGTGTTTCCGAAACCAAAGACCAACCCCCACCCCCCAGTAGGTGGATAGAACACTACAGAGTTGCACATGTGACCCTTGGGAATCCAGTGCAGGGCCTTGTAGGGGAAGACCCCAGTCTGGTGAGAGCAAGATACACCAGACAGATAACTGGAATAACACCCACCCAGAGCAAAGGTGGGAAACTGGGATTCACACTGCAGGAACCACAGGGTGGGGCCTGAGCTGATTCACACCTTCTGTCAGAAAGGCATGTTCCAGAGCTGTGGGAGAGGCTTAGGTGGAGAGGTGCAAGGGTGAGGAGCCAAGCTGGGCTGGATAGCCTCCCCCTTCCAATCTCTCCCATAAAGCAGCTAACTAGCTAGCTGTTTACTATTTGTTTGACCCTTGGCTTCCTTTGGGCCTCATGTCTACTTTCTTGGGTTGGTAAGTGCCTTTTACCTTGTAGCCAAGGTCTCATTGAACTTTCAAGTGGCTCTGCCTAGCTTCCACCTAGACCCCAAAGACCTGGAGGAAAAGGTCTGTGTCTATGTCTGTAATTCTAATAATAATAACGACATCGACAGTACCCACTTATTGACCACTTCCTCCAGGTGCTTGGGAGATTATGTGTATAATTCATTCAATCTTCACATTTAAAACCTGAGGCAAACTGATCCCCATTTGACAGATGAAGAAACCGAGGCTCAAAAATTTAAAACCTGGTGTTGAATGAAGGTTACACAGCTAGTAACTATTGTAGTTCCGATTCAAGTCAAATCTGATGCAAAATCAGTACTTTTAATCCTTGTGCTATTCTGTGAAACAAAATAATTTCAATTTATTGAAACAGGTCTTTGTTAAAGGCCGTAACTGTGTGGCATATTACTGCGTCTCTTCCTCACCTTGGCCTCCGGCATCACCTTGCTCAGTAATCTCTGTATGTGAATAGTTTGTTTGTTTTTAAGTTTATTTATTTATTGTGTGAGAGAGAAAGCAAGCAGGGGGAAGGGCAGAGAAAGAGGGGGAGATTGAGAATCCCAAGGAGGCTCTGCACTACCATCGTAGAGCCTGATGCAGGGCTCGAACTCACAAACTGCGACATTGTTACCTGAGGGGAAATCAAGAGTCAGATGCTTAACCAACTGAGCCATCCAGGCGCCCCTGTATGTGATTTAGTTGATTGGTTGACTGGGGTGGGGATTGAGGGGCTGCACAACCCAGGGGTCCTGGACTAGAGGGGACCCTCAGGAGTGGATAGAAATGTCTGCAAGGTGTTTTCCAAATGGCCCCCCAAAAGCATTCTGCCTAGCAGCCAGAATGCAGGTCCTGGAGGAGGAGTTTACAGTGGTGGAAGCCTTGCTGGATGGAGTGTTGTCTCTGGCTCCACAAAGGCAGCAAGCATCAGAGGACTGAGTTTCATCTTGGGGGGTGCAACTGAGGGTCTGAGGTTGGGGGTGGGTGTGAAGGCTGAGGAGAGTGAGAAGGTCTTTAGGGACTGTTTTGGGGGGTTTGTGTTTCATATTAGAACACAACTATGTGGGTGTAGAAGGATGTGCTTTACTAGTTTCCCAGGGAGAGATGTGTTTTTAATTAAGAACGGTTTTAAATTATAGCAATAATACATGCTTGCTGTAAAAAGGGAAATATCATAGAGGTATATAAACCTCTAAATAAAACATTGAAAGTTCTTGCCACCCACCATAAGTCATCACTGTTAACACTGTAGAATATATTCTCCCAGACTCGTGTGTGTGTGTGTGTGTGTGTGTGTGTGTATGTGTGTATGTGTGTGTGTGTGTGCGTGCACTGTTTTACATATACGTAATTAAACATCTGTATAATAGATACGTAACTATAAGGGATAAATTTTATTGTACGCTTACTGTATGTGAGGCTCTGTAATGGGTGGGAGGTGTTCTTTATTTTCATCACCTCATTTAATTTTTACGTCTCATGAAGTTACATATTACTATAATCCCTATTCAAAGAGTGAGGAAAGTGAAATATGGTTAATTGCAAAGTTGCAAAGGTGGCTGCGAGGTGCGCACTTTGTGTTGTTTGTAACCAAGCAGGACCAGATTAGCTCTCTTTGCAACTCGGCTTCTGCTTTGGGCCATTACCTTGGCCCCTTCTCCTCTTCTCCCAGGGTCCCTGTTATGGCCTTTTCCTCTGGGCTCAGTGTGCTCAGTGAATCTCAGTGAAGGAAATTTGCTAAAGCATGGGGATTGATCATCACTGGATGAATTTGGTGGGCAGGATGTCTGCACCCTAATTTTCTGGGAACCTGTGGATGTTACTTCACACAGCAAAGAGACTTCGTAGATGTAATTGAGGTTAAGCCCCTTGTATTAGTTTTCCAGGCCTATTGTAACAAAGCATCAAAGGCTAGGTGACTTAAAACAACAGAAATTTAGGGGCGCCTGGGTGGCTCAGTCCGTTGAGTGTCTGACTCTTGGTTTCAGCTCAGGTCATGATCTCACGGTTTGTGAGTTTGAGCCCTGCATTGGGCTCCACACTGACAGCACTGGCCTACTTGGGATTCTTTCTCTCTCCCTCTCTCTCTGCCTGTCTCTTGTTTGTGTGCTCTCCCTCAAAATAAATAATACACTTCAAAACAAAAACCAACCGAAGTTTACTGTCTCACAGTTCTGGAGGCCAGAGATCTGAAATCAAGGTGTTGGCAGGGCCATGCCTCTCTGAAGGCTCTAGGGGAGAATCTTTTCCTGCCCTCTTCTAGTTCTGAGTTTTTGCCCACAGCCCTTGCTGATCCTTGGCTTGTAGATGCATCAGTTGGGTTACATGGCTGTCATCTCTCTGTGTCTTCACATCTTCCTTCCGTGCGTGTCTGTCTCTGTGTCCAAATTTCTCCTTTTTAGAAGGAGACTGGACGTATTAGATCAGGGCCTACCCAAATGACCTCAATTTTATTTTATTTATTTATTTAAAAACATTTTTTAAAGTTCATTTATTTTGAGACAGCACAGCATGAGCAGGGGAGGGGCAGAGAGAGAAGGAGAGAGAGAGAATCCCAAGCATGCTCCACACTGTCAGTGTGAAGCCAGAAGCAGGGCTCGAACTCACCAACTTTGAAATCATGACCTGAGCTGAAGCCAAGAGTCTGATGCTTAACCGACTGAGCCACTCAGGTGCCCCCCAAATGACCTCATTTTAACTTGGTTACCTCTATTAGAGCCTATTTCCAATTAAGGTCACATTCTGAGACATTTGGGGCTTAGGACTTCAACATATTTTTCGGGGGGACATAATCCAACCCATAACACCCTCAAAATATGGAGACTATTCTGGATTTTCTAGTGGGTCCAGTCTAATCACATGAGCCCTTAAAAGCTGAGAACTTTCTCTGGCTGGCGGCAGAAAGAGATGTATAAGAGGAAAAGTCAGAAGACTAGGGCACACTGCACCAGCCCTGGCTCTGAGACATAGGGGCCCTATTTAAGTGCAAAGATTGGAGAGAGGTAACGACACCCCTAGAGGACAGCTGGCCAAGAAATGGTGACCTCAATCCTACAACTGCAAAAACTAGATTCTGCCCTAACCACAATCCGCAGTCCACGAGGAAGTAGACTGTCTGCAGAATCTTCCCAGGAGAGCTCATCCAGTAGACACCTTGATATCAGTCTTGCAAGACCCTAAGCAGAAAAGTGGCTGAGTCAACTCAACTTCTGACCCACAGAACCATGAGATAATAAATACATGCTGTATTAAGTTGCTAAGTTTGTGGAAATTTATCCCAGCAGTAATCAAAAAGGAGTAAGTCACCTTCCCATTACACTGGCCCTTCAGCACCTAAAGCCAAAGAAATGGCCGAGGCTAGGAATTCCTTGGGGGCTCATGTCTACATTCTTGGGTCTTGGAATGCTAGTACCATCTGCCGGTGCAGAATGTGATATTTCCCAGTACCTTTCACGCCAAATTTCATGTGCAACTCTCAGCAGCCTTGTAAGATTTTATCCTTCCCATTTTACAAAGGAAGAAACCAAAATTTAAAGAGGCAAATGCCTTGCTCAAGGCCTCAAAGAACTGGGGGCTGCAGCCAGGTTTCCTGCTTCCAAATCATACGCGCTTTTTTGCCACAGCCCACAGCTGCCTCCATTTCCCAAAACATCTGTTGTCTGCACATAGTTACGACTGTCCAAAGGGCTGGGCTCCCTTGTGATGTCGTGAGCTTCCTTTGGCTGAGAAATGGCCAAGCAGAAGCCAGTGGGCAATTGATTCGGGATGCTGAAGGAATCCATCCCTGCCCTCCGTGGGAGGATATTAGCAGGTGCCTGCTAATACCTTTTTCATTTCAGGGTCTACACTGGGAAGGGTGGTAAGCTTTTGGCATTGCAGTTCAGGCAAGAGAAACTCACTGGGAATTGCACTGGCCAGGAGATGGATTCACAGAGGCGGTGAGATCCGCTTGAGGATTTGGAGAATGAGCAGGACTTAGAGAGGATGGCTGTGTTTGGGTTTCTGGCATGATTGCAGGGTATGTCTTTTGCCCACGCCTTCCGACTCCAGTTGCTTTGGTAAAACTTGTAGGCAGGAACTGGGTCAACCCTGAAGTGACCCACCCCACCCCCAAGTCCATCGTGGTGGCTGAGGGTACATCATGCGGTTGCCTGCTTCTGCAGCCAAAATAACAGTGGTGGGAGAGCAGAAGGGCAAGGGGAAACACAGGCCGAGGATAACTTCCTGCTCTGCCTTGTCTTCTGTGGCTTTCCCGCTAACCCACTGTAACTCTTATTAACTCTCTTTGTCTTTCTGTGGGTGGGAACCAAACAGCCTGTCTTTTGAGGGCAGCTGTCTGCCCATTAAAAGTTCTTTAGCAATTTCCACTTGTCCTTCTTAAGCCTGAGGTGTCCCCTCCTCTGTCTTGTTCCGTGCGTGACTTACAGTGTGTCTTCCCCAAGCTGAGGCTCTCTTGGGAGCTGTGAAAGCTGCCACACTCCCTTCCTTTCCCCTGCATGCCTTTCCCCTGCATCCCCTGCGTGTGCGCTGTGCCAAGTGCTCTGGGGATGTCCTGGAAATGTTGGCCTAGTAGGCTTTTGCCTGGGAGACAGCATGGCAAGTATTTATTGGAGAGAACCCAAGTATTTATTAAACATCTGCTGTGGGCCTGGCCTCCTGCTAGACTTCAGGGACACGGCACAGAGCAAGACAGCCAGAAGACCAAGTACAAGTCTTGGTTCCGCCCCTTGTTAGCTGTGTGGCCATGAGCTAGTCACTGCATCTCTGTGTCACAGCCATGTCTCAATGACTGAAATGGCACTTGGAAAGTATGTGGTACACTGTAAAGCTCTATGGAGGTGATTTCGTTACTTGTTATTCCTTACTTGATTCTCTCAGTTACCTGTGAGATAGGTTCGTGGTAGCACTTGGTAAACCCATTTTATTGATGAGAAAGCAAAACTTCAGAGACAGTACAGAGCAGGAGCAGGAAAAGGCACCAAATATTGTGGGCTTGTTCTCTTTTACTGTGTAGCTGTATCCCCGGGAGTGACAGTGTTTAATGACATTTTCAACAACAACAGCATTAATAACTGGACATTCATCAAATGCTTACTTTGTGTCAAGTACTAGTTAAATCCTTTACATGCCTATTATTATCCCTGCTTTCCAGATGAGAAAATTGAGGCTTAGCAAGGATAAGTCATTTGCCCAAGGTCACTTTTCTAGAAAGAGGCAGAGGCAGGATTCACATTCGAGTGTGTCTAACTCCAGAGCTTAGACGTCCAACCTCCATGCTATCTGCTTATCCACTTGGGCATCCCAACCTGATGTGGCTGAAATAGCCAGAAAGCATACAAGAGAGCAGGAAAGGGCTAGACTGGCACTACTTCCTGCTCCACACATACCGACACATGGAGGTGTGACCCAGGCTGTGGAAACATCAAGAAGGGGTGGCTTTCTGCAGCCTGGATTTATTTGGGAAGGTAGATCTTGGACAGTGGGCAGAATTTGAAGCTTTGAAGGGCAGGGGCTGGGCTGAACAGGGACATGGAGGAGGAAGAGAGACGAAGGGCGGGGGGTTCTGGCTAGTGGGTGCCTGCCAGGGAACAGTGTGAGAGGAGATGGGCTTTAACTGTAGCAACAGAGGTGAAGTTGGTTCCAACAGCCATCACAGCCCATGTCTTGGCCACCAAAGGAAATTTGTATCCAGAGGTGTCTCTAGGTCTGGGGCAGAACAAGATTGTGCCCTCATTGTAGTTTCTCTTTCTGAGACCTTGAGGTTAGAAAAGAAGGTGGACAGAGCTCTTCACCCTAGAGTTGGGGAGAACGAGGAAGAATGGAGGGGTCCAGGCCAATGGGAGGCATCAGGAGTGTTGGGCATGTCCTCAGGCTGCTAAAGGGCCTTGTGCCAGATAGCAGCAGGAACCCTGGTCTGGGGGTCCAGAGGCCCAGGTGTTGTGCTCCTGTGTAGCTTTACGATGTTGGAAGATTGATTCTTCTGCGAGACTCAGTTTTCCAGTCTGTGACTTGAGAAATGTATCAGTAAGTTCTATCACTGGTTGCAAGTGACAGAAACATAATTCAGACTATCCGAAAATAGGGATTTATTGACTCGTGATTGAAAAGCTCAGGGACAGTTCTGGTTCTAGGGAAGGTTCGATCTGGATGTTCAAATGGTACCTTTGATATCTGTTTCTCTGCATCTTTTGGCTCTTCTCTCCTTTGTAATGACTTTTGTCACAGGCAAGCTCACTGTTCAAGATCTCAAGGTGACTGCTGGCTGCTCCAGGCATATCTTTTACCAGCCTTGCAAACAAGGGAGAACATCTATTAGGAGTTCCTGTGGAAGTCCTAGGGTGGATGCTTATTGGTCCTGCTGGGTCACGTGCCCATGTCTGAGTCTACGTCTCTGGCCAGGGATGCCTGCCTCTCATTGGGCAGACTAGGATTACATGGTTATTCCTAGAGTTAGGGGTAGAGTTAGTCCTACAGAAATCACGTGGAGTGAGAATGGGAAGGGATGATTTCTCCAAAATCTAGTGCTTACACCAGAAGAAGGGGGAATGAATGTCAGGCAGGCAAAACCTTCAGATGTCCTGTTCATCATCTAAGCGCTGGTCTGACTGGCTCCAAATGAAGCCACTGACAGTGGGACCCCTCTAAATTTTGTTAGGGCCAGAGCCCTTTGAGCATACCATGAAAGACATGGGCCTTCTCCCTAGAAAAATGAACTTGGAACTCTCTGGCATGGCCTCTGAGGTGCTACACCATCTTTTCTGCCTCCCCGAGGTTCCCTAACCAGTCACACTGGCCTCTTAGATGTTCCTTGTACTCGCCATGGTGCCTCCCTCCTCTGGGCCTTGATCTCATTGTTGCCTCTGATCTAGTAAATCTCTCCTCTTTGTGTGTTCTCATTGCACCATGAACCTCTCCTCCAGCCCTATGTCAGTGTGGCAACTTTATATTTGTTATATGGTTATTTGGTTAATATCTGTCTCTCCCACTAGAACAGAGGCTCCATGGAGGGAGACAGCTGATTTGGCTTTCCTTCATATCTGCAGCACCCAGCAGAGCATCTGGCATGGAGTTGGTGCTCAGTAGTAAATGGATGAATGTTTGCTCTTAAATACACAATTTTCTCTGAATTTTTTAGTGGCATACATCTCGCTAGAGTCAGTCTGTGGACCTTAGGTTAAGAAACTCAGAATAAAAAATGGAAAAATCAAGGCATTGGACAGTAGTCTCTCTTAAAGCAGGGCCGTACAAATGAGTACCTACCAGGCCAGATTTCCTGACAATCCAGATGCTACTGACTTAAGTTGATGTCTCCTGAATAGAGTCCCATGGACGATTAACTCTGGGTAAAGTCTGTAGTCAAATACATTTTGGGAATACTGCCTAATTCACAACATACATTAATAATAGTAATATATTTTTCAAAATTATCATTACTGTAACTACCATTTATTGAGGGTTTACCATGTGCCAGGTGCCTTACTAGGTCCTTCAGTGTATTTTCATATATAATCTCACAGTAGCCTTGTATCTTAGATGCCATTATAAACCCATGTTACAGAAGAGAAATGAAATGCTTGGAGGGTTTAAGAATCCCAAGCTATCTTCTAGGAGGTGGTAGATTTGGAACTCAAACCCTGGCAATCTGTGTCTGAAGCACTTAGAAAGGTCCCAAGGATCCCACTTAGTTTGGGACCTGCTGGTGAAGTACTGATTCATGTTGAGTAGGACTAAGACAGAAAGAAGGTAGACTCAATTCCACACATGTTCTGGAGCACCCCTGGGCCAGGCATGGTGCTAAGACCATGGGCACAAAGCCATATCCTCATTGGCTAGAGTAACCCAGGGCCTTTCTTGTCACCATGGCAGACCAGAGCCTTGCCCCTGGGCTGCCCACACAGAGTCCCCCCCATCTCGGGGTCTTCCTTGGAACTTTCAGCTGTGTCTTCCCTCAGTGGGGCCCTACCCTGAGTCACGTCTATGAATTAGTTCATAGCAAAACACACATTGGTTCTGTAAATGTTGTTTACTGAAGACCTTCTGTCCTCTAGGACCTTTGTAGGGACTGGGGATATAGAAACAAATGAATACTAATTTCCCAGGAAATCTGTTGTCTAGTTGGGGGGAGAGATTGGTGCATAGGAAACCATAATAAACCTAAGTAAGAGATAAACTGAGAAGTGCTCCATTAGAGGTACAGACTAGTGTACATGGTGAGTGATTGCTTTCTTTTTTTTTTTTTTAACCAAATTAATTTTGGTTTGAGATTTAAACTCATGATGCTAAATGATGCTGGAACATCTGGACAATGGGCAAGGCCAGATGTTTGGCTGACAGCATTGAGCAGCCATGTGTACAGAAGCATCCTGGGAATTCCTGCCTACCTGGGCAGGGAGGGAAGTGGGAATGAGGTGCTGGTTCACCAGGCTCCCTTGGGCTGGGCTGCTGACCACACCTAGGCAGCGCCCGCACGCACAGATGCCCCACTGCCCCTGCTTGCTGATCTTTCAGCCATGGAAGGACACCTTCGTGCGGTCCAACATTACTGGGTCACTCCTCTTACCCCATATGACTCACAGGAGCCCTCAGAGACAAGCATGGACTTTTCACTTCACTGACCTCATTTGTCAAATGTGAGTAAAGATTCCTCCTCACAAGGTGTCTGGGAGCATCAAATGAGATGAAATACACAGAAGAGCTTTATACATGTCACATATTGTTAAAGACCTGTCAGGGACTGGGGGGAGTCCCACTGGAGGAGAAGCAGAGGGTTATGGTCCCCTCAGTCCCCTACTTGACTCTAGTGCATGTGGGCAAGGTCAGGTGAGGTGGAAATTCTTTCATGGTTCCTGAAGCCTCATGTGACCTCTCACCTCTGGGTCTTGGCTTGGTGCAGTAAATGAACTGATGATCATTGTGGAGACATGGTGCCTGCTGGCTGATCTTACCGAACGGTGCTGGTTGTTCCCGCTGCTCCTGTTCTGTTCCCTTTGCCTGTAATGTACTTCTCTCTTTTCTCTCCTTCTTCCACCTGGCTCCCCCTTCCTTCCTCCTTCCCTCATTTACTTATTTAGTAAACACTTCTTTCTATTTTAAATTATTATTTTAATTATGGTAAAGTGTACATAACAAATTTACCATCTTAGCCATTTGTTACGTGTGTAGTTGAGTGGCATTAAGGACATTCATGTTGTGGTGCAACCACGTCTCCGGAACCTTTTAATTTTTCCCAAACTGAAGCTCTGTCCCCATTAAACACTGACTCCCCATCCCCCTCCCTCAGCCCCCGAGGGCTACCTTCTATCTCTAAGGTTTTGATTACTCTAGAGACTTCACATAAGTGGAATCATGTAATACTTATTTTTTTTTTTTGTAACTGGCTTATTTCACTGAGCATGTTTTTAAGGTTCATCCATGTTGTAGCAGGTGTCAGAATTTTCTCCCTTTTTAAGGTTGAATAATATTCCATCATATGTGTAGACCTCATTTTGTTTATCTGTTTTTCTGTTGATGGACACTTGGGTTGTTTCTGCCTTTTGGCTGTTATGAATCATGCTGCTGTGGGCTTGAACATGGTTGAGCACTTTTTGAGCATTAGCACGTACCTGGTGCTGTGCTGGGGCTGCAGTGGTGAATGAACTTTGGTTCCTAGCTTGCAGGACTTACAGCTTCTGGGAGTGATGTTGAAAAGCAAACAAACCAATAAACACAGCATGAAATTTCTGTACGTCCTATAAAGGCAAACAGCAGTGTCTGGGAGAGAGAATAATGGCAGGTGTGGAGGCGGGTGGCCCGCATGATGAAGAGGTCTCAGGAGTTGGCCTGAAGGAAGGGAGGGGTGATAGAGGGGCGAACGGTGGGGAACAGCATTCAGGCAGAAGGAACAGCATGTGTGAAGCTACTGAAGTGCAACAGGGTTGGCAAGTTGGAGGACTTGGAAGAAGTTCAGTCCTTAGATTGTCACTTTATTGTGCTATCCTCTAGGGAACATCCTGCCCACCTCCAGGCCCAGTTTATATTACTTCTGGCCCATCACTTTCTCCACCCTGGCACTTATTCTAATCCATTCAAGCTGCTCCTTTGTTCAGCTGTTTCTCTCACTGGCCAGTGAGCTGGTTAAATGCAGGAATTATTATTTTATTTTATTTTATTTTATTTTATTTTATTTTATTTTATTTTATTTTATTTTACTTTACTTTACTTCATTTTATTTTATTTTATTTTATTTTATTTTATTTTATTTTATTTTATTTTATTTTATTTTATTTTTGGGGCATGCTTGCATGTCTTGGTAGGCATCAGTTACTCTCAGACACTCCTCTGAAAGATGTCAGCTGTTTTACTGATAAATCCCCAAGACCATCTAAACAAGGGGACTTGTGCCATCTGGGGCCTGCCAGAACTGGACATAGAACCAGCATTAGGACATTTGGCTCAACATGGAAGCTTTTCCTCTGTGCCTTTGCCCACAGTGTGCCTTGCATTTGCAAACAGCAGTGTGCAATGCTGCCCATTTCAGCCGACTGAAGCTTTCCTGCTCTGTTGTCTTCTAAGCAGGGAGGGTGGGAAGCATCCTGCCCAGGGCCAGGCCAGATGTGGCCAAATGTCCCTAGTGGCATTTGCCCCGGTCTGCAGATGTCCAGGGTTGCTCTGCCAGCTGAGCTGACTCGGCCAGCCATGGTGCAGAGTGCTCAGGGGCTAGTGGCAGTGGGCCATGCCCCGCCACCTCTCCTGTTGGCCTTGGTAGCTTCCCAGCTTCCTCTCACATGACTTCTTTCTCTGTTTACTTCTCTCTGGCCTCCCGGCCTGCGGCGTCCCCATGCCACCTCGAGTCTGATCTACTACACTAGACACAGCCTTTACAATGGCCCCTTCAGGGTGGCCTCACTCCAGAGTGTGTGCTGTCTTTGGCTAACTCTCCTAGCTCACGCTCCTCACCCCCATCCCAGCTCTCTCTACCACTGCGAATGAGGATCTGTGCAGTTTTTCATTATAAACCTATGATGTTGTGTCTGGGGCTCCTCCATCAAATGCCTACAAGGGGACCAGCTGCTGGGTGGGGGCAGAAAAGAGGGTTAACCTTGAAGTCATGGGGTGAACATTCCACAGTGGCCTAGTCCAGAGCTTGACTGAAAACAGATGAGCGAGGTAGACATGAAGGGAAGCAAATATCAGCTGGGATCTAGGCTCTGAGCGCCCCAGAGACATGAGGAAACGTATCTTTTTTTTTTTTTTTTTTGAGAGAGGGAAAGAGAGCACAAGTGGGGGAGAGGGAGAGAGAGAGGGAGAGAGAGAATATCAAGCAGGCTCTGCACTATCAGCACGGAGCCCGATGCAGGGCTTGAACTCACGAACTGAGTGAGATCATGACCTGAACTGAAGTTGAGAGCTGGGCACTTAACTGAGCCACCCAGGTGCCCTGGGGGAGGTATTTATCATGGGTTGAACTGTGTCCCTCCAAAAAGTGGACTCCAAAAGTCCAGACTTCTCAGTACCTGTGAATATGACCTTATTTAGAGATAGGGTCTTTGCAGATGATTAAGTTAAGATGAGGTCATTAGGAGGGGCCATAATCCAATATGACTAGTCTTTATATAGAGGGGAGATTTGGACAGACATGCACACACACACACACACACACACACACACACACACACATACACAGGGGGGATGCTATGTGAAGATGAAGGTAGAGATTGGGGCGATGCGTATATAAATCCAGGAATGCCAAAGATTTCTAGCAAATCGGCAGAAGCTAGGTAAGAGGCAAAGGACAGATTCTCCCTCACTGCCCCTACGAGGAACAAACCCTGCTGCTGCATGGTCTCAGACTTGTAGCCTCCAGAACAGAGGCAGTAAGTTCTGATGTTCAAGCCTCCCAGTGTGTAGGCCTTTGTGACAGCAGCCTCAGGAAGCTAACACAGTGTTCGAATACCTTCAGAGCTTCTCGCCCCTGATTACCGGTCACTGTGCTTTAGCTATTGGGTTTCTTACATCTTATTCTTTTGGACACATAGGGGCTATTTTGAAGCATCCAGGCAAAGATTTTAATAATAATAATAATTTAAAAAACTTTTAATAAGACTCTAATAAGAATTTTAGTAAGAAACTTTGGTATCCTTCCAATTGATGTAGAGCAGGGCAAGGGGCAGTCAGACCAGGAATCCCACACATAGGGCTTTCCAGTTTACAAAAGGTTTTCATATTTATTATCCATTTTGACCTTCAGGGCAATACTGAGCATTCCCATTTTAGAGAGGAGATAACTGAGGCTCATAGATGTTCCCCAATTGTCTTAAGTGGCAGCACTGGGATTTTAAACATCGGCCTTCTGATTTCCCTCTTACATCCTTTCTGTGCCCTCACAGCTGCCCCTGAACCTGGAACAGGTGGTACAATTCATAGGCAGCTGTCCTCTTGCCTGATGGCCTGAGGAGTAACACATTCTTCTGATCTTTTTTCAGGAGTGAAGAAGAGGGGACATCAGCTTGCCAGAACCTTTCTAGGTTCTCCTAGAGCTCCGTGGTGGCCACGGAGGGCCTCTGGGGTTCTTGGGCCCCTGCTAGAGCAGTGTTCCATTGTGAGAGGCCTGAGTTCAAGCCTCTGCAGAGTATGACCTTGGGCAAGTCCCTTGAGCTCACTGAACCTCAGGGCCCATGCCTGTGAAAAGGTTGAATGAGCACATCCACCTTACTGGCAGAGATGAGGACGAAAGGATATGGTGGGAGCACTTTATAATGATTGATCTCAGTGTTATTCATGGTAATGATGAGTGAATGTCAAGAGTCTTTGGGGAAAAGGCCATAGATCCTCCTGCCTAGGAGGAGCCATAAAGTACCACTGGCAGCTTCTTAAAGACAAGTCCTGCTCTGTTCCATTTGCCTGTCTTTTGTTGATCAGGGTGTGACTCAAATTCTTTTGCAGTTTTTGGCTTCTTTAGAAAAATCTTCTGGTTTCTTTCACCAGAGAGTTTCTTTCCACTCTATCCCTCCCCACCTCCTCCCTGCCACCAGCGCTCTGAGGTTGTCATGTGAGTGTTTTCCATGTACAAAATCTGGAAAACCCATTCAAGTCAAACAGAAAGACAATATTACTGAGTCTGCAGTCGACTGAGTTCATTACTCAGTCGCCCTGGCTTTGGCAGGCTTGAAAATTCTCTAAGTGTCAAAAGTCTTTTCAGGGGCGTGAGGCCGAGGGGCTGTTGGTTCTGAAACAGTCATCGAAATGTCACACATAGCCCCACTGTTTCAGTGGTAGTGATCAAAACTCCAATCCCTATTTCAGTACTTCCTGTGGGTCTGTGACTGTTTGAAGTGCTCTACGTATATTAAATCCTTATGGTAGGGGCCCCTGGGTGGCTAAGTTGGTTAAGCATCTGACTTCAGCTCAGGCCATGATTTCACGGTTTGTGAGTTTGAGCCCTGCATTGGGCTTTCTGCTGTCAGTGCAGAATCCACTTCAGATCCTCTGTCTCCCTCCCTCTCTCTCTCTCTGTGTCCCACCCTCTCCCCTGCTCTCACATGCACTCTTTCTCTCTCTCTCAAAAATAAATATTTAGAAAAAAATCCTTATGGTATTCTCCTAATGAATGTCAAACACAGACCTATCTGACTTTAAAGTCTAGACTCCAAGCAGTTATGATACACTGTGTCTCTGAAGATACTCTAGCCCAGTCTTTTCATCTTGTAGGTGAGGAAACTGAGATTCAGGAAGGGGGGGATGGTGAGTTCCTAGAAAGGAGGGAGTGGACCCCCATTGTCCTGACTTCCAGGGTTTTTCTGCTCCCCCCATATTCCCCTTTGGAGAAGCATTGAACTGCTGCTAGGGGTTGCCCAATGAGTACTAGCGGGAGCCCTGATTCAGCAATGCTCTAAAGGTTACATCCTGGGTCCTGGTTAAACCTGGCCAAAGTGGTATTGGTTGATACAAGCCATTGTCTACTTCAAAAGGCTTTGGCCTAATTGACTCAAAGTACAGCTACTTTGAGTTTCAAGGTCAAGTGTGCAGATTCATAAGTTCGGCACCCAGAGGGAGTTATTTGCTCATTTACTGTGCACCTGAGCTCAGCAAAAATTCATAATTAGTGGTTAATAGTGCAGGAACTTCTCCCTGTTCCCAGAACATGCAGTGACATGTAACGCCTCATTTCCTTTGTACATACTGTTCTCAGAGCCCTGAATGTTCTCCCTCCTAATCCCAACCCCCTCTTATTCCCTGCCTGGTGAATTCCTACTCATCCTTCACGAGCAGTTTCCTGATTCATGTCCTGCCACTCCTCCCCACAACCCTTGGCATAAATAGACATAACATTTCTACAATATGCCTCTCCCACTAGACTGTAAACTCCATGAGGGCAGGAACTATATCTTGTAATAATAGTACTTAAAAAGTGCTTGCTTGCAGTCGGGCTGTGTGCTAAGCACTTTACATGCGTTATCTCATTTCGTCCACCAGGACGTTGTAAGGCAGATACTACTACTATCCTCATTTCCTAGATGAATGTATAGATTCCTGAAGAGGCTCAGAAACTTGCCTGAGGTTACACAGTCGGTGGAAATCAGGGCTGCCATGTACAGTTGTGCTGGTTGCACATTGCACAAGGGCATTGGCCAGGGCAGGGGTGGGGGTGGGGGGCGCTGCAGCCAGTAGAGGCCAAAATCTTGCTCTCACCTTGGTACAGAGCTGTAAATGTTGGGAGGAAGGGACTCACAGGCACCATGGGGTTGGGCTCCAGGCTGTAAGCCCTTAACCACTGCAACAGGCTAGAAATAGAAATATACATATTTATATTGCTAGTGTCTGGCACAGAGTAGGGGCTTAAACATGGATGAAAAGGAGATTATGAACCAGTAGGCTTTTCATTTTTTTTCCCTCCCCTTTTTACTCACATCTGCAGGAACAGGTCATTACCTAACGGGTTGCTTGGTTTAAGAAACACATCTTTTAGTTGATTTGCCTCCTAGCAGGTACAAAGAAATGGCTGAAAACCCAGAAAGAAGTCTCCATTTGGAGCTCTAAGTGTTGCACAGGTGTCTTGTATTCTAAGTAACTTCATTCTGCCAGCTCTGAGACCTTCTAGAGTTGTTCAGGGAGTCTTAAAAAGCAACAGGTGGGCAGAAACAAGGGCCTTTTTTTTTTTTTTTTAAACCAGCTGCCAAGAACTGAACATTTCCGCATGCACGGTGTGCTGGGTTCTAGTTCTAGTTGAGGTGCATGAACACTAGATCATCCAGCTGGGTCTCAGCTTAGGTCCTGAACAAGATGGTGTTACTGCTGCCCAACCAGGTAATTTTCCGTGAGTACTTACAATAGCTGGTAATAGCAGAGTTGATGGATGGGCCTCTGTCACAGGAAAAAATCGGGCTTTAGGATGAAATGACTTCAGAAATGTCTGAGTTTGTCCAAATCAAGCTGGGGACTAGAGAGACCTGGGGAACAAAGTTCTCTCTGATGGTTTTTGGTCTGAAAAGTCAAGCCATGCATTTTGGACCTGATTTGTAACTTTGTCCTATCTCTTATTGACATAGAGGCCTTCCACTTGCTAGTTGCATCCTGGGCAGGTCTCTTAACCTCTCTGGGTCTTTGTGTACTCCCCAGCAGAAGTGGGGGGGATGTCACCTGCTGCTGAGGATTGTGATGGGGAGTCAATGAGCTAATGTTTATGGAAAAAGTACTTTGTGAATTGGAAAGGGCTGTACAGATGCTAAAACTACCATTATTTGTCATTAGGTGGTTTTTCTTGCCATTCCCTGGGGGCAGTTTGCTCCCAGCTGCATCGGCTGAGTGAGCTTGGAGGAGGCGTTGAGGGAGGAGTAGGGTGGGAGGGAAAACAGCAAGGCAGGCTGAGGACTGGAAGGCTTTCAGGCTGGGGCTCTTGTTTGGAAGTGGAGAAAAATGGGTTTTGCTTTTTTCAGTCTGAAGTGGGAAAGTTGATGGTCTTCAGCAGATGCTACAGAGTCGTTTGGGAACTGATTTCTCCTCCTTCTTTACGTTACCTCCTGGATGTCTGGGGATGTTCCTTAAAACCAGCACATCCCAAGGATGGAGCCAGCCCAAATGTGGGGACTTGGCAAAGGAACACAGGTCCCAGCTTATTCTCCTTCTAGGCTGGTCTCTTTGCTGTCTGCCGGTTGCCTCATGCTCACACCCACCTCCACACTCTCGCTCCGATGTTCCCTTCATCCAGCACATCCTTCCCACGCCCGTCCAAATCAAATCCGTGCTGCAGAACTGTTCACACCTCCATTCATTGGACAAGTACATGTTGGGTGCCATTACTCAAGACATAGAACACAGGAGAAGGCTCACATTTAGGGCAACAGGAGAGGATGCTAAGTTTTGTTTGGACGTGTCGAGGGTGAGGAGCATCCTGGAGGCAGGTCCTGGAGGCAATAGGGAATCAGCCCCTGGAACTTTGGAGCAAGGTCAGAGAATAGGCCACTGATGTAGGCATCATCACATGCAGGGGAAGTAGAGGCACAGGCATGGGATAACATAAGATGTGACTAGAGAACAGCAAGAGAGATGATGCTTTGAGGACACCCAAGTGTCAACTGGTTAAGTTCAGAAGGGAACTAGCAATGGAGAACAAGAGAGGGAAAACCAGCAAGAGGAGTAAGAACCTCTTGTGGGTTGATCGAAGTTGGAATGGTGGGAGAGAATGGTAGGCCAGGCCAAGCCACAGTGGGGGCAGGAAGGATGGATACTGAACAGAGCCCACACAGCCCTTTGAGAATTGATGTCCCCCTTCCTCCTGCCATAGGTGAGCTGTTGATGGTGGGAGTGGTCATATCTCTCAAGGCTGCTGGTTCACAACAAGAATGCAAAACCTAAGGACTAGAGATCTCCAGGAGGCTGGAGAACAGGGATGGTTGGGTGTCAGGCAGGAGCAGAAAGAAAAGAATGAGGGTTTACAACTAGAAAGAGGACTTTTCCAGTTTAGGATTTCAGAGGGCAGTTCCTGGAAGTTATCAAGGTCAGGCTGGGTTCTAAGAAGGCACGGGACATAAGACTGTTGGGTTAGTGAGGACAAAGAAATGAAATCAGGGTGATAATTGGTCATCAGCATGGATGTTCAGAGGGCCCCAGACAAGGGCAGGAGTGCACATCACGATGAAGCTGCCTACCTGTCCTTATGGGTGTGGTTTGGAGGTCTGTAGATATACTATGTTTAAGTATGTCAGATGTTGATCTCTCTCTCATGTGACGGTCCTGCTGGCTCAAGCTGTAGGGGAGGCTCTGCTCCATGAGGTCATGTGGGGACCTGGACTCCCTCCATATAATGGCTCTGCCGTTCTCTGAGGGTGCTGCACTTACCTACATGCTGATGCTCAGTCCCATGATGTCTGCTCACATTCCATCGGAAAACACTTAGTCACAGGGTCACCCTTAGTGCAAGGGAGGCTGGGGAATTTTATCTGGGTCAGCTGTAAGCCTAATGAACACTCTATCCCTGCGGATGAAGGGGGAAACAACATTTGTGGGACCACCTAGTAATGTGGCACAGATGGCTTTAAGGATTCATCCAACAAATATTTACTGAGCACCTCATATGTGCTAGGTACTGAGGTTACAGAGGCGAAGGAGACAGACCTGATGCCTGCCTTCGTGGAGATCACAGCCTAGTGGGTGGTATGGTTTTCAGAGGAAGAAAAGAAGGCTGCCGAGTGATGGCTGTAGGTGAACCATGTGCTGGCCAGGAGACAGGCAGCCTTGCCAAGAGGAGGCTGTGAGGGGAAGGGTGGTTCAAGGAAGGCTAGACTTGGGCTTAGGCAGTAGGTAGAGGAAGACTCATTCATTCATTCATTCATTCACTCATTCATTCATTCATTCATTCATCCAACAGGTACTTCGTGATTAGGGATATAGTGATAAGTGAAACCAGGTACAGTGCCACTTTCATGGGGTTTTCTTCCTCATTAATTAGATAATCACATGTGTGGGATGAATAATTACAACCTGAGATGGGTAAGGCTTTGAAGGAGCAGAATTTAGATCTGTGAGAGCTCTTTTTTTTTAAGTTTATTTATTTATTTTGAGAGAGAGAGAGAGAGAGAGAAGCTCGCACACAAGCTCAGGAGGGGCACAGAGAGAGAGAGAGGGAGAGAGAGAGAGAATCCCAAACAGGCTCCGCACTGTTAGCACAGAGTCCAATGTGGGCTCGAACTCACGAGCCATGAGATCATGACCTGAGCTGAAATCAAGAGTTGGAGGCTTAACCAACTAAGCTACCCAGGCCCCCTGCTGTGAGAGCTCTTAACAAAGGGATCTGACCCAGAGTGAGGGTTCAGGGAAGGAGGAATGATTTGAAACATGGATGGTTATCAACCAGGTAAGGAGCACACCACACCAGAAGAGCACCTCCCAAGGCCTGAGGACGGAAGGACTGAAAAATGTGTGGCAGAAGCGGTGTGGATGGTGGGGAGGAGGGGCATTGGAAAGGTGATCAGGGCAAGCACATGCAGGAGCTCAAGGTTCTGGTAAGGATTTTGGCCTTTATCCTAAAGCCAAGGGAAGCCACAGATGGAGAGACATGATGAGAACCCTGAAGAGGGCCAAGCCTGTGAGGCAGTGTCTCTGCAGCTGCGTAGACAGAAGATCTAGGAGAAGGCTCAGAAAGGGGTCAGAGAGACTGTGAGAGCAAGGAGGACAGACAGACGCCTTGGGTAGGGTTGATGGCTCATGGGATGATGGAAGAGGGGAGTCGAGCAGCAGAGGGACAGACAGGGATGGGGTTCATTAACCTTAGGCCATGCAGCTGTGTGCCTGGGCCTTCCCCAGGAAGGGCTCCATGGCTGCCTGACTTGCTGGCCGTCACAATGGGCGCCTATCCCAGCATAGCCCCCTCCCGGATGGTGTGACCCTCCTTTCCTGGCAAGAGCAGACCGTGCTAGGTTATGTCTCTGCTGGGGTCCTTTCTCCCTCTCATTGTGGCACTGGTGGCTGGCAGGTGACCCAGGCCCTGGGAGGCTTCTCTGGGTCCACATGGCTGGCTCCAAAACTGATAGGACCATGGGACTCCACTCACTAGGAGGCCAGGCCTGTGGGCCCAGAGATAAGGCAGGGAATCAGGCTAGGCTGGGTGCTGGATTTGGAGCCATAAGGGAACCTCTATGTGGATTATTTCCCAAGTGTGGGGACTTTACCTGTTTTCTTCTCTGTAAAACGAGTGTCAAAATGAAGGTTAGTTAACAGTGAGATGCAGCACACATTTGTGGGACTGATAATAATAATATAGACTAGCTGGAGTATGGAATGACAGTGACATTCACCTGAAATGCCTACATCATGGAGCGAGAAGGATGATAGTGTTCAACTGGAAACAACATATGTCTTCTTTATAGGTATTTTTTGAAATAACTCTGTGTGTGTGTGTGTGTGTGTGTGTGTGTGTGTGTGTGTGTGTGTTTGTGTAAATTGGCCTGGGGGTCAGGAGATTTGGGGTCAAAGCTCAGAATCAGCAGTAGTTGCTGGGCAATCTTAAGCAATTCAGTTCCCCAATTTATGTGGTAGATTATTTTGTTTAAATGCACAAGGTGCTGAAAAAGATCAGCCTGTTTTCAAATCCCCTGAGCTGTTTGTCAGCTGTGTGACTTATAAAAACATAGAAATAATAGTCGCTGCTGGGAATTATAGGAGATGCCACATCTAAGGTGCTTCATACGGTCCTGGCACAGTGGGTGTGCATTAAATGGAAACAGTGGGTCTCAAGTTCCTCATCTGCAGAGTTGAGCTGAGTCTACCCCAGTGGTGACAATGACAAGGGTTTCCACTGGGAATGTCAGAGTTTCCTATGAGTGTTCCCCCGGGTGGGGTCCCGGGGTCTCTGACTCACCCCTGCCCGGCTTGTGCATAGGCCCCAGTTTGACTGCTGTCCCTGGCCGGGGCTTGCTGGAGGCCTGGAGTGCAGATCCTTGCAGTGGTTCAGGCCAGGCTGATGGCCAGGGTCCCAGCAGCATCCACAAGCCCTTTAGTGGGCTCTTCCTCCTTTTCCCAGTGTGCCCCCCACCTCCCACCTCTCCTGCCTTCTTTGTTTTGAAAGCAGCAGCCTCCTAGTTGGGGCCAAGTGGCAGAGCGGCCTAAATTTAGCCCTCTGGCTTCAGTGGTGAGCCACAGGTGAAGACCGAGGGGAAAGCAGAGAGGCGGCCACATTTTCAGAATACCTTTGGTCAAGACCATAAACGGAGCAAATGTTAGGCCCGTAGAGGAGCCCACACCCTCTGCTTGTTTTTGAGGGAAGACTGGAAGACAATCTTATTTCCTTTTGGTCAGCTTCTGCAAATGACCTGCCCTCAAGGAGGCCCTCAGACCCTGCCGCCTCAGCTCGGAGCAGTCAGTTGGAAGTGTTCTCTCCCCTGGGAGTGGGGGTGCTGGGCTGTGGGGGGCAGGCCCTGCAGGCTCTGTTTGGTTTGGCTGGATCTAATCTAGGTTTGGCTCAGACAGACCAAGCCTCATTATGCGGGTTCCATCCCCCTCAGCCTCAGCCAGGGCTGCTGCCTTATGAAGCCTGATCAGACAGGTCTGGGGCAGATGATGCTAACAGTAAGTGCTCACATTTATTGAACACTTGCTATGTACTATACATTGTTCTAACTACCTTCATCAGCCCACTTATTCTTCCTAATAACCTAAGACGTGGGGTACAATGATCACCCTCTTTTTATAAATGAGGAAAGTGAAGTACAGATAGGGTAAGTAACTTTCTCAAAATCACAGAATGAGTAAGTGGCAGAGTTGGGACTGAAATTCATCCTACCTCCAAAGCCCAACCCTTGACCACTGCAGTCACTGCCTCTGTCATATAGCTTCATCCTTTTTGAATCACTTATGTATTTTGTGTATACTATGTATATAATGTTAGTTAATCTTCAACACATCCCATGAGGTAGGTACTGCTATTATCATTCCCTTTTTACAGAAGTGGTAACTGAGGCTCAGAGAGATTGACTGACTTGCTCAGAGTCTGGACAGGCAGCTGTGGAGTCCAGCCTGTACCACCAGGTTGTTAGAGCTTAGGACTCCTAGCCCTGCCCACCCTTGGTGGCCCACCCAAAGCCAGCTTCCCTCATGTGGAGCCCTGTGTCTCTGTGTTGGAAGGGTTGAGCACCGAGGGCTCAGGATTCAGAATTATAGGCAGCAACCTCCACGGGCAGGTGTTGTTTCCGGAGCCTCAAATATTAGGACTGAAATAGTCCAGGTGTTCTTCAAGGATAGGGACTCTTTGAAGTCACTTGGCGGGAAGGAAGGTTGTTAAGGAAGCATCTTAATATCCCATTCATGATTTTTTCTTCATCTATTGCATATACAGAGGTGCTTATTTAACTGTGGCAAAATATACATAACATAAAATTTACCATCTCAACCGTTTTCAAGTATACAGGTCAGTGGTATTAAGCACATTCACATTGTTGGACAGTCACCATCACCATCCATTTCTAGAATTTTTCTGTCTTCTTAAACTGAAACTCTGTCCCCATTAAACACTAACTCTCCATTCCCCTCCCCCAGGCTCTGGCACCCACCCTCCTATTTTCTATGAATCAGCATGCTCCAGGGACCATGTATAAGTGGAATCATACAATATTTGTCCTTTTGTGTCCAGTTCATTTCACTGAGTATGTTTTCAAGCCTCCTCTACATTGTGGCATGTGCCAGAATATTCTTCCTTTTTAAGGCCGAATGATATTCTGTTGTATGTATATAGCACATTTTTTATTTATCCATTCATCTACCCATAGACACTTAGGTTATTTCTACCTTTTGGCTATTGCAAAATAGCACTGCTATCATATATTAAGGTTTGTGAAAACATTTGCTTGAAGAAAAATTTGGCTTCCGAAAGAAGTTTGAAAAACATTGCCCTGTCCAAAGTTGGGGGCGGGGAGGGCAGAGACTGAGCAACTGTGAGTAAGGTGCTTGTGCATGAGGGCCGGAGCCAGAACTACATTATTTATACTCCGCATGCAGTACTTCCCCTCCCTGCTCCAATGGCTGATTCTCTTTTTTAAATTTAAAAAATTTTTAATTAAAATTTTATTATTATTATTTTTTCTAAATATAATTTATTGTCAAGTTGGCTAACATATAGTGTATACAGTGTACTCTTGGTTTCGGGAGTAGATTCCCATGATTCATTCCTTACCTACCACACCCATTGCTCATCCCAACAAGTGCCCTCCTCAATGGCATCTCCCACATTCCCCTCTCCCCGCCCCCCCATCAACCCTCAGTTTATTCTCTGTATTTCAGAGCTTTTATGGTTTACCTCCCTCCCTCTCTGTTTGTAACTATTTTTTTCTTTTTTTCCCTTCCCTTCCCCCATGGTCTTCTGTTAAGTTTCTCAAGTTCCACATATGAGGGAAAACATATAATATCTGTCTTTGTCTGACTGACTTATTTCACTTAGCATAACACCCTCCAGTTCTATCCATGTTGCTGCAAATGGCAGGATTTCATTCTTTCTCCTTGCCAAGTAGTATTTCTCCAATGGCTGATTCTGATATTTATCAGAGGAAGGAACAACACTGCAGCTCTGTCTTGGGGGCAACTGCCTTAAGTTTCCTAGAAACCTCCTGGAGCTTCAGAAAGGACTGGGTTCTACATTTATTGTGTGCCCAGGGGACCCAATATGGAGATGGATAAAGCAGGGTCTGCTTCTCCCTGATTGTGTGACCTTGGGCAAGTTCTTCACTTCTCAGAGCTTAGCTCCTTGTGAAGATCAAATGAGATGATACATGTCCAGTTCTTCCTGTTGCAGTGTCTGGCACACAGTACCAGGGAAGAAGGAGCTGCCACTCGGTGAAGATAAGGAGATGAATGAGACAGGCTCTGGCCACTCAGAATTCTTCTCAGTGCATTGTACGCAGAGTCACATAATGTTGATTTGTCCCCCATCAGCGATATTGACAGTTATCAGTTGATTAAGATGGTATCTGCCCATTTTCTGCATCGCAAAGTTAATTAACCAGTGTTTTGTACTTGCCAATTAATTAGTATTTAATAAGCATTTTGTGGGAACTGCTCTGAGACTATATAAATATTCTATTCCTCATCAAACTTTCACCCTGTAGTTTTAGCACCATGTTTTGCCAAATGTTGATTTTAGAATTCCATCATTCCTTCTGCATTTATTATTTGGAGTTTTACTGCAAGGCAGAGCTTTCACTTCTCCTTTATTCATTCATTCATTTATTCACTTATGTCCACATAGATTCATGAAGTTCTTTTTTATTCAGTGGGTTCTAATCTATAACAATAATGATTATTTTGATGCTTAAGTTGTTTTTCTCCAAGTTTGAAGATATCTAACATATGTGGCCATTGGCAGGGGGCCTCAGTTCCTGGCCACATGGACCTCTCCATAGGACTGCTTGAGTGTCCTCACCACAGAGTAGCCAGATTCCAGAGTGAGTGATCCCCCAGAGAGGAGTAAGGAGGAAACCACAATGCTGTTATGACCTAGTCACAGAAGGCATACACTGTCACTTCTGCCATATTCTATTCATTAGAAACAAGTCACTTAAAGAGAGGTGGAAGGATGCTTATAGGCCTGTTTTGAAGAGAGGAGGTCAGAGAATTTGTGGCCAAATTGTAAAACCATAACAAAATATGTGAAATCTTATTAACTCTTTCAGCTGTAGCAGAACCCATGAGGTAGGCATTACTCTGAAAATTAAGTGCCTTACCCAAGATCAGACAGTGGTAAACCTGGGATTTGGATCTAGGCAGCCTGGCTCTGAGGCCCATGTTGTCAGCTACTACCTGATCTGACAGGGCCTTGAATCCTTGGCTAAGCTAAGCTGAGGAAATGAAGGATTGCTGGAGGTTTTCAAGGGGGGAGGAGACATGATCCAGCCTCCTTGTGGAAGGCAACATGCAGCAGTGTGCAGGATGATGGGAGAGGAAAATGTCCAACTGGATTCTCAAGTGGGGCTTGCACGCAGATTCCTTTTTTCCTTCTGTAGCTGGGAACCCTGTCTTTTCACCTGCTGCTTTCCATCTGTTCATTTTGCAGGTAGTTACAGAAAAACAGTGTAAATTGTAGTTTTTAAAAATGGGCAGGCGTACTTTGGATTCTGTGTCTCCTCCTCTCTCTGCCTCTCCCCCGCACACATGCACACGTGCTCTCTCAAAAATAAGTCTTAAAAAAAATAAAAGTAGGTAGAGTGGTCCTGCTAGACTCCCTTTCCTGGCAAAGGGAGAAGGGGGAAGGCTGGATGTGGAACATGTATAGTGGGGTCTGTGGGGGTTGAGAAAAAAATGGAACAATATGAGACATGGTCTTCACTTTCAGGAGCGTGTTGTCTGTTTGGAAGACAAGAATATAAACACAAATTTATTTAAGACCCCCGATTACATGTAATTAACTGTTAAATGGTTGTGTCTTAGTTGCCTTTCTATCTGGTCACAGTGCATAGCAGCGTGCCTCATTTTGCTTAATGATTGCTTGTTAAGTGAGTGAAAGGCAAATAGATACTTGATGGTGTCCTCCCATGGCATGGCTCGCAGAGACCAGAGTGAGGTGGGTGGTGAAGCCAGGTGAGCTGACCAGGGGAGGTGAATGTTATGAAACATCTGGCCCCAGAAGACAGGATTAGCAGACTTAGCAGATGTCAGCTGCTGAGGAGGTGTCATCAGGGACCTACAAAGATTGACAAGCGCCACGAGAAGGGCCAAGAACTCAAGGACGGGGAGATACCAGAAGTCAGGAGAGGTCTGCCATAGGGAATCTTGGGGCAAGTGTGTGTCAACACCTGGAATCTAGGTGGATAGGCAAAGAGAGTTACACCTCAGGATCAGAGCATGGAACATGGGCTCGAGCCAGGGGCAGACATACTTTGCCTTTTGGTGCCCTTTGAGCGCATATGGGCTTGAACTGGTGTCAGAGGGCTTCACTGTCAGGAATGTGAGCAGGAAGGGACTAGGGTGAGTTGGAGAGGCTCCTGTGGCTGCTGATGGGCTCTTCCAGGGAGCTTGGAGATAGGGGCTTCATTTGGGTCAACTCATTGCACTGTGCCCTGCAGATTACTGAGGCCTTCACACCTCCAAATTCTGGTTTATGGTGCAGACTGGAGTGAGGATGAGCTTACCCTCAAGGGTTTTTTTTTTTTAAGTTTTATTTATTTATTTTATTTTATTTTTAAAATTTATGTCCAAATTAGTTAGTGTATAGTGCAACAATGATTTCAAGAGTAGATTCCTTAATACCCCTTACCCATTTAGCCCATCCCCCCTCCCACACCCCCTCCAGTAACCTTCAGTTTGTTCTCCATATTTATGAGTCTCTTATGCTTTGTCCCCCTCCCTGTTTTTATATTATTTTTGTTTCCCTTCCCTTATGTTCATCTGTTTTGTCTCTTAAAGTCCTCATATGAGTGAAGTCATATGATATTTGTCTTTCTCTGACTAATTTCACTTAGCATAATACCCTCCAGTTCCATCCACGTAGTTGCAAATGGCAAGATTTCATTCTTTTTGATTGCTGAGTAATACTCCATTGTATATATATCTTCTTTATTCATCCGTCGATGGACATTTGGGCTCTTTCCATACTTTGGCTATTGTTGATAGTGCTGCTATAAACATGGGGGTGCATGTGCCCCTTCGAAACAGCACACCTGTATCCCTTGGATAAATACCTAATAGTGCAATTGCTGGGTCATAGCGTAGTTCTATTTTTAGATTTTTGAGGAACCTCCATACTGTTTTCCAGAGTGGCTGCACCAGCTTGTGTTCCCATCAAGGGGTTTTTACTATTGAATTCCCTAGGAGAAACCCAGGCCCACTCTTCAAATAACACCCAAGGAACACAACCACTGTATAAGCCTGTCTGCCTGTCTGTTCCTTCCCTACTGTGTGAAGAGAGAGAATTATCTTCTTCAGTTTCTCTATAGAGAAGGTTTAAGTTAGTAGTATGAGCCCCAGCTTTGCTACTTCCTTCTTGAAGGACCTTAGGTAGGTGATATGAGATAATTCCGCATCTGGGATGTGGGGATAATTAATACCCACCTCTTGGGTTTTTGGGAGAATCAAGTCAATCAGACATGTAAATTTAATTGTTTGAACAGCAAAGTGCTGTGTGAGCTTAAGGGAATATTACTGTGAAATAAACTTCACCCAGAGAGAGCTGAAAGTACTTAATATTGTCAGTGGATCCCTCTTTGCATAGGAACCTGGATGTGCCATTCATGTTCACAGGACAGCTACAGAAATGACTCACTGCCCTTCTCTGGATCATGGAGCAAAATCTCAAGAAGAACCTGGTTAATAAAATCCTCCAATTTGATTAGAATCCCTCCTCACCCCCAACTTTTTGTAAAAGAGTGATTGGTGCTTTCTGTGAGAGTATCATATAGAACCCTCCCAGCCATGAGCAGACAAGACAGCCAGACAGAATCCCTGGGTGGGCCACATGGTTTCACTCCAGCTAGGAAGGGGCTTCACTCTTACACAGCACTGGCTTTTCAGCAAGGCTCAGTACTTCTCCATAATCCCTGGAAGAGTTATTTCAGTTGGATTTTCATAGAGACCACAAAAAGATTAGGTGAAAATAACAGTGGCTGTTATTCACTGAATGGTACATGAGCAACCTCTGAATCTGAATTTCCCCTTAAAGAATCTTCTCTAAGCCTAAAAATACTCTTCTAGTATTACTTACTGGGTTACTTCCAGTGTAACAGGAAGTTGTCCGTCCTGCCTGTAGAAGTTTGTATTTTACCTGTCTCTACATATGTGTGGGTTATAGATTGTAGAAGTTGTCCTCAATTCTTTGACCTGGGTTATATTTTCCTCTTAGGGTCTCTTACTTTAATTCCTGGTGTCCCCCAACATAGTTTAGAGAAGGCTGATAGTGTACTGGCCAAGAATGGGCTCTCTGGGGATAGACTCTACCATTACTAGCTGTGGCCAAACTTCTGTTTCTTTTTCCATAAAATAAGGCTAACAACAATATCTCTCTCATAGGGTTGTTTTGAGGCTAAAAGTTACTAATGTGTATAAAGTGCTTAAATAGTACCTAGTACCTCGTGAATATTCAATAAATACCATGTTTTTTTTTAAGTATCACATACAGTGTTCATTATGCCCAAGAAAAATATACCCCCTAGAAATATAAGCATCTTGAAAGGTTCACATACATTCATGGATTCATACTTGGGATATTAAAGAAAACTAGGGTGGTTGGCAGTACAGAGTATAGTCATAATAAATATTTGTACTTATTTGTGAGTGAAGGGTATAGGGGATGCCCCTTTGAGGTGCTAAGCTCTGCTGTGCTTGGCTGCAACCTGTGTGTTGAAATACATACCCAGCCCCCTGCTGCTCTTATTTTCCCAGAACTGGTTGACATCCCTTGGGAGACAGGTCCGTAGCTCTTGCTTCCCTGGCCAGTGCAGTTCTTCTCCACTCCTACGCTGGAGACTTAGTGTTTCAGTCATGAGACCAAGTGGCAAAACTCCCCCTAGAATACAGTATAGGGAGGGAAATAGGTCTCG
This sequence comes from Puma concolor, assembly GCF_028749965.1. Lineage (NCBI taxonomy): Eukaryota > Metazoa > Chordata > Mammalia > Carnivora > Felidae > Puma > Puma concolor. The sequence goes on from NC_141668.1 coordinate 120,231,300, forward strand.
AAGTGCCCCATTAGAGGCAGGGTTCTAGAGCCAGGCTTATTGCTTGAAATAGGGGACTGGAGTGGAGTTCGCTTACCTGGGAAAGAAGATTGGTAAAAAGCTTCTCTTGATTGCTGCCCAAGGCTATGGCAAATACAAAGTGATGTGCCAATATGTCCTTGCAGTTAATACCTGGAAAGTCACCTAGAAGCTCAGTGGCAGGGCCTGTAATGTCTCCTGTATCACCATGGTATTTGAGTTCTGCCACTGTAGTCTGATTCTGCACTGGGGACTCTGGTGGGCCAGGAAAAGCCAACTACAAAATGCCAGAGGGAGAGAGGGGGAAAGAGAGAAAGAGAGAGGGAGAGGGAAAGAATATGCAACAAACACAAAACAAACCTCCTGTTCCTGATAAATCTACATTCCAAATTCTAAAACTTTGGAAAATTCTAAAAATTTGGAAAGAAAACTATGACTAAGGAAAAAGGAGAAAGAAAGAAAGAAAGGAATATAGCCAGTGCCATGAATAATAGGAAGGTGAATTCACAAGAAACAAGAACAAAAACTAATAATGACGTCCAAATATGTGTGATAAGGATCCTCAAAGGGCTGAAGAAAAGAATAACAACTGTAAAAAAAAAAACAAAAAAAAAACAGTGAAATAAAAAGTTAGCAGAAACAAAACAAGCACACAGGACATAAAGACAACAAATTAGAAATCAGGAAATATAGAGTATAACTTTTAATTTCTTAATAGAACCTCAGTAGATGGGAGAGCCTCAATACTGGACATAATTGAAGAAAGAATCATGGATTAGATGTCAGAGTGTGAAATTGAAAATATGAAAGAGCAGTTGAGATACACAAAGAATGTATGTCAATCAGAGTTCCAGAAGAAGAAAATCGAGGAAATGAATGAGGAGCAGTATTTGCTATTGAATGCACATTTTCTCATAACTGAAGGACACAAGGTGAAATAGAAAAAAGCACTGTGATTGACAAAAATAAATCTACACTTTATATTGAAGTGCAGCTTCAGAATCTCAAGAATGCAGACAGAGTCTCAAAAGCTCCACAGAGAAAAGACAAATTACCTACAAAGGAACAACAATTAGCCTGACAGCAAACTTCTCATCAGCAACAACAGCTGCCAGAAGACAATGAAGAAGTATCTTGAAAATGCTGAGGAAGAGGAATTGTCAACCTAGAAGTCTATGCTCAGCTAAACTAGCCCTCAAGATTGAGGATACAAAGGCATGTTCAAATATACAAAAAAGAAGAAGGCTTAGTACACACTGACACACGTTGAAAGAAAAAGTGCGAACTTTATTCAGAAGAAAAGTGAATATTGGGATTAACAAGTGGCATGCAAAAAAAAAAAAAAAGCATTGAGCCTAAAAATTGGTGATTATGTTGGTTGCAAATTTACATAACTATAGATTATTTAAAACAAAAACTTTTGTGCAAAAAAGAAAAAAAGTGCAGACAGGGCAGTTTCTACTTCCTTTCATCTGATTGTTGCTGTGTGAGAAGCAAGCCCTGTGTTGCCAGGTCACTGGTCTCTCAAGACAATCCACAAAGCCAGAACTTTTATGTGAAGTCTCCTGACTATAATGGGTTGGCAACAAATTCAGAAATTTTTAGTGTGCCAAATGATTCAACACTTTGTAGATTCAAGAAAACTTCACGGTTAGCTCCCAGGTTGTTTTGTTTTGTTTTGTTTTGTTTTGTTTTGTTTTGTTTTGTTTTGTTTTCGAGCAAGAGCACTCACATGCATATGTGCAAATGGCAAGGGGAGAGGAAGAGGGAGAGAGAATCCCAAGCAGGCTTCATGCCCAGTGCAGAGCCCAGTCTAAGGTTTGGTCTCACAACCATGAGATTATGACCTGAGCCAAAATCAAGAGACAGATGCTTAACAACTGAGCCACCCAGGTGCCCCATCAATTCAAGGTTTTGGCAGAAAAAAGGAAGGAAGGAAGGAAGGAAGGAAGGAAGGAAGGAAGGAAGGAAGGAAGGAAGGAAGGGAGGGAGGAAAGAAGAAAGGAAGGAAGGAAAGAAGGAAGGAAGGAAGGAAGGAAGGAAGGAAGGAAGGAAGGAAGGAAGGGAGGGAGGGAGGGAGGAAAGAAGGAAGGAAGGAAGGAAGGAAGAAGGAAAAAGAAAACTTAAGCATCCATTCAGCCTGCAATTGGTGACCTCAGGTATAGGCAATATTTAAATGTCCCTTTGGCTCTCTCATTTCTATCACATGAGCAAGGATGCCTTCTCAGAGAAGGGAGTACTTGGACTGGGAACTGAACAAAGAAAGGAATTTAAGTAAGTGGAGAGGGGTGGGAAAGGTAGTTGAGACCTTGAGGTAGGAGTGTACCTGGAGTGGTTTGAGAAATAATGAATTTGATGAGGGTGGGGCTCAGGAGGAAGAGGTGAGGTTGGTTGGGGCCAGATATTTGGATATTGTCCTGTATCGTCATGTCCTCCTTAACATCTGGCAGTTGGTCTATTTTGAGTCACAACGTTCAGTGTCTTACATCATTCCCCAGGGATGGTGGTGGTGAATAAATGAACACTGTTCGGTGGTGAGGGTGAGAATGCCAATGAAAAAGGCAAGAAGGAGAAATCCAGGGACATATGGGAGAATATGTGGTGGATGGGATGCTTCCCAAGGAGCTGTGTAATGTGTCAGCCAGTCCTTTAATTAGAAACAGTGATGGAGAATGCAGGGCTGCAGTGTGGTTATTCACGTTGATTTCTCAATAGCTTGAGTCTCTCAATAGCTGAGGTTCTTAGTTTTTCTAAATAGCAGTGTGGCAATGTTCTGAACTGGTTTGGTTCCTTCGAGATAAAACCACACAAACAAATGGAGGGGGACGTAGGTGGGAGTGGTGGAGGGAAACTGGGTCATGAGTCAGGCCACCCGGGTTCTAGTCCCGTGTTTGCTGTCAGCTCCTTCAGAGGAAGATCTGCCCTATACGGGTTCGGATTCCAAAGTCAGCATCTCAGGCCACGCCAGTTCCTGAAATTGCTCTTAAAATATAATGTACATTTTTTAATGTATATAACAATATACAGTAATGTGTATATGTCTATGTAAGATATATAGTGATGTGCCATGAGTATAGTACATGTCACAAGATAATTTGTTATGGAGAATATTATGGTTTTCAAATATTTTTCATCCCTGTCTTTTTTGCCACATGCATATATATGTATTTTTGCAACCTAATAAGGATTTATTTTTTCTCACAAGCAAGAGCTGTACAATGACTAATAATGTCACTTATGTTCTAGGGCAGCACTCTCCAATAGAAATATAATGTGAATCATATATGTAATTAGCTACAATTAATTTTAGTAATATGTATCATTTAACTCAATATATTCCAAGTACTGTCCTTTCAATATGCAGTCAATATAAAAATTATTACAGAGATATTTTACATTTGGGGGTCCTAATTCTTCAAAATTTCATGTGCAGCTTACTTATGGCATGTCTTGATTTGAACTAGCTGCATTTCAGTTGCTTCAGAGGCTCATGTGGCTAGTGGCTGCTTTATTAGACAGTATAAATCTAAAGCTATCTTTTTTTAAAATTTTTATTTTAATTCTAGTTAGTTAATGTATAGTGGAACAGTGGTTTCAGGAGTAGATTTAATGATCCATGCCACATGCATGTTTTTATTTTTCATAAGCAAATGCTTAATATGTTGCAACTAGATTGTGTGACCTTGAGCATAAAAAATATCATCCCTGGGGCGCCTGGGTGGCGCAGTCGGTTAAGCGTCCGACTTCAGCCAGGTCACGATCTCGCGGTCCGTGAGTTCGAGCCCCGCGTCGGGCTCTGGGCTGATGGCTCAGAACCTGGAGCCTGTTTCCGATTCTGTGTCTCCCTCTCTCTCTCTGCCCCTCCCCCGTTCATGCTCTGTCTCTCTCTGTCCCAAAAATAAATAAACGTTGAAAAAAAAATTAAAAAAAAAAATCATCCCTTTGAGCCTCCGTAAAATAAAATGACTAGCCTAGATAATTTATGAGCCCTCATCCAGCTCAAAACATGGACTCTTTGACCTTGTAATTGTGTGTTCTTGATGCAGGAGGCAGGGTTGAATATGGTTAGGGACACAGGTTCTGTGTCTGGCAGACTGGATTTTCATTTTGACTTTACCCCTGCCTAATTGTGCAACTCTGGGAAGGCATGCCTCAGTTTTGATCTTTTAAAATCTGTAAAATGGGGATAATAGCATCTGCCCCAGATGGATGCTGTGAGGATTCAATAATCCTTGTAAAATGCTTAGAACAATGCCTGACACATGGTATTTACTCAGTAAAAGTTACCTATTATTATTATTATTATTATTATTATTACTATTATTTGCAAAATACCAGAGTAAGTGCTCTTGGGAATACAGAAGGAGTCATCACAGTTGACATGGATTTTTAAAAAACTGGCACCATCAGTCTAATCAAGACTTACTCGTGCTGGCTAATGTACAAAGAGTTTATTGTAAGGATATAATGGGCGATGTTAAGGCTATCGAGGGTGGGGTTCCCTGGGAAACAGGTGCTGAGATGGAGATTACTATGTGGGACATGTTCAGTTGGGTCAGTGCCCATGAGAGTGAGGCAGAGGCAGGAGGGTTGGACAGAGGGAGCAGCTGAGCTCTGGTGCAGTACCGGTGAGGGCCTCAGGCAACTCTGTGGGACACTCTGGAACCTGGAGAGGCCCTCAGAGTTGTCTCAAGTTGGCGCAAAGGACCCAGGCCTCTATGTCCCCATGCTGATCAGTCATGCATGTGGGCTGGTGCTGGAAGGCAGCGTGACCTATGGTGAGGCACTTTTCTTCAATCTCCACAGAAGGCTGACAGCAGTCCCAGTGGCTGACGGAAGGAGGCCTTCCTTCCTTAAGGCGATTCTGGTGGCTCACCACAGTGCCCACCGCAATGCCCAGGGACATTGGGCACTAAGAACAGCACTCAGGCAGTCTTGCAGGGATGGAATGGGGAGGTTAAGAGTGGAGGCCACTGAGCTCACGTGCCAGGCCTGTATGGGTTTTTTCCTGCTTCTGTCTGCTCCAGTCTCCTGCCTCAGTCTATGAACACCAGCTTCCTCCACCTCCTCACTTTGCACGTGGCCCAAGATGGCCACCAGCCCAGAGTCTGCATGGCTTGTCATGACTGACATCAAAGACCGCTGTGTCTTAGTAAAAACATTTAGGAGAGAAACAAGCCTATGAGTAGATATGCTCTGCCCACTGCCCGCTTGATTTACTGTCCATTCCTGGTCCAGTCACTGGAGGTGGGGGCTGGATCATGTTGTACTCCCCTTCCCTGGCGTTGTGGGCAGACAGGTACCATAGCACATGTCTATGGGCGGTTAACAGGGGTTTACTGAGCATCTCTGATGTGCCAGGCAGTATTCCAGGCCCAGGGGATAAGTAAGACCCGATGGCGGTGTGCTGGGATCAAGAACAGCATCTTCACAGGGCACCTGCGATGGTGTGGGAGGAGTGGCAGGAGCTCCTCAGGAACCCAGCCTGTCATTGCTTCTCCCCTGCAGCTTCAAGGTTTCCTTCCAGCTGGCTCCTCATTGCTTCCTCCTTCTCATCTCCAAACTTGGCTTTCAAGAGCAGCAGCCCCTTTCCTCACCATTGTTTTCCCTCCAGCTCCTCGCTGCCCCCTTAGATAATCCAACCCCTACATCTGACTGCCACCTCCCTTAAACCTGCAGCCCCTCCTGTCTTTCCTGTGGCCCTGGATTTCACAGCCATCCTCACAGACATGAGACCTTGGGATGACCCATGGCTCTGCTCTTTCCCTCCAGCCGGTTGTCAAGTCGTTTGGCATCTGCTTCTTAATTCTGTCTCCTCTTCTCTGGCCAGTTCTGGCAGGATCTTCTCAACTACTCCCCTTGGCTTTGGCCTCTCCTTTCCAGCCCATCTCGTTGGTCAGCCAGATTAATATTCCTGAAACTCACCCCCGATGTCACATTCTTTGACTTGATATTGTCTTCTGGATAAAGTTCAACCTCCTTCTCTCGGCTCCAAGTTGCCTTTCTAGCTGACATTCCACCTTTTTCATATTGGTGATGGCTGTGCTCCAGCCATCCAGAATGCATCCCCAGGTGGGCTCCAGGCTTCCATACCTCCATGTTTTTGGGTGGCTTTGTCTCCCTCTAGGCCTTTCCCCCATTCTCCTCAGTTCTTGCCTCATCTTTCTTTCTAGAAGCTTTACTTGATTTGCTCATCCAGATATGGCCCATCTTGCCCTCCTCCAGACTCCTCAGATGCCATCAGAATCTTGCCACCACCCCTTACCACCTGTTAACTGTACTACAGACCGTTCCACACTCCAGAGAGTTCCCCACCCAGTGACTGAGCCAAATAGTGGCTTGAGGTAATTCCCCCGGGCTACCGCAGATAAATACATAATCTAAGTAGAAATAGAGTCTTGCTATTCTCACCCAGCTTCAAGACAGTTTCCCTAGCGTCCATGTTCAACAGATTGCCCCCACTAGGCTCTGCCTGTGTAGGAAGACTTGGGGCCTCTGAGGACAAGGTCAAAGTCCACTTATTGGTTAGTCCTCTGACATATGGTGGGGGGCTTGCAGAATACTTGTTGGCTGAAGGAAGGAATGCCACAACATACAGCCTTTTCTAGAATTTTCTTTCTTTCTTTCTTTCTTTCTTTCTTTCTTTCTTTCTTTCTTTCTTTCTGTCTGTCTGTCTGTCTGTCTGTCTGTCTGTCTGTCTTTCTTTCTTTTTTTCCATAGAGGTGAAACATACTTTTGTTTTCTTCCAACTGACTACTTGAGAACAGTGCTCTAGGCTCCAGCTCCCATATCCTGGCTGAGGTCCTGTGTGAGAAGTGGCAAAGGACCTGCAGCTCTAGGCAGGTAGCAGATGTCCCTTATGGTCCAAATGCAAAAGCTCCAGCTGCCCTCAGAAGGCTGTCCCCAGGCCCAGCCCCCTCTGAGGGTGCCCTGGAAATGTTCTGTGGCCCTTGTCTATGCACAGAGAAGGCTCCTATTTCCTCTTCTGGATTTCCCTTGACCTTGAAAATAAATACAGAAGAAGTACCTGGGGTGATGATCGGGTCTTCCTGGTGCTTGCCCCTCAGGTTTCCTTTTCCTGTCCCAACTTCTTACTTCAGGTCTCTAACCAGCCAGTTGTGTTTCTCATCAGGCCTGTGCCAGGCTGTGTCTTCTGTTGGGAAGAAGCCTCCTTGACACCCTCGCCTCACCCCACAGGGTCTTCTTCAGCCTTTAGATTTCCACTTACATGTCACTGCTTTCAGGAACCCCTCCTAATTGCCCTGCTGCATACTTTCTTCAGTCAGGTTCACCTGCCCTGTACCTGTGCTACACCCTGTACTTTTCTTGCCCCTACCCCAGTGTCCATCTCACTGAGGTATAATTGTCAGTCCTCCTTCTTGGTCTGCACACTCCATGATGGCATGGTGGGGTCTGTCTGCCCCCCACTATATCCCTAGTCTCCAGCATGGTACTGGACACATAGTAGGCACTCAACAGACACGTTGAATGAATGGATGGATGCACGGGTGGATGAACAGGTGCTGTGTATCTGGGTAGCTGCTGCTACAGAATTGTGCATAACAACCACAATCACCTCAGTGGACTTTAGTGGTAACAAGTCTTTATTGCTCATGCGTCTGGGCTTATCTGGAGGTCAGCTAGGCAGCTCTGTTGATCTTGGCTGGGCTCACTCACATGTCCGGGGTGGGCTGGTTTTGGCTGGGGTGACAAATGCAACTAGGGTAACATAATTCTACTCCTTGTGTCTCTTATCCTCCCACGGGCTAGCCCAGGCATGTGCTCCTGGTGACAGCTGGGGTGTAGGAGTGAGTGGAAACACTCAAGGGCCCTGGGGTCCAGCCTGGAAGGGGCACACCACATTCTCCTGGCCAGAGCAAGTCATAGGCCAGCCCAGATTCAAGGGATGGGGAAATAGATTTCACTTCTTTAGTGAGAGAGGAACTGTAAAGTCACAAGGCAAAGACTGTGGGTATAGGAAAGGAAGGACTGTGGAAATGGGGCCATTACTGCATTTATTCTGCTATGCTGGCCATCAAAAATCCTGGGTCGCAGTTCACAACTAATGGGGGTCTCGGGGAAGCCACACATGTCAGATAGACTCATGAGCTTCATTTCCTCACCTGGAAAATGGAATGATGGTATCTACCCTGCCCATCTCCTGTGATGACAGGGAATTTGTTCATTCTGTTGTCAGTTCATGGTCAGAGTTTGGGAAGGATTATAAACTGTGAAGTGCTGTGCTGTGGGAAGCAGGGTGACTCCTTCTTAGGCACCCATCCAACAGAACTGGCGAGGAGTGTAGGGCAGCAGAGGGGGGATGGCAAGACCAGGAACCTGCCTGCCAGTCCCACACCTAGGCTTTGGACATCACAGATTCTCAATTGTGCACAGAGGCCATGTGGGGTCTAATGAATAATGTATGTAAATGGGTTTTGGAAAGCATCAAGCATTGTGTGGTTGCAAATTATTATTAGATGCAGGACTACCTTTACCAAAGTAGCTAGTAGACAAATCTGGCTTTAGCCCAAGGCACTTCCTCTGTCTTCCCAGGAGATGAGATGGTTGGGAGCAGATTATTCTTAAAGGTGTTTCCATAGTGCAAGACAAGGGCGAGCGAGACTTACTAGGTGTTCTTTTTCTGCACTAACACCGTGATGTTCTGCCTGTGAAATTGCTGGTGATTGTGCCACAGGTTCCTCTGCCTGTTGTCTGCCCAGGTTAGAGAAGTGGTAGGGCTGGTGTTTTTCAGGGGCATTTTCTTTTTCCAGTCCTACTTGGTCATCCCCTCAGAAAAGTCTGTGTTTCTGGAAAAGCACGCATCTCCTCCTTCTTCCCCCCCTTAAGTTTATGGCCCATGGTGATTAGCTGCATCTCTGAAATGCTAATGGGAGGTTCACTTGGGCATTTGAGCTAAACTTGATCCGTGGGCATTTCTCCCACTGGCTTTGGAGGAAAACACCCATCAAAACAACAGCCCCTCTCTGGCTCTGGAGACAGTCGTGGGGGTGGAAGGCGGGGCTTGAGGCCTTTCATTCCCAAGTCAGAAAGTGAGGAGGGTGGGGAGTTGAAAGCTAGGTCTTGCAGGATGAGTGGGAGAGGCCAGAGAATGGTAATAAATTCTCAGGGTCTAGGTGCCCATCTGAGCTGCGTGGACTCTGGCTTGCGCCATGTTGTCTGTTGGTGTGGCTCAAGAGCAGGCTGCATTCCTTTCTCCCTGAGGCCTCACATCTCTCCAAAGACCATCATCTGGCTGGCCGTGTGGAAACACCTGGCTCAGAGCAAGTCCAATTCCTGCAGCTCAAAAGGAAGCGCTCAAACGCTCCTCGCTGACAGCACATTGTTATTTTTCTTTTCCCTCTCCATGAATCATTATGCCTGGAATCTTCCCTGGAAGCATTCATCGGGCCAATAATTCTGTCCCCAGTACTGGGGACTCTGGTGCATTGGTGAGCAATGATCCGAGGTGGCTGACATTTGAAGCGGGGGGCAGGGGGATGAGCCTTATTGGGCTCACACAGTCATGGACTCAGGTTCTGGCTTGCAGCACGTGCTGGCTGAGGGGCCTTGGGGAGCTTATCAAGTGGGCCTCAGTTTCCTCATCCACAAGCTCCTCTGGCTTTGTGGGCAGCATTAAATGAGATCAGGTGGTGAAACTGCTTTTTGCATAGATGGGTTTTGAATCTGATTCAAGACCAATCAACCCTAGAGGCTCCTGATCCCTCACCCCACTTCTCTGGTGGCTGCTCTAACCCCATGTTCGTGTCCCTCTACAGAAGGGAAAATTCAGGTGGGGGCCCGGCGGTTCCGGGTGTCACAAAGTATCTGACGTGTGCCATGAATGAGTCTGCTCATGCTGTAGTTGACATCTGCTTCCTGCCAGGTGCCAAAAGCAAAGCATCACCCTCTATCACATCCTGCTGGGAGTGCCCTTGTGGGATTATCATTTTTGTTCCAACACCTGGTCTTGTGCTCTCCAATCTGTATCCCCTCAGGTGCCACTGTGTTCTCACTGGTCTTTGTTTCCCCAGGGCCATCCTCATTCTAAGGCAAAGTAGGGAAGAAGTCCTTACCTTCAACTCTACCACACTTTGTCATGAAATCTCACAGTGTCTCCTATGGCGCATCTAAATTGGGCCTTGAAGTATGAGTAGGAGTTCAATGGGTGAGGGGTAACTGACACTTATATTTTACTTAGAAGCTACCCATTCTCTCAGACTGACTTCCTCTTTATAGGTTTGTGAAGTCAGTTACACAGATTTATCCTGGGGTTACCTGCCCTACACCCCTCATCTCAGTTTGGGCTGAGAGCTCTATGCATTGTATCAGCAGCAGCAGTAATGGCAGCCGCACATCATATCTGTATCACCACTAGCTGTGGTTGGAACAGGACTCTGAGCTGGACACAGTAAAGGAAAGGCTATGTGTGGCCTCTACTACCAGAAACTTAGCATTTGAAATTGGCCTTGTGGCACCACCTCTGTGGAGCTCTTGTAAAAGTTAGCAAACCAGGATTTGTCAGTCAACATGTGAAATGCCTACTTTATGGAAGAAATTTAGTAAATACCTCCAGTTCATTCTCCCTGTCCCTGACTGTAGTATCACAGTGGCTCCCTAACTGGTCTCCTTATCTCCTGTTCCTAATTCAGCTGTTCTCTGTGTTGCTGCCAGGTTTTTCTGTAATCTTGACTGTGGGGTAGAGTCTAAGCCCCTTAATGTGACCTTTGAGGTTGTTCACTATCTGGCCACAAGGAACCCTTCCTTCCTTCCTTCCTTCCTTCCTTCCTTCCTTCCTTCCTTCCTTCCTTCCTTTCTTTCTTTCTTTCTTTCTTTTCTTCATAGAAGGATATTTTTCTTTTCTTTTTTTTAACGTTTATTTATTCATTTTGAGAAAGAGAGAGCATGAACAGGGGAGGGGCAGAGGGAGAGGGAGAGGGAGAGAGACAGAATCCCAAGCAGGCTCTGCACTGTCAACATGGAGCCTGATGTGGGGCTCGAACTCAGAAACCATGAGATCATGACCTGAGCTGAAACCAAGAAACAGACGGTCAACTGCCTGAGCCACCTAGGTGCCCTGCAAAGAACTGTTTCTGCCTGAGCTTCTCCTGCATCCTGCTCAACTTACCTTCAGCTTCATCAGACCCTTTGCCAGTTCTTGAACATGCCATGCACTTCCAGACCTCAGGGCCTTTGCCTACTCACTTATCCCTATTCTGAGCCAAAGTGCGAAGAAGCCTCTAGTGGTGCTGCCTTTTCTCTTCTCCCCTAACCCAGTGAACTCCTATCCACCCTTCAAGGCCAGGCCAAGTGAAGCCTCTCCACCCACTTTGGCTCCTGCCATCTCCCCTGCAGAGGTCCCTGCTTCCTTCTCAGTGTGCCTGTAAGCAGTTTTGTGCATATCTGTTCTAGCTCACTGCAACGTAATTTTTTGTATATGTTGTTCTCTGTTGAATTCCTCAAGGGCAGATCCTCTGTCATCCCTGTAAGTGTGTCCCCCTGTCCTGGCACAGAGCCTGGCAGATGCTAATGAATCTTGAGTGAATGTGTAAATGAATGTATATGGAAGCATAATGTTACCTATGAATTGGATCATTCATATCTTAGGGGGAAGGGGGAATTTTGAGTACTGGAGTAAAACATAAAGTTTATATAAGATGGAGAGGAAGGAAAGTATCTGTGAGATTTCTAGGTCTGGTAGATATAAGAGAATTTTTGTCTGCCTCCTGAGCATTGTGAAAAGACTTGCCAGAGTTGAAGATAAAGGTATTAACTTAGAGGAGAAAGAAAGAAGGACTACACTGGCATGGGTAAGAATGGACCTTCTGATTTAAACATTTATAATGCATAGGTAACATTTATTGAATTCCTAGGCAGTGTGCCAAGCACTTTGGCACACATAGTCTCCTCTAATGCTTTTAGCAACTCCATAAGGTAGTTACTCAACTTCTCTGAACCTGAGACCTGAAGATAAATAGTAGTTACATGGGATAGGAGGGAGTAATGGAGGGAAGAAGAGAATGGCATTTCAGGTAGGGGAAATAGCAAGTGCAAAGGCCCTGAGGCAAGAAGGAATTTTGGGTCTTCAAGCAGCAGAGAGAAGGTGATGGGGGGCGCTTAAAGATAGGGAGTAGGGGGCAAGTGGAACCAGATAAGGCTGTGGGGGTGTAGAGAGACCACAGGAACAGTCTGATAAGCCACATAAGCATGGAAATCAGGGAGGACAGAAACTTGCTGGTGGTGGTATGGACTAGGTTTTCACTTTCCAAAGAAGAAATGATTTGAAAATATTGGGAGAGGGACAAAAGTAATGTGGAGGTGATTTAGCGAACTGTTGTGCATGTCCAGGTCAGAGATGATGGGAACTTTAACTAGGGTGGTGGTAGGGGAGATAGACATAAATACATAAATTTAGAAATGTTGGGGCAGTAGAATAGATAGGACTTGGTGATGGATGGAGGCATGGGGGTAAGCAAGAAGTTAGGAATGGGTAGATATTAGCTCGAGCATGTAGGGGAATAGAGGTGTCATTTCCTCACATAGGGAATATTCAGTGAAGAGGTGAGTTTCAGGGTAGAATGAGGGTTATCTCATGGGCACAGGGGTCTGTGGAACTCCCTGGGAAGGAATGCTGGTTTTCATGATCATTAAGGTCCCTATAATTTGTGAAAGTAAGCCTGGGGCTAGACTGCTTCCCTTCTATCAGGTGCTTGTAGGTCCATGATGTTTCTTTCCTATGGGGAAGCAGTGGACTAAGAGCTTGTCATGATCATGGCTTTACCCAGTGCCCCTTGACTGTTGAAAGACAGATACTGAAAAGGAAACAGCATCACTGGCATTTCTCTCTGCTTGTTGATATTTTATGTTTCCTACTGTGAAGTACTTTCAGGATCCAAAAGGCTCGGTTCTGGAAACTGGAATGCAAAATTAAGTGGTATTTTCTCTGTTGACCTCCCCTTAAGCCAACCCACAGCATCCTCTCTCATTTAGGAGGGAGAATGTAAGTGAGTCTTCCTAAGTGAGAATCTGTTACTGTTGTGTTCTTGTCAGAGCAGATGACACTGGGCAACTCACCTCAGTGCCAGGGAGAAATTAGCAGAGGCGAAGGGAGGAGGGAGGGGAAATTGGACCCATTTCTGTGCGGTCGGTCAGTACATGCGGTGGGGACCTTGGCCTCTTATGGGACTTTTGAGCATATAACCTAATTTATGCCCAAAGGGGACACAGCAGTGTGTTAGACTAAAAAATTTCCCGCTTGTTTGACATAGAATAAACTCTTAATGCTGAAGCAGACCTTAATCCAACGACCCCACTTTCTACAGAATTTGAGGCCCAGAGCTTGGTTCATGGTAGGACCACAAAAACAACCCACTAAACGACTGACCTAGAGTAGTGAAGCTCTTCGCCCAAAGTCTCACAAAGAGTGTATCGCCTGAACTGGGAGCAGAAAGAACCCACCACACTGTGCTGCCAGGTGGCAAGCTCATAAACACGAGGTGTTTTTCCTCTTTGGTAATAGGACTCAAGACATGAAATATGAGCTTGGCAAAGAGTTCCATATTGCGTTAAGAGGACAAATAGATTTATATTGGGGTGGTAAGTGCTTGTGCTGAGCCCAAGTGTGAATGATTGGATTGTAGCCTGACCGTGGAAATTCGCTACTATTCTGGTAGATGCATCCGCTAAGGGAGATGTAACCTTTTCCTCTTCGGTTGATCTCGTGTCACTATTGCAGATGGTGGGCGTGCAGGCATTTTTTTACTAATTGGTAGGTAAGGGACTCTTATACAGTAATAATAATTATACTATGAAGAAGAATCACACCCGTTTGTGTAACTGTTTGCAGGACTCTTTCATGTATGTATATATTTCCTAATTTGATTTTACCACAGTTTGGAGGTCGGTATCATTAATCCCAGTTTATGGATGAGGTTGATGCCTTGAGGCAGAGCTGGAACTGACCCAGAACTTACTTCTTTAAGTCCATGTTTGAGTCTGAAATAGCCTGACCAGACCACAGCATGTATATATGCCAGCATTATCTGCGCTCAGGCTTGGAAACCATTATTAAGCCATTAGGCAGCTATAATGATTTTTTTTCCTGAGGCTTTTCCTAGAAGTTTGCTGGACTTAGCATTTGAGAAGGTGCTTGATTCCTCTTCTTATGTTTTGCTGCACTTTGTCTATCCTCAGAGGCATGTAGGGGGTCTCCTGAAGAGTTGCTCTTGAAGGTTCACTGATGGGCAACGAGAATTGATAGCAGTGATTGTAAGGGCTTGCTTAATGCGCACTGTAAAAATGAAACTCCTTCAAATAAGCAGGCCCCACTCTCTGACCTTGAAAATTTAATCTCTGCCCCTGTTATGGAATGGGCAAAGATCCCCTTGGAAAACCTTTGCAGAGTTTTACAAAGATTAAAAAGAAAACGTGTGTGTGTGTGTGTGTGTGTGTGTGTGCAACACACACACGTGCGCACCCGAAATCAGACCCTTCTTGTTTCTCCTTCTCTCTTTTACAAAAATCAATCGGCAAGAATTTGCAAAGTTGCCAGGATGAGGTAATGGGTAATAACTCACATGGCTTTCAGAAACATAAATCATTCAGCCTGGTGTAGTGCCTTCCATCCCATGGCCAGCCTTGGTGAGCAGTAGCTGCAAAGTGCATAAAATATTTGGGCTTCACTGTGGCCTTGGATATTCTTCCATGTGGCATTCTCATCAGACAGTCAGGGAAATTCATCCTGCATCCCATTACTGTCAGGTGAATGCACACATGGCCGGAGGCACCTTCTCAGTGAAGATTAGCAGCTCTTGCCTGGGCTGGTCATTTCAGCATGAGTTAATGGGGGTCAAGGTGGGGACAGCTGTGGCAGAGTGGGGACCACCATGCTCCAGGTTTGAATCCAGCAGGGCTGGCACTGGCTAAAGTGATGTGTTCTGGGCAGGTTTTCCAGAGTCATAAGCTGGAGGTTTATAGATCTTTATTTAGCGGGTACAGCAGTAGCTTTAAAGAGTGAATTTGAATATATTTGGTCAGATCTGTGCTCTCTGTATTGTTTTACAGTAGGTCTCTAATCCCATTTTTCTTGCTTTCCTAACAACCCCTGGGGATATTTAAGGTTGTCACTCCTAGAGGAGATGTCACCCTACTAGACCCAAATGTGGCCTTCTCAGGCCAGGGCTAGCTGATACTGAGTATTTTCAAAAATGTGTGGATTCTCCCCATATTAGACGTGTAATACCTATTATGTGGAACATTGGAATAATATAGAAAAAGCACACTGATTAGTACAGGGGTTAGCAGCCTACAGCACACATTGGCCAAGTACAGCCCGTCAACTGTTTTTGTACATAAAGTTTTATTGAAACACAGCCATGTGCGTTCATTGCGTACCGTCTGTGATGTGACTGCTCTTGTGCTACAAGGGCCGAGCCGAATAGTTGCAACAGAGATTGTATGGCCTGCAAAGCGTAAAATATGAACTATCTAGACCCCTTACAAAAAAGTTTGCCAAGCCAAGGCTTAGTGCCGAGGCGCTCAGTAAATATTTACTGGAGAAGTGAAAATATCTGTGATCCCACCACGTAGAGGTAACCACAATGAACATTTTGGTGTATAATATAGTCATTTCTCTGGGTATAAATAGCTGAAGTTACATCTTAGGAGGGCTAAACTATACATCCTATTTTTGTAATCCACCTTTGTCATTTAACTATACATGACAGGCATTTTTCAAGGTCATTATCATTATACGACATGGTTTCTAAACCGCATGGGAGTTGCGTGGATGTGCCAGGATACTTACCCAATCCCCTGCTGCTGGACTATGTTGCATCCAAGTTTTCGCTTCTACAAACAATGCTGTGAGAAATGTCTCTGCACATATATTTTTTTGTGTGTGTATGCCTCTGATCCTAGAAGGGGAGTAATTCTATCTCATATTGCTAAATGTTTTTTCAACTAGGTATGGCTTATCCTCCCAATGCATTGGGAGATTCCTGAGAGCGGGGATCCTATTGTGTATGAATTTCCATCTCCCCTCCTCCAGCCCTCTAACACACACATAGCAGGCAACCAGTAAAGGCTTTTGGGTGTATGACAGGATGCCCTTCTCTTCCCCTCTGCTTGCACAGATCCTGCAAGTCCTGCCCTAGCTCTCCTCCTCCATGAGGTCTCAGCTGACCCTCTGGCACCCCTGGTCCCTGCCTGTTATGGTCATCTGACTTGCTATATCATTCGCTACTTAGATCATATTTTGTCATTCTTGAGAGCTTTCAGAGTGGTGGGATGTATAATGTATTAGTCTCCTATGGCTGCTGTGACCAAATACTACAAACCTGGTGACTTAAAATAACACTCATTACTTCTCTCACAGTTCTAAAAGCCAGAATTTTGAAGTCAGAATTCTGTTTCACTGGGCCAAAAGTAAGATGTTGGCAGAGCCCCGCTACTCCTTCCAGAGACTCTAGGGGGGAACCATTCCTTGCCTCTTCCTGCTTTTGGTGGCTGCTGGCATTCCCTGGCTTGTAGCTGCAACACTCCCGTTTCTGCCTCCGTGGTCACATTGCCTCTTCCTCTTCTGTTTGTGTTCATCTCCTACCTTCTCTCTCCAAAGGGACACTTCTAATTGCATTTGGACTCCACCTGGATAAGCCAGCATAATCTCTTCCATCTCAAGATCCTTAATCACATCTGCACAGTCCTCTTCTGCCTTTTATGGTAACACTCACACACTCCAGGGATTAGGAGCTGAATATATCTTGGGGATCATTATTCAGCTTACCACATATATGACTTCATTTGACTGATGAATTGATTCTTGTAAAAATATTTGTGAGGAACCAACGTGGTAGGCTCTGTGCGCTGTGGTTAGCTGCCTTTCATCACAACATGGCAGAAAGGACTTGTGTATGAAGAACTGCAGTCAGGATAGCTGAGCGTCGGCCAAGGAATTGGGAGACCCAGGTTCTGGCTCCACACTGGGTGAAGATCTTGTTCTTTGACTCCTCTGTGAGTTAAGGGGTTGGACCACCACCATTTTTGCAAGTGGGGAGAGAACACCACTGTTGGTATAGATGTAGGATGATTTTAGGTGGTTCACAGAGACAAAACTAAACAGCAATGACTCCCAGACACTTTTGAATTCCTTTTCAACCCTTCCTATTACCTTAAAGAGAAAGTCTCCATTAGGTGCTGGCATGCCTTTAACACTTCCTTGCATACTTATTAAACTCCTTTTATCAAAAAGAAAGTAGGTCCCAGACAACAGAATCTGGGTAGAATTTAATATTATTTTGCATCCATTGTATTTATTTTTACAGTTACCTTCCATTAATGATGAGTGATTCAAGTTTTTCTATTGATGCTACTATAAAGTATCCCATGTAAAAAAGCAAGGTGATTTAAAGAAATACATTAAATAATTACAGGATAGATGGTCTGAAGTCTGGGAAACACTTGGATGTTTCCAGACTGGCCCTCAGCTTTCTGACACTTATTTCAGTTCTAGAAGTGGGGCAGGATTGAAAACAAAAAGAAGCATCTTTAGTCAGAGGACGCAGCTGGAAATTCGGCATTAATGAATCCTGATTTCTTCCCATTTAAATGCATCTGATCCTTCAGGGACCATTGGGCAGCAAAGCCGTGAATATTAATCTCATGTTGAAATTGATCATGGCCCACTTTAACTCAGAGCTTCTGGTAGGAGGAGGCGTGGCTGTATTCTGACTATTCTTTGCATTTTGCTGAACATCTGGAAAGCCGGGAAGCAACTTCTGTCTGACTTCTTTTTGAGAGGGAATGGCTGTTATTTAGACATGGCATGGATGCTGTGGGGAGACCCTCTCTCCCACCTACTCTCCTGTCCACTTTCTGATTGAGGGAACTGGTTTAGTAATCCAGGTAAATGTGCTTAGGGGGTTTTGGAGCTCAGTCTCTGCTTTGGGACCACAGCGGGCAGTGGGAATCTCCTGTTTGCCATCTCTTCAGCCATGGATGTATATCCAATGCTAATTCCCTAATGTGTTTGGGGACCACATTATTTCTTCTTACTTAGAGGAAGATTTTCCCGCAGCATTATCATCACCATTATTAAGTAACTGTTAGTTTCTCATAACACTGGCTCATATACTGTGCTTCCCTTCTGGGGGAGGGGGTGGTGCTGGGAAGAGGAGGGGGAGATGCCAATCATTTCACCAGCTTATGTGTTCCCTCACCCTTCAAGAAAGCTGGAAGCAGATGTAATTTGCTTCCAGGAAGCGTCAGGAGTTGATGTGCTTTGATTATCTGTGCTAAGCCTGGCTTTCACTCTTCTGAGGAATAGTAGATGGGTGAAGACAGAGTGTCTTGGCTGACTTGGTACAGGACTTATGGCAAGTGCTCAGGAAGCATCTCTGGCAAGTGGTACAGATTTGGAAACAGAAGACTCCTTACAGTCTAGGTGAAATCGGGCAAGTAACTTCACCTCTCTGTGCCTTAGTGTTTTCCTCTGCAAAATCAGGGAACAGTAGTAGTTCCTCCCAAGGCTTTCGCATAATATCCACTGCTTTGCCTGATTCAGGAGACAATTCATGGAAAACAGTCAGCACAATAATCATTTAGTGTTATTCCCTCCATTTTGCAGATGGTAAAGCCAAGGCCCAGAGACGTTACTGACTTGCTGAAGGTCACACAGCTAGCAAGCTTCAAAGCCGTTCTCTGAACTCAGCAAGTCTGATACCAGATCCAGATCTTGGCATTGCATCACGCAGCTGCCCATTGATTTAGGGCTGGGGTAATGAAAAGATATGAGAAACAGTTCTAATATGGGGTTGATTTGCTTTGATTGGTGGGGAGCGGAGCTAGACTGGCACAGAGACTGGCAGGGCCAGGTGGGACCAACTTTGAATCTGTGATTCAGACAGGTGCTTTCCCTTCTCCTGGGCCTCACTTTCCTCATTTATGGTGTGATACCCACCCCCTCCCTGCCGCCTTCTTCTGTGGTCAGAAGCAATGATGGGTGTGAATGGGCTTGATCAAGTTTAATACAGGACACACTGATACCCTTGGTAGGGGTCCTCGGCCCAATGAAGGAGACACAGTACACAGTGCCAGGAACTGGTTCACGTCTGCAGAGAAGGCTCAGTGAGGAGCTTGCTCCCCATCACCAACCCAGCAGGCTTCACCCACAGCGCAGGCAGGGAGGGTGGCGTGCAGGGGGCCTTCCCCAGTTGTGGTTGCCGGGGAAACGGTGCTGGCTGCTGGGGCTGGCCAAGCAGCTGGTGCCCTCTGGTGTGGCATGGTGCAGAGCCTGGGCACCCTCTGGAGGCCTTGGGGCACTTAGGACAAGCCACTCCTTCACAAACGGGAGGCTGGGAGAAGGGTGGAGGTGCAGAGGCCGTGTGCAGGCCGAGGGAGCCTTTGGTGCAGGGCCCAGAGAAGGAAAGAAATGTGGGTCCAGGCTTTCAGGGAGGGCAGGAGGAGGGGGGAACCATGCTGAGTGGCCCCAAGGATGATCCCCAGTAATAGAATACAATGTGCTTGGTGGGGTTGTGTTGGCAGGGCATGAGATGGGCCTTGGGGAACACCTAGCTCAGTGCCCAGTGTGCCCCATGCTCAGTCTACATGGCTACAGTAGCAGTGATGGCTCATTCCTGCCGTTTATGGCTTATCTACTATGCACCAGGCATCATGCCAGGCACTTGACATGCATACCATCTCTCTTTTGACAAACCTGAGAGGAAGGTATTATTATTCCCCATTTTATAGGTGAGAAAACACTCAGGAAGCTGAACTGACTTCCACAAAGTGGAGAAAGCCAGGCTTGTGCCCAGGCTGGCTGTCCCCAAAGCCCGTGAACATATGCCCTTCCCATGTCCCCAAAGCCGGTGAGTGTGTGCCACCTCTCTGTGGAGGCTGCTTGCCCAGGGTCTCCTAGGTGCCCGACACATTACGCACATTTCTAGTTTGATCCTTGCCATAGCCCTGTAGGATGAGCATGGTTACCTGCCCTTCGCAGATGGGAAAACAGCTCAGAGAAAATCACCTGCCTGCCCGAGACCTCCAAATGCATATCTGGCAGAGACAATATTCTGCCTTGTGACAGCGGCTGGAGTCCAGGCTCCGTGGGTCTGTCCACTCTGCTATACCACCTCCCTCCCCTAAGGCTGGAGTTGGATGGCAACGGACTCCTTCGGCACGCCAGCTGTTGGGCCGGCCACAGAAAACAATATTAATAAATGATAATTGTAGCTAACAGGAGCTTTCATTAAGCCTCTAATACAGTGCTATCCAATAGAAGTTTCTGCAGTGCTGCAAACACTCTGCTCCGTCCAATACGGTAGCCACTAGCCACAGATGCTTTTGAGAACTTGAAATGTGGCAAGTGCAACTGAGAAATGAATTTTCCATCTTAATTAAATTTAAATGGCCACATATGGCTAGTGGCCACTGTGTTGGACAGTGCAGTGCTAAAACAGATGAAGCACTGAACTAAGAGCTTTCTTGAATGACCACTTACCATCCTTACAACAATACCAAGTAGATTATTATCATCCCCATTTTACAGAGGAAACTGAGTCACAGGGAAATGAAACAAACATGCCCAAGTTCGTTTGGCTAAACGTGTAGCAGGGCTAGGATTTGAATCCCCTGGGCAGGTAAACCCCAGAGCCTGCTACCTTGTGCTACCAAGCTGATGTTTCCCTCCACCACAGGAGGGCTTGAGGTCAAGGTCAGGATGCACTGGGCTGGATACAGTGACAGCCAGGGCCAGTGAGAATGGCAACAGGATGACAGATGGAGTGCGGGATGGAGACAGGAGGTGGAATGGGACATGATCCCTGAAAGGGTAGACATTGGATCCTCCAGGGAAAGCACCTTGACCTGGAGACCAGGTAATCTTGGTTCCTGTCTGCCCCTTACTCCGGATTTGAGCCCTGGCTCTGCCAATTTCTGGGTGACCCCCAGGGCAAATCACTGGCACTCCTCGAGTCTCAATTGCTTCTTGTACGAAATAGGAATGTTAATAGCACCGGCCTCAAAGGACGTGGTGATAATGAGGTGGGATTGTGCATAGATGTGATGAGGTACTGTCAGCTGTTCATCCTCCTTGTTAGCCCCTGAAACTCTACCAGGGAGGGTGTGCCAGCTGCCTCTGTGGAGCAGGGTGGGGGGTGGCAAATGCTCACTTGATCCTGATTTTCAGGATAAGTACAACTTGAAAGCGGGGCCTCATCATCCCAGGAGGTGTCAGAAAATTCACCCAGTTCTCAGGACCGGATCCAAGGATTAGGATTGGGTGGGGCCTGGGAAACTGGATTTAAAGTTGCTCTTAGGGTCACACTCTGGCCCCTCTCTCTAACCCATCTGCAGGCTGGGGGCAGAGGCCTCTGGGGACAAGTTATTGGCATTCCTAACTGGTCAGACCTGTTAACCAGAGCTGCAGGCTTTGTATCAAGTTACTGACTTTGTCTGCCTTTCTTTCTTTCTTTTTTTTTTTTTTTTCTCTTTTTTATTGTGGAAAGTTTCAAACACTCCCAAAGCAGAGAGAATAAATAACAAGCTTCTTCCTCATATCCATCACCACAACTAAACTTCATCAATGACAAGGCCAATCTTGTGTTACTTTTAAGCCTGCCACTCCCCAGCCCACCGCCCAAGGCTATTTTGAAGCAAATCTCAACATATCTGTGTTTTTAAATAGGCCCCATGACCCACTCATAGATTTCTGGTGAAGGTACAAATTGGTACAACTTCGGAGGAGGGCAGTGTAGCAATCTCAAGGTTCTAATGCAAAATAGTGATGCAAATTCCTTTTGATCTTCGACTTCCACATGAAGAATTCGTCACACAGATGGTATACCTGCACATGTGCAAAACAAAGCTTGCATATGGTTATTCATGCCAGCATTGTTGATGATTATAGTAAAGGATTACAAACAATGCAAAGGGCGCTGGCTAAAAATTTTTTTACATTTTGACAGTGGAATTCTGTACTACTGTAAAACGGAACGAGGAAGTTCTTTATAAAATGATGTGGACTGATCTCCCCAGTGTATTATTTTTTTTTTAATGTTTATTTATTTATTTTGAGGGGGGAAGGTGGGGTAGAGGGAGAAGAGAGAGGATCCTAAGCAGGCTCCCCTCTGACAGCTTAAATCAAGAGTCAGGTGCTTAACCAACCCCTCAGGCACCCCTCCCCAATGTATTCTTAAAAGAAAAAGGTAAGGTACAGGACGCTGTGAATGATATGCTACTATGTCTGTAAAAACAGGGAAGATGTGTATTTGAAATATGCCATTATTTCTAGAAGGATGCACAGGAACCTGGTAACTTGGTTGCCTTATTAGAGGGGGGACTAGGTGGCTGGTGGACAGGGGTGGGAGAGAGATTTTTTTTTTTAAGTTTATTTATTTATTGAGGGGAGGGGAGGGAGAGAGCTGGGGAGGGGCAGAGAGAGAGAGAGAGAGAGGGAGAGAGCTGGGGAGGGGCAGAGAGAGAGGGGGAGAGAGAGAGAGAGAGAGAGAGAGAGAGAGAATGAATTCCAAGTAGGCTCCACACTGGCTCCCAGTGCAGGGCTTGAACTCACAAACCATAAGATCATGACCTGAGCTGAAATCTACAGTTGAATGCTTAACCGACTGAGCCACCGAGGCACCCCTAAATTTTTTTCCTTATACCCTTTCTACCTTTTGAATTTTGTACTCATTTTTAAATTTTATTTATTTATTTATTCAATATATGAAATTTATTGTCAAATTGGTTTCCATACAACACCCAGTGCTCATCCCAAGGTGCCCTCCTGTACTAATTTTTTTAAATTCCTGTATTTCCTGTCTAAAAATAGAACTCCTTTTTCTTCTGTAAGCCTAAAACTTCTCTTAAATATAGTTTATTAATTAACACAAAAAAGGTATTTCTCCAAATGAGTTGGAAAACTTATTTGGCTTGCGCAAAACATTCATACTTCCCCCAAATTGGTATGTATCAAAATGTCTTTTGGTAGGTGAATGAATAAACAAACTGAATATTATTCCATACAATGCAATATTATTTAGTGATAAAAAGAACTGCCAAACTGTGAAAAGACATGGAGGAACTTTTAAAATGCTTAATGCTAAAAGAAACCTGCTTAAAGAGCCTACATAATATATGATTCCAAGTATATGGCATTCTGGAAAAGGCAAAATCAGAGAGATAGTAAAAAGCTGAGTAGTTTCCAGAAGTTGTAGAGAGGAGGGAGAGACCAATAGGCAGAACATGGGGGTTTTAGAATACTGTGTAGGGGCGCCTGGGTGGCGCAGTCGGTTAAGCGTCCGACTTCAGCCAGGTCACGATCTCGCGGTCCGGGAGTTCGAGCCCCGCGTCAGGCTCTGGGCTGATGGCTCGGAGCCTGGAGCCTGTTTCCAATTCTGTGTCTCCCTCTCTCTCTGCCCCTCCCCCATTCATGCTCTGTCTCTCTCTGTCGCAAAAATAAATAAATGTTGAAAAAAAAAAATTAAAAAAAAAAAATTTTAGAATACTGTGTATGATACCGTAACAATAGCCACATGACATTATGCATTTGTTCAAACTTGCACAATGTAAAACACAAAGAGCAAGACCTAATGTAAACTATGGACTTCAGTTAATAGTAACATATTAGTTTTTGTCCATCAATTTGTAACAAATGGACCACACCAATGCAAGAGGTTGACAATAGGAGAAGCCATGCAGGGGAGTGAGAGGGAGTATATGGGAACTCCCTGCCCTTTCTGGTTAATCTGTCTGTAAACCTAAAGCTTCTCTAAAAAAAATCTATTAATTTTTTAAAAAGTAGAATTTCTAATTACCTTGAACCTGAAGAAGATCTGTAGCCTCTGCTTGTGAGGTGTGGTTATGAGTGGGATGGAGAGGGTGAGGATACTTGTTCAGCTGTAAAGGCGGGTCGCCCTGAGTGTTGCCATGGGTGATGACATTGGCACAGGCACAGTGGTCTTTGGTGGGACTGTTACAGGAGCTTTATGGGGAATGGATAGGCAGGCTGTAAATTCTTGGGCTTTGAATGTCAGAGGAGTTTGGTTTTGATCCTATTAGCTGCAGGGAGCCATGGAGAATTTTATCAGGAGAGTGACACCGGAGAGCTGTGCTTCAGGAGACTGGGGTGTCAGAATTAGTTCTGCCCCTTCTTTGGGCCTCAGGCCTCTATCTGTAAAACCAAGAGGCTGCACTAGGTGATCAGAGAGGTCTGTTCCAAGGTTTTGAGAACAGAGAGCCTTCACCGACTTTCCAAACCCCTTCTCTTCCCTGCCCCACCCGCTTTTAATTTTTCTGCCACTCAGTGCTCTGCTGTGGCTGGAACCGCCCCCTGGGGGGAACGTCTGCTGACTGGAGTCTGAGCCTTGGGAGCAGTTCTGTTTTATTTTATTTTTGTCGCTCCTTTGAAATCTTCAAGGAGAAAACCCAACTCTGTGCCAGCTCCAAGGAGGAGCAACTTGGAAAGGAGTTAGAAATAACGAGATGGGTAATCAAATCCTTTCAGGGTTCCAGAGAGAGCGTGGGCAAGCTGCAGTCTGAGATCCGGCCAGGACCGTTTCCTGCTAGAAAGATCTGACTCTGAGCTGTCCAAGCTGCTGGAAGGTTCTATGCACGACCCAGCCTGGAGGCTCCAGCTGGTGGTATGAATTGGGGGAGATTCTCTGCTCCTTCCAAATCCTCTTCTGTCATCACAGTGTGATTTATGAGTTTTTCCTCTAAAATATGTGAACATTGGCTCCTGATTATGCCCTGTAATGGAGGAAAGCAGTGGCTACAGCATTTCTGATTAATAATACTCTTTAGACCACCATCCTGTTACAAATAGGATACAAGAGGTTGAAGACAGATGGATTAAAGTGTTTTTTTTTTTTAATTTTTTTTTTTCAATGTTTATTTATTTTTGGGACAGAGAGAGACAGAGCATGAACGGGGGAGGGGCAGAGAGAGAGGGAGACACAGAATCGGAAACAGGCTCCAGGCTCCGAGCCATCAGCCCAGAGCCTGACGCGGGGCTCGAACTCACGGACCGCGAGATCGTGACCTGGCTGAAGTCGGCCGCTTAACCGACTGCGCCACCCAGGCCCCCCGGATTAAAGTGTTTTTTTAAAAAATAATGTGGTCTGAGTCTAGTTAGATACCTGAAGGGTCATTGCTCCCATCTGCGGGATCTGGGCTTGATTCCTAGGTTAATTGCAACATACCAGCTGTTATGAACAGAGGCTGCTTACCTCTGAGCCTCTACCTCCTCATCTCTGGGGGGAGAAAATGGGGAAGGAACACTAGTAGCACCTGCCTTATGGGGAAGCTATACAGATCATGTGAGATAAATATGTAAAGAAGTCAGCACTGGGCCTGCAACAAATGACAGACTCCGTAAGTGCTAGTAATTATTATTAAGATTATTTTGAGTCCCAAATAGTATAGAGTCTGAAAGTAATTTGAAAAATATTTGGAAAGCATTTTTATAACTATGTGTTGACATGGCAGGGCTTACCCTTTGGGGAGTAATGGCATCTCGATCCAATGTAACAAGTAGGCCGTGTCATAGGCGCACCTGTGTTACAGTTCAGGGAACAAAATGTGACCTTGGATAAGTTCCTGATTGTAGTTTATACAGAGCCATGGTTTCTTCCTCTAAAAAATGGATAATAATGTCATGGTGTGTGTGTGTGGGGGGCGGTGTCTGGTGTGTGAGTGTGGTTTTTGCGTATGTTTGTGTCGAGTGAGACTCCCATAATCACAACACTTAATGTCCTTGGGTGAAAGCACTTGGTAAAGATAAATATGCAGATATTGATCTCCTGATGATCTATTACGTGTGGGGAAAACCCACCTGCAGAGCTTAAATTTTATTTGAGGAGGTAAGGCAGCTATGACACACATACTGAAAGAATGAAAACAACAGCACGAGGCAGAGACAAACCGGAAGTACCGTGTGAGTTCAGAGTAGGGCCAAGACAGCGGTCCAGGACTCCCTGGGAGGAGCTGTCCTTGACAGGGGCTCTCAAGCAGGGTTTAAGCTCTTTTGCGTGCCTGCCCTCTAAGTGAACTTGGTGGGGGAAAACTCTCTTGCCTCACACATTTTAACTCGACATCTGAAAAAATTTCATTGTAACTTTAAGTAGTTACAAAGGATCTCATTTATGTCATATTGTAAATATTGACCTTGTACCATAAAATTACACTACTCTCTTAAATGCATCAAATGGAAACTAACATAGCATTTTTAATTTGGCCTCTTTATCGCAGGATCACTTATATACAGCAGCATGCACAGATCTCAGGTATGCCACTCAGTTCTTTTTTACCAGTGTACCTGCCACCCAAATCGAGGTATAGTATATCTCCAGTGTTCTAGAAGGCACCCTTTTGCCTCCTGCCAGTTAGTGCCTCTCCAACAGTAACCATTTCTCTGACCCCTGTCACCATACACTAGTTTTGCATGATCTCATTTGTTCTGGCTTCTTTCAACCAACATAAGGTCTGGGAGATTCAAGTATGTCATGGCAGGTAGCGGGAGTTCATCTTTTCCATTGTTATATAGTATTCCATTGAAATCTCAATAAAAAAAGGTTTTGTCTACTCTTAATGGACATTTTGGGTTGTTTCTATTATTTGGCCAGAAAGCTACTGTAAGTATTCTTCTATATATTTTTTTGGTGGACATCAACTCTGGATTTGTTTTGGGTATGTAGTCATGAGGGAATCTCCAGGTAATAGGATAAATGCCATAATGCACTGGTATCCACCACTATCCATCAAAAATTACCCAGATGAGTCAGAAATTTTATATTGCACTTTTCTTTACCTTTTTGGACTCATAATTCCCTTATATTTCTCTAACAGAATTTTATCTTAATATATTTTTATACTTGAAATTCTTTTATTGATTATCAAATTTCTTTTTTTTAATGTTTATTTTATTTTTGAGAGAGAGAGGCAAAGCATAAGTGGGGGAGGGGCGGAGATAGAGGGAGACCCAGAATCTGAAGCAGGCTCCGGGCTCCAAGCTGTCAGTACAGAGCCCAATGTGGGGCTCGAACCCATGAGCTGTGAGATCATGACCTGAGCTGAAGTCAGATGCTCAACTGACTGAGCTACCCAGCTGCCCCTCTATCATACTTCTTTGGATCCAAAACATGTATATAAATTCAAGTGGACATTTAAAATGTTTCCTTTGCCCATAAAAGCTCTAAGTATCTTTTTTTTGGATTGATTTGTCATTACAGTGATCACATACACAATTTATCAAAATGATATCAATATTTTACACATTTGATAAATAATGACTAAACATAAAAAGTACAATAGTGTGGGAAATGCTTCTCATTAGGAGATGGGTGGGATGGTTGGCGGCAGTGCTTCTCATACTCTCAGGGACATAAGGACCACCTGAGGATCTTGCTAAAATGTAGACTCTGAATCAGAAGTTCTGCATTGGGGTCTGAGATTCTGCTTTTCTAACAAGCCCCCTGGTCCACAGACCACTCTTTGAGGAGCAAACGTTCATGATGCCAAAGGAAGATTTGCAAACATCAACAGGCTAAATCATCCATTTTGGGGGGCACCCAGATATCTTGACACTTAGGGGCACTGCACCATAGATTGTGAATGGACGAGGAAGTTGGTCTTTCTTCTGCAAAGCAGGTGTGAAGAGGGAAGTGGGGAAGGAGGGCAGGCATGCCATCTAGACTGAGACACATTCTCAGGCAGAGCAGGGAAGAGTGGGGATGGAAACAGGATCTCCTGCTGATTCCCTTGTACTTTTCCTGCCTGCATACCCCCAGGGGAAGCCTTTGTGTACCCCAGCATGGGGAGGCCCCCTGTGAAGACCACTTCTCTGAAGGATGCTGAGATAGTGTTGGCCATCATTTCAGACAGAGTGCCTGTTTATGCAGGTGGGATTGGACATTTCAAGGACGAGTTTGAATGGTCTCAAGAGTCTACTGGGGGTAAACCCTGAGTAGTAAAGTTTGTGGCTGGGTGGCTGGTGGCCTTAAATTCCATGCTAAGGAGTTGGGCTTAATACTCAGAAGCAGGCTGTGGGGTGTTTCGAGCAGGGAGTTTGTGTGAGCAGAGTGCTGTGGGGAGACTGAGGTGTTGAGTAGCTTGTGGGATGGCAGGGAAGGAGTTAAAGCAGAGAGACAGCTGCAGCGACAGCACAGCACTACGGGTTTGAAGATGAGATTGGCCATAGTTATTGGGATTTGGCTGTGACTTTTATCTCTACCTCCCCAGCTTTTGAACTTTTGCCCTGGTTGCACAGATCTGGTTTGCGGTCAGTATTTCCTGGAGGGTGGGTGACATTCCTTTAGGGGTACTTGAGATGTTTATGCATGGACCTCAAGGTGATGTAAAGTGGAACACAGATGTGGCCTTAAGTAACACTGAAACCCAAGAGTTCCCCCCCCCCCCCCAACACATATCCCCTTCTCAGCCTCTCTCAGGCCCGATTGCATCTGGAGAAGGGTTTTAGCGCCTTGCACACTCCCATTTTCCTTTTGTTGGTAGAGAGCAGGCAGCTTGGGCTCAGGGCCTTTGGTAAGCATCGGTCTCTGGATAGAATTTTACAAAATTTTTGTTTTCATTGAACTCATTTTCCGTGCCCCAGGATGGCAAGTGGGCCTAGTTTTTCCCTCAGCATAGTGACACAAAAACGTTCACTTCAAGTAAGTTCATTTCAGTAAAAAAAGTGAGCCAATTTACTAGATCGTGTGGAAGAAACAATAACGTTGGCGGCATATGGATATGGCAAAAACCAAGGTGGTGACATACAATGATTCACCTTTGGGAAATATTGGGTTAGACCACGTGACAAGAGCCGCCCTGTCCTTGTGCCAGTGCCTGCGGAAGCTGGAGTCCGGGCACGCGGAGGGTGGCGGCGGGGAGGGGGCTGCAGGAATTGCAGTGCCTGCGACGGGGCCCTGGGTCAGCCGGGCGGGTCCCACTGCTGTCCCCGAGCACAGCCTAACGCCGCTGCGCCTTGCCTCTGCCCGCAGAGATCCGCACGCAGCTGGTGGAGCAGTTCAAATGCCTGGAGCAGCAGTCCGAGTCGCGCCTGCAGCTGCTCCAGGACCTCCAGGAGTTCTTCCGCCGCAAAGCTGAGATTGAGCTCGAGTACTCCCGCAGCCTGGAGAAGCTGGCCGAGCGCTTCTCCTCCAAGATCCGCAGTTCCCGGGAGCACCAGTTCAAGTGAGAGGGGGCCGGGGCCTGGGCCGGTGGGAGGCAGCAAAGCACAAAGGAGGCCGAGCCTGGGTTACTGACCTTCCTGTGCCTGACTTCCTGCGCGTGAAGTGAAGATCCAAATAGTTCCCACGCGGGGAGGATGCTGTAGGGAATAGATGAGAAACACAAGAGCCGTGCTTAGCGCAGACAGTAAATGCTCAGTAAATTGTCTACCGCTATCCCACTATGCACCAGGCATTGTACTAGTCTTTATTTGGGCCAGCGTGACATCCCCCCCACCCCCCCTTTTCAGGACATCCTGACTCTACCCAGTTCTCTTTTATCTGGGGGTCAGCCAGCCCACTTCCCCATTCCTTCAGCACAGTGACCTCAGAATCTCTTCTCCGTGGAAGTGATGCTCAACGCATCCCCCTTTGCTACTCCTCTGGAGGAGCCGTGCCCAGGTTCTTTTTCTGCCTTGTTAATTTATGATACGCAACGTCCCGGGCCCTGATTTCTCACACTCCAAACTTGGGGTTTGTGAGCTCGGATCTGCTGAGGCACTGATGTGGCTGGCCGAGTCCGCCAGCGACAAAACCGCTTTGTCCAGAACCCGCGTGGGGCCAGCCTCCTCAGTGCAGGTAGGAGGTAGCAGCCGCTCAGGGGCAGCGTTCGCTCCGCAGGGCGGCGCTCTGCAGCCCTCTCTCCCGCTGTCACGCTGCCAGGACCTCCGCCTCCTCTACCTGCTGTGTCTCCAGCCAGTCGCCCTCAAGGCAGGGCATCTGCAACTTACTTCAACCGCCCGCCCCCCCAACCCCGACCCATTCCTCCTTCCTCTGGGTTCCATCCCGTTTTTCTCTCTACATTAAAAAAAAATGTGGTAAAATGTATGTAATATAAACTCTACCGTGTTAACCATTTTTAAATGTACGATTATGTAGTGTTAAGGATACTCATGGTATTGTGCATCCATCACCACCATACAAACCCCGTAATGCTTTTCCTTTTGCAAAGCAGCATCACTGTACCCATCAGACACTAACTCCCCATTTCCTCTCCCTCCAGACCCTGGCAGCCACCATTCTACTCTCTGCCTCTACGGATCTCACTACACTAGGCACCTCATATAAGTGGACTCATACAGTAGTTGCCCTTAGGGACTGGCTTCTTTCTCTTAGTATAACCTCCAGGGTCTTCCATATTGTAGCGTGTGCCCTTTTGAAGGCTGAGTAATATTCCACTGTATGTGTAGAGCACATTGTAGTTATCCATTCGCCTGTCAGGGGACACTGGCTTGCTTCCACCTTCTTACGTATATTTTGTTTGTGTACTGCTAAAGGCCTTCCTTTAAATTCCCTTAAACATTTCCTTTGGTCTGTGCCACACCATGTGAACACTCACTTTCGTGCGGATTGCTTTATCAAGGGGCAAAAATTTATTATATCTTTGCACATACCATGCTTGTTTTTTTTTAACCAATTTCTATTCAAACTTAGGCTGCAGGAGGAAGCTTCTATCAATAACCTCCTCCCAGGCAGTGTCCAGGCCCTTTCACACACATAATCTCATTTTTCTGATAGATTTTTTTGAGAAAATGTGCTCCCCCTCACCTCCTAAATGATGAAGGTAAAATGCTCATTGTATACAATTTAGAAAATACAGACAAATAGGAGGAAAAAAGTCACTCGCAGAGTCCTGCCACTCAGAAGCAAACATGGCTCATGTTTTGGTGCCTTCTCTTGCCTATCTTTTAGTAATAGCAACAGCAATGACAATTTATTGAGTGTGATAACCAAGCACGTTGTGCTGGGTGGCTGTTACTGGCCTATCTTAAAGATGAGGACAGTGAAGCTCTGAGAAAAGCAGCTTGTCCAAACGTGTCTGTGGACCAGTCATTGCAAAGAGACAGATTTGAACTGTCATTTTCCTTCTGCCTCCTTGGCTTCAGATAAGAAAGGGCCAGGGTGCAGCCTGAGAACAGAGATGTGGACGCTCCCCTAAAACCACAGATGCACGCACGGAAACCCTTGTTTCTGGCTGAGCTGTCACTGGAGCCATCCAGGGCTGTGTGGTCAGGCTGTGGCCTCAGCTCCTGCCAGTCTCCTCCCTTTGCATTTTCAGCGTGAACATGGGGGAAAGGCGGGGGAGCAGGGGAGCATGGGCAGGGGTCCCCTGTTCCTTCGCATTGCCTGTAATGAGCTCGCCCAGCCCCTCATGGGTTCATTAAACAGAGGCCACCAGACGGAACAGGAGCCCCAGCTGGCAGTCGGGCCAAGCAGGCTGCTTGACACACTATGAAAGTCTAATTAGGGTGTCGGCCCAGGCCAGTGCAGCTGGCATAGGCCCTCCGCACGATGCTAATGCAGCTTTGGAAGCAGGAGTCTCTAAGGGATGCCTGGATTTGCCCTTTGACCCCAGGGCCAACCAGTGCTGACCTCTGGCTGCCTCTCTGGAGCTCAGTGGACAAGATCTGTGCTGTGCTCTGGGTCCTTCGTCCTGCTGTCCAGAGAAGGCTTGTCTTGCTGTCTTACAGATACTTCATTTAAGAGTGTCCATCTCTCTGGCAGGTAGCCTCTCAGGGCCTTGAGGGAAGGGCCTAGATCTTGTTAGTTTATTCCCAGTGCAGTGGGCCCAGTGCCAGACAGAGATGGGGGGGGGGGGGAGGGTTGTGAATGAGTGGGAGTAAGGAAGGGAGGGCAGAAACATACTTGGTGTATAAAGCCTGCTGTGGCTGAGAGATTTTGTTTAGAGAGAGAATTGATTTGCCCAAGATAGGGAATTGATTTGCACAGCAAATGAGTGTCCGAACTGGGATGGGGACCGTCAGTCCATTTGGCTGCTGTAACAAAGTACCACAGACCATGGTGGCTTATAAACCTATTTTGCACGGTGCTAGAAGCTGCAAGTCCATCACAGCAATCATTTGATGATATTTTCTTTCTTCTGTTTTTTATGTTTGATTGTTCATCTCTCTTCCATTAGACAGGAAATTCCACTATGGCAGGAACCGCCTGTCTTGTTTACTACTATAAATCAGGGCATGGCACCTGGTAGGTGCTCAGTAAATATGGCTAAATAAACAAACAACAAATACAGAATATTATGGGCACACAGAGGAAGCACCAGGTCAGACTCAAGGAAGCTTTCAAGAGGAAGTGACATCTACACTGAGCCCCAAAGAGCAAGCAGGTAGCAGAGTTCAAAGGACGTGGTGCCCACCTCAACCATCCATACCAACCGTGGGCATGCCCCAAGACATGTGCTTGTCTCTCAAGAGAAGGTACATTATCTGAGAGCAGGGACTGTGTTCTAATCATCTTTGTGTTTCAGCACATGGCACAGTCTAAGAAAATAAGACATCCTCAATGTGCATAATGTGATGGTAGAAAAGAGACAAGTGATGATATTGTTCTCCAGATGTTCAACCTACCCCAGGTGAATCCTCAGAGCCATCACTTGAGCCTTTCTTTGAATTCTGTGCCACAGGGAGCTCAGGCCCAGTGAGTCCAGCCCAGATGGGATGCCAGTATGGCCAGGTTCTGGTTAGAGTCCTCTCAGCATGGAGACCGCTCATTCTCACTGTGTCTTCACATGGCGAGGAGAAGAGAGAGCAAGCTCTCTCTCTGTTGACTCTTCTAAGAACACGAATTCCATTCATGTGGGCTCTGCCCCAATCCTACTTATCTGCCAGAGACCCTACCACCTGAGACCATCACACTGGGCCTAGGGTTTCAACATATGACATTTAAGGGGACATAGACATTCAGTCCATAACAAGAACTCAGGTCTCTTGATTCTAAGTTCAGTCCTTCTCCATTTGGTCCTTATCTGCCTGGGCAATTGAAAAAAATGTATAGTTGTCCAGGAGGTGCTATGATGGAAGTAAATATAATGCAGAGCGTTCTGGTTAGTATTATGTGTAACAGCAATACTTAGTCCCAGATCTTAGTAACTCATGGTTTAGTGGGTCAGGAATTTGGACAGGGCTCAACTGGGTGATTTTTCTACTTTATATGACATTGACTGGGATCACTGAGCGATATTCAGCTGGTGGCTGCTCTGGCTAGACAGTCCAAGATGGCTTTACTTAATGTGCTTTTCTGGGGATGGCTGGAAGGCTGGGCCCAGCTGGGCTGAATCCTTCCCCATGTGGTATCAGGACCTCTCTACCTGGTATTTCAGCTGGGTGTCAGACTTCAGACACCATAATCCCGGACTCTGAGAGAGCACTGGGGAAGCCCCATCTTCTTCAGTGCTAGGCCTGGAACTGGTACAACACCATCTCTTGGCCTGAGCTCAGCTTTAAGGAGATAGGAAATAAAGCCTTCCTCTTGTCGGAGGACTGTCAAAGGATTACAGCCCTCTTTTGTCTCCACATTGAACTAGAATAACAGTCAGGGAAGGTGCCTTGAGGAAGTGGCATTTAAGCAGAGACCTGGAGAATGAGTAAGGGCAGCTCTGGGGGCAGGGGGAGGAGAAGAGGGGCCAGTGGGGCTGGAACACCATGGTGGTGGGGGAGTGTGAGAAGCCACTGAAGCATTGTAAGTAGGCGGGAGCATGATCCCATTTCTGTTTTTTTAAAACTTTTTATGTTTATTATTTATAATTGAGAGCGAGAGAGAGAGAGAGAGAGCGCGCACAGGCAGGAGAGGGTTAGAGAGAGAGGGGGACATAGAATCTGAAGCAGGCTCCAGGCTCTGAGCTGTCAGCACAGAGCCTGACACGGGGCTCAAACTCAGAAACCGTGAGATCATGACCTGAGCCGAAGTCGGATGCTTAACCGACTGAGCCACCCAGGTGCCCCTCCCATTTCTGTTTTTGAAAGATGACGCTGGACTGGAGGGGGCATGAGTAGAGCAGGGGAGACGGGTGGTGTGGGTGGGAGTATTGCTCTGCAGGTGGGTGTTGACGATTGTAGGGGTGATGACAGAGCAGACAAGGAGGAGTGGGCACTGCTGGGTTGTCTTTCAAAGGTAGGATTCAGGAAAAGAGGAATCAAGGATGTCTTCCACCTGAGACTTGACAGAGGACTTGAGAAGCACGAGGCAGAAGCTACCATCCTGTGCTGAAATCACCTGTGTTCTTGTCTATCCCCTTTTGACAACCAGTGGGCTGTGAACTCAGAGATGGCAGAGAGAGTGGCTCTTGACCTAGGGTCACTTAGTACCTGCTTTGGCATCTGGTTGGCACGCACTACATGTTAGTTGAATGAATGAACAGAGATCAAGTGGTGATTGGAGTTGCTCTGACGTGGGGCTGGTGGGAGGCAGGGAAGGGGACATCTGTCTTCTGGCTGCCTTATGAGCTTGGTGAAACCATTCAGGCAAAGGGTCACCCACTCCTTGTGCCTCATGCCTGGCACAGTGTTGTTGAGAGGACAGAATGTGGGCTTTATGGTGCTTTCCCTGACTGGGCAGTCGGGACTCTAGAGCATCAGTTTACAAAGTGCGGTCCTGACCAGCAGCGTCACGTGGGGACTTGTCAGAAATGCAAAATCTCGGGCCTCCCCCAGACCTGCTGAATGACAAACTCCAGGGGTGGGGCCCAGAAGTCTGTATTTTAACAAGCCCTCTAGGAGATTCTGATGCTCATTTATATTTAAGGGCACCCACTGCAGTGGTTTTCCAGATGATAAATTAGTCACAACTCACTTTTAGGCCATGCTAGCCTTCTAGACCCTTCCTCTTCCCCAGAGTCAGGTCCGTAACCCACAGTCCTTTCCCAGCCAGCCCTGGCCTGAGCTTGGCTTGTCCTTTGCAAGACCTGGAACTGAGTGCCGTTCCTGAGCAGGAGTGTGGTGCGGGGGACAGCACACAGGGGGCTTAAAACTTGCCTCTGGGGTACGTGGATGTCCTTGAAACAAATTGAATAGTTCTAGGAAGCCAGAGGTTTCCTAGGACTAAGACTTTTTCTCCCTCAGTGGAGGGTTTTCTAAGACATCAATACACTGATATGTCTAGGGGTGAGGGCAGGTTTGGGGAGGGGACATGAATGGAGTTAGGAGCAACTACCTATTCCATACTCCCTCTTAAAGATTCCGAATACCTGTTAGGGGATAGAAGGCTCTGAGAAGTTCTGCAATAAATGAGCCTGTTGATTTCTTTCTGAAAGCTGTATGATCACAGAATTCTCCCTCCCCTGAAATATTATTATTTCACCAAACTAGCACTGCTTGGGACCCAGTTTGAAAAGCCCCATCCTAGCCCAGCTCCAGATTTCCATCTGGAATATTAGCACCACATGCAAATAGTGCCCTGTGTATGAGGTGATGTCCTCTTCTATCCTGACACCTTCACAGTTTTTGATACCTCTCACCTTCCATGGGCTATACCTGAGAAAAATGCTTTCTCTAGCCAGTTGTTGATTGCTGCTATTTGGACAGCTGTGGCGGGGCGGGGGGGGGGATGTGGGGAAGACAACAGAGAATTGTATTCAAATATGTTTAAAGTTGGGAAAGTCAGATTTTGGAAAGAACTGGGAGGTGTGTGGCTAGCTAATGAATAATGCTTAATAGTCCACGTGAAGAAGGTTTGGAGCATCTCTTCACGGAGCAGTTGGGAGGGAGGATTCCAGCGAGCAACTAACGTTTTCTCGCAGATGTAGTATTTCCCTAAAAAGATGCTATAATTTAGGTTTAGCCTTTCAGGTGAAACCTAAGCAGAGAAGCACTTTGGTAGCAGGTAAATGGAGCCTGTCAATGGGCTGAGGATTCAGAATCAAAAGGTTTGCTTAGACTGAGGTGGGATGAAGGAGAAGGTCCTCCAGGTGGGTCTCCTGTCTCCATTCATAGTCACTACTATTACTATGACTAGTATCACACTAGTAATAGCTTTCCGGTAATACCTCCCAGGGTTGATATTCTTCCAGTACCGTGTGCCAGCCACACCTTTCCTGATCACTCGGTGCTGTGCTGTGTGGGTTGTTTAACCCTTCAGATACTCATCACATGCCAAGTGTTCTACTAGATCTTTTGCATGTGTGGCCTCATTTAACTTTCGTGGTAAACATGGTGACCTTTGAGGCAGGTACTATCCTGCCTTTCTCATTGAAAACATTGAGGTTGAGAAGTTAAGTCATTTGCTCAGAGGTACATGGCTAGAGCAGGTATGTGGCAGAGCTAGAATTCTGACCTTGGTTTTTTGGGCTCCAAAATGCAAAACTGCTTCAAACTGCATGACTTTGGGTATCCCGTCACCTCTCTGGGATAGTTTAGTGTTTCCTGAGAGCCATCCATCGGTCTAGACCAGTCCTGCATGTGTGGGTGTTGAGGGTTCCCTTCTCTCCTCCTGAGCAGCTCTGGCTCATCCCAGCAGGGCCAGCTCAAGGCTTGCTTCCTCTGGGAAGCCCCTGCTGTAGACCCCAGGCCCACAGTCAACTGCTCTTCCTCTGGCCTCCCATGGTGATCTGTGTGTCACTCACATTATTACTGTCAGATTACCAAGGAATGTTCCAGTTCATATGTCTGGTTCTCCCACTTGAGTCTGATGGCTGCTTGAAGGCAAGGGGTCATTTCTAGTCTCTCTCTCCCTCTCTAATCAATGATAGAAGTTCTTTTGAATGAGTAGTTGAAAAGACCAAGATATTACCAAATACTTCCTTTAAACATATGAAGGAAATAGACTTACTTTGTGTGACTACAGAAAGGGGAGAGGTGAGGTCCAAGGATAGCATTTTCAGAGAAACTGTTCGACCTAGAGAACATTCCAGTAGCCAGAGCTGTCCATCAAGGAAAGGGCTGCCTTGAGGATGTGAGCTCCCAGTCTGTGGAGGGGTGCACACAAAGATCCAGTATTTTAAGTGGGCATTTCTGCAACATGAGGGCTGGTCAGACCAGATTGGTGTTCCTCCAAATGAGGGTGCGATCACTGATAGCACATGAACCATAAATATTGAATTCTTTAATTCTCTTTCAGTCTCTGTGGTTGGCTCAAGGAGACAGTCTCAGTTTGGTTACTAGTGTGTTGCTATGCCTCTCTAATCTCCCCTTTCACAAATAGAGAGCAGACCTCAGGCACCAGCATCTCCCTAGGATTGAATGATGCTATTTTGTTTTCCTTGAACTTACTTCTTCAGTTAACTTTCTATTTATGGCAAGTGATGCTGGTTTTTTAAAATTTTATTTTAACTAAGACTGGGGAAAGTCCTTTGTAAATAAATTCACTTAAGTAAAAAGTAAATAATTAACAGGGAGGTATTAAATATGGTGGGTTTGCAGGAAAGGCAAAAAGCCTGAAGCCCATGTAAGACCGCCCCCGGAGTCATTCTAGCTCCTTCTGGAGAGTGAATGTCTTGCATCACTACCCTTTCCATCTTCCACCTTTCTGTTTTCATTGCTGGGAGGGATTCTAAAGCAGGAATCTCAGCCTAAACCGTGGTTTTTGCAACAGCTACACCCCTTTTTCTCCTTCCAAGTTTTCCCTTCTGGCTCTTTTCTAGATCCTACACCAGCTTTCCTGAAATCTTCAGAGACTATAATTAGCAACTTCCAAAGTATTAACCAGGATGTGGTTTATTTATGTATGATATGCTTTATATAAATATATATGTGCATATCATTTAAATTTTATTCTAAAAATGAAAAATAGATGATGTAATAAAGGAGATTTCATTTTTAATTTTTTTTTTATGGCCATTTGCATTTTATTTATAACTGCATTTGAAAGCATGCTTGCCATTCCTTGTTGGGCATTGTGGTGTTTGCTTACAATCAGGGGAAGAAGCCTATTGATTCCTAAGCCCATGACCCACTCTAAGCCCACTCACCTCTCCATTCACTTCTAGACATGATGTCCACTGTTATCTTTTTTTCTTTAATATATACTTTATTGCGAAGTTGGCTAACATACAGTGTATACAGTGTGCTCTTGGTTTTGGGGGTAGATTCTCGTGATTCATTGCTTACTTACAACACCCAGGGCTCATCCCAACAGGTGCCCTCCTTAATGCCCATCACCCACTATCTCCTCTCCCCCGCCTCTCCAATCAACTCTTAATTTGTTCTCTGTATATCTGAGTGTCTTGTATGGTTTGCCTCCCTCCCTCTCTGTTTGAAATTGTTTTTTTCCCCTTCCTTTCCCTTCCCCCATGATCTTCTGTTAAGTTTCTCACATTCCACGTATGAGTGAAAACATGATATCTGTCTTTCTCTGGCTGACTTATTTCACTTAGCATAATACCCTCCAGTTCCATCCACATTGCTGCAAATGGCAGGATTTCATTCTTTCTCATTGCCAAGTAGTATTCCATTGTATATATAAACCACATCTTATAAAGGGGATTGTAACAAGTAGGAATGTGCAGGGGTTTACTTTTGACTCAATTCCATTAGACAAATAGGGTAATAATGACCTTGGAAGATTATACAGTACCTTGCTTACACATTGCAAATTACCTCCCCAGCCTTAGTTGCTTAAATCCTCCCAAGAATCCTAGTGGAGCTGGGAGTCAAAAAGGTGTCATTATCTCCACCTGACACACAAGAGACCTGAAGGCCAGACAAGGTGAGTCCTGATTTAGGATCCCCAGGTGATCAGTAGAAGAACCAACCAGAGGAGACATGGGTCAGGGCTAGCACTGCATATACAGTGGTGTGCTCATTTTGCAGATGGATAAACCAAGGCAAAGGGGTTTGTAGGGAAAGAGAAGATGAGGTTGGCCGGGCTTTGCCCATTGAGGTAGAGATTTTCATTCTGGTGCCAAGAATATTTTTAGCAAGTTCAAGGGGGGAGCTCAGAGGTGCTGCTGGACACCAGACCCAGTGTGCCATCACTTTGAGGTGTGAGAACAAGTGAGTGAATCAGCCTGCTCCAGGGTGGAGAGGGAGTCCCAGGACCATTTGCACTGGGTCTTGAAGTATACATGGGAGTTTGCAGTGGGGGAGGAAAACCAACACTTGTGGAAAGCCTACCATGGGTCATATATCTATATACATCCATCGTTGGAATTTCCGAATAACCTAATGAGCTGCTAGTGGTAATAATAGTGATTATAACAACAATAATAATTATCATATGCTGGGTTTGATGCTAAGAGCATCCCGTGAATTACCTCATTCAGTTCTTAAGGTGCCATTGTGAGGTAGCCGTTATCAATCCTATTTTACAGATAAGGAAAGTAAAGGTCTAATTAACTATCCAAGTTCACCCAGCTGGTGAAGGACAACTGGGATTTGAGCCCCAGCCTTTGACTCAGCACTGAAGCATGGGTAAGCAGATCCTGCCTCAGCCAGGTGACCCAATGGATGTAGTCCTTCCCCTTCCGAATTATGCTTTCTCAGGGTTGGCATCAGCCAAAGATAGCTTCTAGTCAGTGGATTTCAATTCATTCTCCTTGCCCTAAAAACTCACATTCACCATTTGTCGTGGTGGCTCTGAGGCGAAGCCCCAGGATAAACTCTTCCTCTTCACCTGGATGGCTCCTCTGCTTCCCACCTGGCCTCCCTGCCCCAGTGATCTCATCATTGGCCCACTTAAACCTTCATTCAGCCTTGACCTATGTATAAGATCCTTCCTGCCACAGCTGCCTCTGCTTCCACTGTGCCTTCCCTCAGCCCTGCTCTAGACAGCTAGCCCCAGAACAGCCCATGTCCTATATGACTTTACAGCTTCACACTACTCAGGCTTCCCTCTGCCTGCAGGATGCTCCCATCTTTTCCCTTTGCACCTCTTCTGTGTACTTCAAGGCCCAATGCAAATGTTCCTGTGACTTTCCCTCTACCCTGAGGCAGAATTAGCTCCTCCCTCCCTCCTCTGGGATCCCATTCCTTACACAGCATAACACAGTACCCTCTCCTGCTTAGCATCCCTCCTCCTTTTTTCTGATAACAGCATTGAGATTTTCCTCTGGGGACTCATCCCTGAGCTATGGTGAATCTGTAACTGGCTCTGAATCATCTTGGTCGCAGAGCTTTAATCTAATAAAATGTAATTCCAGGACTTTTAGTGGACTGATGGGGGGTGGAGGCTGTCTTTCTACTGGGATTACTGGCAGCCAGGGTATTTTTGGTCTGTAGAGGGCCTACCTGAGAGTGAAGCCAACACAGAGAGAGGAAAGCAGAGCTAAGAGATGGGGAGAGCAAGACCAGATCCTGAGAACATCCTTTGAGCCCCTGGGTCCAGCTATTCCTGAGGCCAACACCCTCCTCTTCCTTTATATTTTTTTTTTATTTTTTTTTCAACGTTTATTTATTTTTGGGACAGAGAGAGACAGAGCATGAACGGGGGAGGGGCAAAGAGAGAGGGAGACACAGAATCGGAAACAGGCTCCAGGCTCTGAGCCATCAGCCCAGAGCCTGACGCGGGGCTCGAACTCCTGGACCACGAGATCGTGACCTGCCTGAAGTTGGACGCTTAACCGACTGCGCCACCCAGGCGCCCCTTCCTTTATATTTTTTGATTACAATGTTTTATCCTTTAAATTTTTCCCTACTTCCACTTACTATCATTTTTGCTTAAGCCAGCCTGAAGTATATTTGTCACTTAAATTAGAGGAATTCTGACCAATAGCTGTAATAATTCTTGGCTTGCATTAATTTTACCTGTTAGACTGTGAGCCTTCTCAAGGCACATCTAGTCATCTTTTCAATCCACTGTGACTAGACTGTCCCTAGCATGTGGCAGATGTTTAAAAAAATATTAGAAGAGCGAGTTAAGTGAAGAGGTGAATGAATGGATGAATTAGATTCTGCCAAGGACTCTGGAGGAATACAAGGAAATACAAGAGACTGTTCCTGCCTTCAAAGGGCTTCTAGAATAAGCAGAGGATCAAGCCCCATACATGTGAGTGGCGATTGATCAGCTAAGCAACAACATAAAAGGTGTCCAGAGGTGACCATCTGAGAAGATCGAAATGTGTGATTTAGACAGATCTCAGGTAATCCCTGAAGGAAAAGCCTTTTGAACAAGACTTCAGAGAGTGGGCTTTTGCCATGTGGAAAGGGTAGGGGAAGGCATTCAAAGTGAGTGAAGACAGAATATGCACAGGTGCCAAGGCAGGAATGCCCACGAGCTGGGAAGAGCTAGCTACCCCCTTCCTGGGTTTCAGCAGCCTCATTGTCCTGTCATTGAAGATGGGATGAAAGGGTCCTGCATAATGGCTATTCACCGTCGTCATTTTTGTGCATCTTGTGAGGCTTTTCAAATAATTAAGTTGGGGAATTGGGAACAAAAAAGCCTTTGTCAGCTCATGTGTATGCATTTTGGTTTTGGAAAATAACAGTCGATATTGTTAACATTTGAAGACCCTCACTGACCGCTGAGTTGCTCATCCATCCATATGATAGATGAGACAGCAGAGCCTCAGAGAGGTAGAGTGACAAGCCCAAGGACTCACAGCTGATTAGCAGCAGAATCTAACCAGAGTCAGAACCTCTCCAACTCACAATACAATGGCCTCAGTTTCCTTGGGAGGCAAAAAAAAAAAAAAAAAAAAAAAAAAAAAAAGATAAATGAAGAAACCCATCCCTGGTTCAGAGCTTCATCCACTGCCTGGAGAAGGTTTCTGCAAGCAGAGAGGGGGAGGTGGGAGTGGGGTGGACCGGCCTTGGATGCCAGTTAATGGGGTCAGACTTTATCTTCTGTATCCCAGGTCCATTCGCTCCTCTGATGGACCACATGAAAGACGCCTGAGTGATCATGTAAACTGTTCTGGGGCTCCTGATCCACTTGGGGCAGCAGCCTATTATGGGTTGAACTGTGTCCTCCCAAAATTTACATGCTGGAGTCCTAACCCCAAAACCTTAGAATGTGACTTTATATGGAAACATAAAGCTTTGCAGAGATAATCAAGTTAACCTGCACATAGGGTGGGCCCTAATCCAGCACGACTGGTGTTCTTATAAAAAAGGGAAATTTGGACACAGACACAGGGAAAACATCATGTGAACTCGAAGGCGGAGATTGGGGTGATATGTCTATAAGGCAAGCAACACAAAAGATGGCCAGCCAACCACCGGAATCTAGAAGAGAGGCATGGAACAGGGTCTCCCTCACAGCCCCCAGAAGGAACCAACCTTTCTGACACTTTGATCTCAGACTTGTAGCCTCCAGAACTGTGAGACAACACATTTCTGCTATTTAAGCCTCCCAGTGCAGTGCTTTGTTACAGCAGCTGTGTACAACAGTACCCAGCCCAGACGCTCATCCTGGCCTTCAAGGCCCCAGCTCATGCTACCTCTCCAGCCTTGTCTGCACCCCTGGTTACCTCCTCTCTGCTCTCTGGCCACGCATGCCTTCTCTCTGTTTTACAAGGCGTCCATGCACACGGAGCCTTCACACTTACTGCTGGAATGCTCTTC
Organism: Puma concolor; assembly: GCF_028749965.1. Classification (NCBI taxonomy): domain Eukaryota; kingdom Metazoa; phylum Chordata; class Mammalia; order Carnivora; family Felidae; genus Puma; species Puma concolor. Next base: position 120,273,769 of record NC_141668.1, read on the forward strand.
TTTATCCCTGTGTTACACCGAAATCTGCCCATCCTTGTGAATCCAGCTTATCCTTCTGGATACTTTTCATCTCTTCAGCCAACTGTGTGCCCTGTCCTTCCAGAGAAACAGTGGTGAACATGATAGACATAAGCTTGAGAGGAGTCAGAGACCAGAAGCAGAAAGTAAATGAACAGGACAAATCTCAGGAATGGGAGTGCAGTAATAACAATAAAATAGGGGTTTGTGCTAGGGACCAGGGAGCCCCTGAGGGTCAGGGAAGGCCACATGCGGGAGAAACATCTCAACTGAAGCCTCGATGGTAAGAAGGACCAGCATGGTCAACAGATGCTCACTTCTACCTCCCTGGGGTGGGGTAAGCCCCCACTATAGACCCTTGAGGTACCATGCATTTCTCCTTCATAGCCCCTATCACTGATGCAATTTTATTTCTTTTTTTTTAATGTTTATTATTTATTTTTGAGAGAAAGAGACAGAGTGTGAGCAGGGGAGGGGCAGAGAGAGGGGGAGACACAGGATATGAAGCAGGCTTCAGGCTGTGAGCTGTCAGCACAGACCCTGACACAAGGCCCAGACTCACGAACTGCGAGATCATGATCTGAGCTGAAGTCGGACGCCCAACTGACTGAGCCACCCAGGTCCCCCGAAATTTTCTATGTATTTATGTGATGACTTGATTATCACCTGAGGCCCCCACTGGACTGTACACTCCATGAATGAGGGAGTATGACTCATTTTGCTTACCATTGCCTGGCACATAAGACGGCACTCAGGTAATATTTGTGGACTTAACGATTCATGCTCCAAGTAAGGGCGATGAATTCCAAATCCTGCTCAGGGCAGCTTAAGTAGCAAGAGGTTATGCTTACCTTTTGGGCCCTGGAACTAATTGAGGGAGCCTTTTTTCAGGGGCAGCTTTGCTAGCAGTCTGCTGAGCAAGCCAGCGTAAGCCCCAAAAACGTCCTAGAAGGGAGCAGGAAGCCAGAGGCAGGGATTTGGCATCTTGGCGATGGTGTCAGCTGCAGGAGCTTGCCTCTCTCCCAGAGGAACCACAGTCCCAGGGCAGTAGATTTGGATTCATCTGCAGCGTGGGGCTCTGAAGGCCTGGAAATGGGTTCTGTTTGCAAAGCGGAATTTTCCGGCCCCCAGCTGAGAAGCAGGAGAAGCTGGCTCACTGCTAATTTCATTTCCCTAGCTCACCAGCTTGGCAAGACCTTGCTCCTCTAAGCTGCATTCTCTTGGAGCCTCATACCCAGCAACTCTAGCCAAAGAAAGAAAGCTGTGACTCACCAGAAATTTTCATTGCTGTTTTCTGGCCAAAAAGAAAGAAAGAAAAAGAAAATATATATACATATGTATGTGAAAGTTCTCACATACATATGTATATGCCTGCTGCTTCTGCCTGCTGCATAGACACTGGGATGCACGACTGGAAAAGCAGAAAGGCTGCTCAAGATGTGCCTTAGAGTAGAGAGCGCTGGCCAGGTTCACTGTGACACCTTCCAAAAGTGTGGCTGCAGCAGGCGAAATGAGTGCTGGAATGGAGAGCTGGGTTTCAGGCCAAAGGGGTCCCATTCTCAAAAGGGACAAGTAACCCCCTGGAAAAGGAAGGCTGGTGTCCAGCTCTTCCATGTGTCTTTGGGTGCTTCTTCCTGGGGTTCTGGTACAATCCAGATGGCCAATGGGATGGTGATCGATGTGCTGGCTGGAGCCTTTGACCTGTCCCCTCCTCTGCTTTGCTTCCTGGACTCCAGCCACATTGGCCTTTATTCAGTTCCTTAAATGCACCAAACTCCCCCACCCCATCATGAACTTTTGCCTGTTCTCTTCCCTTTGCCTGGGCCCTTGTCCCCTGAGCCTCCCCTCCCACCCCCTTACCAGGCTCCTGCCCTCTTCCTTTAGAGTCCAGCCTAAAAACTGCTTCCTCAGAGATACTTCAGGGACCCCCAGGCCAGGTCCTCTTGTTATGGGCTCTCCTGGCACCATTTTCTCTAGCACTTCCTGCAGTTGTAACTTGACACACATTTGCAGGATTTCTTAAGCGGTGTCTGTCTCCCTCACTATACTGTAAACTCCGCGGAGGCAGGAACTGTGTCTGTGGTGTTCAAAATTACATCCCTGGGGTCTGGACCATATGAAATATTCAATAAAAAATGTATTGAGTGGATGAACTGCTGAATGAATGACCATGGAGCTGTTTTCTGGTGTTTAATCCCAAGGCTAATGGTACCATTTGAGTAGCCAGAATACAGAGGTTATGCACAGACCCGCATAAAGTCACGTAGGCAGTGTGGTGGACACAGGTGAACACTCACCCTCAAGTCCAGGCAACTTTCTGTTTTGCCATGTTGGGTTCCATCTGTGGCTCTTGCTTCTTCTTTCTGACATGGTGAGAGCCTGGTACCATTGTGGCCAAGACCATGGGTGGCAGCTTTCCACAAAGCAGTCAATTCCACCCCTGATCCTGGCTGTGGACAGCCCTGTTCCCGCCCCCACCCCCTGCCCCAGCCAAGCCTTGTAGTCTATTAATGAGCCGCCCTACACAAAGGGAGCCAGGGCTGGGAGAAGGTGAGGAGAGCAGAACAAGCAGTCTCCCATTCTGGGATAGACCAAGCGCACGGGCCTGCTGGTTGGATGGCAGGCCTGGGCAGCATCTCTGCAGGGAAGGATGGGATAGCCTATAATGGCCATCTTAGGTAACCAGGGGGAGGGGAGGAGCCCAGCCCTGTCCCGTCCCTCCAGCCTCAGCCTTGCCAGGCCTCCTGAGGATTTGCCTCTTCTGCCATGTGGTCGTGCACATTTGTACAGGGTTCCATGTCATTCCATGGTTTCAAATACCATCTGAGTGCTTGCTACCACCTTCCCCATTTGTTTCTCTAGCCCAGATATCACCATCCTGGTACTCCTTAAGCCCTTTAGACTTGTTGTGTTCAAACGGAGTTCCTCTCTGTCCCTACCTGCCTCACCACTGCTTTGCTTCTCCTCAGCTTAGCAAATGCCACCCCTGCTCTCCCAAGGTGCCCAACCGAGGAAACTTGGGAGTCTTCTTGGACATCTCTTCCTCCCTCCCCATCCGCATCTCAAACTCCATCCGGTTAATCTCCAGACCCAGTCTGTTCACTACCTAGGTATTTCTTGAATCCTTCATCTTTTCTCTTGGCCCCCTTGAGCCCGTCCTCCACAGAGTAGCCAAAGCTAGAGTCTGCAGATGCAGTTTTACCCGTTCACTCCCCCACTCTAGATCCTTCGATGGCTTTCCACTGACTTGAGGACAAAGCTCAAACTCTGTAATGGAACTTATAAAGGCCCTTGGCTATGTGGCTTCTGTCTGATTCTCCAACCTTCCACATTCCACCCCAGAACGCCATGCTCGAGCCCCACTCGACTGTGTTCTACTCACCCACATGCTCTCTCTGGCCTCCCTCTGGGCCTTTGTTCACCATATTTCTCCATCTAGAAAGCTCTGTCCTATCCAACTTCATTGCAGCCTTTGGTTCTTAGTCAAGAAAGTGCTTCCTCCGGGAAGGGAAGCCATCCATCACCTCACCACCAAATGTGGGCAAGAGGGCCCTCCTCTGCTCCACACCTCCTTCTCATGACTACATTTATGAGGCTGTGTCACCATCTTCTGTTCCTCCCATGTGGCTCCTCACTTGAGTGGAAGGCATGTGGGGGCAAGATCTCGCCTGCTCTGGTCCCCGCTGCATCTTCAGCACCTAGCTGTGCCTGGCCCGTCCACACAGACTGCAAAGAGAGCCTGGGAGAACCAAGACCCTCGTCTTCCCAGCAGCTGCTCACTTTAGCTTGACAAGTCCTTGGTTGTTTCGGGTAACTTTCTTCCACTTGCCTCCACTTGTCCTGCCTCCCTGTGGGACTCCATCGGAGATTGCAGAGATTGCTTCCTGCCCACAGCTTCTGATGAGAAAGGGCTGTGCTGGCTTTCTCTGACCAAGTCTCTCTGACCATGTGACCTCATTTCATGGCCCCCAAGCCATCCCAGCACTTCTTTACCCTTTCAAAATCACTTGCCTTCTTTTTCCCCCACCTGAAATTCACCTTTTGGCTGTGACTTCCATAAATTTTGTACATTTAATTCCCTGATGCTGCTCAATTTTTGCATCCCAGACTGAGCTAAGCCCCTGAAGTAATTTGAGTAACAGCTCAATTATCTCATCTCTCCCTTAATCTTTCCATTTCTATCAGGAAGCAGTGAAAAATGGGATGTGCAAAGTATTTTCTGCCCAACCTGCTTCTCCCTTGCAGTTGTTATCTCAGTTTGTGTCATCAGCATCTACCCAGTTGCCTGAGATCTGTACCTTGGAATCACTCTACTTTCCTCCATCCTTCTTCTTCCTCTCTATTTCCAGGAGCTCTCCATGATGATCTGTGCTCCCTTGGAGGTGTCTCAAGTCCTTCCTTCTCTGGCCACACTGCTACCCACCCAGGCCCTCATCATCTCTCTCTTTTCCTAGACTAAGGTCACCTCCTGACTAGTCGTCCTCTCTCCAGCCCCATGCCTCTGTCCACCCCCATCTATCCTGCCATACACTCACCCATCTATGAGTCTACTCATCTATTCACCCATCCACTCATTCACCTACCCATTCACTCATCTACGCATCCACCCACTTATTCATGTATTTACCCATCTACCCACCCCTTTATCCACTCATCCATCCATCCATCCATTCATCTATCCATCTATCTATCTATCCATCCATCCTGCAGTCTGCCCTCAGTGATCTAAACACACTTTGGTTAAATCATACCTCTGCTTACGTAACTTTCATGACTCCTCACTGCCTATAGCAGGCATTCTTAGCCTTGGATGCACATTAGAATCCTACAGAAAATGTTTAAAAATTACCAATACTAGGGGCGCCTGGGTGGCTCAGTCAGTTAAGCATCTAACTTTGGCTTGGGTCATAATCTCATGGTTTGTGAGTTCGAACCCTGCGTTGGGCTCTGTGCTGACAGCTCAGACCCTGGAGCCTGCTTTGGATTCTGTGTCTCCCTGTCTCTCTGCCCCTCCCCTGCTCGTGCTGTGTCTCTCTCTTTCTCTCAAAAATAAATAAACGTTAAAAAAAAATACCAATACTAAGGCTTTACCCCTGGAGATTCTGATTGAGTTGGTCTTGCATTGGGCCTGGCTCTTGGTGTTTTCTTAAAGCTCTGCAGGTGATTCTAATGTATAGCAAGGTAGAGAACCATGTGACCTAGAGGATAAATTCCAAGCTCATTAGCTTGGCATTCGTTGCTCCCCACAATCAAGCCCTTAATCTGCCCCTCCAGCTTCATGTCCTACCAGTCCTCTCTTAACATGTTTGAAATTCTGGCTCTATGGAGCCACTTCTCTATCTTTGTATCCATGGTGCCCTCTGCCTACAATTCTCTCTCTCTCTGCTCCTCTGTTTGGAAAACTCCTACCCATTTTTCAAGACCCAGCACAAATGTGTTCTTTTCTCATGGAAATTTATATAGCATCTACTAGGAATCAGGCACATCCCTGGGCACTGGATGTGGTGCCTGGAACAGAACAGTCTCTTCTCTGGAAGAACTTACGGTAGGGTGAGGGATGGGGATGGAAACTGCTTGAGGCAAATGTTCTCAAACCTGAGTGTGTTAGGATACCCAGAGGGCTGGTTGAAACACAGATGCTGGGCCTACCCCTAGGGTTTCTTAGTAAGTGGCCTGGGATGGCCCTGAGAACTTGCGCTTTCAACAAGTTCTCAGCTGATCCCAATACTGCTGGTCCAGGTACCACAGTTTGAGAACCCGTGCCTTAGCGTTTGATCACAGGTGCACTCTCTGTGGAGGTATCATTGAAGCTGAGACCGAGAGGAAGAGAAGGAGGCAGTCACAAGAAGAGCAGGGGCTCACGCATTCCAGATGGAGGGAACAGCATGCATGAAGGCTCCAGGTGGGAGGGAACCTGGCACAACGGAAAAGGGGAGTGTGTGCCTGGGATGTGGAGAGCACAGGGGAGAGTGGTGCCTTCTCCAACTTCTCAAGTGGAACTGATGCTCTGTGTGTGTCTCTGTTATAGCACTTTCTCACCTTCCACTGTAATCCTTTCTTCTGCCTCAGCCACTTGAGAAGGAGCCCCTCCAAGGCACGTCTGTGTCACGGTCACCCACAGCCCATCTGAGACCTGATGCTGAGTAAATGCCAAGGGAATTGGGCTGGGTGGTTGAATTTTTTCGTGTTCTAGCTTTTTCTCTAGGTTACAAGCAAAGAAGCAATTTGTTCATTTTTTTTTCCTGTGGCAGCCTATCTTCCTTTTTCTTTAGGCATTTTCCACCGTAACCATCCTCTAAACCAAACTCCTTTCTCCCGGATTCGTGCTAGCTGGGCAGAGTTTTAGCCCATTTGGTGACAGCCAGAAAATTCCTTTTTCTGTCCTCACCTGTCCTTCCCAAGCTTAGGAGTTGCAGTGGGGTCTGGGGCGTGGGGGTGCTGCAGGTGCCCAAGGCTGTTGGAGCTGCACCCCCGGCACATCCCCTTGGCTGTGGGAGGATAATGTGGTCATAGAGTCAGCAGAATTCCCTTCCTCAAAATCACTGGTAGTGGGCAGCTGAGCATATCCGTGGCCAGCCCTCTGGGGTGGCCCACCTTGAGGGCCCAAGGGGAGAATGCAGGTCTGGGACTATCTTAGAGGCCAGCACCTTAACATGCAGATGGTCTTCTCCCCCACATCCTGCCTTTTCCAACATGTCCTTCCCACCCTGGGAAGTAGAATAAGGAAAGAATCAGGGCCAGAGGGCAAGAACACAGCACAACACCACATGTGGCAACATGAGATTATCGGTTTCTAATCACCCTTACTTCTTTCTTTTTGGAGAGTAGGGTATATATATGTGCACACACATATGTATATACATGTCTGTGCATATATACATATATGTGTATACATATACATGTGCACACATGTGTAAATATATGCATACATATATGTATATATGTGTATACATATATACAGATATATGTATACGTGTGTGTGTACACACACACACTCACACCCTTTACTGAGGCCAACAGAGGGGCCTTTGGGAAAGTGTACACAAGTGAGAGATATTCCCCCATTTCCTTTTTCAGAAACATCCTATTTCTCATATCCCATTTCAAACATATCTCTATGGTATGTAGATATCTGGTTCTCAGACTTTGGCTTGAATCAGAATCCCATAGAAGGTGTGTTAAAACCTGGATTGCCACCTCTAGAATTTCTGATTCAGCAGGTCTGGAATGGGGCTTGAGAACCTGCATTTCTAGCGAGATCTCTGGTGATGTTGCTGCTGGTCTGAGGACCACACTTTGAGAACCCCTGTTTTAGCAAAATGCCCGGCTGGAGTCTGCTAAGACTTATCAGTTGTTACAGGGCGGGGGGGGGGGGGTGGGGGTGGGTTGTGGATTTATTTGTCTTGTATGTACTTTACTCAAGCATCCCATTTGGGAAGATGGGTTGACATCCTCCCAAATACAGAAGCTGAAATCCTAACAAGCTCCCAGCTCCACTGGGAGACAAAGACATGTGTCTCCAAGAGACCAAGACACAGAAGCTGGCCTGGAAGAGGACAAAGGGGCTGGGGGAGTCAGGGAAGGGTCCACTTTTGTTTTTCCACTGCATAGTTTTAGCACTAATAGGAGCATTTCAAGCACAATTGGTTGAGTATTTCTTAGCCCCACGGAAGGCAGCTTCTGACCAGAAGGGAGTGATGCATGTAGCAGATTCCACATGCAGTGGGAGAGGAGAATGGGATAGGACTTAGAACCCAAAGACCTGGGTTTGGCCCCAGCACTGCTCTGGGACCTTGGGGGGGGATCGCTTTACTAGCTGTAAATGTGTTCCAATGAAACTGAACTTGAAAGGGCCTCGTGAAGTTCAAAAGAGCTATAGTGGATGACAATGCAGAACACTTGTGTGGGTGACAGTTCCAGTGAGGCCAACCTGAGCTGCCTTGGTTTCCACAGGAAGGACCAGTACCTCCTCTCACCCGTGAACTGTTGGTATCTGGTCCTGCATCAGACCAGGCGGGAGAGTCGAGATCATGCCACCCTCAATGACATCTTCATGAACAATGTCATCGTCCGCCTCTCACAGATCAGCGAGGATGTCATCAGACTCTTCAAAAAGGTGGGCAAGCAGGCCACTCTACCTGCTTGGATATCTCTGCCCCAGGCTGGCCATGGCAACACTGCCAGGGTGCCAGGGTGGGATATGGTTTGTGGAGATGGGACCAGGAGGAGGGGAGGTGTGTTGAAGGGTGCAAGGGGCCGAGGGCTGGACATGGTGTCCCAGACTCTGAGTCTGAATCCTAGATATGGGTGGCCTCAGCCATTTCCACAACCACCCCCACAAAAATTAAAATATCTGCATGGTTGGCAAATACTACATGTTCATTGTAGGAAATTTGGGGAAATGGACATGAGCACACACACACACACACACAAATTTAAAATCACTTGGAATGGTACCACTCTGCAGTAATCACTTTGGTGCCATAGGAATTTCTTTAAACATATAAATGCAAATACAGTTTTTGTAAGTTCTCATATCTATACATCTCCAGTATACATTTCCCAAAAGACATGAGACTGCATATATGACTTTACTGTCTTCTTATGTCACCTAACAAATTACATAACACTGTATGGCAAAATTTTCCCAAGTCAATAAGTATATTTCTGTACCACTTTTAAATTATTCCATAGAATTTCATAGATTACCCTCATTTATTTAACCAATCTTTTATTGTTGAACATTTAGCTTATTTCCATTATTTTACTCTTAGAAATAACACTACTCTGAGTGTCTTTGTATATATACTTACGTCACGGTCACTGCTATTATCTTATGGTCGGTTTCTGCAACAGGAATTTTTGGGTCAAAAGTTTGCTCATTTTTTTTTTTTTAATTTTTTTTCAACGTTTTTAATTTTATTTTTGGGACAGAGAGAGACAGAGCATGAACGGGGGAGGGGCAGAGAGAGAGGGAGACACAGAATCGGAAACAGGCTCCAGGCTCCGAGCCATCAGCCCAGACCCTGACGCGGGGCTCGAACTCACGGACCGCGAGATCGTGACCTGGCTGAAGTCGGACGCTTAACCGACTGTGCCACCCAGGCGCCCCAAAAGTTTGCTCATTTTTAAGACTTGTAGCAAAGTGCTCAGTTGTTTTCAGAAAGGTTTTACCCATATAAATGCCCAGAAGTCAGGTGTGCAGGGAACAGTCACTTGTATGAGCCCTGAGGCCTCTATATCCCAGGCCTCTCGCGCAGTGCCTGGCAGACAGTAGATGATGTGTGTAATGTTTGTAGAACTGAACCCACCTTTGTGAACTTCAGTGTCCTCTCTGTAAAATGGGCTGGTCCTTTGGCTTCAGCAAGCCTCATCTTCTGTGTCCTATCAAATGGTTTTAGGGTCAACTACTTCCTAGTAGTACATGTGAAGGACAGGGAGGCGTTGACCAGGGTGTGGTCTCTGGGTCCAGAGGTTTTAAATTTCTGGGTTCATAGGTTCACAATCCTGGTTCCATTATTTATCAGCTGTGTGTGTGTCTTTGGGTGTTATTACTTTAACTCTGTGCCTCAGTTTCTTCATTTGTGAGATGAGGATAAAAAGACACACAGGGCCTTGGGGACGATTAAGAGAGTGTTAACTCTTTAAAAAAAATAAAAAGGAAAAAACAAAAATGACTTTGGCATGGGTCATGATCTCATGGTTCATGAGTTCGAGCCCCGTGTTGGGCTTTGTGCTGAGAACGCTGAGCCTGCTTCGGATTCTCTGTCTCCCTCTCTCTGCCCCTTCCCCTCTCTCTCTCTTTCTCTCTCTCTCTCTCTCTCTCAAAAGTAAACATTAAAAAATTTCTTTAAAAAAGAGGGTGTTAGTCCGAAGAAAGACACGGTCAGTAAGTGTTCAGGAAAGCTGGCTACCATTCTACCAACGTGAGTGTTATTACCAAAATTATTGAGCTCATCTTACTAGGCGCCAATTTTAGGGATTAGGTGACCTGGGATTGCTAGAAGCACAAGGAGGAGAACAAGTTGATTTGAAATGTAATAATCTCTCTGTGGTCTGTATTTGGGTTGTCCACTTTGAGGACAACTTCTACAGCAAAACGGTAATCACAGGCTAATTCCCTCCCACCACACAATATGTGCCGGTCCCCTCTTGGGGCAGTGTTTATGAAACGTGGTCTAAGTTTAATATTTGTGTGAGCAAACATAATTAGGAAGGTAAATACAGTGCAATAAAAAAAAAAAAAATCACAGTGCTTTGCAAAACCAAACAGCTGATTCCGATCACTCGGTCTGGCCAGAAGCCCCCGCCTGCTGCCAGTGTCACATCTTTTTCCTGGGTGGGAGTGACTCACAGAGAAAGGGTCATCAGGGCCGTTAGGAAATGAAGGGTCTTTTTCCTGACTGAGCCCTGGGACAAGTGAGATAAATCTTTTCAGTTCTCATTTAGGCTGACAGCAGCCTCACTGGTGATGGAGGTTAACAGGGTAGAAAATAATGAAAAAATGTCGACAGCTGAGCTTCTGGCTGCCTTGTTACCAGGCCTGTGCCTGTGGAACAAAGGAAACGGCCTGGCCCCTGTGGGCCAGGAGAGAGCCGGAGAAGACTCTGGCTGGCTGATTTAGCACAGCGCGGTCCCTTTGTGTCACATCAGTTATAGATAATCTCGGCATGGAGGCTGCACTCCTTATGTACTAATAGATCCCACAGACCTCCAGCAACGGTGAGGCCGTCTCTGGTCAGACTGGGGAGTGGGATCGTCATTCACTCCATCTTACTAATGAGGGGGTAAAGCCTGAAAAACTGCCAGAGAACCCAGACTTGTCCGCTTTGGGCCCATTTTCATCACCGGCAGGAAGCAGTATGGCTGGGCTTTTGAAGTTTGTCTCAGAACTGCCCCTCACTGACTTGTGAACCCGGGCCAATCTCTGAGCCTCAGTTTTCTCACCTAGGAGATGGAGATGGTGACAGTGCCCACTCTAGGGGGCTGCTCTGAAGAGCAGAGGTCGGCCAAGTGCCCAACACAGGCCTGGCATCCAGCAGGTGCTCATTAAATGGTGGCTTTCTAGTGACCCTGAAGACTGGAGCCTCCTCCCTATTCCTGAGCTGGGTCCTAACACTCGAGGGGATGTTCCTTCCCCACCCACCAAGCCATGAGCTGCTCATGCATCTGCAGGAAGGGAGAAGCTTCCAGGCCAGCTGTCCTTCCTGGGTTTGGGTCTGGGGCAGCTGCTCTGCCTACCAGGTTCTCGCTGACTCAGGGTGCTCTTTGACTTAATAACTTACCTTCTCATGATTCTCCATTTCCCCTTGCAGTGCAGTCTGTTTGTATGACTAGAAGCAGCACTTCCCATTCTACAAGCCATCCTAGGATTCCTGCGGGCAAGTGGACATATGCACACAGGTGGCCCTTGCTTTAAGTATGAGATAAGGATCCGGTGTAGGCAAAGGAACTGGCTGAGACCTTAGAGGCCATCATGTTGGTCAGAGCTTTTATGGTTGTGAACAACAGAAACCCGACTCAACTGACTTGAAGGAGGAAAGGGACTTACCAGCTCTCCAGAGCAAGGCTGGCTTTAGGCATGGGGGCTTCAAGGGCACAGAAGAACTCCCATCTCTCTGCAGCTCTGCTCCAGTTTTCTCTGTTTCCTCAATTTTTTGGGGGGTGGGGTGAAGGACTCTTTTACAGGAAGTCTCTCTCCATGTGATAACCACATGCCCCCCCCTCCAGGCTTACATCCCCCCTGCATCAAGCCCCATGGAAAGTGAGAGCTCCTTTCTCCCAGAATTGAGTCTTATAGGCTCTGATTGCTCAACATGGGTCACACCAGCGCTCCTGAAGCTGCACCTGTGGCCAGCGAGAGGCAGTGCTCTGACTGACCAGGCTCAGGAAACATCCCCACCCCTGAAGCCACGTACACACTCAACTCCACCTAACCCATGAACAGAGAATGGGTGGTTCCCCTGAAAAACTGGAGTCCTCTTATAAGAAGGGAGAAATAAAACAACAGATGTCCACTAGGCCTCTTTTCTAGTCCCTTTATCATTCTCTGCAGGAGCTGGCCCTCCCTCTGCTAGATGTCCCTAAGAAATGGTATTCATTACCTCTCAGGATAGCTCATTCCATTTGGGGACAACCACGATCAATAGAAAGTTCTCCCCAATGTTGAAATAAAATCTCAGTGTTTACACTCAAGATCCTGGTCACGTCCTGAGGGCCACATAGACCAATCCACGTGGAGACTTGTCAGTTGCTCGAAGATAGAAATCATGACCACCAGCCAGATCTTTCCCACCTCTGAGTAAACACCCCAGGTCCCTTCAGTTCACCCTGTGATTTGGCTTCATGCTTCCCCCCCACCTAAGTCATGCCCCAGGCTTCTCTGACCTGCACAAGTTAACATTCAGATCTATTCAGAATACTCCAGGAAGGTTTGAAGGGCTAAGAGTAGAACAGAGCTGTCTAGACACATTCTTTCTAATAATGAAACTTATGCAGGCTTTTGCCTTTTTGACCTCAGTCTCTTCACATGGTTGGCTCCCTCTGAGCTCCCTGCTTGAATCCCTGGTATTTTTATGCCAGCTGTTTTTTTAAAATCTATCTTTTGAATTCTGTACTTGCGTTTCTTTATATTTGGTCTTTTCAAACTTCATCTTATTAGATTCTGCTCAGGGCATCTGCATGGCTCAGTTGAACATCTATCTGACTTTTGATTTTGGCTCAGGTTATGATTCCAGGGTCATGGGATTGAGCCCTATGTCAGGCTTTGTGCTGAACATGGAGCCTGCTTGGGATTCTCTCTCTTTCTCCGCCCCTCCCTGCCCCTCTCTCTCTCTAAAATAAATAAAAAGTTAGATTCTGGTCTAATGGGATAATTGTTTTCTTTAAGTGATTTTTCAAGCAGCAATAGGGTAACTCTTCTGAGAGGTCCTTATTCCTCCTCTGTGGGGAAACACTTTTATAACTTCTCTATGTCTCCCTCTGTGTTCCCTTCTTCGGTGTGTCAATTCTTTAACCTCATGTTTGATTCTTCTTTACCTTCTTAGTGGAGAGGTGGAAAGTGGGTCAGATGCTTGAGGATGAGTTCACAGTGGGTGACCTTTGAGTTGGGTATTGAAGGATGAATAGGAGTCTGCCAAATGGAGAAAGGACGTTGGGAGTTCAGTGTTTGGAGAAAGTCAAGAGCACAATGGGTATATCACGGTGGAGGTCCAAGGTAACTCAAAAGGGAGGCTGCAAAATGGCAGCCTTCAGTTGAATTTGGTTCTCAAGGATAATCTGCATGGCCCTCATTATGTTAAGAAAAATAAAACCAATATTTGAAAATTGTAGGAGTTCACATAAAAACCAGGACTTTGCATTTTTAAGAAGTCCTGTCAATATCAGATCCCCATAGGTAATTCTTGGTTGAGTTGGCTGGGACTGAGTAGCTGGTAGCCCCTATAGGCAGGGCACACTCTCCCCACTGCCCCAGGGTCCTTGCTCTCGTCTAGTGTAGTATACCTGCTTGGCTCCTTTATTTAGCCTCCCTGGCCCCTTCATGCATTTGAATTTGCGGCCTCAATTTTAAACATTATCTACCAGTGATTCACAAATTCTAGCATCAGAAACACCTAGAGGTCTTGTTAAGCAGATTGCTAGGCCCCACTGCCACAATGTCTGATTTAGTAAGGGGGAGAGAGGCCTGAGAATCTGCATTTCTAACAAGTTCCTTGGCGATGCTGATGCTGCTGGTCTGGGGACCACACATGGAGAATAACTGACCTCCTTGTTTCACAGGTGAGGAAACTGTGGCCTGCCTCTGGTAAGCACAGCATCTGGCCCCAAATGCAGGTTTTTCCACTCCAGGTCCTGTACTGAATCTACTAACCCCTGCGGAGCACCAGTGGTGGTGGTGGTGGGGGGGGGGGTCCATCTGCATCCTGCCTGCTCTCCCTTCCTGCCCCTACCGTGTTTGAGACTGGGCATTGAAGCCCATTCATTCCATTTTCAGTCTCAGCCTCCTTAACAATAGCCATCCATTATTCTATGCTCCGATGCCTGCAGAATTTAATTAATTGCCTGGCCGTGAAGTGAATTTGATTGTTGGGAGCTGCGGTGTTCTGGAGGAAGCACTAATGAGGAAAGACTCTCAGCAGAGAAGAGAAGGCATCTGGGGGGCTTGTGTTTGAAAGCAGCCATTCACTGTGTGGCAATAGGTCTTGGTCTTCAGTGAGCTTTTTCGTTCCCGCCTCGAAGATGTCCGTCGCATTTCATAAATAAATCAGGGCTTTTGTGTCCAATAATTGCCTTGCTTTGTAACCAAGATCAAAAGCACCAATGGCCTTGGATTCAAAGCCAAGTTTATTTTTTATTTCGTGGTTGCAGGAGAGAGTGAGGGTTTGCATGCTGGAGGGTCCAGCTAGGAGGCCTACATGGAGACAGAGCAAGTGGGCAAAGTGCCAAGGGAACGAGAAACCCTCAGCCAATCTCCACCGGCTCCCACGGAGATGAAGTCGTGAACACTCACTCTGCTAGTACAGCCTGCTGAGCTGGTCACCATCAGGCATTCAACCCCCTCAATAAACATTTATTAGTGCTATCATGACAGTAGGCAAACAATAATCATAGAAAGCAAACAGTGAGTGCTTACTGTGTGCTGGGCTCTGGGCTAAGCACTCCATTGATACTTAATTCTTAAATCCTAAGAGCAAGATGCTGTCATCATCCCATTTTACAGATGAGGGAACTGATGCTGATGAAGGTGAGCTGGAATTGGACTCCAGATGTGTGTGACTGGAGCCCATGTTTGGTGTTAGACAGGTGGTGAAGAAGATAGATGAGTCAGACACAGTGTCCTCTTTCAGGGAGATCACACTGTAGAATGGAAGCAAAGACAGGTGTGTGGCTGTGATTCAAATGTAGCAGAGAGGGATGTTGGTTCAGAGGGAGGAGGACTTCTAATCTGGGCTGGGGGTTGGGGCTCAGGGAAGGTTTTATGTTGGGGATGCAGCATTTGAAGTGAGTCCTGAAAGATTAGGATTTATCCCAGTTTGGGTTCCCCAGGAAGATGATTGAGAGTGATGACAATGCAGGGGTATATTAGCAAATGTTCTTGGGGTTTCCACCTGCAGAAGGAAAGGAGGGAAAGCAGGAGTCAGTGAATGGAGAAGTTGGGCTGTGGTGCAGTCACAGCTAAAGCCTCAGTTGACTCCTTGGGGGAGCTCGGAAGCTGGGCTGGCCCTTCTGAGTTCTCCTGAGTAGGGGCAAGGAGGATGGACCTTTACCTTTTTGGTGCTCCCAGAAGGGGGCATGGTCTTAGGCAGACCTAGGTCTTGGCTAACTGCTCTTTAGCCAAGGTAGTTCCTGTCTGCCAGCAGCCCTCCACACAGCTGGGGGATTAAAAGGGACTGAAAGTGACCTGGGTGGCACATCACCATACAGATATGCAGAGATTTGAGAAAAGTCAGACATGGGATTCCAGACCAAAGCAAAGGCTGGTGGACAGAAATGTCTGGGTCCTGTATCACGAGCTGATAGGTCAGTGTTGCAGTCCAGTGCAGTGGTTAGGGCTGTGAACAGATTCCCTGGCTCAGTCCCTATTTTGCCACTTTCTGACCATGTGAGTTCATTTTCAAGATGAAGCTAATAATAACCTCCTTCATGGGGTTGTTGTAAGGATTAAAGAAAGATTATATAAAACCACTACCTGGTACACAGTAAGTAATCAATAAATATTAACTTTATTAGGATGGTTATTGGGGCTTTGAGAAAGAACACAGTGAGACTTAATTTTGGAGATGGGATGAAGGAATATTTTATTCAGGGCATACAGATTAAACAAAGTGTCAGAAACAAGAAAAAATATGCTCAGAAAGCCACTCACTGATTAGTTCTAAATCATGGTGGCCTTGTCTCTTCTTTTATAACCTCTTATTTCTTTTTCTTGCCTTATTATATTGGCTAGGACCTTCATCTCGTACAGTATGGAGGGATATGGGAGAGAAGTGGTATTATTGACTTTTAAAAGGCATGTTTCTAAATTTTCACCATTTAAGACAAAAACTCTTAGCAAACAGGAATAAGCAGAAAACTTCTTTAGCCTGATAAAGGGCATTTACCAAAAGCCAACAGCAAATATCATACTTCCTGTTGAAGAGAATTCAGCAAGATGGCTGGTTGCAGAAATTAATCATATTCCTGTGTGTCAGCCAGGTCCATTAAAAAATAAGAATGATTGAAGATTAATGCCATTAATGCTACAAATTAGCTGCATCCTAAAAGTTTCAATAAGTGATGCTTTCATTGTCATTCAGAGATTAATATTTCATAATTTCCATGGCAATTTCTTCTTTGACCCATGAATTATTCAGAATTGTGTTTACTTTAGTTTCAAAGGTTTTTTTTTTAAGCTTTATGCTTGCTTTTAACTTATAACTTTATCACAGTTGATAAGAAAATAAGATCTGTGGGTTATATTTTTAAATTTTTGTTGAAGCATTGGCCTTATCAGATATCGAGAGCTCCTCTAAAGTGATAGTCAGTAAAACAGGCAGTTCTAGAGCAGTGCTAGGTAAGCTGACTAATGGGACAGAACAGGACTTTTTGCAAATGAGAGCACAGTACATGACAGTGTTGCATTACAGATTGGTCGGTAGATTCCACTGGTTGTCATTTTGGGGGTTATTTTCGGGAAATGATTTTACACATACACACACACATATTTTTTTATATGGAAAAATGAGACCTCTACCTTCATTCACAACAATATATTCTAGGTAGATTAAAGCACTAGAGGTAAAAAGCAATACTTTAAAACTATAGAAGAAAATGTAGGAGGTTATATTTAAAACCCTGGGGATAGGAAAAGAAACATAAAAAAGAAGGTTTCTTTTGCCTAAAGGAAACATAAGAAAAGCACAAACTCTAAAGAAAAATATTGACAAATTCCATTATGTTCGAATAAAAAAAAATCTTCCTGCAACAACAAATAAGTAAAGAGAAAACCAAATGAGACACAGTTTGACTCCCATTTAGATTGGTAGGACAGTCCTAAGTGCTGACAATAATGTGGGGCAACAGGGAGCTCTCATGACCTGTAAATTGGTCCAGCCCCTTTGGGGAACAACTGGGCTTAATGTAGCAACAGTGAAGAAAGAGGTATATACCCTGTGACCCAGCAATTCCACGTCTGAGTATAATCTAAAAATATTCTAGTATATCACACACACACACAAACCTTGTAATAGGGTGTTTGCTGCAATAGTGTTTATAGTAAAGAAACAAAAACACTTAAATGTCCATCATGAAGGGGATGGCTAAATAAACTATCTATAGTCATTCAATGGAATAGCATACAATCCTTAAGATGACGGAACTAGATGTGTATGTAACAATGTAGATAAAACTGGAAAATGCAACATTGGGTGAAAAAAAGCAAGCTAAGCTGTGATATTTTTAAACAATTTAAAACAAATTAATAGTTCACGTTGTTGAGTTTTTATTTATTTATTTATTTAGAGAGAGCGTGCGCGTGTGCGCATGAGTTGGGGAGGGGTGGAGAGAAAGGGAGAGAGAGAATCCCGAGCAGGCTCCACACTCTCAGCACAGAGTCTGATGTGGGGCTCGAACCCGTGAACCATGAGATCGTGACCCGAGCCGAAGTCAGATGCTTCACCGACTGAGCCACCCAGGCGCCCCTAGTTCATATTGTTTATAGTATTAGAAACCTGTGTGACCTAAAGGTATGCAAAGGTGGGCTGTGGAAGGCACACTAGCTGCAGAGTAGCAGTTGAGGAAGGAGGGAGGAAGAAAGGGGACAAAGGATGCTTCAGTGGTATCTGGAACATTTTGCTTTCTAAGAGTAGTTTTGGAGCGAAAACAGAAAAATCTAATTTGGGTGGCATGTTCATGAGTGTTTGTTATCGTTTTCTCTACCCTTCTGTATGTTTGAAATATTGGAGAACTGAAATAAAGGTGGGGGGAGAAAGGCCAGTTGGAGACAGATTGAAGAAGCCCTTGGATGTCAGAATAAGTTGGGATTTATTTTCTAGACATTGGAGAATCACTGACGGTTCTTGAATGGCGATGACGTAACCAGAGCCAACTTTAAGGATGATTGATTTGATATATTTGATGGCTTTGAAAGAGAGATGCTGGACTCAGGGAGAGCAGTTACATGTTATTACACATACACACTAATATGCAGATTAGTGGTGAAGGGATGGTAGGAGCCTGGGTCAGGGAGGGTGCTATGGGAATAGAAAGGAAGGAAAGGATGGATGGATGAGTAGACGGGTGGGTAGGTTCACGAGTACATGGGTGTGTGGATGGGTGGACATATAGACGGGTGGATGGGCAAATGGGTAGAAAGGTGCTGGGTAGCTGGCTACAGACATTTAAAAAAAATTTTTAATGTTTATTTATTTTTGAGGGGGGTAGTGCAGAGAGAAAGGGGGACGCAGAATCTGAAGCAGGCTCCAGGCTCTGAGCTGTCAGCACAGAACCCAACACGGGGCTCGAACCCATGAGCTGCGAGATCATGACCTGAGCCGAAGTCGGTCGCTTAACCGACTGAGCCACCCGGGTGCCCTGGCTACAGACATTTTTGAAACGCCAAAGCAGTCTGTATTACATTCTGTTCACAACAATGCAGATGAAAAAACAGATCAGATGATAAAATGACAAGGAGGGTAAAGTGATGTCTCGGATCAGTGATGCAGCAGTAATACGTGATTAATAATATTTTGAATCTAACAAATAAGCCTGACAACATTTGTATTCACCTCGAAGATCATCTAGAGAGGGGGAAAAAAAAACAGCTCAAAACTCAGTGGCTTCAGGTTTTCATAGATACTGGTTTTTCAGAAAGATAGCTTTGTCATGCTCCCCTTCCCTCACTACAAATTTTTCTCTCCTTATCTGTAAGAGATTCATGGCAAAAAAAAAAAGAAACAAAAAATGTAGGTCGGCATCAGGGATGTAGTCCAGAAAGACTACTGAATATGTTCTGTTTCCAGAGAGACTCAGGTCAGCATTCCACCCCATCTCCTTCTGCCTTGACTTGGAGGCCAGGGGGAGGGCAGGGACTTGGCCACAGATAAGGGGAGATTCTGCAGAGTGGCCCTGGGCACTGTGTGTTATCTGATATTTACGATGATCTAAAGCAGAGCCTTGTAAATGTCACTATGCTCTTCATACTAAAGGCAGAGGAGTATCCGTGTTTTATAATTATTTGGGAATGCTTGGGGAAAAAAATTCTTAAGGCACATAGAATGCTAATTCTCCCAATGGGGGCAGTAGAGTGGAATGTTTGAGAGCATCCCATCTGCCAGCTCTATGGTCTTGGGCATATTACTCACCCTCCCTGAGCTCCTATGTCCCAGTCTTTAAAGTAAGGTTAATGATAGTGCCTCCCATTAAGAAAGGGCTGATATTAGGCTTAAGTGAGTGATTATCTGTAAAGCAGGCATCACTGGGCCTGGCACATGCTGAGAGATTCATGAACAATAGCTAGTATTGTTCACTAACAGTGTTGTTGTCATTATCTATACTGACAAGTAGTATTAGTAGTAATAGTACTGGGCATTATAATTAACAATGATAGCAAGTGTTATTAATAATAATACTTAGTGTTACTAGTAGAGATCTAGAAACTCCTAGCCTGTCAGAGCACTTGTTTGTAGTCATTCCAAGGTATGCTTGGACTTCCTTAGACCTGTTTTGTTAAGCATTTCTGAAAACGGAGGCCTTCAGTGCAAACAGCATGCCAGAGGGATGCTGGAGAGTAATTACAGGGGGAGGAGGGTGACATTGCTGAGCTCCTGGGCATGCATCGGTGGGGCCCACTGCTGCCAAGAACCTCTGATGAGCGGTCCTGGGGCCTTCCTGCTTCCTGCAATCTGGTATCCCGGCTCCAGCAACAGGGGGAAGAGTTCAGGGCTCAAGTGTGCATTCCAGCTTCTTACACAAACATGCAGATGACAACATTTGGAGCTGCAGCAACAGGAGACATAGACTAGTTTGGGAAGGGGAGGAAAAGAAGGGAGGTGTCCAGGAGCAGGGACAGGAAGATGATAGGGGAGAGGGGAAGAGTAACAAGGGTCTGGATGGAAGGTGGGGGAGAGACTAGGCTATGGCTGTTGTTTGGGGACAAGGGGCTGTGACATGGCAGAATGCCCACAGCCCACCTACTGGCAAGTGAGGACACAGCTAAGAGAAACAGCCAACTAGCTGTCTAAACTGCTGTTTCCAGGGATAAGCTGACCTTCCAGGACAAACTGGAGAAGCCCCATTCCTCTGAGACACGCCTTTTAAGCCTTTGCTTGGGAAATAAATGCACAATTGCTCTGGGAGATGGCCAGTGGTACATATATCATGTATTTAAATAGGGAACATCTGTGGGTCTCAAGTTTTGTTATTGCTTAGAAAACAAGCAGGAGCGTGGAAACAATGTGGGATTTACAGCTAAAAGAGCCAAAACTTTTGTTTTATTTAATTTGTTTCCTATTGTTTGCTTGGAACCCCAGAACTAGGAAAGCCATGAACTGTCCCCAAAGGTAACCCAACATGAGAACATCTAGTCGAGCAGAGGGAGACGAGCCTTTGCTGCTGTAGCACCTTACAAGGTGCTACAAGAGAGGCCCTAGAGGATAGCTGAGAGTTGAGGCGGCCTCCACCTCCCTCTCTGCTTTAATGTTTTCTCGAGGATTGTTTCTAATGGTCTCCTTCAGAGAAGTGGAGGGAGACTTGTCATTAAAACCCAACATTTTAGGATGATCTTATTTTTCTAGGCACGAAGGGTGACATTAGCACTGGAAATGACCCACCTGTTAGTTTGCCCTTTAAAAACAGAACCTTTCAAATACAGCTCATGAAGGCCCGGGACCTATGGTAATAATTTTTGAGGGCTTCCCCCTAAAAGTTCAATTAGCCTTGCACTGAAAACTAAATCAGGGGTGCCTGGGTGGCTCAGATGGTTAAGTGCCAACTCTTGATTTCGGCTCAGGGTATGATCTCACGGTTTGTGATTTCGAGTCCCACATTAGGTTCTGTGCTGACAGCATGGAACATGCTTGGGATTCTGTCTCCCTTTCTCTCTGCCCCTCCCTCGTTTGCTCTCTCTCTCTCTCTCTCTCTCTCTCTCTCTCTCTCAAAAAAAAAAAAAACTTTAAAAGAAAACTAAATCAATCACCCATGGCAAGATTTTCAGAGCAAAGAAAATTGATTTCACTCAGGAACTGTTGTGTCAAAAAAAATTTTGCCAGTTGGTCCCATGTTGACATGAATGCATGGGTTGTTTTGCAGGGGGGAAAGAAAAAGGCCACTTTTTACTGCTTTCTGGTTTCCTATTGCTTCTGTGTATTAGTTAGCTCATAGACAGGCAATTATAGAGCTCCTTCTATATGCAAGTCTTTGTGATCAGAACTACAGGAAGTCCCAGCCTTTAAGGAGCTTATGCTTTGATTGGTTGGAAATTGTTCCTTTTGTAGGGACTGTTTGAAAGCTTGTGCCTGGTGGAGGGTTTCAGAAGACTGTCTTGCTCTGTGGTCATTCTGGTACATTCAGACCAACATAAGCACAGATTACATCAGTATTCTTTCACATGACAATGTGAAAATGACAATTTATTGGATCCAATAACTGAGAAGCTCTGGATGTAAGTCTTGTTTAGGCTTCACTAGATCCAGGATGCAGATGCTGTTGTCAAGGCCTGGACTCTTCTTGTGATGTACAAGATGAGTGCAGGCAGCCCAAGATTCCTGATATCCTAGCTTAGCAACCCCAGAGGAGAGAGGATCTGAGAGTATGGTTGTTAGAAACCTCCCAGGGAAGATTCTCATTGGCTCCGCCTGGAATATGTTTCTCTTTCTAACCCAATCACTAGAGACAAGCACTCTGGTCAAACTGGGTCCCATGACTGATGGACCATCTTGTATGACTTTGCAAGCAGGGGTCAGTCCCACCATGTCTCATCTCCTGTTAGAAGAAGAAGAAGGAAGGGAGAAGTGAGAGGTGGTCATCATGGATGATTTATTTCTTTTGTATATATATATTGTATATATTTTGTATATATATATATTATATATGTATATATGTATGTGTGTGTGTGTATATATATATATAATTTATTGTCAAATTGGTTTCCATACAACACCCAGTGCTCATCCCCCTCTTCAATGCCCATCACCCACTTTCCCCTCTACCCCCACCCCCCATCAGCCCTCAGTTTGTTCTCAGTATTGAAGAGTCTTATGGTTTGCCTCCTTCCCTCTCTGTAACTTTTTTTTCCCCCTTCCACTCCCCCATGGTCTTCTGTTAAGTTTCTCAGGATCCACATATGAGTGAAAACATATGATATCTGTCTTTCTCTGCCTGACTTATTTCACTTAGCATAACACTCTCCAGTTCCATCCATGTTGCTACAAATGGCCAGGTTTCATTCTTTCTCATTGCCAAGTAGTATTCCATTGTATATATAAGCCGCATCTTCTTTATCCATTCATCAGTGGATGGACATTTAGGCTCTTTCCATAATTTGGCTATTGTTGAAAGTGCTGCTATAAACATTGGGGTACAAGTGCCCCTATGCATCAGTACTCCTGTATCCCTTGGGTAAATTCCTAGTAGTGCTATTGCTGGGTCATAGGGTAGATCTATTTTTAAATTTTTGAGGAACCTCCACACTGTTTTCCAGAGCGGCTGCACCAGTTTGCATTCCCACCAACAGTGCAAGAGGGTTCCCGTTTCTCCACATCCTCTCCAGCATCTGCAGTCTCCTTATTTGTTCATTTTAGCCACTCTGACCATGAGGTGATATCTCAGTATGGTTTTGATCTGTATTTTCCTGATGAGGAGTGATGTTGAGCATCTTCTCATGTGCCTGTTGACCATCTGGATGTCTTCTTTAGAGAAGTGTCTATTCATGTCTTCTGCCCATTTCTTCACCGGATTATTTGTTTTTTGGGTGTGGAGTTTGGTGAGTTCTTTATAGATTTTGGATACTAATGGCTGATTTGTTTCTAACAGGGCAGATGGGCCAAGAAGGACCAGGCTAAGGGAGAAGTAGGCCTGCCCGCAAGTGGGGGCAAGGTCCAGGGATGCAGATTCCTGCACAGGTGGTGAGAAGGTATATTGGACAGGCACGTGGTGTCCTGCCAGAGGGCACATCCTCCTTCGTACCTCCTCTGTGGCCTGGACTCATTGCTGTTACAGCATTGCAATGGCTTCTTTCATCTGTGTGCCTGCATCTCATGCTAGGCCCTCTGGAAACAGACCACAGAAAGACATGACAAGTGCCGTCTTTGGAGTCAGACCAACCAAAAGCAGAACGCTGGCTCTGCCATTTCCTAGCTATGCAGCCTAGAGCAAGTCGCTCAACCCTTCTGAGCCTCCAGCCCTCATCTGTCAAGTGGGCACAATAGTACCTACCTTAAAGGTTTTATTAGATAGTGTATGGAAGTGGCTTTGGACAGTATTCAGCAAATGAAAAATACTTCATAAACACTAGCTGCAGTTGAGAAAGCGGGAACCATGTCTCACTGAGCTCTGTGTCTTTGGCGCCTAGGTGAGGCTGGTATCTAGTAAGTGTTTTGCAAGTGCTCGTGTAGATTGAGCTGAAACTAGGTGAGGAGTTGGCCATAGACATACAAGTGGAGGTAGTTCAGGCAGGAGTGTGGGTATGGGGGGCCCTGAGAATCCACAGCACTCAATGATGTTCGGGTCCATGGGGGAGCCAGGAGGTTGGGTCTTGGGAGCCAGACTCTTCAGTGGCCTTCAAGTGTTAGGATATGAACAGGGCATTTGTTAAAAAGGTTTTTTTTTCCTAGGGTCCAATTTAGCAGGTCTGGGATTGCCGACCTTGATGAATGCCAGGGGTTCCAATGGCTGCCCCCTGAGAGAGCCCCACTGGCTGACGGGTCTTAAACCCAGATGCCTCCATGGGCCAGGTGGGTGACGTGGGCAGGGAAAGGGAGGTGCTGGACACTGTGGCCAACTGGAGAGCAGAAACCTCATGTAGAGGGGCAGCCATCCTTGAAGCAGGGACTCAGTATTGCTGGATCTCTAGTTTTTCAAGAGAAGCTGAAAGTCAAGACCTTTAAGGGGGAATTTCCTGATTTTTTAAATGCTGAGAAATAAGTCAGATATTTGAAAATGCCGAAAGGCCAACTACAGCATGTCTGCAGGCCGGAGATGAGTGGCCACTTGGAGCCCTTGATCTGGGGCAGTGGCTCTCACCCGGGGCGGTTTTGTGTCCCAGGGAACATTTGGCCATGTCTGAGATTATTTTTCTTGTCACAGCTTGGGGTGTGGGCGGGGAACACTGTAGGCATCTGGTGGTTAGAGGCCGCGGATGCTGTTAACCACCTTACAGTGCCCCAGAAGCCGCCCCCACCTTAAAGAGTTATGTGGCCAGAAAGGGAGTTTAGCTGGCATTAGCAGTGGGCAGAGGAAAAAGGCAGGGCTGGAGACACCTGCCACCTGATTTTTTAGACTTATTTGAGTCAGAGAAACAGGGCTCTGCCCTTTCAACCCCAAGGAGCCAATGGCTGCTGTGGCTGGCCCCTTGTTGACCAGGTATAATTGTTCTCTACACTGTGTACACTCCCTGTGCATGATGCAGCCTGCCACCCCCCAACCTCTGCAGGCATGAAAGTCATGCTAGAAATGCGGATGAGTGCGAATCCGTTGCCACTTGAGTCCCCAAGGGCTGGGTGTGATGGTCTGTTAGACATTATCAGGGTTTTGGCCTCCTGTTCCTGGTGGAATGTTTGGTTTGGGTTCCTCATTCAGTCATTTCTGGAACTGTAGTTGAGAATATTTCCCTTCCCAACCTAGCAAAATAAAATGTCTTTGAGTTCTGCGTAGCTCAGTAACTCTTGGCCAAGTGCTCGCTCTGGGGCCAGCACAGTGCTTGGTGCCCAAGGGGAGACAAGCAGAGACTCGGGCAGGTTCCATCTGGAGGCTTACCATCCCACTGAGAAAACACAAGAAGCAGCCCTCCAGCCCTCCCCATGCAGCCCACCCTCCACGTGCCAGTGTCTTCATCCTCCTGAAGCACAGTTCTGGTCACCACTCTCTCCCACTCAAAAACCTGTGGCTCCCAGTTCCACTCTAAGCGATCTGGCCCAGCCTCCATTTCAAGCTTATTATCTGCAATTCTGTTGCCATGCTCCTCTCTTTGCAAATCACACTTTTCCCTTGTCCTTGGTCTCTTGCCCTCACTCAGGCTGTGACCTAGAATGCCATCTCTGGCCATTCATGCAAAGTGAGGTGGCTCTGGTGGTACTCCCCACCCCCCCCGCCCCCATCCTCTTCATCACTTCATCCTGCATCACTTCATCTTTCACTCTTTATGGCCCTTTCTGCCTCCTGCCTTAGAATTATTTGTCTTAACCCTTGACGCTACCAAACTGGGAGATTCTTAAGGGAAAAGTTAATTAAAAATTCAACTTTACGTTCCCTTTCTGGGCGACTTGTTAGCCTTGCCTCTGGCATCCAGTGGGTGTCGACTCAGCCTGTGCTACTGTTTCCCAAGCTCTTCATCTATGCCTGGCAGGGTGCCACCCAAAGTGGCTACCCAAAGTGTCATCTCTTTGTATCCTCACAGGGACTCTGGGACCTTCATGACATCGCCCTACATTTACAGGTAAAAACCCTAAGGCTAGAGGAACTTCTACTTCATTCATTCATAGATTCATTCAACAAAATATGTAATGAGCACCCACCATGTGACAGGCTCTGTGGCATTGCAGGGACACAGGAGTGGGAAAGCAAGATATTGCAGATTGGGAAACCCAGAAGGCAGACTTTGAGACAGCTGAATTTAGCATCTAGCAAAATGACAAGGGAGCAATCTTGGGGTCCACACATTGGGAAGGAAAGGGAGGGAGCAGTCATGCTGAAGGCAGCCTTGCTAGAAGGCTTGGACAGCTCTATGGAAAGTTCTGGAGATGGAGCAGCCCTTCAGAGCTGTCCCACTTGAGGGAGAGGCAGACGTCTATGCCCACCATGCATTTATCTTTGGACAGACACAGGCCTTCAGGCCTTGGAAGGTCACATTGTCTACTGAGGCCATCCCTGAAGAGTGCTCCTGGCTGGGGGCTGTCTGCTGCTAGCCCTCCCAGCAGCTAGGATATCTGAGCATCAACCATCAGAGAGAAAATCTCTTTGTGCTCATGGGGCTTACATTCAAGTGGGGGAAACAAATGGTAAATAAATTGACACATAAGCAAGCAAGATCATTGCACTTCCCTTAATAAGTGCCAAGAAGGACACAAACAGGTGCTTATTTTACACATGGGGAAGCTGAGATGCCCAGAGGTTAACTGGCTTAAAGCCTCATTTCCAATCCTGGTCCCTGGCTCCAAAATTCAGCCCTCTCTACTGTGGAACCAGACCCGTGCTAATCATATAGAGCCTCATAAGTTAAGCTAAAGACCTGGGTCTTGATTTTGATTGAGGAGGCTCTGGAGGGAATAAAATACAAAATTATACTGGCATAGGCATGCAGAACTGGGGACAAGAGTTAGGGGCTTAGTTAAGGCACAGTTTTAGAAATCTGGGTCCTGCAGTGATGATGTGATTGTTCTGGGACTTGTGGTCCTAGTTACTTAGGTTGCCTTTGACTGCAAGCAAAAGAAAACCATAGTTTAAAGTGGCTTAACCAGCAAAGTCCCAGAAGTGGAAGTTCACTTGGAGGCAGGCTCTGGGTTCAGTTGAACCAGTTTCTCAGGAGGTCATGAAGGAGCCAGGTTTCTTTTGCTCTGCTACCCAAGGTTTCTTCCTCTTCTGGTCCTAAAATGCCTACTGGTAGCAGCTGGAGCCCTCAGTAGAAGAGCTAAAACCTTTCCTGAACCATCTTTGTCCTTCCGTTCTATCCAGTTAAGTCACATGTTTAGCTCTGGGCTAATAGTGCATACCAGAATCCAGAGTCAGCTTCCGTGGAAGAACTCAGCTGGAAGAATCAATAAAAAGCCAAATTCATGGCTCTTTTAGGAAGCAGAAAGGGTGTTGGGGATGGATGTTGGGGAGAGAGTCAGCCTTATCTGCTACAGAGAATAAAATTGAGCAGCTTGAAGGTAGGACACAGTGACAGATTGGATTGGAGGGGAAGAAATAAACAAATTTTTTCAAAATTAACTCCAGGGGCACCTGGGTGGCTCACCTGGTTAAGCATCTGACTCTTGATTTCGGCTCAGGTCATGATCTCATGGTTCATGAGTTCGAACCCTGTGTCAGGCTCTGCTCTGATAGTGCAGAGCCTGCTTGGGATTCTCTCTTTCTCTGCCCCTCCCTTGCTTGTGCATGTGGATGCATTCTCTTTCTCTCTGTCTCAAAGTAAATAAATAAACATTAAAAAAGAATAACTCCAAGGTTTCCCATTGCCATGCTTGGGAAGATATTATCCCATTGACCAAACTCAAGGAGATGGTGGAAATTTCATATTTGATTTTGGATAATTTTAGTTTGATATGATGAGGAGACATTAAAACCATATTGTTCTGCAACAGCTGAAGCTATAGGTCTTTGAACTTGGGCTCAAGCTATTTGAGGACAGAGCCAGGGAGAGAGGACTGCTACAGAAATGGTAACATGGCTGCGGGTCACTAAGAAGCAGAAGCTGGAGGCAGGAGTGTGTGTGGAGCTGGCAGGGGCAGGGCTTGAGAAAGCAAGGCTGGTGGGGGTTTCAGAGGCAGGACTTAGGAATTTATCTGACAGGGGTCTCTGCCCATGTGTGCAGTGACAGGGTACAAGGATGTTCACCACATCATTGTCTGAAATATTAAAAGTGACTGGAGACAACCTAAATATCCATTGCTATGGAGTTGGTTAATGAATTATGACATATCTGGTATATGGAACACCAAGAAGCTGTTAAAAAAGGAGGATGCAGGAGCTGCATGGCTGCAAAGGAGAAATCTCAAACATATTGTTGGGTGGAAAAAAGCAAGATGAAAAGATGTGTATAGAATACATCTATTTGTGTTAAAAAAAAAAAGAATATACACTATCCAAATGTATGTTTGTATATCTGTAGCTGTTTCTGGAAGGTATCAAAAGAAACTTCTCTTTTTAAATTATTATTATTTTGGAGAGATAGAGTGCAAGCAGGGGAGAGGGGCAGAGAGAGAGAGAGAGAGAGAGAGAGAGAGAATGAGAATCTTTAGCAGGTTTCACACTTAGTGTAGAGCCTGACATAGGGCTTGATCCCACAACCCTGGGATCATGATCTGAGCCGAAATCAAGAGTTGGATGTTTACCAACACCCACATGCCCCTCAAAAGAAACTTATTGTTTTAAAATTTTTTTAATGTTTATTTATTTTGGGGGGGAGGAAGGGGCAGAGAGAGAGGGAGACATAGAATCCACAGCAGGCTCCAGGCTCTGAGCTGTCAGCACGGAGCTAGATGCAAGGCTCAAACCTAAGAACTGCAAAATCATGATCTGAGCTGAAGTCGGATGCTTAACTGGCTGAGCCACCCAGGTGCCCAAAAAGAAACTTCTAATAGCAGGTGTCTCTGGTGAGGTTCTGGGAGCCTGGGAGACTTCCTTTTAACTTTTTACTTTACTGACTGTTAGAGTTTCTTTAACCATGTGCATTTATTACCTATCATAAAAGTTAGATCATAAAAATAAATACATAAGAAACTGGGTCTTGGGTGTCAGAGAGGTTAGTGACACTGAGGACTGAGAGGAGGCCACTGGAGAGTGTCAGAGAGTCCAGAGTCAGCAGTGGGGCAAAAGTCAGGGGGAGGGGCCACAGGGGAAACTGAGGCACAGGCTGAGTGCTTCCTTGTGAGAATCAGGAATAGGAGATGAGAGCATAGCTGGTTAGGTTCATTGAGCACCACTGCAAATGCACGGGATGCAACTGAAGGTTCCCCTGTGAGCTCTGCACAGGAGGTTCTGCTCAGGCTCCGCTATGGTTTTGGACTGGGTCTCCTATCTTTAGCCACCAGAGCTGCAGGGAGGTCGAAGCAGATCTCTGGACTGCCTAAAGCTTTTGCTCTCTTTTAAGAGATCTTGTGCAGGCAAGGGCTACCTTCAGATGGGCGCTTTCTGGCAATTGCAGTACCAGAAGCTGAGAGAAGGACTATGGGGTGAGGAGATGGAGCCTAGAAAGTCATCATGTCTGGTCCTGACTCTTCCTCTGTCACTGCTGAGTGCGGGGGCTCCTGACCTAAGTGGGGAAGGGAGGAAAGCTGGTCTCTGCCCATCTTTTGCTGGTCATGCTTGAGCTGAGGGAGCTGAAAGGGGGGAGCAGGATGACTCAGCTCTCAGGCAGCAGAGATCAGGGCTCCTGTTTTCTTTTTTTTTTTTTTAAGTTCAAGTATAATTAACATACAGTGTTATATTAGTGTCAGGTGTACAAAATAATGATTCAACAGTTCTATACATTAGTGCACATCACTGTAAGTGTACTCTTAATCCCCTTCACCTATTTCTTCAAATTAAAAAAAATTTTTTAATTTATTTTTGAGAGAGAGACAGTGACAGAGCATGAGAGGGTAAGGGGCAGAGAGAGCAATGGAGACACAGAATCTGAAGCAGGCTTCAGGCTCTGAGCTGTCACACAGAGCCTGATGTGGGGCTTGAACCCACGAACCACGAGGTCACGACCTGAGCCGAGGTCAGACGGTTCACGGACTGAGCCACCCTGGAGCACCGCACCCCCCTTCACCTATTTCACCCATCCTCCCACCCCTCACCCCTCTGGCAGCCACCAATTTGTTCCCTGTATTTAAAAGTCCATTTTGGGGGTTGTCTTTTTTTGTTTTGTTTCTTAAATTCCACATATGAGTGAAACCATATGGTATTTGTCTTCCTCTGACTGGCTTATTTAATTTAGCATTGTACCCTCTAGGTTCCTCCATGTTGTTGCAAATGGCAAGGTTTCATTCTGAATAATATTCCATTACATATATATACACTGTATCTTTATCCATTCATTGATGGGTACTTGGGCTGCTTCTATATCTTGACTATTGTAAATAATGCTGCAATAAACATAAGGGTGCATATATCTTTTAGAATTAGTGTTCATTTTATTTAGGTAAATACCCAATAGGGAAATTACTGAATATTATGGTATTTCTATTTTTAATTTTTTGAGGAACATCCATACTGCTTTCTACAGTGGCTGCACCAGTTTGCATTCCCACCAATAGTGCACGAGGGTTCCTTTTTCTCCACGCCCTTACCAACACTTGTTGTTCCTTGTGTTTTTGATTTTTCAGGGCTCCCATTTTCAACATGGAAACTTCACATGATAGTCCAGGCAAACAGGGAAAGTATTAACCAAAATAATAATAATAATGATGATGATGATGATGATGATGATAATACCTTAAGTAACAGAGAATCCTAAACTCTTCAGGCTGGGTGAGACCTGGAGATGATTTGTGAATTGTATTCTGAACTGCATTTCTCAATATACTAAATGTGTATGTCACCTCGTGGAAAAAAGATTGAGGTCGTCTAAACTGTATACTACAGCTCTCTGTAGAAAGCCGTGCATATAAGGGTGTGAAAGCCTCTGAAAAGTCCTGCATAAGAGAACCTATCTCTCTTTGTTCAACTAGCTTTCCCAAGTGTATTTGCCTACAAAAGCCTCTGCCCCCCTTTTTAGTATAGCACTCAGCAGTGACCCCCAGACCAAGCTTTGTGATGCTCTAGTTTATTTATAGATGTGTAAGTAAGACTCCAGGGCCACATGGCCCATCAGTGATGCAGTGGAGGCAACAACCTTGATCTTTTGCCTTGTGCTCCATCCAGTCTGTTAACCTGTACTGTTCATGATGAATTGAGATGCTAGATCATTATTTCTCAAACTGTGTTCTGTGGAACCCCACTCTCATGAGATGCTAATGAGTATTGAGCCAGGGACACAGACTCTGGTCACATCAGCTTAGGACCCACCGAATTAAAGAAAGATGAACAGATTGATTGGCTGTGGGCTTCTCAAGATCTTTAACATGATGACGTCTCTGTAAATCACCAATGCAGGGAGGTAGAAGGTTCCTCAACTTATTTGGCCAGGGAATATTCCTTTTGCAAGGGGCCCCTCTCTGTGGATTTGTGTCATGGACACAAGTTGAGGAATTCAAGTCTAGATCAATGAAGTTTATGTTGGTTTCTGTACCCATTCCCACCCCATCCCAAGTATTCCTGCCCTTTCTGTGTTGAAAAGGAAATTGGTCAATGCAACCAGTGACTTTCTCCCCCTCTGACATTTGTTCTTTCATATTCCAGAGCAAGGAGATTGGTCTGCAGATGCATGAGGAGCTCCTGAAGGTCACCAATGAGCTCTACACAGTAAGTTCTGCTGAGGCTCTGCTGCTGTTTGGAATCGGGTCCTCTTTCTTCAGCACCAGGAGCCAAAGGGAGTCTAAACCAGAGACCTGGAATGACTGTGGGCATTTTTGCTCTGTCTGTGCCCCAATGACTGGGAGTCATCATGGTGGGCTGTAATGGTTTGCAACCCTGGCTTCTGATTCTGTATACCTGGGGTGGGGCCCTGGGCATGTTTAGTTTGTATAAGTTCACAAGAGACTTGCATGACCTACCTGCTGTGTGTTACCTGTAAAAGCAGAATACACAAGGTCAAGGTGGGGACAGCATGGACATAAAACCTCCTGAGGCAGGGATGTGGGTTTGGAGTCAGGTGCAACAGGCTGAAGTTGACGCCTGCTGCCTATTGATGGTAGGTATGTAGCTCATCTGGGTTTCTGTATTCTCGTCTGCAACATGGAGCACTGTTCGGAGGGTCACATGAGTTGAAGGGGGTGATCATTCCTTGTCATCTCCAAGGAATGATTTCGGAACAGTACAACTTGGCCTAGAACTGACCTTACTACTGATGTGGAGGTGAGATCTGACTGGACTTGAAATGGGTATTAGAATCCAAGTAGGTGAATGGGGAACACAGGCACACCAGGTTATGATGCACGAGTTGACTGATTGTGCCTCAAGGGCCCCTGGGCTTCTTTATGGAAGAATGTGGTGAGCCCCAGAGACAACCTGGGGGGAACAGGGCAAGGTAGCCCCAGCAGATGGAGCTCGAGACTCTTCACTGCCAGAGACAATCAGGACAGATGAAAACTGTTGTATTTTAAATATATCAGGGTTCCTTATAAAGTTTCTCATTAAAAGTGGGGATTCTGCTGCTGAAATCATATGGAAGGAAGGGAAAGAATAGCAGGCTGTGAGAAGACCCCTCTCTTAGATGTTATTATCTTTCTATCTTCACATCCCATGTGGCCAGCAGGTAGTGGACTCCTCAGGGGCCGAGAGCTTTTGCCCAAGAGCCTGGACCTCAAGTTGGAAGTCCTGCCTCAGACTCCAGCCAGCTATGGGACTTTGGGCAAAGCATTCACTTCTCTGGGCTTCAGTCTCCCACTCAGTTACATGGGGACTTTCCCGATTCAGAATTCTGTAGAGGACTTTCTAGACCAGCGTTCCCCATTCTAGGTCCTTCTTATGTTCCTCAGGAACCTCTTTGAATGAATCACTCTCCTCTATGGTATTTCAACACCTGGGTCCTGGTCCCAGGGACCACCCCGCCCCCGTCACACACACACAGAGCCGCTCCCACCCAGATTTCTAACCTTTCCTCTGGGCTCCAGCCGGGCTCCTCTCCTTGACACCCTCTGCACACCCCAAATACTGCCCCGCTTGACCCCTTTACCCTGTAGCTCCCCCTGCTTACAACTGCCCTCTTTCCTTCTCTGCTTGTGTGTGTCATACTCATTTTTCAAACCCAGACCAAACTCCACCTTTAGAAAGCTATTACCTCTGGGCTTTGAAATCTTATGGCAGTTGAAAAAAAATCTGTCATGTTATCTCTGTGTCGCCAGTGTGCGTGCAATCTCCCTAGAGCCAGATCTTGGTCAGTAACGGTGCACTTAATGCCCAGAGACTCTGTTTGAACCCAGTTGTATGGCCTCTGGCACTTCACCTCTCAGTCTTGCTTGTGACCAACAGGGCTGGCAGGTGTAAACTGGACAGAGCAGGCAGGGATTCGGAAGACGGTGCTGGTGCCCAGCACAGTGCCCTGAACCCAGCAGGCGCTCTGCGCGCACTTGCCCTCGTTGGCCACGGGGCAGGGCAGCTGGACAGAAACGCTGCTGGTGTCAGATGTTCAGGCCAGGCAGGAAGGTCAGTCCCTGCTTCCTGTGTTCATGGCAGCCTGACGATGGCCTCAGAGCTGGTGGAGGAGCAAGGGGCAGCACCTCCCCAGTTCTCTCCTGCAGCCCCTCGTGGAGGGATGAGAGCCTCAGAATGCCAGCAGCAACCTCCAGCTCATTTATTGACGGCACGCTGAGTCTTCAGTGGTTGCCCCGAAAGCATTTAAATTCAAGCACCTGGGGCTGCCTACTGTTTACCCAGTACTGCATGAGGCACGGCGGTGGGCTGTGAACATTTGAAGAATTCATCTTTGAAGTATCTTGTGTATCCCCAGTGTTCCCAGGGTGCTTGCTGAAGCAGAGGTGGGAGGGATGTATGAATACATGAACAAAAGTGGTTTTGCCTACAATGAGTTTCGAATCTGAGCACGGAGACAAGACTAAAGTACGTGAACTGGTGATACAGCAGTCTGAAACAGAGTGTGGTATCTGCTGGATATGTGGACTCTGAGGGGGAGGCACCCAGACCCTGAACTCTGTGGGGGCTGTGCCGTGCTCTCCACAGTGTGCCCAGAGCCTGTGGCAGTGCGTGCACATAGTAGGTGATTGGTGCACACTTACTGAGTGAAGAAACGAGAGGGAGAGTGTGCACGTGCAAGAGAAATCGAAGGTTCAGAAAAGCGATGGCTCCAGGTAGGCTGCTGTGATCAAGGCTGAGTTTTGAGCTTGGTGCCTCTGGAGGGGTAGGATGAAAGAACAGAGGGGTAGAGGGGAGGAGAAAGGGAATTCTCGGCAGGGGAGGCAGACTGCAGACAGGTCTGGGTTTGAACCCTTGCTGCACCACCTACCAGCTTGGCCAGGTCAGTTAACGTCTTGGACCTCATTTTCTTTATTGTCAAAACAAGGATAGTAACAAATGTGTCCATGTAGTATGTGCTTGGGATGTGTGTCACACAGTATGAGGTGTTTTGTATGTATTATTTAATTAGCATGTTCTACAGGTAAAGAAACCGAGACACAAAGAAGTACCTTGCTTAAGGCCTTGGTAGCAGTTTTCAGTGGCTACCTAACAAATGATGTCAGAACTCAGTGACTCATGATTTTGTTGGCTGGCAATTTGGGCTGAGTTCAACCAGGGCTGCTGATATGGCTCTGGATTTCTGGCCAGTTAAAAAAGAGCCCAAAGTGGGAAACACCCAGTGTGCCAGCACTTCTCAAGCCTCTGCTCGTGTCATACTTGCAAATATGCTATTGGCCAAAGCAAGTCACGCAGCCAAGTCCATGGTTGAGGTGTGGAGGAGTGAACATCACCTCTTAGAGGGAATTACTTGCGAAGTCACAAGGCAAAGGGGCATCCCTGCAGCCAGGGAGGGGGCTGTTGTGGCCGTCTTTGCAAACAGCCCACTGCAGCCGTCCAGCTGCTAAGGACGCCGTGGACCCCAAATCTCACGCTTCATTATTAGGGATGTCTTTTGAGCACTTTCTAGTTACCATGCCTGGTTACTAGAATTCCCCTCCTTTCCCACCCCCAGAGTCATGACAGCAGTGACTGAGGAACAAATGATGTAGAAAACATTGTCCAGTAAGCCTCACTTTAGTTCTTTTCATGTTTTCTAGAGGAGGTGACATGTTAAGGAAGTAATAGTGGGCACAGTGATGATAGAGATAAATGCTAAGACCATCCATCACCCACTTTAGGGAAAAGGCTTGTCTCCATCTGAGACCAGGGTGTGGAGGAGACTGCAGGCCTGGGCATTTTGTTCATTTGTTTGTTCATTCACTCACTCACTCACTCACTCACTCACTCAAAAAGCCTTCCCTCTGCCCAGTCTTCATCACCTTGAGGTGCCCTCCTTTCTAAAACATGCCAGCATGTATGCAAGCACAAGTGCATGTGTGAGCGCGCGCGCGCACACACACACACACACACACACACACACACACACACACACACACACACACACACACACACACACACCCTGTCTTACCTCACCTCTTTTTCCCCGAACTCCCATCAGTCTGACCTACTACCTCTCTCGATCATCATATGTTGGCCTGGGAGGAGAAAAGGGCAGAAGTTGAGAGTGTGGGCCTATGTGCCAATGGTTCCTGAAGAAGCAAAAACAAAACAAACAACAATAAAAAACCACTGTTTTCATTATTTAGCTAAAAATATGTTCAGATTTTCGATACAGCCCTAGATCATGAAATGTATCTGTCGTCTTTTGAAGTGACAAATACTGTAACATCCCCCATATGGCCCTTTCTTTGTGCCCTGTCACTGTGCTCCAGACTCTCCCAGGCAGGGCTGCGGGAGGGGCCCCTGAGACTTGTTTCAGGGTGATGTGGAGTGCCCGCACCTAGCCACAGCTGGTGATAGGTAGATACTAATTGGAGTAATGAATGGACTCCATTTTCCAGTTGTTAAGGCTTTGATTTGATTTTGCACCGGGCTCAGGGATATGAAATCAACTCTGGACCTCCAGGCAAATTTTTGCAAGGGCATTTCCTTTCTGATGCCCACCCTCAGGGATGCAGGAGGTAGAGACAGCCTGAGACTAGGAGCCCAGCAGCCTGGGTTCTGGCTCCAGTTCCATCCCAGGCTCACGTTGAGTCTTCCTAGACCGACATCTCCACATCTGTTGTCATTCAGGTGTGACTACCATGGTTCCATCGTGTCATTGGGCCCTGTCTCCTTTATTTAATATTTTTCATCAAATTGACTCACTTAAAACTCTCAGTGTCCTAATTAATTAGTGGAAAAGCAACCTTGTGTATTGGGAAGAGTCCATGTTTTAGAGTCAGCATGGCCTGGGTTCAAGGCCTTGTCAGTTGTCAAACCCTGTGAGCCTCAGCCCCTCTCTAGACAGTGGGGATGTTACCAGCTCATCGCTGGATTGTTCCGAGAAGAGTGAGTGGCAGAGAGCATAGCGTAATGCCTGGCAAACACTAGTGCTAAATCGTGTATTTTATGAAAGAATGAAGCATAAATATTTTTCTTGTATACTTCCACGTGTTTCCTCTCCCCTCCTCCCCCCTTGTCACAGGGCCAGCCAGAGACCTAAGAATGTTTTGCCTGAAAAATAGCAATCACCAGCTGACCACTCTCCCATCTCCGAGGCTTGCTCTCTATTATTCATACTCCATACTCCAGCCAGAGAGATTTTCTCTTTTAAAAGATTGTTGAATATTTAATGGGGCATCTGGGTGGCTCAGTCAGTTAAGCATCTGACTTCGGCTCAGGTCATGATCTTGTGGTTCGTGGGTTCGAGCCCCACATCGGGCTGTGTACTGACAGCTCAGAGCCTGGAGCCTGCTTGGAGTTCTGTGTCTCCCTCTCTCTCTGCCCCTCCCCTGATCACACTCCGTCTGCCTGTCTCTTTCTCTCTCAAAAATAAATAAACATGAAAAAAATTGTTGAATATTTAAATTTAGAAATAGATAATACATGCACTCAGTAAAAAGCAATGCTTAAGCAGTATAAAAATTCCATGATGAGAATTGTGTCTCTGTTGCCGGAGTCCCCCTTACTCCGTACAACCTGGGTTACTTGTTTCTAGTTCAGCAGTATCCTCTCACAGAGATGTTTGGTTCATCAAAGAGCATACACGTGTGGACGTATCCTGCACACTCCTGTTTTTACGCAAGTGGTAACAACTGGACCTACAGTTCTGCATCTTGGTTTTGTGGTTATATCTTGGAGATTGTTTCATATCCCTAATAATCAGTCTCCACTCTTATATGATGCTTGCCATGTGCTGGGTACTGGGCTAAATGCTTTGCATCTCTTAATTCATTTCATCCTCACCGTAACTCGTTGAGGTAGTGATAGTATTACCACCCCATTTTATCTTAACTTTATTTGTTTTTGAGAGAGAGAGAGAGAGAGAGAGAGAGAGAGGATCCTAAGCAGACTCTGCACTGTCAGCATGGAGCCCAATGTGGGGCCCAAACCCACGAGTCATGAGATCATGACCTGAGCCGAAATCAAGAGTTGAACGCCCAACTGACTGAGCCATCACCCCACTTTAGAGATGAGGGATCTGAGGCCCAGAGAGGTCAGGTGGCCAGCCCAAGGTCACCTAGCTGGGGAGTGGCAGAGCTTGCTCCTAGTCTACTCCCCAAAGCTACTTAAATAAATAAATTTAGTTATTTAAATATATATAAAGTCCTATCTGCATTTGTTTTGGAAGGTTATGATAATTCACATTAGCGAATGAAAAACAACGTGGTGTAAACAGAAGGGTTCTGCAAGTTAGATGAAGATACAACAGTGCTCCTTCCTGCTGACATGCGAGCACCGAACTGAGTTTTCCCTCCTGATAAATCAGAGAATTGAAAGAGTTAACCACACATCTGGAACACCTGAAAACTGTCTTGCTGACATAGGTGGTTCCCATCTCACACTTTGGGAAACGCCAACCAGTGCAAGTTAGCTGGGCTCTGGCCCTTGATTTCGCCCATCTGTGGCATGAAGGCACGGAACTCGAGGAGCTCTGAGTCTCCTCTCCAGCTTTTATCCTCATGCCACATCACTGTTGGTGGCAGACAAGGGCATGTCTCCCAACTCAGGGAAAGGCAGGCTCTGCCAGACCATCGCAGCCTGCTGGCTAGGGTGTGGCCCAGGTTCATCTAGGGGTGGGAGCGGTCCAAAGGAGAACAAGGGGACGAGGTTTCCCTCCAGACAACCTCCTCCTCTCTCCCAGCTCTCCCGCCAAGACATTCGTTCAGTCACTCAGCATACCTGTGCTGATCCTCCACTGTGTCCGGAAGATGGGATATCGTTACACTGTGCGACAAATGTCCTTGTGGGGACATAGACATGGTGGGAAGAGGGGTGGGGAGATGAAGTCCAGCTGGGCATCAAGAAGGCCACAGAGAAGAGATGCCATTTAGTTTGGATCTTAAGGACAGGGGACTTCCCTAGGCTGGAGGGAGGCCAGGGGGCAGCCCTGAAGGCAACAGCGAGGCAGAAGCTGGGGTGTGGGACAAGCATCCCCCTGCTCGGTCAGTCAGTATTGCCTGGTTGTGAGTTGGGCACTGAGGTGGGTAGTGGGGTGGCTATCAGGGACTCATTCAATAACTAGGGATGGGAATCCATGCGTACTGAGGAAGTGAAGAATCATTGTATTGAATCTCAGAGGCTCACACACTTGTTTCTCTCCCGAGTAGGGTGTGTATTTCCGTGAGGCACAACACCTTGTCTGTTTTCCACATAGTAGTATTGCCAGCACCTGCCAGTACCTGGCATATCATAAACTGCTCAATAGATATGTAATAATCCGGGTGTAACTGTTCTCCCCACACCTTCAGTAGGCTCACCAGATCAAAGGCAGGAGACTGCTCCCTCTCTCACTTTCCCTCCTTCCTTTCTTTCTGTCTCTTTCTCCTCCTTCCCTCTTCCCTTCCATTGGTTCATCCACCTATCCATCCATCCCCTCTCTCTTTTGATTTTGCTTTCCTCTGTGATGTCTTCATGATCAGGCAGTCTTCTCCCAGGGGTGACAAAGATGGTCCCCCACTGCAAGCTCACTTTCTATCAGCTCAGTGTATCCTGGTGGAAAATTAATTTGCCCTTCCCAGCATTTCCAACAAAGCCCTGGGCTGTCTCTGATTGACCTGGTTGGGGTCTTGGGCTCCAATCACTGTGGCCAGGTTAACATAATGTTTACTGATTGGCCAGGCCTGTGTCTCCTGCCCACCCCCGCATCTCCTGCCCACTCCTGGATTGGAGAGTGGTGTCAGTTTCCCATGAACCACTGGGACTGAGAGTGCCGGAGGGGAATTTTTGGGGATTTCCTCAAAGAAAATCAGGAAGCTGTTCCAGAAGAATGAGGACTGGATGATCCTAGGCAGAGAAAAACAACAGATGTCCACTGAGGGGGAGTATTGGGAGAGTATAAGGAGGTGACTCCCTTGACTAGTACTGAAACACCTGATATACTTCTACCTGTAAGCTATTCCTCAAACCTATTTGACTCCTGCTCATTCTGGCCTTAGCACTCACACTGCTCCCTTTTTCTGGAATATTCCACCTCAACTCTTGCCCTGTTCACCCAGGTAACAGCTATTCGAGGTTCAGTTTAGATGTCACTTCCTCCAGAAAGCCATCCTTTATCACATTGCATTTCCCTCATCACAGCACTTGTTACACTGTGTGATCATCACTTGTGAACTTGTCCATGTCCCTACTGCAGTGTGTATTCTTTGATGGTGGAGACCCTTTCTTCCACACTATAGTATGTAATGAGTTGTTCAATAAATATTTAATGATCAAAGGTGTAGCTGTCTCCCTACCTTCAAATGTATTCACAAGGTGAAAGGCAGTAGAACTGTACCTCCTCCATTTTATTCTCCCTTCTCTCCTTCCTCTATTCCTTCCATCCACCCACACATCCATCTACCCATTTACCCACCCACCCATCTATCAATTCAACCATCTCCCTATCTACCCATCCTTCCACCTATACGCTCAGCCAGCCAGCTGTCATTCATTCATTCATGCAAATATATACTGATGCTTTCTGCATACCAGTCTCTGCTTTAGTATAGGGAATATGTTTATGAACAAAGTCCTGGATCTCTGGACTTTGCATTCTAGTTGCAGTAAGACAGTGTATAGACGTGCAATGAGTAAATAAGATAGCGATTGTAAGTTGTTCAGAGAACGTAGGCCACACAGTATGGGTGGTCATACTGAAATTGGGAACTTTGCTTATCCTTCAGAGATGTCTTTGGCATGCATTGGCCCAGGATTTCACCCATACACAGCTCTTGGGTGACTCAGAGATGGTCCTGCTTGTGGGGAAGAGGAAGTGCACATGAACTTCATTGTTGAGAACCTGTTGTCTAACAACTGATTCTTATCCTGCCCCAGCATGTCCCTTAATTGATGCTGTCAACTTCCATATTTCCTTTGGCTTCTTTTGCATTCAAGAGAGGGTCTGAAGGATTATGCATATAATATTTTCTTGTTTTCATGATCTGAGCATTTGGGAAGATGCAGAAAGCAAAGTGTATACAGCAAAAGGCAGCGTGATTACTAGAGACAGCTCAGAAGTCCTAGCTGTGTGGCCCGCTGAGTGACTTTGTACAATCCACTTGCCATTTCTGAGCCTCAGTTTCTTTCAAGATGGGCTAATACACCAAGATTTCTGGGGAGCCTTTTGAGAATATATGAAACTGATCTGTGTCCAAGAACAATGGTCTCAACTTACATGTCCTTACAGGCTCCTTCTCAGCCTGTGCTAGACTTGTTCCACAGGGCTTCCCTGATTGGGTCTAGAGGGTTGGAACACGAACGTCCCATTAAGCTGGGCAGAAAGCTAGGTGGGTGCCTCTGAGGGGTCCTTTAGAGGTGCCAAGTTGAAGACTGGGTCTCAGTGCCTTGGCCTCAGCTGAATGCCTGCATCCACCTCTGCTCCCTTCCCACCCCCAACACTGGGGCTGTCAGCCAGTCACTTTATTGTTACAACTTATGGAACACTTTCCTACCCACCCCCTTTCTGGTCTCCACCAGGTGGCCCAGAGGGGACAAGCCTCTGTCAAGGTCACCCAGCAAGTTGGGGTTGAGTCTCCAAACCAGGTCTCCTGATTTCCCTGCGGGGAAGAGGACGCTTTCATCCCTATTTTGTGGTTTCCGTATCCATAAAGCAGGGATCATATGGTGTCTACCTTCTAGAGTTTTTGTGTGAAATAAGAGAGTTTGTATATGTACAGTGCTTAGAACAAGGCCAGGCATGTAAGTAAGTGCTCAATAAATGTTAGCTGCTGTCACCATTATTGTTATCATACTGCCTCCCAGGGTTGGGATAAGGATTCATTGAAATGCTCCTTGGAGATAATAAAAAAAGAGGTTTGCAAACTCTGAAGTAATTCATAATTTTAAACATTAATTAGCACATCCTGGACTGGCTGTATTGAGCAGACTGTTCTGTTGAGCTAAGGACATTTCATGCTAAAACCTGTATTTCAGGTAATTAAATAAAGGCATCATCTAGAGGATTCTGGATATAGTTAGACTCATTTTCGAGAGGTCCCCAGGTAAACTCTTTTGTGGCAGCTGTGTGACATAAGTCATCCTGGGCAACCAAGTTCACTGTTATTCTTAGGATAAAGAATTACCAGTTGGATTCAGAGAGTTTGGTCCCAGGGTTGTCGGGCTGTGTTATCCAATCATGGGATTTTTGCAACTCAGCTCAGAGACTGTGCTGGCAAGTTTGGCTTGATGTAGAGCAGGAAAAGTACTCAGTGGTTCAGTGGAAAACTAGGCAAAGGGAAATGTGGGAGGCTGAGAACACCCAGCTGGGATGCTGACCTTGAGTGAATAGATGGATGGATGCATGGATGATTGGACAGGAAGATCTAATTGCAAATAGAAACGCTCTCTCTTCCTCTGAACTACTCAACACAGATGATAGATTAATGGTGAGACAAGCAGACCTCAGCAGCTGAAACAGAAAAAGTGGCTTTTGTAAGAATCATTGAACCCAGAAGGGAGTAAGTCCAGAAATGAACACCCCAGCAGCATGGTAGAAAAGTAAAGACACCAGTGGTCCCCATGAATGCAGAGGAATAGAGAAAAACTTTGAGAATGGAAACGCGGGGCCCTTGGAGATAGACTTCAGCAGGCATTCCCAAGTCTTATATGTATGACATTCCTGGAGCCGGAGCTGTGGCATAAAGATGGTGGAAAAATAGACAATTGCTTTGGTTTTCTAGAAGCCTGCAGTCGTTCCTTTTGGCCACTAGATGTCGAGAACACATCGATCTGGCACACTTTCTGGTCCATTGAGTTTGGAAATAAGTTTAGTGGAACTGGCATGAGGAGTGGAAGAAATCACTGAGAATAGCATCTCTAGAGGCTTTAGGGCAATTCAAAAAAGCAAACATGGGTGGAATGCACAGAAGAGATCTTTCCACCAAGACCAATAAAGAAAAGTTGATTGCATTTTTTATTCATTTATTGTTTTGACATTTGGGGAGGTTTTCAAGATGAAAGAAGAAGGGAGAAACATGGTATAGAATAAAATTTTGCAGGGTGCCTAGGTGGCTCAGTCAGTTGAATGTCCGACTCTTGATTTTGGCTCAGGTCATGATCTCACGGTTCGTGAGTTCAAGCCCTGTGTTGGGCTCTGCGCTGACAGCATGGAGCCTGCTTGGGATTCTCTCTCTCTGCCCCTCCCCTGCTTACTCTCTCTCTTTCAAAAATAGATAAATATTTAAGAAAAAGAGAATAAAATTTTGTGCAATACCTAACGTTCTTTAGAATTTGTAAGCATTTTCCTGAACTCA
Source organism: Puma concolor (assembly GCF_028749965.1). Classification (NCBI taxonomy): domain Eukaryota; kingdom Metazoa; phylum Chordata; class Mammalia; order Carnivora; family Felidae; genus Puma; species Puma concolor. Next base: position 120,316,188 of record NC_141668.1, read on the forward strand.
AATGAGTAAATTCAAGGTTCTCAAACCCTCGGCCCAAATCACGGGTGATGATGACGGTGGTGGTGGTGGTAGCAGCTAATGTCTATGTGGCTCTTATCATGTGGCAGTTGTTGTTCTCAGCACTTTACCTACGTTAGCTCACTTAGTCTTCATAACGATCTATGAGGTAGGTGTCGTGGTCATCGCCATTTTACAATGAGGAAGTAGAGGTCAGAGAGGTTCCGTGACTTGCCCAAGGTTACACAGCTGGTAAGAGGCACCATCAGGACATTTGCACCAGACATTTGTATCAGAGCTCATGCTCTACAATACCTACTATGTTCTACAACAGATACTTCCCACATTAACTCCTGGCCGATGGCAAATGGGGCTTTCTGTGCAACAGACTGATGCTGTGATTTAATGGTAAGAGAGAGGAATTCTTCATCTAATAAACTCACTTCACAGGACTTCAGATGAGAAGGAATAAGGTTATAATGTTGAGCAAGAGTTTGGTCCAAGTTCTCTGATTTAAACGGCCCCATTAGGCAGGAGTGTATTCCTTCCCCAGGTAGAAGCCTCTGCTTTATTAGCTGCTATGATTATCCAAATGACAAGAGAAGAGAACAAGCAAAGCTCAGGAGCAATGGATTCCAGAAAGTTCGTGTGTTTCTTAGCACAGAAATATGATCATAAACTTGATAGTATCCAGGAAAGGTGCAACTGGGAGATGAAGTCCTGTTGATATGGGACTGCCCAACTTGTTTTAAGGCTGCCGAAACTCTTCACACCTGCCGAGAAAATAGTAACAAATTATGAAAACAGTATGGTATGGTAGAAAGAGTGGTGGATTAAAAGAGGCCAGAATTCTTTTTTAAAATTAATTAGTTAGTTAATTAATTATAATAATTTATTTTTTAATTTACATGCAAGTTAGCATATAGTGCAACAATGATTTCAGGAGTAGATGCCTTAATGTCCCTTACCCATTTAGCCCATCCCCCCTTCCACAACCCCTCCAGTATCCCCCTGTTCTCCCTTTTAAGAGTCTCTTATGTTTTGTCCCCCTCCCTGTTTCCGTATTATTTTTGCTTCCCTTCCCTTATGTTCATCTGTTTTGTATCTTAAATTCCTCATATGAGTGCAGTCCTATGATATTTGTCTTTCTGTGACTAATTTCACTTGGCATAATACCCTCTAGTTCCATCCACGTGGTTGCAAATGGCAAGATTTCATTCTTTTTGATTGCTGAGTAATACTCCATTGTGTGTGTGTGTGTGTGTGTGTGTGTGTGTGTGTGCGTGTGTGTGTGTGTGTGTGTGTGTGTGTGTGTGTGTATACACACCACATCTTTATCCATTCATCCATCAGTGGACATTTGGGTAAAGAGACCAGAATTCTAATTTTGCTGAACATATGCTTCCTATATGACCCTACATTCTACTCCTAGATATTTACCTGAGTGAAATGAAAACATATGTCCACACAAAGAATTATACATGAACATTTTTAGCAGCTTTATTCATAATAGACCAAAACTGTGCACAACCCAGGTAACTACTAACATATGAATAAATACACAAATAGTGATAGACCTATACAATGTAATAATAACTACTCAGCAATGAAAAAGAACTGGGAGAATCTCAAAAAAATTCTGCTGAGCAAAAGAAGGTGGAACCCAAAGAATTTATATGTGTTGCTTCCATGTATATGAAGTTCTAGAACACACAAAACCCTGACAGTGACAGAAAGGAAATCAGTGATTGTCTGGGGCCGGGGGAGGGGTAGGCACCTACTGCAAAGGGGTGTGAGGGATCTCTGTGGTGTAATGGAAGTGTTCTGTAGCTTGATCGTACTGTTGGCCACACGGAGGCAAAGTTTGGAGACTACGCTGATAATACTGTTCAGTCTTGGAAAAGCCACTTTGCCCTCTGGGGCCTCAGTTTCCTTATTTGTAAAATTTAGTGATTGGATTAGATGATGTCTAGGATTTCTTCTGTCTCAAAAATTCCCTTGCTATAACAATATGTACTTCTACTATGCAAGCAGAAGAGCAAAGTGCAGTTTGCTTTGTGGGAGTATACTGTTTAGCCAAGGATGAGTTTCTTTCAGAAAGTGTAGAATAGCAATTAGGTTACCCAGTGATGCCCCTTTTGGGGACAGAACCATTTCCATTTGCAGGCCAATAAGGAGACAGCTGAGGAGACGATTTGCGTGTTCCCATGGGCATTCCCTGAGCCCCTGAGGAGGGGCTTTCCCAGTGACACTGGGAGGAGGGAGGGAGTGAGGGACAAGAGTCATGGCTGGCAGGGCCAGAGAGGGCAGCTGAGGGAGGGCCAAGTTTGTCATATCACCTCTGAGACCCCCAAATACTTGGGGGTTTTCAATTTCCCCCCTTTTTTAAAAAAAATGTTTATTTCTGAGAGGGAGAGAGAGAGAGAGAGAGAGACAGAGCACAAACAGGGGAGGTGTGGAGAGAGAGAGGGAGATATAGAATCTGAAGCAGGCTCCAGGCTGTGAGCTGTCAGCACAGAGCCCAGTGCAGGGCTGAAACCCACGAACTGTGAGATCATGACCTGACCCGAAGTCGGACACTTAACTGACTGAGCCACTCAGGCGCCCCTTAAATTTCCTCTTTACACGTCCATTCCTGGCATTCAGTCAGGACTTAATGAGTTGGTGATGATGATGATGGCGATGAAGCTGCCACTGATGACCATCATCGTTCCCCAAGTTTGTGCAAAAGTAAAGAACGGCCAGGAGCCCAAGTGTGTGGTGGGAAGAGGGTACAGCACAGCTTACTGGCACGCAGAACCTGAAGGGGGCCGGGAGCACAGGGATGGCATGCTGGGCCGTGCGTGCTGCTGATTTCCTGCTCTCCTGTGTCCCCAGGTCATGAAAACCTACCACATGTACCATGCAGAGAGCATCAGTGCAGAAAGCAAGCTAAAGGAGGCCGAGAAGCAGGAGGAGAAGCAGTTCAACAAGTCTGGCGACCTCAGCATGAACCTGCTCCGACACGAGGACCGGCCCCAGCGCCGCAGCTCTGTGAAGAAAATTGAGAAGATGAAGGAGAAGGTAAGTGAAGGCCCAGGAAAAATTGAGGGCAGGGTAGAAGGCAGGGGCATGCTTCCTGCTGACAGCCTCAGCCTTCCCCCTATGCACCCTGAGGGTGCATGTGCTGAGCCACCATCATGTGCTCTCTTGGAGGTCAGTGTCACGGAGGAGGCAGGGCTGGCCATGCCTCGCTAGCACTTGTCAGACCTGGCCTTGTGCCAGGATCAACAGGCAGGGAAAGGGCCAGCCGACAAGAGAGCTGAACTGTAACGAGAATCACGCCCAGCAAGCACATTCTCAGATAGGCAGGAATCACTGGACATTTGTCGGGGCAGGGGCTTGCTCGGGAGTCCATTTTGGTGGCTGGAGGGCTGGTTGGGGTTGAGTGTGTCCCAACAAGAGGAAACAGCATTGTGTTGCCAACCAGTGCCTGGGGAACCCAATGAAGAACCCATTCCAAGATGGGACAAGCTAAAGATGGGAGATTTAGAATTACCATGTATTGGGAGCTGATAAAGTGCTTTAGTGGGGCACGGTGAAAGGAGTGCTAGCATTGGAGTCAGACAGACTGGGTTTTGAAAAGGCCACATTTACAGTATTTCCCCGAGCCTCAGTTAAATGTTTACTTATTTTTGAGAAAGAGACAAAGCACAAGTGGAGAAGGGACAGAGAGAGAGAGAGACACGGAACCCAAAGCAGGCTCCAGGCTCTGAGCTGTCAGCACAGAGCCAGATGTGGGGCTCAAACTGGGGACTAGAGAGATCATGACCTGAGGTGAAGTCGGACGCTTAACCAAGTGAGCCACCCAGGCGCCCCTGAGCCTCAGTTTAAAAATCTGAGAGTGATGGCAAATGACTGTTCTCTCTCACATCCACTCTGATTGATTGGTAGTGCCCGCCCAGGGCTCTGTGTTGAAGATTGTGAAGCCTCCTCCACACATCAGTTAAAAACACAGCTGTGATCAATTAATGATGTCTGCCACGGCCAGGGAATTTAGAAGGTCAGCGTACATGCTTTTTTGTCATCCTAGGTTAGGTCACTTCTAAGGTTTCTTTCTTCATAAAAGCTCTGATTTTCTTGTTGAATTCTCTGTATTCATTCATTCCATACAATCAGCAAATATTTCTGAGCTCTTCTGTGTCCCAAACATTGCACCAGATGTTTATTTGGGCTTCTATGGGTCTAATTCAATGATTATATGATCCTACACCTCTTAAAATGATAGGAGATTGAGTGGAAATAAAATTCACCAGGGCCTCGGTGACCTGGAAAAGTAACCATAGGCAAATAAAGTAAGATTCCAGGGTAATTTCAAAGGCAAAGAAAAGTGTGCTGCCCAATAATTAGACAGAGACTCAATTTAAAAATGGGTAAAGGATTTGAATAGATATTTCTCTGAAGAACTTACATGAGTGGTTAATAAGCACATGAAAAGATGCTCAGCATCATTAGTCATTAAGGAAATACAAATCAAAACCACAGTGAGATATCACTCCATACCTACCAACATGGCTAAAATAAAAAAGGCAGATAATAATAACTGCTAGTGAGGTTGCAGAGAAATTTGAACACTTACACATTGCTGGAGGGAATGTAAAATGGTTCGGCCATTTGGGAAAACAATTTGTCAGTTCCTCAAAATGTTAAACATAAAGTTACCATATGACTCAACAGTTCCATCCTAGGCAATCTACTCAAGAAAAATGAAAACATACATCCACACAAAGACCTGCACATGAATGTTCATAGCAGCATTATCCATAGTAGCCAAAAAGTAGAGACAATCCAGATGTCCATCAGTTGGTGAATGGATGAATAAATGTGGTTTAACCATGTAGTGGAATATTATTCAGCCACAAAAAGGAGTGAAATGCTGATACGTGCTACAACATGGATGTACCTTGAAAACAATATGCTGAGTAAGAGAAACCAGTCATAATATTGTATGATTCTATTTATATGAAATGTCCAGACTAGACAGAGACAGAAAGTGGATTGTTGGTTGCCAGGAGCTGGGGCAGAAGAGAATGGAGAGTGACTGCTAATCGGTATAGGGTTTCTTTTGGGGTTGATATTCTAAATTTTGATAGTGGTAATTATTGTACAATACTGTGAATATATTAAGAAAAAAGAAAGGAAAGAAAAAGAAAGAAAGAAAGAAAGAAAGAAAGAAAGAAAGAAAGAAAGAAAGAAAGAAAGAAAGAAAAAGAAAATAAGACAAGCAGGTAAGGAATTACAGAACTACAACATGGGGGATAAATAGAAGGTGAGGGAGACCACCAGCTGGGAGATCTGGAGACTAAGTTTAGTTCAGAGTTATATGCTAATCAGCCATTTGGCTCTTGGACAATCCACTTTTTTTTTTTTTTTAAGTAATCTCCACACCTAACGTGGGGCTTCAACTCACAACCTTGACATTAAGAGTGGCGTGCTCTACCAGCAGAGCCAGCCAGGTGCCCCCAAGCCACTTCTTTTCAGTTTTCATTTTCTCACCTATAAAGTGGGTGAATTAAACTACGATATCTTTACTATCCTTTCCAGGTATAAAATGTAACAAATTCATGAAGGGCTGAAAGTGGTGTGGGGGTCACCCTGGAAATGGGTGAGGAGTCTCAAAATTCTCTGTGAGGAGTCGGGTACGTGGCTGGTACAGGACTGTAACTACCAGGAGGAATTTGTTTCCCGGAATAAATGGGCCCTGGAGAAAGGTCAGAGGAGATCTATGAAGAGAATTCAAAGGTTGACATGGAAGCACCCCTACTAGGTAGCTAGGAGAACACGATCTGGAATGAAAGGTTTTTTAAATCCCCTTCTTAGTCCCCTTCACCTCTTTCACCCTCTCCCCACCCACCTCCCCTCTGGTAACCATCAGTTTATTTGCCATGGAGTTTGGTTTTTTATTTGTCTCTTTTTTCCTTTGTTTACAGTTTTGTGTCTTAAATTCCACATATGAGTGAAATCATATGGTATTTGTCTTTCTCTGAATGACTTATTTCACTTAGCACTATATTCTCTAGATCATTGTTTTAAAAAATGTTTATTTACTTTGAGAGAGAGGGAACATGAGCAGGGGAGGGGCAGATAGAGAGGGAGAGAGAGAATCCCAGGCAGGTTCCAGGCTCAGTGCTCAGTGCAGAGCCCAAAATGACCTGAGCCAATATCAAGAGTTGGACGTTTAACCGACTGAGCCACCCAAGTGCACCTTTACCACTTTTTCTTTATCCGTTCATCCATCAGTGGACACTTGGGCCACTTGCATAGTTTTGCTTGGAATAAGGAAGATTTAAGATTTAAGAGTGCCTAGGTGAAGGAGGAAAACCCTGTTTGTTAAAGGAGAGCCGTTTTTCTACCCTGAACAGGACTCATCGTCTGAAAGGGGTAAAGGGACAGCTCTCCAACCCACTTTCTCTCTACCTCTTCCTGCCCAGGCTGGCCCAGGACAGAAGCAGCTTCCCAGGGAGGCCGTCCAACTCCTAGCCAACACTGGCACCTCCAGCTGCTCAGTCTGCCTCTCTCACCATTCATGTCCTCACAACCAGTGAAAAGTGCTTACTGCCTACTTTGTGCAGAGACAGTTCTGGATGCTCCAGGCCCAGTGATGACTGGGGCAGATCAAGTCCCTGACTTCATAGAGCTTACTTTCTAGTGGGGGACCCCAAAAACCAGCAAGTAAACAAAGAGGTAAAAAATATAATTTCAGGTAGTGAAGAATGGTTATGAAGAAAAATAGAGCAACCAAGATGTCCTTCAGTAGGTGAATGGGTAAGCGAACTGTGGTCCACCCAGGCAGTGGAATGTTATTGAGTGCTAAAAAGAAATGAGGTAACAAGCCCCTAGAAGACATGGAAGAACCTTAAATGCATATTACTAGGTGAAAGAAGTCAATCTGAAAAGGCCACATACTGTACGATGCCAACGACATGACATCCTAGAAAAGGCAGAACTATGGAGACAGGAGAAAGATCAGTGGTTGCCAGGGGTAGGTGGCAGGGAGGAAATGGATAGGGGGAGCACAGAGTATTCTAGGGCAGGGAAACTACTCAGTCTGATATTATAATGATGGATGTATATTGTTATACCTTTGCCCAAACCCATAGAATGTAAAATACCAGGAGTGAGCCCTAATGTAAACTATGGACACTGGGTGATTATGATGTGTCACTGTAGGTTTATCAGTTGGAACTAATGTACCCTCTCAACTTTTGCTGTGAACCTAGCACTGCTCTAAATATACAGTCTTTGGGGCGCCTGGGTGGCTCAGTCGGTTAAGCGGCCGACTTCAGCTCAGGTCATGATCTCGCGGTCTGTGAGTTCAAGCCCCGTGTCGGGGTCTGTGCTGACAGCTCAGAGCCTGGAGCCTGTTTCAGATTCTGTGTCTCCCTCTCTCTGACCCTCCCCCGTTCATGCTCTGTCTCTCTCTGTCTCAAAAATAAATAAAAACGTTAAAAAAAATTTAAAAATAAATAAATAAATAAATATACAGTCTTTAAAAAAATTAAATGAAAATGAAAACAATCACTAAAAATTGAACAAAGATAAAATAAGTGAAAAAAGTAGATCAGGGGAAGGGAAGGGGGAGGGGCACCGCAGATGCTGAAGACTCATTTCAGGCAAGGTTGTCCTCAGAGGCTGCTCTGGCCACCTGATTTTGGGGAAGGACCTGAAGGACAGAAGGAGCAGGCCTCATAGGGACTTGGAAGGATGGCTTACCAGGCAGAGGGAACGAGCCTGAAGGCCTAGAGGCAGGAGTGAACTTAGCCTCTTAAAGGAAAGACAGAGGGGACTGAGCAACGAGGAGCCTGAAGGAAGAGGGTTCGAAAGAGGGATGAGAGCCAGGTTAGTGCCTCAGCTCTTACGTCTACTGTGTTCTTGCAGAGGCAGGCAAAGTATTCTGAGAACAAGCTGAAATGCACAAAGGCCCGGAATGACTACTTGCTGAATCTGGCGGCCACCAACGCAGCTATCAGCAAGTACTACATCCACGACGTCTCCGACCTAATCGACGTGAGCACCTGGGGAGGCTGGGACTGAACAGGGCCCCACACCTGGACTGGCCCTTGTCTTTAGCTGATGTGCATGTCCCGTGAGCCCCGACGGAGGGGAAGGGCAGTGGGCGTTGGGGCCTGGGGAATGAGTATCACCTCCTGGTTTCTACTTCCGTGGGTGGGAGTGGGCCTCTGGCAGCCCCTATATGGCCAGGTCAGGCAGTCTTATATTCCACCTGCACTGCCCAAGTCCCCTCCTCTACGCCGGGCCCTTTTCTGGGTATAGAGGTATAGGGGTGATCATACACAGTTCACAGCCTGCAGGGTTTCCCAGGGTAGTATAGGTATGTTTAGGGAATATTATCATGGGAGAAATCAGGCAGTTTAAGCAAAAGCAGAATGGAAGCCTGACTCCTGAGTACCAGATGTGTAGGTCATGCTGAAGAGTCCGCCGGCTTGGAGAGAGAACGTCATGAGGGGCATCATCATGGAGAGCTTCTGTGTCATCTGTGCTGGAGCTGAGGCTGCTTTTTGTGTCTTGCCCATCCCACACGGACAGGAATCTGGCCTGTAGATGCTCAGGAAAGGTTCCATACTGGTGGATGGATCCTTTTCCTCTGGGTCTGCTGTGTCCTGTCAGGGAGTCAGAGGGTCACCACTTTTCCATGGCTGCAGTAGGGACTCATTGCCACAATCCCCAGGAGAGGGAGCTGCCCAGCCCTGCCTGTGGCTTCCCATGCCCCAGGCCATATCTCTCCTCTTTCTCACAACTTTTCACTCTTTCTAGCCCTCTCCTGTCTTCATTTGCCACATTTTTATTGAGCACCTGCTAGCTCTAGGCCTTGAGGCACCACAGTGGACAAGAGCCCATGGGTCTGTCCTCATGGGGCTTACAATGCATAACCTTGAAATCTTAATAGGTGACCACAAAGCCAACTGGCAGGTGTCACAGTGAGGGAGGTGGGGGAGATGCGGGCCCCCAGAGGAGGGAAGCATGATATAAACTCTGAGCGGGGAGTGCATCAAGGAGGACTTCCTGGAGGAAGTGACCTCTAAACTGAAACCTCAAGGAAGAATATTTAGGCAGTCTGCAGGCAGAGGGAATGCATGTGTGAAGGCCTAGAAACGAGAAAGAATGTGATGAATTTGGGGAGCTAGAGAAGTTCTGCTAGTGCCCAAATCACAATACCCAGCTCCCACTGAGGGCTTTGGGGAGATTTGTGCAGCAAGATTCCAAAGTACACAAGGGTTTCCAGGATGAAAGATGTGACTGTGGAATGTGAGGTAATGGTAAGCCACTGTCATGGGAAAGGGAATGCCGTTGGCCTCCACCTCCATGTGACAGCCCACAGCCTTCTGTCGTGTGCCTCTTTCCAAGTGCTGTGACTTGGGCTTTCATGCCAGCCTGGCCCGCACCTTCCGGACCTACCTCTCAGCCGAGTACAACCTGGAGACCTCTCGCCACGAGGGGCTGGATGTCATCGAGAACGCGGTAGACAACCTGGACTCCCGAAGTGACAAGCACACTGTCATGGACATGTGCAACCAGGTCTTCTGTCCTCCACTCAAGTTTGAGTTCCAGCCCCATATGGGGGATGAGGTAGGCTTCTCCCAGGAGCCCATGCTTGAGGCCGTTTCACCTGTTCTCCCATGTGCTCCCAGAACATCGGTGGGAGGGGAACGTCAGCCCCTGTTCCACATGCATGACATTGATCTCAGAGGCCTCAGGTCATGTTCTCGGTCCAGGGGCTTCCCCATCTGAGGAGTTTCCCACTGATATCCTAACTCTGCTGGCTCACGTGCCTCACCTGTAGAATTACAAGACCTTAACTCTCCTTAACATCCTTCCCAGTTATGTCTAGACCCCAAGGGAGTCCCACATTGTCACACAAGCATCTCACAGTCTTCCCTTGGATGACCTTGGATCACAGGAGGCTAGCTAGGCCTCACCGCAGCCGCTCTGGCGGCAGCCTCGCCTGGGCACTGCCTGTCCTCCGCTACGGGAGGCTTACCACCAACTCTGCTCCCTTGGGTTTTGTTTTGTTTTCTTTTCTTTTCTTTTAATATGAAATTTATTGTCAAATTGGTTTCCATACAACACCCAATGCTCATCCCAACAGGTGCCCTCCTCAGTGCCCATCACCCACTTTCGCCTCTCTTGGGTTTTGTGCCACTCAGATCCTCAGAACCGTGTTCTGGAATGGATAAATAAATAAGTGCAGGAAGGTACTTGTTCCTGGCCACAAAGCATCACAGTGGTTACTCAAACTGTGCAAAGTCCCTTATGCTAATAGCTCCTTGAGCTTTCCCTTTTCATCCCTCCCCACTTTCTTCATCTGCAAAAGAGGGGCCTTCTGCAGGGTCTCCCACAGCTTCTGGCCCGTCCCTCAGCCATTGCATTCAACCCTTTGGCCCATCATCTGGACCTAAAAATCCTGGCCTCATGGTTACGACGCGTGACTGTGAAGTTTGAGTTGCCTCGTTAGTGGTAAATAACTAGTAAATCACAGAGCCCTACTGTCCCTTATGATCTCAGCTGAGTTATGCCAGGCTGCCCAGCCCACAGGTAGTAAGGGAGCTGTGGATGGAGTGGGTGTAGGGAGAGCAATGTCTCCTTCCACTCACCTCCTCCCCCACCCCATGAGCAGGCTACTGACTCACAGTTGCCTCACCAAAGCACCTTCCTGATGGGAAATAGGACAACTCTACTGATTGTTTCCATTTGTTTTTCTTTTCATTGGCTTTTGTTAAGCCATTGCTTTCTTCTTCAACTTCCTGCTTTGAAATGAACTAGTCTCACTTAATGAGATTATGTTAAAGTGTTTAGTAAACCTACTAGGATTGGACAAACCTAGAAGACCGTGACTGAGAGGCCACAACTTGCAATGTGAGAGGGTGGCCTTTGGGGTAGGAAGACCCCAGTTCCTGGCTGGTGTTGCCAGGTACAAGCTGTGTGACCATGGGTAGGTCACTTAACATTTCCAGGCCTGTTTCTTCAGCTGTTGATAGGGATGTTGATGATGGCCCCCAGCCCTGGCTCCACACAGGTGATGAGAGCACTGGGCAAGGGCAGGTGGTGGCTGTCCTTTTGCAGGTTTGCCAGGTCAGCGCTCAGCAGCCCGTCCAGACGGAATTGCTCATGCGGTACCACCAGCTGCAGTCCAGACTGGCCACTCTCAAGATAGAGAATGAGGAGGTGAGTGGGCCGCTCTGCCCTGTAATCGATTTCCTTACAAAGGCCTGGCTTGTCGTGGAATGCATTAGAAATTAGGGTCCATCCATAAGATGGATTATTACATACCCATTAAAACTGGGCACACCAAGAATCTTTAAAGGGATGGGGGAATGCTCCCAAGATGTTAAGAACAAAGAGGATGTAGAACTCTATGTTCAGTAGTATCCTGAGTATGGTAAACTAGAGGAGGTGCATGTGTATCTGTGTTTATTCACAAGAAAAAATGCCTGGAAAGAAAGAAATGCTTTGAGATGTTAATTGTGATTATATCTGGGTAGAGGAATTATAGGTGATTTCTGTTTTCTTCTTGTGCTTTTCTCTGTTATCTGCATTGAGTTTGTGTTATTTTGATCATCAAAGATAGCTATAGGTATTTTAAATTACACAATGTAATAAAAAAGCCCAGGGCACACCGAATGTGTGATGGATCCTGAGCCCCAAGGAACTTCTGTCTTGCCTTGGCCAGCACACCTCCCACGTGGCTAGTGACACAGGATCGCCCCTGGGAGGGCACGAATGGAAATACCAGCTGTGGTGTGTTTTGATGTGGACCGAGGAAGCCAGATGGGAAACATTCCATTCCAGCCTGGATGCCTTTATGCAGGGAGGATGTCAACCAACTACAGGCCCCTGGAGAAAGGACAGCAGGATGTGAGGAATGTCACCTAAAATCTTGGGCAAGTTTATCACCGGAAAGTGCAACCACAGCTGGAGATGGGGAGTCATGGCCCCTGTCTTCACATCTCAAGAGGGCTGTCCTGGGCGGAGAGAGCTGGTTTGCTCCATGTCTTCACAAAGGACAAAACTGGGACAGACGTGAGACAGATTGTCACGCAGGACGATAACGAATCAAAGCTGACCCTGGGGGGAGGTTATACAGAAATGGATTATGTTTTTATTTTTCAAACCCGAGGAGAGAGAGGAGATGAAGGAAGTATTCTGTATCCTCCCCTGAAACATTTTCAATTGTTTACATGGAACAGTATATGGATAACAATATTAGTGGGGTTTAAATTGGAAAGCAGGGCCCCATAGAGGAGAATGATGCAAAAGTTCCTCTGTATAGGCTGTTCGTGGCTATGGAAATGCTTAATTTTGAACCTGAACTACTGTCAGGCTGTGTTAGAAAGAACTGATCCATACATTTATTCATTCACAAGTATTCTTTCAACCAGTATTTTTCAAGTATTTATTAAGTACATTCCATGCTCTAAACACTGTGCTAGAGGCAAAGTAAAGTGAGTGAACAAGAAAACATAGTGCCTCCTATCCTGGAGATTATAGTCTAGCAAAAAAAGATAGATAGATAAAACATTAAAGCAGTATGCAAAATATCAAGTGATGGTGGGCACTAAGTTAGGAACAGTAGTCAGGGGGCTCTGATGTCTCCAGGAAGTGACATTTAAGTGGAGATCTGAGTGACAAGAAAGACTTCGGGTGACAATAATTTAACAGTGAATGTAGATGCAGTTTCTCCCCTGACTGTTTTTGGAGTGACCTTCCATCGAAGTATAGGGTACAAGTCAGTGAAGGGATGTTGCGAGGTCAGGTCTCGTGTGTTCTGCACGTGTAGGCTTCTGGGGGTCCCACTTGACTCCAGGAGAGAAGTTGGGATCCTGGAGGACTGGCTCAGCATGATCTTCCTCTCTTTTCTCATTTCTCAGTCAGGCTTTTGATAAGTCAGGGGCAGATAGCCAGAGAGTATGTCCACTGAGGATGGCCCCTCATCCTATCTAGACTCTATCCTCTCATCTCTCTGGATGAGCACTCAGAATATTTCTGCTCAAGGGACCTGCCTCCTATTGGAGGAGCTCGTGTGGGGCTATATAATCAGGAAAAGAGAAACAAACCTGGAAACCTGGCTTCCTTGTTTGTCACAACATTCTCCCAGGTTCTCTTCGGCAGAAGCAATCCAATACAATGATGTTAGACTGGGCAACATGGGTTCTCACCCTAGCCAGCTCGCTGGCCTTATACTCCACATCAGTATAATGAGAATGATCATCTTTGTCCTGCCCACCTCCTAGAGGCTATACGTGAAAGAAATAAAGTGGGGAAAAGGATTTTGAGGTGTGAAAGGCATTTTGAGGCTGAAGGGTTTTTGTTGACATGCTGTGTTTCTCCAGGTTAGAAAAACTCTGGATGCCACCATGCAGACCTTACAGGACATGCTGACTGTGGAGGACTTTGATGTTTCTGACGCCTTCCAACACAGTCGATCTACAGAGTCTGTGAAGTCGGCTGCCTCTGAGACCTACATGAGCAAGATCAACATTGCCAAAAGGAGGGCCAACCAGCAAGAAACAGAAATGTTTTATTTTACGGTAAGTGGTGTCTTGGACCCAGAACTTACTGTCTACTGACCTGCTGGCAGTGACTTTTGGGGGAACAGCCCAAGCTAGGGGGAGCCAGCAAAACCATGTGGGTCAGTTAGAGCTAAAAAGTTTCCAATGTGCTTCTCAAATGAAGTTGCCTTGGCTTTGTGAGATGCAAAAAGGTGAATTACCAGTGGGGAGCATCAGCATTGATCCTGGATTGATGGTTATTGCAGTTAACCTACAAAACCCCAGAGAGTTGTGTTCCATAGGGTATGAGGGAAATGGCTCTTAGCCTAGTGGAAGCCCAAATAACAAACCTAAAGTTTAATGTACGGTTGTCACATTGAGGTATCTTAAATTTGGGTGTGGGCTTTAGAAACCATGCCCTGAATGATCTGTGCAAACTGCTGGTAAGTTGTCAGCCCATCATGTAAAATCCCAGATTATATGCATTCCATTTTGCTGGGGCAGGGAAGAACAAGGTTAGGGGGCACTGGATCTTTGTTCAACATGTGTTGAGTGAACATAGAATTTTGGGGGTGTAAGGGACTTCAGATCTTCCATCTGATGTTTGATCACATTCAACCCTATCCCTACCAAAAAGGCATCCAGCCTCTGCTTGAACAGACCTAGGATTAAAAGTTCCTTCCTTCTCCAAACAGCCCTATTGTCTGGCCTGTGGCCAGCAGTAGATATTATGATGTATTCTGTTATCTCTACTTCACTGGGATTTCTGGTCATTCATCTTGATCCTGTTCTCTGGGGCAACAGAGAGGATAATTCCACAAGACAGTCTTCGGTGTGCTTCTAACGAGCTAGGTTTTCATTTCTCCAGGCTAAACATACCTGATATTGTAAATCCTGCCTCATAAGCTTTCATTTTGAGTGGCCTCAGCATCCTGGTGTCTCTTTCCTGAACTTGTTCCTTTTATTGATGCCTGTGTTAAAGCGAGACTCTGAGCAGTGATCTGACCAGCACAGACTAGAGCTAAACTCCCGCCTCCTCCCACCCTAGGTGCTATTCTCCTTTCCATACATTCTAAGATCATATTCTTTTCGTTTTGTTTTTATTTTTATTTACACATTTTAATTCCAATATAGTTAACATACAGTGTTATATTAGTTTCAGATGTACAGTATAGTGATTGAACAGTTCTGTGCATTACTCAGTGCTCATCATAAGTGTACTCTGAACCCCCTTTATCTGTTTCACCCAACCTTCCTCCCACCTCCCCGCTGGTAACCATCTGTTTGTTCTCTATAGTTAAGAGTCTGGTTTTTCATTTGTCTCTTTTTTTCCTTTGTTCATTTGTTTTGTTTCTTAAATTCCACATATGAGTGAAATCATATGGTATTTGTCTTTCTCTGACTGACTTATTTTACTTAGCATTATACTCTTTAGATCCATCCATGTTCTTGCAAATGGCAATATTTCATTCTTTTATATATGTATATAATTCCTCAAGAAATTATATGTATTTATACATGCCGTCTCTTCTTTGTGCATAAATCTATCAGTGGGCACTTGGGCTGTTTTGATTTGGCTATTATAAATAATGCTGCAGTACATATAGGGATGCATATGTCTTTTCACATTAGTGTTTTTGTATTTTTTTGGTAAATACCCAGTAGTAGAATTACTGGATCATATGGTAATTCTATTTTTAATTTTTCGAGGAAACTCCATAGCGTCTTCCACAGCAGCCACACCAGTATGCATTCCCATTAACAGTGCAAGAGGGTTTCTTTTTCTCCACATCTTTGCCAACACTTGTTTCTTGTGTTTTTGATTTTAGCCATTCTGACAGGTACAAGGTAATATCTCATTGTGGTTTTGATTTGCATTTTCCCGATGATGAGTGATGTTGAGCATCTTTTCATGTGTCTGTTGGTCGTCTGGATGTCTTCTTTGGGGAAATATTTGCTCATGTCTTTTGCTCATTTTTTAATTGGATTATTTGGGGTTTTGGGGGAGGTGTTGTAGAAGTTCTTTATATATTTGGGGTACTAATCCTTTATCAGATATGCCATTTGCAAATATCCTCTCCCATTCACTAGGTTGTCTTTTAGTTTTTGTTGATTGTATCCTTTGCAGAAGCTTTTCATTTTGACACAGTCCCAATAGTTTATTTTTGCTTTTGTTTCCATTATCTCAGGAGATGTATCAAGAAGAATGTTGATACAGCTGATGTCAGATGCCTGAGCTGTCTTCTAGGATTTTTATGGTTTCAAGTCTCACATTTAGGTCCTTAATCCATTTTGAGTTTATTTTTGTGTCTAGTGTAAGAAAGTGTAGTTCAGTTTCATACTTTTGCATGTAGTTGTCCAGTTTTCCCAGCACCATTTGTTAAAGAGACTCTTCTTTTTCTCATTGTGTATTGCATCCTTTGTTGTAGATTAATTGACCATATAATTGTGTGTTTATTTCTGGGATCTCTATTCTGTTCCATTGATCTTTATGTCTGTTTTGGTGCCAGTACCATACGATTTTGATAACTACAGCTTTGTAGCAGATCTTGAAATCTGGGGTTATTATGCCTTCAGTTTTGTTCTTCTTTTTCAAGAGTGTTTTGGCTATTTGAGGCCTTTTGTGGTTCCATACAAATTTTAGGATTATTTGTTTTAGTTCTGTGAAAAATGTTTTTGGTATTTTGATAGGCATTGCATTAAATCTGTAGATTGCTTTGAGTAGTATGGACATTTTAACAATATTAATTCTTCCAATCTATAAGCATGGAGTCATCTTTCCCTTTGTTTTTACTTCAATTTCTTTCATCAGTGTTTTATAGTTTTCAGAGTATAGGTCTTTCACTTCCTTGGTTGAGTTTATTCCTAAGTATTCTATTATTTTTGGTGCAATTGTAAATAGGATTGTGGTTTTAATTTCCCGTTCTGCTACTTCATTATTAGTGTATAGAAATGCAACAGATTTTCTATATTGATTTTGTATTCTGTGACCTTACTGAATTCATTTATCAGTTCTAGTAGTTTTTTCGTAGTGGCTTTAGGGTTTTCTATATATAGTATCATGTCATCTGCAAATAGTAAAGGTTTTACTTCTTCCTTACCAATTTGGATGTCTTTTATTTCTTTTAGTTACGTGATTGCTGTGCCTAGGACTTCCAGTACTGTGTTGAGCAAAAGTGGTGAGAGTGGACATCCTTGTCTTGTTCCCGACCTTAGGAGAAAAGTTCTGTTTTTCTCCACTGAGTATCATATTAGCTGTGGGTTTTTCATATATGGCCTTTTTATGTTGAGGTACATTCCCTCTACCTTCTTTGATGAGGATTTTGATTATGAATGGATCTTGTACTTTGTCAGACGCTTTTTCTGCATCTATAGTTTTTATCCTTCCTCCTATTGATGTGATGTATCACATTGATTGATTTGTGAATATTGAACCACCCCTGCAACACAGGAAAAAGTCCCACTTGATCGTGGTGGATGATTTTTTTAATGCATTATTGGATTTAGTTTGCTAACATTTTGTTGGGAATTCTTGCATCTATATTCACCAGAGATATGGGCCTACAGTTCCCTTTTGTTGTAGTGTCTTTATCTGATTTTGGTATCAGGGCATCATAGAATTAATCTTGAAGCTTTCCTTCCTCTTCCTATTTTTGGAATAGTTTGAGAAGAGTAGGTATTAAGTCTTCTTTAAATGTTTGATAGAATTCACCTGTGAAGCCTTCTGCTTCTGGACTTTTGTGTGTTGGGAGTTTTTTGATTGATACAATTTCATTGCTGGTAATCAGCTTGTTAAAATGTTCTATTTCTTTTTGATTTCGTTTTAGGAGGTTATGTGTTTATAAGAATTTATCCATTTCTTTTATCTTGTTCAATTTGTTGGCATGCACATTTTCATAATCTTCTCTTATAACTAAGATTGTATTCTTTTTTTTTTTTTTTTTAAAGTTAATGTCAGTTAAGTCTCTATTCCCTATGTACTGCCATTACACCAGGCTACCTTTCTGCTAAAGGATATGTAGCTGATGTGTTGGGTCAGTGTTAGGTTTCTTACCAGTTAGATTTCCTCTTGATGGATTTAGTTCATGGCTTCAGACTGTCAGGATCTTGTTGCAGTGGTTCAACATATGTGCTGTCCCTTCAGACTTAGGTTGTCTGCAGATTCAGTGAGTGTGGCTTTCATACCTTAAAGTTTGTCAGTGAAAAAAAAAAAAAACTAATAGTTATGCCACAACCAAGGCCAAAGACAGAGTTGTTTGAAACATGCCACTAGGCTGATAGTGATCCACTGTATCAACACCTCTAGATGGCGGTCATTTAATGAGTCACAAACCCACCCAGTTCTGACACCCAGCTCCATCTTGTGATAGGCCTTGTCGAATCCTTTTTTGAAATCAAACAGTTGACATATATTGCATTTCCTCAGTCATCACTGTTTGATTTTGTTGTTTTCAAGAAAGGAAATAAGACTAGTCTTGGTGAATCAGCCCATGCCAATTTCTGGGGTTCACCACTTCCATTGGGCGCCTACTGTATTTACAAAGAGAATTTTATGGGTCACAGAGATTTAAGGAAGCAGTGCACATGAATATGAATTCACTATGACAGCGGAAGCAAAGAAATTTGGGTGGCAGAAGCAGAGAAAAGGGGGTCTGGCTGACTTGAAAGGAAAAGAATTCACCAGTGTTCATGATTAAGGGTCATGGGTATTATATTTTCATTTTAATATTTAATCTATCAACCTGGTTGGCTAGTACACCTCATGACTTGATGTTATGACATTATTTTAGGCACTTTTAAGGACATAATATTCCTCTTAATTTTTTTTTTTTTTTCAACGTTTATTTATTTTTGGGACAGAGAGAGACAGAGCATGAACGGGGGAGGGGCAGAGAGAGAGGGAGACACAGAATCGGAAACAGGCTCCAGGCTCTGAGCCATCAGCCCAGAGCCCGACGCGGGGCTCGAACTCGCGGACCGGGAGATCGTGACCTGGCTGAAGTCGGACGCTTAACCGACTGCGCCACCCAGGCGCCCCCATAATATTCCTCTTAATGCAAGCATTGGTACAATTTGATAGTATTCTTTCCATCGTGGGTCACATAGGAAGCCTGGATGAAGCTTGGAAAAAGTAGGCAAAGTCTATGGGCTCCAGAGCCCCGGGGTGTAATTTCCACTAACCAGTGAATTGCCCACCCAGGTGAGTTACCTGGTTGGGATTAGAGCTTCAACTACCTGGGGCAGCAAGGCATGGTGGAGAAAATACCTGCTTATACCTCAGCTCTGCTTCTCATGGCAAATTTTTAAACATGTGATAAGAGCAGAGCGTGTCATTACTGGAAGCATCCATAGAGAGCCTAGGGGAGAGCGTTTATCAAACTGAAGTGTGTATTCGAATCATGTAGGAAGCTTGTTAAAAATGTAGGCTCCCAGCATACCACCCTCCCCGAGGTGGGCCCTGGGAAATTGAACACTTCTGATCCTCTGTAGTGCCTTCCTCAGGGGTAAAATTAGGGGTTAGACTCACAGTATTCTTGAGCAGGAATCTGCATTTTGATCCTCTTCCCAGCTGGTAGGAGGCTGCCAGTCCCTGCACCACACTTGGAGAAACACTGCAGGTCAGTTATCACTTTACCCTGAGGAGGGCAGTGAGTAAGCTGCCCAAGGTGGCACTTTAAGCTCTGAGCTTCTGTCCCCTTCTGGCAAGAATGGGAATGATGATGCCCCCCCCACCCCACTCTTTGCCATCCAAGATTGTGATGAGGACCAAAGGTACAAGCTTGAAAACTTTCAGGTGCTCTTTGGTACAAGGGGAGTGGTTCCTAGGAGCCAAGGTCCTAGGCGCCAAGGACTGTGGCTGACGAGATACGGCACCATCGTCTCCTGCCAGTCCCTCCGTTCCAGAAACCTATCCAGATGGGGCCAGGTGAGGTGACCTCAATCTTATCTGTACACGTCAGCCCCCAGTCCCTGGAACTTTTCCCTACAACTGTTGTCAATAGGATGATGGTGATGTTCCAGATGCTCCTTTACACGTCATATTGGAGTGTCCCGAGCCTCTACAGTTCACTTGTTTGCTCCTCTGCACCCTTTTCTGAGCATTCTGGCTGGGGCAATAAAATGGATTTCTTGGTGAGAAACTAGCTGGCAGATTTGGGGCAATCACACCATCCTGTGCCTTTGTTTTTGGGGCGTTTGCAATTGCCTTTGCATCTGCTGAGAATGTTCCTTCCCCATGTGCTCACGTGTATCCACACAGCCCCTTCCTCACCTCCTTCAGGCCTTGGTTCACATGGCAACTATGCAGTGAGGTCTGCTCTGGTTCCTAGTCCCCCATTCCTGCCTTATTTTTATCCATAGCATTCACCAGCGTCCGACCAATCGTGTATTTTACTTTCTTTATTAGCTTATTGTCTCTCTTCCCACTCCTCTCTGTCAACCCCCACGAGATCAGAGCTTCAGCAGAGTTTCTCAGCACTGGCTACATGCCAGGCACAGCTGTAGGCACTGGGGATCCGGAAACAAATTGGGTGTGGACCCCACCAACAGCAGCTCACAGTCTAGCAAAGACATGCCCCAGCAGAGAGGGGTCTGGCCTGTGCTTACGTGATGCAGGGTGGGCCAAGGAAAGCTGGTACTTGTGCAGAGGTGTGGCTGAGGTCCAGCTCAGTTTGAGCACAGGTAGATGTGTTTCTGTTCCCAGTGACTCCTGTCCCTCTGCACTGCTCTGAAACACATTGTACATGACAAGGTCCCTGAACTCGAAGCAGCCTGGGAGTCCCAGGGACGTGGGGCAAATCAGATCTTTATGCCAGCCTCACCTGTCTCCTCTGTAAAAAGCAGAAAAACGTATCCCCCAATGTAATTGAGGTTATTTTAATAGGAATGTCTTTAGGGGCCTGCAAAGCCCCTCCTCCTTCGGAGTGGGGCCAGATGAAAGGAAGGTTCCTTCGCAGGCTCCTCTGTAACAGATCTGATAAAGCGCTCTTGCCTCAGCTGTGTGCCCCCAGAGACGGCTCCCATTTTTATTGCTCGTGGCCCAGAAGCCCAGTGGAGGCTTGATGACTAACGAAGCTGTCTGCTTGGGGCTCAGTCCCCAGTCCTCACCTGACAAAAGCACCTTTCGCAGCTCACATTCCCCCTGAGCTTTCTTTGTGTTCCCCCAGACTGCCCTGAAATGCCCAGGATGGGACGGTCGCACTCGGCAGAGCTGGGGTCTGTGGAGAAGTGAAAAGGAGCAAGTCAGAGGTCCTTCTTTTCCCCATGCTGGGGTCCTTGAGGGTGGCATAATCTCCCTCTGACCTCCCTGGCATAGCTGTCGGTTTTAGAGGCAGAGACCACGTGACTTGGCCTTGCAGTCTGTAATGTCCTTGTGCCTTGTGTTTTACAGAAATTTAAAGAATATGTGAATGGCAGTAACCTCATCACTAAGCTACAGGCCAAGCATGACTTACTCAAGCAGACCCTGGGTGAAGGTGAGTTGGTTGGAAGGCAGAGGCCTGTGAGGAGGGATACTTGTTTTGTCGTGGTCCCCTGGGTCATTTCAACTTGAGACATGGGCACTTGGTTGAATGAGGCCTGGTAGCACAGCCACCTGGCAGGACTGGGCAGGCCAGTACAGATGCTAAGAGGGGTCTAGTGTGGCTGCAGAAAACATGGGGCAACTATGTTCGTTTAGGTTCTGGGGGAGAGTCCAAGGCAAAGTGATGAGAGGGGTCCCCAGCAGGTAGGGGGTGGGGATCCAGGAGCACAGAGTTCTGCATTGCTGTTTTTTAACAGGTACTGTTTGCCAGGAATACTCCTAGAGTGTCTGGCCAGGCATCTAGGTCCAGAAAAGAAAAATCCATATGTGTATTTTGGTCCTTGAGGGATGTGGGGAGTAGGCTTAAAACTGCGCAAAGGCCTCCAATGACAGTTGGAATAAAATCCAAAGTGCTCTCACAGTACATGAGGCCAAAAGGTCATTTGAACATTACCCTTTTCACTGACCATATTTATCATTGTCTACTCCCTTACTGTGCACCAGCCACTCTACGCTCCTTTCTGCCCTTTAAAACTCATGAAGCTCATTCCTGCCCCAGGGCCTTTGCATCTGCTGTTCTCTCTGCCTGGAATGCCCTTAACCCAGATCTCAGTATGGGTTGGCTCCTTATCCTTCAGCTTTGTCAGCAGAGGTGTCACTTCCTCAGTGAGACTCTCCTTGTCACCCAACCTCAAGAAATCACCACCTCTGTCCCAACACTCTCTGTTTGATTTTCTTCATCTCATTCATCACCATGTGAAAGCACCCTATTTATTATTTGTTCATTTGCTTATTATCTTTGGGTACATCCCCACCCCAACTGTCTCATATCTTCTTTCCAAGTAGGGACTTCCTTGTTTATTTTGTCTACCACTTTATCTCCGGTGCCTAGAATAGTACCTGGCTCACAGTAGCCATTCAGTTAGTCATTGGATGAATGTTGAATGGGAAGGTCACCAGGACACGAGCCTGGCCCCAAGGTCAGGGATGGCTTGCAGCAAATTGTGGTGGCCCTGGAAAGTGGTGTGACTGTCAGCTATGAGGGGGATGAGCTGAGCTGGGCGTTTCTGAAGTTGTGAGGCCCTGCTTGAGCCCCACATCCAGATATACTCTTGTATTCTGTTGGAGAGGTCTGTTGGCTGAAGGGTGTGTTCTATGTAAAGGAAAAAGAGCATGGGGTCCAGGAAACGGGATTTCCAAAGTGATGATACCAGTAGATCCCAAGACGACAGCTTGAAGCAGGCCTAGAGATCACCCAGGAATTTTCCAGGGAAGTAGGAGTGTGATAGGTAAGAGTCATAGGGGGCATAGCACCCCACTCTTCTCCATACAGGTGCCCATTCTAGGGGCTGTGCCCTGCCCACCCAAGCCTTCCCTGACACTGTCCACTCGGCACCGATCAGGGGGACAGCTGGAATCTGCAGATGCTTGGCATTTGTGAGCCCCGTGCTTTAGAGGAAACAGCGAGAAATTAAACCATTTCCCAGCCCCAAGGTGCTTCTAACCTAGCGAGGAAGACAATTCATGAATTCATAAAAAATTTAAAGCGATAACATTAAGTTGCACAGAAATACTAGGTGAATTGCCAGGTGAACAGTACAGACTCTTAAGAGTATGAGCCAGGAGTGGAAGGGATCACCGTGGGCCCAGAAGAGCCGGAAAGGCTTCAAGAAAAATGAGTAACTGGGGCTTGGAGTAGTAATCAGGAGGTTAAAACTAATATCAGTAGAATTTTTTCAATCAACTTTATTGACCTATAACTTATGTACAATAAAATCCACCCGTTTTGTGTAGAAATCACTTGTGACAAACATATGTACCCAGATCAGAATATAGAACATTTCTGTCACCACAAAAGCCCCTTTGAACCCCTTTGAGGTGAATCCTTTCTCCACCACCCCAAGCAACCACTGATCGGATTTCTGTCAGCATAGATTAGTTTTGTGTCTTCTAGCTGGGCAACTTCTGGGGGTGATAAAAATGCTCCTGATTTGGTGTATACTCAGGTGTATACATTTGTCAGACCTCATTGATCGGGGTAAGGGTGGGAGCAGTGAGTTGCATTGGGCTTTTTTTCCATTTCCCCTGACACTCCTCTACATTCTGCCCATCCTGACATTTCCATATTGGGCCAGAAGAGTGGGGCGCATAGGAGTAGGAGAGCCAGAAAGTCCTAGGGAAGAGCCAAGCTGGCGTGCCAGGGACAGCTCCCATGACTAGCATTAAAAAGGAGGATTGGTTTTATAGCCAGTGGCCCCTGGGGGTTGGAGGCTGTTTCTCAGAGCCATGTACCAAAAGGCAAGTCCCTATGAGTTGGTTGGCTCCTTGTATGTTCAAAATCAGGAGCCCTGGTTTTAGAAAAGTAGATGTTCTTTTAGAAAATAAGATCCCAGATGAGAAGGTGCTTCTCTCCAGCTCACCCATGTGTGCTATCAGATGCAACCGTTTATTACTGCCCTTGCCTGAATGAATAGCCTTGATGAAATAATAATAAAAATTAGTTTGGGTTGGCATAACCCCTGACCCATTTGGTCTCCCAAGTTTACTTAGCCTTCAGCTATACCTTGCTCCAAGATGTGATTTACCAGTCCTCCTTCTGAGTTTTAGGCTGAATAGCAATGAAAAACTGCAGGAAAATGTGGCTTCCGAAGTGTAAGGGCAGCTAAGAAAGAAAGAGCCATCCAGAAGAATCTCAGTCCTGTTCTCTAGTAAGCCAGCAATGGAAAAGCTTTGTGCCTCTTTTGAAAACTGGGATGGGCCTTGTTAGACTGGTCAATTTGGGTGAGGATTTTTTTAATAGACTTTGTTTTAGAATAGTTTTAGATTTACAGAAAAGTTGCAAAGATAGTACAGCTAGTTCCCATAGATGCCACATCCAGTATTTCCTGTTAATTGACATTAACAACTCATCATAAGTGAGTATGGAGTATTCGTTACAAGTAATAAACGCTGGTCCATTGTTATTTCTAAAGTTAACAAATTGTCCAATTACTGGAAAGAACTGCAGCTGAGACCAAATCTTGAGTCACTTTTGTATCCCCACTGCCTGATAAATGTACATGTGGATTCTGAGGGCACCGGGTGAAAGGGGAGAACGTGCACTGACTTAGATTGGTCACGTTCTTGCCTGTTGGGCAAAGCGGACATGGAAGAAATTAAGCAGGCCAAAACAAGCTCAAGATCTTGGCTCCTTTATTTTTCTGAGTGTCAACAGACGATTCACCTCTTCTTGCGCGTGCTGATTCTTCCATTCAGTAGAAAGCTTCCCTAAGAGTGGGCCGGGGTAGGATTACACCTGCATCAGTGACCTTTTTATGCCCTTTGAAGGCTATTTTGTATTGGGAGGGGCAGTCTGGAAATTTTGGTAGCAGGTGAGAAATATGGGGCCAAGTGGAATATTTTGATTAAGAAGATACAAAGCTTGTTTCTTGTTGTTGTTTTTTTTTTTAATGAAATGTGTCATATAATCCATTTCTCTTAAGTCGTCTTTTGACAGCATGGCTCAAAGAAGCCACAAGTTAGAGGAAACACATGGTCTTTAGGTCACACTCAGAAGCAAAGTTTTTAACATGATTGATCCCAGACACATAAGTCAAAAAGCTTCTAGGTGCCCTGCAAAGTGGCATTCCGTGTTGTAAACATCACAGCCACATCTTGGGAACAAGAACGCACCCTATATGCCCTTGGCTGTTGCTATGCCACTGTTTTTGGCCATAGGATTCTTAGTTTATCATCCTGTCTTAGTCTTAGATCCCTGACCTTTTTACTGCTCTGGGTAGTCTATAAGCTCCAGGGTTTATACCCAAGATATGGGTGGTGTTTCAATTTACTATAGCCTCTCAAGAATGAATAGTGCATTGTCTATAAAAGGGATGGGACATAACCTTTTCAGACCAAGATTTAATAGCACATTATAGAGCCAGTGTTTGCCAGGACCAGACAGTCTGACCTTCTGAAAATGACTGGGCCACTAACTATAAAATATATTTTTAAAAATCCCAGTGGGTCTCAGAAGGTAAAGGGCAGAACAGTTTTGATTTCTGATATTTTCTAGGAGTTGCGAAAACAGATTCCGAAAGATGTTGGTAATGGGGTTCTTGAGAGCTAGAATAGGAGTCTAAAGCTGACAGGGAATATATTTGATTCCTTGCTGGAGGAAAGTCTGCCTTGAGTATGTTTCTGACATTGCACTGCAGGACTTCAACACTTAGATTCCTACCTCCACACTTCTCCCCTTTCTGCCCTTATCTGTCCATTTATCTGTCCATCCATTGTCCAAAGCATAGATGCTACGCTCAGCCTGGAGGGGGAGAACAGTGAACACAAGACAGACAAGGTTCCTGCTGTCATGGGGAACAGAGACCTCGAACAGTAAACAAACTACTAAATAAAGAATTACAACCATTTTAAGTGCCATGAATGGGAAATTGGGGCTGAGATAGAGAACAAATGTTCATATGGGGGAGGGGGCGGGAGAGGAGACCTGCTTTAGGTTGGGTGAGCACTGAAGCCTCAGGGCGGAGGTCATGTTCAAGCTGAGACTGAAGGGTGAGAACACATCAGCCCTGTGAACAACTGAGGAAAGAGTGTCAGGGCAGAGGGAACAGCATGTGTGAAGGTGGGAAGGAACATGGTGAGTCAGGACTAAAAGAAGGGGAGGGTGGCTAGACCTTAATGAGCACATAGAGGAGTGTGCATTTTTGGAACTAAGAGAGGGTGGAACAGGAAACACCTCGTAGGTCCCCTTTGGAGTCAGAGTTGCACAGCTTACTGCAGCCATAAGGGAAATTGTGTGTTCTTATAGTTAATGCAGGCCATTGGCCGACCCCTTTCGTGGGTTGCTTTAGCTGCAACTCGGGGTCTTGGGTCTGTATGAAACCTGTAGCTCAGATTGGCATCTGGTGGGAGTTTGTCTGAGACTACAGACACATAATAAGATTATGCATAAGAGATATGTCAATTTTGTCTAACGTTTCGCCTTTCTTGCTTTGGTCTTTGGCTCCAGTTCAACCAAATGTAGTAACCCTTGTAACTGCTTGTGGCATTGGTTAGGAATTAAAGAATTGTGTGTTGATTCCCTGCCGTGTTTTATTTTCAGACTTCTGTTATTCTCTTCTTCCCCTCATTTTTGCCCCTATCCTCATTCGGTATTGTTTTCTGTAGAGAAAATAAATGCTCGGTTCTTTCTTTTAAAAAGTACTTTCTACGCATCTGGCTCTTGATTTCAGCTCAGATCATGATCTCACAATTTGTGGGATCGAGCCCCGCATTGGGCTCTGTGCTGACAGCGTGGAACCTGCTTGGGATTCTCTCTCCCTCTCTCTCTGCCCCTCCCTCACTCACACTGTCTTTCTCTCTCTCTCTCAAAATAAATACACTTAAAAAATTATTTTAAAAAAAGTCCTTTCATGTGAATGCTGGATGGGATTCTAGAGTCTAGAGCTGTCCAGTATGGCGGCTGCCAGCCATATAGCTATCAAACGCTTGAAACATGGCTAGTATGGATTAAGATGTATAAAATGAAAACAAGATTTCAAAGCGTTAATACAAAAACTATATGAAATACTTTATGAATTTTTATATTAATATACATTGAAGTGATATTTTTGATGTATAAAGTTAAACACAATATGTTATTAAAATTAATTTCATTTCATTATTTAAAAAAATTTTTTTAACGTTTTTATTTATTTTTGAGACAGAGAGAGACAGAGCATGAGCAGGGGAGGGGCAGAGAGAGAGGGAGACACAGAATCCGAAGCAGGCTCCAGGCTCTGAGCTGTCAGCACAGAGCCCGATGCGGGGCTCGAACTCACGGATTGTGAGAGCATAACCTGAGCCGAAGTTGGATGCTTAACTGACTGAGCCACCCAGGCGCCCCTCATTATTATTATTATTATTATTATTTTTTGATAGAGAGAGAAAGCATGAGCAGGGGAGGGGCAGAGGGACAGAGAGAGAGAGAATCTCAAGTAGGCTCCAACTTGTGGCTCAATCTCATGAACTGTGAGATCATGACCTGAGCCTAAATCAAGAGTTGGACGCTCAACCGACTGAACCACCCAGGCACCCATCTTTACTTTTTCTAATGTGGCTGCTAAAAATCGTGGCTTACATTATATTTCTATTAGACAGCATGGCCTAGAGGTTCTCAACTGCACCATTAAAGGAATGAAGTACTGAATCATGCTGTATGGATGAACCTCAAAAGCATACGCTAAATGAAGGAAGCTAACACAAAAGACTGTGGATTGAATGCTTCCATTTTTGTAAAATGTCCAGATAAGCAAATCCATAGACAGAGGATAGATGAGCAGTTGTCATAGGCTGGAGAGGGAGAGAGGGAGTGACTGTGAATTGGCCTGAGGAATCTTTTTCATGTGAGGGAAATGTTCTAAAATTGAATTGTGGTGATGGTTACACAACTTTGAATATTTACTAAATCATTGAATCATACATTTCAAATGGGTGAATTTTTTGATATGTAAATTATGCTTCAATAAAGCCATTAAAAATAAAAGGGAAGGCAGTGGCTTGGAGTCTGCAATTCCAGGGGAATGGAAGATCTGGAGGTAAGATTAGGGAGTCCTCAGTCAGCACTTAGGTCACCCAGAGAGGGTGTGTAGAAAGAGAGCTGGGTGCACCTCCTGGGGGCAGATGAGGAGGAGACAGCAAGAGAAACTGAGGAACAGCCTGGAGGGTGGGAAGGACACCTGGCAAGTGTGGAGTCATGAAAATCAAGGAGAACACTTGGTAAGAGGAAGAGAGTGATTGACTGAGTTGATGGTGCTGAGAAGTCAGATAAGAGCAGAGAAGACGCAGAAGATAAGTGGATCCGGCCACACGGAGCAAGCAGTCTCTGTGGATGGTGAGACCAGAAGCCAGCTGCAGTGGTGTGAGTGGAGGAAGCAACAGTGCCTCTATAAAGCTCCTTCAGCAAGTTTTGCTCTAAAGGAGAGAAATGGGAATGGAGTTAGAGTGAGAAAGCGAGCCCAGGGAGGTTTCAAAACTAGGTTATACTTATCCAGAACATGTTTGTATGCTGATGGAAATGATCCAGAAGAAAGGAGATTGGTGATGTTAGAGGTGTCGAGGGGGACACTTGCAGAAGCAGAGGCCCCAAGAAGGGTGGAAGAGGTAGGACCCAGAGCACGGGCAGAAGGTCTGAGCTTTGGCAGAATTGGGATGCTTCCCCAGAGTACCAGGACGGGAGGTAGAGCGTGAATGGGCAGGCATAGGTAGGTGGGTGCATCGTATGGAGGCATGCCAAGACCCGTCTTACTGATTTTCTTCTCCAGGGAAGGAAGCGAGGTCTTCAGCTGAGAATGAAGGCTGAAGAATGAAGGGGTCGGGGTGGGGATGTGGCTGGGCTGAGGAATAACAAGAAGGTATCTTCTGGTTGCTGCTTTTCAGGGCCAAGCATATGACAGGTGCTCCACAAACCTTTGTTGGTATAAAGCAGTGTGTGAGTTCTCGAGCTTTGGCAGGCAGAGAAGGGATCACCCATGGTGCTTGTTAAAATGCAGATTCGTGGCTTCTTAGCTCAGAGATTCTGATTCAGGAGGCTCATGGGAAAGCAAAAAAACCTTGCATTTTTAACAACATCCCCAGAAAATTCTAAAGCATGTGGTCAGCAGGCTGCAGTTGGAAAATTGCTGGAAAGAAAAAAAAACATACATGAACAACACGAAATGAAATTTATGTGAACATAGCCTTACAGATAGGAGGCACTGGGGATTTAATGAGACTCCATTCTTTCCAGCAGACCATTACTTAGGCATAATTAGATTTCCCATTTCACAAATAATTAAGTTCGGTTGTTTCTTCTTTTTAGAAAAAGATGAATGTTCGCTGGTTAAAAAAGGAAAAAAAAAAACAATTTAACGTCAGTGTATACTTTTCTTTCCAGGGGAGAGAGCAGAATGCGGCACAACCAGGTAAGAGCTAGGGATCTTGGTTGTTTCCACCTGCTGCCTGAGGTGGGCGGGGTGGAGGGGAGGTGCAGGAGAGGCGGGAAGGTGGGAAGGTGGGAAGGCAGATGCTGCCGAGGAGCTCAGAGAAGCTGGGCTGTTCTTAAGAGTGGTCTAGCTTTTCCCCAGTGTCTCCAGGGGGGATGGTGTGGCTGTGCAAGAGAGAAGGCTGGCTGTTTTGCTTGTCCTAACACTGTGCTGGTGAAGCCACGCCCCCTACAGGCCGGTGCGGGGGAGGCGCCTTTCCCAGCTGCTGTGGGAAAGTGGGGGTATGTTCTGTTGGCGCTTTCCATCTGGTGGGACAGTAATATATATTGCAGAGTGGCTGAAGACGGACAGCAGAAGCCAGAGGCTGTGGGGGTAGCTGTTGACCTGTTTCCCCATCTGTTCTGTGGCTGCTGAGCAAACTGTCCGGCCCGGGTGGAGGGCCCATCCTGGGGTCCCCATTTGCCAAGGCTTTGGATTTGGCTCGTATGGCACACACCTGGGCATATGCATGTGCAGAGCCACATCAGTGCGCACAGATGCCCCTACTGCCCGCACCCTGGCTTCAGACCTCATGGGCACTTGGATGGACTGATGGGAGAGCCTTTTGCTGGGAAAGTAACAAATGGGCAACTTCTGCTTTCTCTCCAGCTTGCTCAACATTACCCTT
Source organism: Puma concolor (assembly GCF_028749965.1). Taxonomy (NCBI): domain Eukaryota; kingdom Metazoa; phylum Chordata; class Mammalia; order Carnivora; family Felidae; genus Puma; species Puma concolor. The sequence continues at coordinate 120,345,879 of NC_141668.1, forward strand.
GCGCTTTTCCTTGAGCAGACCAGAGCCAGTGAACACTTTCCACTCAGCAGCTGGTAGCTGAGGGGTTGACTTTCAGTGACTGGACCTTTCCTCCACTTTCAGAGTTTTGAAATCCATAAGCAGCCGTGTTGCTGTCTGAGTTGTTCCTTAGAGCCCATCCCTTTCTGAGTTCCCAGCAATAGTTATCCCACTGCCCAACACAAATTGAGCCAGTGGCCCAGAATCCTGGAAAGCTGTTATACTTGGCAAGAGGAAAGATGAACCCTCAACCCCCCTCCTGCTCATCTGGATGAGAGTTGGCTGAGAAGAGGCTTGGAAAGCTCTGAGGCTTTCAGTTTGCTGGGCCCAGGGTGGGGGAGACTGAGGGCTTTCCAGAAGCTCAGCTCTGCAGCTGTTCCGCTGGGCCCTGGCAGTCTGGGAATATCTGGATGATTCGTAATGCCAGGCAAGGACCTTCCTGTACAAGGGCCAGCAGATGTGCAGGGTCACTTTCTAAGAACCTTTCAGAAACAAACTCCTTATTTTCATTTTTCTGGCAAGAGGATGTTGTTGTAGTCTCCAAACAACAGAAGCCACATTTTACACCAAAGTCTGCAAATAGGAAAACAGATGGGGGATGAATTGAGCCATCCCTCACTTCCTCCTAATTCCTAGAACTCATGCAAAGGAAGATGGTTCCAGCAGATTTCATGAGAAATCTGTAATCGAACCCTTGGCCAGGGCCCAGGGTCTACCTCAGAGAAAAGTTGATGTTTTTGTTGTTGTTGTTGTTGTTGTTGTTGTTGTTTAAATAAAGCCATTTGAGAGATAGTCTTCCACACCCTCTTCAACCTAGGGCCTGGGAAATACAAGTTGGGACTACAGACCTCCCACTTAGATAAAGTAAACTGCAAACCCAGCCATCTGTACTCTGGCCCTTGGCCAAGGTCAGAGGCAACTTTGTTGGTAAACTGAAAGCTTCCCCTTCCAAAAATAATTTTAAATTCATTGTACAATTCACTGCCAACTTGAAGTGGTTTTTAATTTAATCCTAAAGGCCCTGGGTAAGATGTTTCTATGCTATGGCTCTCTGTATCTTCCACAATTTCCTGCCCAACGTTAGTGTCATTTTGGATGATCCTTTGAGCAGGTCCCCTCAGCCAAGTTGCTGCTGGCCTTGTATAGACAGACCAATTTTTGCACATGGGCTGCAACATGTTACATTTTTTCTCACACTTAAGAACTTAGAATAATCCCAATTCATAACCCTGTAAAATAGGCAGACCAGGTGCACGAGTGCACTTGAAAAGTATATGAATAAATGGCACGGTCAGATACAAGTATAGGGTTTAACTGTGATTATTTTAACTACAGACCGGCTTCCCTAACTCAGGTTGGCTTGTCCCCATGGTGTGGATTAGCCGTGAAATCACTTGAGATTTCTTGTCCAGATAGATGCAACCTGATGCGTACTCATGCACAGCTTCCAGGGGCCTGACTGCCACTGAACTACAGTGCACTACCACCATTTTGGATGTTCACACGCACGTCTATTGGGTTATCTAGGGAACATTTTAATCACTACCCTTTCGGTCACAGAATAATTTTGAGGCTGATTCCTATGTTGCCAGTATATGTTAATTTTTATCTTGGTTGAAAGGCAGAAAGGGGACATTGGTCTCTGGTTTCTCTCTCTTCCTCTCCGTGGCTTTCTCTGTTCCTGTTTTCCCTGCCTCTCTCTCTTTCTTTCTTTCCGTTTTGCTCTGCAACTGAGCAGCAGAAGAGATGGAAGGCTTAGGCTGCCCCACTTTCCTTGGCTGAGCTGCCCTCCTGCTCCCCACTTTGTGCCCCACCCAGCACTTCAGTAAGTCAAAATTGATTTGATGTCATGCAAAGTTGGGATAGCTACGTTTCCTTGTCAGAGATTTCCGGTCAGTGCACAGAACACCACACAAAGAAAGAAATCCCAGTGATTTGAGCAGTCCTTTGCTTTCTGGAATAGGCAGGAGAAATGGGAAAAGTATCCTTTTTCCTCTTTATTCCATTGTTTAAACTTAAAGAAAAAAACTCCTTTACACTTATTTTAAGGAAACCCTTCAGCCGGCCACCCTAGAATTGTTGGTATTGGGTGTCCAACACCTACATTAAGAATCTCTACTTTTGCTGGCCATGGGAGTTTAATAGATAATTTAGAGCGACTGCTAGATGCTCTGGGATAAAATCAACTTCCCAATTTCATGTTCACAACAGAATTTGGAGTAGGAAGAGCTGAATTAGCCCCAATCACATATTTTTTGTGTGCCCCTTGGGAAGTTTCTTAATTTCTCATGGGCTCATTTGCCTTATGTTTAAAGTGAATTTAGTAAGTCTTGCCTGCCTCACAGGGTTGTCGTGAGGGTATCACGCATGAGACAAGGAAACCATCTAAGAATGCTCACAAATAGAAACCCCAAACACTAGGGAGACGAGGTGGCACAGTTGCTATATCCTCAAGTTATTCCTAATCCCAAGATTTAAAACCTATGGCCTTGTGTCACATTGTTTACACTCTCTTTTGGCATTTGGAAGCTCCAAAGCGGATCCTTTGCCAGAAATACCACCCCCACATACCCACATCCTCAAAAATTCAGTAACTTACAAAAAAGAAATGACATGGACTTAGCTAACCAAATTGACATAGATCCAAGATGGGCTTGAAATAGTCTTGCCTGTTGTTTCTTTTCAAAATTTTGGTCTGTGCTGTTATTTTGGTTCCAATGTTTGGGTGGCATGATATTTGGATTCAGCTGTGTCTTTGCCCATGCATGTCCTGGAGCTAGCAGCATTTGCTCAGTACTCAAACACGTAGGAGAAGCTCACTAGATTCCCCTAGATGGCTGGGCTGCTGAAGAAGACAGGCACAACACAATGAGGCCAGTGAGCAGAGGCAGCATGAACCTCTTTCACCTTGATTGGCACCCCAATCCATAAGATTTCTTACCCGTCCACAGAAATCAATCAAGACTTTGGGGACCAGGTCTTTGCTCGTCACGTGTGGACATTAGCTGTGCCAGGCTGGGTCCCCACTTGTTGCTCCCTAAATTGTGAACCAAGCCATTTGAAAATGAACTGCCTCTCTTGGTTAGGGGCCCTTCTCCTAACCTCAGAAAGCCCTTTGCCCTGGAAGGCTGGCAGCATTGAGTCAGGCCAACTTGGGTGGCGAAAGATGAGCAAATAAGCCAACACAGGTATATGCATGGTGAGCAACTCTGGAAACTGGTCCAGTGTCTGTGGCTGTTTCACTGTTGCTGGTGAACTGTGGTATGGTTTCCCCTCCCTGTAGCCAAGAGTGGAGCACAGGGAATGGAGATCCTAAAGTAAAGCAAGACACTTTCAACCTGACCCATTGGGTCCTCCGCTGGCAAGGGTTAATGGGATGGATGGAGTCCTTGGCTGGAAACAAAAAAGTGCCCTAAGGCTCCATGACTGGCCCAGTTGGGAAAAATCTTGGCGTTGGAGCCATAGAGGCCTGAGTTTGGGGCCTGGCTCTGCCAGTTCCCCTCCCTGGGCCTCAGAGTCTGCCTCTATAAAATGGGGCCGTATATGCAGGGTTGAGCTGACGTTAAGGGTGATAATGGATTTGAAAGCGCTTGAATCAAAAGTGTACTTGACTAAAGAACAGGATATGATCATTATCTCGGGTCACCTGGGGACCCCAAAGAAGCTGTAGGCTCCCTCCAGGCATCAGTATCTTCATCTCTAAAATGAGAATAATAATTGCCTCGCTCTTAGATCAATGAAATAAAGATTAGTCAAGTGCATTTGAAATGCCAAGAGGCATTAGAAAGATCAGTGCCCTGGTACATTGGGAGTTGAGACTCGGTGATGAATTTAAGCCAAAATAATGAAAATTAACCCTTCCAATCATCATTGAAAGTGTCTTGCTTTCTCAGGCTACAGATTACATCTCTGTCCCCTGGTTCCTCCTCCATCTGGTCAGCTTTGCAGGATGACAGCCTCTGATTGGGGTTTCAGTGGTTTCCTGGATACATACTATTTCCCCCCTGTGATCTAGAATGCATCTGTGTTATGCGAGCATTGCTCCTAACTGACATTGTGGGTAAATTAAGATTCCCTTAAACATCCAAAGGCCTTCAGATGGAGCATTGGACACCAATGTGCCGAGGGTTCAGGGGTTTCCATTTGCATTTTGTGTTCTCCTTCAGCCATGGGTTTTAAAGAGCGTCTTTCCCAGTTGTATGTTTGCGTTGGTTGCTTTCTTGATTTCTTTTGTTCCATTTTCCCTAGGCCCCCCTGCCTTCCCCCTAAACCACAGAAAATGAGGAGACCTAGGCCTCTCTCAGTGTGTAGCCATAAACTATTTAACGGCTGTATGGAAGCGTTTATTAAGGTACTTGCTGGGGAGCCACGGAGTCCGCGAATGTGCCCAATGTAATGGCAGCCTTTCTCCACCTCCTCCCCTTGGCCAACAGCCCTACCCCGACCAACCAGAACTTTCAGTCGTGCCCTGGCCCCAGCCCTGGAGCAAGCTAGTTCCTCACTGAAGCCTGCTCTTAGCTTCAGTAAGGGCTTCTAGGCAGACTACTTTTGTCTCTGACCATTTGATCCTAAGTGCCTTCCCGGGATCCTCAGCCCCAGAGGAGGGATCGATCATGATGAAACCCATGGAGTCCAAGTGGGGTTGAAATGCCAGTGCAGTGGTCCCCGCCAGCCATGCTTTCCTGCTTCAGGAACTGCAGTCCTAGCTAGGCCTGAGGGACAGTTAGAGAAACCACCTTGCCTCACTTCACATCCATGCCTCCCAAGAGGCGATTGGTTAGAAGCAACACAAAGAAAATCCTGCAGATAAGAGTGTATTTTTATACAACTGATTGTTATTATTATTGTTGTTACTGTTGTTGTTGTTGTTGTTGTTGTTATTTTGGTTGAGACTATAGCAGCAAAGGAAACACATAAAATGTTTGAGAGAAAACTCTCCCACCTTGTTTTGCTTCTTGTTAGGCATTGAGCTGGGGTAGTCCCTTTAGAATTCTAGATTAACCCTGTACATCCTAAACTAAACATGAAAGTGTTGCAGCTCAGTGACTTTCTCTTTTCTTGCCTCCTGGATGCAAAGGGCAGAGGACCAAGGCATCCCAGATAGAATGAATGGCTCAAGGACACTGAAGCTGGCCACAGAATTGCAAAGGGAAGCAGGGGGCAGGGAAATGCTTGAGAAACATTAGTTAGGGGGAGCAGGGGAGAAGGTCCCTGCCAGTTATCTGAGAGCCCTCCGTTATCCAGCAAAGACACTTTCTGCAGAAAAGAAGGCTGGTGTCAAGCAGGAGAAAACTAAATGCTCTTCGGCTTTGCTGACAATTTAGGAGTGATGGAAGCTATCCCTGCTCAGTGTACTCTTTCCTCCGTCCTGACAGGCTGTGCACGGGACCTGCAGGATGGGGTGAGGGGGCAGGCATGGGACCAGGTAAGCAGAGCCAGCCTGGGTCCCAGAGCTGTCTCTGCCTATGGGCTGAGCTCTGGGGAAGGGACAGTAGGGAAGGGGACAGTGGAACATTAGGGGACCATTTGGGACGGTCCAGGGGCAGGGAGCAGCAAGGGGTGCTTTAGGATACCTAAAGGTGAGGCACGGAGGATCCAAAAAGGAGGGGTGCCCCTGGGTGCATCAGGAAAGAGGTACTGTTTGGAGGGGACCTGGAGTGAGCAGTTTGCCATCCAACAGGTCATGGAAGACACAGCTGCATCGAGTCCTTCTTTCTTTATCTCCCTTCCTGTCTCCACCAAGACTTCTTCTCAGTCCACCCTTACCCTTGGAAGAGCCACTGCCCATAGCTGAGAGGGGACCAAAAGGAACATTAGCTATTCTCCCTGCCTCCAAGGGGCATATAGGGCTGCTCGGGAGATTTTCAGCACAGAAAGCTAAGGTGGTTCAGGATGCACGCTCTGAATTACTGCAAGTAAGTTCCATGGGAGCTCAGAGCAAGAAGCACTGGGAGCCTTAGGACACAGGAGACTTCTGCAGGGGCACTGGGCAGGGGGGCAGGGGGAGGTGAGAAAAGGGTAGGAATAAAGCAGAGAGGAGCAGGACAGAAGTCTCTGAAAGGAGGACCACCATGAATGAAGGCCCAGAGACAGGCACGCCTTCCTGGATTTGCCCAGCTCTTTGGAAACCGGTGATAAGTCAGGGCACTTGGAAGGAACTGACTCCTATCCGACAGGACTTGAAAATTCGGTGTTCTGTTTAATGAAATAGTCTTTTAATAGAGAGCTCCTACATGCAGTGTGTGACTGCCAACTAATTTGACCTTCTTCCTCCTGAGAAACACATCAGAACTTCTTCAACCACACGTTTGCCCCCGGAGGAAGTCACCTTGGGAAGCCACCACATTCTTATGCTAAATATACTGTCAGGGCTGCTGTTGGTCAGTGTTCCTCAGAGCCTGTAGCATGGCCCTCGTCGGTGGTGCCCAAACTTCGTATCAGAACGGACGCCCTGGTCATTGGAAGGAAAAGCATCCTTCAGTTCAGCGCTGCCCCACCCCTGGAGGTAGAAAATGGCAAGAGGCATATGCTATAGAGGGGCTGGCTGTCCGGCTCTGAAAAGCCACTTAGCCTGTGTCACACTGTTGGAATAAGTGCCCAGCCTCTTCCTCAGGGGACTTGGAAGAATAACACTCATTTGGCTGGAAAAAAAAAAATGGTATATTTGTTAAACACGATTGCATTTCCTCCTAGTCACACTGTGCTTATGCCACAAACTCTCAGGGCAGCTCAACAAACTCTTCCGTGTGCCTGCTATGACTAGGCAGTGTGTAGATGCCCTTACATGCAGCAGGGGCTCGCCTTAAGGGTTATTCACTTTCAGAGAATGAGAAAGCAGTTATGATATATTCAGTCCTTCAGCCTTTGTGAATGGAGTGTAGTTCTCTCGTATGATTCACGTGCCGTCTGGAAGAAGATTCTGCATGATTGGAGAACGCCCAGCTTTGAAATGCCAAACCTGTGAAAGGTTTTTTGGTAAAATAACATCCCTGGGACTCCATGATGATGAGGGTTTTAGTGGGACGAGGCAGCATCCCCAGGTTAAGAATGATGGATACGTTTATAGATTTCTAGGGTCCTCGGAACATCCTTTTCAACATCCTTGATTTTTTTGTTGTTGTTGTTCCTCTCAGCCAGAAGGAAACCCAATTTTTATTATAAATTTTGAAGCCCACTTAAATTTTATTATAAATTTTGGGAGGCAGAGCCCTCACCCCATTTCTATAAAATGAGAATATTAATTACCTACCTCATGCATGTGTGACGCAATCAAATGGACTAATATATGCCATGTTTCTAGAGTACTCCTGGCATACTGTATGCACTATGGAAATACTAGCCATTGTTGTTGTCATTAGCTTTTAGGAGATTGTTCATACAGTCCCATCTGACAGGCTGTTTGCTCCATTCTAGGATTCAGGTCGTTTTAGCCAACGTATAATTCTAGTTGTTTAGATGCTGGGTACTGGACAGATGTCACCAGCTAGAAGGCATCCATCCTCCGCTTTCTCAGGTCAGCCTCTCAAGCAGCCTGGATGAGACGTGGCACCCACCCCAGAGCCTGACTGCTGTGCATATGGAAGAACGAACAGACCGTGCTCCCCTGAAAATGGGTGGTGTCAGTGGCTTTAGTGAAAGGAAAGGCTCCAGTGCTACCTACAAGATCATAACAACATTTTGACTCTTTACTGCCCTCCCTTCCGCAGGCCTTTCTCATCTTTGGGGTTCCCTGAGGTGTTCTCAGTGCCAGTGTGAGGGTCGGGGTAGGAAGGAGAGCAAAGCCAATGGATACCCAGGAAAAGGTACCCAGGGTGTTTGGTAGGAAAGCATGGGAAGCTGTTCGAATGTGGAATCAGGTGGAGTCCTGTCGGGTTGTATCCAGAGGGCACCTAATAAACACAGTCTTGGTACAATTAGCTTTTTACTAAGAATGAGGTTTCCTGAATTGACTTCCAGGGACAGTGTTACAGTAGACGCCTGAAGGTGTGTGCCCTCCTTTTTGTGGGCAGCTGGGCTAACCTTAAGGTGTCTTAGGTCGGCCCTTGCCCATCGGTGAGTAACAGCCCCTGTGTTGAGGAGAAGCTAAACATGGGATGAGGAGAAGGGGCTGAGCACACACCTCGGTACACACATCCCTGCACTTGACAAGGACTGATAGAGGCCCCTTTGCCACCTGGTGTCCGAGGCAGGCACCCTGGGAGGCTAGCTGGGGGCAGGGTGCAGAGCTCCTACGAGGCCCTGAGGTGCATGGGCGGCCCTCCCCATCGGCAGACTGGTTGGCAGTCTCCCCAGGACCGTTGCTGGCTGCCATTGCATTTCGGCGTTCACGGACTCTGAAGGATCTGCTTACTCTAACTGATCTTACTCCTGCATAATCTTTTCTTTTTCTCCTGCTCTGCTGCCTGTTTATTTTTTGTTATCAGAGGAAGAAGAAATGCTCGAACCAGGAACCAGGTATTTACTAGAAAGGTCCGTTAGCTCCATTCAACTGAATGGAACCTGTCTTTAGTACTGACCTCTAGAGCAGGGCTCACCATGCCTATTGCCAAAGGGTCCATTTTTCTATCCTCTCCCTGACCGTAGTTAATCAAGGTGTGAATTCACAGGTGGGGTGTGGAGGAACCCCAAAGGCATTGAAATCTGTGGGTGTTTTCTGTCCCTTTACGAGAGCATGTTACATATGCCTTATTGTTTCCTCACCTGAGGAGGCTAGTGATTTAATTTGGCCTCTTTTAAAGACAGTTTAAAAATGACTTTATGTTCTTTAAGTGACCCAAAATAACAGAGAGATCAACCAATCATGGAATCCAAGAGAAAACTACCCCTTGCCCAGCTCTTTGTGGCCATGGGCCCATCTAGGAAGATGTAATCGGAAGTAGATTCACCACCTCCCCCATAGACGTGTATATTTAGAGCTGTGTCTTATACAGCCTTTTTGACTAAGGTTGGCCATTCAATGGTCAATGGCTGACATTAGCTGTTTCCAGAACTTTTCCTCGTAACATGTTTATTGTTAAACAAAGCATCTGCCTGGATGTTTAGATTGTAACCTCAGGAGTAGACCTGGCCTTCCTTTCTCAGAGCTCAAAAGGACCCTTGGGGCCATCCTTACCTCCCATAGTGTGTTCTTCTTAATTCAAGCATTAGATACTGCCATGCTAGAAGGAGGCCTTTGAATCCTGCCTTTTTGTGCTTGAGCACTGGGAGGATAAGGGTTGAGTGGGGCAAAGTGGAGTGAAGGCAGAGCTCTCTTCAAGAGCAAACTCCAACCCTATCTGTCAGGTGGGTTCCCTCCCCTTCCCCGATGTGCCTGTCAACGTCCTGAGTCCTGATTTCTTCCCAGCTGAGTAAGAAGACAGAGCATTTCTTTAAAATTATCATAGCTATGTCTTTTCTGCACATAACTGGAGATTTTCTATTTTAACTGTTTGTGGAGACTTTAGGATTAGCAGTTCCTTGCTTATTTTCCTACTAATCCGATGGTACTAATATTCTGGCTTGAGTTTATAATCTGTGTCTGCATTGTCGTTTTTCCTCTGCCGGCTGCCATGCCCAGTACAACTCACAATTTCTTTTTTTTTCTTAAGGATTCAGGACAAGCTATACCACTTGTAGTCGAGAGCTGCATCCGGTACATCAATTTATATGGTAAGCTCGGTCTTGGGGCAGTGTTCTCAGCCCTCTTCAGAACAGGTGCTGGGCTGTTGTCAGAGGAAATGAGACGCTAATTCATCTTGGAAGGCTTCCTGTTACTTCCCTGCTTCCTAGAGAGAAAATGCTTCTTGGCACAGCTGCTGTGCTGAGTGCTCTTCTGAGCCTCATATGTCTGGGGACAGAAGGTGGTGGTGAGAACACCCAGGATCTAGGAGAACGGAGGGTCAGGGAAGGCATGGGTAGGAGGATCATGTCAGTTCCTTCCCCTCTCCTGCCCCGCGTCAGAGCTCTGTACTCCGAGCACTGAACGTAGCCAACCAATGAGTTAGCAGTTTGATTGCAATAAGCTCCATAAAGGAAATACAGGGTCTGGGATTTGCTGACCATGGTATCCCCTGTGCCTCTTTGCACCTCCATCTATTCATTCATTCACCTCTCGAAAACTGTATTTTCAGAGTGCGGAGCAGGCACTGTTCTGACAATGGGGAGGAATACAGGCATTGAATGCCTAAGACAGGGGAGGTGCGGACCTTAGGTAGCTTATGTTACCAATTAGAAGGGCAAGGAAATAAGTAGATAAATAATACAATTTCAGGTAGTGGCAATGCCTAGAGACTAATTAAAAGGGGATATAGAATGGCTGGAGGGCAGCAGGGCTGCTTTGGCGAAGGAGGTAAGGAGAAACATGTCTGAGGGGATGATATTTGAGTACAAGAAGCCAGCCATGCAATCTCCAGTGGAGAGCGTGGCAAGTATAAAGGTCTCGTGTAAGAAGGAAGACAAGTGTGACTGAATAGGAAGGAGCTAGGAGGATGGGATAAAAGACACAGGTGGTAGAAATTTGATATTGGCTAAGGAAAGACATAAACCAGCTTTTATTGAGCACGTACTATGTACAGACCAAACTTGGTTTAAAGCCTGCCTTTAAGAGGTAAACACTTTCCTAAATTATAATGCAAAGAGTTGTTTTATATAGAAAAACTGAATGTGAGGGAAAAGATCACAGTCACCCCATTACTTCCCACCTAAGACGAGAGAGGCCCCTTTAATCCCTTCAATTCCATAGATGACTGTTCAGTCCTATTACAATCCTATGTCATTACTATTATGTCGGGTATCAGGGTCTCCTCTTTGTTATAGCCTTATAGAAACACATTAAAAAAAGAGACTGTTTTTCTTTAATGATTTAATGTTCCCCAAACTCGTTGATGCCAGGCCAGCATGTACTCTCGACTCTAGCTTTTCTGAAAGGAAGAAGATGTCTCTGCCGGTGGGGGGTGGGAATGGTTGAGTGAGTGATACTGATCATTCCTGTTCAAAATCTCTGTGGCTGTTACACTGAAATGGCAGCTGTAAACTCAGGCCAAGCTACTTGATCCCAGTGTACCTGATGAACTTGGTAGGCAAAGTGCCTGTTGGCTAAATTGGAAGTTACTCACTGGTCCTGGGTTGATATAAACGTCTTGTGGCCTTTTCCTTCAAGCCCTGATAAGAGATAACATATGAAGCAAGATGCCTCAGAGTATTTTGGCCGGCTGAAGTTCATTGCAAAGTCCCCTTTTGGGCTTCTGCCAGGAGATCTTTATTGGGAATGACTCTTGAAAAAGAATGGTGGGAGAAAGAGACAAGCAATGGAAGGATCATCAATGTTCCCAAGTGGTCTGATGAGCCCAAGGCATCATGGCATTTTGTGTTTATTTGTTCCTTTCTTTTAGGACTCCAGCAGCAAGGGATCTTCCGAGTGCCAGGATCTCAGGTTGAAGTCAACGACATAAAAAATTCTTTTGAAAGGGGTAGGTATCCATCTCAAGCTTGTGTCCATAGGAAGCCAGGATGGGTGTTGTACGTCTTAGAGCAGCAGTGTGCCGGGGCTGGCTCGTATCAACATTTCTTTCCAAGTTTGCACTGAGTGCCTTCACCTTGGTGGCTTGAAATCGGCCAAGGCAGGAGTATTTACACCACAGAAATTGGCAAAGATCAGATCCTTCCTTTGTCTTTTTCCCTTCAAAGAGTTAACTGTTAAACCTTTACCAGCACATGAGTGACTTTCTCTAGTGACTGTACGGTAGTTGTTGGGAAAGAGGGTCTAGTAAAGCACTCGAAATCATGATAGGAGTCTGTGAAGGCTGCTGTGTTTTAGAAAATACAGCATACTTGGAAGAATACAGATAACACCAAGTGGCTTTTAGAATATGCTAGTGCTTAGGTTTTATTAAATTAAATTAAATTACATTTATTTTTTATTTTTTAATTTACATCCAAGTTAGTTAGCAGATAGTGCAATAATGATTTCAAGAGTAGAATCCAGGGATTCATCCCCTACGTATAACACCCCGTGCTCATCCCAACAAGTGTCCTCTTTAATGCCCCTTACACATTTAGCCCATCCCCCACCCACAACCCCTCCAGCAACCCTCAGTTTGTTGTCTATATTTAAGAGTCTCTTCTGTTTTGTCCCCCTCCCTGTTTTTATGTTATTTTTGCTTCCCTTCCCTTATGTTTATCTGTTTTGTCTCTTAAATTCCTCATATGAGTGAAGTCATATGATATTTGTCTTTCTCTGACTAATTTCACTTAGCATAATACATTCTGGTTCCGTCCACGTTGTTGTAAATGGCAAGATTTCATTCTTTTTGATTGCCGAGTAATATTCCCTTGTGTGTGTATGTGTGTGTATATATATACACATATATATATGTGTATATATATATATGCATATATATATACACATATATATATGTGTATATATATGTACATATATATACACATATGTATATATATACACATATGTATATATATGTACATATATATATATGTGTATATATATATACATATATATATACTACAATGTGTGTATATATATATACACACACTACAATGTGTATGTATATATATATATATATATATATATATATATATATATATATATACACACCACATCTTCTTTATCCATTCATCCATCTATGGACACTTGGGCTCCTTCCATACTTTGGCTATTGTTGATAGTGCTGCTATAAACATGGGGGTGCATGTGTCCCTTTGAAACAGCATACCTGTATCCCTTGGAAAAATACCTGGTAGTGCAGTGGCTGGGTCATAGGGTAGTCCTACTTTTAATTCTTTGAGGAACCCCCATACTGTTTTCCAGTGTCTGTCCCAGTTTGCATTCCCACCAACAATGCAAAAGAGATCCTCTTTCTCTGTATCCTCGCCAACATCCGTTATTGCCTGAGTTGTTAATGTTAGCCATTCTGACAGGTGTGAGGTGGTATCTCAATGTGGTTTTGATTTGTATTTCCCTGATGATGAGTGATATTGAGCATTTTTTCATGCATCTGGTCTAATGCTTAGTTTTTTATGCAGTGTTTTGGCCAAAAAAAAAAAAAAAAAAATTGAGAACCCCAATCCCAAACCCATTTTCCTGTAGTATATCACATCCCAATTTACAAAGCACTTCCTTACCCTTTCTTTTACATAATCCTCTTACAGTCGTGGGAGGTATTCTGTTTGTCCCTGTTGGCTGTGCTCTGAGCATGCCTCTCCCTGGGCTCCAGGCCTGGAATTCTCATTACTGGGCTTCCTCTGCAGGGGCTGCCTCCTGAGCAGACTCACCCCTTCACTATCCCCCTGATTCCATCCTGAGGTTTAGCTCTAGAGTGGAAGAAGCACTCTGTCAGTCCCAAGCAGACACTGCTATAATCCCCAGCACAGACCTCTGTGGCCTTTGGCCCTCTGGCTTCACCCCGGGTTTAGAGAGCAGGATCTGGCTGGATGTAGTGCTCAGTGGCCTCCTGATGTCCCCAGGAGCTTGTTTTAGAGTCTGCTCCTGGATCATGGGCTCTTAGGACCAGGAAGCCCCAGAATTCCCCTGTTCTGAGCTCAGACTCATGCATTTATTCATCCTCCCAACAACCATACATTCATTGTGCCCTACACCGGGCTAGGTAATGGACTAGGGCCTGGAAACACAACAGGAACAAAAGACAGTCATGACTAGTAGGGAGCCAGTTTAGCCAACAGACAATGGAGTAAGCAAGCATTGGATGGTATGGGATCACTTAGCCCAGCTCGGATGGGGTGGGGAGAAGGAGTAAAGCCAGAGAAGTCTTCCTGGAGAAGGAAAAGCACAAGTTGAGGCTTAAAGAGTGAGAGCCTGAAAAAGCAGGGAAAGGGCATTCCAGACTAATGGGAATAGCATATGCAAAGGCCAGAAAGCAAGAAGTATCTCCCATCAGCCTCCCTGATGGAAGTGTCCTTCATCATTCTCTGAGCTTCTCTTGACAACACTGGACAGCCCAATGCAATGTTTTGTTTCTTCATTTCCCCCAAATCCCCTACTGTCCTGTGTTCATTGTAAATCACCAGAGCCATGGTCTGAAATCTTTGCTGGTTCCATCCTCTTGGGTTCTTCCCATTACACAGAATGCCTTGAATCTCATGGGTGAGCTTCACTGCCCAGTGCCTTCACCCTGGTGACTGCCACTGCCTCAAATGTCCCTGCTTCCCTCTGTTCTGTAAATAAACTTCCTTGTAGCAGGAAGCCAGGCCCTATCCCTGCCCCAAGAGCACTGCTTTCTTTCCTTCTTGAATGTGATTTTCTAAGGCCTTCTGTCACCTGCTTGGGTGCCTTGCAGGGGTGATGTGCAATTTAAGACTTCTCTCTTCTGAACAGGCCTTGGGTCGCCTCAGGCAGAGCCCCACTGGGCAGAGATCACCTGATCCAAATGTCAGCTGCAAAAATGTTTTCTGCTTCTCTTTGCCTCAAATATGCGGTCAGCTCCTGTCATTCTCTCCATCATTTCAAAATGAATCTCATTCCACAACAGCCTTGTCTTTGAGCTCCACCTGAGCCTATGGTGAACCCTGGCTTATTCTTAAAAAAAATATATAGTTCCTTGGAATGTCTCTTTTAGAAAAATCTGTTCCTGGCTTCTCTAGGCTGGCTAGTGCCCAGATTTCCCACTTACTCTTTTTTGTTTCTTCATGTTTGCCAACAAACTGCCCTGGGTTTGGCTCCTTGCCCAGCTGACTCTCAGGGTCACCTCCCATCTCTCCTGAAAATAGGAGGTACACTTCTCTGCACCACTGGCAACCAGGTGGCCAAGCCTAGGGCGGCTCAGTATTTCTCTTTGCACCCACTGCTCCGTCCCACACACTCTAACTTGTGACTGAATTTTCTCTCGAAAACCAGCACATTGTATGTTTTTCCTTTCTTCCTTTTATTTGTTAAAATGTACCTCCCTCAGTCCCTGCAGGGTGCCTGTCCTTTGCCATTTGTTTAAGATTTGGGTCCTTTTCTTTCTTGGCCCCCTTCTTTCTCTCTTGGGTGAAGTTTCTGCCTGTGTTCCTTGTATGAGTCTGTTCAAAGGAGCACAGATCTGTTTTCTTTAAGATTCTGAAAAATTGCAATATGTAGGAAATTCATTCTTGGGTCATTATTCCTAAACCCACTTTCTTTTTCTTCTGACATGAGTCAGCCAGGGTTTTAGTTGAGATGGTGATGATAATGATGGGATTTTTAAAAAATGTTTATTTATTTTTGAGAGAGAGAGAGAGGGAGAGAGACAGAGCACGAGCAGGGGAGGGGCAGAGAGAGAGGGAGACACAGAATCCTTAGGCTGTAGGCTCTGAGCTGTCAGCACAGAACCTGACGTGGGGCTTGCACCCATGAACCTTTAGATCATGACCTGAGCCAAAGTCAGACACTTAACCTACTGAGCCACCCGGGCATCCCTAATGATGTGATTTTTTGCTGTCAGCAAACCTTAAACTCATTGGTCAAGTTTTGAGATCTTTCTGTAACCTGGCAAAATGAAGAGGAAACATCACAAAAAGGCAGGAAAGCAGTTGTCCTGCCACAAAGAGAGCCACACTGGCCTCTTGTCTCTCGGGCCAGTTTTCCTGGGCAAACTCTGTTTTTCCCCCACAAACCAACCCACTGTCCCCTTTGCACGTAACTATGAGAGAGTTGCCAGTGGTCTCTCCTTATTTGGAGGGTTGGTGGGAAGGGGAGTCAATGGCCCTTTCACCCTGTGCAGATCAGGATAGGGTTTGGATTAGAGACTGAAGTCATGGCATGGAGGGTCTGACATATTTGACATCTGGCCCTTCAGAGATCTGTCTCCTGCCCCAGGGAGAGGATTGTGACCTATAGATGGCTGGGAGGGGTCATCATGTTGAGCCTCAGAACGGGCTTGGGAAGACCTGTGGCCACCGAGAACTGCCCTTGTGCAAGAAACCATCTGCAAGCTTCCTGCCGTGCCCCTGGTCTGGCAGCACGTTTCCTTAGAGCCTGTAAGCACACGCTGTGTGCACTCTGCCCTGGGTACAGCCCTGCCGTAAAGTCCCTGGCAATGCCCCGGTGACCCGGCTGAGAGTGTGCCGCAGGCAGGTCTGTTAGGTAATAATTCTCCCATCCCCAGGACATTAGCTAGCCAAGCATGAACACAGCTTTCTCTCTCAGACTTGCCCAGAATTTTAGCTGTAATTCTCCTCCCAGAGGAGGCCATCGTTCCCATGAACCATTCTGTTCATCCTGAACTCTGGAATTCCAGTCATTTCTGGAACCAAAATTGACTCACCTTGTAGAAAGCCAAAGGCCTAAGCCAGGAGGAGAGAATATTTGGATGCTTCCTTTTATGGCCTTCTGGGAGGGAGAGGAAGAGCAAATTGTGTGTGTGTGTGTGTGTGTGTGTGTGTGTGTGTGTGTACATATGTACACGTATGTGTGTATATATAAAGTCCATGTGTTACACGTATGTGTGTATATATAAAGTCCATGTATTAATTGTGCATGACAAGGGTCGCTAACATGCAATATGGGGAAAAAAATCCATGTGCTTTTGAATCATGAGACCACAAAGGTAATATGTGGTAAATAATAGGGAAACAGCTAATTTGAACTCCTGGTTCTCCAAAGGGGCCTCAAGGGCTGTTACAGGAACAGAGGGGGCTTAGGAGGGAGGTGTGGACCTCTCCTCACAATTCAACTAAGACAGCTTTGTTTTATTTATTTTTATTTTTTTAAGTGTATATATTTTTGAGAGAGAGAGCATGAGTGGAGGAGGGGCAGAGAGAGGGGAGAGAGAGAATCCCAAGCAGGTTCAGCACTGTGAGTGCACAGCCCGACGGACATGGGGCTCAGTCCCACAAACCGTGAGATCATGACCTGAGCCAAAATGAAGAATCAGATGCTTCGACTGAGCCACCCAGGCACCCCTAAGACAGCTTTGTTTTATATGTTGGGCATTCAGAGAAAGTTTTTCTTGAAAAGAAAATGAAAAGGTTAGGGTTTTACTTTTTTTTTTTTTTTAACGTTTATTCATCCTTGAGAGACAGAGTGTGAGCAGGGGAGGGACAGAGAGAGAGGGAGACACAGAATCTGAAGCAGGCTCCAGGCTGTCAGTACAGAGCCTGATGCGAGGCTTGAACCCTCGAACCGTGAGATCATGACCTGAGATGAAGTCGGACGCTTAACTGACCGAGCCACCCAGGTGCCCCTAGCATTCTCTTAAGGAAGGAGGGAAGGAGAGAGGAAGATAGGTCTGCAAGCAGACAGATAGGTTTGAAAACCAGGGGTAAAAGGAAGAACATCTCCCAGGCATTACGAGACCTGGGGGCTGCCAGTGTCTGTTTTGACTGTGTGAATGTGGGCAAATCGTTTTGCTTGTTGGGCTCTCAGCTCTCTTGCGGGAGATTAGTGGTGTTGGAACCATGCCTTCCTCACTGCCATGCAGTGCTGTTGTCAGGATTAAGAGAGATCACATGTGCAAGTGCGCTTCTCACTCGAGAAGTGCTTTGTCAGTATACACAATGATTTGTTATGTTTTCTCTCTTGCTTCCCCACAAGGAATTCTCCTCTCCTCCTGTGGGGATATCGGAGAGGTTGACCTATGGAACATCAGTGTCTCTGCCACCATATACAGTCATTCAGGCTGGGCACTACACAAGGGTGCTCAGGCAAGGAGGGCAGGTGGGAGCTGAACTGTGGTTCATGCTCTGTAAGCCACAAGACCTGGTTCAGGAAGGAAGTAGGGGGCCCTCTCTAATTTGCACTAAAGCATGTTGGGGCTAGCAGAGTCCCTGGCAGTGACATGCATTCTTTTCCTACGGAGGTGGAGTAAAGAGATCCAAGTATGAGTTTCCTGCTCTGCTCCTCACTGCTTGCCAGTCTTAGAACAGTCTGTGGGCTGTTCTGGGAGAAGGAGGAAAAGCCCGTCGGGCAGACATCTGTCAGCACCTTCAGAGAGGAGTTAGATTGCTCTGTGCTTCCTTTCATCTCCTCCCATGGAAACTCCGGGGGATCTAGCCGAGCAGCCCTTGATTAAACAGGAAAGTGCTGCCCTCCTGAAATATCATTTACCCCTGTCCAGGTGGCAAAAATTTGAAAGATTGACAGCATTCCATGGGCAGGACTGTGGAAAAGAAGCGTTCTCCTATGTTGCCACGTGGGAGTATAGGATGATGCAGCCCCAGGTGGGGGGAAATTTGTCTCTATCTAATGAAACTATGTATGTATGTACACTTAGACCCACAACCCCACTTCTAGGACCTCGCCAGAGACATCTTTACAAATACCAAAACACATGCACAAGGTTATTTGTTGAAGTAATATTTGTAATAGTGAAAGATTGTCAGTCCACGGGAGATTGGTTGACCAAATTATGGTTGATGCACGAAAGAGTACTTTGCAGCCATTTAAAAAAAAGAAGAAGAACCAGGAAGATCTCTGTGCACTGATATGGAGGGATTTCTAGTGTTTATTTTGAAGCAAAGAAACAAGTGTATGTAGCAGTATTGTATACTACTTACATTTGCGGAAAAAGTGAAGGGAAATAAAAAATTCATATGTATGTTTTTTGCTTAACAGGGCAAACCAGAAACTAACGACAATGGTCAAATGTGAGGTGTGGAGGGGAAAAGGATAAGAGTAGGGCTTGTCTGCATGCAACTTTTTACCTGTTTTTGACTTTTGGACAATTTAAATGCTTTATATTTTCAAAACTGCAAATTTTTTAAAAAAGGATTTCAAAAAAAAAAAAAAAACCTAAAATTGAATATAAGTAGAAACAAGCTGTGTATCAAATTGATTATCACACAGAGAGTAACTTTTGAACATATGCTCTGGTCATACATTTTTAACAGCTTTATTGAGTTAGATACCATAAAGCTCACCCATTTTTAAAGTGCACAGTTCAGTGGTTTCTAGTATATTTACAGAGATGTGTGAACATTACCATAATCCAATATCAGAAATTTTTCATCATCCCCAAAAGGAACCTTCTACCCATTTGTAGTCACTCCCTTATCCCCTAAATCCTAGTCCACCACTGTAGGCAAACACTAATCTACCTTTTGTCTTCTGACCATATATCTTTAATGGGATACATTCTTAGAATTAAATCCACACCCCCCCCAAAACAAAGCCCCTGAGAAGAAATCTTAAATTTAATGGTGGTGATATTACTATTAAAATTTCTAAACTGTTACATATATTATAGAATAAGGCAGATACAATATTAATGTTATTCGGAACCAAGATTTTCACTAAGAAAAATGAAATCCAAATATAAAATACATGAAGGTAAAGAAAATCTTATATCTGAAATATGAATTGGAAATAACTATGTGAACTCATAAAAGAATTAATGTGTATTCTTGCTGTATCCACTGAAAAGGTTTAGAAGCTCTTTATAGCACTCCTGTGCCAATGAGCACACCTGGAACTTATATCCTGGTTTCTAAATACCATTCCCTACAAAAAGCAAACAGATCTCCTTGGAGCAATGTTTGATTCCAGATCTGGGTCAAGGAAAGTACAAGGTGATCCATGGACATCTTTTGTGCCAGAAAGCAAGGAAGTGCTCAGTGGAGGTCATATATAAAGAACTTTTGTCCCTGGAAAAATTGGAGACAATCTGAGCATCCCAAAGACTAGTGATGATAATGGATTATGACACGCTGAATTAGAAATGATAAAAACAATCCCTTAAAGATGCTAAATAATAACAATAATAAGAGGAAGAGTGAGGGAGGCATGGGGAAACCTTTTCTTTATGGCAGAATGCCAGCTAATAAATGTAGAAGGAATGACAGAATTAGAAAGTCACCATTTTGCAACCTAGGATACTAATTGATTTAGGCAAAAATCATCAGTGGATGTTAAAAGCATTGGGTGAAACATGTTGAGCACAATGACATGCACATACATCACTTGTTTTTTTCAAAAATAGTTTATATTCTATACTTACAAAGGGGAAAATAAACCTTTGCAGTGCAGAGATCTGGAGGCTGTCCCCTTAATCCATTGATCACACTTAGCAACACCAGTAGCAAGATGGGCTGACATTATGTGCCTCACAGATACAATACAGATACACAGATACAATACACAGATACAATAAGGTGTCTACAACATGACCCATGTACTATTGTTGCCACAAATGTTTAACTTAAATCTATTCTTGAGGAGACAATCAGAGAAATCCAAAGTGGGAGGCATTCTATAAGGCAACTGGCCTGGACTCTTCAGAAGAGGCAATATTGTAAAAAATGAACTATGATAAAAAAATGTTGGGGTGTCTTTTATGTTCAAAAGACTAAGTTGGGGGCATCTGGGTGGCTTAGTTGGTTAAGTGACTGACTCTTGATTTTGGCTCAGGTCATGATTTCGTGGTCATGATATCAAGCCCTGTGTCCATGCTGGGAATGGAGCCTGCCTAAGATTCTCTCTCTCCTTCTCCCTCTGCCCCTCCCCTCTCTAAAAAAAGAATAAATAAATAAAATAAACATAAGACTAAGGAATCATAACAACCAAATGAATTATGGGACTATTGATCAGATCTTAGCTTTTGAAAACTATGAAAGACATGGGACAATTGAGAATGTTTGAATGCATGGAAGATGGTGTTTTGGAACTATTGTTAATTTTTTCTTAGATGTAATGATGTTATGGTGTTATGTAGGAGAATATCCTTATTGGGAGAAATGTGTTCAAGTATTTAGCAGTGATGTGCTATGATGTCTACAAAATACTCTCAAATCAGGGGCGCCTGGGTGGCGCAGTCGGTTAAGCGTCCGACTTCAGCCAGGTCACGATCTCGCGGTCCGTGAGTTTGAGCCCCGCGTCAGGCTCTGGGCTGATGGCTCAGAGCCTGGAGCCTGTTTCCGATTCTGTGTCTCCCTCTCTCTCTGCCCCTCCCCCGTTCATGCTCTGTCTCTCTCTGTCCCAAAAATAAATAAACGTTGAAAAAAAAATTTTTTTTTAAAATAAAAAAACAAAATACTCTCAAATCAGTGAGCAATAATAAATACAAGACAGAAAGCAAACATGGCAAAAGATGAGTGTAAGTTAATGAGTGTGAGTGAAGGGTGATGGATGTTCAGTATTTCAGTTTTACAGTATTTCCATATATTTGAACATTTTCAAAATCAGTTACAGGGAGAACTGCTGGGCCAGGCCATCCCTCCTGCCATCTGCACATTTCCTGTCTCTTTACCAAGCTGAATCATCATCTCCTGTTTCTTCTCAGGTGAAGACCCCCTTGTGGATGATCAAAATGAACGAGATATCAATTCAGTCGCTGGTGTTTTAAAACTGTATTTCCGAGGACTGGAAAATCCACTCTTTCCTAAGGAAAGGTTTCAAGATTTGATATCTACTATTAGTAAGTATTTTCCAGGTGGAATGGTGGAATGATCAATTCCATGGCATATCTTTATTGAAGTTGTACAATGGGCTCATCATTATGTAGGACGGAGGGATACTGAAAGAAGCAGTATGGTCCTTGTTCTCATAGAACTTAAAACCTAGCTGTAGAGATAACAGGATGATGTATAATGGAAAATGGCATGGTACAGCCCTGGGTATGAATGGCGCTTAGAAGAGAAGAGGCAGAGGAAGACTTGGTTTTGCTTTAGGAGGAGCCTACCCAGAGTATCCTGGGAAGAGTTTGAGGACACACAGACCAATGGGACCAGCAGGAGGGTGTCCCAGCCAGTGCATGGTGCAAGAGGCTGGAAGGGTAAAATAGAGCAAGAGAGGAGAGACCTTGCAAGGATCTGGAGCTTTTCCCATTGGGTAATGGGGAGCCATAGAGGATTTGGGAGTCAGGTCAGCAATATGACAGACAAGAAAAATGGTGAAAATAAGTTGACTGTGGGCTTCTTCCAATGTTACAAGCCATCAGAGGTATTTCTGTGGATGAAGGCAAGAGCCCAATCTAGAGGCCTGAAGTAAAGGCACCTTGACTATCAGATGGCCAAACCTAAGGCAACATTTTGGGAGTTTCTAAAAATAAACCTTTTAATATTATAATATGGAAATCTTAGTATTTTAGAATAAACTCTTTAATTGATTTACAGAAAATTGCCCCACACCCAGTGTTATTAGGGATGCTTCTCACAATGCTCTGAGAGATTTGCAGCCAGGAAAGGGCCACTGGGGGTTGGAGGCTTCAAGCTTCTTACCTGCCTGGTATAAAAGACCCTTCCTCTGCCCTTCTACCCTCCACACTACCTACTGCTCATCTTTCCAGGTCCACTTCAAGCTCCAAATCACCCTCAGAAATTCCAGGCCATGGGGGCGCCTGGGTGGCTCAGTCAGTTGAGCATCCAATCCTTGATTTCGGCTCAGTCGTGAGATTGAGCCGAGTTGGGCTCTGCACTGGGCATGGAGCCTGCTTAAGATTCTCTCACTCCTCTCTCCCTCTACTCCTCCCCTGCTTGCATGGGTATGCGTTCTCTCTCCCTCTCCCTCCCTCCCTCTCTCCCTCCCTCTCCCTCCCTCAAAAAAAGAGGAAAAAAAGAAAAAGAAAAGGGAGAAATTCCAGGCCACAGAGGCCCAACCCTGTCTGAGCCCCATGTCATGTGCTCAGCTAGTGTTTCCGGAAGCCCCATTAATCTATTTCCTGAGCAGATCACCTGAGCAGACAAGGTTGTTGACCTCTGGCGCAAGCTCATGACATCACATACCTGGGATCACACCTCGAATCACACTGCAAAAAAAAATCCCTTCTGATTTCCCTCCCAAATCCTGTGGTTACTTAAAGGAGAAAAATTTCAGAGGTCTATCTCCCTCCTAAACAGAGAGATGGGGCCTCAGTCTCAGAAATGTTTGTAGAATACACTGACAACCTATAATTTAGTACCATTGTTTTGCTTTCATTGTATCTATATTTATGTTACCTCCTAATTATAGCAAGTGTTCCTGGTTTCTCATTTACAGAGGGAGGTAAACTTTCCTTTATGAATAAATATATTTAAGAAAAAAATGTAATAAGTGGAGATGGTACTAGGGCAGTGATGACTGAAGCTGAGCCCATGGAGCAGCCTCTATAAAGGGCAATGGAATCACTGAAGGTCCAAGAACTTTTAGTTCTGCGGGAGGCTTGGGCAAGGCTTCTCAGTGCCAGACTTCGAAGGTAGGCTGCAGTGTGCTGGGCAGAGTCGAGAGACCACCAGTGCGTACAAAGGCCCAGGGGCACGAAGGCCCTCTGTGAGAGGAAGATGGTGGATGAGGCAGCCTGGCACAGTTTCCCGGTGGGGGCAGTATTGGCATTTAGGGTAGTGCGGTGCCTTGTTGTGTGTCCCATGCACTCAGGACACTTGACGCCTTGGCCCCTGGATCCGAAATGCCAGTAGTGCCCTCCAGTCACTGTGACAACCCCAAAGAATGCCTCATAGATTTGTAAATGTCCAGAAGCGTGCACTACCACGTCATTTGAGAAACATGGCTCTGTGTCATCTTCAGATACTTGAGGAAGGGGCAGCAGCTAAGCAGTGAGGCAGGCAAAGTTGGTTGAAGCCCTATGGTGAAGGGCCTGGGATACAGAGGAGAAACAAGAGAAGTTGCATCTTTTGTAAAGTTTATTTATTTATTTTGAGAGAGAGTGCATGAGCAGGGGCAGAGAGAGAGAGAGAGAGAGAGAGAGAGAGAGAGAATCCCAAGCAGGCGCTGCACTGTCAGTGAAAAGCCCGATGCGGGGCTTGAACTCACAAACCATGAGATCATAACCTGAGCCGAAACCAAGAGCCGGACGGTTAACCGACTGAGCCACCCAGGCACCCCAAGAGAGGTTGCGTTTTAAAAGGAACACACTGACAGAATGTGGAGGTTGGAGAGAGGGGCTGTGAGAAAAACATGTTTCCTGAGAAAGAATCTGGCACAGGCTCGTGCACCAGCCCTGCAGACAAACATCAGAGCTCTGGGGCTCACTCTCTGCACCAGCTTTCCCTCTGCACGCCCTCTCCACAAGGCAGAGCCCACAAACCTCTTCTCTTTACCAAGCCCAATTTGCTGCTCCCACCCCTGGCCTGACTGATAAAAATACCAATGTCTCTGCCTAGGACTGACCTGAAAATGGGGGTCAGAGATAAGATCCCAAGCATCTATCAGGCCCCTTGGCCAATATATAGCTCTAGAGTTGGTTATTTAGTCCACCCTCATTTCTGGCCTACTCTGTGCCGTGCCTGTGATGCATGCAGCTGGTGTTCATAAAGGGGTTAAAGAAACATGGTCCGTGCCTGTGTCAGGACTCACAGGTGTCAGGTGACAGAAGCTCAGCTGACACTAGCTTCATTCATAAAAGGGAACGTGTAGACTCACATTCTTGCTCTGAGTGGCCAGGTCAGAGTCACATATCAATCCCCTTGAACCATGTGGACTGAGCAAATGTGGGCTGTACTTGGCTCTCTGAGGACGAAAGACACCCCAAAAAGCCCCTTTATGTTACAGAACTGGAGAACCCAGCTGAGAGGGTGCACCAGATCCAGCAAATCCTCATCACCCTTCCCCGCGTGGTCATCGTGGTCATGAGATACCTCTTCGCTTTCCTCAACCAGTGAGTTGCCCGGCCAAGGGGGGGCCCCTCTTTGCCTCAGCCCTGGCCTCCTTTGGGAGGGGATGTCCTGAGGCTTCTGCAGGTGCAGCTCTTCCTAAAACAGAACATGGAACCCTCCTGGACTTGAGTAGAGCCCTCAAAAGAAAGAACCCACGGGGGGGAAGATTCACCTTTCTCAGGTGACTTGTGAGTACCTCCTTTCTTGTAGCCTCTCGCAGTATAGTGACGAGAACATGATGGACCCCTACAACTTGGCCATCTGCTTCGGGCCCACCCTCATGCACATCCCTGATGGGCAGGACCCTGTGTCCTGCCAGGCACACGTCAACGAAGTCATCAAAACCATCATCATTCATCATGAAGCCATCTTCCCCAGCCCCCGGGAGCTAGAGGGACCTGTGTATGAAAAATGCATGGCTGGAGGGGAAGAATATTGGTAAGATTCCATTCCTCTTAATATTATTATTATCATCATCACTGTCGTTTTTGCTGTTAAGCAGGAACAGTAAGAAACCCTTTGATTTTCTTACTGCTTTATAGTCTTTACTCCCATATGCATTTTCTCATTTGAGCTTTGCTGCAGCCTTATACCAGAGATAGTTGCATCAGCCAGGACTCTCTTGGTTTGTAAGGGACAGAACTACAACTCAAACTGGGTTAAGCTAAGTGGGAATTTATTGATTTTCTTTACTTAACTAAAAAGTCTAGGATTATGACTTCAGGTGTAGCTGGATTCAGGGGTTCAACTGTTATTATCAGGAATTGGTCCTGCAATCCCCAGCCCCTGGCTCTGCTTTCTTCTGCATTGGCTTCATTCTCAGGCATCCTCTCCTTGGTGGCTTCGGGAAGACATATGGTAACTCCAGATTTAGAGAACATTCTCTGAGCATCCCCAGTGGAAAAAGACCTTCTCTTTCCCAAGGGTCCCAACATAAATCCAAGAAGTATATCCCCTTGCTAAGGCTTGGGTCTGGTGAGCTAATCACATTAGTTAGGAGATACTAAGCTGTCAATGGCCAGGTGTGTCTTAAGCCCATCCGAGGCAGCAGGGGGCTGGATAATAATCCCCACCTCCACCTCTTGAGAAACAACTTCTCTTTTCCAGACAAAGTGAGTTCACATTCTTTGAGAGCTCCAGGCCAGGTCAGCAGTTGATAGTCAGGTACCTCTGTTTACCTGGTGCTGCATGAGAAAAATTTTAGAACCTAATCAAAATCAGGGCTGGCCACCTTCCCCAGACTAAGACCTTAAAATGTGGTAAAGATAGGGCATTTTTTTTTTTAATGTGGAAAGGACAGGAGATTCAGAACACCAACTGACAGAGACCAGTCAAAGGGTTCCTATTCATTCTTTATACCCATTCCTGCACAACACACAGCTGTATATTTAGGTATTACCCACACTGCTTTCAGCTAGGTGCCTACAGGGGGGTTTGTCTTTGGATTATCAAAGCATTCCTGAACTCTTGATTCACTTCAAAGAAGGGAGACATTGCAGCCCCTTTGTTTCCCACCCTGCGCCCCATAGAGATACGGGCCTCGCTGTCTTGTAATCACAGCTCTGTAGTAACCTTTATGTGAGGCTCCAGGAGCAGGTCTGTCCCTGTTCTCTAACAGAAACATTAAACAGCCAGCAAGCGTACTTTCTGGACAAAGAAGCTTTTCACGCAGCGTTTGCAACCATTCCCAGTTCTCTTTTCTTGCTGCAATGTGTGTAATTAGTGTTCTGGGAAGCGTCCTAAAGATCGGTTGTACCTACCAAAGAACAATATACGATAACCATACTTGCCTCAGTCCCATTTGTGTCTCATGAGAAAGAAAAACTATTAATTACATTGGAAACATTTGCAAAGCCAAAAGGGGGGATTTGGCTGAGGGTCTCCTTGTAGTGGACAACATTCATTCATTCAACAGTTGGACAAATGGGTGTTGAGTGTCTGTCCTGGGCCAGGCCCTGAGCAGGGGGGCAGGGATGAAACCTGAGCAGGATTAACCCCTGATGCAGGGAGCTCCGGTGGAGGAGGAAACAGGCAGTTCCAGAAGTGAGGCTCCTTGAGCCCATGTAGCGAGGTCAGGAAGGGCTTCCTGGAGGAACCTTAACTGAGACCTGTGGGATGAACTGGAGTCAGCCAGGTGAGGCATGGGCAAGGAATGTTCTGGGCTTGGAGCCTTCGGTAAAGTGGAAAGTGGTTCCATGTGGCCAGAGTGTTGCTTGTGCCAAGTGAATGGTGAGGGCGGAGGCTCCACAGGCCAGCAGGAGCCAGGTTATGAAAGGTCTTAAACAAGCCACTGTGCAGAGTCTGGACCTTATCCAGGAGGCAATGGAGAATTTTCATAATGAAGTTCGTATTTTTTCCAAAGGCACTGCAGATGTCACCTCCTCTAAGAAGCCTTCCCTGACCACCCTATGCAGGTCCCCTCAGCCGTTCTTGTCTCTGCTCATTTGTTCCTACATAACACATCTCAGCTTGTAGCAGTTTTCTTTCCTTGCCCACAAGGGCAGAGTCTTACCCATCAATACGTCTCTCCTACCTCCCACAGTGCCTGGCATATATTAGGACTCCATCAATGACTTAGTTAAAAAAAAACTGACTAGGTGAATAAACCCTGGCCTGAAGAAGCTTATAGTCTAGTGAGGGGGTAGCAGCTGGCGAAATTGTCCCAGTGCATTAATGACCAAGTCTGACAGGCCTGGATTCAGGCTACCCACTCCCACGCCCATCATGGCTGCCAGCCTGCTTCCACTAGCTGGACTGGTCTGGGATTTTGCACACAGCATCGTGAGGCACCCGGAGGACCCAGCACCTTGTGAGGTGGACCCACGCCACCTCTCTCGGGGTGTCACCTCCTCTGCGAGACCTAGAACCAGGCTAGGTGAATGTCTCACGGTACCTCCACAATTCCTTTCTGTTCTGGCCCGTGGTCCTTCCGAGGATAAATGCCAGGGTTTTATGATGCCCTCTGGGTCTTACAGAACACCTAGAAATTGATAGCCCAGCAAATTCCAGGGCTGGGGGAAGCTGGAGGAGGGTATTCAGGATAGCTTTCCATTGAGGGGGCTGGGAGTGGTTTCCTGTTAGGAGTGTCCATGGGTGGTCAGATGGACAAGACAGGACGGTGCAGGCCTGGGCCTGACCTGGGTCAAGTGCAGAGGTGGGCTTGGCTGGCACTTACGGGATGCTGAGGACAGTGTGAGGGTGCAAAGCCCAACAAGTCCCCTTCCCGTGTTTCTTTGCAGTGACAGTCCACATAGTGAGCCAGGGACTATTGATGAAGTTGACCATGACAATGGCACGGAGCCTCACACGAGTGACGAAGGTGAGTGAGGGGGAATCTGGGGCCAAGGAACTCACTTGGGGCCTCTCATGCTGACTCGTGCCTGCCCAATGGCTCGGCTGGCCCGCACACCCCCTCCAGCCTTGCCAGTCAGCACCTTGTCCTCTAGAATAGAGGGGGGCTCTGAAAGACATTGGACACATGTGCACCTCCATTCACCATACTCCTACTGGCCTGTCTCCTCCCTTTCTGTATCCTTCCTGGCCCGAATATAAATCCTAAGTGACGAGAGTTTGCTAAGTAGGAAGCATGCTTTGTCCCCTGTCTCTCCCCAACCAGGGATCTGTTCTGTATCCAGCCTGTGCTAGGACTTGAGGTACTTCAATGAAAGACACATGGGTCACAGAGGAGCTCCCAGTCTCGTTACCTGACACATAGGGAGCAGCTCCCCATGACACACAGAAATTACGCCCAATGACAGCTGTGTCCCCAGTGTGGGGATGCCTCAAAGATGAAGCTGAGCAGTGATGGCCCAGGGAAGTGTTGGAGGGAGAGAGGGAAAGGCTGGCCTGGGCTTGAGGGATTCATCGGACCCTTCCACCTGATGGATAAGGAGAAGGAAAAGATAAGGATAAGGAGACGAAAGTTGGGGAAACTGGACCATGTAGACAAGCAATCTGGATAATACGGGCCAAGTGCCAGTGAATCTATTGGATAGAATAGACAGTGGCCAGGGCCCATGGTACTTTTAAGGACCCCTGAAAATGTTTTGGTTTCATTTAAAATAATGAGAAAAAAGGAATATGATCCATCGTGGATTGTATTCATCTTTATACCAATGCAATTGTAAAATATAACTTTTAACTTTTTTTTTAATGGAGGAAGGGACCCATGCAAGAAGCAAAAGTGCTTGGGCCTCACAAAAGTCATAACACAATGCTATGTAGACCAAGCATAGCCCACCTTCTCCTGGTGATGGTTTTACTTTTTTTTTTAATCCTTATTTAACGACTTTCTTCTGGGCTTCTGTGTTTCCCTTTGGAACGGTCCCAGGCCCTGTTGGCCACCATTTTTGCCAGGAGAGCTGGTACGTACTCAGGGGTGGTTTCTGGGAGCTGGTGAAAGAGGCAAGACTGATAGGGCAGTTTTCACATTCTGGTAGGACTGTCACACTTGCTAATGACAAATACTCCAACTCAAAGTGACTTAAGCATTAAAGGCCTCAGATCATACACCAGAAAAATCCCAGGTTAGGTATAGCTTCAGGCACGGCTGGATCCAGGAGCTTAGTTGGTCTTAGGATTTTGTCTCCATCTTCCTGTTCTGCTTCCCTCTGTGTTGGCTTCATTCTCAAGCAGGATCTTCCTGCATGGTGGTCTTTAGCATTTCCAGGCTTTCATTGTCCTTTTGCCCAAAGTCCCAGTGGAAAAGAGCTTCCTTTTCATCATGGTTCCAAGAAAGCTCCTAGGGTAGAGTCTCATTGGACTGCCTTGAGTCACACACCCAGCCAAAAACCAATCACTGTGGCCCAGGAGGGAGCCCACGGGTCAGGCCTGAGTCACAGGTGTGGAAGAACAAATCTAGGTGTAGTGTTCATCTCTGCCAGAATCCTCAGAGGCCAGAGTCGTCCTGAGCTGAGGGAAATGTCCTGCAGAGCTTTTGTGGGGAGATGTGAAGGCTGCCACTGTCTGCATGTTGGCAGTGATTTGCTTTCCTCTTTCCTGTCTCCTGTCTGTCCTACCATCTCTGGCTCTCCCTCTCCCTTCTTGTTCTGTCCATCTGTTGCTTTATTTCTGTGTGTGTGTGTGTGTGTGTGTGTGTGTGTGTGTGTGTGTGTGTGTGAAGCTCCCTCTTGCTCTAGATCTTGCTCTCAGTCTCTCTTCCTCCACTGGGGGAAACATCTCTCATCCAATGAGGTAGACTGATTTTTCAGAATTAGGATCTGTTGGGAATGCTGCCGGTGGAAGAAGATGTGTCTACAGGAGATGGGTCAGGTGCCTTGTGAGGACCCTCACAGCCCACCTTCCTGGGGGCTGAGGTCACTTCCAGTCATCCTGTGTATGCTGAATTTCCCCACAGCCCCTCGGCCTGGGAGGTGGAAGGCTGCTGTGGGCACTGGGTAGGAGGAGGGACAGAGAGAACAGTCTTGCTGGGCAGCCAGGCAGCAGCCACAGGGCATTCCCAGCAGGCTCCACCCCATGCCAAGAGCACCCCCTCAGAAAATGCTGCCTCACTCCTCCCAGAGTAGAGGCACACAGTATCCCTGGAGTGGGGTGAGACAGCTTCTCGTCTGCTTCCCCAGAAGGTCCCTTCTGTTGTTCCTTGTCAGGCTGCTGGTTTCTGAGAATGACAAGGGCAGGAAGATCATCCTGGAAGGTCAACAGCCAGCTTCAGGAGAGCCAGGTTCATGCTCCCTGCAGGTTCTCACTGTTTCCTGTGTGGTCATGGTGGCGGCTGCTGAATCAGGAGCATCCTTTGGAGGAAAATTAAGTGCATTTCCTAAATGTTTACGTGCAAGCCTGCCCCAACCAAATCGGTCACCCAAGTACTGAGTTGAAGGAACAGTTGAGGGTGTGCTAGACTCTGAGAAAGGAAGTCTGGATTTGAAAGTCAGAGAGAGGCCTTCATGGCCCTGTGAACTTTGACGAGCCATGTAACCTCAGACCTCAGTTTCCTGACATGTAAGATGGGAATGACGGTAACAAGAGAATTGTGACCTAGGTTACAATGAGGTTACATATGCAGAGAAGCTTAGCACAGTGTCTGGGACAACTAGGTGATAGGAACCATTAAGACTGTGTGTTCAGTATAAATCCTTTCTAATTCTGATCAAGAATCTGAGTCCAGGGGCACCTGAGTGGCTCAGTCGGTTAAGTGTCTGACTCTGGCTCAGGTCATGATCTCATGTGGGTTTGAATCCCGCATCATCTCTGTGCTGACAGCGTGGAGCCTGCTTGGGATTCTCTCTCCCTCTCTCTCTCTGTCTCTCCCTCTCTGTCCCTCCCGTAGTTGCATTCTCTCTCTCTCTCTCTCTCTCTCTCTCTCTCTCTCTCAAAATAAAACCCCTGATTGTGAGAACTAAGCCAAATGAAAACATTGAGGCAGCCTGTCAATAGCATCTTTATTAATTGGATGCTAAATGAGGAACTAGGCTGCCAGATAAAGAAACTACTAAAATCAGTAACAGAAACATGATCATATAGTTACAATATGTCAGTTTTCAATGATAACTGCACCATTATTCTCTCACTGGTACTTTCCTAAAATTCTCCCAGTTGATTTCCACTCCTTGCCCTCCATCTACATCTGGAAAGCCATTAAGCCGTTAGCTCTTTGGATGTATTGGGTGTCCATAAATGGGCTTTAGGAAATCTATTACGGGCAAAATTTCGTTTCTTTTGGAATGGTGCCTCTGAGAAGAGGTGCGTGGTTTTCATCAGATTAATCTAGGCATCTACTAGAAATCAGGGTAAGATTTTGATTTGCTTGCAGTTCATGATATTTCCTTTAATAATAATAATTTTTAAAAAGGCCAAGCGTACATAAAAGTGGAAGGAAGTTTTATATAATACCTGTCACCTAGTTTCTACAATTGTTACCATTTTGTTATATTTGTTTTATTGTGTATCTATCAATCCGTCTTATTTTAATACATTTCAAAGTGAATTACAGCCATCAGTATAGTCTCCCTCCAAAGATGTTAGCATGCAATGCTGCACACAACAGGGGTCAGCATCGTTTATGGTTCTATTTTTCAAGTAAAATTCCATACACTGAAATGTATAAACCTTAAGTGTATCATTCCCTGAGTTTTTACAGATGCAAAAACTTGTGTAACTCAAACCCCCACCAGCATACAGAACATTTCCAACACCCTAGAAAGTTCTTTCATGCATTTTCCTGCTCAGTCCCTTACTCCCAAAGCCCAAGAAGCAACCACTGACCTGAAAAATTTTTTCATCGTAAGTTAGTTTTGCCTGGTCCAGAACTTCATATAAAAGGAATTGTGCAGAATAGTGTCTTTTGATCTGGCTTCTTTCATCTGGCATGACGTATAGAGATTCATGCACATTGTGGGTATTAGGTGAGGTTTTGACAGCATTAAAATGGTGTCACCATCAGTTACCACACAAATGCCCGATTCTGCCTGAATCATGGTCACCCATTTGGAAGAAATAAAGAACAACAGAAAAAGAGAGCATCAGCTCCTTCATTGCTAACTTGGCTAGTGTTCCTAAGCCCTAGTGCAGAGATGGTCAGCTGGCCCGTACCACGTGGCTTAGACCCAGAACCTAAGGAGGACTCTCCCTTCCTCTTTTATTTTAACCATTTATTGAGATATAATTCACATACCATACAATTCTTCCCTTTAAAGTATACCATTCAGCGGCGCTAAATGTAGTCACAGATACATGCAACAATGACCACAGTCAGTTTTTATCACCACAGAAAGAAACCCCAAGCCCCCTAGCCATCATTTCTTACCTTCCCTGCCAAAAGCAACCACTAATCTACTTTCTGTCTCTATGGATTTGTCTCTTCTGGACATTTCGTATCGGTGGAATCATGCCATATGTGGCCCTTGTGTCTGGGCCACAGTGTTTCATTGAGCACAGTGTTTTCCAGGGTCATTCTATTGTTGCAGGTGTCTGGAATTTATTCCTTTTTGTGGCTGAATAATGTCCCATTATATGGGTAGACCACATTTTGTTTCTCTTTTTGTCAGTTGACGGACATTTGGGTTGTTTCCACTTTTTGGCTGTTATGAATAATGCTGTCATAAACATTTGTGTACAACTTTTGTGCAAACATACGTTTTTATTTTTCTTGGGTATGCACCTAGGAGTGGAACTGGATAGCTCTACATTTAGTCATTTAAGGAACTTGCCAGAGTGCTTTCCAAAATGACTATTCCATTTTATATCACCACCAGCAGTGTGTGATCTTTGTCAACACTTACTATTCTCTGACTTGTCAATTCTCGCCATCCTAGTGGGTGTGAAATGGTATCTCATCGAGGTTTTAATTTGAATTCTCTCATGACTACTGAGGCTGAGCCTCTCCTCATGTGCTTGTCAGTTATATATCTTCCTTGGAGAAATGTGTCTTCAGATCCTCTGCCCATTTTAAAATTTGGTTATTTGGTTTTTTATTATTGAGTTATAAGTGCTCTTTATATATTCTAGATATAAGTTCCTTATCAGCTATATGATTTTCAAACATGTTCTGTTTGAAACATGGGCCTTTTCACTTTCTTGATGGTGTCCTCTGAAGCACAAAAGTTTTCTGATTTTGATGAAGTCTAATTCATCTGTTTTTGTTTTTTTTTTTCTTCTGGTTGCTCATGTTTTGGTGTTACATCTGAGAATCCTCAGCAAATCCAAAATCATGAAGATGTACCCTATGTTTTCTTTCAAGAGTTTTAGGTTTTAGGTCTTACGTTTAGATAATCCATTTTGAGTTAATTTTTGTATATGGCGTGAGGTAGTGGTCCAACTCCACTCCTTCTTTGTGTGTCGCTATCCATTCGTCCCACCACCATTCGTTTTAAAGATTATTCTTTCCCTCATTGAATGATCTTGGCTCCCTTATACAAGAATCAGTTGACCATAGATGCAGGGCTTTCCTCCTGGACCTCTAGTTCTAGTCCGCTGAACTATATGTCTATCCTTGTGCCAGCATCACACTGTCTTGATTACTGTTACTTTGTAGTACGTATTGAGATCGGAAAGTGTGAATCCTCTAATCTTCTTCTTCTTCTTCAAGATTTTTTTTGTGGCTATTATGGGTTCTTTGCCATTCCATATGAATTTTAGAGTCAGCTTGTCAATTTCTATAGAGAAATCAGCTGGGATTCTAATCGGGATTCAGTGTGCAGACCAGTTGGGGAGTATTGCCATCTTAGCAGTGTAAGTCTTCTGATCCACCTGTCACACATCATTTCAACTCAGCCTCAGTTTCCCCATCTGTAAAATGAGGATAGTACTGCAAATATTCTTGTGGGGAGTAAATGTGATAATGTAAGTAAAACACTTAACACATGCTAAAAGCTTACTTTGTTCACGCAAAGTAATATCAAGTGTCAACTCATCCCAGGGAACTGTTCTACAAGTGGGAAAATTGCAGGTTATAAAATAAAAATCCCTGTCCTAATGGAGCTCGCATTCTCGTAGGAAGGATCTACAACAAACAGGTTTGAAAATAACATGTGCAGGGCGCCTGGGTGGCGCAGTCGGTTAAGCGTCCGACTTCAGCCAGGTCACGATCTCGCGATCCGTGAGTTCGAGCCCCGCGTCGGGCTCTGGGCTGATGGCTCAGAGCCTGGAGCCTGTTTCCGATTCTGTGTCTCCCTCTCTCTCTGCCCCTCCCCCGTTCATGCTCTGTCTCTCTCTGTCCCAAAAATAAATAAACGTTGAAAAAAAAAATTTAAAAAAAAAAAAAAAAGAAAATAACATGTGCACATACGTGTGTGCACGTGCACGCACACACACACACACACACACACACACAAGTTCAGATTGTGCTAAGTGCTATGAAGAAGAAGAAAGCAAGGGAAGCTGTTAGCGGTTTGACATTTGGTACTTTGGTAGTTGAGAGTGGTCAGGAAGGGCCTTGCTAAGGCAATGAAATTTGAGTACAGACCTGAATGAAATTAGGAAATGGCACACAATGGTCAATAAATATTTGTGGAATGTGAAAGAATGCAAATGTCTGAGAGAAGGTATTGCAAGGAGAGGCAATAATAACCAGTGCAAAGGCCTAGTGGCAGAAAGGTTTGGCATGTTTTAAAAGCATCAAGAAGCCTCTATGAATGCTTATGCTGTGGTGTTTAGAGGTAAAATGTACTGATGTCTGCAACTTTAAAGTTGATTAAAAAAATAAGATGGGCAGATGGATAGATGGACGGATGGATAGATAAAAGGATGGATAGATAGGTGATAAAGCTAATACAGTAAGCTGTTAATGTAGGACTTAGGTGGCAGGCATATGCATGTTCACTGTAAAATTCTTTCAACTTTGTGTTTGAAAAACATCAGAATACAGTGTTGGCTTACATCAGAGTACAGAAGGCTGGTGAGGCCGTGCAGACCGGGTGAGGAGACAGCGGTAGGAAATTAAGCTGCAGAGGGCTCCAAGCTCAGAGCACGGAGGGGCTTCAGCAGCCCTGAGAAGACTTGGGTTTGGCTCTAAGCACAGTGGGAAGCCTTTAGAGGGATTTGAATGAGAGAGTTTCATGATCTGATTAGGATTTTAAAAGATCCCTCTGGCTGCTGTGTCTACCAAGCATGAATGAAAGTGGGGAGGCCAGGCAGAGGGACAGTAGTGGTCTGGACCAGGGCAGGGGCAGTGGAGATGGCGAGACGGGTCCGATTCAGGGGACACTTCAAAGGAGTTGCTTATGGATTGGGTGTGTGATGCTTAAGAGCAAGGCTTTGTCCCAAGCAAGCTGGCAGCCCGTTCTATTTCCTGAGATGGAGAAGACGAGGGAATTAAGTAAGTTTGGGGAGGGGTGTGTGGGAGAGTGACAGGGGGGAGAGTCACATATTCTATTTCAGGTCTGATAAACCCAAATAAGAGACTTCCTAATAAATGGTGGCTATTATTACTTTTTCTACCACACACACTTACATAATGGCATCTGCAAACACACGTGCCTTCTCTCAGCTTATGGCTCAGCTCTGCTCCTCCTCTTTTCTTCTTTTCTTCTCCTTATATTTTCCCTTCCGCCTTCCCTGCCCCCCACTCCCACCTCCAGGCCTCCCCCAGTGACTGCTGGAGGCTCTGGAGATGAGGAAGGCAGGAACCAGAAACCCAGGCAGCCCCTCCACGCTCCTCCTGGTATGAGCAAACCTCTTCTGCTTTATCAGTGTGGGGAACTGGGCTCAAAGGAAGCCGCTGGGGTGGAACCCGAGAGCACACAGTCCTCTGGGTTCATTCAGCTCCTGATCTTGCAAACCCTCTGACCTTTTTTGTCTCTGTGGATAGGCAGGCAGACAGGTTACCAGGCCGTGCTAGCCCATGGCTGGTGTGAGATCCGAAGATGCAGCCGAGAGAACAGAGATCTCCCATTTTACTGAGAAGCTAACTCTGAGTCAAGATCCGAGTTAATGTGGCCCATTTAGCTGTGCTGTCATCTTGCATCAACTGTGTCAGAATAGCATTTAAAGACATTTGTCAGGAAGCCAGCTGCAGAAAGCTGGCCTGACTGCCTGAGGCCCAGTCCCTGTAGAAGGCTATCCCAGGCACTGAGGACCAGATGCATCCAACGGCCACTGCATCTCACAGGAGCACTGGCACAGTCTTCTTGAGCCAACTACTTATAGAGGGGAGCCCTGATGTGCATGCGTGTGTGGTGGGGATTAATGGGGGAGAGGAACAAAGGAGGTTCCTCCTTCTGTTCTTTGACTTTTCATGCTGCCCTTAGCCCTTAGAAGTGCATTAGCTCTGGTAACAACTCTCATATAGAGCTAACTATGTGCCAAGCACTGTTGCAAGCACTTTATATATAGTAACTCATTTAATCCTCATAACAGCCCTATAAGCTGTGTACTATTATTATCATTCCCATTTTACAGATGAGGGAACTGAGGCTTGGAAAGGAGAAACAAGTTCTTCAAGGGCACGCAGCTACAAAGCAGCAAAGCCAGGTGTTCTGGACTTGAGTCCTTAATGAGCAAGTGGGTGTCTGGAAGGACAGAGGGGGGAAATCCGTAAAAATTCAGCAGTAGAGAGTCAGCATGTATCTGCAGGCTAGAGAGAGCGGGGGCGGGGGTCACTTCATTACTTTTTTGTCCTATTAGAATGTAATGCACTTATTATGTTTATATATGTAAATATATACATAAATAAATAGGTCTTATTTTTACAGTGTTAAACATCTTTGTGCTTGCTTTAAAGTATAAAGTACACAGCCAGTTTCCTACCAAGTATGGGCATCTCTTAGGGTACAGCTGTAACACAGATTAAGTAAATCATAGGCATAGCTCCCTTTCTCTTCCAAAGGTCTCTTCCCAAACCTCATTGGCTATTAGGAAAACCACATAAACTCCCCACAGCTTAGATTTCTTATCTGGACCTACCCCATAGGGTAAAATTTTATAATTATAAAAATTATAATCATAATCATGAGAGCAACTGAATACCTAATGTATGTCTGTACTAAGCAGAGCACTTTCATACCTTATGGTTTTTAAAAATCTATTGAAGTCTAGTATACTTCTTTCTTTTTTAATTGAGATACAATTGACATATAACATTAGGTTAGTTTCAGGTGCACAACATAACGATTTGATACACGTATTGCAAAGTGATAACCACGGTGAGTCTAGTTAACATCCATCCCTACTCAGATGTATGTATGTAGTCACCATACATAGTTACAAATTTTCTCTTCTTGTGATGAGAACTTTTAAGATTTACTACTCTCTGAGCAACTTTCAGTGCCATACAGTATTATTAGCTGTAGTCATCATGCTCGACATTACATCCCCAGGACTTACTTATTTTATAACTGAAAGCTTGTGCCCTCTGATCACCTTTACCCAT
Organism: Puma concolor; assembly: GCF_028749965.1. Lineage (NCBI taxonomy): Eukaryota > Metazoa > Chordata > Mammalia > Carnivora > Felidae > Puma > Puma concolor. Next base: position 120,383,212 of record NC_141668.1, read on the forward strand.
TTTGCCAACTCCTTACCCCCTGCCTCTGGCAGCCACCAGTCTGTTCTCTGTATCTGTGAGTTTGGTTTGTTTTTGCTGTTAGATTCCACACATAAGCGAGATCATATGGTATTTGTCTTTCTTTGCCTGACTTACTTCACTTTGCATAATGCCCTGAAGGTCAATCCATTTGTTTCAGATAAGCAGATTTGCCTTCTTTTTATGGCTGAATAATATTCCACTGTATCTGTATACCATATTTTCTTAATCCATCTATCCATCTATCTTTTCAAGTGAGTACTTTGTTTCCTGTGTATAAACACCCAGAAGTGGAATTACTGGATTATACAGTATTTCTAGTTTTAATTTTTTGAGGAAGCTCCATACTGTTTTTTCCACAGTGGCTGCACCAGTTTACATTCCACTAACAGGGCACCAGGGCTCCCTTTTCTCTACATCCTTGCCAACACTTGTTCTTTCTTTTCCTTTTCCTTTTTTTGTTTTGTTTTGTTTTGTTTTTGAGAGAGAGAGAGAGAGAGAGATGCACGCAAGCAGGAGAGGGACAGAGAGAGGAGAGAGAGAATCCCAAGCAGGCTCCATGCTCAGTGCAGAGCCCGACATGGGGCTCAATCTCATGACTGTGAGATCATGACCTGAGCCGAAATCAAGGGTCTGATGCTCAACCAACTGAGCCACCCAGGTGCCCCTTGGTTTTGTTTTGTTGTGTTGTGTTTTTATAATAGCTATTCTGACAGATGTCAGGTAATATCTCAGTCTGGTTTTGATTTGCATTTCCCTGATGATTAGTGATGTTGAGTACCTTTCTGTGTATCTGTTGGCCATCTGTAGGTCTACTTTCATGCGTTATATTTTAATCCTCCTAAAGGCAACCGAAGTGTATGGAGGTTATGTAACCTGCCCGAGGTCACGCAGAGAAGAGATGATGGAGCTGGGCACTAGGAATGCCTCAGGGGCAGGAGCCATATCCTCATTGCTTAACCCTGTCAGCAATGGCTTATCAGTAATCAGTGAGGAATAAAGGTTTGATTGGTAAATGTGTGTGTGTGACGAGATACACTTGAGCTGTGGCCCCAGTAAGAATTCTCCCTCCCCCAAAATTTAGTCCGTGGATGAATGTGCTACTCAGCTCAGGCTGCTAGAACAGAACTGGGTGGCTTAAACAACAGAGATGTATTTCCCCACAGCTCTGGAGGCCAGAAATCCAAAATCAGGGAGCCATCAGGGTTGGTTTCTGGTGAAGCCTTTCCTCCTGGCTTGTGGACAGCTGCCTTCTCACTGTGTCCTCACTATGGCCTTTCCTCTGTGTACAGAGAGAATGAAAGAACTCTAGTATCTTGTCCTCTTCTTAGAGGGACACCAGTCCTGCCAGATGAGGACTCCACCCTAATTACTCAACTTAACCTCAATTCCTCCCTAAACACCTGACTCCAAAATCCATCACATTGGGGGTTAGGGCTTCAGCCTATGGATTTGGCAGGGGATGGAGGGACACAGTTCAGTCCATAACAATGAGCTTTGAAGAGTTATGGGAACCCTTAAAATTGTATACAGCATCTTTGCAAGGATGGGAGTCCACATACACCCAAAAGGTTGCAACCACAAAAAGTATTATAAGTGGACAGGGACAGAAAGGGTTCACAGACAAATGGAAATGAAACCTGTATTGAGAGGTAGAAGCAAGAGAAATTTCTTATAATATTATTTTAATTAGTGTTAAAAAGTAGAGAACAAGAGAGGCAGTGGAAAATGAGGAGATGGTGTGTCAGAAGTTAGATGGCCTGCCTGAGACCACAGCCTAGGGAGTGAATCTGAGCTAGAGCCCAGTGTCCTGAGCCCCAGCCCACATTGTTTCCACCAGGCTTGCTGTCTCTGCTGCCCTACGGGAGCCAGGGCCATCTGAGCAAGGCTCCTCAGTGTCCTCCTGCTCACCTCATAGATGCTCTTTCCCTTGCTTTCTTTCTAGAAGTGGAGCAGATCGAGGCCATCGCCAAGTTTGACTACGTGGGGCGGTCCCCGCGTGAGCTGTCCTTCAAGAAGGGGGCCTCTCTGCTCCTGTACCACCGTGCCTCGGAGGACTGGTGGGAGGGTCGTCACAATGGCGTGGATGGACTCATCCCACATCAGTACATAGTCGTACAGGACATGTGAGTGGGAGTCAGGACCTTCTCTGAAGAATGCCGTGATTGATTAGTAATGTCTGGAATGGGCACAGGAAGGGGAGTACTGGGTTGTATGCCAGCCGTTTGCTCTCCCCGGTGTGGTCTACCTGGTCTTTTGTAAGAATGGGTTGTATCTACCTTCCCCTTAAATAGTGATCCCCTTAACAAATAAGCAAATTGCCCATCCTTCAGCGTGCACAGAGACAGTGTTTGGTGCCTTTGGCTCACCACCCTGACCCACCTGCCAGCCTCCAGGGCATTCATCACCTGCCTTGGTTCTCAGCATCCAGTGGATCTCGCCATATTCCTCCACTCTCCCGAACCGTGCCTGTACTCAGTGGCCAGCCCACTGCCCCCTCACTCTCCACCATTCTCTGTCCCCCAAGTGGCTCTCTCAGAGGATGGGCAGAAACCATGATCCCCTCATTTCCACTGAGTAGGGTACTGTTATTTTTAAAAAATAATATCAGGCGCACACACACACACACACACAAAGAAAGGCCTGTATCCCAAATACCTAGAGCTACCAGAATGTCCAGAAAGTCTATACCTTCTCTTCTTTGAAGGCCATCGAAGCTTCCTACAACACACACACACTCCCTCTGAGCTTTGGTCAGGCTCAGGTCGAACTGCTGTATCAACAAAGTAGCCACCATGCTGGACCTCAAGGGAAGGGGGACAAAGGCATAAGTTTTGATGGCACAGGGAATGGTGTGAAACCAGAGAAAAGTCCAAGGCCAGGCAGACAACAACAGAAATGCCAGTGGAGGACCCTCAGCAGCCCTCTGATGTCCCCAGGCTTCTGGAAGGGAGAGGGCAGTGGGAAGAGGCAAGCAGGGCTCCCCAGCAACTTCAAGCCACCCCACAATCATCCAAAGCCCTGAGTCGGGAGCTGAGGGATGGAGGCACTTTTCCTCCTCCCTTGCTTAGCCCCAAACTGCTTCTCAGGGAGCCTGTGGACACGCAGCTCCTAGTGCTTAGCTTGCGGGCTCCTCCCCCATTAGGCCAGCACTCCCTCCAGCATTTAGCTTGTCCCAGCCTGGAGCAGCCTGGGAGAGAAAAACCCAGAGGAGGGAGGAGGAGAAGGTGGGCCTGGGGCAGAGGGGCATCTCCATGCCGAGAAGGTGACTGGGAGTGTGCTGGTGGGTGTGTGTGATGCTCAGGTACACAGTGGGAAATGGCTCATCCCGAGGATGGGCACAAGTTGACCGCAAGGTGTGTGTGGATCCACCCTTCAGACAGGTGCCCTACACATCCTGGGTTCTCTGGAGCAAAGCACTCCCAATTCACATGTGTCCTTCTCCCCAGGGACGATGCCTTCTCCGACAGCCTGAGCCAAAAGGCTGACAGTGAAGCCAGCAGTGGGCCGCTGCTGGATGACAAGGCCTCCTCCAAAAACGACCTCCAGTCGCCCACGGAGCACATCTCGGATTACGGCTTTGGGGGGGTGATGGGCCGGTAGGAAACGCGGGTTCATTCTTTCCTGATAGTGCCATGCTGTGTCTGTTTTGGGAGAGGCAAGGGGGCAGCGGGGAGAGAGGGAGGCCCCTTGTTGCCTGCAAGATGTGATATCAGGCACACCTTGGGCAGGGGGAGGGAGGAGCGGTGGTGCTGGCTGGAACTGGCCCAAGAATGCCAGGTGTAAAATGGTCCAGCTTGCAGTTGGGGGTTTGGAGAAAGAGGAGAAGAGACATGTATTGGCAAATCAGTGCTTTTTATGTAAAATAGTAATGATGCGAGAAAGAGAGAGTTTTAAATTGGCAAGTATTTTTCCTACCTCTCTCTGGTTCTTGCACCTCCTCCCTACTTTCTGTTGAAGACCTAAGTTGTTATATTTAAAAATTTAAAGCGCACATACTCCCTGAAGTGCACTACACAAACAGAAAACTCAAACCCACTCATGCGGTGGGGGAAATTGACACTTGAGGCCACCCACTTATTTGGTGGGGAGCACATTTGCCGATTTCTTCCTTCCCCCGTGTGTGGGCTGGGCTGTGTCACATGACCTTTCTGCCCGGCAAGGAGCTGTGCATGTCCTTCCACATGCAGGGATAGTCCGAAGATTGTGGTTGTTTCCAAAAAAATTAAACAAGAAGAAGAAAAGAGAAGCTGACAGTTTCTCACTGCTTTCTTAATCAGATTCTCAGAATGTCATATTCTTCGTGTTTTTGGTGGAGAGGTCGTGGGATCAGCTCACACATATGGGTACTTGCAGATAGAGCCAGAGATATCATTGCAGTAGGAACATATGTTTATGAATTTATTTCAGCAGAAGTCTCTGCCTCCTTTTAAAGCATATTCTATTCAGTTCAGCAAATGGCTCAGGCACTGTGCTAGGTAATGGAATTGGGGGGAAAGTGGAAGTGGGGTAGATAGAAGACAAAGCCATGGTTCCTGGACTTCTAGGAGGGCCATATCTTCTCCTGCCTCCCTCTCCCTCTCCCTCCCTTCCCTACTTTTTTCTGGTTCTTTCTTTCTCAGTATTCCTCCTCTCAAACACCTATGCTTTGGTCCTGTTGGGGTACCCACAGGCAGTGCTTAGCTTGGCTGGTGGCTCTGGGATATGAAGTGCTGCTGACCACATTGAACTTGGTCCTCTGGTCAGAGACCATTCCAACACTCTGGCCTTCCTCCCCACCCCCTCATCACTTCCAGCCTCCCCTCCCCTCACCAATGCCTTCCAATCTTTGTTGACCTACATAGGATGTAGCCAAATCACCTGTGGGTGGAGCCTCTTATCTTTAGAGTGCTCCCACATCCACCAAGCCTCCTTGGAAGGTGGGCAAGGAGTATTGTGCCTGTTTACCAGATTAATAAAATGGGTCTGAAAGACTACACAGGAAAACCCATGACAAAGCCAGCCCTCCTGATAGACACTCTAGTCCTCTTTTCACTCCACCAGAGCCTCCCTAAAGAGTGAAAGGTGGCCACATGTGTGGAAGGCATGTCCAGCGATGCAATTTTTACTCCTGAATGACTAGTTTTCCAAGATCTGGAAAAGCCTCATAGAAATAGCCCTTTGCTGGGGAGATTGGGGGTGGATAACAATACCGGACTGTGTTCAGTTCCCAGGGACCCCTCCTGTGCTTGCAGGGAGCTGGTGACTTTTTGGTACAGTCAAGCCTCAATGCTTCAGACCAATTAAGAAGCCCTTCAGAATCATGGAAATGTCTGAACCACTTAAGAACATATCATGAGCCCAACTAACCATCACCAAAGCGTTCCCAGGTTGAAATTCTCCTGGCCTTGGCTACACATGTAGACAAGATTCATTGTGTAATTAGTAGCACCACCGTCTGCAGTTTGGAAGCAGAATGCTTCCGATTCCTTCATTTTGTGCATTTTAAACCTGCCCCTTGCCACTAAGTTACACGCTCAGCCAGTGCTTTCATTGCACAATTGAGTCTGGCTGAATGAGGCTTTACTATACCTGCTCCCTAGACTAGTGTGTAGTGTGTGGCCTGGGGTTAGCTGGCCTGTTCTGAGACTTGCCAGGGTTGACCTCTGCCCCATGCCCCTGCCCCCTGGCTCCTTTGCAGAGTGCGGTTACGATCTGATGGAGCGGCCATCCCCAGGCGCCGAAGCGGGGGCGACACACACAGCCCGCCCCGGGGCCTGGGCCCCAGCATAGACACGCCGCCCCGGGCTGCCGCCTGCCCCAGCAGCCCCCACAAAATCCCCCTCACCCGGGGGAGGATCGAGAGCCCCGAGAAGCGGAGGATGGCGACATTTGGGAGTGCCGGCAGCATCAACTACCCTGACAAGAAGGCTCTCTCCGAAGGGCACTCGATGAGGTCGACATGCGGCTCCACCAGGCACAGCAGCCTGGGGGACCACAAGTCCCTGGAGGCTGAGGCCCTGGCAGAAGTAAGGGCCAGCGGGAAGGCAGGCTGGGCCAGCTGAGAACCCTAGAGGGGTGGCCGGGTGGGGGCCTGTGGACTGGGGAGCCCCTTTTGCCCTTCGCAGTAGGCTCAGGGTTAAGCCAGAACACAAGAGAGATAGCAAGCTGGCCTCCCCATGGGCTTGGAAGCTGGATGGATACAGCTAGCTAGGGATCCTGTAAAAACTGAAGACCTCCAGTCTCCACGGCTGGAGTGGGGGATTCCTGCCCTTGGGGCAGGCCAGAGGAGAGGGATGTGGTAATGACAGGCGTCTCCACAAGATGGCACAGTTGAGTTATTCATTCATCTGTTCATTCATTCATTCATCTGTTCATTCATTAATTCCTTTATTGAGAAACATTATTGTGTGACAGTCACTGTGCTAGGCACTGAGAGTACAGTGGTGACCTAAAATGGACCCAGGCCCTGTCCCCCGCTGTCCGTCTTCCCCTAGGGCCTTTCTGCAGCCCCACTCTGCAGATTGCAGTATCACCTCTCAGACTAATGCAAGGCTCATGCCTAAACTACTCAGCTGATCTTTCTCTGAGCTTTCTGTCTTTCTGGCTCACATTCTGCCAGGGGAGAATGGTGGTGGGGATGGATGGTAGAGAGGGGTGATCATTACATTTTGTGTTTTAAAGTTTTATGTTTCAGTTCATGCTGGAGTAGAGCAGGAATAGCAGTGAAATCTATAGGGAGCTTCATTTAAACAGTATGGGCTGTGGAAAGCCTGTGATATCACTGCCAGGCTGGGGTATAGCAAAGGTGGGGAGAGGATTGCCATTTCTCCCCTCATATAGAAGGCCCCCCCACAGCTAATCTTTTTGGATAAAGGCACATAAAGCCTCTTCTTAAAGTAGCTTGTGTTCTGGGCAAGGGATAAAATGTCATGAGGAAGCATAAAAGCTACTATTAGCCATTAACCAGACAACCATAGTCTGTTAACAAAGCAAACAGGATAGGCTGGGACCCTGCCTGTGCCAGATTGGAGCCTTTTGTGTGGGCCCAGGGCAAGCAGGAGGCCGCCTGTGGGCCGGGGGAGGAGAGAGGGTAAAAAGAGGGCGTGACTGCAGAGAGGAGCCAGCAGGACATCTCCAGGCACCAGGGCCATCAGTATGACAAGACTTGCAGTTTTCCTGGGTTTGCCTCACCAGACATTGTGCAGCATGCCTTGTAGCAGCGGTTTGAAGCAACATTCAGTAGCTGGGTTGGTTGGGCTCTGGCCTAGCTCAGCCTCAGCAGCTCCTTGTGCCTGTTTTGGTGTGGAGGCATCCCTGTAACACCTGTGTGAGCCAAGGACTCCGGCTAAAGGGAGTTTAAAAATCCACTGCCTGGGGCGCCTGGGTGGCGCAGTCGGTTAAGCGTCCGACTTCAGCCAGGTCACGATCTCGCGGTCCGTGAGTTCGAGCCCCGCGTCGGGCTCTGGGCTGATGGCTCAGAGCCTGGAGCCTGTTTCCGATTCTGTGTCTCCCTCTCTCTCTGCCCCTCCCCCGTTCATGCTCTGTCTCTCTCTGTCCCAAAAATGTTGAAAAAAAAAAATTAAAAAAAAAAAAATCCACTGCCTGGCAGTTAACAAAGCTCCATCACATCCATTATCTCATCCCATCTTCACAGCAAACGTAGGGGCTTTCAACAGAGAAGCAAAGTATGGTACAGAGGGCCTGAGGCTTGTCTGGGGTTGCACAGCAAGCAAATGGCAGAGGAGTCTTTTCACTAAAAAATTACAGGCCCTTTACCCTAGCACAGGGCTCCTGGGTTGAATGCTGATGTCCTACTGCAGCGCCCCCTCCTGGCTGGAGGAGGAACAGAGGCCTTGGGAAGGTGGAATGAAGGTGCCTTAATGGCTGTCTGTCATTCAAAGTGCTCTCCTACTGATGAGCTCTTAATATTACAGCATCCCCAGGAATTACGTAGGACGATGAGGCGTTTTGTTGCTTTTTAAAATTTATATTTTTGAAAGCAAACTTTTCTGATTATAATACAGAGAAGAAAGTCCCATTATTCTGGAGTGAACATTGTGGACATTCTGATATATAACCTCCAAGGGATTTTTCTACGGGCAAGAATTGTTTTTAATGTAATCTTTTTAAGTTTATCTTTTAGAGAGAGAGAGACAGAGACAGAGAGACAGAGCATGATTGGGGGAGGGGCAGAGAGAGAGGGGGAGACACAGAATCCGAAGCAGGCTCCAGGCTCCGGGCTGTCAGCACAGAGCCCGACGCGGGGTTCAAACTCATGATTCAACTCACAAACCGTGAGATCATGACCTGGGCTGAAGTCAGATGCTTAACTGATTGAGCCACCCAGGTGCCCCACAGATTTTGTTTTCAAAATAACCATAATGGTTAGAGGCCTAGGCTCTACGACACACTGTCTGGGTTGAAAGTTGGGCTGTGCAACTAGCTGGCAATGTGACCTTGGGCAAGTTACTTGCCCAGGATGAGCTCCCATTCTCTTGTGTGTGAAATGAGCATAAGGGTAGCTCTACCCTCTAAGTGTGAGGATTAAATGAGGTACAAATGGAAAGAGCTTGGACTGGTGCTTTATCATTACCACTGTTACTGCCATTATTATTTGTGAGCACTGACTATATGTCAGGTACTGTGCCGAGCTCTTCACAGGGGCTGTATCATTCAACATGCTCATCAACACCCTGAAGTCATATTATTATGATCGATATTCACAGATGAGAATTCTGAGGCTCAGAGAGTTGCGGTAACTTGCCCAAAGTCACATGGCAAGGAAGTGGCAGAGCCAGGATTCGAACCCAAGTCTGTCTGACTCCAGAGCCTGCCTTCTCAACCAGTAGGCTAACCTGCCCTCATTGCAGGTCCCTGTGCAGGCAAGTGTGCAGGTGATGCCCACGTGGATTCCCTCAGTTGGTCATAGGACACCCTGGAGACTTCCTCTCTGTCCCAGCCATGAGGTTCATGGGTGGGGATACCTCCCTAAGCAGCCCACAGGCTGATTAGCAGTCGAGGAAGGATTGGAGCCTAGGCCTCCAGACTGTGCTGACCAGAAGCTCCTTCTGTCCCCAGGACATCGAGAAGACCATGAGCACGGCTCTGCATGAGTTGCGGGAGCTCGAGAGACAGAACACGGTCAAGCAGGCGCCAGATGTGGTGCTGGACACCCTGGAGCCCCTGAAAAACCCGCCGGGCCCCATCAGCTCAGAGCCCGCCAGCCCCCTGCACACCATCGTCATCCGCGACCCCGATGCCGCCATGCGCCGCAGCAGCAGCTCGTCCACCGAGATGATGACCACCTTCAAGCCAGCGCTGTCCGCCCGTCTGGCCGGCGCCCAGCTGCGCCCGCCCCCCATGCGGCCCGTGCGGCCGGTGGTCCAGCATCGCTCCAGCAGCAGCAGCAGCTCGGGCGTGGGCAGCCCGGCCGTCACGCCCACGGAGAAGATGTTCCCCAACAGCTCCGCGGACAAGTCGGGCACCATGTGACCTCCAGGACGGGGCGGCACCGCCCTGGCCCACCGTGGCCCGCCGTGGCTGAGGGCGGCCTCTGTGACTTCCGCGGCCTTCCCAGTGCCCCTGGCCTTGTCGGGTGGGGACCAGAAGGTCCGCCTGGAAGCGCGTCTGTGCAGAGCTGAGGCCCAGGCACTGGCCGCAGCTCACGTTCAGCCATGTGAATCCCGCAGACCTCCCGTGTGTAAGCAGGCGCCCAGAGGGGTGCAGGTGCAGGAGCAGGAGGCCCCACTAGAGCATCTCCTAAGATTGGGGCAAAATGTTAAATGGCTTCCCCGCATATGGTCACTGGAAAATGATTCTCTCCACATTCTCTCTACATACATAAATATGTGTGTATATATATGTGTGCATATATACACACATACATGTATGTATATGTCTGTAGGTGTGTGTATATATATATTTATGCATCTATATACATATACTAGATCTGGACACACAACTAAATGTATATAGGATCTCCTTTTTCTTTTTATGAAACTTAGATTTACCTCAGACCCATGCCACCAAACACCTCCCGCTGAGTTACTTGGTGGGACTTGCAGGGACCTTTCTGGGAGAAGTTAGAGGCCTCAGTGACTGCGGATGAAGCAATACACCACTAACCTGCAGAAAAATACACAAAAACAGTCTCCCACTGTCTCCAGAAGTCGTGGCCTTCCAGAACAGTCTGCCCCTCACAGAAGGGTGGGGCAGGCAGCACCCCAAGCAGGCTGCTCCTAGAGGTGGGGAACCCTTCACAGAACCCCCCCGTCCACCCCAGAGACCCTGCCTTTCCACCCGGAGGCCAAGGGCCAACCGTACCCCCGAAGGCACGGGAGGACGTTGGCGAGAAGGCCCCTGACCACAGCATCCTTGTGTTTGTATGTAGAAAAAGGGGATAGTGAGAACCTAAGCCCCATCGCAGCACAGTGTTCTGTGTGGTTGGGAAAAAGGCAAAACAAAAACAATGGTGTGGAACACTTCAAAGCCTAGACACGCTGTAGGAATAAAGTAACTATAGAGGTTTAACTTATACCATTTTCAAAATATTTAATTTTTTCTTTTCTTCTTTCTACTAATTATACTGTGTCAGATCTGGAACTAAACAGGCAAGGAGGCTTTCAGTCACATCATTTTAATTTAAAATCAGTCCGCGACCCACTTTGGCTGGTGCCCTCCTGTGTGAAATGCAGGAACCTCACAGCAGGGGCCAAAGAGGGGCCATCCTTGGCACTTTCTGTCCTAGAGAACACTTCGGTTGACATCATGCAAATGAAATGGCTTTCCTCTCTACCTTCCCTTCCCTTCCTAGCCCCTGCACTCCCGCCCTCCCCCCACCACCTCCAGAACATTGGATATAATTGAAAATGTGGTGATAGAACTGAGGTGAGTGATTTTTAAGAATTGGGAGCTAGACTTCTGCCTCTCAGCTGGGAAGAGGCCTTCTGGATCACTCTTGTTCCATTCCATTTTACTTCCTCTTTTGATCTTTTCATTTTCCAGAGACAGCCTGTTTCTGGATGATGGGACGTAGGCGAATCACATCCTAAGGGGACCACTTTTATTCACCCCCTCATGCCAAGGGTCTCCTTGCTGTTCTCAAGCGCCCTCTCTTTCTCTGAGTGTATCTCCATGGCTGTGGTTTGGAGTCAAAAGTCCTGTGTTTGAGTTCCAGCCTCCACCTCTTAGGAACTGTGGGACTTTGGGCATGTCACTTCATCTCACCGAGCCCCAGTTTCCTGCACCGTAAAGTGAAGGGAATAAAGATAAAATGTAGGTGAGCAAATTCTGGAAGCCGGAAAGCACTGTGCCAACATGGTTGCTCCTTTTATTATCATTAGCAAGGTAAGTCTTTTAGATAAACCCATCCAGGATCTTCCTTCTGAAGCCTCCTAATGGCATTTGAGAAGTGGGCGGTGGAATTTTCCTAGTAGTTTCATAAGAGCCCTGAAGCACAGCCCTACAGAAAAATCACACACTGATATTTGAAATTCTGTCATTACCATTTCACCCCATTAGACTAAGTTTTGCCCTCTCCTCTGGTCCTCCATAAAAAGGTAGATACACCCCAGGGGGAGGGATCTAGTAAGTCACTGATAACCTGAGCGTGCAGGAGCGGTAAGCCATTCTGTCTCATCGGAAGCATTGGCAGTGAGCACACCCAGTGGAAGGAAGAGTCAAGAAAGGGCACAAAAAGTGCCAGAGAGAGGTCAATGATAAACATCCTTGTTTTGCCTAAAACTGCAGATTCTGTCTTAGCTCCTGGAAATGAAAGAGTCTCAGAAGCAGCTAGGAGCCCCTCTGCCTTTGAGCAGATGACTCTAACCCCATTTTACAGCTTAGGGAGGAAAGCGAAGCCTTGGGATGTGCTATGGCTTGCCCAAGATTTAACAGACGGCAGGGAGTGAGGGCCCTGTTGGGCACTTGCCTGGGCAGATGCTATGCTCTCCGGCCAGGAGACAAGACTTCCCATTTCTACCCCAGAGATATTCCTCGACCTAAACGCAGTCACCTCCTGTGCAAAATGTCACATCATCCGACACGGCTACCCGATGAGAAGTGAAAGTCTGAGTTGAGCGTGTTGCCTGATCTGTAGAACACCAGTCAGACCACGTGGATATTCCTATAGATTGAGTTTTTCCTTACTGAAAATGGATCTGTCTGCCTTTCGCCAAGTTACCTGAAGGCGAGAGTCTTTGCGGTTTTCTTTTAAGTCCCTGGTTTTCCATTGGGAAATTGGCCGATGAGTTCACATGTAGGAAAGCTCACAGCCCACTCATCCAGCCCCAGATCTGACCCTTGACGCAGAACCAAATGGAAAAATGCTTTCCTGCACCACAACCCCCCCTCCTTCCTCATCTGGCGCTATGCATGTCTCCACCACCCTCCATGCACACCCCGTCCCATCCACAGTCACTGAGCATCGCAGTCTCCTCCTGACTCCTGCCTGTGTTAGTCCACACTATATATTGCTGTATTTGCTTAAATGCTGGAAAGTAACTGTTACAATGTGAAACTGTAATTTTTTAAAAAGGCTACAATTAAATTATAGCCAATGCCACTCACCAAATCTTTGCACCTAGTAGATAGATCAATGTAAAAAACAAATACCAGAAACCTAACTGTACAGTGAGTGTGGGGGAAATGTAGTAACCTAGTTAGTAGTCCTCAATATAACCAATTGTACAAGGGGGAGTGTGGTTACCTACTTGTTCATCGCCATTACTGAGAGCTGTACTGATCAGTTCGTTGATAACGGGCATTTTTTTTTTTTCCTTCTTCACAGAATGATTTGTTTTCTTAACCTTTGACTTACCCTGAGGTCAAGCCTTTTGTCTTTATGTGTAACCGATGTTTAGTCTATTTTAGGAATGAACCAGCAAGATGTTCATTTAAAACTGACCAAAGACAATTCATTCCTGGTCTAGTTTCCTGGGCCTTGGGGCCCAGCCGCCGCTAAAGACCTTTCTCCGATAAAATTGAGAACAAGCCGTGCTTCCTACCCTACTCTCCTTCTCTCCCTTTATTCCCCTTTCCTCTTCAAGAGCTGCTCTGAGCTGTGGGATTCTATGAAAAATTCTTGCCTTTCCTTGTTTTCAGTGCTAACGATTTCTCACCTTGAAGCGCCTTTTGAACCCCGGACAGAGCGCACAACTGGAGGGAATTGTAAGCTCGGGAATTAGACTTGGGAGTCTTTTCTCTGAGGTCACCAGGCCAAGGGGCAGGAGAGAAACGGATTCCCAAGGGATGAAAGGTGTCTATTCAACGAAGAAATCCGAGTGGGAAGAGACACAGGGAAATGGAGCCATCGTTTGGCTACACCGGCTGGAACCAGCAGTTCAGAGATCTGCCTTATAAACACTTCAGAACTGGTTTGTGGTACACAAAGGGGAGCCAGCGTGGGGAAGGGCCTTTACGTGGGGCTTGCTTCTCTGTTGGAGTCCCCTGGAGTGCCTTGTTGGGTATATTTCTTTCTCATTCAGGAGGCATGAACGCAGAAGACTTCCCGTGGCCTGGTCGTTACTCGGCACTCCGCACACGTACACGGCTGATGGAAAACCACAAGGACTAATGTAATGGTTCTTCCTCTCAGTCTTTCTATTCCTAACTTTTCACACATCCAGATGGTTCCACACTAGAGCAAATGCCTCATTCTCCTGAGAATCCCAGAAAGAAGAATGGCTGGCTCACAACCATGGTGGGAGGCCCTGTTGGGCTTGGGAGGACGGGCGGGGAGGAAAAGGCAGGAAGGGGTGAGCGAGGTGTTGCTTAGCTGATTTTCTGCTATGCAGAGCTAATGCTGACGTTTCATGTCAACTTCCCCGGTTCTCTGGGGTCTCCTCTCTTCTGAGCAGCCGTGTAGAGAATTCCCCACATACCCAAAGCTGCCCAGGGGAGCTGAGAGAAGGGACTTTGCTGTCATGTCGGACTCCTCCCGGCTTCTCTGAGGTTGATCTGCCAATGTCCCGCTGTCCCATCCTCTGGGACTGGCCGAATGGCCACCGCTGCCCCTTGCCGACACCTCCTTTCTGTGTGAACTGTCCCAGGCAAATAACAAAGCTGTTCCTTGAACCAGAGCAACCAGAGTGCACTTTGCCTTCCTTAGACGGAAGTAGATTCTGGCTAGAGTTTTCTGCTCAGGCTCTAGTTCCCGGCAGTGTGACTGTTTACACGGTTTGGCAATAGATTTGGTTCTGATTGCTTCAGAGTGGCTGGTCGATTTAGTTTCCTTTGGTTTCCTTCCTCCCTAAACTGTGTCAGGAAAAAACAAACCGAAAACAACCCTAGGAAATTGCTGGTTGCCTGTCCCCATGTGATGATAAGTGTTGCCCTCTTCCGGATATCGTTTCTCTACCTTACAACCAAACGCCCGTCCTATAGAGTGTCTGTTGCGTATTCTGATGGTGCCTGCTGGTTTGACGTGGAGCTATCCTGTGAAATAAAACAGCTTAACTTTTCTCAAACATGCTCCCGTGACTTTTTGAAAGGGTGAGGTGGCACGGGGCGGGGTGGGGGCGGGGTTGGGGAGGTCCCAGAGGGGTATTTCTACCCTCCAGTCCACACTGTCCGTGTGCTGCCTCCAGGAGCCATCCCTGAGATATCCTTTAGCTCAGATCCAACAAGGTGAAGGCCAACGTTCCAAGGAGGACTGATTCACCTGTAGAATTAATTGGAAAAGGTAACTGTGGGATGCCCGCTGGGAAGGCAGAAACTGGAAATGTCAAAGCAGAGGGAAATGAGAGAAGGAGCTGTCATCTACAGAGGCCACAGGATACTGAGTGCCTGTGTGAAGGCATATGGACCATTTTAGCATTTGTGTCTATACACATGTGATACTGCCCCTTGGATTTTTTTTTCCCTCTGTGTGTGTGTGTGTGTGTGTGTGTGTGTGTGTGAAGTTTATTGATCACTTATTTCTGTCCCAGGCACTAGATTAAAGCCCTAGAAGTGCATTTTCTCATCAAATTCTCAAAACAGTTATTGAAGGTAAGTACCCTTCTTAAATCCCATTCTGCAGATGAGGAAATTGAGGCTCTAAGAAGTTAGATGGCTTGTCCAAGGTTAGAAGGAAGTGAAGGAGCCCTGTCTGACTCCAAAGCCATTCTCTTTACAAGATCATCATACTGCCTGTCATTGAGCATGGCCATTATGCCAGCGTTGGCTGTAGGATCTCATGGTTAAGGTAACTTGCTGCCTGCCACAGTCAAGGACCACTCTGGGCCTTTCCTTTCTGATGAACCCTCTGGTGGATCTTCATGCAGTCGCCTCTTTACAGAAGAGAAGAGACTGAGGTCTTCTGCCTGCCTCGGGGAACCCATTATTCCCACCCTAGCTCTCAGCACTCAGTGCTGGCCCTTTGCTAATTCCAGGCTCCGGTACTGTGAAACCTTACGACAGTCTAAATTTTGTATGCGCCCCACAATCTGTTCACTCGCTCGTAGCAACCATGCTCACTTGAGAGCCTCAAGTCAGAAGCCTCTCATTCATTCAGCAAGAGTGTAGGAAGCACCTTTGTGTGCATCTTGCCCCGAGTTAGCTTCTGGGGAAACAGGTGGGTGAGACCCAGTTCCTACCCTCAAGCTGCTCACAGTCCATTTGCACAAAATGATCACTCCAGAATTCTGAAATTAACTTCGATTCACTGTGACAATTGTTCATAGGACAGTGCCTTTGTGCCACAGAGGCGCAAAGAAAGGGCATCACTTGTCCACTTTCTTAGCCAACAAAGCAGTCCATTGCTGGACTATCCATTTCTGGGCCGATCTGTCCAGACTATCCAACCCAAACATCCTTAAGAAAAGAGAATTTATTGGCTCACATAACAGGAAACTCTAGGCTACTACTGGTTTCAAATATGGGAGGATATGAGAATGTGACTGTTGCCTCCAGGCTGTGGTCCTCTGCTTCCCTCAGGTCGGCTCTACTCAGCTCTGTGTGTTAATTTAACGGCCACACAGGCTGTCTGGTATCTTGTGATGGCCTGGCGGCTGTCTGCACCTCCTCGGCATCAGTACAGGTCTCGGGTTCGCTGCACACTGGCCAGACTGAGCTGCAGGTTTGCTCCTGAAGCAGGCCAGAGAGATAGGATTGGCGAGTGGGCCTAAGCAATCCTGGGTTTCAAGAGTGGTGTCAAAACCACCCAAACTCTGTATGGGGAAAAGAATAGCTGCCCAAAAGAGATCCTAGGAGCTGTCCTCATCCTACAGACCCATGATAAATGATAAATGGAGGTGGTTTCCATTGACTAAGTTTTAGAGTGATCAGTTATGCAACAGTAGCTAACTGATATCCTAGAAAAATACCCATGCAAATACACTAAAGCTTTGCACTTATGCATGGACAACAGATAAACTTAAAAATTGGGACACCAGTCAATTAAGTGTCCAACTTCGGCTCAGGTCATGATCTCGTGGTTTGTGAGTTCGAGCCCCGCGTCGGGCTCTGTGCTGACAGCTCAGAGCCTGGAGCCTGCTTTGGATTCTGTGTCTCCCTCTCTCTTGCCCCTCCCCTACTCATGCTCTCTCTCTCTCTCTCTCAAAAATAAACATTAAAAAAAATAATAAAAGCAATATTCATGGAGTGCATACTCTATGTTCTTCCTAAAAACACAGTACAAAGTACTTCACATACTTTATATTGAACCCTTAAAACAACCCACAGGTGTAAATTATGTTAGTAACTATTTTATTTTATTTTATTTTATTTTATTTTATTTTATTTTGTTATTTTATTTATTTTGAGAGA
This sequence comes from Puma concolor, assembly GCF_028749965.1. Classification (NCBI taxonomy): domain Eukaryota; kingdom Metazoa; phylum Chordata; class Mammalia; order Carnivora; family Felidae; genus Puma; species Puma concolor. The sequence continues at coordinate 120,399,958 of NC_141668.1, forward strand.
GAGCAAGAGAGAGAGAGGAGAGAATCCCAAACAGGCTCCACACCATCAGCTCAGAGCCTGAGATCTGAGATCCCACAAACCGTGAGATCATGACCTGAGCTGAAATCAAGAGTTGGGACTGTTAACCGACTGAGCCACCCAGGTGCCCTAGTACCCTATTTTATAAATGAGGAAATTGATGTGCAGGAGGTGTAAGTCTGGGATTCCATAACTTCTCCGGTGCCAGAGCCCACACCTGCCTCTTCTGCCACTCTGCCCACAAGACAAAATACAGGAATCACCTTTGGGTTCAGCCCTTCTAGACCAGGCAGGATTATGTGGCCCCCAAAATCCTGGATGTAGGGAGGCATCATTGCTCTGACAACTACCTTAAGATTAAACTCTATGCCAGCTTCTCCTAGAAACCCATGATGACTCTTATAACTTATCTATTTCTTTTAAACTCTAATATTGAAGGAAGTGATTATTATGGACTTTTTGCATTCATGCCATATTTATTTTCTCATATTTTTTTAATCCAACTCCCCAAAGGACATACAGATTTATAGTAGGTGAGATGTTCATTTTCCACATGGGGAAACTGAGGAACAGAGAGGAGCCAGGACTTGCCCAAAGGCCCAGGACCACATTAAGGAAGAGAAGACAACTCTGGCCTTCCTAGCCCTAGGCCCATGTTCCCTGGGATCTAGCTACTCCTCCTAACACCCACCCCTAGCACACCCAACTCCCACATTCTACATTGACTGGGTGATGCTGGTGAGTTTTTGGGTATGGATGCAAGTACGCAGGCCCTGTGTTCAGACAGACTTGAGTGTGGCCCCCAGCCCTCACTTGTATCAGTTGGTTGACCTTGGCAAGTGACTAACCTCCTGGAGCCTCTGTTTCTTCAGTAATGTGGGGCTAATGAGAGACTACTTCTCAGGGTGGTTTGAAGTCTAGAAAGTAAGAGCTATATAATGTGCCCCAGCCATCCAAGCACTGACAAATGCTCCTGTATTAGCCCCTGGTCACGCCTACTCATTGAAGAGTTTTGGTGCATCTGTCACTGTCTAGGAAAAGCAGGTGGTAGAGCATCTGAGGAATGGTTGAACCAAATAAGTTTTAAGGAAAAATCTTGAAATAGGACTCTGCCATTTGCTGGCTACCACATTTGGAGCAAGCCCAAATTGCTGGGCCTCAGTTTTCTCATCTATAAAATAAAGGGGTTGGGGACATTGGTCTTGGCTATTTCTTCAAAATCTGAGGGCTCACTTGATGTCTTGGCAGAAGGCTGCAGAAACACACACGGGAAATGGCAACCGTCCCCTGCCACACCCACCCTGCTCTCTATAGGGAACATCCTGTCACCCCTGTGACTTCGGTGGTCATGTGTGGTGTCATGTCACCCCATCCCCTGGCCCCAACTGGGCCAAGAATGGCAGTTTGGCCAAAGGCAATTGATGGTGGGTTGGTTGGTAACTTTGGCCCTTGGCAAGCGTGGGCAATAAATGGCCTTTTTAAAGAAGTTTGACCCACAAGTAAGAAATGGCCCATCACCAGGAGGAGGGGGAAGATGAATGGCCACAATGATGAGGAGATTGAAGGCAAGGAGGTGACCTTACACGTGGAGGCTAAAGTCATGAGGGAGGAGACTCCATGAGCACAATGAGAAAGCCAATGTGTCTAGTGAGACAAATGGCAGCCACCATTGGCTTTGAGAGCCAAACTGTCCTGAACCAGAGAGAGTCAGAGTAACCCATCTGGTAGCTGCCCCATGCCTCTTCGCCCCTGGAAGACCTTACACTCAACACCCTTGTTGTGTACTTGGTGTGACTTGAGGAGGTTCCTGCTCTTGCAATCAACAGGAAAAAGAGGGAAGAATGGTAGTAGCTGGCATATTTGAGCACCTACTATGTTCCAGACATTCTTCTAAGTCCTCGCACATATAAATTAATCATGCATCCTCTTGACCTCCCTATAAAGCAGATTCTGTCACTATTCCCAGTTTACTCATGAGGAAATAACACAGAGAGGGTAAGTAACTTACCGCCAGACATGCTGCTAGGAGGTCAGAGCTGGGGTCCTGGCCTAGACAGTCTCACTCCGCAGCCGGGTCTTAGCTATTCTCTCCCAGGTTGGAGGACCAGACAGGACCCCAGGCATGACTTGGAGCAGAGAACAGCATGTAACAGTGAGCTTTGCTGGTCTGGGTGTGTTTGGCCTGAGATACCTCACCTGGCGGGGCAGGGCAGGGGGTACTTGTACCTGGCATTGGGGCAGATGTGGCGGGGATGGGTGGTGTACTGTTGCTGACTGTGGCTCAGACGACCTCAGAAGAAGAAAGGAAGGAGTCAAGGTTCTATCAGACTATCCTGCCTCTGGCGATGGACAGGGCCAGACCTTGCCTCTGATGTGAGTGAACATTTTATATTGGACAATTCTGTAGAAAAAGGTGGCGTGTGGGTAGTGGAGGAAGCCTTCCTAAGAACCCCTTGACAGATACCTATCTCCCACCCTAGCCAAACAGGCCTAGAAATGACCCTGCTGCTGCCTCAGGGCACATAGCTGCAGAGGCCCCGCCCCCGCAGTGGCCTGTGAGGGCCTGTGGTCTGTGAGGGCCCTTAGCATTGGATGTGGAGAAGGATGGAGTGCAGGGGTGGGGGTGGGGGGGCATCAAAAAGAGACCACCACCAGCAGCAGAAGTGGTGGCAGTGAGTAGGGACTGTGCCTAAATAAGGCATGCCAGGAAGAGGCAGAGAGCAGAGGAACTTCCCAGGCCTTTTGAGCTACCCCAGGAAGTCCAGCCTGGGATTCAAGAAGCAAATAATGAGAGAGGGACATCTTACAGAATCAGCACCGGACAAATCACGTCCCGCTCGCCTGCAACCTCTTCAGCCACCGCAGTTGGCCTGGAATCGCCTCTCTGAATCCCACAAGGCCCCGTAGGACCGGCTCCTACCCATCTGGCCCACCTCGTCTCCTCCCCATGCCCGTCCAGGTCATTCTCCACCTGAGCCCCCCTCTCCTCGGACCAACCAAGGGCCACATACTTCAGTGCCTTTGTCCTCACTTAGCCACCTGCCTGCGATGCTCCTTCCCAGCCTCTTCTCCTTTCTGCCTCCTCCTCTTCCTTACACTTTCTGTTCAAAGGTCATTGCCTCAGAGGGGCCTCCTCTGACCACTCTGTGAAAGCTGCCCCCCACCCCCAGTCACCATTTGTTTTCCCCATCGCATTTCTCCTCATTGGAATTTATTTTGTTTATTTGTTTACTTAGGTATTATCTCTCTCCCCAAACTACAATGTTTGAAATGTTAGATAATCTGGGGTTTTCTTTGTCCTCATCCTCTCCAGATGGTGGTGTGGTGCCTAGCACATAGTAAGTGCTCAATGAATATTTCTGCACTAAATGACTATTCATACACAACTGGGGGCAGATGCCATTTCAGAGTGAGAAGGCTTTGGTAATTAAACAAAATCACATCTTTGGCTGTTATTCACTCATTTAACAAAGTGTTCCTGAGCACCTACCATGTGTCAAGCATTGAGCTGGGTACTGGGGATAGCACTGTAAATGAAGTAGACCAAGATCCCTAAGGAGTTTATGGTCAAATGCTGGAGATCAAACAATGACAACAAAACAGGAAACACCAAGGCTATGGGGAGGGGGATATTGGGTGCTGCTTTAGACTGGGAGGTTGGAACAGCCCCTTAGAGGAGAAGAAGCTCAGACTGGGAACAGAAGCCTGAGAAGGAGCCCACCATGTGCAGGGCTGAGAGTGGGGTTGGAGAGGGGACCGGGTGGACGAACATCATGGACAAATGCCTTGAGGTGAGAAAGAGCTTGGCATGTGAGAATGGAGAAGGCCAGTGCGGAGGGGACTGTGGCGGTGAGAGATGAGAAAACAGGTTGGTGGGGAGGAGGGCATATGCAGAGTCCTGGTGAGGATTTTGTTCTAAGAGCTGTAAGAAGTCTTTGGAAGGTTTTAAAAGGGGCACTACTTGATCCTACATGTTGCTGTTAAAAAATTACCTGTGGCTTCTAGATCACGGCTACTTTTTAACAATGGAGGGTCGGGTGATGATTGGGGATTCAAGTACTGCATGGGTCCAGGTCATAACAATTAATAATTAAATATTAATTAAATAATAAATAACAATAATTATATTATAATAAAAATAATAATTATTATTTATGGGTCTTAAGCACCCCCACGTAATTTTGTTTCTGAACTTCCAGCTTAGCTCCCTTTCTCCATCCTCATACCACCCATCAAACCTCCCAAGGGTTTTATTTGAAGTCTTCCCAATATGGAAATCAATGGCCCATGCATGGAACAGACTGCAGACCTTCTTTAAAGACAACTTACAGAGTCCTGTCACGTACAGAACAAGAGTTTCCTTCTTCATATGCCCACTCTCCTTTATTTTGTGTTATTTTTCATATGCCTATTCTTTTACCTGAACCTACACCAGTGCCCCTAGGTCTTTGATGCTCTGATAAATAGCTTGGCTGTTTCTGCTTCATGTCATGCTGTTGAGAAATGCATTAAGTTAGGACTCAAAAACCCAACTCAGCTAGCTTCAATGAAAATGAATGATTTTTGCCCCACCTTGTTGAAAAGAACATTAAGATTCAGGAAGGACTGGGTGCAGGTGTTCCAACAATGTCAACAAGCTTCTGTCTCTCTACCTCTCAGCTCTGCTTTCCTTCACTTTGTCTACATTCTCAGGCTGACTCTTTCCAAATGATGACAAGGATGGCCCAAAACAAGTCCATGTGTGCCTCTTAGCATTCAGCTACACCAGAAGAAAAAGAGTGTATCCTATTTCCCAGTAGAGGAGTGAGAGTCCCAGAATTTTCTCTGATTGGTCTGGCTTGAGTCACAAGCTTAGAATGAACCAATCAGTGAATGGAGGGTGGGACTTACTGTCATTAGCCAGGTCTAGTCACTTGCCCAATTTTGAGCTAGTGGTTGGTCTCATCAGCCTTGCCTGACCACCAGCTGAAAGTAGGGTAAGAGTAGTTCTCCAAAAGGAAGAAATTGATTCTATTATCAGAAAAAATGATGCTGGGCAAGCAAACCCCAGGAGCCAATCAAGAGCCCCATGGTCCAGGGGGTGCTCTTGAGAAATGCATTCAGAGCATGATGTTGGCCCTTCTTGCCAAGATACACAGACTCCTGTCAGTGGCAGGATGACACTTTCTCTCTCTAGCAAAATGCTTCATCTTTCTGCAGCACCCATCGCCAAAGAAGAGTATGCTGGGTATAAGTGAGACTCATGGATATGAATGAGGACGCCAAGACCAGGCTGCCTGGGTTTAAATCCTGGCCTCCCTTCCTTACCAGCTGAGAAGCCTCACAAAAGTTCTTTACTAGCTCTGTCCCTCAGTTTCCTCACCCCTAAAGTAGAGATGGTAACAGTACTTGCCTTGTAGACTTGTTGAGAGAAGTTAAGTTAGTACATGTAAAATGCTTGAGATAGTGCTGAGCACAGAGAAAACCCTCAGTAGAAGTAGCTGCTATAATCCTATAATCATGATCTTGCTTTTTGGAGAGTCTGAATTGCAGTGTCCTAGTCTCAAGGCCACATTCATCTTTTTTCCTAGCAGACTTTGGGGCCTTTGTGTAAATCAGACAAGTTGAACACCTGCTTCCATCCCCCAGGGCTCCACAGGGGAACATGGAGATATCTGATATTCACACTGAGCACTTACTGTGTGCCAGACACCATTCTAAGCAATTTATAAAGACTATCTGATTCTTTTCCAACAGAAAAGCTGTAAGGTATGAACTATTATTAGCCCCATGAGGTTCAGAAGGGTGGAGTAACTTTCGCAGCATCATATAGCTAGTAAGTGTGCAAACCCGAATGCATGTAGATGAGGTGAATTCATACAACACAAGTGGCACCCCCCGCCCCGGCCCCCATATTAATTTCTTTGTTTCTGACGTGACCAGCCAAGGTCTCCGTTCCAGTGATATCAAACACAGAGACACCTGTGTTAGCAGGGACCCCCCCCCCCCCAAGACAGAAGCTCCTGGTGATGGCTCTGTCCTGGTCTCCAGATAAACAGACACTATTTACACAAGTGCCTGAAGGAGGGAAGGGGTGGGGATGAATTTGACCCTTTATCCCCTGTAGGCACAGCTCGAGGTCCTTTGGTAAGTTGGCACTCACCAAAGGTCGATTAGATGCCAGGATGAGTTGAAATAAATGAATAAAGAATGAATGTGGTGATTATTCAGAATTTCTAACCCAAAGTTTGGGTCCAGCTTGGTACTCCACTGTCCCCATGTGGCCATTTGTAAAATGGCAGGATCAACAGTCTCCGATTTTAGTGTGAAAATTTTTAAACATGCAAAAGAATACAGGGAATAGTATAATTAATCCATTATGTGTATCCTTTGTTTAACAATTATTTGAAACTTTCTGAATATGCTTTATCTTTTTAAAATTTCAAATGAATCACTGACATTGTGACACTTTACCATGAAAGACATCAGCATGTATCTCTAAAAATAACATTTTCTACATAATGACAATCCCATTGTCAACCTGGTCAAATTAATAAGAACTTCTCAGTATAATGCAATACATAATTCATATTCAAAATTCATTGATTGTTCCCAAAAAATTTCTTTGAAAGTTTAGTCTGTTCAAATCAGGGTCCAAACGGGGGTATAATGGGTTCTGTCTATTACATCTTTGTTATTTTAGAACAGTGACTTCTGCTCATGACCTGTTGAAGAACTCTGATTAATTTTCTTGTGGAATGCTCCATGGTCTGGATATGTCCGGTTGCTTTCTCAATCTGCCAGTTGCCTGCTTGCTGTCCCCCATGTTTGTGTGATAAACTAGAAGTTGTACCAAGATGTTTTGTGAGAATCGGTTTCACCCTTTTTTGCAAGAATGCTCCCCAGATGATGTGTGCTTCATATGGTATCACATCTGGAAGTGCTTGCTACTTGGTACCCCCTTTTGGAGATCAAGTGGATTCTCCCTCATCCCTCCATTGAAAAGCTGCATTTTCCCTATGAACAGCAAGTAAATTGTGGTCTGATCATTTGGAACCAAATAAACAATCCAGTTCTACTAGTTTTTGACAACTTCCTTATTTGGGAGCACAGTAAGATGTTCTAGGTTCCTCTGGCACCTCTTCTGCCCCAGATCTCAAATCAGCCATATATCCAAGCAGCCCAGATTCCTTTCCATGGGAATAGACCACAGTCCATGCACTAGTAAGCAGTGGACCTGAGATTGGAACCGAGCAGTGTGATTTCAGAGCTAGTGCTCTTAACCTCTATGCCCTCTGGTTAATAACGTGTATTGGTGACAATGACAGTAATAATTATGACTGTTTCTCCTATGCCGTGGCCAGCCACTCACTGTCAAGTGCCCTGTAGGTGCTTCCCAACATTTAAAAAATTTTTTTAATTTTTATTTATTTTTATAAGAGAGAGAGAGAGAGAGACAGAGTGCAAGCAGGGGAAGGGCAGAGAGAGAGGGAGACACAGCATCCGAAGCAGGCTCCAGGCTCTGAGCTGTCAGCACAGAGCCCGATGTGGGGCCCGAACCCACAAACCATAAGATCATGACCTGGGCCAAAGTCGGACGCTCAACCGACTGAGCCACCCAAGCGCCCCTTCCCAACTTTTAAAAAATGTAATGGCTATAGCACCCTCAGTGGTAGGCATTATTGTTCTTACCTCGCAGAAAAGAAAACTGAGGCTCTGAAAGATAAGTGGCTTATGTAAGATCGCACGGTAAATGGAAGAGCATGGATGCAAATTGGGGTCTGTGTGACTCTCAGTCCTGTCCTTAGACACTAAAGACCAAATTGGTTGGTGAGAATTCTGTCTTTGGTGATTTCCACCCTGTCTCCTTCCAATCTTTCCTTGCTTTTCTCCCTTTGCCCCAAGTACTTGCTGTATCCAAGGGCCCTAGAGCCCTAATGCTTGTTTGGTACCTTTCCAGGTGATCCACCCCATGAGCGCTTGTGGGGCCCCTTCTTGTGTTCATAGCTGTGCTAGGGTGTGGATGGTCCTGTTGGGAGACAGTAATTTCCATGGAGTGTCCTTGAGGTACAACCTGCTTTAGCACCCCCAGAGGAACATTCAACTTTCCCAGGCTCTGGGAATCTAAAGAGCCTTTAAGAACCAAAGAATTGGAGCTTGAACAGGGAATGTGTATCCAGATATCATGACAGATGGTGGAGGCACAGGATTCAGTTACACATCCTTCAGTTTTTTCCTGGTGGATGGCTGCATCCTTATAAGGAGGAGTGACTGGAAGCCTACAGAAAGAAGAATTGCATATGAGTTGCTCTTCACAAGGACTGTCATGCCCCTGGGACCTATAAAGTCTGGCACCAGATCAGAAGCAGAGTGGAGATAAGTTTTTGGATCAGAGAGCAGGAGAAGACTACTATGGGGAAGAGGAGGGACTGATAAGCCTAGGGCTCCCACAATTCTGTGGCAGAGTGCTCCCACACCAGGTTTTAGGCATGCAGAAGATTCCTGGGAAGGGGCTTTCTGGGAAGGGGCAGTGTGGTTTTTGCTCACTGTAGCAGTTAGCCATTGTTGCTGTGTAACAAACCACTCCCAAACTTAGTGGCTTAAGAGAATCAACATTTATTACTTACCATGACCCTGTGAGTGTGTATGTTGAGCAGTTTTTCTGGTCAGAGCTGGCTGAGCTGATCTGTAGGAAGGCAGGTGGCTTGGCTCGGGCTGGATGGTCTAGGATGGCCTCACTCCCGTGTCTTGTAGGTGGCTCTGTGTCAGGTGGGGTGACAAAGATAACTTGGCCACCTATCTCATCATCCAGGGAGTTGTTAGGGCTTGTTCACATGGTGGTGAGGTTTCCAAGGGCAGCATGACAGAGGACGAAGCCCATCGGACAGGCACTTTTCAAGCCTCTGCTTGCATTACACTTGTCAATGTTGCAGTGGCCAAAGCAAGTCACATGACCAAGCCCAGACTCAAGGAGTGGAAAAACAGGTTCACGTCTTGATGGAAGGAGTCATATCCTAAAGAGGTGTGGATATAGGAAGGGGAAGAATTTACAACCATTTTTGCAATCTGCATGTTTACAGGGAGCCATTCTTTCTGTCACTACTGACGGCACCCTAATGTTCATTTCGAGCATCCACCCCTACCCCATAAACTCAGACCTAGACAATCTGAGGCACAGTGATTGGTCTAAGGATGGGCATGTGACCCTGTTCTGGCCAATGAGATTCAACCTGGTACTTTGGCAGGAGACTGTTGGGAATGAGGTGTTTGTTTCTGCTCATGCAGTTTTGCCAGTGGAACATAGTCTCCGAGCTTCTGGAGGCCACGTTTGCCACCACATTGGAGAAGCCTTCCCAGGACATTCAGACAACACTGAAGAAAGCAAATGTAAGGCATTAAGAGAGACTGAGGGGAAGGAAAAGAGACCAACCTGCTAAAACTTGGATCAGGCCACACCTGAATACCTACTCCTGGACTTTCTGTTTACATAAACACTCCCTTTTTTGATTAGGACATTTTGAGTTGGCTTTCTAACTCAACATTTGTAACCAAAAGAATCTCAAGTAATACAGCTCCCTCCCTTAAAGTTCTTCCTCTCTGATCTCAAAGCTCTTTAGACCCATCTTTAGACCTTGATTTGGGCAGATATTCTTCATCTAGTTTATTGCTTGTGAGCTCTGCCTGGACCTCTAGGGCCTATAGTAAGTTCTCAGTAAACATTCATTGAAAGCATCCATAAGAAAGGTTGGTACCCTTCCTAAGAAGAGGCTATGATTATGGTCAGGCAATCAGTGTCAGGGAGAAGCTTCCAGAGGCAGTGGTATAACAGGCAAGTGGAGCAGATGATGGACACAGTCTGTCAATGTAAAGTAGGCCCTGCTGGCTCCGGGGCTGGGGTCCCAAGGTGGGAGGAGTTAGAAACTGGTGAGAACAAGGCAGGGTGGGGTCCACGGTAATCATGGAGCCCACAGCACTTTCACCTCCTCCTGGCCACTGCCAACCTGGTCAGCTCCTTGTCACTGTCCTCTGGTACTTTTATTCTTTCGCCACAAAAATCCTTTATTACCCAGAGCGACCTTTTGAAAATGTAGGTCAAATCATGTTACCTCCTTGCTTAAAACCATCCAAGGGCTTCCCTCTGTGCTGACAGCAGCATGGTAACAATGTCAGCTATACTTACACAGGGCTGATTACTTGCCAGGCACCTTTCTAGGCACCTTAGTTACAATAATTCTTGTAATTCTCATAACATCACTGTAAGGCAAATGCTACTATTAACATCCCCATTTTACAGAGGAGAAAACTGAGGAGCAGAGAGATTCAATAACTAGCCTGAGTCCACATGGATTAAAATCCAAACTTTTTATCAAGGCCCGGAGCCCTCCACCCTCAGGTCTTTGCATGGCTGCCCCTATCTCATTATTGGGTCCTGGCACCAATGCCATGTTCTCAGAGAGGAGTTCCCACATTATCCACTTTATAGTGCTCCCTACTCTCTATTGCATCATCCTTTTTCACTTACATATTACTTACCATTTTATTAAATTATCTTCATTTTCTTACATACACCCTTGTTTCTGTCTGGGTCCCCTCTTCCCTCTCAGGTATCAGCTCCTTAAGAACAGGGACCGTGACTCTCTTGTTCACCTTCATGTTCCAGCACTTGGCACAGGTGGATAGCAGCTCAGTAGGGGAGGGGAAGACGGGAAGACAGGAGGAAAGAAGTCCTGAGCTCCTTCAATGACCTCCCTCCCATGACCAGGGCAGGCATGGGCCCTCAGAGGGAGAGAATGGAGCACAGAGAGGAGTGTGAAGAAAAGACACTGCAAAGGAAATCAGGGCCCTGGGAGACCTTAGGGTGTGGCCATCCCCACACTTCCTGGGAAGGATGTTTCCCTGATTAAGGTTGTCAGATTTCACAAATAAAACTACAAGATGCTCAGTTAAATTTGAATTTCAGATAAAAAGTGCATTTTTTTACATATAAATATGTCGTGTATAATATTTGGGATATATTTATATTAAAAATTGTTTGCTGTTGGGGTGCCTGGGTGGCTCAGTCCATTGAGTGTTGGACTTCAGCTCAGGTCATGATCTCGCAGTCCATGAGTTTGAGCCCCACATCAGGCTCTGTGCTGACAGCTCAGAGCCTGGAACCTGTTCAGATTCTGTGTCTCCCTCTCTCTCTCCCCTGCCCCACTCGTGCTCTCTCTCTCTCTCTCTCTCTCTCTCTCAAAAATAAATAAGTGTTAAAATTTTTTTTTAATTAAAAAAAATGTTTGCTGTTTATCTGCAATTGAAATTTACAGGGCATCCTGTATTTTCTCTGGTGGCCCTATCCCAGACCTTCACTTTGTGCTAAGTGCAAAGCGTGATTCTGCTGAGCATTAGTCTGCTTTTCAAATATGGGACATTTTGTTTTCACTCCTGAATGAGGAAGTACAATCTCTTTATCAATCTAAGAAAAAGAGAATGTCTGTGGAAACAGAAGCTTAGAGTGGATTGGCTCCAAGGTGCCAGATAAATATCATGGGGAGGACAAAGCAAATGCCTTTGTCCTGAACTCAAAGCTGTTTTCAGAACCTGTTTGTGCTCTTGCCTGGCCTTTCCTTTCCAGGCCCAAAGGTGGGCTTGAGTGGGTGCTGTCAAAGAGGGCAAGAAGAGTATCAAGTATCGAGTATTGAGTAACCAGGATCGAGAATCGTTCAGCCTGTGAGGAAAAGATTCACAGGAATGTGGGCCGATCCCGGTGATTACTTATACATTCAGTCTCCGTGAGCAGCTGGTGGCAGGAACTCAGAGATGAATGGCACTGGGTGCTACCCTGGAGACTCTCCAGAGATGGAGAGCTGGATCTGGAGCCCAGGACCAACTAGCGATGCCTATCCCCAATCTGTCTTCATGACTGAATGGGAAGACTGCATTTCTTTCCCTCTCTCTCTCTCCTTCTTCATTCTTTTTCTCTTTTCTCTCTCTTCTTTTTCCCTCGCGTTTCTAGCCTTTTGTCACTTTCAACCTACAAGTACCATAAAGGAAAGATTACTAGTGCACTCAGACCTGGGGCCTGGTCTCTTCAAGCCCCTGCTCCCTCTCCCCACTACCGCCTCAGGAACTAGGCAATACCTACAATTGCCCTTGGAGTTCATTTGCATGCCCTTCTCTAATTGGTTGATACAAACCCATTGTATTCCCTAACCCTCCACTCCTCTCTGCCACTCCCCACCCTCCTGTTGGAGCCCCATAAGGTACAGCATCCTGGGAGCCTCAAACTTCTAAACAGAGGCTTTGTCTGCTCAATTACTCTTCCATAAAGTGTCAGTGGATGATCCTTTAAGGTTTGGGGTTAAGAGATCTAGATTCAAGGCTGGACTTTGTCACTGACAAGCTATGTGATCTTGAATGAGTCTCTTTGCTTCTCTGAGACTCATTTGCCGAATCTATAAAATGAGAATAATTCTCATGATGAGGTGTTTTTATGAGAATATTCTGTAGTGGTGACAAGCTATGTGATCTTGAATGAGTCTCTTTGCTTCTCTGAGACTCATTTGCCGAATCTATAAAATGAGAATAATTCTCATGATGAGGTGTTTTTATGAGAATATTCTGTAGTGGTGAACATGGACTCAAGCCAGACTGCCCGAGTTCAAATCCTTCCTCTTCCACTTACCAGTAGAATGCCCTGAGTTACCTTTTTACTTCCTTTTCCTCATTTGGTTGGAGTGAGTCTGAAATAAGTCAAATTGTATAAAAACACCTGGAACAGTGCTTTGCACACAAGTGTCTAATGAATGTCAGCCTTTATTGTAATGGGTATTAAAGTCTTTTGTCCAAATGCTGTTAATATTATTATTGTCCAATGAATAATTGGGCATAGGCTGGGAAAAATCAATTGAATACAGCTCTGGCTTGGGAGCCAGAATTTCTTACGAAGCAAGCCTAAAGAAGTGAAGACTTAACTTCTCCAAGCCTCAGTGCCTTTGTCTGTATGATGGCAATAACAACTTTACCACTGCCTACTTCACAGTGTGGCTCAAGTGCCTGGACAACAGTAAGCACTTAAAAAAAGTATTTATTGGGGCACCTGGGTGGCTTAGTCGGTTAAGCATCTGACTTTGGCTCAGGTCATGATGTCATGGTTCATGAGTTTGAGCCTCTCATCAAGCTCTCCACTCTCAGTGCAGAGCCTGCTTCAGATCCTCTGTCCCCCCTCTCTCTGCCCCTCCTCCACTTGTTTTCTCTCTCTCTCTCTCTCTCTTTCTCTTATTCTCTTTCAAAAATTAATAAACTTAAAAAAAAAGTATTTGTTGAATGAGTGAATGAATGCATGGACCTTGTTGGGTAGCAGTGACAAGCAGCAGGGGTCTGACCCGAGCAATGTTAACTGCTGACTTGGGGCCATGAGACCTGATGCAATGAAGGTCCACATAAAGCAGTGGGGGAGTGCTGAGTTAAAGTGACAGACTGGGTGGTATGATGGTCAGCTTCACATTTGGATAATGGGCATTCTTATACTTGCTTGATGAGAGTATAAATGCATTAGTATAAATCAGCCTTTTTGGCAAATCATATAATGCTATCACAGTTTTAAAAGAGCACACAAATTGACCTAGTAGTTCCATTGGTAGGACATCATCCCCCACATATCTTGCCTCAAGTGTGCCAAGATGTATATAGATAGTATGTTCATTGTAACTCTTTGCAATAGTGAAAAACTGGAAATAACCTATATGCTCCACAGAATGGGAATAATAAATTGTGGTACACCTATGTTATTGACTTTGTAGCTAGGAATGAGGTAAATATGTTCGTATTAGTATGGAGAGGCCTTAAGATGTGTGGTTAAATAAAGGAACAGAAAAACTCGTTGACAAAGCTATGCATTTAATTTAATAACATTTGTGGGGAAAAAAAGCCGTATCTATATATCTGCATAGGAAATATAAGAAAGTAAATATCTGAAAGAGTTAGGGTGGTTGTCTCTGCAGAATTTTTTTTTTTTTTTTTTTTTTTTTTATTTTAATTTGAGAAAAAGAAAGAACTCCCGTTTAAAGTCCAAAGGCCCTATTTGTAGTCTGGGCAATGACACTGTATGATTCACTTTTTTGAGCCCAAGTTTCCTCTTGTGTTAACTAGCAATGGTAATATTCACCTCTCACGGTTATGATGGGGTGACACGAAATACTAGGTATGGAAACACCCGCTCAGAGAGGGGAGCAATCACGGAGGGCGAGGTGAGGAGGAGGAATGAGCCTGGACCTTGAGAGGTTTGGCAAGGTCTGGATTTGACTTGATTCCTGACTGTCTTTCCCTAACATTCCACAGGCATCTATTTATCAAGGGTCTGCTACAAAACCTAACGTGGGCTTTTCAACCATTTACCTGCCCTGAGAGGCAAAGGCGGGGGTCTTGGAGCGTGCGCAGTGGGGGGGGGGGGGGGGGGGGGGTCTTTGGCGGCGCTCCGCTCATGTACTACAACTCCCAGCAGGCTCCGCACACGCCTCAGGCGCGTCGCTGGCTGCTGACGTATCGCCATAGCGCGGGGAATTTCGAGTAGCTGTGGAGCGCGGGGAGGACAGTGGGTGACGGACCCCCCAGCCTACTTAGGAGAAGCCATGGACTCCCAAGTCGAGCCTCGGTGGCCTCCAGGCTTGGCAGTCATGAAGGTGAGTGGTCTGGGGAGGTTGGGGGCACCCGGGTGTCCGGGACGCCAGCCCCGCCTTGAGGAGGAGAAAGGATGTGATGTGAGCCTCGAGCTGGGCCAGGGTACCCGGTTCGGCTCTGCCCCTGGGCGACCTGGTAGATTTGAGCCTCCTGCTGAGAAGTGACGGTGTCAGGCCTCGGTCCCTTATGGGGAACTTATGTTGGTCGCCTTTTGGAACCGGGTATTTTCAGCAAGAACAATGACCTCGAGAAGAATAGTCCAAACGGTGAAAACGACAGTGACAACTAATCCTTTCTGAGGGCCTACTACTTGTCGAGCATTACGTAAACTCTCGCAGTACATTAGTTGAGAATTTCCCCTAGTGACAACGGACTTGATTTGGTTTGAACCCTCCATCAGATAACACTTATTTAATCACCTAGCGAAACAGGTCGTCTCCTTCCCATTCTTTCATTTCTTCTAATCACCTTGTGCTGGTTTGCTCTAACCCCTCCCTGACCTGTCCTAACTCCTAACAGTTGTGCATCGCTTTTAAACAAGATCAGGGTTCAGGCTCAGCCTTAGCCTTTTGTTTCATTGTATTATTTCACTTAAGTAACTTTTTTTTTTTTTTGCAAGTCATTCCAGTTCCATTTGCTATAGTGGTGAGCCCTGGGTTCCTGCTGTGCTTGATCAAGAGCAAATACACTTTGCTGTGCTAGCTAAGAATCAGTTGCTTGGTTTTTCTTCTTGCTCTGTAATTATGCATTTCTGTTTGTGTGCAAGACCACTTTCTAGTTGTTATTCCTCAGTTTTGTAAATTTGGGGATTATGGTGTTTGTCCCACTGACTCATAAGACTTGACTTTGAGGATTAAGTGAGGGGACTTGGGGGATAGGGTCTTATTCTTTTTACTGTCATCAGTGTCATCTACAGAGCTTGGGGACTCGAGATAGCCCCATGGTGAAAAGCTGACATTGTGGAGGGGTCTAGGAAAGCTGTGGTTTTGGAGATGTGGTGGCCTTGACACAAAGTTACAGTGGAAAGGAACATAGATTTGAGTTCAGGGGTCCTGGGTTAGATCTGGTGTCTGGCTCTTATTTAACCGTGTCATCTTGAGTCGGCTACTTAACCTGCCTCAGCCTGAATTTCTTCAAAGTGGAGACGAAAATAAATAGTTCATACGGTTAGTTAAATGAGTTGATGTGTGTGGGTAGGGATCTTGTCTGGCTTATTCACTGTGCTTGGCACATAGTGCATGTTCAAAGATTATTTGCTGATGGGTTGAAGGTAGTATCTGGAAGGTACTAAGCATTCAATTAATACGTCTTTATTATCATCATTAGCACTTAACATGTGTGAAGTGTTCCTTTCATCCCTTTTTATTTGTTGTTGTGAAGATTGAATTGGATAAAGGAAATAAAAGCTTATAAAGCTTTTTGATGTGTAGATTTGAGCATATTTTATATATTACTACAACTTCCACAATGTTCTTTAGAAGCAGGTTCCATGTCTTCTCTGGATTTGATGTCTCACCAGGGCACTGAATACAGGGTTCAGCCCCCGACAGTGTTCAATGATGGGGTTGACGGAGCCCATATTAGAATCATAGTGGAGAGTCAGCCCCCTTCCAGTATTTCTTTTCTACTTTTCTAATAGGTCTTTTATTTTGTTTTTATTGTTCGTACCTCTTAATGCTCTTCATTTTGCCCTTCCCCCATCCACTTCCCAGGTGGCAACCACCAGTTGTCTGTATTTAAGGGGCTGTTTTTTCATTTTTTTTGTTTTTTTAGATTCTACATATAAGTGAAATCATGTGGTGTTTGTTTTCCTCTGTCTGGCATATTTCACTTACATATTACCCTCTGGATCCATCCATGTTGTCACAAATGGCAAGATCTCATTCTTTTTTATGGCTTCGTAATGTTACATTGTATATATGTGCCATATCTTTTCTATGCATTCATCTATCCATGGACACTTGGGCTGCTTCCATACCTTGGCTTTTGTAAAAAATGCTACAATAAACATAGGGGTGCATATGTCTAGTAGTGGAATTACTGGATCATATAGTATTTCTGTTTTTAATTTTGTGAGGAACCTCCATAGTGTTCTTCACATTGGTTGCACCAATTTACATTTCTACCAACAGTGCAGGAGGGTTCCCTTTTCTCCACATCCTCACTAACACTTGTTATTTCTTGTCTTTTTGGTACTAGCCATTCTGACAGGTGTGAGGTGATATGGTGGTTTTGATTTGCATTTCTCTGATGATGAGTGATGTTGGGCATCTCTTCGTGTCTGTTGGCCATCTGTATGTCTTCTTTGGAAAAATGTCTATTCAAGTCCTCGGACCATTTTTTAATTGGATTATTTGGGGGGTTTTTTGGTGTTGAGTTGTATAAGTTCTTTATATGTATTTTAGATATTAACCTCCCATTGAGTGTATCATTTGCAGACATCTTCTCCCATGCAATGGGTTGCCTTTTTTGTGTTGTTGATGGTTTCTTTTGCTGTGTGAAAGCCTTTTATTTTGGTGTAGTCCCAGTGCTTGGATGTTTACTTTTGTTTCCCTTGCCCGAAGAGACATATCTATAAATATGTTGCTAAGGTGATGTCCAAGAAATTGCTGCCTAGGTTTTCTTTTAGGAGTTTTTTGGTTTCAGGACTCACATTTAAGCCTTTAATCCATTTTGAATTTATTTTTTACATGGTGTAAGAAAGTGCTTCAGTTTCATTCTTTTGCATGTAGCTCTCCAGTTTTCCCAATACCATTTATTGAAAGGACTGTCTTTTCCCCATTGTATATTCTTGCCTCCTTTGTTGTAGATTAATTGACGGTATAGGTGTGGGTTTATTTGTGGGCTCTCCCTCCTGTTCCATTGATCTATGTGTTTTAATCCCTTTATAATGTATTTGCCAATTTGTTACATAGTTTCTGCTTGAACTTTTCCAGGGACAAAGAATTAGCTGCTCCTGGAAACTGTGTTTGAAGCTTTCTTCCTTTGAGGTGAAATCTGCCTCTCAATCCCAATAATCTAGGATCCATGGACAGACTTTTGTATTTGAAATTATTTATAAAATTTCTGTTTGTATGTGTTTTCCTGAGAAGAGAGTTCATAGTTTTTATCCCTATTTTAAAAGGGATCTGTGACCAAAAAAACTTAAGAACTTTTTCTCTAGTTATTAAGTCTTTTCACTCACTTTTTCCTTCCTCCTTCCACTTTGCCCTCTTCTATCTAAGTTGAAGAAGCCCTGGAGCATTCCACTTGACCGCTCTCTGTTTCCTGCACTGCATGTTATGGTCTTGAAGTGGCGTGACCAGAAGTTTTTACAAGAATGTTATAGTTCATCTGATACAGTATCACCTTCCACAAATCTTGCTGGGCATGTGTCAGAACTACTCCTCCAGAAGAGAGAGGATGGTTAGGTAGAAGAAAGCACAAGAGAGTGGATGCTCGGACTCTGGCTTCCGGTCCTGTCTCTGCTCTTAATTGATTTTCAACACAGTCTTCTAGTGGTTGGTGTCATTGGTAGCTTACCATCGAAAATATTAGAAGGTTTTGACATTTTAATGTTTATTTCCCTGGATTTTTAACAATAGGAATTTCTAGTTTTGACAGATTATGAATGGAGTATGTATATAGAGTAGAAAAAATTAAAATTCAGATTAAAGAAAAGAACAAATGAAAGTTACTTATCATCCAACCATCCAGAGATAACCACTGTTTAATGTTTTCTCCTGTTTTCCTTCAGTTTTTCTTGTGTATGATGCATATATGGATTTAAAATTTGGGAACCCTTTGGAGTCCACTTCTTGGGTTTGATTCAACCACTTATAAACACTGTAGGCTTCATCTTTAAAACTGGGATATAGATAGTATAGACTTCATAAGATTATTACAGAGATTAAACTGTATAGTCTTATTGTGATGTATTGTAGATTTGTTCTCTGATTTTTGTTTTGTTTTTTTAGTTTCCATTAAACATGAACGTTTTCCCATGGCATTAATTATTCTTTAAAAGTGTGTGTTTTTTTTAAATGGCTACACAGTATTTCATCGTATAGACTGTTAGTGACATTAGTCGTTTTTGTTTGTATTTTTAAAATTTAAGTAATACACTCATAGTTAAAAAATATGAAATGAAAAGTAAAAGTCTCCCTTCCAACTTGTCCCTTATCTGTCCAGTATTCTGACCCCCGTTGCCATTATTTATTACTTAATGTGTGTCTTTTCAGAATTTCTTCATATGTATCCAAGGTAAAAATAGAATACATATTTATTTTACCCTCTCTTTTTAACAAAAAGTAGCCTGCCTCACTTCCTCTTTGCACTTACCTTGGCAGTCTTTCCATATTGGTACATGAGAAAGCTCCTTCTTTTTTTTTCTTTTTTCTTTTTTCTTTTTCTCTTACATATCTGCTCAGCATTCTGTTGAATGCAGAATAACATTTTATTTTAAATGGTTTAGAAGATTTTGGGTTGTGAGAATAGATCCTTTCCTGTTTGGATTGCATTCCAGGCTGATGCACATCTGTCTTCCTTCCCAGGTTAACTGCTGCCTTACTTCTGCTGTCACTGGCTCTACCTCTTTCCAGGGCTTCCTCATTTGGCTCTACCGTATAGTAACTAATGTGGTATTATGCAGAAAGCATGGGACTGACTGCCATTAGGGAGACAGGAAGTTTTGTCCTGGCTTGACTTATGCCCATTATGTGTGTTTGCTTCCTCATTTGTGAAGTAAGGGTTTCAACTAGATGCTTTTGAGTGTTTGACTTTATTCTCTAATTTTGTCCTTAACTTGTGTGGTGAATGCTTGCTGGTACCTTTTACCCAACAGTGACTGTAGGCCAGGGAATGGGGTCTGAAGAGGAAGAAGCTTGGAGTAAGAGCTGGAAAACACATGGCAAATGGAACAGGAATGGAGTAGCCCTTTTGTGAAGGGTTGCCGATACGGAGCAGGAATCTGTAGTGTCACTTTATCTGTCTTAAAGCCTTTTTGGTAACCTGACATTTGAATGTGTAAGTCATGTGGGAGAGGTTTTTCTCTATTTGTCAAGATCTCTTGCAGTTTATGTGGAGTTAATTTTGGGTTTGTATATTCACAAAGGAGTATTATTAAATTGGGTTTTTTAGAGGATGGAGAAAGTTCTGTGGCAGATGGTCCAGTCTTGGTGGCTCTCT
Source organism: Puma concolor (assembly GCF_028749965.1). Lineage (NCBI taxonomy): Eukaryota > Metazoa > Chordata > Mammalia > Carnivora > Felidae > Puma > Puma concolor. The sequence continues at coordinate 120,419,782 of NC_141668.1, forward strand.
GACAGGTATATATGAATTTTTGCATTTCAGACACTAGATGATTTGCTGCGGTGTGGAATTTGCTTTGAATATTTCAACATTGCAATGATGATTCCTCAGTGCTCACATAACTGTAAGTATGCACTGTCTCTGTGAGCTAGTACAAGTGTGGTTTTTATCTAAGATAGTGTTAATTTAACGCTCATTTATTTCTTACCGTTAGCTCCTCTATCTTGAGGTTTTCAGAAGGTATTTTCTGCCATCTTCCTCTTGGATATTTTTTTTTAAAGCAGAAAATTATTATATTTCAATACACAACTTTTGTACAACCAAAAAGTACAACATCACTGTAAAGTGTTGGTGAGAAAACATAGTATTTCATTTGCAGTGCATGGCAAATAGTTAATATCCTTAATCACAAATGATCTCTTAGAAACCAGTAACAAAGACATTAACATGCTTAACAAACATTAATATGCTTAACAAACATTAATATGCTTAACAAAGACATTTCCAAGGGAAATGAACAACAACAAAAAAACACAGAGGAAGGTGAAACAACAAATAACTAGTAAGGGTTAAGGACATATAAAGATGACTGAACTGGGGCGCCTGGGTGGCTCAGTCGGTTAAGTGGCTGACTTCAGCTCAGGTCGTGATCTCATGGTTCGTGAGTTCCAGCCCCGCGTCGGGCTCTGTGCTGACAGCCTGTTTCAGATTCTGTGTCTCCCTCTCTCTGACCCTCCCGTGTTCATGCTCTATCTCTCCCTGTCTCAAGAAAAAGAAATAAAACGTTAAAAAAAAAAAAAAAAAGATGATTGAACTGAACAATAACAGAAGAGAAGCAATGTCTTTGTAACATCACATTGTCAAAGATTAAAACACTGACATCTAATGTTTGTACTGTTTGAGAAAACAGAAGTCTCATAAACGCAGGGGGACAGGATGGATGACAATCTAAACAGTTTTGGGAAATGTCTACTTTTGACTCAAAATACTAATTTTGTGTATCCTTATTTCCAGTGAACTGGAACTACTGGGACTATTTCAACAGATTAGTTGGAGAAATTCACAGTAATTTATATATGAGCATGTTCACCACATAAAAATTTATAGCTAATGTGGGGGCCCATAAGACCATTTGCATAATAGTTTGTTTATCAGTGTACCCCAAAAGGATATGCACAAAACTCCATTAACAGATAATGTAGGGAAGTGGTATTAGAAGGGGAGAAAGCATTTAGGAAGTAAAAATGGTATCCTTCACAAATTTCTGTGTCCTTTGAAATCTGGGAAAAGATACCTTTTTATGAATCAATTTTAAATTTACCCTGTGATAAGTGAAAATTATAAATATGTGCACTTCATACTTACGGGAACACTGAGATGAAGCCTTGTAATCATACCATCATGAGCTCGTCTGTGTCATGACATCTCCATCATTCAAGCTCCCAATATTTATTAAAAAAATTTTTTTTAATGTTTATTTATTTTTGAGACAGAGAGACAGATTGTGAATGGGGGAGAGGCAGACAGAGAAGGAGACAGAATCTGAAGCAGGCTCCAGGCTCTGAGCTGTCAGCACAGAGCCTGACGCAGGGCTCAAACTCATGAACTGTGAGATCGTGACCTGAGCTGAAGTCAGACGCTTAAATGACTGAGCTAGCCAGGCGTCCCTCAAGTTCCCAATAGTTAGTCCAATATCAATAATGAGAAGACTCAACGTCTCTGATCACAGTTCTTTCCAGTGACACGACACTCTTTAGGTAGCTTTCAAACATGAGTGTTCTCAGTCCAGTTTTTCTTTTTAAAGGTTTATTTATTATTTATTTTCAGAGGGGGGACAGGGGGAGAGAGAGAGGGAGAGAGAGAATCCCAAGCAAGTGCCACGCTGTCAGTGCAGAGTCCCATGTGGGCCTCAGTCTCACAAACTGTGAGATCATGACCTGAGCCAAAATCAAGAGGCAGACGCTTAACTGATGGAGCCACGCAGGCCCGTCTCAGTCCAGTTTTTCTGATCTGCAAGGACTGTCCACTCCAGTACACGAAAGAGGAGTGTCCATGCATCATGAAGACTGTCTTTTGGATTTGAAGATGCTGGCAGAAGCAGTAGCGTCAGTTTTACATGTAGTCATCACTCATTGCGCCAAGGCTTATTCCTGGGACCGGAGATGGGAGTGAAGACCGCGTGAAGGAGTAATATTGCCACCAGAGGTCTGGTGGTACCAGTTCTTGCGACTACAAGCAGAGGTGGCAACAGTGTGTTTTCCTGAAGCTCTCATCTCCTGTGGTCTCCATTTAAGACTTACGAAGTAGGAAAGTCCATCGGACAAGGAATATTCCTGATGTCACCTGGCCTCAGGTTATCTGTAAATCTCTTCCTTTCATCGTGTTCATCTCAAATCCCACCTTCTCCCATGTTTTCTTGGATCCCCTCTTGGATATTTTTATGCCTTTTTTAACGCTGTAGCAATGAAAATTTTAGTCTTTATTTGCCAAGTACTTTTAGATGTTAGATTTCAGAATTTTTGTTTTGTAACAGAATAACGTACAGGTAGTTCATGTAGTCCTTGGCATACATGTATATAATTCAGAGTTTAAAAATATATTCAAATATATTCAAAGTTTAAAAATCCCAGTGGGAGAATTCCCACTGAGGAGTATTACCCTTAACTTGCTGTGTGACTGTGATTGTAATATATTGAGATTTGTTCGTACTTCTTTTTGTGTCTACTGTGTATTTTTTATACTGTAGCTTAAGGTATTTAATGCATAGTGGTGAGCCTGTCTTTGTTTAAGAGCTGGCCATCCAATGAACGGGTCATCTAGGTTCATGATCTTTCTTGTCCTCTATTTTCTTTCTTTTGTCCTCTATTTTCAATTGATTTGTCTTAGAAGGTTAGAGACAAGGTAGGCTTAAAAGATGATTTTGGTGGGTAGTAGTAGCATTGGTGAAGAAGTTTCTATAGCAAAGACGTAAGAGGGTGGTGCTGGTAGCAACGCGGGTGTTAGAGATGTTACTAGGCTTGACTCTTGACTCCCCTCCCTTAACCAGGCGGGTTAACTTGCAAATGCTAACGTTTCTTCAAATGTAAAAATTTGATGAGTCATTTCTACTTTAAAAGGTGATTGTGAAGGGGCCCTGGGTTGGCTCAGTCGGTTAAGCCTCGGACTCTTGATTTCAGCTCAGGTTCCTGAGATGGAGCTCGCGTTTGTCACTATGCTGACAGCCCGGTGCTTACTTGAGATTCTCTCTCTCCCTCTTTCTGCCCCTCTCTCATTTTTATGGGCACACTCTCTTTCTTTCTCAAAATAAATAAACTTAAAAAAAAAAAAGATAATTGTGAAAACTAAATGTGCAGAGCCCAGTGTCTGGCATGGTATATATAAGTCCTCAATAATTGTTAGTTCTTTTCTAGGGTAGATTCACATTAGTTACCAAGATAAGTTTTAGGAATTATTTCTAAGTATGAGTTAAAATAATCTTTAGGTATAATTTACATTAATACATTATATCCATTATACGACGTAAAGGGTACAAGCATAGTTGAGGTTTGACGAAGGTGTATACCATGTAACCAGTATAGTTAAGATATTGTACATTCTATCCCCTGACAGAGTACTCCCCATAATAGTCAATATAGCTTCAGGCAGTAATGTGTGTGTCTGTTTCTGGACTCTTCTGTTCCATTGTTCTCTATGTTTATCCTCGTGTCAATACCACACTCTCTTAATTACTGTAGCTTTGTAGTAAGTCTTGATGTCAGACATTTTAAGTCCTCTCATTTTGTTTTTATTTGGACCTTTTAGGATCTTTGCATTTTATATGCTCTTTCTTTCTTTCTTTCTTTCTTTCTTTCTTTCTTTCTTTCTTTGTTTTTTTTAGCGTTTTTTTAATTTTGAGAGACAGAGTGTGCATGCAAGTGATGAGCATGAATGGGGGAGGGGCAGAGAGAGGGAGAGAATCTCAAGCAGGCTTCGCACTGCACAGAGCCTATAGCACAGAGTGCCCACGGGGCTGGATCCCATGAATGATGAGATCATGACCTGAGCTAAAACCAAGAATCTGATGCTTAACTTGACTGAGCCTCAGGCACCCCCTACCTTTTTGTTTTTTATTTGTCCATCTCTTTCTTATCCTTCTGCTTTTTAAGAAATAATTGAACATTTTGGGGCGCCTGGGTGGCTCAGTCGGTTAAGCGGCCGACTTCGGCTCAGGTCGTGATCTCGTGGTCCGTGAGTTCGAGCCCCGTGTCAGGCTCTGTGCTGACAGCTCGGAGCCTGGAGCCTGTTTCAGATTCTGTGTCTCCCTCTCTCTCTGACCCTCCCCTGTTCATGCTCTGTCTCTCTCTGTCTCAAAAATAAATAAACGTTAAAAAAAATTAAAAAAAAAAAGAAATAATTGAACATTTTAAGTATTAACTGTTTTCCACAATTGACTTACTAGCTCTGCTTCTTTGTTTTATTATTTTAGTGGTTGTTTAAAATATGCCTCTTTAATTTATAACAATCTCCTTTCAAACAGTGTTATGCCATCTGAATAGGGTAGAAATGTTACAAACATGTACTTGCGTTTCCCCCTGTCATCCTATTGTTGTCTTTAGTTTTATGTGTACATATATTATAGACAGCACAATACATTGTTATTATATGTGCTTTAGAGAGCCCATTATCTTTTTTTTTCTAAGAAGGCTACATGCCCAGCGTGGAGCCCAGTTCAGGGCTTGAACTCACCACCCTGAGTCAAGACCTGAGCTGAGATCAAGAGTCAGACGTGTAACCTGCTGAACTACCCAGGCACCCCTGACAGTCCATTATCTTTTAAGCAAATTAAAAAATTTCTTTTTTGTCTTTTGTATTTACCCACATATTTATCATTTCTGATACTCTTCTTTCCTTTGTATGTATCAAAAGTTTCCTTCTGGAAAAAGTATCATTTTTTTTTTCTCTCTGCTACATTTCTTGCAGTATAGTTTGCCAAAGAATTCTGTTTAGCGTATGAAACCAGATGTGGTATTCTTATTTATAGCTTTCTGTATATAAGGTGCCTTCTTTCCTTAGCTACTTTTCAGATTTTCTCTTTACCAGTGGTTTTTAGAAATTTGTAATATGCTTTAGTTTGATTTACTTTGTATTTGTCTTGTTTGGGGTTCATGGCTTGAGATTTATATTTTGAAACATTTTAACCCTTGTTTCTTTGAATATTTTTTTGTTTACAGTCCCACTCTCATTCCCCATTGCTGATTCCAATTAAATTTTATTTTATTTTTTTTAAATTTTTTTTTTTCCAACGTTTATTTATTTTTGGGACAGAGAGAGACAGAGCATGAACGGGGGAGGGGCAGAGAGAGAGGGAGACACAGAATCGGAAACAGGCTCCAGGCTCTGAGCCATCAGCCCAGAGCCTGACGCGGGGCTCGAACTCCCGGACCGCGAGATCGTGACCTGGCTGAAGTCGGCCGCTTAACCGACTGCGCCACCCAGGCGCCCCCAATTAAATTTTATTTTTAATTGTTTTTTATTTTACTGCTTGATACTTATCTATAGCCATGAGACTCTGTTTTTTTGTTTTGTTTTTTTTCTTTTTTTTCTGTTTTGGTCTCCACCTCACACCCACCCTTCCTTTGTGTGCTTAGTTTTGGATAATTTCTTTTGCTATGACTTCACGTTTATTGATCTTTTATTCTGCAGTATCTCATCAGCTGTTAGTCTTATCCAATGAAATTTTATTTCAGATAGTGTATTGACCATCTCTAGAAATTTCATTTCTAAAATATTTTCTATTTCCTTGTTAGGTTCTTGTGTGTGTTTTAATCTTTGAATTATACTGAATGTATTTCTAATAGCCAGTTTAACCTCCCTGTCTGCTAATCCATTATCTGTGGCATTTCTAAATCTGTTTCTGTTGGCTGATTTTTTCCCCCTCCTGGTTATAAACCACGTTTTCTTGTTTATTTGCATGACTGGTAATTTTTGATTAGATGCTTGCCATTGTAGTGTTTACATTTTTGAGGGGGTAGATTTTGTTGTATAGCTTACTGGAGTGTGGGGCTGTGTTGTGGCAGGCAAGTAAGGTACTTGTGGATTAGATTGATCCTGTCAAGTTTTGTTTTTAAGCTTAGTGTGGGTCTAGAGTAGCCCTTTCTATAGGGCTGGGTTTTGTTTTTTGGGTGGGGGGGTTGGTGAAAAACATAATACAAAATTTGCCCTGTTAACAAATTATTACATGTACAGTATAGTATTGTCAACTATGTGAACATTGTTGTACAGGAGATCTTTAGAACTTTTTCATTTTGTGTAACTGAAATTTTATACCCATTGCACAGTAACTCCCCATTTCTCCTTCCTTCAGCCCTGGCAACGACCATTCTCTTTTCTTCTTCTATTAATTTGACTGGATACCTCATATAAGTGGAATCGTGCAGTATTTGTCTGTCAATGATTGGCCGATTTCACTTAGCTTAATATCCTCAAGATTCATCCACATTGTAGCATGTGGTAGGATTTCCTTTTTTAAGGCCAAATAGTATTCCATTGTATGTATACATCACATTCTCTTTATCCATTCATTTGATGGACACTTTGGTTGCTCCTTCCTTTTGGCCATTGTGAATGATGCTGCTATGAACATGGTAGTCCAGCTATCTCTTTGAGATCCTTTTTTTCATTTCTTTTGCATAAATACACAGAAGTAGGATTTTTGGCTCAGATGGTAGTTCCATTTTTAATTTTTTGAGGAACCTGCATACTGTTTTCCATAGTAGCTGTGTCATTTTACATTTCCATCAACAATGCACAAGTGTTCTGATTTCTCTACATTGTTACCAGTACTTATTATTAGCTTTTTTTTTTTAATTGTTTTTTTTTAACGTTTATTTATTTTTGAGACAGGGAGAGACAGAGCATGAACAGGGGAGGGTCAGAGAGAGGGAGACACAGAATATGAAGCAGGATCCAGGCTCTGAGCTGTCAGCACAGAGCCCGACGCGGGGCTAGAACTCACGGACTGCGAGATCATGACCTGAGCCGAAGTCGGCCGCCCAACCGACTGAGCCACCCAGGCGCCCCATTATTAGCTTTTTTAATAATGGCTATTCTAACAGATGTGAGGTGATATCTCATGGTTTTGATTCACATTTTCTGGATAATAAACGATGTTGAGCATCTTTTCCTATACCTGTTGGCCATCTGTATGTCTTTGGAGAAATAGCTGTTCAGATCCTTTGCCCTTTTTAAATCTTGTTTTTGGGTTGTTGTTGTTGAGTTATAGGTTTTCCTTATATATTTTGGATATTCTTACCAGGTATATGGCTTTTTGCAAATATTTTCTCCTATTTCATAGGTGTTTTTTTTTTTTTGTTTCGTTTAGTTTTTTTACTGTGTTGATTGTTTCCTTTGCAGAAGCTTTCTAGTTTGATGAAATCCCACTTACCTATTTTTGCTTTTTTTGCCTGGGCCTTTGGTATCATATTCAGGAAATCATTCCCAAGACTGATGATATGAGGCTTTTCTTCTTTGTTTTCTTTTAGTACTTTTATAGTTTCAAGTCTTCATTCTTTTGCATGTAGAAATCTCGTTTTTCTACTGGTGTTTGCGGAAGATACTGTCCTTCCTCTGTTGTGTACTCTTGGCACCCTTATCAAAGGCCATCTGACTGTATGTGTATGGGCTACCCTCTTTTCTTTCTGGTGCTCTGACCTACAAATTCTGGCTACCTGGATTTCCCTGAATTCTGAGCTTTGTTATTTCAACTAGCAAGACTGGTGGGCTATTTGACGCTCCTCCCTGCACTGGTCACAAAATTGCCTCCAGATAAGGTTGGGCTATGATAGAACTTTCTCATTTCTGCTGTTGTCCACAGTCTGAAAATAGTTGTTTCATATTTCCCTCCAGTGTTTTAACTGTTTATGGAAGGGTCATAATTCTGGACCCTGTTACTTTCTCATGGACAGAGATAGGAGTCCCATGTGTAGGTGAAAGACTACTTTTTATGAATTCAGTGAACTCTACTTAGCTGAAAAAACTAGGCTTTACTTCCATTCTTTTCATTTTCATTGTTTGTTTCTTTGTCACTTGTAAGTTGTCATTGATGTCATTCTTTGTTTAAGAGGAAGTCAGTAGAAGGTACTTTCAGATTATTTTTTGAGCACTTATTTCCCATATTGTACCTCTCACAATTTGGTAGCCCTTTCCTACTAAACACCACTTGTCACCAGTTCCCGCAACACTTAAAGTTTCTCTGGGTCTGTAGTGTTGTTTTAATGACACAAAAGCCCCCAGAGCTTAACACGAACTAGATTTGGCCGTCATATTCTGCTGTTGTCGTGGGTCAACTAGAATTGGTGACCCAGAATCCTACCTACCCATTGTTTATTGCTGCTCCTTAAACATTTCAGGGTTTATCATTTTAAATCACTTTATGCTGTTTTGCTCTGTTTAATGTTTTTGAATATGGTTAATGAACAATACATTTACAGTTCTGTTATTAAGGTTGGAGTGGGATGCATTGGCAGAAAGCAAGTCAGTTAAATTGATCCAAAATCTTGCTATTAAAGAGCACTTTTTTGGGGAGAGGGAATGGACTTACTCCAATCCATAAAACACCATTAAACACCATTAAGTGAGACATGTTCTCATTAATAAGTTGATATGTTCAGGTGCTAATTTTCTTTGCTCTTACCCAGTTTTTCTGACTTGATAATGGAAGATGCTCAAGATATTTCCTCTTAGATGAAGTCATTGGCTTGTAGACACTGTTAGGTTACCACTATTTTAAAGATGGATCAGGAATCATTTTTATTTTTCTTTTGTAGATTTTGACTAATAAAATTAATTGAAACTTGTATTAGAATAAAAAGCAATTTAATTTCTATATACTTTTTCAGTGAAATATGACATGTTCCATTTGCTGATCTTTGCTAAATTAAAAGGCAGTATAAGATTGCTTTAGGCAAATATGTATTTGTTTTTCTTCTCTCACGTTCTTTTTTTTTAAAATTTTTTTTTTTAATGTTTATTTATTTTTGAGAGAGACAGAGACAGAATGCGAGTGGGTTGGGACAGAGAGAGAGGGAGACACAGAATCTGAAACAGGCTCCAGGCTCTGAGCTGTCAGCACAGAGCCCAACGCAGGGCTCAAACTCACAAGCTGCAAGATCATGACCTGAGCTGAAGTCGGACGCTCAACCGACTGCGCCACCCGGGCGCCCCCTTCTCTTACATTCTTATGAGGCACCACCGTGGAACAAGACGGGAGAAAAGTGGCAGCGTGTGTATGGATGGGACAAACAGTTAGGCAGAGCCACATATATGACAGGCTGGAGTGCTGCTTGTCAGGAGGGATAGTATTCTCTTACCAGCTAGCTGGTCACTTAGCCCTAGAACCGGAGGCAGAGGCAAGCTTTCTCAGCTGTCCAGGACCTCCTATTACTTTCAAACTGGGGACTGGATTTTCTGCTTTTACCGGACACTCAAGAACTATTTTTGAAATGGTTCATTTTCTCGTACAGTCCTTAAGATCACACACACAAATAATTGGCTTAACTATTAGAAATTTGCTTTTTACTATTGGAATGCTAGGATCTTTTGATATTTGAGAGCTAGCAGTTTGCTGTGTCTTGTTTGAGATTAGAAAGCCTCCTCCCCCAAGGCTGGAGTGTTTCTGTGAAGCTACCCTTCACGTCACTCTTTTATTCTACCCTCCTCCACCCTGTCCACAGAGCTCAGAGTTGGGTTTTGGGAGAAAAACAAACTTCATAGGTGATTTAAATAAAGCCACCGAGGTATACATGGCTCAGAGCTCTTCACCTGCTCTACTTTGATTGGAATATGATGGTTGCCTACTAGAGAATACATTATGCTGGCCTACATTTCAGCACTACATATTTAGTAGTAAACTAGTAGACTGAAATTAAGCCAGTGGCTTCATCTGCTTTGGACCTGTGTCTGGTTCTCCATATATGAAAACTAAACACATAACAAGATTATGAAGAAGAGAAAACAGTAGCCTCTTTATACATACTGTGGTACATGTGATCCTATTAATTAATGCTTATTTGTATTATATAGGTATATATAATAGATATATTTTATAAACAAATTATACATGTTTTAAATAACTAATAATATGTTAAGAGCATGGGTTCTGGTTCTTGCCTTTGCCACTTATTAGCTTTGTGATGTTGGGCAAATTGGCTGAGTCCTGTGCTGCATTTTACTTACTATAAAATAGAACTGCTCTTAATACCAGCTTCATGGGTGCTGTAAGGATCAGAAGAGTTAATACATATAACATGCTTAAAACAGGTCACATAGTAAGTGCACAGTGTTAGGTTAAACCATGTGAAATTGCCAATATTTGTTGTTTTTTGACTTACCCCAAAATGACAATTTTATATACTTAAATGCAATAGCAATATGTACTAATTTTTAAAACATACTTGTTGAACAATCAGAATCACATATTATGGATGCAGTTTACTGTCTAAAATCCATTGAATCAATATTGATGAGGGTAGGGCCTGGGAAACTAAATGGAAACCAACAATAATCTCTCCGAGTGACTAAGATGAGCTGGCAAGTTTAGGAATTCTTGATTTACAGTATTGCTCAGGAGATTTTTTTTTATACTGTGAAGAGAATAACATTGATAGTGAAGAGAATGAATCTGCAGAGGAATTTTGCCTCGGAATAAATCAGAACTCATGTCTCACTTCTGTCTGATTTAGGTGATATTTAGATTGGATGTTAGACTGTAGAGTTGATGCTGGAATGAATTAAGACTTTTGGGACTGGTGTATTTTAGGATGAATGTATTTTGTGTAAGAGAAGGGCATAGACTTTCATGGGGCAGGGAGCAGAATGTGTCCCTCCCAGAATTCCTAAGCCCTAACCCCCAGTGGGATTGTATTTGGGAGATCATCAGGTTTTGCTGCGGCCATGAAGGTGGGCCCCCGGTGATGGTGTTAGTGCCCTTGTAAGCAGAGACATTTAGCTTGCTCTCTTGAGCAAGCAAACTCTCTTGAGCTCTCTTGAGATTGTCTCAAGTGCAAGTGATTTTTTTCTTCAGCTGTATCTGATCTACTCAGGAGTCCATCAGAGACATTCTTCATTTTGTTACAATGTTTTTCTTTATATTTTAAAAAATGTTTATTTATTTTTGAGAGGGAGAGACAGAGCACAGTATACTCTCCTGCACTTGAACTGGGAAGGGGCACAGAGAGAGGGAGACAAAAGATCCCAAACGGGTCCTGCACTGACAGCACAGAGGTCGATGCAGGGCTTGAACTCACGAACCATGAGATCATGACCTAAGCTGAAGTCAAATGCTTAACTGACTGAGCCACCCAGGTACCCTTGTTACAGTTTTTTTTTTTTTTTTTAATCTCTAGCATTTCTTTTTGTTTTTTTAAAAAAAAAATTTTTTTAACATTTATTTATTTTTGAGACAGAGAGAGACAGAGCATGAACAGGGGAGGGGCAGAGAGAGAGGGAGACACAGAATCTGAAACAGGCTCCAGGCTCTGAGCTGTCAGCACAGAGCCGGACGTGGGGCTCGAACTCACGGACTGTGAGATCATGACCTGAGCCGAAGTCGGCCGCTTAACCGACTGAGCCACCCAGGCGCCCCTGTAGCATTTCTTTTTGATTCTTTCTTAGAATTTCTATTTCTCTGCTTATATAACCCATCTGTTCTTCCATGTTGTCAGCTTTGTTCAGTTGTTTGGAATTCCTGGTCTGTTAATTCCAGCTTTCGTGCCATATTTGGCTATCATTCTCATGCTTGCAGTTTCTTCAAACTATGTCTTTTACTTTTTAGTATGCCTTGTAGTTTTTTCCTAATAGCCTATCATGATGTACTAGGTAAATGGAACTGTATTAAATAGACCTTTAGTAATGTGGCAGTGAGATGTTGGGGCAGTGCAGTGTTCTGCAGTTCTACGATCATGTCTTCTTTTAAAAGTGAGCCTGTGCCCTGGACTGTGAATATCACAAGTGCTTCTCAGTTTGCTCTTCCCCTTGGGTGGGACAGTATAACTAGAGGTAGCTGGAGTCACTTGTTTCCTTTCCTTGAGGTCAACTGGGCTCTGATAATATCCCAGAAGACTTGGATCTGGTAAAGAACTTTGTTTTGAGGTCAGGCGTTGTTAAGAAGAACAGAGTGCTCTGATGTATTGCAAATGTTTACTTTCTCCCCACTGCCTGCAGAAGGGCAAGGGGATTTTTCTGATTGTCCCTTTGAATACTGGGTAGAACCCTTGGAGCTGAAATTCATTTAGGTGTGAGGCCCATCCTATGTCTTGGTCCCCCTGGAGTTTTTAAATTAAAAAAAAATTTTTTTTTTAATGTTTATTTATTTTTGAGAGAACACAAGCAGGGGAGGGGCAGAGAGAGAGAGAGGGGGAGGCACAGAATCCGAAACAGGTTCCAGGCTCTGAGCTGTCAGCATAGAGCCCTACATGGGGCTCAAACCATGAACCGTGAGATTGTGACCTGAGCCGAAGTCAGACGCCCAACGAACTGAGCCACCCAGGTGCCCCCCCCCCCCCCCCCCCCCCCGCCGGAGTTTTAGCACTCAGACTCTTCCCTCCTGAGTTTCTAGTGACTTGCCAGTTATATAGTTTGGGTTTTCCTATCCCTGCACTGGTTCTAGCAGAGTGTCTTTCTGTGGTTCTTGTGGAGATTTCTGCTCTGGTGAGTTGTGGTTCTCGGTGTCCAACCTATCTGTCAACAGTTTGGGAGCAGCAGTTAGTCCTTTAAGCTCACTTCTCTGATGGAGCTTCTAGGAAGCGTTGATTTTTCAGTCTGGTCAGCTTTTTATTTGTTGTTAGATGGAGGTGGAGTGATGACTTCCAAGCTCCTCACCTGTAAACCTGGAAACTGGAATTCTCCCTTTATCCGTCTTTGCTTCCCCAAAGAACTTAACCCATTGCCTGTTTTATCTTCTAACATGCTCTTTCGTTTTTCTTCCTGGGTGCTCTTGCTGAGGTTGCCGCGAGTTCTTCGTTTCCTGGATATCTATACCTGAACTCCTACTGTCTCTTCCTCTTTAAACCGAATCCTTTTTAGTAAGGCCCCTTCACTAAGCTGAATTTGCGCTGATAGCAAATTAGCTACTATTAAGGTACCATTCTATTTAGTCACATTTTTTTCCTTTGAAAGATCATTTTACATTGCCTTAGATGTGAAGAATTTAGTTAATGCCAATTTCCTGCTTAAATCCTTAGGATTTATTACAATGAATTGCACTGAAATTGCCTCATTACTTTGTTAGCTCCTTAAGGTCAAGAACCTTTCCTTGTATATTCTTTTCTTGGTGCTTGCCATGAAATGCTTGTTATTTGTGAGATGATTGACATCATGTATAGAGTTAGGATGTAGAAATCCCTATTTGATAACCTAGGTGTATTTTTTTTTTATAAAAAACATTAAAAAACATTTTTTTTTTAAGAGGGAGAGAGCTCAAGCAGGAGAGAGTGCTGAAGGGAGAGAGAGGAGAGAGAGAACCTTTAGCAGGCTGCATGGAGCCTGGCGCAGGACTAGATCCCACGACCCTAGTATCATGACCTGAGCCAAAATCAAGAGTCCAATGTTCATATGACTGAGCCAAACAGGCTTAAAATGTTTACATATCTTATTTCAAAATTTATATTTCAGAACATTAGACATAGGGATATCTGACATATTTAGACAGTATCCATTCCAGGTCTTACATGGAATTGTGATATCCTAGGGACTCATGATTATTATTATTTGATATTTTTCCCTCTCCTAAAAATGCTGTTTCATCACATTTGCAAGTATGCTCAGGTAGAGTAGAAGTGTTAGAATTTTGAAATTATAGTGATAGTATTTTAGATGATGGAAATATTCTAGGACTTAAGTCAGATTTTGTTAGAAGTCAAATTACTATATTATTAATATAGCCTAACTAATTTATTATGTTGCATTTGTTTTTTTTCAGACTGTTCTCTCTGTATAAGAAAATTTCTATCGTATAAAACACAATGTCCAACTTGTTGTGTGGTAAGTTTTCCTTTCCTGTTTTTTCTTGGAAACTTAATTGGTACAAATATTTCTGTGTGACATACACACAAAAGCCCAAGGGAAAAGGTATAATTATTCAGTTAGGCTACATAAAGGACATTTTCAGAAAGGCCTCTAAAATACGTATATGGATGCTGGGAGAACTGGACAGCAACATGCAGAAGGATGAAACTAGACCACTTTCTTACACCATTCACAAAAAAAACTCAAAATGGATAAAGGACCTGAATGTGAGACAGGAAACCATCAAAACCCTAGAGGAGAAAGCAGGAAAAAACCTCCCTGACCTTAGCTACAGCAGTTTCTTACTTAACACATCCTCAAGGGCAAGGGAATTAAAAGCAAAAGTGAACTATTGGGACCTCATGAAGATAAAATGCTTCTGCACAGCAAAGGAAACAACCAACATAACTAAAAGGCAACAATGGAATGGGAAAAGATATTTGCAAATGACATATCAGACAAAGGGCTAGTATCCAAAGTCTATAAAGAGCTCACCAAACTCCACACCCAAAAAACAAATAATCCAGTGAAGAAATGGGTAGAAAACATGAATAGACACTTCTCTAAAGAAGACATCCAGGTGGCCAACAGGCACATGAAAAGATGCTCAATGTTGCTCCTCATCAGGGAAATACAAATCAAAACCACACTCAGATATCACCTCATGCCAGTCAGAGTGGCTAAAACGAACAACCCAGGAGACTATAGATGCTGGAGAGGATGTGGAGAAACGGGAACCCTCTTGCACTGTTGGTGGGAATGCAAACTGGTGCAGGCACTCTGGAAAACAGTGTGGAGGTTCCTCAAAAAATTAAAAATAGACCTACCCTATGACCCAGCAGTAACACTGCTAGGAATTTACCCAAGGGATACAGGAGTACTGATGCATAGGGGCACTTGTACCCCAATGTTTATAGCAGCACTCTCAACAATAGCCAAAGTATGGAAAGAGCCTAAATGTCCACCAACTGATGAAAGGATAAAGAAATTGTGGTTTATATACACAATGGAATACTACTTGGCAATGAGAAAGAATGAAATATGGCCTTTTGTAGCAATGTGGATGGAACTGGAGAGTGTTACGTTAGGTGAAACAAGTCATACAGAGAAAGACAGATACCATATGTTTTCACTCTTATGTGGATCCTGAGAAACTTAACAGAAGTCTATGGGGGAGGGGAAGGAAAAAAAAAAAGGCTAGAGAGAGAGAAAGCCAAACTCTTAAAAACTGAGAACAAACTGAGGGTTGATGGGGGGTGGGAGGGAGGGGAGGGTGGGTGATGGGTATTGAGGAGGGCACCTTTTGGGATGAGCACTGGGTGTTGTATGGAAACCAATTTGACATTAAATTTCATATTAAAAAAAATACATATATGGAGAAATGGGCTTTGTTCAATTTTTCTTAAAGATTTCTGATAACCTAAATGTATTTTTGGAAGTCGAAACTGATTTTAAGATCAGGAGGTAGCACTCTTTAAATCTCGTGACCTATGTTTTTGTGGCTTCTCATGTTTTGTAATTTTTCACCTTGAGCTGAAGGTCTGATGGAAGGATTATTCATTTGTATAGGATTAGGGTTTAGTATTTGTGTGGAGGGAAAAGATTCATGACCATTGGGCTGAACCTGGCCTGACTGGTCCCTTACCTCTTTCCCAAACCAGACCTTCAGGGGAAACAGTAGGAAATTTATTGTTAGAGTTTGTGAAACCTTTCAGGTAGGTGCAAAGGTAGGTAAAAAGGTCAAGTAAACATAAATAGGAAGAAAGAAAGAAGAAGAGACAGTGAGGTCTAATAAGAAGGACTCTGGGCCTGATTGAAGGGTTTGGCTTCTACCTTGGCACCTCTGTTAGGTACATGGTGTTAGGAGGTCACTGAACTTCTCTCAGCTGTTTACGTAAAAAATGGTGCAGTTTGGCTCCCAAGTTTAATCTCTTTGCAACTTGCCATTGTCAAGATGGTATCATCAGGGAGATAAGCTGCATACCGTTCATGCTAAATAACTACAAGATCTGTAGTTTTCCTGTTGCATTCCTGAACACCAATCTTGTTTTTAAACCCTCTTTGAACACCTAATGCCGCTCCCCGTGTAGTCACTTAAAAAGAGCCTCTCTGTTCTGCTTTTTAGGGGAAATTCTTGGGATGGCATTTTGAATAAGGATTCTTGCTCATATTAGGTTTTATCTTAGTACAGAGCATATACGATTTTACTAGAGGTTGTGGAGATCTTTTATCAGACTTCCAGTCAGCAGATGCTGATTCACTGTTTTAAAATTCCATATTAGTATGAGATAAATGAACTTTATTTTGAGGCTTTCCTGGAAGACTTAGTGGGATGGGGAGTCTCGGGAGGATGGGTCATGCATTTTCAAAACAAGATTATGACAAGTTATTTTATTGTTTGTGACCTTTTTCCATCTGCTGTTTTTCCTTTCTAGACAGTCACAGAGCCGGATCTAAAAAATAACCGCGTATTAGATGAACTGGTAAAAAGCTTGAATTTTGCACGGTATGATTTAATTTTGTGACTAACCCCTAACTGCTCTGGCCTTTGATATGAGTTCCCTCTTTACTTCGTGTACTTTTGGGGATTAGGGAATGCAGGGTTGCATATTTTGGAGTAAAAGAAGGGAAGCGACAACAGTCATTAATCACTCATGGACAGTCTAATGGTAATAATATTTTCTTCCTTTACTTAACAGAAAGTCTCCTGTCATGAAAAACAGAAGTTAAAAATGCAGATTTGAGTACTTACTTTTGGGTATTACCAAAGATACCCAAAAGTACTTTATTTTTCCTGTCCTACCCCTAGAATCATCCATTTTCCCAAGGAGCCCTGGTTCCTTTTATTGGAGAATGGTATTTAGAATCAGGATCTGGAGCTAGGTATGGTCACTGTTCCTGAGATGTCATTGCTTCTAAGCCCTCTCATTGGACAGAGCTGGGTAGCATATGCACGTATACATATGTGTGTACTAACCCATGTATACATGCGTATCTATAATCGTTTCTGTGTCTGTTATATATTAACCCATTAATTCTTAATCTGATTTATTCAGCATGTATGAGATGGTGTGCTGTGTCAAATAGGTAATTGTTGGTACTTTATACAGCTCAGAAATGTAGCTTTACTTCTTAGCTGTCAGATGTATGATGGTGAAAGTGAGTTTTGTCACCCCGAAGGATTATTCAAAGGCATATTTTACCAAACAGTATCTTGAAATTCAATTTTTAGTTTTGATCATGGAAGTCAATCAGAAATTTTCATTACGGACACACGACTTCTTAGCTGTTGGGACAGTTTTGATGGTACATTACATTCATTCTAAAAATGTAGAGAGATTTCTTCCAATAGAATTGCACATTTATTTCATTGAGTTGTGTCCTGAGAATTACAAGATTTAGTACTCTGAACTCGCCTAATATTACTTTCTAGAAATTGGCTTGGTTAGTCATTTCTGTAAAAAAGTCATAAAATGGTGATATTTCCTAGATTAAGAAACTCTGAGATTCTCTGATTCTCATAATTACAGTGTGGTGTTTTTCTTATTTTAAAGTCTTTCACCAGTTAGATTTTGAAGTCCATGAAAAAGGGTGGAGCCATGTCTTTAGAAAGGAATTTATTAGCTGTTTGATTTTCCCTGAGACAGTAAAATTATACCCCGAGGCTTATTTTTTTTCCTAGCTGGTTCTGAAAGCATAATAATTTCACTGCTAGGAGAAAGGGAGTGTCACAAAGCAAGTATCTGTTTGTTGAAGGGAAGTGATCGGTGTCTTTGGGTTCATGGACCTTTGGTAACTGAAAGGGAGGCCTTGGGATAATTGAACTCTCCCCTTTCCCGCTTCCTCCCAAAAGGAATAGGCTTGGGGCGCCTGGGTGGCGCAGTTGGTTAAGCGGCCGACTTCAGCCAGGTCACGATCTCGCGGTCTGTGAGTTCGAGCCCCGCGTCAGGCTCTGGGCTGATGGCTCGGAGCCTGGAGCCTGTTTCCAATTCTGTGTCTCCCTCTCTCTCTGCCCCTCCCCCATTCATGCTCTGTCTCTCTCTGTCCCAAAAATAAATAAAAATGTTAAAAAAAAAAAATTAAAAAAAAAAAACAAAAACAAAAGGAATAGGCTTTTTAATTATTCATTATAGTGGGTGTGGTGAGAAGCATTCTTTGTGGATTTGGGATGGATTTTATCATTTGTTTCTCCCTGTTTGCCTTGAAATTACCTTATGATGAACATTTCTTGGACATTTGTCATATCTAATGTGCTGTGGTACTTCATTTGCAAAAGTAGTAGAGATGAAATTCAAGCTAATCACTTCCAGTACTTGTTTGATATCTGGTTTGAGATTGATGAGGGAAGTCAGGCAACAACAGATGTTGGCGAGGATGTGGAGAAAGAGGATCTCTTTTGCATTGTTGGTGGCAATGCACTCTGGAAAACATTATGGAGGTTCCTCAAAAAACTAAAAATAGTACTACCCTGTGACCCAGCAATTGCACTGCTAGGCATTTATCCACAGGATACAGGTGTGCTGTTTCGAGGAGACACATGCATCCCCATGTTTATAACAGCACTATCAACAATAGCCAAAGTATGGAAAGAGTGCAAATATCCATCGATGGATGAATGGATAAAGAAGATGTGGTATATATATACAATGGAGTGTTACTCGTCAATCAAAAGAATGAAATCTTACCATTTGCAACTACGTGGATGGAACTGGAGGGTATTATGCTAAGTGAAATTAGTCAGAGGAAGACAAAAATCATATGACTTCTCTCATATGAGGACTTTAGGACACAAAACAGATGAACATGAGGGAAGGGAAATAAAAATAAGATAAAAACAGGGAGGGGGACAAAACAGAAGAGATTCAAATATGGAGAACAAACTGAGGGTTGCTGGAGGGGTTGTGAGAGGGGGGGATGGGCTAAATGGGTAAGGGGCATTAAGGAATCTACTCCTGAAATCATTGTTGCACTATATGGTAACTAATTTGGATGTAAATTTTAAAAAATAAAAAATAAAATAAAAAAAAAAGATAGATGAGGGAAGAAGTTAATCTTCTAAGGTTTTTGTATTGTTTGTATATTTTTTTTCTTTCTCATTGGTCAGTGCCATTTTAAGACATAATGGTTTAAAATTTTTTAATGTTCTAAATTGAAATAAAAGAGTGTTGGAAATAGTTCCAGAGGTTTTCAGACAAAATACTGACATTCACAGCTTACATTTTCTTCTAACTCTAGCCATTTATTTTCAAAGAACATGAGTATTTTTCTTGACTCAGTTTTATTTAAAATAATGTGCTTAAAAATGTGTTGAACAAAATTTAATCAGAATATTTTTGTCTAAGTGGAGCATCATTCTTGACCTAAGTAAGAAAATACTGTTTCAGTATTTTTGTGTAGCAGCCAGTCTACATCTGTATCATTTTTACAAACTGAGAGTGTAAAGCATCATTTACTACTTTGGTTTATCCTATCCCCATCAAGGTACTTTTTCTCCAGGTACTTACTCCATGTTTAAGAATTCAGACATTTTAGATGATAATTGTAATAGATCATTCCTTAGCATCTTAGGAGAGTGTGTAGAATATAATTTTGATTTTTTTCTTACAGTATAGTTTAAAGCATACTGACTTTGGATTTAGGCAGAACTGGGTTCTCTAGCTGTGATCTGTGATCAAAATATTAAACCTCTTTGGCCTCTGTTCCACATCTGAAAAGTGGTAATAATATTATTGACACTTTTAGGGATTGTTGTAAGGGTTGGAAATGAAGAGTTCTACTAGAAGATACCCAGCATAATACCTGGAGCAAAGGAACCTAAAAAAAGATTTCTGTCATTATTATCATATATATTTTACGCATGTTTGTATCATCTTCCCTTATATTATATATTGATGCCCTAAGATGCTAATAAGAATTTGTTCTTTGGTGGGCCTCTGCCTGTTTCACCAAACGGTCCTAGACTGCTGTTACATGTTTTGGATCAGAACAGCATTTGTGGGGACTTTTGCTAGATAATGAAGTCTGTGGACTTGACCACATGGGTTTCAGGACTGCCCTGAGTTTCTCTTTGGTGTCTACCCAGAGACCTGTTTTGCTTCTTGATTCTTGGCCACATTCTGAAGAGGTAGAGTTCTTGTGTAGTTAACAAATGGGCAAGATTGTCCTGTACTTGATGGAGTCACAATTATTCTGAAAGTCCATACTTTACCCCAAAAAATCTGAGTATCTATGATAAGTGCTGTTAGGTATTATAATACCAACTGACTTTAAATTAAATTTATAGGAATGGTGGAAATGAAAGAGAAAATTACCAATTCAGTTTAAGTATCCTTTTTAGAATTAATATTTTCACATGGCCCCTATTAAGCTGTGTGAATTGTAGCAGTCTAGTGGTTTTAAATCCCATGTGTCCATTCATGGCTTCCAAATTTACATCTTCAAGTAGATCTCACCCCAAAACTTCAGGCTACCATATACCACTGCTTACCTCATATCTCTGCTTGAACCTCTTAAAAGCAACTCTCAACTGTCTGGGCTGCCTGCCATCCCCCACTCCAAATCTCCTGCCCCCACAGTCTTTCTTCCCTCATTAAATGGCAGCTCTGTCCTTTCATTTGCCCAGGCCCCAAACCCTGGAGTCCTCCTTGACCCTTCTCTTTCACACTTAACTCTGTCATTCCATCAGTTAATCCTCCTGGCCCTGTTATTAACATGTTTACTGAATCTGACAGCTTTTCATCACCGTGCCAGCATTATCCTGGCAAACCAGCGTCAGCCTGTATTACTTTGATCACTTCTAGTGGTCTCCTATTCCTGCTTTTGCCCTCTGATAGTCCTTCTGAGGCCAGCAACCAAAGTGTCACTTTAAAACAAAAAGTCACAGGGGCGTCTGGGTAGCTCAGTCGGTTAAGCATCCGACTTCATTCCAGGTCATGATCTCACAGTTCATGAGTTCAAGCCCCGCGTCAGACTCTGTGCTGATGCCTCAGAGCCTGGAGCCTGCTTCAGATTCTGTGTCTCCCTCTCTCTCTGCCCCTCCCCTGCTCGTGCTCACACTCTGTCTCTGTCAAAAATAAATAAATAAATAAAAATCAGGTCGTACTTAATATCGTCTGGAGGGGGGTGTCCCATCTCATTTGGAAGAGCAGCCTGAGTCCTGTCAGTGGCAATCCTCTGGTCCCTACAGAACAGGGTCTCTTGCTGACTTCATGTCCCACTTCTCTTTCCCTTGTTTATTCTGCTCCAGGCGCACTGGCCTTCTTGCTATTTCTCCAATGTGTCAATCATACTCTGACCCTAGAGGCTTTGTACTTACTGTTATTTCTAGGGGAAACACTGTTTCCCCAGAGAGCCACATGGGTTAGTCCTTCAGTTTGTTCGGGCTCTGTGTTTTCATAGGGCACCTTCTCAGTGAGGCTTTCTGTGACCATCCTGTAAAGAGTGCCAAGCTCTTCGCCTCCTCATGCACGGCTTCACTGGCTTTGTTTTTTTCCCATGGCACTTTCATATATGTTGTGTGCATTCTAGTATCTCTTCCCTTACTGTAGTGTAAGCTTCATGAGGACTGAGACGATTTTGTTCTCTGTTATATTTCCACTGCCGAAACTACCCCCTAAGTAGCGGGCACATGAAGAAGTTAATGAGTTTCAGTTTTGGCACGGGGCGTAATTTTATCATCGCGGTAGTGGAGCTGTACTGCTTGCTGCAGGTACAGTCATGCCTCGTTTTACTGCACTTTGCTTTGCTGAACTTCCCAGATGTTTAATTTTTTACAAACTGAAGGTTTTTGGCCACCCTGCATTGAGCAGGTCTTATCAGTGCCATTTTTCCAACAGCATTTGCTCACTTCATGTCTCTGTGTCACATTTTGGTGATTCTTAAAATATTTTGAACTTTTTCATCATTATTTTATTTGTTGTGGTGATACTATGATAATTGTTTTGGGGTGTCACAGACTGCAGCCTTATACGACCATGAATTTAATTTTAATTGATAAATGATACACGTGTACTGACTGTTCCACTCACAGGCCATTTCTCTGCCTCTCTCCCTCTCCTCGGGTCTCCCTATTCCGCGAGACACAACAGTATTTAAATTAGGCCAATTAATAACCCTGCAGGACGTCTAAGTGTTCAAGGGAGAAGAAGAGTCGCATGTCTCATTTTAAATAAAAAATAAGAAACGATTCAGCTTAATGAGGAAGGCATGTTGAAAGCTGAGATAGGCTGGAAGCTAGCCCTCTTGTGCCAAATGGCCAAGTTCTTGAAGTGCTGCTTCAGTGAACACACAAATAGTAAGAAACAAACAACCTTATTGCTGATATGGAGAAGGTTTTAGTGGTCTGGGAAGATGATCAAACTGGCCACAACATTCCCTTAAACCAAAGCCTGATCCAGAGCAAGGCCCTAACTCTTCACTTCTGTGAAGGCTGAGGGAGGTGAGGAAGCCGCAGAAGAAACGTCTGAAGCTAGTGGAGATTGGTTCACAAGGTTTAAGGAAAGAAGCTGTCTCCATTACATAAGAGTATAAGGTAAAGCAGCAAGTGCTGATGTAGAACCTGCAGTGAGTTATCCGGAAGTTCTAGCGGAGCTCGTTAATGAAGGTGACTGCGCTAAACAATAGATTTTCAATGTGGATGAAACAGCTTTCTATTGGAAGAAGACGCCATCTAGAACTTTCATAACTAGAGAGAAGTCAGTGCCTGGCTTCAAAACCTCAAAGGACAGGCTGCCTCTCTTGTTGGGAGCTAATGCCGCTCGTGACTTGAGGGTGAAGCCAGTGTTCATTTAGCCTGTGGATTGTCCCAGGGCCCTTAAGAATTATGCTACATATACTCTGCCTGTGCTCTGTAAATGGAACCACAAAGCCTGGACGATAGCACATCTGTTTATAGCATGGTTTACTGAATAGTTTAAGCCCACCGTTGGGAACTGTTGCTCAAGAAAAAAAGATTCTTTGAAAATGTTACTGCTCATTGGCAGTGCACCTGGTTACCTATAGGGCTGTGATGGAGATGTACGAGATTAATGTTGTTTTCATGCCTGCTCACGCAGCATCTATTCTGCAGCCCGTGGATCAAGGAGTGATTTCAACTTTCAAGTCTTATTATTTAAGAAATACTTTTTGTAAGGCTGTAGCTGCTGTAGATAGTGATTGCTTTGATGGATCTGGGCAAAGTCTGTTGAAAACCTCCTGGAAAGGATTCACCATTTTAGATGCCATTAACGACATTCGTGATTCATTGGAAGAGGTCAAAAATACCAGCAGGAACAGAAGTTTGGGAGAAGCTGATCCCGACCCTCATGGATGACTTTGAGGGGTTCACCAATTCTGTGGAGGAAGTAACTGCAGATGTGGTGGAAACAGCAAGAGAACTAGAATCAGAAGTGGAGCCTGATGATGGGACTGAATTGATGTAATGTCGTGATAAAACATAAATGGATGATCAGAGCAAGTGGTTTCTTGAGATGGAATCTACTCCTGGTGGAGATGCTGTGAAGATTGTTGAAATTAAAAAAAAAGACTACTGCCATTCTGTGGCCTTTGATTTCCATGTAAATATTAGAATGAATATACTGTTTCCACCCCCAAAAAAGTTGCTTTTATTTTGATTGGCATTGCATTGAATCTATAAATAAATATGGGGAAAATGGGCATGTTAACCTTGTTGAGTTTTCTAGTGCATGTACCCAGGGTATTTATTTATTTAGGCTTTTTAAAAATTTTCCGCAGCAAATTTGGTAGTTTTCAAGACATAAGTTTTACACATTTTTGTTAAATTTATTCCTAGGTATTTAATATTTTTGATGATATTTCAAGTGGTATTTATTTAAAAATTTTATTTTCCATTTGCTAATACATAGGCATGACATTAATTTTTGTTTAACAGATATTATGTCCAGGGATCTTGTAAAAATTCACTTACTCTAGTTGCTTGTAGAGTCTTTGGATTTTTTATAAACATAATCATGTCACTTGCAAATAAAGTTTTCTTTCCCATTTTGTGTGTGTGTGTGTGTGTGTGTGTGTGCCTTATCACAAAAGCTATGGCCTCCAGTATAATTTGAACAGAGATGGTGGCAGTAGACATCCTTGTCTGGTTTTCACTCTCAGGGGAAGATGTTCAAGCTGTAATAGTAGCTATAGTTTTTTCTGAAAGTATCTTTTTTCAGATTAAGAAAGTTTCCTTCTGTTCCTAGTTTTCTAAGTGTTTTTGTTATGAATGGGTATTGGATTTTATCAAATGCTTTTTCTACATTTATTGTAATGATTGTATAATTTTTCTCCTTAAATTTGCTAATGTGGTGAATTACATTGATTTTTCAAATAACCAACCTTGTATTCCTGAAATAAGTCTCATTTGGTCATGATGCATTATATGTTTTTATTTATCTGTAGATTTTATTTGTTAATGTTTCATTTATGATTTTTGTGTTTATATGTATGAGATATTATTGGATTATAATTTTATTTTCCTACAATGTGCTTGTCAGATTTTGTTATCAAGGTTATGCTGGCTTTAATATGAATTGGGAAACATTCTTTTTTTATTTTCTGGATAACTTTGTGTACCATTGATATTATTTCTTCTATAAATATTTGGTAGAATTCACCAGCAAAACTGTCTGGGCTTGGGGTTTTCTTTGTAAGAGGGCTCATTATTTGTCATTACAAAAAAATTTGTAATATTTTTTATTTGTTAATTACATCACTTTGATTAATTGGATTGGTTCACATCTTCTGTATTCTTACTGATTTTTGTCCATTTTGTTAGTTAGAAAGGTATGTTTAGATTTATACACACTGTTATTTAAACCAACCATTATTGTGAATGGACTGTTTCTCCTTTTAGTTCGTTCAGTTTTTGCTTTATACATTTTGAAGCTATACTACTAAGTGAATATAATTTATGATTTTTTAAATGTTTATTTTTGAGAGAGAGAGTGAGAGAGCATGCACACTAGTGGGGAAGTGGCAGAGAGAGAAGGGGACAGAGGGCCCAAAACAGGTTCCATGTTGTCAGCACAGAACCTGACACATGGCTCGAACTCATGAACCTCGAGATCCTGACCTGAGTTGAAACCAAGAGTCGGCTGCTTAACTGGTTAAGCCATCCGGGAGCCCCTATAATTTATGATATTTATGCTTTGAATTAAATTGACCATTTTGTCAAAATGAGATGTCCCTCTTTATCTCTCATGATACTTTTTGCCTTAATGTTGTCTGTTGTTAATGTTACCATATCAGCTTTCTTTTCATTAATATTTTCCTGGTACTTCTCTTCCTATCCTTTTATTTGCAACCTTCCTGGGTCTTTATATTTAAAGTATTTTTTCAAACAGTGTATAAGTGTATCTTATTTTTAATCTAGTCTGACCATCTTTGTCTTTTAGAGTATTTACCCATTACATTTAATGTGATTACAGTTTAGCATGTTACCTTTGTTTTCTTTCTCCATTTGTTTCTTTGTAAAAAAAATTATTTATTTCTGCCCATTCTTTATGATATTAAAAGTATTTTTATTGTTTCCTTTGTTAGTTTTTACATTATATCTCTTAGTGTCACTCTTTTAAGTCCTTACTGAAGAAATGACAAAATATGTCCTAATAATAGTGTACCATAAATTAGTATTTTCATCATGTCCTGAACAGTGCAAGAACTTTACAGTATTTTTATATTATTTCTCTTTTTTTAAAACTATGTTTTTGTATGTATTTTACTTACATGTTTGCTGTCAATCCCACAAGACATTGTTAGTGTTGTTGAAAACAGTTTTGTTTTGACCCACATATTTACCTTTTGTGGAGCTGCTGATTGTTTTTTTTTTTAATTTTTTTTTTAACATTTATTTATTTTTGAGAGAAGAGGCAGAGTGTGAGCAGGGGAGGGGCAGAGAGAGAGAGGGAGACACAGATCTGAAGCAGGCTCCAGGCTCTGAGCTGTCAGCACAGAGCCCGATGCATGGCTCGAACTCAGAGACTGCGAGATTATGACCTGATCCGAAGTCAGACACCTAACCGACTGAGCCACCCAGGCGCCCCTGGAGCTGCTGATTGTTACTGACATTTTTGTACCTCCCTCTAGAATCATTTTCCTTAAGCTGAAGAACATTTTTGTACTACCTCCTTGTCTGCCGGTGAGGAATTCTCTTAGCTTTTCTTAGCTTGAGAATGTATTTTGCTTTTACTTCAGAACACAATTTTCCTTTAAAAAAATGTTTATTTCTTTATTTTGAGAGAGAAAGAGAGAGAATGAGCAAGGAAGGGGCAGAGAAAGAGGGAAAGAGAGAATCCCAAGCTGTGCTGACGGTGCAAAGCCCGATGTGGGGCTCGAGCTCATGAACCATGAGATCGTGACCTGAGCCGAAATCAGGAGTTGGATGTTTAACCAACTAAGCCACTCAGGGACCCCTAGAACACTTAAAAAAAAAATTTTTTTTTTACGTTTATTTTATTATTGTGGGACAGAGCATGAGCATGGGAGGGGCAGAGAGAGGAGGAGACACAGAATCTGAAGCAGGCTTCAGGCTCCGAGCTGTTAGCACAGAGCCCGACACGGGACTTGAACCCACCGACTGCGAGATCATGACCTGAGCTGAAATTGGACGCCCAACCCACTGAGCCACCCAGGCGCCACCCCACCCTCTCCCCCAGAACACTATTTTTAATGGAAATGGAATTCTTGGTAGTTTTGCTTTCTTTCTGTACTTTAAAGGTGTCATGATGTCATAATATTATCTCTTTGCTTTCATTGTGAAGTCAGTGCTGTTTTTATTATTTATTGGAGCAGTGGTTCTCAATGGGGAGTGATTTTACCTTCACTTCACCCTCTCTTCCAGGGGGAAATTTGGTAATGTCTGGATATGTTTTGGTTGTCTCAACCTGGGGTGGGGTATATGCTGCTGACATTGCTACAATGCACAGAACGGTTCTTCACAACAAAAAATGATTTGACTGACAGTGTCCTAAGTGCCAAGGTTAGGAAACTGTGCTTTAGAGGTAACATGTCTTATTTTTTTTTCTGGTTGTTTACAAGATTTTCTCTTTCTTATTTTTTAACAGTTTGATTAATATATGCCCAGGTTTTATTTTCTTTGTTTTATCCTTTTGGGAATGAATTTTAATTCCCTCTAACACTACACTATCTTTTTACTCATTTGTGTGTTTTTTCATCGTTTTTCTTTAATATATTCATTGTAGTTATCTTGAAGTCTTTATAATGCTACTCTTTGGACCACTTCTGGATCTGCTTCCATTGACTATTTTATCTTTTGATTATATGTGTTTTGAACATTGTTGATGAAATGTTATAGAGGCTGCGAATTATCCTCCTTTGAAAGATGTTGGGTTCTGTTCTGGTTCCAGCTCTTCACTTTTATTCTGCCGGGGCCTTGTTTAGTTCTTTGTTGGATTTGGCCTACTTCAGTTTTATTTATTTTTCCTAAGGTGTGGCCTTTGTGGGGTTTCAACTGAATGTCTAGGATCTTTATAAGATCTCTGCAATTGGGGCTCAAATTCCAACAACTTGTCAGCAGCTTTGGGAATCTCAGTTTCCCAGCATCTGCTTCCTACTAGGTCGCCTTGTGCTTTTGTCTTATGCTTTTGCAGCCATGGAGATGATCAGGAGTGGATGAGAATTTCTATGCAGATTTTTGGTGTTCTCTTTCTGTGGCTACCCGCTGTCCACCACCCTGTCCCTCCAATTCTAGCCATCTTTGCCCAGAACTCTGATCTCTGTTTCCACTCCCAGAAGATGCTTCCAGGGAAGTTCTTGGGGGCAGTGGTGGGTCACCTCATGTTTTTCTTCTCTTTCATTGACTACAGGCTTGTGTTGACTATAGTTCATGCTATAAACAGTTGTTTTATATGTTTTGTCCAGATTCTAAAGTTATGTATGGTTAGAGAGTAAGTCTTATACCAGGGATTCTCCAAGGCTAGATTCTGAAGTATCTCTTTTCCTTTATAAAAGATTTACTGCATTAAAATATTTATTTATGTATGTATGTATGTGTGCGTGTGCATGAGTGGGGGAGGGGCAGAGAGGGAGGGAGAGAGAAAATCCCAAGCAGGCTCCGTGCTGCCAGCACAGAGCCTGATGCGGAGCTCAATCCCACAGACTGTGAGATTAGGACCTGAGTCAAAACCAAGAGTCAGATGTCTAACACCCTGAACCCCCCAAGTGCCCCAAAGATTAACTGCTTTTTAAATCAGGTTTATTGCTTTGAAGAAATGCTGGTTTGGTTGTCATTATGGAATAAGTTCTGTGTTTCACGGAAGCAAGTGTTAATTGGGAAAACGGGTTATGTCAGTTAACTTACTAAGTATAACTTGACGTCTTAGTTACCTATTGTGTTTTTGGTGCTTCAAGGAATCAATTGCTGCAGTTTGCCTTAGAGTCACCACCCATATCTCCTGCTTCCTCCTCTTCAAAGAACCTTGCTGCCAAAGTACACACTCCGGTGGCCTTCAGACATTCTTTAAAGCAAGGAAGCAAATTAATGGAGAATTTCTTGATTAGAGAAACTGGTGGTTCTACATCAGAGTTGTCGATAAAAGAGAATGAAAGCAAAGTCATCCCTCAAAAAGAGGTGAGCACTTCTTCAAAGACCAAAGAGGCACCTTCTGTAGAAAAGACAGCTCCACGTTCCTTAGTGGCTAATGTTCCTGAGACACCCTCTACGTCAACTTTGAAACAGGCTGCCAAAGGTAGGAAATTATTTTCATATATGTGTTTTCTTACTTAATGGAAATCTTTTCATCCCACATGACATAAGAATAAATCAGCATCTTGAGGGGGGAAGGAATGGGAAAGGGCAAACCAGATTTCACATTTTAACATTCTCAGAAATTGATGTAGGCAGTGCTGCAAGATATTTTTGTACTCTTTCTCTCTCATAGAATGGGAATTGAGGCTGATTGCTGGAAAAATGAAGCAGTTTTAATTAGCTCATATTTTAACTATGGCAGTTGGTGTCTATTTTTCAGCTTTTAATTTCCCCCCTCATCTTTCATATCAATTCCATTTTAATCTTAAAGAGCTCCTTTTGTCTTATTATACCACTGCTTGAACACTTCCAAGCTGTTACGACTGGTGTTTATAGCCACAGACAATTTGACCCCTCATCTAGCTGTCTGATCTTATTTCTTATTTTTCCCTCTCAAAAATCCTTCTATACTAGCCCAGCTGATCTCCCCATTATTTCTTGAATATACCCAGAGATTGGAAAAACTACAAGCTGCAGGCCAAATTTGGCTTGACACCAATTTTTGTAAATAAAGGTTCACTGGAAAATATCCACCCCCCTTCTGTTAATGAAGCTTTCATGCTCATGAAAGAGTTTAGTAGTTGTAACAGAGACCATCTGGCCTACAGAGCCTACAATCTCTACTACCTGGTCCTTCACTAAAAATGTTTGCTGACCCTTGTTTTACCTTTCTAGACTTTATCCAGATCCTAACCGTTCTTCTGTTGTGTCAGATAATACTGGCCTCTCCCATCACCAAAGTGGCAGAGCACTTGCCTTCTGGACTATTTTGTGTACAGTTTGCTTTTTTGATGATGAATGGCTCGGTTTGTTTAACCTAATTATTTCCATGTCTTTTCTTGCCTGTGAAGTTCAGAGCACCTTTTAGGCAGAAATTAGGTCTTAACACATCTTTGGTATGCCCACATCACATACAGTGCAGGGCAATGAGTGGTTATTAAACTTAGGTTGAAATTAGCATATTAGTACTCAAGAGTTTAAATTTTGTAAGGATAGGTGAATTTTAAGTGCATTTCCTGACAAATCTTTGATCATTGTATCAATTGACCGTTCTTGTAGTGTTTTTAGCTAATAGTTAAAAGTCTGTCCTACCTCTATTGCCCTGAGGGGCCCTTCTTTTTCTCTTTTGCTTTTCTAAGTGCATGTTAAGGTTGGAATTCTATTTTTTTTTCTATTAATTGCTGAAAGATGTCAGGTTATATGTTATTTTTGCCCTTTCCATAAATAATAAAATCTTTCTTTCTCTTTTTAAAAAATACAGTGGATTGTCCTGTTTGTGGGGTTAATATTCCAGAAAATCACATTAATAAGCACTTAGACAGCTGTTTAACACGTGAGGAGAAGAAGGAAAGCCTCAGAAGGTAAGGAAGTTAAGTGTAACCATTCACCTACTTTAGCAAGGTACTTCTTGTGCTTTGTGAACTATTCCACCAGCTCTTCCATTCTGTCTCCTTTGCTCTGAGGGTTATTTCCCATAAGCCATAAGAATCTGGTGACCTTGATGGAACTGGAGGGTATTATGCTAAGTGAAATTAGTCAGAGAAAGACAGAAATCATATGACTTCACTCATATGAGGACTTTAAGAGACAAAACAGATGAATATAAGGGAAGGGCAACAAAAATAATTTGGGAAGGGGAACAAAACAGAAGAGACTCATAAATATGGAGAGCAAACTGAGGGTTACAGGAGGGGTTGTGGGAGGGGGGATGAGCTAAATGGGTAAGGGGCACTAAGGAGTCTACTCCTGAAATCATTGTTGGACTATATGCTAACTAATTTGGATGTAAATTTAAAAAGATAAAAAAATAAAACAAGTTAATAATTAAAAAAAAAAAGAATCTGGTGACCTTCATTCTCCTTAGAAATGTTTCTTCTTGGGGCACTTGGCTGGTTCAATTGGTAGACCATGTGACTCTCAATCTCAGGGTTGTGAGCTCAGGCCCCATGTTGGGCATGGAGCCTGTTTGGAAAAAAGAAAGAAAGAAAGAAAAGAAAGAAAAGAAATGTTTCTTCCTGAGGAATAAGTTTTGAGTATAGAAGCTGAGCATTTTCTCCTTGAATAGTGAGGAATCAGCATCGGTCCTCTTGTTTGGACTGCTCTTTTTCTAGATGCATCTGCCATATTTCTTCTAATACATTTAGTTACGTCAATTTATCTAAGACCTGCTCATCCATATGTAATTAAGTTCAAGTTCCAACAGTGGTCCCACACCTTGTTCCATATTGTATGTTGTCCTGCCATTTGCTCTGTCTTGCAGTTTAGAAGCACTGCATATTGTATCTCTCTTAAGGAAGGATTCACTGCACCGGTGAGTGTATTGAAGGCTCTGAGAAGTTCTGTATCGAAGGTAGTTGTTGGAATTTGTGTAATCCAGCAATTACTACATTTATTTGACTGCAAAACCTTTTTGTCCTCATAACTCATATCTTGCAAAACTAGTGTTTGTGAAGGTACACTTAGGGAAGCATTGAGCTCTGTTTCTCTTTAGTTACATCCTGATCCTGGGGTCTGGTCACATAAGAGAGACTGTGACATTTGAAATATTTTATCCACAACACCCTGAGGGGCCGTTTTCTCGATAGGGGTGACAACCCTCCACCCGTTCCATGTAGAATCGTATCAGAATTGATTCAAAGAATACTCTTCCTTTTGATGCCTTCAGATTCTGAGGACCCTTAAATGCATTACTTTCACTAAATGATGAAAGAAGGGTCAGTGTTATCTTCATGTTTTGGGCATCATCTGTCAGTCTTCATATTTAAAAATTTCTTGATAGAAGTTGTTGATTGCTGCTCTTGCATTTCATTGTAAATGCCTGTGAACAGCACAGTTTTCCATTCGAATTTCACAGGCATAAGTTTAATAACCTAGTCTTGCTAAGCCAAAATGTTTTAGATGCAGACTTAATGAACTGTCCCTCATAATGTGCATGTACAAACTCCTACAAAATGTTTTAGGTCTCGCTAACTACTGTGATTTTTATTTAGCCGTGATCTTATCCTGTAGAGCCCCCTGGGTAATTTTCAGAAAACTGTAATCTGTTGAGAGTCTGCAAGTCTTTGTGCAGTTAAATAGTGATCTCTGGCTTTTAGACTTTATTGATAGAGCATAAAAGAAACAATTTAGCTAGGGAGTGGTGCTGTAGGTTTATAGAAAAATGTTTGATTGTTTTCAGTCTCCATTTATTCAACTGTGCCATTTCTCTCAGTATAGTCTTTAGGCCATTTGCATCAGATTTACCCTGTGGAAGCTTATTAAAATAGACTTTAGGTCTCCACTTCAGAAGTGGGTGGTATGGAGATGTGACCAAGAATCTGCAGTTTAATAAGCTCTCCTGGTAGTTCCAAGATTCGCTACAGTTTGGGTAGCATGGCCTTGAAGCCAAACTAGTTATATGTAAGTCCTTTGTGAAATCTCGTTTTTTGGATAAACCTTTTACTTTCAAGGGCTTATTAGTTTCTACCGGAGATTTGGCATTTTCATTTGGAAATTATGGGAATTGTAATGACTCCTTTGAATGCGTATTTATTAAGTACCTAATTGCCATGGTGTTGAGCCAAGCAGTGTACTCAGAGTCAGATTATAATTGTATTAAATAGATTAAAACTCACCAAGGGTCCCTTTTATAAAATTGTCTCAAGTCATTGATACCCTTAGCTTGATTTCTATTCCATCTTAAGAAATAATGTTTATTAATTCCTTTTTTGGATGGAGCAGAAGAAAGTCATTTGATAGGGCTTTGTTATATTACATTGCAGCTTAGTGCTTGTCACTGTATTAATTATATAAGTAGAATGAAGAGCCAGGTGGTGGTTTTGCTAATACACTTGTAATGCCTTATATATTTGTTACTGTAATTAATTGAAGTTAAAGATAACAGAACCCTCAGTATTTTTTGCTGTTGTTTTCAATCGTGTTCTTTGAAGATGCTGCCATAAGAATACTATCTACCTGTTGGCTTTCTGACTTCTTTTTTCATTGGCAGTAATGAATTGGGTAAAGCTAAGGGGGTGGGGGTAGTTTTGATTGTGGATTAGAATTTTTTCTCAAGAAGTTATATTCTTAAATCTGTCGTTTAAATCTCAATAGTGTTTATACTCTGATCATCTGAGGTAACTGTTTTTTATAGCTTTTGCCTGGAAACCATGGATGCATTTTAGGGCAAACATGTTTTAAAGCATTGGAGAATTGAGTAAGTCTATGTAAGTGTGATTCTAAGTGAAGTTCTTACAGCAATTAGTGCATAGGCCTTCCATGGGCATCCCAGGTCTGCATCCTTAGGCCTGACCTCCTTATGAGACCTACGTTCCTCTAAGTTTGGCTGCCATGTGGACCCTGGTATCTGAATGTGCTGTCAGCACCTCAGATACATCATATCCAACACTATCACCTTTATTTGCAAATTGGATCCTTCTTCTCTTTCTCACTTTTATCTTAATGGTTCCACTGCTCTCCCAGTCACACTGGTACTCTGTCAAGGCAAATTACTGTTTTATGTGAAGAGATTTTGATAATTCAGAGTAACCCTTAGTGATTTCATTTTTTCCCTCTTTTCAGTTCTGTTCACAAAAGGAAGCCTCTGCCCAAAACTGTGTATAACTTGCTCTCAGATCGCGACTTAAAGAAAAAGCTAAAACAGCATGGATTATCTATTCAAGGAAGTAAACAACAGCTCATTAAAAGGCACCAAGAATTTGTACACATGTACAATGCCCAGTGTGATGCTTTGCACCCTAAATCAGGTAAGCTAGTAAAGCAATGAGTTCTTCTTTTCTCTGGATAAAGCAGTTTGTGTAGCTCAGGGATTATAAACCGTAGAAAAGAAACATTAATAAGTATAATTTTGATAGTAGATGAGACATGCAAATGTATTCCTTCAAAAGGTATCTAGAATACGCTCTGATAAGCCAGCCTTTCTCTCAGCCTCTTAGTCCCTATTCCCATCTCAGAGGCAACCCCTGCTGCCTGTTTCTTATGTATATCTTTCCAGAGATAGTGCAGGATGAAGTCTTGATCTAGAGAGCTGGGTTATAATCCCAGTTTTGTAGCTTTACGACTGGGGGACTATGGGCAAGCTACTTACTATCTCAGTTTTCTCATCCATAAAATAAGGATTATGATACTGTGTGCTATATAGTGTTTGTAAAGGAAATAAATGAAAAGTGCATGGCATTGTATCATAGCAAGTAGTTAGCATTCAACAAATGTTACCATTATGATTATAAATTATACACAAACATATGTCGTTGACTATTGTTTTGTAAAAATGTTAGTACTATATACACACTATTTAATGGTTTGTCCTTTTCATTTAATCACACACATGTTTTGGAGTTCTTTGAATTATTAGCATATATAGAATTGCCTAATTTTTTAAAAACTGAAGTACAGTATGCAAACAGAAAAGTATACAAATGGTATTGTTTAGTGAATTATCACAGAGTAAATTTCACAAAGGGAAAATACCTTTGTAACTACTTTTCAGATAAGAACCAGCATCCCCAAAGCCCCTGTGCTCCCACCTCCAATCACTCCTGCCTTCATTTGCACAAATGACCAGCACCTTGACTTCTAACACCAGAGATTATTCGTTTTGCTTGTTTTTCCTATATTTTGTCTTTATGTAAATGGAATAATAAATAGCTTATGTATTCTTTGCAGTGTGGCTTTATTTGTGCAGAATTATATTTAGAAGATTCATCTATGTTTTTGTGTACAGTTGTGATCTTTTCATTTTTGTTGCTATAGAGTATTCCATTGTATATCACACTGTTTATCCATTCAGTGGTTGATGGACATTTGGATTTGTCTACTCTTTGGCTCTTAAGAATAATGTTGCTGTCTCTTTTACGTGTCTTAGTGCACATAGGCACACATACTTGTTGAATATATATATATCTAGGAGTGAAATTATTGATATATTTGTGCAGCTGCTTAGCTTTCATGGATAATGTAGCCAAAAACTCAGTGCCAGGGTACATTTTTTTTTTCCTTATTTAATTTCTTTTTTTTTCTTCTTCTTCTTGTTTTTGTTCCTACCAGTGCACACTTTCATTAGGAGGGTCTGAGAGTTCCAGTTTTTTCACATCCTTGACAACATCAGTATTGTCAGTTTTCTTTTTTGGCCATTTTAGTGGGTCATTGGTAGTATCTCATTATGGTTTTAATCTGCATTTCCCCAATGATTTACATTGTTGGGCACATTTTTATATGTTTGTTGATCATCTGGATATCTTCTTTGGTGAAATACCCATCTAAGCATTATGACCAATTTTTTTATGCTGTGTATCCTTTTCTTCCCCTTATTTATTTGTGGGAGTACTTGAAGTTTTCTGTATATAGATATTGCTGGATATATATGTATATTTAAACTCTTCAGTTTGCCTTTTCATTCTCTTAATGACTTCATTCAAGAAGTAGAAGTTCTTTTTTTTTTTTTTTTTTTTTTTTATTATATATGAAATTTATTGTCAAATTGGTTTCCATACAACACCCAGTGCTCATCCCAAAAGGTGCCCTCCTCAGTACCCATCACCCACCCTCTCCTCCCTCCCACCCCCCATCAACCCTTAGTTTGTTCTCAGTTCTCAACAGTCTCTTATGCTTTGGCTCTCTCCCACTCTAACCTCTTTTTTTTTTTTTTTTTTTTAAGAAGTAGAAGTTCTTAATTGTACTAATCTTTTGCATTTTTCCTTTAGTTAGTGCTTTATGTCCTTGCCTATTGCAAGGTCATGAGGATCTTGTTTTGTTCTAAAAGCTTTATTGGTTTTGCTTTTACGTTTTTGATCTGCAATTTATCTGGAATCTATTTTAGCGTATGTTGTGAGGTAGGGGCAAGATTCTCTTGTTTTTCCATACAGATAGCCAATCAATGCAGCACCACCATCCCTTCCCCTATCTCTTGATGGTTTTAATTTGTATTTTCCTGAGGCTAATGATGTTCAGCATCTTTTCATATATTTATTTGCTATTTGTGTGTGTGTGTGTGTGTGTTGGTAAAGGGTCTGTTGAAATATTTTGTCCATTAACATTTTTTTATTGCTTATAAGAGTTGTTTTATATATTCTCGGGGTGCTTGGGTGGCTCAGTCGGTTAAGCCTCCAACTCTTGATTTCAGCTCAGGTCATCATCTCACAGTTTGTGAGATCGAGCCTCGCATCAGGCTCTGCACTGACAGCATGGAGCCTGCTTGGGATTCTTTCTCTGCCCTTCCCTGCATGTGTGTGCACTCTCTATCAAAATAAACAAACTTAAAAAAAATAGAGTTGTTATATTCTGGATACCAGTCATTTGTGAAATACATGTATTTGAATATTGTATCCTAGGCTTTGACTTGCCTTATCATTTTCTTAATGTCTTTTGAAGAGCAGAAGTTTTTCATTTTGATAAAGTCCAGTTACCACTTTTTTTCTTTTATGGTTCATGCTTGTGGTATTCCATGAAGAAATATTTGCCTATCCTAGGATCACAAAGAATTTCTCCTATGTTTTCTTCTAGAAGTTTTATAATTTTAGCTTTAGTCTATGATGCATTTCCAGTTACTTTTTCTGTTGATGTGAGGTAAAGGTTACAGCTCACTTAAAAAAATATGGCTATGTATCTAGTTTTAACAGTCCCATTTGTTAAAAAGGCTATCCTTTCCCCATCTACATTTCCCCCTTTGTCAAAAATCCATGGACCATATATGTGTGTGAATATACCTAGAATCTTTTCTGTTCTGTTGGTCTTTATGCCGGATTTTTTTTTTTTTAGCCAGCACCATACCCCCTTGATTACTGTAACTTGGTAGCAAGTATTGAAGTCAGGTAGAGAAAGTCCTTCAGATTTGTTCTTTTTCAAAATTACTTTGACTATTCTAGGTCCTTTGCATTCCCATGTAAATGTTAGACTCAGTTTGTTAATGTCTACAAAAAGAGCCTTCTGGGATTTTAATTGGGATTACGTTAAATTCATTGATCAATTTAGGAGAATTGATAACTTTACTGAGTCTTTTAATACCAGTTAAGTTCTGTCTCTGTTTGTTTAGGTCTCCATTAATTTCTGTCAGCATTGTTTTCCAGCTTTTTATATACTTGTTTTCTAAGTATTTTGTTAAGCTTACCACTAAGTTGTTGTCGTTGTTTTTGGTGCTATTGTAAGTGGTGTTTTTTATGTCAGTTTCTCATTACTATTTTATTTTATTTTATTTATTTTTTAAAAAAAAAAATTTTTTTTTTCAACATTTATTTATTTTTGGGACAGAGAGAGAGCATGAACGGGGGAGGGGCAGAGAGAGAGGGAGACACAGAATCGGAAACAGGCTCCAGGCTCTGAGCCATCAGCCCAGAGCCTGACGCGGGGCTCGAACTCACGGACCGCGAGATCGTGACCTGGCTGAAGTCGGACGCTTAACCGACTGCGCCACCCAGGCGCCCCTCATTACTATTTTAAAGAATCATTTTGATATACTGATTTTTGCATATTTAGCTTTGTATATTTTGTATATATATATATACATATCTATAGTGTTAACTTTTAAAACTAAATTATTTCTAGTTGTTTCTAGGATTTTTATTTACACAATCATGTCAATAAAAATAAGTTTTATTTCTTTTTTCTTTTCAGTCTGTGTGTTTTTGATTTCCTCTTCTTGCTTTATTGCACTGGTTAGACACTCCAGTGCAGTGTTGTATGAAAGTATGAACAAATATCCTTTCCTTACTACCAGTCTTATAGATAACATATTTAGTCTTTAACCATTAAGTCTGACAGTTGCAGATTTTCAAAGATGCCTTTTGTGAGGTTGAGGGTGTTTCTTCGATTCCTAGTTTGTTGGGAATCGTGAAGGAGTGTTGGATTGTGTCCATTCCTTGTTCTACATTTATTGAGTTTGTCATTTTTCCCCCTTATTCAGTAATATTCTGTAATATGGCTTATTACATTGATTTTTTAATAGCTTTGTTGAAATATAATTCACATACTGTACTACCCATTCAAAGTTGTAATTCAGTGTTTCTTAGTATATTCACAGTTATGCAGCCACCACTGCAATACATTTTAGAACATTTTTATCACCCCCAAAAGAAACTCCATATCCATTAGCAGTCACTCAGCATTTTTTCCCAATCCTCATAGCCCTAGACAACTACTAATCTACTTTCTCCGTAGACCTGTCTATTCTAGATATTTTACTTACTTATCTCCCAGTGTTTGGATACTCTGTTCATTTTTTTTTTTCAGTGTTTGTGTTTTTTGTCTTTTGGTATGTTTTTGTAATGTTTTTCTTGTTAGTTGGACATAATATACTAGTTAAAAGGAACTTGTTTTAAGTAGGCCCTTAGTAATGTGGTGGTGAGGTGTGCCAGAGAGGGGAAGCTTCATAGCATTAGGCCTCAATTCTTTAGTGGCCCTGTGTCCCTGGATTGTAAACTTACCAAGTATTTCTTAGTTTTTTTCTCCTCCCTTAGGTGGGAAGATGGCTAGAGCAGGCTGGAGTTGGGTGTAGTAGTCCCTCCTTATCTGTGGGGGGATACTTCCAAGATCCCTAGTGGATGCCTGGAACCATGGATAGTACCAATTCCTATATATATTGTTTCTCCTGTGTGTGCATACCTATGATAAAATTTAATTTATAAATTAGGCACAGTGAGACATTAACAATAACTAATGAAATAGAACAATTTTAACAATATATTATAATAAAACTTATGTGAATATGGTCTCTCTCTCTCTCTCAAAATCTCTTATTGTAGTGTATTC
Source organism: Puma concolor (assembly GCF_028749965.1). NCBI lineage: Eukaryota > Metazoa > Chordata > Mammalia > Carnivora > Felidae > Puma > Puma concolor. The sequence goes on from NC_141668.1 coordinate 120,458,315, forward strand.
ATACTTCTTATGGTAATGTGAGGTGATAAATTGTCTGCATATTAAGAGAGTTGAATCACGTGGTCCTTGTGATGTAGTGTTAGTCTACTCTTGACTTTCTTTCTGACTATATATCAGAAGAAGGTCATCGGTGTCTGAACCATGGTTGATTGCGAGTTACCAAAACAGTGGAGAGCAGAGCTGCAATTAAGGGGGGTACTTCTGTATTTCCCTTTCCCAGGTCAATTAGGCTCTAGTAATACCCCAGTTGGTTAGGCTCATTTAACTAGTTCCCTGAGAGGACAGGTCTTGTTAAGAGAAGAATACACTGGTATATTTGAAGATGGTTTCTTTTCCCTTCCCCCTGCTCAAAACCAGAGATTTTTCTTTGATAATTTACTATAAGGATTTTGTTGAACTCCTGAAGATGAATCTCACATTATTGTCTCCCTACTACCCTCCAGCCATGACTGGGTCTCCCTGGAGTTTTTAACTCTCAGAATCATCTGCGCAGGACCTCCAGCAATTAATTAATTACGATTCAGGTTTTCTTATCTTTTGTTATGTTTCTCACTGCAGTTTCTGCTTGTAAGTTTCTCCTAAGGTAAGCCATTACTCTGTATTTTGGGGGGGGTCTCAACAGTCTTGGGGGCATTAGTTTGCCCTGTGTCCTCTTCAGTGTGGATCTAAGAAGAGTCGCTGATTTTTCAGTCTGTTGAGCTTTTAACTTGTTATTAAGACGGAATGGCAACTTCCAACCTCCTTCTGTGCAGAATTGGAAGTCCATTTCATTTAAATGAATTAATGCAAATACATGGCTTTCAGTGACTGACTTCTTTTCAAGGTTGTCCATTATTCATGGTTAGTACTGCGTTCCTTTTTATTGCCCAATAATATTTCATTGTGTGGATCTATTACTTATTTTTGCCTATTCATTGACTGACATCTGGGATTTTTCCACTTTTCAGCCATTATGAATAACGCTGCTATGAACTATGAATATCCATACACAAGTGTCTGTGTGGACTTACATTTTCATTTTCCATAGATATGTACTTAGGAGTGGAATTGCTGGGTTAAATGGTAACTACATTTTAACATTTTGAGGAACTGCTGGATTGTTTTTCAGTGTGCCTACAACATTTTACATTTCACTAGCGTAAGGGTTCCAGTTTCTCCACATTCTTGCCACCATTTGATATTCTGTCTTTCCTGTTTTGGCCACCCTAGCCATGTGAAGCAGTGTGTCATTGTGGTTTTGATTTGTATTATGTTGATTTTTGAATATTAAAGCAACCTTTTATCTTTAGCAAGGACTGTGTCCATTTCATCTAAGTTCTTGAATTTACAATTTGCTGTCAGCATTTTTTTTAAGAATATTTCTTTCATTGCCTTTTAATGTCTGTGGGATCTGTGGTAATGTACTGTCTTTTGTTTTTGATACTAGAAATGTGTCTTCTCTCTTTTTTCCCTTGATTGGGTTTACCTATAAGATATCAATTTTATGGATTTTTCCAAAGAACTGGCTTTCAGTTTCATTTTTTTTCCTCAACTTATTGCGTATTTTCCATTCTATTGAATTTTCCTCCTATCATTATTTTCTTCTTTCTAATTACTTTAGGTTTAATTTGGTCTTATCTCTGTAGCTTATTATGGTGGAAGCTTAGATAATTATTTCAGATTGTTCTTCTTTCAAAATTTTCCTATAAGTACTATTTTACTTACACCCACAAATGTTGCATTCAGTTAAAATATTTTCTTTCTTTTTTTAAAAAGTTTTTTCGCGTTTATTTATTATTGAGAGACAGAGAGAGACAGAGCATGAGCAGGGGAGGGGCAGAGAGAGGGGGAGACACAGAATCTGAAGCAGGCTCCAGGCTCTGAGTTGTCAGCACAGAGCCTGGTGCGGGGCTCAAACTCACAAACTGCGAGATCGTGATCTGAGCCCAAGTTGGACGCGTAACTCACTGAGCCACCCAGGTCCTCCTAAAATATTTTCTAATCTTTGTTGCCATTTCTTCTTTGAATAGTGGGTTATATAGAAGTATTTCCAATTTCCAAATATATGGGCATTTCCCAGAAATCTTTTATTATTCATTTTACTTTGATTCTATTTAACCAGTTCTGTATCATTTCAGACCGTTTACATTTACTGAGACTTGTTTTATAACTCAGCATTAGGATTTCCTGGTAAATGTTCCATAAACACTTGAATATTTTGCTTTTTTTTTTTTCCTTAAATGTTCCGTAAACTTGCTTGATAGTAACATTCAGTTCTTCTGCATCCTTGCTGATTCTATATTCGCTGGTGCTATCAATTCCTGAAAGGATTATTGAAATCTCCAACTATATTTATAGATTTTCCATTTTTCCTTTCAATAATTTCAGTTTTCCTTATATTTTGAATCTCAATAATTAAGTGTATGTGCATTTAGTATTGTTATGTCTTCTAGATAAGTTGACCTACTACTACTTATTATTATGAAATGTTTGTCTTTGTCTCTGGTAATATTCTTCGTCTCAAAATCTACTTTATCTGGTATGAATGAATATAGCCACTCTATCTTACTTCACTCTTCTTCTCTTTAAACCCATTGTGTTATTATATTTAAACTTCTTTGAAAGCGGTATATGGTTTTGATTTCCTTTTTTCTTCAAGTTTATTTATTTATTTTGAGAGACAGAGAAAGAATGAGCAAGAGCATGAGAAGAAAAGGGACAGAGAGAAAGGGAGAGAGAGAATCCCAGGAAGGTTCCGCACTGTCAGCGCAGAGCCTCACATGGGGCTTGATCTCATGAATGGTGAGATCTCATGACCTGAGCCGAAATCAAGAGTCGGATGCTTGACTGACTGAGCCACCCAGGTGCCCCTGGATTTGCTTTTAAAATGTAATTTGACAAGATAGACCATTAAGTTATAGGGCTTAAACCATTTTCATTTCATTTAACCTATTAGGTTGAGTTCAAGGCTGTCATCTTGCTTTTCTTTTCTACTTGTCCTACTCATTCTTTGTTTTGTCTTCCTTTTTTTGGATTGAGTATTTTTTAGTTTTCTGTTTCCTCATTTGGTTATTAGGTATATCTGTTTACTTTCTTTTAGTGATTATTCTAGTGCTTACCATATGTATCTTAAGCTTATCACTGTCTCCCTTCCAATAATATACTAACTACTTCATGTAGAACATAGAAGTATCTTATGACTTCCATCTTTCGTTTCATTATTGTCATAGATTTTTCTTCTATATGTGTTACAACCTCGATAATTCCTTTTTACTCTTTTTTTTAAATTGTCAATTTTCTTTTAAAGAAAATAAAAATGAAAAAGAAAGTCTATATGTGCCTACACATTACTATTTCCAGTATTTTTCATCTCCTTGCTTAGATCAAGGTTTCCATCTGATGTCATTTTCTTTTGGCCTGAAAAACTATTTAATATGTCTTGTAAAGAGTGCAGATGTGCTAGTTACAAATTCTTTTCAGCTTTTGTGTGAAAAAGCCTTTTTTTTAAGTTTATTTTTTTATTTTGAGAGAGACAAAAAGTGTAGGTGGGGGAGGGGCAGAGAGGGAGAGAGAAAATTCCAAGCAGGCTCTGTGCTGTCAGTGTGGAGTCAAACTTGGGACTTGATCTCATGAACCATGAGATCCTGACCTGAGCCAAAAGCAAGGGGTGGACGCTTAACTGACTGAGCCACTTAGGTTCCTCGAAAAAGCTTTAATTTTGTGTTTGTAAAGTAGTTAAAACTACTTTATTTGGAAATAATTATCATAAAAAAAACATCTGTACCCTTTATATGGAATCATCTATCATCATTTTGCCTTATTTCCTTTATGAATTGCTATTACTCTCTCTCTGTATAAAAATACATGTGTGTAACATACTTATATACTTCTATTTTTTCCTTAAACCATCTAAGAATAAGTTGTATAATCTTGATTCTTTACCACTAAGTACTTAACTATGTATTTCCTAAGACAAAGGATATTCTCTTTTATTATGAAATTACAGCTATTAATTTCAGTAAATTTAACTTTGTTAACAATACTTTTATCCATTCTATCATCTCTGTTCTATTTTCAGCAGTGGACCCAGTAATGATTGCTAATAGATATCTTTTTTTTTTTTTCTTCTAGTACATGGTGCGGTTTTGGATCACATACTGCATTTAGTTGTGCCATCTTTTCCGTCTCTTTCTATCTAGAACAATTCCTCAGTCTGTCTTTGTCTTTTATGACATTGGCAAAGAATACAGGCTTTGTTGTTGTTGTTTTCCCCCCCCAAAACAGAGTATTTCTCACTTTGGCTTTGTGTGATGTATCCTTATAATTACATCAAGGCTGTGCATTCCTGGCCAGAGTACTATATATGTGATGTTTTTTGTCCCTTGTCAGGATATCACATCCAGGGTGTTTGACATCTTTGTGCCTCTCATTTGTGATGGCTGGTTTAATCATCTTCTCAGTTTCTCCCTCGATACTGGGAGATTATATAGTTTTCCCCTTGCTACTAATTGGATATCTGTAGAGACACTTTAACACCATGTAAATATCCTATACCTCATTAAAATTTCACCCCTACATTACTATTCTTAGGTAATTTTTATATGAACTAATCTTTTCTGTGATAGTTGCAAAATGATGATTTTCTAACGTCACTCCTTCCACGTTGCTACTGGTGCCTTTGCTTCTAGGTTCTTGTAGCAGATTGAGCTCAGGAATACATGCATGCATATAGATGTGCATACATGGGTATGTACATATACATGACATGCTTATGTGCCTGTATACTGTATGTGTATATATAAATGTAAATCCATTTATACTTATATACATTAGAAATCATGAGAGCATACTGATTGCAGTCCAACCCCACAGAGTTCTATACCTTTCTCTGTCCATATTTATACTTCCCATTTTTTTTCCACAAGAAGAATCCTCCCTTCAATAGCATCAGCACATTTAGTAATTTGTCCCAATTCTGTAGTACATCTAAAATAGTTTCAGAATTGCTTCATCTGTACTACTACACCACTGCAAAACAGACCTACCTATAAGAAAGAATTCAGAATATTTTTTAGTTCTCTCTCCCCACAGTTGCTTTCCCCGCCTCCATTTCCCAGACTGAGGGTATGTAGTCAGATATTGTGTTCATAATTTCCTTTTTATCTTTCTTCAGTGTGTGGCTTGGTGTTTTACTGAAATACAGTAGGGTTCATTTGTTTTCCTTTGTTTCTAATTGTTGTTTTTTAGTTGTCCCTTGCAAGTATAAGAAATTAATAACTTAAATGTAACATTTAAACTAAGAAGATAAATTTTTATAATGGACCACTGGCTGTCATAAAAATATTACATACAGTAGCAGGTTTGTTTTCTTTTGTTTCAAGAGAGCTCCTGATTACTTGTTGAAGCATTTGTATGATGGTACCTTTAAAATTCTTACCAGATAGTTTCATGATTGGAGTCATCTCAGTGTTAGTATCTGTTGAGTGTCTTTTCTCATTGAAGTTATGATTTTCCTGCTGCTTAGTTGACAAGTGTTTTTATTGTGTCCTAGACATTTTGACTATAATAGGAGATTCTAGTTCTTTTAAAAATATTCTCCTTTAACAGGCACCCTGTTTACGTTTAACATGCAGATCCGGACCTACTTCTGTGGACCATGGTTCTAATGACAGTGTAGTTTTCAGAGCCCTTGCAGCGTTGTCCTGGTCTGCTTCCTTTAATTACTACCTAAAGGGCCCTCTGAGAATCTGGTGTTTCATACTGTGCTCCACTTCCCAAACCTTTTGGCCTCTAAAATTAATTTTTAGAATATTTCACATGTGAGTTGGCCAAGAATGTATTTAGGATTTCCTGTGCAGGTTTAAAGGATACTGTTCTCCAGGTTTTGTCTCTTTGAGATCCTTGCTCCAATCACTAGTTAGAGGGTAAGGGTCCTATCTGCTACTGCTGGCTGAGGTCTAGGTTTCTCATTTGGTCTGCACTGGCCCTGTGTTGCTGGGAGAGGAAAGCCTTTCCCAGTGCTGCTGTTACTGCTGGGGGAGAAGGGGGGTGGAATCCATACTCCACACTTAACTTTCTGATTGTACTGTAGTGGGCAGGAAGCATCAGCAGTGTTTAGCTGGAGTAGGTCAGATATTGTCATAAAGTTTTTTGGTCTCCTCCTTTCATAGTCCTTTGCTAGAAAAATGGTTTCTTGGGTGTGTGTGTGTGTGTGTGTGTGTGTGTGTGTGTGTGTGTGTGTGTGTGTGTTCTGGGTTGCAGGCTTCACCAGAGTCACCAGAGTCCAGTCTGGGATTTACAGAAGATAAAAAGGAAGCCCAAAGAACTCACCATCATGTTGTCCCTTAACTTCTGAAGCCCTTAGCCAGTCCATCTTTCTCCTTCTACCCTTCAGAGTTCTCTTATACTTGTTACCTTACATTCAAGGGTTTTAGTGATAATTACTGAGGGAGAGTATGAGAAATCAGAAGAGAAATGAGTCTAGTCCATCTTCTTTGGAACTGCAAGTTCTCATTCATGTATTTTTAATTTCTGTTCTAGGTGCAGACACATTTAAGATTGTTAGGTTTTCTTATTGAATTGAGTCTTTTATCATTATACAATTTCCCTCTTTATCCCTGATAACATTCATTATTCTGAAGTCTGTTGTGCCTTTTTAATATAGCTATTGCAAGTTTCTTCCCTTTAGTATTTACATGATACATCTCTTTCCATTCCTTTATCTTGGACCTATCTATGTCTTTTATTTAAAATGCATTCTGGGGCATCTGGGTGGCTCAGCTGGTTAAATGTCTGACTGTTGATTTCATCTCAGGTCATAATTTCATGGTCTGTGGGTTCGAGCTCCAGCACCGGGCTCCTCACTGGCAGTGCAGGGTTCTCTCTGTCCCTCTTTATCTGCCCCTTATCCGCTTGCATGCATGCCTGTGTTCTCTCTCTCTCACAATAAATAAAATGGGTTCTTTGCTGAAAGCATATAGTTTGGTCTTGCTTGTTTTAATCGAGTCTACATTCTGTATCTCTTATTGATGCTTTTAAATCACTTACACTTAATGTACTTATTGTTGCAGTTGGCGTTATTTTCTGCTTGTTCCTTCTGCTTTTTATTCCATTTATTTGCTCTCTTTTGGGTTGAGTATTTTTTATTAATACATTTTATTTCTACTTTGGGCTTATTTTACCTTTTTTTCCCAAAAGTTTTAGTGGTTGACGTAGGATTTGTAATAAGCACCTGTTAGTTACAGTTTACTTTCAAATGATGTACTGCTTCACTTACAGTGTAAGAACCTTACAACAGTATACCTTAAATCCCTAATTCTTTGTGTTGTTGTTGTCATGAGTTTTGTACTTTTACCTATGGTATTAACACAATATGTTGTTGTTTTGAATGGTCAGTTACCTTTTACAATAGTTAAAAATAAGAAAAATATTTGTATTTACCTTCATTTTAACCATTTCTATCACTCTTCATTTTCTCTTCTAGGAAGAGAGAAGTTTCTAGTTTGATATTTCTTCTGCTTGAAGAACTTCTTTTAACACTTTTTATAGTACAAGTCTGCTAATAACATAGTCTCTCAGTTTTTGTTAGTCTCAGAAAATCTTTATTCTCCTTCACTTTTGAAAAATACTTCCATTGGTATAGAATTCTGGATTGGCATGGTTTTTTCCCCCATACTTTTAATTCATCACTCCATTGTCTTCTGGCTTGAATAGTTTCTTTCTTTTTAAAAAATTTTTTTTGACATTTATTTATTATTGAGAGAGAGAGACAGAGCATGAGCATGGAAGGGGCAGAGAGAGAAGGAGATACAGAATCCGAAGCAGGCTCCAGGCTCTGAGCTGTCAGCACAGAGCCTGACTCAGGGCTCGAACTCATGAACCGCGAGATCATGACCTGAGCCAAAGTCGGATGCTTAACTCACTGAGCCACTCAGTCGCCCCTGGCTTGAATAGTTTCTAATGAGAAGCCATGATATAATGCTTGATTTTTCTTTATGTAATATACTCTTTTTCTCTGGCTCACGCAGATTTTCTCTGTGTGTCTGTGTTATATACATTGTTGTATTTTTGTTTTGTTTTGTTTTTGCATTCTGCTTAATATTCTTTGAGTTTCTTGCCTTTGTGGTTTGATGTCTTTTATTATATTTGGCAAATTCTGGCCATTAGATCTTCAAATATTTTTCTCTTCCCTTTCTTCTTCTTTTGGGATTTCTGTTCCATGTATGTTAGACCTTTTCATATTGCTCCATGGCTCTTAATGCTCTGAGTCTAAAAATGTAAATTTATATTTAGTACATTGGAGTTTGAATAGATATCTGCTAAGAATTGGATTCCACTAACAAATTAATTTTCATATTCCATTGGGACTGCTATTTATACCTATATTTTTAAAGGAAAGAGCAAAATGACTTTACTGTACTCTTACAGTTATGTCTTAAATTGTTCTACATGTGTAAGAGTTCAGTGTTTTACTCCTTTTTAATCTTTTATTTTGCAATAACTTTGGACTTAGAGGAAAATTAACAACAGGTAGTGTGAACAGGTAGTTCACACATTCCCATCATCTAGCTTTAGGGTTGTACAATGATCAAAACCATGTAATTAACACTGCCTGTATGTCCTTATTTTAACAGCTGCTGAAATAGTTCAAGAAATTGAAAACATGGAGAAGACTAGGATGCGTCTTGAAGCTAGTAAACTCAACGAAAGCGTATGTTGATGGTCTATTTCATTGGGTAGAAATGATGGACAGAAAAATTGAATGCCCAGTAAAATTAAATCTGTTAAGTAGGAAATGTCCTGGAACACATTTCCATTTAGTGTATTATGATTTTCTTGCAGCTGATTTTGAGCACAAAATTCTATCACAGTTAGGAGTCTTCTAGGGCTAAGTACAATCCAAAGTGGAGTTTATTAATGAATTATAGTCCTGTGGAAAAAGCATATGCCTGTACATCTGGTGGCCTTGATATAAGTCCTTCCTCTGCTGGTTGCATTTGATAAGCTCTTTAACATCTGTGGCCCTTAGGATCTTTGTCTGTAAAACTCGGGGGTTAAACTATATGATCTCTAAGATATCCCCCTTCAGCTTGGCATTCTGTAATTCTGTGATTATGCTGATGGAGAAATTAAGTAATTGTAAGACTTAATGAGGACTGAGTATCTATTAAGCTTGTTGAGGGAATCAGACACCTAAAATTCTTCACTATTGCCTTCCTCTAGCTTGATGGTCCAAAACTTGAGGAAAGGATACCAAAGAAGAAAATAGTCATTGTGTCCTATGACACTGGAGGAAGTGTTATGGGCTCTCCCAAGTAGACTTTTTTCCTAGACCATCGGTAATGTGTTTGTAAGGAAAGCACCGACCTTAGGGAAGTAAGTTTATAATCAGATAGTAGAAAAAAAATGAGATTTTCATTGATTTTATTATTACCTGTGTGCTAACTGTAAGATGGAAACTGTAATGAGTCATGTAAGTAGATTTCTGATCTCTTAAGTCTAAGATTTTCAAAAGTGGAAGTAGAAATTTAACATATTGAGTGTTATATTTTCTTTATTTATTACCTTTCCAGTAGACTTGGAGAGGTTAGGTTGGAAAAGGGAGAAGTCAAACAACAAAATCTGCCTTATTAATGATCTGCTAAATACTTCTTCAGTCTTGTAGTTTCACGTGTTACTGTTGTGTTAATGAAGGTGAAAAATTAAATACCAAAAGTGGGAAATTTAATTGATCATTGTATTAATTCTTCATGTTAGTGTTAATATGAATATTAGTGTTGCATTTTCTACAGATGAGAAAACAGTAATGAGTAAAGGTATACTAATTATGATATTCAAAGGAGGTACACAGGAGTTATTCTTCCTAGGTTTATATGAAACAGAGATAAGAGATTATTTTCCCCTATTTTAAAGTTTGTAGTACTCCAGTTTTTGTCACTTTCTGAATTTTTAATTAAGATCTTTTGGATTATTTTAGATAATGGTTTTTACAAAGGACCAAACAGAAAAGGAAATAGATGAAATTCACAGTAAATATCGTAAGTTGTGTGGCATTTTCTTTATTTATAGAGAAGTTGGGTTTCAGGTTAATCTTAAGTAATTTTAAGTAACTTTTTAAAATAAGTTTTTACAGTAATGTTTTATGTAAACTTTTCTTCTATATTACTTAACTGAATTTTAGTTGTTTACTCCGTGACCTTTCTTGTGCCTGTTTTTTGATTTCTAACATTCTTCTTTGAGCTTATCACTAAGTACTTTGTGAATATTAATTAGCTGCTCTCAAAACATCTCTGTGAAAATAAAATGGAGTTAAAATGGAAACATTCCTGACTTTCCATCCTGTCCTCAGGCCACTCACTGCAACACTTCTGTGAAGAATTTCAGCACTTCTGTAACTTGCAAATTTGTGCCAAAAATAGTTTTCACTTTATCAGTTGTTACCAACTTCCAGCTTACTTCCTTTTCCTTATTAGGCTTTTGTATGTATCTTTTCCGGGGCTAGCACATTCACGTTTTGTCAGTTTGGTAGCTGTTATTTTTGGTTGGTTGTTTTTTAGTTTAAATTTAAATTTAAGTACCTGGCAAAAGGTAGTTAATAAATATGGAATGATATTCCACACATGATGTGTTTTAGTTGTGCTAAGAGGATTTTTTCTTTTTCTTTTTCTTTTTCTTTTTTCCCCTTCCTTCTTAAGCTTTGAATGTCTAGGTACGGGAGTGATCTGTTTGGGAGGAGAGACGCAGTACACAGGCATTAGATACAGGTGTGATGGCCTGTGCCTTACCAGAGTAGGAAAAGGAGCCTAGAATATTCATGGACCTTAGACTGAACAACAAAAGTCAATGTTTTTCTGTTGTTAGATAAGTGTGATAGGAGCTTCCTTAATATTTGGGAAGCCAACGTGATTTTTCTTGAGGCAGAGGATAGAGAATATCAAGTGACCACTGAATTGCTAAAAATAAGGCCTGTAAAAATAAGGAAACCAGCAAATTTGCTTGGAGAGAAAGTAATTTAAACCATTAAAAAGATAATATCTAACAATTATGCCAGAAAAGATATAACTATTGCTCCCTATTTAATATCTAAAAAAAAGTTTACATACAATAGAAATTTGTATCTTTACTAGGCATGTCATGTTAAGTTAATGCATTTAGCCCTAAAATAAATCTCTGTATCTATTTTTTAAAAAATACATGAAATGGGGCGCCTGGGTGGCACAGTCGGTTAAGCGTCCGACTTCAGCCAGGTCACGATCTCGCGGTCCGTGAGTTCGAGCCCCGCGTCAGGCTCTGGGCTGATGGCTCGGAGCCTGGAGCCTGCTTCCGATTCTGTGTCTCCCTCTCTCTCTGCCCCTCCCCTGTTCGTGCTCTGCCTCTCTCTGTCCCAAAAATAAATAAAAAAACGTTGAAAAAAAAATTAAAAAAAAAATACATGAAATGGACAACTCCCTTGAAAGACACAAATTACTAAACTTTATTTAAGAAGAAATAATAGACAAATTGAATTTGCAATTCCTGAAGAAATCCCAGGTCCAAGTGGGGTCACTGGTGAATTCTATGAAATATATAAGGAAGGAAATAATAATCAGTTTTAGACATATTCTGCTAGAAAATTGAAATGGAAGGAATACTTCTTACCCCATTTTATGAGGCTGAAGTTTCCATGAAACTAAAAACCAAAGATGGTATAATAAAAGTTCATGGGGCACCTTGGTGGCTCAGTCGGTTAAGTGTCCAACTTCGGCTCAGGTCATGATCTCATGGTCCGTGAATTCGAGCCCCCTGTCGGACTCTGTGCTGACGGCTCAGAGCCTGGAGCCTGCTTCAGATTCTGTGCCTCCTTCTCTCTCTCTGCTCCTTCCCCGTTCGTGCTCTGTCTCTGTCTCTTTCTCAAAAATAAATAAACATTAAAAAAAAAAGTTCTGACCAATATTCCTCATTGAACATGGATGCAAAAATCCTTAACAAAATTTTAGTAAATTACATCTGGCAATACATATACAAGATAATGCATCATAACCAAGTGGGATTTATCCTAACAGTGCAAGATTGGTTTAATTTTAGAAAATTAATCATTGTAATTCACTGTATTAAGTGACTAAAAAAACACTATATGGTTCTCAAAATAGATGCAGAATAAGTGTTTGACAAAATTGAACACCCATTAATATAAAAACTCTTACCAAAATAGAATTTCTTCAATCTGGTAAAGAATATCTATAAGAAACCTACAACTAACATCATATTTAATGATGAAATATTAAATACTTTTCTTCTGTTGGGAGCAAGGTAGATATGTTCTTTCTCACATTTTTTATTGTACTGTAGGTCGTCAACAGTGTGAAGGAATAAGAGTAGTATACAGATTTGAATGAAATAAATAAAACTTTATAGTCACAGTTGACATTATCATCTTTCACAAATAGTATGAATTGTGAAAGAAAAAGGTAAAAGGAAATATAAGTTATATTTCAGTAGAATTTAGTGTTTACTCTTTAAAAGGCAAATATGAAAATGAAAACTCAAGCCACAGATTGTGAGAAAATACTGTAAAATTTATATTTGACAAAATACTAGTATCTATATTATGTAAAGAACTCTTCAATAATAAGGCATATGCCATATATATATATATATTTTTTTTTTTTTTAAACGGTAAAAGACTGAAACATTCTGCAGCGAAATAAATATTTAAGTGTCAAGTAACCACATGAAAATATAGGTTAATCTTATTAGTCATTAGTCTTTAGGAAAGTATAATTAAAAAAAAATTTTTTTTAACATTTATTTTTGAGAGAGAGAGATACAGAATGTGAGCGGGAAGGGGCAGAGAGTGAGGGAGACACAGAATCCAAAGCAGGCCACAGGCTCCCAGCTGTCAGCACAGAGTCCGATGTGGGGCTCAAGCCCACAAACTGAGATCATGACCTGAGCCAAAGTCAGATGCTTAACTGACTGAGCCACCTAAGCACCCCAGGAAGATATAATTTTAAATGAAATAATACTATATACTTATTTTAATGGCAGGGGGAAAAAAAAAAAAAGGGTAATACCAAACTCCTGGCCAGGATGTGGAGCAAATGGAAATCTTATGCATTGCTGGTGAGAAAGCAAAATGATACAACCACTTAGGTAAACAGTTTAGCAGTTTGTTTTAAGGTTATATACCTCCATACAACCCAGTCATTCTACTCCTAACTATTTATCCAAGAGAAATGAAAGCATATATCCACACAGAGATAGGAAGTCAGGTTTATTGAGATATAATTTCCAAAAAACAAAATCCATGAATTGTATTAAACAATTTCAAGAGTATTATGGACAAATGCTATAGCAGCTTATTCATATTATCCTAAACTGAAAACAACCTAAATATCCATAAACACATTATGATATATCCATATACAATGGAACAGTACTTAACAATAAAAAAGAATTAACCCTTGACATACGAAGCCACATGGGGGGAATGTCAACAACATTGTGCTACAACAAAAGCGAAATTAAAAGGGTAGCATCTTGAATGAACATTTATATAAAGTTCTAGAAAGGCAAAAATTAGTAACAGAAAGCATATTGGTACTGCCAGCTCCTGTGGGTGGGGGAAAAGGGGATCAGGAAGGAACTCTTTTGGGTGATTTAAGTCTTCTATTTCATGAGTGCATTGGTAGTTACGCGACTACAGGTTTTTTTGCATCAAATTAAATTGTTCATTTCAAATTCACGAATTTTATTGTGTGTAAATTATTTCTCGGGAAGTCTGATTTTATTTTTTATTTAATTAATTAATTTATATATATATTTAAAAAAAATTTTTTTTAACATTTATTTGTTTTTGAGAGACAGAGACAGGGCATGAGCTGGGGAGGGGCAGAGAGAGAGAAGGAGACACAGAATCTGAAGCAGGCTGCAGGCTCTGAGCAAGCTGTCAGCACAGAGCCTGATGCGGGGCTTGACCCACAAACTGTAAGATCATGACCTGAGCCGAAGTCGGACGCTCAACCGACTGAGCCACCCAGGCACCCCAGGAAGTCTGATTTAAAAAATTTAGAGAGAAAAGGGCATTCTTTTTTATTTTTGCAAATCTCTGATGTCTTGCTTAATAGAGAACATCTTGACTTTCATATCAGCTTCTGCATTTAAACTGTTGCTATGTGTTGCTTTGGTTGAAGCATATGAAAAATATCCACCCTGACACAGGTAGGCAATTGAAAAGAGAGAAGTGTTTCAGTAGATTTTTTTTTTTTTTTTAGATAATCATGGGTATTGTTGGCAAGTGTTATTTCAGAACGGTTAGTTACAATGGAATTTGAAATCATATTAATGAAGTTTTTGTACTCTACCCCATAAAAATCCACTGGTCTGTCACGTGCTTTGAAAGGCCCTTCTACCTGTGAATGGTTTTGTAACATCATTTGTTGGTTATTTGGAAAATATTGGTTCATCGAGTTGCAAATGTTTGCATTTTTTCATTTGTATTATATAATATAAAAGAACAGCATTCTTTAATTTCAGCCCCAGTCTTCTCAGGAAAGTTAAGTATTGGGAAACCGTCAGCTCGTAATGTCGGATACAAGTTATCCAGAGTTCTGATTTTCACTTGAAAGCTATCCTTTTATCTTTGTCAGCAGATGCTGTCACTTGTTTTTCTTGAAGTGAAAACCTCCCTCACTCACTTTTGAGAAAATATATTATCCAAGTGTAAATAATCACAGTTTGTCTACTGTTCTTTCAAGTAAAAATGCTGTTTGTTTAAAAAGTAGCTAATTTAGCTCCCACCTGAAATAAGTACACAGGTGCTTCTGCAGGCTGTGGTATTTCCATTATACGTTGGGTGTAGAGCACAGGTGCTGTATTTGTAGTTCTCATTTTACCACTGAGGTTATTAAAAAAGATATGTACTCCAGGGTCAAAATAAAATACATACTTTTCTTACCGGTTCGTCAAGGACATTCTTAAAGTGACTTTTTCTTTTTTCTTTTTTTTTAAATTGGTGTCTGCATGACCGTGTAGCATATAGTGATTACTAAGTTCGGGGTCACTTCTTTGGTTCATGCTAGGACACCAGCAGTTTTATCCACCATTTCTCTTGCACTCAGTGCCTATGTCAACATAACAAAGAAGGCACATAAAATAGGTTTTACCTTATTTGCCCTCTGAAAGAGGCTCAGAGATCTTTAGCAGTCAGCCAGTGCACTTGGAATTCTGCTGTTTTAAGAGTGTCCATGATGGGTTGATGAAGGAGGGGCCATGAGATAGGAGGAAAGCTTGGAAATGTGGTATCAGAAAATCTAGGAAAGCAAAGTGTTTCAAGAAAGGAAATAAGATGAATTGTGTCAGATGCTACTGTGAATGGTAGAGTAAAAGACGGAAAGCATCGGTGCATTTCACAGCTTAGAGGCAGCAAACTAATTTCTACAAGAACAGTTTCTTAAGAGGAGAGGTGTCAGACGCTCTGGGTGTCCACGAGATGAAACTGGAGGTGAGGAAGTGAGACTAAGGTGGACAGCTCTTGGGGGAGATTTTACTCTGTCAGGGAGAGAAAAATGAGGGCGTAGCTGGAGGTGGGTGTTGGTCAAAAGATGGTTTTGTTTGTTTTTCAAGTTGGGAAATACTTAACCTAGTGGCTTTCAGATCTTTTCTGACTATAACCCACAGTGAGAATCATATTTTATATCATTACTAATGATATACACACACATTACTGAAGTAAAAGTTTTACAAACCAATATTTACCCTTATTTAAGGTTATATTCAGATGTTCTCAAGTCATGTTCACATTCCCCCACACCAACCTTACATGTCTCCAACATTAGAAAAAATTGTTTTCCATCATTTTGCTCTCAAAATTGTATTGACTTTGAAAGAATATAAGTAGTGAGATAATTGAGTTCCAAAGCCAGTTGGTTATGCTTATCCAAGCCACCTGTACTGCATCTCTCTCCCTCCCTCCCTCCCTCTCTCTCTCTCTCTCTCTTTCTCTCTTTAAGTAAGACTTTATGTTTTTACAGCAGGGAAATGTGACAGACTTCCCATATATCTCCTGCCCCCATGCATGCATGACCTCTCCCATTATCAACACCCCATCTCTGGTGTTATCATTAACGAACCTACACTGACATCATAGTCATCCAAAGTCCATGCTTTACTTTAGGGTTCACTCTTGGTGTGAACCATGCATTCCATGGATCTGGACAGCGATATAATGACATGCATCACTGTGATAGCCTACAGATTATTTTTGCTGCCCTAGGAGTCCTTTGTGTCTTGTCAGTTCATACCCCACCTGCTACAAAACCCCCGGCAACCACTGATCTTTTTTTTGTCTCCATAGTTTTGCCTTTTCCAGAATGTCATATAGTTGGCATCCTGTAGCATGTAGTCTTTTCAAATTGTCTTCCGTCTTTTGGCAATGTGCATTTAAAGTTCCTCCATGTCTTTTCATGGCTTGATAGTGCTTTTTGTTTTAGTGCTGAATTATATTCCATTGTCTAGATGTACTATAGTTCATCCATTCTGCCATTGGAGGACATCTCGGTTGCTTACTCTTTCCATTTTTAATGTATTCTGGCACTTTACACTCTTTATTTCATTAAGGAAAAATGCTGGTTACCTAGTTGTTTTCATAACCCACATTCTTGCTTTCTGCAGAACAGTCCTAGGCATATTTGTATGCCAGTGGGAAAGATGCATAGAGGGGGAAATTGATGATGTAAGAAAGGGAGAGGATAGTTAGAGGTGCTATATCTTTGAGAAGGCCTTAGTGATGGAATCCAGAGCATACGTTAGAGGTTGGCCTTTAATTGTTGCAAGGACAGTCATTTTTCGTTAAATTCAAGGAAGATAGAGCGTATGTGCACAGATGAATTAATGGTAGTTGGAAGATGATAAGGTTTCTGTTAGAATGTTTCTGTGTTCTCAAAGTAGTGTGAGGCCAGCTGAGTAGGGGGGTGTTGCACGTATGCAAAAGCTTGAAGTGGTCATTTTGGAGAATAGTAAAGCAGAGTTTGCTAGAGAAAGGTAGAAAAGTTGTACAGCGGTGTTGAGTGCCCATTTTAGGTTTACATCATGAATTTAAAGTGAGACTGGTCAGTTCAGGGCTAAATGAACAAGCCCTTAGTGAGCATTAGCCATTACTGTTACTCTCTTTTCCATCCAGGTTTAGTTGCTTGGGTGTCCTAGGAGGTTGGTGAAAAAAAATGTATTCGATTTTACTTTGAGAGACACTGACTCCAAACTTGTTCTGTGACTTCAAGTAGATGAGTGAGTATTTCAGTGTGTTTGCTGTAGGGGGTGAGTCTGTCCAGTTCTTGAGAGAGCCTGGGTTTGGTCTTGTGTACCTCTCAGTTCACGGGCAGATCTGGGGACCCTCTGGCTGTAAAAGCTGGTCTAGAAAAGTAGTTAAGGGGTGGTGAAGGAAGGAATGAATGAATGGCTTGACATGGCACTAGAAAAGATTATGATATTTCAACTTGGAGAGTCGGAAAGGGTGATATTATTCAAGTATTAAAAATCTTGAAGGATATGAAATGGTTGAATGTAAAGTGCATTCATGAGCTCCCACAATTATGTTAACCAGTTAATATTTTTAAGAGGTAAATTCAGGGCATCTAATTAGCAGAGCCGAGATTTTAAACTCTTTAAAGAACTTCTTGCCAGATGGCACAGCTCCTAAAATGAGGTGAAGAGATGAATGGGAGCAATTTTATTAGTCATAATCTCTTGGCACTGTTCATCTTTTGAGCAGGGGTTTTTGTTCCTCTTGGGTCAAAGCCAAAGCAGTGGCTGCCATTTACTGTTTGGTTTCCAGCCTAGCTGTAGGGTAATAAGATTAAACAAAGAAAATCTCTTTTTAAACCTGGGATTTTATTACTTCAGAAGAGAAAGTCATTAAGCCTCCTTAACTGTTAATGAGATTACTTGAGCAAGTTTCTTAAGTAATTCTTACACCCAGAATTCATAGATACTCAGTGGCCTTACTGGGAAAACAGCCTAGACCAGGTCTGACTAGATTACATAGACCCCACAGTGCTGTGTTACCCTTGCCTAACAGAAACTATATAGTGATGGTGGTGGTGTTAGCCCACTGCTTCTGGGGAGCTGAAGGAAGTACAGAATAATTATCCTCAAATGCATAGAGTTAAATAGGACCTGAAAGAAATCACCTATTTCCTAGATAGGATCTCACCTATTTCTAAAGAGCTAACTTTTCCCAGCAATCTTTATGGCCAGCCATTATTTCTTTTGCTGGAGTTTTACCCAGTCTCTTAATGTAAAATTTACCACATACCTTACAACCCAACATGTTAGTTTCACTGGGAGTTTTACATGTACATACACATAAATATATTGGGATTAGGAGCGGTCTCTCCCTGATGTCCAAAGAACAGTCGCATTTATAGATCAGGAATATTGAATTCAGTGTGCAAATGGAGGCAAAACTGGCCTCTTCCACAGTGGGGAGAGGAGTCAATTGAACCTTTACCAGACAGGATTTTGCATGTCTGTAGACAAGAATTATTTTCCATTGCCATGAGTTATCTACAGTTTACAGAGCTCAAAGGCAGCAAATGCTTGGAATCCTGGAAGGATAGCTCTAGAAAATGCATAGTTTTCAAGAAAAGCACAAATTTTTTCCTACAGTCAATTATTCTTAGTGTGTGCCACAGGGAAAATGTTGGTTACTGTGTGAAAATGGTCTCAGAACTTTAACTATTTGCAGTATGATTTTTTCTAAAATACATTTTTGTGGGATTTATGGCATCATTTTGAGCCATGACTTATGTGTTTGAGGGTGTTAGATAAGTAAATGCATCCTCAGCCGTTCGAACTATGGTTCAGAATCACAAATAGATGTCCTACAGCCTCTGCTCTAGCAATGCCTGGCTATTCCTTATTGAGTAAATTAATGTACGTTAATAATGGCTACCTAGATAGCAGGCTTACATTGTCTTCAGAGGTATGAAAGTAGCAGGTGTTATGTGCAGCCTTGGTGGTATCCTGGTGAGCATGGCTGCCTTCCAAAGTAGCAGGTGTTGTTAAGATTGGTGCAATTAAAATATCCTGAGGTAAAGTGATTGGTGGTGGGTGGTGGACTTAAGGGATCCTGATGGGAAACAGGCAAGAAATGTAAAGGAGAAAGAGGGAATTAGAATGGATTTCCTTTGTTTTTATAACCCAGCTTTCCTCGAGGCTTCTGCTCTTATATTCAGTTAATGTTCTTCATGTTAGTACTCTTGTTTCTTGGGAGTTAGAATGGTGTCTTTTGGATATATTTAAGAAAGTGGTATCTTCTGCATCAAAAGCCTTACAGAGTATGGGGTTTGGGAAAAACCTACAGTAGCAAACTAGGAATATCCTGTTTCCAAGTTTGTATCTGAGGAAGGGAGAAGAGCAGAGGCTTCCACGACCCCCAGCCCTTTGTATTTTTGTGGTTGCCAGCTTTTAAGTTTATTGCAGGTGCTTTTCAAGGATCTTGTTCTTGAGCAAGGTTGAACACTTCTTTTTTTTTTTTTTTTAATTTTTTTTTTTTTATGTTTATTTCTGAGAGAGAGACAGAGCATGAGTCAGGGAGGGGCAGAGAGAGAGGGAGACACAGAATCTGAAGCAGGCTTCAGGCTCTGAGCCATCAGCACAGAGCCCAACGTGGGGCTCAAACTCACAAACCATGAGATCAAGACCTGAGCTGAAGTTGATCGCTCAACTGACTTAGCCACCCAGGCGCCCTGGTTGAACACTTCTTGATACTCCATGTGTCAGCATAACAAACATAAAATTTTCTTACTCCTTGCTTTACCAAGAAGATCTTTGGAATTTTAGGTAAAAAACATCAGAATGAATTTCGGCTTCTGGTGGATCAGGCCAAAAAAGGATACAAGAAGACCGTTGAAATGTCAACAAAAAAAGTAATAAGAAAAGAAGATGAATCTACAGAAGAGCTATTACCTGTATGCATGGGTAAGAGACTTTAATTAAAAACAGAAATATGTTGAATTTCACTATTCATTTTTAATATAAAAAGAAAATAAAATCACAGGAATTTACCTTTTTATTAGGTATCTGAAATGGGAAAAAATATTTTTAGACCTATAACAATTGTTGAATGTTAACTAAGTTTATTACTGTAGGGAAAATGATTGAGACAATGTCCTGAAGACAAGTTTATGAAATCTTTCATTTAATGATAAATCAGAAGTTTCTTAGTTGTTTCAGCCTGAGGATGTTTTCTAACTATAGGATTTATTGCTGTATACTTCAGATATCCTACAAATAATTTCATTCTAGAATAATTTTTGTTAAAGGTGACTGGTATTTATTTTGGATGAAATGTTCTGCTATAAAGTCTGAAGCTTATAGACTTGGTGTGCCTATACATAGCACATTCCTTAATTTTGATCCATTTTAAAATTTGAGATTAATACTATATTTCTATTGCCAGGGCTTTATTTGGACCAGTGAACAAAACAGAGTCATAATGGAGGGTAGTGCACAAGAAAATTCCTTATTGTTTTCTTTATTATGATAAATTGTACATAACACAATATTTATCATTTCAACTGTTCATAAATGTACAATTCAGTATTATTAAATATGTTCAGAATGTTTTATAACGGTAACCACTGTCTGTACCTAAAACTTTTTCATCATCCAACATAAACTCCGTGCCCATTAAAAATAATAACTCTCTTCCACTTTTCCAGGCAGACCCTGGTAGTCTCTGTTCTACTTTTTTGTGAAATTTGCTTAGTCTGTGTACCTCATGTAAGTGGGAATCATTAATAATTAGTCCTTCTGTGTCAACTTATTTCACTAATAAGCATATTTTGAAGGTCCTCATGTTGTAGCTTTTATTAAAATTTCATTGCTTTTTATGTGTATGCCACATTTTGTTTATCTGTTCATCTCTAATGGGTTATTTTCACCTTTTGGCTACTATGAATAACACTGCTATGAACATTAGTGTTGAAATATCTGTTCAAGTCTCTGCTTTCCATTCTTTTGGATATGAACCTAAGAATGGACTTGCTGGTTTATATGGTAATTCTATGTTTACCTTTTGAAAAACCACCAACCTGTTTTCAAGTGGCTGCACCATTTTACATTCTTACAAGCAATGCTTAAGGATTCTAGTTTCTGTATATCCTTGCCAACAGCACCTGTTATTTTCCTTTTTTTTTTTTTTTAAACTGCAGCTATTATAGTAGGTAAGAAGTGGTATGGGTTTTGATCTTCATTTTCCTAATGACTAATGATGTTGAGCATCTTTTCACATGCTTATTGGCTATGTGTTTTTCTTCTTTGGAGAAATGTGTGTTCATGTTCTTTGCTCACTTTTCCATTGGTTTGTTTCTTTGTTGTTGTTTTAGGAATTCTTTATATATTCTGAATATTAATCTTTTTTCATGTATATGATTTGCAAATATTTATGAACATTTTCTCAGTTGTCTCTTTGCTTTCTTCATAGTTTCTTTGATGCACAACGGTGCTAAATTTTAATAAAGTCTGGTTTATTCATTCTTTCTTTTGTTGCCTGTGCTTTTGGTGTTATATCCGTGAAATTGTTGCCAAATCATTCATGGAAACATTTTGGAAAGATGGAAGATTTCAACATTTGGAAAATCATGAAAGATTCTCCTGTTTGTTTTTACCTAAGAGTTTTGTTGTTTTAGCTCTTCATGTGTAGGTCTGTGATCCCTATTAGGTTAATTTTTGTGTATGGTATAAGGTAAGGGTACAATTTCATTCTTTTACATGTAGATAAAGCACCAATTGTTAAGAATAGCCTTTGGGGCGCCTGGGTGGCTCAGTTGGTTGAGCGTCCAACTTCGGCTCAGGTCATGATCTAGTGTGGGTTTGAGCCCTGCATCGGGCTCTGTGCTGACAGCTTGGAGCCTGGAGCCTGCTTTGGATTCTGTCTCCCTCTCTCTCTGCCCCTCTCTGGCTCACACTCTGTCTGTCTGCCTCTCTCTCAAAAATAAAAACATTAAAAAAAAATTTTTTTAAAAAAAAGAATAACCTTTCCACATTGAATGCTCTTGATATCCTTGTTGAAAGTCAATTGACTATATATGTGAAGGTTTATTTTTATACTCACTATTATATTCTTTTGGTCTAAAAGTCTGTTCTTATGTCTGTATTATATACTATTTTAATTACTGTAGCTTTGTTATAAATTTCAAAGTCAGGAGGTATGAGTCCTCCAACTTTATTCTTCCTTTTCAAGATTGTTTTGACTATTTGGGTCCCTGGAGATTCCATGTAAATTTTAGGATGAATTTTTCTACTTCTGCAAAAAGTAACATTGGGATTGAATTGAAATTATAGATTGCTTTGGTAACTTCTGATATCTTAATAATATTGTCTTATAGTTTGTGAACACAGGATGTCTTTCATTTAGTTATGTCTTTAATTTCTTTCAACAATGTTTTGTGGTTTTCAGCGTTAAAATTTTTCACTTCCTTGGATAGATTTATCCCTAAGCCTTTTATTCTTTTATGTGCTATTGCATTCTTTATTTTTTTCCTAAGTTCTCCTGGTATCATTTAGTAGGTTGCTGCCTGAGTATAAACCTCATGCTCTTTGTGAACAACTTGAATTTGTGCAGTTGTCAGAGGATTTTCTTAGAAAACAGTTTAGCTCCTGAAAAAATCTGGCTTAATATCTTCTGATCTGGAGAAGATTTTTGCTTATTGGTTGGATGTATCTTGAAAATGATTAATTGCTTATACTCAGGATTATGCACTTTATGTGTATATGCCTGTAAATACTGCTCTCTGTGGCATTCAGAGATGATTGGTGCTGGTAGATTGTTGTGCATGAATGCCCGTGTCTGAGGGAGGTAAAGAGTGTGTGAGAGAGGAAGGCAGACAGACTAACACAGACTCACTGAAGAGCTGAGCTTTGTGTAGCATCATACAATCAGTGTAATTTTTGCTCTTTCAAGTAAATTTACTCATTGAAGTGCCAATGTAAGTGAACAAGACACATGTTCTCTCAACTAAATCCTTCATCCATTGCTTTTTTTCTTCATTTTTATTGCACGTCTTTCGGGAGATTTGATGTTGGAGCCTTATCTTTGGGGGCTGTGTTTGACATCCTGTTCTGACATCTATGGACAGATACATGAAAGATAACTGACTTTCAGTGCCCACAAATTGTTGAATGATGTTTGTCCCCAAGGGGGAATTTATCTTGGAGAAGCTTCTATAAGATGGGAAGAAGTATATAAGGTGATTATAAATCAGGTGCAAAAATAAAAGATAGTTTTAAGTTCAACTCCCGCTCCCTAGTTTGTCAGCTTGATTGCATTTTCCTGGCCAGTTGAGTACTGGATGCCTGGGTTTCCTGAGTTTACTGGGTGATTGATTCTTCTTAATGTGGTCTTGGGTGCCTGTTTACAAGAAGAGTATTTCTGGGAAAATCTTGGAAATATCTTGACTGTACAGACTTACAAAGGTTTTTTTGTTTTTAAAGAATCTGTCTTATTCTTTAGTATAAATTTTCTATTTGTAACAAAACCTTGACAATTCTTCTTGGTGTCTTTTGTCGAGAGTCACTTGCCTCTGCAAACACACTGGGTGGGTGATGTGTGAGAGCTCTGCTTCTCTGGGAGGAAACTCATGAAAGGGGCTCTAGTCTATTAGCACATGTGGCTTGGCTGTTAAGTACTTACTGAGTTCCTGAAGCTTAAAGACAGTGTCACTGAAATACTAGCAGAGTCCTGAAACAGATCGTGAGGGAGAGTCCTGGGCACTGAGGAATCCTTCATGGATACTATTTCTGTACTCGTCTTTGGAGATATTTGTCACACCTGTTATGTCACATTCTTGCCAGCACTGTCTGCATGCCTCCAGCTTCCCTTATTTTTATTTGCGAGAGGAGACCTCAGAAATTGAGGCTCTAACAAGGGATACATAGAAATGTCACATGTATTGGATCGAATGGAAATATTGGTTATGTCTGATTAGTTTTCCTTTTCCATAGTAAATTACTAGATTCTATTTAACAGACTAAGAGGAAT
This sequence comes from Puma concolor, assembly GCF_028749965.1. NCBI lineage: Eukaryota > Metazoa > Chordata > Mammalia > Carnivora > Felidae > Puma > Puma concolor. The sequence goes on from NC_141668.1 coordinate 120,482,313, forward strand.
GTCCAGATGGATTCACTACCACATAGTAGTCAGTGATAAATATCGAATCTTTAATGCTTTTTTATTGTGCTTCATATGTTTGTTGGTGTTCTCTGATCTATGAAATATGCAGGAATTCTCTAGTAATACTGTAAGTAGAAGCCTCATTAGAATTACACAGTTCACTACTCCTGATTTTAAAAGGAAATTTTGTTTTCAAATTTATCTGGAAGTGCATGGAGTGGGCATTGTAATTAGATAGCTCATAGGAGTGATGATTCTTATTCTCTGTCCCTGGGGTTTTGGATTCATTGTTATCTAAGCTTCCATTTTACTGAGTATAAATTGTACTGCTAAATGTAGAAATAATAAACATACAGAGGTTGTAGATTTTATGGTACTCTTAAATGTGTCTTTTTCTTTCTTTTACCTTTATAGAACAGGAAGATAAAAAGATGAAATTCTCAGACACTCTTCCCATAACAGACCACTTCCCTCAAACAAAGCTGGAATCCCCAGGGAGAATGGAGCCTGACAGACCAGATGATTCTTCCAGTTGTACTGATATTCAAGAAGAAACTCTTTCTTCATCAGAATCGGACTCATTCAATAGGTAAGAAACCTGTAGTACCGAATTATTGTAAATTTCTATTTTCCATACCTGTGCATGCTCAGACAGAAAGACACAAACAATTAGAAAGTAACTTTGAGGCATGAGGCAGTTCAGTCTTCCACTTCAGGCTCTTTTTACTGCTTTGTAACTTCCACAGTGATAGCAAGCAAGGCAGTATGTGGGAGATCATTGCAGTGACCGTAGGGTGGCCTTGTTTCTTACTCTGTACCCTTTAGATAGATATTTTTTCTGGAGTCAGAAAAGGGCATGATAGACAGTGATGTTTTTGTCAAGACAGGGGGTGAAGAAGGTAAAGATGACTATACTAGAAAATAGAAATGACCAGAAAGACAGTGTATAGGAGAGAAAAACAAGAAAAATGTAATTGAGCAAGTAATGGATGGGAAAGCTTTAAAAAAGAGAGGTTTGGAGGTGAGTAATTTTTTAAAAGATATTTTTAAAAGATGATGTACTTTAAAAGATTACCTAGTATAAAATGATTATACGTGTGTGTGTATGTGTATTTATATAATTTTTGTGTTCCGGCATTCACTTTATATCATAAACCATTTGTACCCATGTTTCTACCTCATTTTTATAGCTGTTTTTAAGTGGGTGCAGAGTTTTCTTATGGTTCTGTATCATAATTGACAAAACCCTTCAGTTTCTGTTCCCCAGTGTTCTACTTAACACATCTAAAGCTGTGGTAAAGCTCTCTATGTATAGAGCCTTTTGTTTCTAATAAATTATTTCTTTATTTTTAACACCATTTTGACCATAGTATGTGTTGCTGCCTTCTAAATGAATTATACCAATTTTAAAATGCTACAACCTGTGTGTGAATGTGTCTAGACATTATTTAATCTTTGATATTTCTTCATGTAAAAATTAACAATGCTGTAGAATGATAGATTGTCTAATCTGAAACATCAAATTAAGAGGAAAATTTTTTATAAGAAGACTATACCCAAAACCCCTCTGCTTTCCAAGGATTCTTAGGAAACGGTTTCAAATTATTCAGGCTGAGGTATTAGGAAGGGAAAATCTTCTCACTTCACCCCTAATGTTTTCAAGGTCAAAAACACCTCTCAGGTTGGGTAAGGGAAGAACACATGGTGGCCTGAGCGTTGTCCCTTTTGTCCAAGAGTATGGTACTGCAAGCCATTCCTTCAAGTCCAGTAGGCAGTATTTTTTTTTTTTTTTTAAATACAAGTCATGTAGGAATGCAGGGTAAAAATGGAGGAAAATCAGGGTCCACGTGAGTATGAATTAGTTTTTTTTTGTTTGCACCCTATTTTTTTTCCTAATATATGAAATTTATTGTCAAATTGGTTTCCATAAAACACCCAGTGCTCATCCCAAAAGATGCCCTCTTCATTGCCCATCACCTCCCCTCCCTCCCACCCCCCATCAACCCTCAGTTCTCAGTTTTTAAGAGTCTCTTATGTTTGGGTTCTCTCCCACTCTAACCTCTTTATTTTTTTTTTCCTTCCTCTCCCCCATGGGTTTCTGTTAAGTTTCTCAGGATCCACATAAAAGTGAACACATATGGTATTTGTCTTTCTCTGTATGGCTTATTTCACTTAGCATCACACTCTCCAGTTCCATCCACGTTGCTACAAAGGGCCATATTTCATTCTTTCTCATTGCCATGTAGTATTCCATTATGTATATAAACCACAATTTCTTTATCCATTCATCAGTTGATGGACATTTAGGCTCTTTCCACAATTTGGCTATTGTTGAGAGTGCTGCTATAAACATTGGGGTACAAGTGCTCCTATGCATCAGTACTCCTGTATCCCTTGGGTAAATTCCTAGCAGTGCTATTGCTGGGTCATAGGGTAGGTCTATTTTTAATTTTTTGAGGAACCTCCATACTGTTTTCCAGAGTGGCTGCACCAGTTTGCATTCCCACCAACAGTGCAAGAGGGTTCCCGTTTCTCCACATCCTCGCCAGCCTCTATAGTCTCCTGATTTGTTCATTTTGGCCACTCTGACTGGCGTGAGGTGATACCTGAGTGTGGTTTTGAATTGTATTTCCCTGATGAAGAGCGACGTGGAGCATCTTTTCATGTGCCTGTTGGCCATCTGGATGTCTTCTTTAGAGAAGTGTCTATTCATGTTTTCTGCCCATTTCTTCACTGGATTATTTGTTTTTCGGGTGTGGAGTTTGGTGAGCTCTTTATAGATTTTGGATACTAGCCCTTTGTCCGATATGTCATTTGCAAATATCTTTTCCCATTCCGTTGTTTGCCTTTTAGTTTTGTTGATTTTTTCCTTTGCTGTGCAGAAGCATTTTATCTTCATGAGGTCCCAAAGTTAATTTTTGCTTTTAATTCCCTTGCCTTTGGGGATGTGTCAAGTAAGGAATTGCTGCGGCTAAGGTCAGAGAGGTTTTTTCCTGCTTTCTCCTCTAGTGTTTTGATGGTTTCCTGTCTCACATTCAGGTCCTTTATCCATTTTGAGTTTATTTTTGTGAATGGTGTAAGAAAGCTTCATTCTTCTGCATGTTGCTGTCCAGTTCTCCCAGCACCATTTGTTAAAGAGACTGTCTTTTTTCCATTGGATATTCTTTCCTGGTTCGTCAAAGATTAGTTGGCCATACATTTGTGGGTCTAGTTCTGGGGTTTCTATTCTATTCCATTGGTCTATGTGTCTGTTTTTGTGCCAATACCATGCTGTCTTGATGATGACAGCTTTGTAGTAGAGGCTAAAGTCTGGGATTGTGATGCCTCCTGCTTTGGTCTTCTTCTTCAAAATTACTTTGGCTATTTGTGGCCTTTTGTGGTTCCATATGAATTTTAGGATTGCTTGTTCTAGCTTCGAGAAGAATGCTGGTGCAATTTTGATTGGGATTGCATTGAATGTGTAGATAGCTTTGGGTAGTATTGACATTTTAACAATATTTATTTTTCCAATGAGCATGGAATTCCATGAGCATGGAATGTTTTTCCATTTCTTTATATCTTCTTCAATTTCCTTCATAAACTTTCTATAGTTTTCAGCATACAGATCTTTTACATCTTTGGTTAGATTTATTCCTAGGTATTTTATGCTTCTTGGTGCAGTTGTGAATGGGATCAGTTTCTTTGTCTTTCTGTTGCTTCATTATTAGTGTATAAGAATGCAACTGATTTCTGTACATTGATTTTGTATCCTGCAACTTTGCTGAATTCATGTATCAGTTCTAGCAGACTTTTGGTGGAGTCTATCGGATTTTCCATGTATAATATCATGTCATCTGCAAAAATTGAAAGCTTGACTTCATCTTTGCCAATTTTGATGTCTTTGATTTCCTTTTGTTGTCTGATTGCTGATGCTAGAACTTCCAACATTTATGTTAAACAACAGCGGTGAGAGTGGGCATCCCTGTCGTGTTCCTGATCTCAGGGAAAAAGCTCTCAGTTTTTCCCCATTGAGGATGATGTTAGCTGTGGGCTTTTCATAAATGGCTTTTATGATCTTTAAGTATGTTCCTTCTGTCCTGACTTTCTCGAGGGTTTTCATTAAGAAAGGTTGCTGAATTTTGTCAAAGGCCTTTTGTGCATCGATTGACAGGATCATATGGTTCTTATCTTTTCTTTTATTAACGCGATGTATCACATTGATTGATTTGCGAATGTTGAACTGGCCCTGCATCCCAGGAATGAATCCCACTTGATCATGGTGAATAATTCTTTTTATATGCTGTTGAATTCGATTTGCTAGTATCTTATTGAGAATTTTTGCATCCATATTCATCAGGGATATTGGCCTGTAGTTCTCTTTTTTTACTGGGTCTCTGTCTGCTTTAGGAATCAAAGTAATACTGGCTTCATAGAATGAGTCTGGAAGTTTTCCTTCCCTTTCTATTTTTTGGAATAGCTTGAGAAGGATAGGTATTATCTCTGCTTTAAACGTCTGGTAGAACTCCCCTGGGAAGCCATCTGGTCCTGGATTCTTATTTGTTGGGAGATTTTTGATGACTGATTCAATTTCTTCGCTGGTTATGGGTCTGTTCAAGCTTTCTATTTCCTCCTGGTTGAGTTTTGGAAGCGTGTGGGTGTTTAGGAATTTGTCCATTTCTTCCAGGTTGTCCAGTTTGTTGGCATATAATTTTTCATAGTATTCCCTGATAATTGCTTGTATTTCTGAGGAATTGGTTGTAATAATTCCATTTTCATTCCTGATTTTATCTATTTGGGTCATCTCCCTTTTCTTTTTGAGAAGCCTAGCTAGAGGTTTGTCAATTTTGTTTATTTTTTCCAAAAACCAACTCTTGGTTTCATTGATCTGCTCTACAGTTTTTTTAGATTCTATATTGTTTATTTCTGCTCTGATCTTTATTATTTTTCTTCTTCTGCTGGGTTTGGGGTGTCTTTGCTGCTCTGCTTCTCTTTCCTTTAGGTGTGCTGTTAGATTTTGTATTTGGGATTTTTCTTGTTTCTTGAGATAGGCCTGGATTGCAATGTATTTTCCTCTCAGGACTGCCTTCGCTGCATCCCAGAGCATTTGGATTGTTGTATTTTCATTTTCGTTTGTTTCCATATATTTTTTAATTTCTTCTCTAATTGCCTGACTGACCCATTCATTCGTTAGTAGGGTGTTCTTTAACCTCCATGCTTTTGGAGGTTTTCCAGACTTTTTCCTGTGGCTGATTTCAAGCTTCATAGCATTTTGGTCTGAAAGTATGCATGGTATGATCTCAATTCTTGTATACTTATGAAGGGCTGTTTTGTGACCCACTATGTGATCTATCTTGGAGAATGTTCCATGTGCACTCGAGAAGAAAGTATATTCTGTTGCTTTGGGATGCAGAGTTCTAAATATATCTGTCAAGTCCATCTGATCCAATGTATCATTCAAGGCCCTTGTTTCTTTATTGACGATGTGTCTAGATGATCTATCCATTGTTGTAAGTGGGGTATTAAAGTACCCTGCAATTACCACATTCTTGTCGATAAGGTTGCTTATGTTTGTGATTAATTGTTTTATATATTTGGGGGCTCCTGTATTCGGCGCATAGACATTTATAATTGTTAGTTCTTCTTGATGGATAGACCCTGTAATTATTATATAATGCCCTTCTTCATCTCTTGTTACAGCCTTTAATTTAAAGTCTAGTTTGTCTGATGTATGGCTACTCCAGCTTTCTTTTGACTTCCAGTAGCATGATAAATAGTTCTCCATCCCCTCACTTTCAATCTGAAAGTGTCCTCAGGTCTAAAATGAGTCTCTTGTAGACAGCAAATAGATGGGTCTTGTTTTTTTATCCATTTTGATACCCTATGTCTTTTGGTTGGCGCATTTAGTCCATTTACATTCAGTGTTATTATAGAAAGATATGGGTTTAGAGTCATTGTGATGTCTGTAGGTTTCATGCTTGTAGCAATGTCTCTGGTATTTTGTCTCACAGGATCCCCCTTAGGATCTCTTGTAGGGCTGGTTTAGTGGTGATGAATTCTTTCAGTTTTTGTTTGTTTGGGAAGACCTTTATCTCTCCTATTCTAAATGACAGATTTGCTGGATAGAGGATTCTTGGCTGCGTGTTTTTTTCTGTTCATCACATTGAAGATTTTCTGCCATTCCTTTCTGGCCTGCCAAGTTTCAGTAGAGAGATCGGTCACAAGTCTTATAGGTCTCCCTTTATATGTTAGAGCGTGTTTATCCCTAGCTGCTTTCAGAATTTTCTCTTTATCCTTGTATTTTGCCAGTTTCACTATGATATATCGTGCAGAAGATCGATTCAAGTTACATCTGAAGGGAGTTCTCTGTGCCTCTTGGATTTCAATGCCTTTTTCCTTCCCCAGATCAAGGAAGTTCTCAGCTATTATTTCTTCAAGTATACCTTCAGCACCTTTCCCTCTCTCTTCCTCCTCTGGAATACCAATTATGCGTAGATTATTTCTCTTTAGTGCATCACTTAGTTCTCTAATTTTCCCCTCATACTCCTGGATTTTTTTATCTCTCTTTTTCTCAGCTGCTTCTTTTTCCATAATTTTATCTTCTAGTTCACCTATTCTCTCCTCTGCCTCTTCAATCCGAGCTGTGGTCGTCTCCATTTTATTTTGCAGCTCATTGATAGCATTTTTTAGCTCCTCCTGGCTGTTCCTTAGTCCCTAGATCTCTGTAGCAATAGATTCTCTGCTGTCCTTTATACTGTTTTCAGGCCCAGCGATTAATTTTATGACTATTATTCTAAATTCACTTTCTGTTATATTGTTTAAATCATTTTTGATCAGTTCATTAGCTGTTGTTATTTCCTGGAGGTTTTTTTGAGGGGAATTCTTCCATTTTGTCATTTTGGGTAGACCCTGGAGTGGTGAGGAACTGCGGGGCACTTCCCCTGTGCTGTCTTGAATAACTTGCATTGGTGGGCAGGGCCGCAGTCAGACCTGATGTCTGCCCGCAGCCCACCACTGGGGCCACAGTCAGACTGGTGTGTGCTTTCTCTTCCCCTCTCCTAGGGGCAGGATTCACTGTGGGGTGGCGTGGCCCATCTGGGCTACTTGCACACTGCCAGGTTTGTGGTGCTGGGGGTCTGGCGTATTAGCTGGGGTGGATCAGCAAGGTGCACAAGGGCGGGAGGGGCAGGCTCAGCTCGCTTTTCCTTCGGAGATCTGCTTCAGGATGGTCCCCTCTTCCATGGACCTCTTGTCTACACTTGGCTCCGGAGAATCCATTCTGCTAGTCTTCTGGTGATTTTCTGGGTTATTTAGGCAGGTGTGGGTGGAATCTAAGTGATCCGCAGGATGCGGTGAGCCCAGCATCCTCCTACGCCGCCATCTTCCTAGAAGCCTCTGCACTGAGTATGAATTAGTTTTTATTTATTTATTTATTTTTATTTATTTATTTTTTTTCTTTTTTCAATATATGAAGTTTATTGTCAAATTGGTTTCCATACAACACCCAGTGCTCATCCCAAAAGGTGCCCTCCTCAATACCCATCACCCACCCTCCCCTCCCTCCCACCCCCCATCAACCCTCAGTTTGTTCTCAGTTTTTAAGAGTCTCTTATGCTTTGGCTCTCTTCCACTCTAACCTCTTTTTTTTTTTTTTTTTCTTCCCCTTCCCCATGGGTTTCTGTTAAGTTTCTCATGATCCACATAAGAGTGAAAACATATGGTTTCTGTCTTTCTCTGTATGGCTTATTTCACTTAGCATCACACTCTCCAGTTCCATCCATGTTGCTACAAAGGGCCATATTTCATTCTTTCTCATTGCCACTTAGTACTCCGTTGTGTATATAAACCACAATTTCTTTATCCATTCATCAGTTGATGGACATTTAGGCTCTTTCCATAATTTGACTATTGTTGAGAGTGCTGCTATAAACATTGGGGTACAAGTGCTCCTATGCATCAGTACTCCTGTATCCCTTGGGTAAATTCCTAGCAGTGCTATTGCTGGGTCATAGGGTAGGTCTATTTTTAATTTTTTGAGGAACCTCCATACTGTTTTCCAGAGTGGCTGCACCAATTTGCATTCCCACCAACAGTGCAAGAGGGTTCCTGTTTCTCCACATCCTCGCCAGCATCTATAGTCTCCTGATTTGTTCATTTTGGCCACTCTATTTATTGTTGAGAGAGAGGGAGGGAGGATGTTGGGGAGGGGCAGAGAGAGAGGGAGACACAATCAGAAGCAGGCTCCAGGCTCTGAGTTGTCAGCACAAAGCCTGACGCAGGGCTCGAACTCTCAAACCATGAAATCATGACCTGAGTTGAAGTCAGATGCTTAACCGACTGAGCCACCCAGGCATCCCTAAAAAATGTCTTTAATGTAAGCTCTTATATTCTGTTTCACCTTTTATTTAGTTCTGCACATGTGTATGTCTGCACACACACATGCACCCACATCTCATGGAACTCCCTACTCATTGCACATATTAATGGCTTTTTTGAGATATAAGTTACATAGTGTGCAATTCACTTGTGCAAGTATACACTTTAATAGTTTCTGGCATATTCCCCAAATCATAGAACCATCACTACAATGTTAGAGCATTTTCATCACCTCAAAAAGAACCTTCATACTCATTAGCCATATTCCTCCCAGCTCTGCCTGCCTGTGGCAGCCACTCATCTCCTTTCCGTCTCTATTGATGTGCCTATTCTGGACAGTTCATACCAATGGGATCAAACAGTGTGTGGTCTTTTGTGACTGGCTTCTGTTACTTAGCATAATGTATTTGAGGTTCATTCATGTTATGACATGTTTCCCTTTACAGTGTAGGATATTATTCTGTTGTATGGATATACATTTTATTATTCATTTATTAGCTCATTGATATTTGGGTGTTTTTTTTTTTTATTGCAATCTTATTAGGAAAAAGAATCATTGAGTTTGCTTGTACACTTTGGAACATAGCTTTAGGAACTGTATATGAGGATTTACTTGGCCTGTCCTTGAGAAAGTAGGCAGTGTCTATTACTCATATCTCAGATGTGAGTAACTGGTCTATACATTGTAAATATTAAGTATGTTTTAATCTTTATATTTTTTATTTTATTTAAATTCTTTTTTATACACCTTTTTTTATTTGTACTGTCATTTTGTCTATCTAAGAGTTTTAAGTTTAAAAGATAGAGTGTGTTCCTTATATAATACCTAGAAGCCAAGGCCAAAGGGAGTGTGAGAATGAAGTGAGCCTTTACTAGTGGTATTTGCTTTGATACCAGGACAGAGCACTGGGCAACTGATTCAAGACAAGACTGCCGAGGATTAAGTATGCAGCGGGAAGCCGCTGCTGTAGCGGGAGGAGTAGTAGGCATACACGTGACTGGCGGTGCAGCAGGATCTGCTGGGTGATTTGGGAATCAATCTTTTGAAGTCTTTCCGTATCTATGAAAAACATATAAAAACCTCTTATTATCTCAGATCTGTTGGGAAGTTGAAATAAGGTAATAGATCTGAGAATCTTGGATAAATATGTGATTATTTTACTTTATAAAGATGGGGTCAGTTACATTGCCTTCAGTAATGCTGCAAAAGTTGGGACTCTGTGGCTGGACATTGCATCTGCTTCCTTCTAAATCTTCAGCTAAATCGCATAGGTTATCTTCTTTTCCCTCTCCCCACCCCCATTTCTGTTCTGAACTTTGTTAGAGAAAGTTATGAGCCTGGGCTAATTAGTTCCATTCAGAATTCATTTTATTTGGCCTCATCTAGGTGCTTGCTACTGAGGCATAGTTTTAAGTTACTCTCTTCTGCATTTCCCATGGTGCCTAGTCCACACCGGTTGCTTGTGTCTGTGTCCTCACCTTCAGTAGATACCATGTCTTGTGGCTCACCAACGCCAGCTAATCTGACTTGCCTCCAGCTCTGCCTTTCCATTTTAAGGCGTCTTGTAATTTCTGACCTCTTCTTTCCTGTTTCTCATAACAGCAAGACAGATTTCTTAAGACATTTCTAATTAATTTCCTTAATGAGAAAAAGACATTTCTTTTTTTAAAAATAATTATATTTTTGATTTTGATTCCAGTGTAGTTAACATATGGTGTTATATTAGTTTCAGGTATATAATATGATTCACCAGTTCTGCATTACACAGTACTCCTCATGATAAGTGTACTTTTTTTTTTTTTTTTTGAGGGGGAGAGAGTGTGGGGAACGGGTAGAGAGAGAATTTTAAGCAGGCTCCATGCTCAGTGCAGAGCCTAATGTGGGGCTTGATCTCATGACCCTGAGCTCATGACCTGAGCCGAAATCAAGAGTTGGACACTCAACCAGCTGAGCCACCAGGTGCCCCGATAAGTGTACTCTTTAATCCCCTTCATGTATTTCACACATCTCCCCACCTACTTCCCCTCTGGTAACCATCAGTTTGTAGTGAAGAATCTGTTTCTTGGTTTGTGTCTCTTTTTGTTGTTGTTATTCCTTTGTTCCTTTGTTTTATTTCTTAAATTACACATATAAGTGAAATCATGTAGTATTTGTCTTTCTCTGACTTGTTTTGCTTTGCATAATACTCTAACTCCATCCATGGTATTGCAAATAGCAAGATTTCATTCTTTTTTTATGGCTGAATAGTATTCCATTGTATATGTGTATACCACGTCTTTATCCATTCATCAGTTGATGCACACTTGGGCTGCTTCCATAACTTGGCTGTTGTAAATAATGCTGCCATAAAGGAGACATAATATTTCTTAAGATAAATTCATCTACCTCCTGTATGACATTACTCTGTCAGTCGTTCCTCAGGTTTGTTCTTGGATGGCCTCGTTCAGCCCTTCCTATGGTCACTTTCTCTCTCAGTCTTCACACTAAGCAGAAGTAATTTCTGCTGCTTGTATGAGTTCCTGTAGCAGGGTATCTGAATTCCACAGCAGTTTATCTAAATTAAATCTTATCTTGTATTATGGTTATTTGACTATTTTTGTCATTCCTATTGTTACTCATCAGAGTCCTTAAGAATTGAGTCTGTCACTTATTTTTGAAAAAGTCTCCTGCCAAGAGTTTATCACTAGTCTGCTATTACTACTAGACCTTTATTAAGTGAACATTGCTTCTAAGACATACATTTTCTTTTAATGTCTGAAATTGTGTCTGAATGTCTGAAATTGTGATGTGTATTGTAATCAATGGCATCTTATGGTTGCTACCAGCCAGGTTTTAGTCCTGATGTATTTACCAGTTCACAAGCATCATGGCTTTCCAGACTGTTATCATTTCAGTTGAGTTATGTGCATTGTTGTCATATCATTGGTTTGTCATTTAAACTATATTTCACAAATTAATGAGAGAAAAAAGTTACTGTGTATGAAGGAAGTGCAGCAGAGTATAAGTTTCATGTTAGGAAGGCAGTATTCATCATCGAATGAATGGCTGCAATTCCATCTTCTTGCAGAACAATCAAGTGATTTATGGGATGTAGGAAAGAAAAATACCCACAAGTCTGAAGACTTGTTACAGTTTTGTTAATGAGCTATGTGCAAAGGATTGTCTATTTGTTACATGACCAACTGAAGGCAGGAGAAATGGTTAGTTAAATCTCTTGGAAGAAATTTCAAAGTAATAACAGCATGACTGATTCACATTGCAAATGACTATTGTTAGGGTGTCACACATCAATTTGTCAGACCCTTCTTGATGTCTTCAAACAGAAGCTGCTTCTAGTCACATGAAACATTACTGAGGAAAGAGACAAAATTAGGAATTCAGTTTGCAAAATGGATGTCAGTGCCTTCGATGAAATTCCTGGAGGGGTGCCTGGGTGGCTCAGTCGGTTGAGCATATGATTCTTGATTTCAGCTCAGGTCATGATCCCAGGGTTGTGGGATCGAGCCCTGCATTAGGCTCCACCCTGATCTTGGAGACTGCTTAAGATTCTCTCTCTCTCTCTCTCTCTCTCTCTCTCAAATTAAAAGAAAAATTCATGGAGACAGTATTCAATTATTGTTGAGAAATGCTGTATCTCCACTGCTGTTGGTAGTACACACGGTAACTTTGTGAGGGAAGGTTCAGGCATCATAGATACTGAGTCAGAACATGATGAAAAAGAGTCAGGCTCCAGTTCTGAAGATACTTTGGGAATACTTTAACCAGTTTTTTTCAGTTGTTTTTTTTTTTAAATATATGCACAACAATGGTATAAGATAAAAACCTTTGTCTCCATATGTTTAAAAGAAGTCTCTGGATATGTAAGTAAAAATTCCAAGCGAAAAGGAAGTCTTATATCACAGTTGAATTGACCTCAGTTTTTTCTAAGGGTCGTTAAATAATGGTTCATCCTGCCATCATTGTTGTCTTAGGTGTTTGAAATGCAGTATTTGATTATGAGCAAGGTCTCTGACTCACTTCAAATACAATTTCGTCACCTAGTTGGAAACTCATAAAGTATATCCTAATACTGGCTGGTGTTACCCTGGTGAAAGCTGTCACGAAGTATAGCGATCCATTGGTTATGGCTGTTGTTATTTAGTGACTACAAAAGCTGAAAAGTCAAAAGAGATACCCATTTGATTCGGGTAATTAGCTCCATAGAAATCAGTAAAAGAATTCAAAGTGAGAAGGGGACCCATCACAACCAAATACTTCTAGTACATTCTTAGCATATTAGAGGTAAGTTGTCTTTACTTATCTGGTCCAACTTTTATTTTTCATAATATTCAGGCATCAGATGGAAGGTTAGTACCCTTGTTGAGATCTTTTCCAACCCTGAAATTCCATAATCCTATTATTTTTAATGAGTATAGTAGTTGGTAAGTTACCTGTGTTCTTTTACCACTGTTCATTGCAGATCATGAATCAACCTTCTAGCGTTATAGTTATTGCTTATATATTAAAATGCTTCTATCTGTATTCTCTTCAGTTTTTACAAAAATTTTCTCATTTTTTTCTTTTAATGATAATTTTGTCACTTTCATTGTAAAGCCATACATTTCCAGAAGCACTTTTAAATTAGATGTTGTGCATGTTTGTTGTGAAGGATAGAAAATTTAGGTAAGCAGAAAGAATAAAATTCCATAATTTTATCAGCCAGAAATAACTCCATGTTAACATTTTCATGTGTAGATCCTTCTAAAGATAGAGGTATGGACAGATGGATAGATAAATGAACATTTTTAAATGTTAAAAAGATCATAATATTTTATAATTGTTTGTGCATTTTTATTCTTTTAAGAGAAAAGTCATGCTGTTTCAGGTCTCATGTGAGTGCAAATCTATTGCCAATTGTTCTGAACTCATGCAGTCATGCTCTAATACAGAGTATAGATCTAACTATTATACTGTTGAATAAAGATGTTAGTTTTCCTTGTGTTAGAACAGTAATCAAACTTACATAATATGGCAGAGTGACAACTAAGCATAATCTTATTTTGAGAACCAATAGGTATGTCAATCCAAATAATTATTGAGATGAAGCTGTTTTGTTGCTAAATTGATTCTTAACTCTTAAGTAAGTACTCTTTAGAATTTGAAATATGAATGCTGTAATGATTCTCTGTTGCCCAACATGAAGACAGATAATAAATTGATTAGAATTTTATATTTTCATACAACTTCTTGCTAGGTGATTTCTGGGAGTTTAAGAGACTTGTCCAGATTTCCGTAAAATAGCTTATTGTTCTTCTTAATGAAAAAGAGAGAGCTTTTGTTCCCTGAGTTTTGGCAAGCAGAGAAAAGTGCATTTTTATTGGGTGCTACGTTATAAGAAAAGATGCTCTTGATTATGACTCTATAGAGGAGGCTTTATCTTCATGCAGGGAAGAATAGTAGTCATGCTTTTCTTTGGAAGAAGCTTTAGATCATTATTTTAAAAATATGTACTGGTGCACTTTAGTTCTAGGCAAAAAAAATTTATAAAGAGACATTGTGTTGTGGCCTAACTGAAGAAATTTCAATAAGCTCTATAGATTAGATAATGTTGCTACGTCAGTATTCAGTTTTCTGGTTTCAGTAATTTCATTGTTGTCATGGAAGTGAATGTAGTTGTTCTGAAGAAATGTACACTGAAGGGTTAAAGGGGCATAATGGCTGCAATGCACTTGCGGTGGTTAAAAAGTAATAGTACGTGTGTGAGCACTTACACAGAGGTGGGATAGAGCACATGTGGCAAAATGTAGTGAACAACTGTAAAATTTGGGCAAAGGGTACTGGGGTCACTTTTTTCTCAGTCTTTTTTTAATGTTTATTTACTTATTTTGTGTGAGAGAGAGACACAGAGAGAGAGATAGAGCAAGGGATGGGTAGAAAGAGAGAGGGAGAGAGAGAGAATCCCAGTCAGGCTCCACACTGTCAGCACAGAGCCCAATGTGGGTCTTGAACCTACCAACTGTGAGATTGTGACCTGAGCTGAAGTCAAGAGTTGGATGCTTAATCTACTAAGCCACCAGGGGCTCCAGGAGTCACTTTTTTGTAGCTTTGCAATTATTAAAATTAAAAAAAATTATTGAGAAGTCATTGTCCATAATCAAAAAAGTTTGGTTATTCTAGGACATTTTCTAAAAGAAATAGTTATATTTATGATTTATCATCCAAAAAAAGGTGGTAGCCAGGGGTCTACCTGGGGTGGTGCGTTTGGTTTTCATTTATCTCAGCCATTCAGTTCAGGACCAACCCAGGTAGGTTATCTCCGCTTTGGTGTGTTAGAGAGCGTGGGCTAATGAAGTGGGGACTGTAATTTCACTACTTGTGAAGACTGGCTCATTTCACCACTTTGTAACCTGGGTGAACCTTCTTGTAGATGCCAAGTGTTGGTCATAAAAGAATGTACATCAGACAAGGTGTGAATTAATACACTTTTTAACTTTTCACAATTTCTGGCAAAAACTGCTAAGTTAGTAGGAGCAACTTTATAGGAAGTCCAACACAGACATAGGCACAGAACAGGCTCTTTGACAGAAAGGCTTAAATTAACTGTTGGCCATGCATTTGATATGTTTTGGTGCAACTTTTCTTCACTTTCCATTGATTTTTGGAAGAGCTCTCTGTCCAGAATCCTTTAGAGCAAGACAACAACAACAACAAACACAAAAATGTGAAGAAGTCTTGATTACTGTTGTTGGAAAATTTAAGGGAATTTCAGCCTTTCCTGAGTTCAGAGTAAATTAGAGACCAATGGCACAATCTTAAAAGAAAAAGCGCCATTGTGACATTCATCTAAGGAATGTCAAATACTGGCATCATCAGCCTGTTGAGACCAAGTTGAGTTTCATTGCTTATTGAAGGGAAGAGGAAGCACTACCTCTGTCATCAGAGTGGCCTCTTAGAGCCAGAAGGGCAAAGTTGAGATGCATGTTGAGATTTTTAAGTATGGTTTTGGGCAGGTCTTTCAGTGCAGTCTTGATTGGGATCAGGTAAACCTAACAGTTGAGAACTGGTGAACACAGCAGTAAGAGTTTCTTAAGAGGTGAGGGGTGCAAAGAGTCTGGGGGTGTGTCCTTTGATGTTTTCTATTGAAAAGCTGATGGGGTCTTTTGAGTTGGAGTCAACAACAAAGCTACAACTTTTATCTTCCTAGACAAGAGTCTTCTGGAACAGTAAAGTATCCTTATTAATGTAGGCAGTAAAGGTATGTGATATTGACAATGTTATTTGAGTACTGAGAGTGTTGGATGTGTTACATCATTTCGTCCACAGGCAAACCCATTTTAAAGATGTGGACATGAAAGGTTAAAGGGGTTAATTAAGTTGCTTATGGTATGTGGTGACATCGGGATTTGAACCCAGGGCTAGTTTGCCTCAGAGCCCAAGTTCTCCTGACTGATAATGCTGCCATGGACAAGGCAGCTTGCTCTTCCCATTGTTGAAAGAGTGGGAATAGGCAGTTCTTGAAATGGTTGGATTTCCTGAGAAGACCTTGAGACAAGGATTTGAGCGGAAGTGGTGAATTTGGAAGGTGAAGAAACTGCTGTCAGGAGGAGGCGGGCACAGGAGATAGGCACAAGAAGACTGTGTTGAAGGGGGCACGTTATCAAACCAGATGTCACCGCGAAGCTGGAGCCTGAGCCTCCTTGGAATTAGGAGCTGGTTTAAAACACTCATCTGAGTTAACCCAGGCAAGGGCTAAGGGAGGCGGTTATTTGGTTGGGGGCTGCTCCCTGCTGCTTGCAGCCTTCCATGCTGGTGGCAGAGCACACTTCACCAGTGAGAGGACGAAAGTCTTGATAGTTGGAAGTCAAGCCTGAGGGGATAAGGGCAAGGAGATCCGGCCGGGGCACCAGCTGGATCTGCCGAGGCAGTGATTCCAGCTGAAGATAAGAAATGGTTTGGTTTTACGTATGCTTCATCACTACAGATGGGGTGCTCTAGGCTTCTGCCTGTGAGAGTCCCAGAGAAAGTCGGAATGTCCATAGGCATTCCAGAGCTCCCTGCACCTCTGCACGTCTGTTTGCCAAGCATACTTGCCATTGCTGCCCGGAGTGGAAGAGATAAGGATGTCTGGGGGCTGTTGAAGAAGTGATAGACAAGGAAATGTGAGGGAGAGAGAGAGACATTTTCTAGAAAGCTCTGAGACAAATGAGTGCACAGACTGATGGGAGAAAATGTGCTTGTTGATTAGAAATAATTTACTTTTTCATCTTGTGTGATAATAAACTGAAGCACAAAATAATCTGTCGTCATACTAAAGTTTACCAACATACTGAATAAAAATCTCTTGGCCTCAGGCAGAAAATCAGAAGCGTAGAATTGGGAGTTCTTTGATAATCGGGCATATTTCCTTATTATCCTGTTTTGTTTCTCCTCAGTAGAGGTGACCCTACTGTTAATGGGCCTTGGGTATTTGGATATCCTCTCCCACTTCTGAAGTTACTTCACTGGGTATAGCACAACAGGCCCACTGGTCTTTTTTTCGGAATGTCTTTAGATGAATGGCAATGTTGTGTGACTTTGAGCCTTCCTTGGCCATTGGGGGAAAAAAAAAGCTGATCTTCTATTTAGATGTCCAAGGGCACATCTAATAGTAATTATTTATAAATATTTTTTCTTTTACATAGAATTGCTTGCTTATTCATGTATAAGAATCAGAGGGTAGTATTTTGAAGTGTACTTATCTATACTATTTCATTTGCATTGATGTGTGGACCTTAAATATTTCTCTGATATATGTGCTGAAGTTTCTCCCTGACTTATTTCAGAAGACTTTTATCTAATCTTACCCATCTGTAGTTTAGCATAATTTTTGTTTCTGTCATGTTAGCTCCGTGTCTTTATCTTAAACTGGGTGGAACATGGAAGGCAGGTTGTTGGGAGTAGGAGATTACAGGCAAGCAAGGCTAAAGCTTTCTGTGTGGTACAGGGTGAACTCGTGGCTAGCTTACTGTACATTCAGAGGGATACATACAGAGCTATTTATAGATCTGTGTATGTAAGTGAGCTAAGGCACACACAGGTATTTCCTTGCTCTGTCAGCTGCCAGGGCCCCAAAGCAAGGGCACTGCAGTTGGAAGAAGCACACCCAGTGTACTGATCTTGGTTTGTAATAACATTCCCCAAAAGAAAGAACTACTGCTTCTTGGAGACATGGCTGATTCCAGCGGGGGGTGGGGGGGTGGGGAGTGGGAAGCAAGACAATGCCAGAAAAAGAGAGATACAGAAAGAGAAAAATAGAGGAGAGAGGAAAGTGGGGGTGGAGGGGAGGGAAGAGAAAAGAAGGGGAAAAAAAGAGAAAACAAAAACCTGGCAGATGCTACCTGAGCCAAGAGATTAGGGTCGCTGGGAAGATTGGTGTTAGGTTGATGGCATCTGCTCTTGATGTGATGTGGTGGGAATGACCCTTTACCTCTGTGGCCTTCCTCCCGAAAACTCAACAACCTCCATCAAGTGGTGAGAAAAACATCAGGCAAACTGCACTTGAGGGTCATTCTACAAAATACCTGACAAGTGCTCCCCAAAGCAGTCAGGGTCATCAAAAACAAGGAAAGTCTGAGAAACTGTCAGTCTGGAGGAGTCTAAGGATACCTGATGACTAAAAGTAATGTGGTGTCCTAGATGGGATCCTAGAAGAACAAAAAACGATGTCAAAGAGTAAAGAAATATAATTCAAGTGTGGGACTTTAATTAATAATAACGTATTAATATTGCTTCCTTGGTTGTAGCTAATGTGTCAGAATGATAGGTTGTTAACTGAAGAAAGTGAAATGTGGGCCACTTGGGAACTTTCTGTACTGTCTTTGCAACTTTTCTGTGTATATAAAACTACTCTAAAATAAAAAGGTTATTTTTAAAAAAGTACATTAGGACATCAAAATAAAGACAGATATTGGTATGAAAATATTCAAAGAATGTATTGAATATTGGAAAACCAAGGTTATTGAAACATTATTTTCTTTAGTGGTAATTTGAACACTGTGGGTTGTAAGTTTAGTTATTGAACTATTCCTTTTTTCCTTGCATTTAGAATTACCTGTTATGTTTAGTCCTATAAATTAATTAATAAAACCATGCTTTAATGCATTCCAAAAAACATATTATTATTTTGTGTGCTATGTTAAAATTCAATCCATAAATGTGGCCTGAGGGAAGAATTCCACTTTCCTCTCCATTATCTGTTTTTTTTTTTTATCAGTTTTTTTGTTTTTTAATGTTTATTTTTGAGAGAGTGAGCTGTCAGCACAGAGCCTGATGGCAGGGTTTGATCTCACAAACAGTGAGATCATGACCTGAGCTGAAATCAAGAGTCTAATGCTTAACTGACTGAGCCACCCAGGCGCCCCTCCAGTTTTGCTTTCTGGTACTGGTGTTTTTACTCTGTAGAATGATTTGCCGTCCGAAATCTATGTAGCCCAGCCTCTGCATTTCATCATAAGAGAAAATGTGCATAATTTACAATATGCCTCATCCCCTTCAGTTACCATATTTGTGTTAGAGAATATACGCTCGTAAAAGTGATTTCAGCAGTGATTTCCAAGAATAATTTGAAAGTACACCTAGTTTTATCTTTTCTTCAGTACTCATTACCACAGGACATTCGCTGTTGAATAATAAGGTTTTCCTTTACTCACGCGGTTCATGTTGGCACCTTTTGGGAGTTTTTTTACTATACATTTTTGTTGGGTAATCTGATGGGCTTCTTTATAGTAGCTTTGCTCTTGTTGTTCTATAATAAGTTCTTGATTTTTCAGCCTTCTGGGTCAGTCCCAGGTGGCAGATATTTTCGTTTGTTTTTACCAAATTCATGAACTGCCATGATACAGAGATCTTCTGTAAAATTACTTTGAGCCCTTCAGTTTCCTGTATCAGGAGAGAGTTTGTAAATTCTAGAATGATTGTTACTTGTGTATCTAAACTGCCTGTAGAAACTGGCACTTCCTTCTGGGTCCACACTTACCAAATGATACCCTTCATTGTCATAGCTTGGTGCAATGTCTGAGCATCACCCAAGGTTTTGTTATGATGACTGTCATTTTGAGAGTTTTAGTTGGCTTGACAAGGTAATACTTGTATACGGTTGACATTTTTATTTTGTTTTATTTTTTAAAGCATTTTTTTAATATTCAATTTTTTTAATGTTTATTTTTGAGAGAGAGAGAGAGAGACAGAGGTTGAGTGGGGGAGGGGCAGAGAGAGAGGGAGGCAGAATCAGAAGCAGGATCCAGGCTCTGAGCTGTTCATCTCATGAACCGTGATATGGTGACCTGAGTTGAAGTCAGACGTTTAACCAGCCGAGTCACCCAGGCGCCCCTAAGGTTAACATTTTTAAAGTGTACTTTTCTGTTTTAGTTTTCAGATATTTCATAAACTGTACAGGAATTCTTGTTCCATATGCTTCTGGATATATTCAGCTTGATATATAAAACCAAGATATAATCTTGATTGGTTCAGAACTCAGTTTTTCATTAAAAAAAGAGTGGCTGATGGGGTGCCTGGGTGGCGCAGTCGGTTAAGCGTCCGACTTCAGCCAGGTCACGATCTCGCGGTCCGTGAGTTCGAGCCCCGCGTCGGGCTCTGGGCTGATGGCTCAGAGCCTGGAGCCTGTTTCCGATTCTGTGTCTCCCTCTCTCTCTGCCCCTCCCCCGTTCCTGCTCTGTCTCTCTCTGTCCCAAAAATAAATAAACGTTGAAAAAAAGAGTGGCTGATGGTGTGTTTTTCAGAATGCCTTGAGAATAGCAAGTATAAGACCTTGAAGGAACTACCAGTTTCTTCTAAATGTTAGGTATGCAGTAACTATTTTGGATCCACTCTCCCAGACTGCCAACCATGGGCAACCAGGTAAGAGATTTCTGTAGAAAGAAAGAAACAAACAAAAAAACAAAAAAATTCAAAGTCCTTTTGCACTTGTTCTGGTGAATGCAATTGGATGGAATAGAAGTGTGTAGTTTATGTATCATGCTATTGGAGTTTTGTATTTTTAGTCAGTTGATCAAATTTATAATTTGTTACAGTCAACTTGGAAGTTAAAACCAGAGGTCCCCCCCCGCCCCCCCCTCATTCTCATTTCTTACTACCTTTGTTTTTAAATCAGAGATATAATGAGGTCTCCGTGGAGATCTTTAGAACCTGAGGAAAAGGCATATTAGGATAGAATACAAACATTTTCAAGATAGAAGGTAACTCAAGAAGTCACTGAATGTAGTAAGTTTGTATCACAGGTAAGGAAATGGAGGCTGCCTGGACAGGCGAGGGAATTTACCAAAGTCAATGAATAGAGGTGAAGCCACTAATTCTCAGCCCAGATTTTCCCCGAGTGACAACATGAGTTGCATCCAGAATTTTTGTCTTAGCTGCTATTGCTTCTGTTGTTAGTAGCATTTTAATGAAACTGTTCAAAAAATGGATAAAGAATGACTGACTATATGTTCTGGTTTCCCTGAGATAGGCTGGCATCATTATTAATCACACCCTATTGTACTCTCCAGAGTCTCTGGGTTTAGATGATAGATTGTATGGTTGCCTTGTTAGAAGGACGTGCAATGTTAATTTGCACACGTTCTCTGTTCTCTTTATTACCACACAAACAGTCACATTCTGGAATATGGCTACATATTAAATCGCTGATTTTGCTTCCTCCTTTGATTTTACCACACTGTGCACTACTGAGTGCACATTGTTCCTGTATCTCAGAGAGATTTGAGTGTTAAAGAATAACAGGCTTCAAATACAGAAGCGTATTATTTATTTTTTTTAGGTAATTCTGCAAAAGTCAATTAAATTTTAGAAGCCTTTTAAGATTACATTAATGTGCACTGTAGTATGCTTCTCTTGCCCTCATAAGCACATTTTATTTGAGCCATTTATAATGTGTTACTGGAATTTGGGTAAAGTACAAATAAAAAATTAAAAATATGTATCCGAACATTAAAATTTGGTGTACATACAATTTTGGAAGGATAATCCTTTCTCATGCACTACATCATTTAGTCTAACATTTCACTGTATTGGGAACTGAGTCACAGGAAAGTTCAGTGTCCACTGCCTACAATCCAGCAATATAAGGTAGTTTTCAGATTCTTCTCCTTGAACGTAAGATTTAGGGTTTTATGGCCCGAACCCTGACTTGTTTTGGGTTTCTGTGGTTTGCATGGTTGGTGTTGGCCAGACTTCCCACATTTGCACAGTTGAATGTGAATTCTCAGGGTAGACAGGTGGGTAGATTGTATAGAAGTTGTGCAGAAGACATGCTAGTCTCGTTATGAGCTTCATGTCCAGCCCCTTGGTCCCTGTTATCAAAGAAATACGTGATCAAATGGAAGCTTCCTAAATGGTAGAGGAAATTTCCTCTTTGTCATGTTGCTTGTCTTTTAACTCATTTCTTTTTGTGTGGCTGGATATTGTAACCTGTTACTACCATCTTGTTACCTTTTAGTGTTTGGTTTTTATTTGTGTCAGTCATTATCCTGCTGACATTCATTCAACAAAATGAAGCATCATGATTTTGTCCTCCTGCCCACGTAACTTGATTCAGTATCTAGTTGTAGCAATGAAAATTTCACTAATTAAAAAAAATTTTTCCCTTACATTAGAGTCTCAGAGTTGATATCTTCTTTTGTTTCTTAAGTTTGTAAGTAAAACGAGCATACATGCGTAATTATATTCTGAAATGAATTTTTTTCCAGGCAGCCAAGAGGACTCCAATGTTTGGAACTAACCTGATATCCTTTTATTTCTCTTAATTAAAAAAAACCAACACACAGTACTTTCCTTTACTTTTTATAAGAATTTGAAGAGATCGACCAAAAACGTATGCTTCTCTCTTTAATATAGTGTTTCCTACCCCTTTTTCTTGGCACACAGAAAATGGTAATATTTGTGTGTCATAAAGAGATCATGCTGGAGGCCAGAGTTGCCTGCCTTGAGCTTCAAAATTATTTTGGCTATTTTAGGTGCTTTGCATCTCCATATGAACTTTAATTTTTTTTTAATATAATTTATTGTCAAGTTGGCTAACATACAGTGTATACAGTGTGCTCTTGGTGTTAGGGATACATTCCCATAATTCATCACTTACATACCACACCCAGTGCTCATCCTAACAAGTGCCCTCCTCAATTCCCATCACCCATTTTCCTCTCTCCCCTACCCCCCGATCTGCCCTCAGTTTGTTCTCTGTATTTAAGAGTCTCTTACGGTTTGCTTCCCTCCCTCTCTGTTTGTAACAATTTTTTTCCCCTTCCCTTCCCCCATGGTCTTCTGTTAAGTTTCTCAAGTTCCACATATGAGGGAAAACATACGATACCTGTCTTTCTCTGAGTAACTTATTTCACTTAGCATAACACCCTCCAGTTCTCTCCGTGTTGCTGCAAATGGCAGGATTTCATTCTTTCTCATTGCCAACTAGTATTCCATTGTCTATATAAACCACATCTTCTTTATCCATTCATCAGCTGTTGGACATTTAGGCTCTTTCCAGAATTTAGCTATTGTTGAAAGCGCTGCTATAAACACTGGGATACATGTGCCACTATGAATCGGCACTCCTGTATCCCTTGTGTAAATTATTAGTAGTGCCATTGCTGGAGCACATTGAGGTGCCACCTCACACCAAAGTGGCTAAAATTAACAACTCAGGAAACAACAGATGTGACAATGTGGAGAAACTGGAACCCTCCAAATGAACTTTAAAATCAACTTGTCAATGCTTTAAAAAAAAAAAAGTCTGCTGGAATTTTGGTTGAGATTAAATTGAATCCCTAGATCAGTTTGGGGACCAAATGACTTACCAATATTGATCTGATCTGATATGGTCTTGTGTGTGTGTGTGTGTGTGTGTGTGTGTTTTAAAAGGATAACTCCAGATGCTGTGAAGAATGGATAGGGGGCTAGAGGTGAAGCAAAGAGTGGAAACAGGGAGACAGGCTTTTGTACCATCTGTCCAGGGTTCCTTGTGGTGTGCATCTGCATAACAATAGTGAAGACAGAAATGGCTGGGATTGGGGATATGTTTAGGAGGTAGGAGTGGCAGAACTTGGAGATGGTTTGAATATGGTGAGCAAGGTAAAGCTCAGCATCAAGGATGAATCCTAAATTTTTGGCTTTAGCAATTGGGTGAGTAATTTTAGCAAGTTAATGCTTACTCAGTAAGATGGGAAAGTTTAGGAAAGGCAGTAGAAACTTTGGCCAGGGGCTGGGCATGGGTCGTATTGATGATGAAAGGTTTTGTTTGGGGGCCTTTGAGATAAACCAAGTATAGATATCAAACCAAGAAATGGAGGTGAGGGGAGAAATCAGGGTGAGCTACACTTAGGACCGAACCCTCTCTTATTTTAACATTTAGAGAGAAGAAACATTTAGAAAGAAGAGACTGAGCAAAGGAGATAGAGGAAGAATAAACCAGTGCGGGATTGAAAACTGAGGCCTTGAGAAATCATGGAAGCTAACGGAAGGAGACGGATTGAGAGGCCAAATATGAGATAGAGGGGACTGTGGACGTGGGTAGCATCAAGTTCTTATCAAGTGTGATCTCAAGTGAGTGGGTTTCAGGTAGAAGATTGACTAGTGTGGATTAAGGGGGAAGCTTTAGGGGAGAAAGAGGAGATTTCATCTACTGACAACTCTGTGCAACTCGGGCCTCTGAAGGGTGGTGGAGATTAAAACTGCATGTGGAGGGATGCAGGGGATCAAGGGGGAAACTGATGAGGGGTAGGGAGCTAAGTGAATGAAGTCCTGAGGAGGCAAGAGGTGGTGGGTTCAGGGGTTGGTCTTTACTAGGGGCAGGATTGATGCATCCATGCTAACAGCAAGCAAGACCAAGGATGTAGGTACATACACAGGTAGGAGATCTGATCAAGGCATGGCCAGCAAGGCCGCCTGATGGCTCTTATTTTCTTCATGTAGCTATGGCAGGTTCATCAGCTGAGAGTGGGGGTAGGATGGCAGGCGATTTGAGAAGGTATGAATCTTTTTGAGAGTGGGAAGCAGAACATGCCAGGTAAGTATTGTAGGATCGCCTGGTAGTGTGGATTGCCCATTTCAGATTTGCGGTCAAGAATTTAAAAAAAAATTTTTTTTTAACGTTTATTTATTATTGAGAGATGGAGAGAGACAGAGCATGAGCATGGGAGGGGCAAAGAGAGGGAGACACAGAATCCGAAGCAGGCTCCAGGCTCCGAGCTGTCAGCACAGAGCCCGACATGGGGGCTCGAACTCACAAACCACAAACCACAAACCATGACCGAGATCACGAGCTGATGTAGGACGCTTCACCAACTGAGCCACCCAGGCGCCCCTGCGATCAAGGATTTTAAATGAGATTAGTTAGCAGATAGATAAATAGATGGGTGTTAGTTGCTCAGAGTAGGTAGTTAATTAGGGTTAACCAGAGTTCCTGCATTGATTTGAGAGCATAGTGTGGGGTACAAGAAAGAATGAGACAAATTTAATTTTGAATTGCAACCAGAATTAAAATTAAGATAAGTATGCTTGCTTTGGAATTCTTTCTCATCAGCTGAGAAAATGTCAAATATGTACCTTTAAAGAACTAATGTTTAATTTTAATATATAACTTCATAGAAATGTTTTTGACAATGAAAGAAGACATACTAATACTTTTTCTTACCATTTATAGAGGTTTAATACCTTTTTTTAAACATTCAAGAGTAGATATTCTTTTTGAGCATCTAGAGATTGAAAAGGAAATGACCCACAGACCTAATAGAAAAATGGGCAAAAGTCACGAACAGAGACAGTTTGCTAAAAGAGAAGTGCAAATTAAATCTACTTCTCACTTGGTAGATTGGCAAAAAGTCTTAACATTTATTCACACACTCTGCTGTAGTAAGATTGTGGGGAAACAGACACTTATTTATTACTGGCCAGAGTGCTACATAAAACGATCTCTAAGGACAGGAATCTGATGAGATCAACCAAAAGTACTGTTTTGCCTTTTAACCAGTCTTCAATGAATTTGTCCTCCAGATTACACCTGCACACAAACACAGTGACTTACACACAAGGTTCTCCATTGTTTACATAATAACAAAAGCCTAGACACTACTCAAGAATTTATCATTGGGGCTGGTTGATTAAACTTATGGTATAGCCACACAGTGAAATACTGTATGATTGTTCAAAAGGACAATCTCTGTGTGCTGATACAGAGGGATTTCCAGGATAGATCTGTAAGTGAAAAGACCATTGTTCAAAACAGGATAGATAGCATGCTGTCTCCTTTCTAAAAGGGGTGGCGGTGGTGGTATATACTTATATTTATTTGGTTTTCCATAAAGAAACACCAGAATGATAAACAATAAACTAATAAGTGATTACATTTTGCAGGCAAGGGCCAACAGGTTGGCAGGGGAAGGGAGTGTGAGACTTCTCAGTGTACATCTGTTTATGTCATTTTGATTTTGAACCCTGTAAATACACTAATCTGCTTTAAACAAAAAAGCATCTGTACTCTTTGAGATAACATTTTGGAAATCATTGTTATCTTTAATGTTGTTATTATAAATTGGCTAATGAAATTTGATGCCGTAAGGTAAGACAAATTAATGGGATTTTGTTGTTTAAAGGGCATTGGGATTATTAGAAAAATTCCTAAATAAGTTTGTTTCTGGTCAAATTAAGAGAAAACAGTATCTAAAGAACACATCAGAATAACTAAACAGTAACATTACGTTGTAAGTATGTTACTGTAATTCAGCGATACCTTGTATTTTTAAAAATCTTCATAATTGCTTTTGGAAGGTTGACATTACGTTTGTTTTTTTAACTTTTAAGAATATGACATTTAATTAATGTTGCCGTGAAACCTTCTCTTACTAACATGCATTACTGTTTTGTACTTTATTATGGCCTTTTTTTCTGGGAGCACTTATGAACCTCAGCATACCCTTGAAAGCTAAATGGTTCACCTTATTTCAGGTGGTGAATTTGTTGAAAGTTTCTAGAGAAAAGGTGGGAACATAGAATAGTTCTTCCACATCTTTTTCATTTTCAGAAGAGCTTAAACTAGGTGGTACATGAGTCTACTGTCCTTTGGATGAACATGACATTGTTTTGAGGGGAAGGTATCTTCACCTAAGATACTATGACATCAAGTCCTTGAAATTTATGTGTGTCCAATGAATGTGACGTTGTCTTGGGGGAATGTATCTTCACCTAAGATATGATGACATCAAGTCCTTGAAATTTCTGTATGTCCATGAGATCACCATATGTAGCAGGCACTCTTTGTTTATGGAAATTCATCTCAGTCATGGTTTTCTGACTCTAGAGTGGTTCCTGGCATGTGGTCGATTGTTGAATTAATTTCCCTGGGCTTCATTTGTCCTGTTGATAAAATGGGAGGATAGTTTTTTGCCCTGGTAATCTCCCTGGGTAATGGTAAAAAGCAAATGAGATGATTATATATTGTGGATGCTTCATAAATTGAACATAAACTTAGTTATGGTTTGCTTTCATCTCTTAATAAGGATTTACCATATAGTACTTGATAAAAAAGTTCTTTTCTTCTATCTGAAACTTTCTTCATTTTATATTTTCTAGATTTAATGGAGAACAGTGAAACTCTCAGCTCTACTTTATCTGTGAACCTTTTTGATGGTTATCTGATAAAACCTTATTGATGAATACATAAGAGGAGGTGGTATTTTTAATTCTTGTGGATTAGTAGCATTTTATTCTTCTTCTACTGGTTGAAGCAGCACAGTGTGATAAAAAAGAAGACAAACTTTGCATTCACATCCCTAGTTCTTTTTACTTAATGTCGCTAAGCCTTTGTCCATGTGTCAAATGCAGATAAAACCTAGGGTGCTTATATGAATTAAGGCCAATGCATATAAGCTAATTATCACAATGGTCTGTAGGAGTAGTTGCTCACAAAATGGTCATTTTTGTCATTGTCTTCATTGAGTGATTTCTTTCTTTTTTTTTTTTAAGTTTATTTGTTTATTTTGAGAGAGACAGAGAGAGAGGGAGGGAGAGAGAGAATCCCAATCAGTCTCTGCACTGCCAGCACAGAGCCTGATGTGGGCCTCGAGTCCACAAACTATGAGATCATGACCTGCCTCCAAATCAAGGCTTAACTGAATGAGCCACCCAGGCGCCCCGAGTGATTTCTTTCTTGAACATAGGATGTTTACTGTTCTAACATGTTATTGTCAGCCAGCTACTAACATATTAGGCGTATAAGCTGCTGCTTACCCTGTAGAATAAGAACAGATTACTAAAAATAAGCATATGAAGAAGGATTCATGGTAGCTGGCAGCATTTAGTTAAGTACCATTGTCTGGTGGCATTGTTTGTTCTCTATCAATCCTCCAGTGATCTATCCTTAAGGAGTGTTTTGTTTTTGTTTTTGAGTTTGATACGCTCAACCACGCTCAAGTTAATGCGACAATTAGAAGAGTTGGGCTGGTGGGGGGGGGGGGGTCGTATGGTGTGGAGTAACTACCAGATAATAGAAAAATCCCACTCGTAAGTAATCTTTAATCCACAGGATTTTTATAGCAAATGTTTGCATTTTTTTCTGCCCCACAGTACCCTGTGTACCTGCCATGCTGGATAAATAACAAGTTCTGATGAATTTGTACCTTGGTGTCATAGAAACAGTGCAAATCAAAGATTAAAATAGAGCACATGGTGATCAGGTTTCCTAGGGCAAATGGAAGCGTAGTGCTGAGGCAGTTACTCGTGTAATTCAGACCCAGCTTTGTTTTATGAAAATGGAAGCTTTATTTATTGAACATTTACTATGTGCTAAGCTCTATGCTAAACATTCTATATGTTTTATTGATGAATCTTAGAATATCCCTGTGAACTGCATGTGTTACTGTGTTGACTTCGGTAAAGTCAAGAGAGAATATTGAGACTTGGAAAGATTAAGTATCTTGCCCAGTATTACACATGCAGTGACAGAAACAGCACTGAAACTGGACTCTCTTTGACACTACAATCTGCGATTTCTTCTCCTCTGGGTAGTCTCAATCAGTCATACCTTTGCCAGAGGTATTAGGCATCTTATATTTCAGCTTTGGTGGTAAAATCTTGACTAGTCAGGTGAAATAAGACGCTGCAAAAGAAACATGCAAAAAGTGTTTTCCTTTGCCTGTTAAAATGTTGCGCTACCGCTTTTGGTAAGAGAATAACGAGAGTAAGGTTTTATATAGGAAGACCAGCTAGGTTGAAGACCAACAAACAGCAGTTTAGCTCAAGTTTCTGGAAGTTTGAGCTGAAAATAAAGGTTAAATGGCATGAAAAATTAAGTGTGGGTGTTCTAAATAGATCTACTAGAATCTTCCTGAACAGAGGCTGGGAATTCCATAGAATGCAAGGTTAGCATTTTTGCCTGGGTGTCCTTCTCACGTGTATTTAATTTATAGAATAATTTTTGCTTTAGCCTGGACTGTTGGTAACATCGGAAAGCATAGTTTAAACACCCTTACCTGGGGAGCTCTGACTTCCATGTACCTGACTTCATATTCATCCAGCTTCTTTTTTCTTTTTTTTTCTTTTTTTTTAACTTTTTAAATGTTTATTTTAGAGAGAGAGAGAGAGAGAGAGCGAGCGCGAGAGCGCGTGAGTGGAGGAGGGGCAGAGAGAGGGAGACACAGAATCCGAAGCAGCCTCCAGGCTCTGAGCTGTCACCACAGAGACTGACGTGGGGCTCGAACCCCAAGCTGTGAGATCATGACCTGAGCTGAAGTTGGACGCTTAACCGACTGAGCCACCCAGGCGCCCCATCCAGTTTCTTAAAGTATGATCTACAGAATGTTCCAAACCCACATAGTAGAGGAGCTAAAATTTATTCCGAAAAAGTTCCTTGCCTGAGAATTAAAAGCTATAGCTGTATAGGCTCGTATATGCTCTGACCCCAGGTATACCAGAGTGAATAATTTATTTTCTCCTGTGGAGAATTTTTTAGATGTCTTTAAAGTATATGAAAGGAATTATTGATCTCCAAAGCATATTAAAATTGTTAAGATTTCAAAAATATTAATTACTATCCATAAGAAAGAGATCTGAGAGTGTTAATTTTAGACACACTGACTGTTGTGCCCAGTAGTCTGTTTGTAAAATCCTATTTGTGAAACCCTAATGTGTAATTTCAGGAATGTGGCTTTTAAGTAGAATATGGTGAGTACATTATTTTAAGAAGGAATGACCATTGTTTTAATTGTATTAGTGTCTGCTCTCAGTTTCTCAGAGGTGACTAGAATTAGAATAGCAGACATAGCAAATAATCCTGAAACATCATTGTAGGTAAGCTCCAGACCTGTCGAATTTTGTGTCCCTCAGATTAGTGACTAAGCTGGAGTGGAAGGGAAGGTGGCAAGGAATGAGGATGTCGGGGGTAGGGAGGCTGGGTGGTGTGGCCGGTCAGAGGTTTTGAAGTCACAGAACACAAGGAGATTGCAGACCACTTTTGAGATGTGTTTTTTGCGAACCTCCTCTACCATCTGTTTTCACTGAGATAGTGAAATATTTGCGGTACATTAGTGACAAAAGCTGCTTAGGTTTATGTCACTAATGTACCGCAAATATTTTCTTTTAACAAATCAGTGATTTCTACTGGTGATTTGAAATCCCTAGGTAAATTGATCACTAGACTGCTTGGTTGCTTGACAGGCTCAGCTGTCCTGCTTACTTACCGGAACAGTGGGGATGGTTTGTAACCTTCCTGTTCAAAAATAAAATTGTATGTGTGTATTGGGGGTGTTGGTAAGAATCACACTTTATTTTTTCTGGCCCTGTGAAACCTACCAGGACCCAGAGCTGCATGAGCATTCCCTTAGCTCATGGGTTCTCGGTAGGAGCTCCCTCGGAGGGGCGGGGGGGTGGGGGGGGGTGGGGGAAGGGTGGGGAACAGGACAGGACTTGGTTGTGACAGCAGGAAGGCTGGATGGAAAAAAAAACACCTCTGTGTGTAAAGCATACATACACACACAGATACTAATGTACAATATATAAATGGATACACATTTTCAGTATTAAAATTTCACGGAAGGGTAATTAGGAAAAAAAATGTCTAAAAAAGCTCTGATGGGGGTGGGAGGCAATAATGAAAAGAATTAAGAAACACTGCCTTAGCTCTGTCCAGGTAAAGAAGAGTAGATGATGGTATCATTGTAACAGAGAGAAGAGAAAGAAAAAGTTACGTTAAAACAACTTCCCTGTTGTTTATAAAGTTGGAATACTTGAAAGGGAAGTAAGTAATAACAGAAGTTGGGATGTTGGGGGTGGAAAGGTTAGACCACTTCTGTGGGAGTAGAGGTGGCATTGGATATTAGCCTGCTCTAGCAAGTGTTGATGTGGGTGTGTCTCTTAGGAAATTAATAAAGTTGGTGCAGTCTGCCTTGTGTCTCCTTAAGGGCTTTCTGCTTTTCTCTCTTGCCTGCTAATAAAAACTACATTTAGCTCGCTGTTTAAGGGGAAAGCTTGTTTTAAGGCAGTTTACACTAAGATAAAAATTACCAGTGATAAATGAATGTTATTATTTTCCAGGGCACTTGGATTTACACAGGGGCCACCCTCAAATGTAAAAAAGTAGTAGATGCTTATATACTAACACTTTAGATTAGTGCTTCCCAAGCCTGGACCTTGAAGCAATGATTCACTGGATGTGTAAGAGCACATACGTATCAAGAATTATCTTTAGACATAATAAAGAGTGTCTCACAAATTCAGGTACTACTGTTTTTTCACTGCATATGTCACTATAATGAATAAAATATAGACTAAAAGTATTACTAAATTTATAATACTTTGTTATTATGTGTTTTCTCAAGCCACAAATACTGAAAAGTATTGCTGTTCCCATATGCGGATCCTTATCCTGAACCTGAGAACCTCTGAACTAGCTCTATTGGAAGGTCACTACACCTGTCATGCGAATGGAATCCCCCCCACCACCCCCAACCAGGTCATTATACACAGGAACCATAGTCAGAAAGGCTCCTACATATGGCTCCTTGAGAGTCTTGGGATTTGGGGGGGGGGGAACCCCTGGAGTAAAATATTTGGCATAGAACAGTATTGATTGATGCTTGTTGCCTTTTTTGTTCATGTACCACAGGCAAACATTGCTTCCAAGTGATTTGTCAGTTGTTGAGAATGATTCACTGCCACTTTAAGTCTCCTTAATTTTTAAACTTTTGTTATCAGAGTCTCCTTAGATAATGATTGGCCCTGACAAACCTGTTGTTTCTCACCCCAGAGCAAGTTCTTCTTTGGTTTTAGCCTTCTCCACCCTGGGGTAGTGACTGCTGTTTCTCAGTTGTCCCATGTCATGCCCTTCACATTCTTTGTCTTAGATGTCTAAAGAAATGCTTTTTCGCTATTGATGTACATCTTTTTTTTTTTTTTTTTGGTAGGAATTTGAGTAAGAACAAGATGCTAAAAGCCTTAAAACAGTTTTTTCCTTTAAAGAAATAATACATGCCCTCTCTAACCTTATTTACCCTGTACCCTACACAGATAAACCAAAGATCACACAACACTTCAAACTAGGTTGCATTGTAACGAATTCCACTATTAGCACAGTTCAAATTAATTAAATTTTACTTTACTTTGGTTACAAAGGACTAAAAGCCACTTAGGAACTTAATGTCTCTTTGTGAATCTCATTACTAGAGTGAGGTTTTTAAAACACAGTTTGATCTTTGGTTGCCATAGGAGATTAAAAAGGCTCTTATTGTATTCCATTTGAATGCAGGTTTTATGTTGAGGGATTTTTTGAGGTTTGATGATTTTTTTCTTTATTTTTGCTAATTTATTGAGTTTTCTATACCTGTATTGAAATTGATGTATAATAAACTGCAAGTATTTAAAGCACACATTTTGATGAGTTTTGATACATGTACACAACTATGAAATCATCTTCACAATGAAGATCCCAGAGTTTCCTTGTGACACTGTAATCCCTCCT
The DNA here is from genome assembly GCF_028749965.1 of Puma concolor. Taxonomy (NCBI): domain Eukaryota; kingdom Metazoa; phylum Chordata; class Mammalia; order Carnivora; family Felidae; genus Puma; species Puma concolor. The sequence continues at coordinate 120,514,640 of NC_141668.1, forward strand.
TGCCCACCCCCTTGCCCCCAGGAGGTAATCATTGGTCTGCTGGTTTGTTTTCTGTCACTATAGAGAAGTTTGCATTTTCTAGAATTTCATATAAATAAAACTGTATGGTCTTCTTATCATCTGGCAGTGTTGATGTGCCTTTCCTTTTAGTTCTAGTTCAGACATCATAAGAGATCTTCTAGAAGAAGAGGAAGCCTGGGAAGCATTACATAAGTGAGTGTTCATCATCAAGAAGTAAGCATGTGCTTTGAGAAATTGTAATTCCACGCAGTTCATTTTCAAATAAAAGAGTATTTGTGCTTTCTGACCTAAGGAAGTAGTAATTCACACACGTTAAGGTAAAGATTTCTAGCTTGCTACTTGTTTCTATACATTTCTGCTTGGAAATGGAATCCCAGTGTAATAATTCTGGTCACTTGTCAGAAGTTGTTTTTCTAAAGACAAATTGTTCCAATGAGAAATTCACAGTTTAGCCTTAAGCACTGGCTCAGAGTGCTAAGAAAACTTTCAGTCCTTTCCTAGATGTTCCTGGTCATAAGACGTGTTTAGTGTAGAATAAATGCAGTTTGATTCCTTCTCCTTGTTAGCACTTAGGAATCTGTCTGGGAAATGGGAGTGGTGGAGGGGACTTGTTCCAGGTCCTGCTGATAAGTAAGGAGGAAAGGAACAGGGACAAGCATTAGATTTTCATTCATCTTCACCTGCAGGAGTGATGATCTGCAGTACAGCGGGGTGGCTTTGTTCCATTATAACTTCATGATTACCCTTCAATGGGCCCTCAAAACTGCCTGGCAGTTTTACTGTTTCTGTGATCATTTCTTTGTCCTGTTCCTCACAGGGATTATTTGAAACCTTGGCTCTTTGCAGTGGCTCCACCCCCAGTGGGAGATCTTTTCTCCTCCTTTGTAGAGAGAATAGAACCCACTGTATAGTAGTCCTCATCTTTCCAACACCAAACATATAAATCTGCTTATGTTTGCACACATTTTATTCCTCCTTTTATTAGGGCACCTGGGTAGTTCCCTCAGTTACGCATCCAACTCTTGATTTCAGCTCAGGTCATGATCTCATGGTTCCCGGGATCCATCCCCACGTTGGGCTCTGTGCTCATGATGCCAAGCCTGCTTGGGATTCTCATGCTCCCTTTCTTTTTGCCCCTCTTTACTTTCTTCTTCTTCTTTTTCTTAAATGCATAAGGCAGAGTTGTTAACCAAGTGTTGGATGCCTGCCCCAGCATGCATAGAGTCCCTTGGGTTTTACCAAGGGGTTCTGTGTTATGTCGATTCCAGATGTTTAGGGAAACTCCCATTAGCTGACCACTAAACTCACCTAGCAGACATGTAAATGGCCACCCACACACAACCAAGAATGCATATTTACAGGGTTAGTTCAGAAAGTCACTAAACAACAGTAGCAAATAGCAATGTCAACAAACCTTGGGGAAGGAGAATCTGATTTCCAGAGTTGCCACAGTGGATCGTTTAAAATGTCCAGTTGTCAACAACAAAAAAATTGAAACATACAAAGAAACAAATGATGGCCTATACACAGGAGGAAGAAGCAACCAATAAAAATGTCCCTGAGGAAACTCAGACATTGGACTGTTCGATATTTAGATCAGCTGGTTTGAATATGTTCAAAGACCTAAAGGGAAGTATGACAAAGTGTCTCACCAAATAGAGAATACTCATAAAGAAATAGAAATTGTTTAGGGGCGCCTGGGTGGCGCAGTCAGTTAAGCGGCCGACTTCAGCCAGGTCACGATCTCGCGGTCCGTGAGTTCGAGCCCCGCGTCAGGCTCTGGGCTGATGGCTCAGAGCCTGGAGCCTGTTTCCGATTCTGTGTCTCCCTCTCTCTCTGCCCCTCCCCCGTTCAAGCTCTGTCTCTCTCTGTCCCCAAAAAAATAAATAAACGTTAAAAAAAAAATTAAAAAAAAAAAAAAGAAATTGTTTAGAAAAAAATAGTAATTCTGGAATTGAAAAGCATAGCAGCTAAAATAAATTCACTAATGAGATAACAGCAGATTTGAGCAGGTAGAAGAAAGAATCAGCAAACTTGAAGATAGATCAGTTGAGAGTACTTAGTCCAAGGAACAGAAAGGAAAACAGACGAGAATAATGTATGGTCTCAGAGACCAGTGAGACACTGTCAAGTATATCACATGCATAATGGGAGTCTTTATAATGAGAGGAGAAAGAGGCAGAAAGAATATGTATAGAAATAATGACTGAAAACTTATTAAATCCAATGTAAAGAAAAAAATTACACATCCAAGAAGCTCACAAGACTTCCCAAAGACAGAAAATTGTGAAAGAATCAAGAGAGAAGCAGCTCGTTCCAAGGAATTTGGTAATTTTTCATCAGAAACCATGTAGGCCAGAGGCAGTGGAAAGACATATTCAAAGTGCTAAGAGAAGAAGACCGCCAACCAAGAATTCTATATCTAGCAAAACTGTACTTCAAAAACGAAGGAAAAATCAAGACCTTAGAGAACCAAAAACTGAGGGAATTGGTTACTAGGAAATATGTCCTATAGTAAATATTACAGAGTCTTTCAGGCTGAAAGGAAAGGACACTAGACAATAACTTGAATCCATATGAAAAAATTTAGAGCACCAGTAAAGGTAAATATAAAAGTATAGGTTAATATAAAAGATGTAGTTTGTTGTTACTGTGTTATTTAAAAGAGAACTGTGCAAAGCAATAATTCTAAGTCTGTGTTGATAAACACAGTGTAATTTGTATGACAGTAGCAAAAAGGTGGGAGCAAGCAACAGAGCTATATATAGAAACAAAGTTGTGGAATACCTTTGAAGTTAGGGTGTTATTAATCTGAGCTAGGTTGTTATCAATTAATAGGTTAATTATAATCCCCAGGGCAACCACTAAGGAAGTAAATTTTAAAATACAGTAAAAGAAATGACAAAGGAATTAAATGATAAACTAGAAAATGACACAGAAGAAAGCAGTGATGAAGGAATAGAGGAACACAAGACATAAGACATAGAAACCAACAAAATGGCACACATAAATCCTATACATTGAGTATAAATGGATTAACTGTTTCAGTTAAAAGAGAATGGCAGAATGGATTTAAAAACAAACCATGATCCAAGTATACACTGTCTACCAAAGATACACTTTACATTCAAAGACACAAATAAGTTAAAAAGCATAGAAAAAGATATGCCAACAGTCTGGTGTAGCCATAATAATATCAGACAAAATAGACTTTCAGACAAAGATTGTTACTGGAGACAGAGAGAGACATTTTATTATAAAAAAGTCAATACACCACGAAGACATTATTATAAGTATATACACACCTAATGACAGAGCCCCAAATATATGAAGCAAAAAAGATAAAAACAAAAAAGCCCTTAGAGTTAGATGAGAAAAATGGCGGGAAAGGTAAACCACCTAAGAGCAATAGGAGCCAAAGCTCATCAAATAATTATCGTGGGTGGCCCTTGCTTCGCTCTGTCCTTTTTGGTTGGGGAGCCAAACAGGCTAAAGGCAAAGTGAGCCTGTGGGTGTTTCTTTTTTCTATCAGGTTTATTGAGGTTTGATAATAAAAATCGCCGGTTTTAGGTGTTCAGTTCTATGAGTTTTGATAAACATTTATAGCAATGTAGCCACTATTTACAGTTGATATATAGTGTATTTCCATCACACCAAAACATTGTCTGGTACCCTTTTGTATTCAGTCTCCTTCCTGGTTCCTGCAACCACTGATTTGCCTTCTGTCCCAGCAGTTTTTTCTTTTTCCAGTATGTTCTGTAAATGGAACCGAATAATAACGTAGTTGTTTGTGTCTAGCTTCTTTCAGTTAGCATAACCCTTTTCAGAATTATCCATATTTTTCATCTATCAGTAGTTCCTTTTCATTGCTGACTGGTATTCCTTTGTAAGATTGTACCACATTCAAAAGCTGATGGGCACTTGGGTGGTTTCCAGATTTGGGGGATCATGAATAAAACTGCTGTAAGCTTTTGAGTGCGGTTTTTTATGTGGATGTAAGTTTTCATTTCTCTTGGGTAAATACCTTAGCGTGACTGGCATTAGTGCATCATATACCAAGTCTATGTTCAACTGATAAGAAACTGCCCAGCTGTTTTCCACCAGGAGTGAGAGTTCTGGTTGCTCTGTATCTTGGCCAGTACTTGATGATGATGTTTTTTTAAAAAGCCATTTTAATAGATCTATAGCAGTATTTCATTGTCATTTGAATTTGCATTTCTGTAAAGGTTAATGAACTTCCTTCCACATGCATGTTTGCCATCCCTGTCTTTTGATGAGATGCTTCCTCACATTTTCTGCCCATTTTGTAAATTGGGTGGTTTTTTACTTTTGAAATTTCTGACTTTTTTGTCAGAAATGTATTTTGCAAATATTTTCTTCCACTTTGTGACTTGCCTTTTCATTTTCCTGATAGTGTTTTTCAAAGAGCAGTTTTAAATTTTGATGAAATCTAATTTAATCATTTTTTTTCTTTTATATTTTGTGCTTGTTATGTCCTACCTAGGAAATCTTTACCTAACCCAATGGTTTTCAATTATGTTCTGGAAATTTTAGGGTTTATATTTAGGTCTATAATCTATTTCAAGTTAATTAAAAAAAAATTTTTTTAATGTTTTATTTATTTTTGAGAGAGATAGACAGAGTGCGAGTGGGGGAAGGTCAGAGAGAGAGGGAGACACAGAATCTGAAGCAGGCTCCAGGCCTGACATAGGGCTCGAACTCGCAAACCGGGAGATCATGACCTGAGCCAAAGTCGACGCTTAACTGACTGAGCCACCCAGGAGCCCCTATTTCAAGTTAATTTTTATAAATGATGCACAATAAGCATTGAGGTTCAATTTTTCTTCTTTACATGTGGGTTTCCATTTTCTCTAGCTTTATTTATTGAAGAAACTATCCTTTCTCGATTTAATAACTGTGGTGCCTTTATCAAAAGTCAATTGAATATATATGTGTGGGTCTATTTCAGGAATCACTGTTCTGTTCTGTTGATCTATATGTTTGTCTTTTCACCAACAACACCTTGTCTTCATTGCTGCAGTTTTATAATGAAGGACATTTTGGTTGCTTCCAGGTTTTGGCAATTATGAATAAAGTGCTGTTTATTATTATATTTTAATAAAAAGAAAGTGCAGGGTTTTGTGTGGACATAAGTTTTCAGTGCAGTTGGGAAAATACCAAGGAGTGTAATCGCTGGATTTGTATGTAAGACTATATTTAGTTTTGTGAGAAAATGCCAAGCTTTCTTCTAGAATGGCTGTGCCGTTTTGCATTCCTACCAGCAGTGAATGAGAATTTTTCTTGTTCCTTATCCTTATCAGCATTTATCATGGTCAGTATAAATTTTTCTTCCTTAGAATTGTTTTGGCTATTCTAGCTTTATTGATGGGAAGTGGAGCTGAGGCTCCCCTGTCCCTAAGGGAGATGAAAGTCTGTCTGTACCAGTCTGGATGTACTGCTGAACTTTGGGAAGGGATTTGATGGCTCTGCTGGATATAAGTACCAGATTCACCATCCTGCCCTGTCCTGTGCAGAAAGGACGTGCCTGAGTTCATTTTGTGGGGTTTGGATAAGGTTCACCATGGGGAAGCTAATGTGACCTTGTAGGTGGGGTCCTTTGGGCTAATTCATTGTACTATTGTTGTTTTTAAATTTGAATGTATGTGGGAATTGATGTGTTGTGTACTTATAGTTCCCCATCCGGTAAGTGCCAGAGCAAATTCTCTGATAAGGAAGAGGCACACACAGACAAGTGCTAATACCCTTGCATTCCCACAACCCTAATGACCCCTCAGAGCTACAAGTCTTTATGACTAATGATTTTCCTGATTGGAGCCTCTGACAAAGGGAGGCGGCCTTCAGCTAGAGGCACCCTTTGGGATATTGGAGTTGTGTCCAGCCTCACATAGCTACCAGCTATACACCTTCTGAAAAACAGCTCTTTGCTTGCTACTAGGTTCTTGTCATCAAAACTGAATGGCCTGGGCGCCTGAGTGGCTCAGTCGGTTAAGTGCCTGACTCTTAATTTCGGCTGAGGTCATGATCTCACCCCACATCAGGCTCTGCACTGACAGTGTGGAGCCTGCTTGGGATTATTTCTCTCCCTCTCTCTTGTGATCTCTCTTTCTCTCAAAACAAATAAATGAACTTAAAAAAAACAACAACAACAACAACAACAACTGAATGGCCTGGTCCATGGAGGCTCTTATGGACTGAATTGTGTTCCCCTAAAATTCATATGTTGAAGCCCTAACCTCCAATGTGACTGTGTTTGGAGATGGAGCCTTTAAAGACTCCAGGTAACTAAGGTTGAACACATCATAAACATGATCATGAAGGCCACAGATTGGCAGATCCCCCGTGTTGAGACTAACAAGCCTGACAGGTGCTAACTGAACCATCTAGGTTACTCATGAACATATCAATAATAAGAGCCCATTCTCCAAAGAGAATGCCTGGAATCAATAATGGGCTGATGGTCAAGGGATTCACTCGACCTTTTATCCTCCCTATAATCCACAGGCGTCTAATGTTGAAATGGCCTCCTTTAAAAATACCAACTCCCTCACCTTCTCCTGGTCCACACAACTTAGTAAGGAAGTTTGGTCACTGAATGCTGCTGTCCCCAGAAAGGAATTATCTTTGGGTCGCTTTCTGGGTAATGATTAGGGCAAAAAGCATGTTGGGGTTATATTGACCTATTTCAGAAACCCAGGGTTCCTCAGCTATTCCTAGGCATGATGCTTTTTTCTTTCTCCTAATGGCAACCATATACTGGCCAGATTGGTACACCCTCTGGGTGGCAGCTTGGCCAAGAGGGGTCCTAGAGAATTCAGACTTAATTCTGGTTAAGCTTGTTGGATTCACTTGCTGGAATGCCGTGGTTCTAGGTCAGGGCATCTGGCCTACTGTCTGCCACATACATATCCTGGTTGTGGTTCTTTCTGTGTTATAAGAATTGAGTTGCGACAGACTATATGGCCCTCAGAGCCCCAAATATCTGGTCATTTACACAGAAAGTTTGCCAACCCCTGTCCTAAATCAAAAATAGTAAGCACTTGTCTTGGTATACGACCCACCGAGTCTTCTTGCTCTGGCCCACATGGGTCAAAGTGGGGAACATAATGAGTCTCTGAAAAGTTTAATGAAAATGTTCTTATTCCTCTTAAGCTTGACTCTTCCTGGTCAAAGGACTGTGTGTGGTAGGGGATTAGTGGAGAAAAGGTAAAGTTACAGCTAAGAAAAAGGAACATGCTAATTTTGTGGAGGTGGAGAAAGCAGCAGCGTTGACACCTGGGGAGGAACCTCTTAGACTCTGGGAGGTACCATGAGGGAGGGACAATAATGACCTTTGTCTTTCAGAGCCACCCATTAAACATCTCTCCATGTATGTTCTCCAGCTTTTCCCTAGAGCCTTTATCATATTAATCAGTTGGTTAAAGTTTCCAACATGTGAGTCTTTCTGTTGGTTACTTTATCTCTTGACGATGGACTTATTGTTTTTTTTTCTTTGTGCATTTGTACATTTTGCATGGATGCTAGACATACTGTGAAGGGCCGTAGATACTGAGTTAAAATAGTGTTTCCACATGGAAACAGGCTTGCTTCTTCTGTCAGGCCATTAGTGTGGGGAGTTGACCCAGGTTGGAATTCCCTTGTTCCTAACATGACCTTCAGTGGATATCAGAGGCATCAAGATCTTCAACAAGTGGGCTACTTTTACCTTGCGCTTAGTGTGGGGGCTGGGTTGTAGAAAGGTTTTGTTCACTGCTTTTGTTTCCATTGACCTTTCAGCCTTGTCTGCATGCCTGCCTCCCAGAAGGGCCTCTCTCCATGCCCATACCTCTCCCTCAGCAGTTTACTGTTACTCCCTAATACTTGGTGCTTGGCTCCTGGTGGGGGCCCGCTGGAGCTCTCTCTTTCTTGTTCCAGCTGTGGTCTCTGGCAGGCCTCTGGCAGGCCCCATGTGCCTGGATCTTGTGGGCGGAGCTTTCTCTGCCCACCCCCTCTCCCTCCCATGGTTGTCAGACTGCCTTGACCCAGGCTCTGCTTGGTGTTGAGAACATCAGCCTAAGATGATTTTCTGCCCTTCCTCCAGAGGTACAGGCTTTTATTTCTACCATTTCCTCGGCAGGAAAGTATCTTTGCCAGTGTTCTTGCAATTGATTTCCTGTCCTTCAGTGCAGGTTGATTTCCTGTCCTTCAATGCTGATTGATTTTACCTCCGCTCCTCCTCCAGAGACCTTAGATCTTTGCCTGATTGCCATGGGCCATTCAGTTTCCCTCAGCAACTGAAAGCTTTCACTTCATAGAAGAGAACAATCCCAGGAAGAGGTAGGGCTTTCTGCCTGACCCCTGTCTCCACATTCACCAGCTTTATCCATTGCCACCAAAGTGGGCTGTCCTCAGTCTCCTGCCCTGCTCCCAGTTTTTCTCATGAGCATTTGAGGGAGGCTCCTGGAAAAGAGCTTGCAAGTGCATGTGGCCTCTCCTTGTGTTAGGGCCTTTCAGTCCTAGCCCATAGTTCAGAATTCACTAAAATGTCAGCTGATAACCTCTTACCTGGTTGTACAACAGCCACCTTCCTCCGGTGCTGTGTCAAAAGTGAGAACTTGTGTGGCCCATCTCTCTTTGGTGGGGCTTATCTTTCTTTGGAATTTTGTTTTCTTGGTTGCCTTACAACCTCAGCTCTCAGGATTAGGAGAATGATTTCATTGTGCTCTGACTTTGCCTTGTTAGGATAGGAGCACTTTTTTTTTTTTTTTCCAGTTTCGTTCATGTTAAGCAAAGTGTAAAATTATTCTAGATTTTGATTCAGAAGAAAGGGGTTCAATTCCTGCCTCTGTCACTTACAGCCTGTGATCTTTGCTAAGTCAGTTATAAAATGTATTTAAAAATGCTAATAATTATTATTGTAATAGACTAGCCAGTGGAGCAGAGGACTGTGTGGAGGTTTAAATGAAACAGTGCACGTGAAAGCACATGTTAATTAGAAACTGCCGTGGAAGAATCATGATCGTTATTTTCTAAGGTGCTGTTTCCTTTTTTACATTTTCAGAAATGATCTTCAAGACGCAGAAATGAGTCCAAGGTTCAATCGTCGAACAAGATCAGATGAGAGTGCTGAGATCGAGCCGAGAAATAAACGGAATAGGAACTAGCGTGGGCTTTGCTGACGTTTCCAGTGTGGTGGGTGGAGTGTGCCCCTGTGGGTTGCCAGGCAGACTTCGTGTTCATAAATGCCCAAGTGAAGGGGTTAACTTCTCAATATGATAAGTAGCTGATTGTCATTCTTTTTTTTTTTTTTTTTGTCTTTCCTGGGAAAAAATAAGTTAACAGAACATCCTCACTTGGTTAGTTAACCTCCTGTCTCTAAAACCTCTCTCTGTAAAAATACATCCACACATCCGCCAGCTTTGCAGGTTCACAGACGTGTTGGCAAAGGAGTTTTGTGTGGTTTTGTTTCTAAATCAGGATGTCCTTAAGGCATTCTCCTCTTCCATGGAGAAACTAACTTGAGAAAATGATTCTTTTCAACCTCTTTGCCACAAGGAACAGCTGAAGAGTTAAGAGCCTCTGTATTTCTGGAAAAGCAGGATGTCATAAATCACCTCTTTTGTGAATGTCAGCTCCTAATGCCCGGATGCCAGCATGCCCATCACAGCAGTTACGTGATGGTCGTTGCCCAAGTTTAATGTAGTCGTTTGTTATTTGGAGTAGGGTGTTGGGTACTGGAACCTAAAGTCACGAACAGTAACTTTGAAACATCAAGCATATACTTCAGAAATGGCACTTCAAAATGATGTTAGTCTTTATTTTTTTTTTTCACTTGGATAAATCAAATTTTTAACACTCTGAATCCCAGCTATTAATCAAAAAGAATGCAATAAATGGATTTTGTAAATGAATAGATTCTGTATCAATTTAAAATAATGCCCTGAAAACTGTCTTGTGAATAGTTGAGCACAAGCTACAAATCATTGGAAGGGCTTGGTCAGAAATTGTTGTCTCTGCAAAATGTCCACCAGACCAGTTCCCAGTTCCTTCCAGAGTTCCTAATGCCTCTCTTTGGCATCTCAGAGCCAGCCCTCCTGTCCCTTCCCTGCCCCCACATCACTGCCCAGCCCAAACACATCCGCTTTCAAATAACATGACAGTACACGTGCCAGTGTTAAGACAACAAATTTATGAATGTGCCAGAGACATTTGTGACTTCCCCTTTGCAAAGAATGTCTCCATTGACTTTGGCTTTTTGGTATGCTTTTGGGTTTCTGGATAATGTGTGGAGTCTCATTATGACTTAGAGTTCAGCGTTTTCACATTTAAATGGCCGTTTGTTTTCCTTTTGAGTTCTCGAGCTTCAAATGGTTATATAAGAATTTGTCATGGTCATGTCATCTGCTACATTATGAATGGTGCAGGGGTACCTGGGTAGCTCAGTCGGTTAAGCGTCCGCCTTCAGCTCGGGTCATGATCTCAAGGTCTGTGGGTTTGAGCCCCGCATCGGGCTCTGTGCTGGCAGCTCGGAACACGGAGCCTGTTTCAGATTCTGTGTCTCCCTCTCTCTCTGTCCCTCCCCTGCTCATGCTCTGTCTCTCTCTGTCTCAAAAATAAGTAAAAAAACATTAAAAAAAATTTTTTTTAATTATGAGTGGTGCATTAAGGAAACTAAAAGTAGCACCACTCACTAAATTGACCAGAGGATCTGATGTGAGGTCAGTGAGCAATATCAAGCAAAATAAGGTTTAACACTGATGTGATATTTATGTTACCAAATTGCCAGAAATTATGCTAAAATGAAAACTGTTTCATTAAAAATTGCACATCCACTATAAATTAAACTGGAAATAATCACTATTTTAATTGCAGCTATAAAAAGAAAACAAAACAAAAAAAACCCCAAAATCCAAACAAGTAAATTTGAACATCTAATCGGGATCAACATCAGGGATTCATGAATCAGGCAGCATCCCATCTACAAGTAGAAAGGAGCTCCAAGGAGCTGTACAAAATGGAATGTTTTTAAAGGCAGAAAGGAGGTGGGACAAGGAAGTCATTAGCAAAAGAAAATATAGGATGGTTTAGTCAAATTCCTTTTGGGGCAAGGGGAGGTGGTCTCTCATGCAGATCACCTCACTAGTGCTGATCAGGAAATTCCGGATTGGTTAAAGGTCACGTTCCTACAATGCAACTAAGTCTTAGTTGCTGTTGTGGGGGCAAGTGACTCCACCTTGGGTCTGTTGTTTCTTTTTCTTTATTTTTGACACAGCCAAAGGAGTCTGCAAGGGAGTGGTGAGACCTAAGTTAGGGAAATAGGCAAGTGACTATTCAGTAAATATTTGATTATCTTCTTAGGTAGCAGTTACTGTGCTGAGCACTGGGAAAACAGAGGTGACCAGAGGGCCATCTGAAATGATGGTTTTCAGTAGGGCAGGAAAGAAGATTTTGCCCCTAAGGGGCTTTTGCCAGTTTGTGGAGACATTTTTAGGTGTCACAACTGTGGGGTTAGAGGATTGCCCTTGGTATGAATGGATAGAGACCAAGGATGCTTCTGAACATCCTGCAACACACAGGGTAACCCCTGTGGCGTTTTTGCTCAAGCTGCCATAACAAAGTACCATGGACTGGGTGACTTACAAGGAAAAAAAGGTTTTTTCTGCCAGTTCATGGAGGGTAGCAGTCTAAGATGAAGTTGTCTTTAGGGTCAGTTTCTTCTCAGATCTCTTTCTGGGGCTTGTAGATGGCCACCTTCTTGTTGTGTCCTTAGATGATCTTTCCTCTTTGCACACATTTGTGTCATAATCTTCTAAGGACAGCAATCATGTTGGATCAGGGCTCATCCATGACACTTCACTGTACCTTAATTATCACTTTAAAAACCCTATTTCCAGGGGTGCCTGGGGGGCTCAGTTAAGTGTCTGACTCTAAATTTTGACTCAGGTCATGATCTCAAAGTTCGTGCGTTCAAGCCCTGTGTCGGGCTCCCACGGTGAGAGTGTGGAGCCTGCTTGGGATTCTCTCTCTCCCCCACTCTCTCATCCCAACCCCTGCTCATGCTCTCTCTCTCTCTCTCTCTCTCTCTCAAAAATAAATAAATAAACTTAAAAAAAAAAAAAAACCCTATTTCCAAATACATTCACATTCTGAGGTACCAGGAGTTACACTGTCAATATATTAATGGCAGGGTCCAGGAACACAGCTTAGCCCATGACACCTCCCAGTTAAGAATTAACTGGTCCATTAAAATTGTCAATGGTACCAAGATTGAGAAACCCTGGTGTAAAGGATCTCCCAAGTCTACTTGAAAAATGATTCCTAAAGGGCATTTACTGAGCTCTATCAGCACTTAGGATACATTTAATACTCATTATTGAAGGAAAGGTAATTTTATTTCCATTTGAGAATGTAGAACTTAGGTTAAGTGTTAGATCTAGGATTGAAACCAATAAGCTTTTGGTTCCAAAATTCATCTGTTAGTGAAAATGTGATCCTCACCACTGGCTATTTGTTAATTCTCTTTACCTCCTAACTCCCATCCAGGGTATTAACAGCTCCCATGAGTACGTCATCCCACAATGGCAGTGATGCTTTTGGTTTGGGATGGTGTAAGTGAGCTGCTGTGTACTTTAGAAAGGGACCTCCAGGTTGATCTCATCTGACAGACCATGCTTTTATCCTCTTATCCCTTTTCTCTTCTTTATACCCCTCATTGAGAGTCAGTGGTCTAGTTGAAAAAGTAATTAATACACATAAGACAATGTGAGTAGTATAGGGAGGGTAGTATATATTTAAGAAGTAACTCGTTGAAGAGGAGAGCAAGTCTCCCTAAAATGTGCCACTTTGGCATGTGGTAATTGAGCTGAACAATTGAGACCCTGCAGGCCCAAGAGAAACTTTTTGCCATTCCCTTAACTGTCTAAAAGAATTTAAACGAGGTCTTTCCCAGAGTTAGAGTTAATACCAAAGATAAATTTTATCTGAGTAACATATCTCATATAAACATCTAATTACATCTAAAACATATGCTTTTTCTTATTAACCTGTGAATTGCCTTCCTTGTCTTTGAACCCCCAGGCCCCTATCCCATTCCTTAGCTCATGATGACATATATACTTCATTTTACCTTTCTGTCTTTGAACCTCTCGTGTATGTGGGGTTCCCATACATACAAAATTAAACTTGATTTTCTTCTGCTAATGTATCTCATGTCAACTTAATTGTTAGCACCAGCTGGAAGAAACTTTGAAGGGTAGAGGAAAAATTTTCCTTCCCAGCATGGCAAAGATTCTGGTCAACAGGAATAAACAAGAGAGGTTTTGGAGACAAAAAATTTTTTTTCTTATGGCTCTCGGTCTGTAGAATGAGATGAAAACAATGATCTAGATTACTACACTGATGATTGCTGTGGTTAAACTCAAGAATTGAGTTTTCTTAGAACTGGGGAAAAGGCAGAAATGGTGGATTACAAAATTCTTAGCCTCTCTAAAAGAAAATAGCAATTCTTGAAATGAGACACAGTGTTTTCCTGTTATGTGTTTCTTTTTATTATAAAAGTAATTAGGAACATTAGAGGGGGGAACCAGCATAGCCATTGAATTCATGACCATTTTGATAACGTTTCTTTGGTTTTAGTCTTTGAACATATCAGATGTCTTTTGCAATAACCACTTGAGGTTATAAACAGGTCATGCTGGCACTAACACCTCCTGTTACTGGCTACCTACACTTGGGCCTTATGCGGGCATTTCCGCATCCCATTCCCCGTATGTCCAGGTATCCCTGGCCTCAGGCTACTGAGAATATAAGAGCAAGTCCATGCCTCAGTATGTTGCTGCTCTCCTGCCACATTCCTGCTGGGCATCTGTCAGTGGTCTCTGCACTGCTGGTCCTGCCAGAGAATCCCGACTTGCTGGGATGCCATGTACCAAGGCATCCCTCTACTCCTGTTGATTTCACTGATTCTCGGCCTTGCTGTGTTCTCTGCGGAAGCAATGAAAGTGTGTTCCCCCAGTCCGATAGTGTGCTGTCACCTGGACCCATTGTGTCCTTCATAAAAATTTTTCTGCTTCTCCCTCTTTCCTTACCCCCTTTTCTTTCTCCCTTTCCCCTTTATCTTCTCTTTCCTCTTTCCCTCCTCTGCCTTTCCTTGAGTATGATGACTGCGTGTCAGATAGTAGTGCAAAACAGACCCTGCCATAATGGGACTTGTAGGCCACAAGGGTAGACGGACATTAATTAATTATACAAATTACAATTGTGATAAGTAAAATAAAGCAGAGGTACATGGCCCTATGAAAATATGTAATAGGGGGATTTTGATTTTGCCTATAAGCTCTGTAGGAACTGAAAAATCAGTTCGAGGGGATAATGTTAATCACCATAGTCCTGCTTTGTCCTCTATGTCCTAATCCCCAGGAAACTGTGCAGGTACCTTCTGACTTTTTGGTCCAAATATTAAAATATTCATGGAGGGGCGCCTGGGTGGCGCAGTCGGTTAAGTGTCCGACTTCAGCCAGGTCACGATCTCGCGGTCCGTGAGTTCGAGCCCCGCGTCAGGCTCTGGGCTGATGGCTCAGAGCCTGGAGCCTGTTTCCGATTCTGTGTCTCCCTCTCTCTCTGCCCCTCCCCCGTTCATGCTCTGTCTCTCTCTGTCCCAAAAATAAATAAAAACGTTGAAAAAAAATTAAAAAAAAATATTCATGGAAGTCAACTTAAGCAAATATGTGCCTATGTGTCTACTAACTTCACGACTATGTCAGACAAGCCGGACAAGTCAGAATTGCATATGACTTAGCCAGGATTGACTCCACACACAGTGCTTTTGTCACTTCGCACAGAACACTTTCACAGTACATTATCAGTACTCTTGAGTGATTGTGTCATGAACCCATCTGGATCATGTGCCACCTTTGCACAGTCTTCTCTTCCTAGACATTTACATTACTGCCAGTTTTTCCCAATTATAAATAATAATAGAATTTTTTCCCTTCAGTTAGATTCCCAGAAATGGAATTATTGCAATACTATTAACAAAATCTATGGGCAGGTTGTTTTCACAACAGAGGACATTAAGATATTAAATTCTAAAGGGGATCTAGTCTGTGTTTTAAAATAATGGTCATTAAGAGATATATTGGAGCTCTTTGTGGGAATTTCACAGCAAGTGCAAAAACTTTCGTATGGCTTCTACTTCTATTAGCTGTCAAAGCTGATGGGTCCACAATTGATGGGGCCTGAGAAAAGATAATTCTGTAGGGTTATAAGCAAGCAGAAGGCCAAAGTACTTTGGGCACTCTAATACTGTTTTTAATAGGCTCCCTGAGGGGGATGGTTAGAGAACCCTTTTATTACATTTCACACCCAAGCAGGGTACATTTTCTGGCAAGATTCTAGAGCTGTCATTTTTCTAGTGCTGGCCAGAGAAGCGTCCAGCTGCTTTGGAGACAGATGAGCAGGTGACGCAGTTGGCAAAGTCTTACAAATGTCTTCACTTAAATGGGGCACCGGGTGGGCTCAGGAGTACCAGCAGGCAGGGGACTCTTTTTGGTCCCAGTATTGCAGCTTTGAAACTACAAGCTTCGTAAGTGAAACCCTGACTTCCACAGGGCATTGTTTATTACTTCCATTTCAGTTGCGTGAGAACGGCATTACAACCTTGAATGGATTTTACAGGTTTTTTTTTTTTTTTTTTTGTGCACCATTTAGAGTAGCCCTGACTTTTCCATGCTGAACAGCATGTCTGAACTGCAGAATGCACTTCTGGGTAACCTCACATTCATAGTCGAATGAAGCTGTTAAATATAACAGTTTGAGTTCTAAAGAATACCTGCTGAAAACTTTCTTATTTGGCAGCATTAGTTTCTGAAACCGTGACTTCTGTATAGAGCAGTTTATATCATGTTTTCAATTCATGGCATGGAGTTATCTAAACAAGCTAAAAGCTTGAAGGAGGAGGTAGACTATGTGAAGCTGGCATCTTACGCACCTTGTCACAGTTTTACAGAAATACAGGCTTTATAGAGACCCATTTTGCCTCAATCTGTTTCAGAATCATATGGTTTGGACTATTGCTGATTTCTATTCAGAAGTGGAGAAGAGATGAGGAAAAGTTTCTCGAAGTCTTACCTTGGTCAGGCTGGGATTTTTTTCTTGCGAAGTTAAAAATGGATTGGTGATGAATTATGGGATAGTTATGTTTAAATTTTCATGTTTCTCATGCAAGATATTAGATTGAGAGACCCAGGCTGCACTCCATTAAATTTCAATAGGCCAACAGCACTTATTAAAGGATGTTCTTTAGGAAGAATGTCCTAGAACCCAGGGAGGAGTGAGACGCCAAAGGGAGTCTTGAGCCAAGAAATTGGTAAACACATTGGCAAATCTAAGTAAAGACAGACCAAAAGAAAAACCTAATGGGCCATAGTCAAAACAAGTTGGAATTAAAGTGTTACACAGTAACTTGGCCTGTGGGAAAGTGAGGCCAGAATAATTATTAAAGATATTCTGAGGCCCTTAGTAGTTGTTTGGGAGACACTGACCTATATTACATTTTAAGCCAAGGGTCCATCTCCGATTTTTAGGGGTAACTATTTGTAAATAGAAACAATGTAGTATTTTTCAAGTCAGACAATAGGATTAAGGAGAACTTGGTATCAAACTACTACCGGGCAGAAAAGAAAGTTAAAAAAAAACTACAAAAAAGTGTGGTAAAAACATAAGACAAGATGGTCCAAAAGGCCAAATATACCAAGAGTCCCTACATATAAATGACTGAACTTAGTAATAGCTAATGTTTATTACATAGTGTGTCTTGTTTGCCAGGCACTTTTCTAAGGGCTTTGTCAGTGTTAACTCAGTCATTACAACAGTAAAGCCTTATAGATACAGAAACCGAGACTCAGGTCAAGACTTCTTCCAAGAATACACATGCAGTATTTACGACAGATTATTCTACACCTTCAACTCCTCAAATGTATTTCAAAAAGCCCAAATTTCTTAGAGAAATTGGACTTGACGTGACTTATACTGCCCTTGCTGATCTGATCCCTGTCTACTGTCCCGCCATTTGCTGGTCTCTAGCCACCCAGACCTTGCAGTCACTACACCAACACACTAGGCTTGTTCCTGCTTCAGGGCCTTTACTGTGTCTCCTCAGCGTGGAATTATCTCCCGATCTTAACATGACTGCCTGCTTCTCATCAGTCAGCTGCACAAATGCTACCTCATCAAAGCGTTCCTGGACTTCTTTAAAATACTCCCTTCCTCCCACAAGTCCTTGTCTGTCCCAGACTCAGCTTTCTTTTCTTCATCCAAAGTTATTTGTTTTCCCCTACCAGAACGAGAGCTCTATGGGAGAAGGGACTGTCACATTTCCTACTGTGTCTCCTGTGCCTATAAGAGTGTCTGGTACACAGTAGGTGTTTGAAACTGTCAACAAAAAACGAAAAGCTGTTTGTGGTCTGTCTTCCCTGGCTGGAATGTGAGATCCCAGACCCTGTCTGTGTGGGGCTCACCTCCAGACCACCAGTGATCTGAACAGCATGGGAGCCCAGCACTAAAGAGGTATTGACTGAGTCCTTGCTGACAAGCAGAGAGATAAGTTAACTGGGTCAGGGGGCCATCCCAGCCATTCCTCCTTTCCTCAGCTCCTGTCTTCCTATCTGCATGGTCTTCAACTGTCCTGGAAGTGTTCAGTTCAATAGGATGAAAATCACACCAGTTAACATCATTTACGCGAACTGTTCATCACTTATTCCAAACCGTCATGACTCTCAGTAGCATCTCCATGTATCTTCACTTAGTTGTACAGTAATCTTTAATGTTGGCTTCTTTGATTACAACACTACATGCTTTTCTGACTTTATGAAGTTTGTTACTCTGGTGTGGACATACTCTTGAACCAAAAAAAATGTTATAAGGCACATCAGTGAGGACCTCAGCCATGGAAAGTATTTTCTATCTTTAAGTAATGCTTACGTAGAGTCTTATTTTTTGGGCCCAAACTTGATTTTGCTTTGAACCATATTGACCTGCATGTTGGACACACAAATCTTCACTTAAGACGGATAAAAAACTCCTAATGCTAAAAGCTATTACTCTGGCTTCCTGGGTGCCTTCAAGGATTTTGTTAATAGCTTTCCTTCTGGTTTGACAAATGATCCCAGAGTCTCTGTGTCATATTGAAATGTTCAGAACTACAATCTCTTTTCTCTGGAGTTTTTGTGACAAGAGCAGATGTTTTGTTCTGGAGACAAAGCTCTGTTCTGGGAGCATATATTGACTCACTCTCATCAGGAGACAGATGAAGGGGCGTCTGAAGGATTAATGTTTGTGATCATGAAAGAAAAAGAGGCCTGAGATTGTTTTAGGTTTCTTGTTCAACAAGAGGTCATAAAACTGGAGTTTGAAATCAACCTCCGAGCCTACCCAGTTCAATGGCATTGTGCTACAGATGGAAGTACTCAGTTGACAGAGAAAGAGTACTCTCCACATCACCCAGTGGAGGGACACAGTGAAAGTAAAAGCTGGAATTCTATCTGGGCAGATGAAGGGTTGGGTCCCAATGCCCTGTTAAAGCTGTTTGTAGCTCACTGTGGGATCTTGAGTGAGTCCTTTGGCTTTTTCATTTATGTTCTTTACCTGTAAAATGGGCCCACCAATTCCTGTCTTTCCCATTTTCTGGAGGAAAGTCCAGATCGGTATTACAGTAAGTTTTTGTGTCCAGTTATACATGGAATAGTGCTGGCCCTTTTATAGGAAGAGTAGCAGTATCCTCATACTGCCTGTAATTAATTTATTTAAGATTTTAATTATTTGTAAAGAATACATTCTCATGCTTCATTATTCATAAGGGACAAAAATCTCTCTGCTACCACCATTTTCTAGCTGTTGAGTTCCTCTCCCTGGAGCCAATCTCTCCCGGTGGATTTTTAAAAAATATTTTATGCACATAGAAGAAAATATGTAGTTCCCCTTTTTTTTCTCACAAACAGTAACATATAATATACACTGTTCTGTACCTTGCTTTTTTCCTCTGAACATTATATCTTTTTATATATCATTTAATCAAGTATCCTTTTTCTTTTTTAAGGCCGCATAGGATTGCATATATTGCCATTCCATAATGTCTGGATCAGCTCCCCATTAAGAGATGTTTAGATTTCTAATATTTTCCTTTTATAAATATTGCATGTGTGTGTGTGTGTGTGTGTGTGTGTGTGTGTGTGCTTATCTGTATGATAAATTCCTAAGGGTCCAGGGTTTTGATAGTTTATCCCCCTTTAATTCCTTCAGTTTAAATACTGCTTTCAACTTCTTCTTTCCAAATGAGTATAAACTCTGGCCCTTTGACTCAGAAGCTTAGGATCTGAGTTAAGGAAAAAAAGGCATGAATATGTGTCTGCATAATAAAAATATGGGACAGGGAGTTCTAAGACCACAACCTGGCAGGCTTTAAGAAGAGAATAGACGTGAAGGTGCTTGGAAATCTTGGATAGCTCACACTGTTACTTTAGGATGCCATGGTTCCCAGAGTGTCTGCTTCCCCTAAACAGGACTGACAGATCACAAAGGATCCCATAGAACCTGACCTTGTGAGCCCTTCATCTGGTTTGTCTCTATAAGTGCCAGAGTGGATGAAGTATGATAAAAATTAGTATAAAAATTGCAACAAAGATTTGTTGGATGAGTGAATATATTCTTAGGCTCCCGTGAATGTCTGGGTCAGCATGGAGCTTTCTCAGACCCTGCCCAGACCAGTGCCGGGGGCTTGTGCTATCAGTAAGAAGGCAGCACAAGTGGGTTATGCTGTATGGGGCCATGTTGATCAACACTGACCAAATCAAATGGAACTGTACACCAAAAAAAAAAAAAAAAGTAATTTTCCTGTATGATAAACACATACAAAACCACAACTACCAAGCAAACCATCAGTGAATGCTTTGCTGGGCTTCCCCTTCAAACAACTCCTGCCCCCGAGGGGAGGGGGAGCGATGTCACAACCCCAGGCTGTATCCCTAAACATTTCCACCTTCACCTGGGTGCTTACAAAGTTGGACACCATAATGCAATAATTAGGAAGTAGGATTACAATGTGTGAAAGAGGAACAGAGGTAAAGGCATTTGACTGAATTTAGGTTTAAGTATCTTGGTGATTAAGGCAAAAATGGGAACTGTGTAAGAAGGCATCATTCTCACTGGCTAAATCCTGTTGTTATTTGGTTTCCAAGTTCTCAGTTTCCTGTAGATATTACTTATGCATTGTCTTGTTTCCATCAAAGCAATGGGATTTGATAGTCATAGGTGGGGGGGTCTGCCATTGGTCTCCATCCCTCAGGCATGTCACCTGTCACAGAAGAGCTAAGATTAGAAAGTGTCCCCATTCCCTGGAGACAACTGTGTCTGTATTCTCACCTGATTCTCAGGACACTCCTTGTAAGCCCTGAGGCCGGCCTGGCTCTTCTGACCCTCCCTTCAGCCACTCATGCACCCGTCTACACCAGGATGCCTGATTGCGGTCTGGTAATGGTTGGGGGTTTTAGGAGTGATTAGGCACCATCAGGGTCAATGTCATCTCAGTCCATGTGCTGTCTACTTGGTTCCCCTGGAAGCTTGTGTGCACTTCTAAGTGGATGAATTACTACGCAGCACTTGTCATGAGTGTTTTCTCTGACAGCCAAAAACCATGCCTTTAACCTGTTGGATAATGTGATTCATTTTAAAAAATGAGGCTAGGAGCGCCTGGGTGGCTCAGTTGGTTAAGTGTCTGACTCTTGATTTCGGTTCAGGTCATGGTCTCACGTTTTGTAGGTTCGAGCCCCTCATCAGGCTCCGTGCTGGCCATGCGGAAACTGCTTGAGACTCTCTGTCTCCCTCTCTCCCTCTCTCTCTGCCCCTCCCCCTCTCATTCTCTCTCTCAAAATAAATAAACTTAAGCAACAAAATGAAATAAAACACAAAGGAAAAAAGTCTAGACCTCCAGCTTTCTAACCATATCAAGCTGGTGAGGAAGTCAAGTGTCATGATTTAGGCCTCTTTAGAGAGTCAGGAATGGGATGCTTAGGGCCCCCTGGAAAATGCCTGCTGCTCCGACCTTGCCCTACCCCCCAACCAGATCTCTGCCGTGAGAGCCCCTATGTCACAGTCGATCAGTTCGGGCTTTCCCAGAAGTGGATGCCAACACAGATTTAGATAGGCCAGAGGTTTATTGAGGAACACCCGTGAGGGATAATAGGGTGAGGGAACAAGACAAGGCAGGGAGAGCCTTCCGGCACCTGTAGGAGGAGGGAGGACAGGAGCAGGTTTGGGTAGGCAGAGCCTCAGACCACAGTGCAGAAATCACTCCCAGTCCCTCCCTGTGGACAGAGGGAGGCCAGGTCTGGACCCCAGCTCTACATTTAGTTCAGCACATTTATCTCAGGCCTCCTCCAGGTGCTGCTTTCCCCTAGCACGAGGAATACAAAGGCATATAAGGCACAATCCTTGCCCATGAGGAACTCCGCCTGGTAGTAGGGAAACCAGCCGGTTGGTGGATAATTAATTAGAATAGCATGCAGCAAATTCACAGAGAGCAATATGATTAGAATAATCCTGGGGACAAGGGGCGAGGCCTTCACAGAAGATATTTGGTGTTCTTTCTGTGTGCACCTAGGATGGTATGAACACCGTACCTCTGGTCTCCCATTAAGGAGACCTCCTAAAATTAAGGATGATGTTTTCAGCGCCTGGCACCAAAACAGAGGAAGGCAGCTGCTGAAGATCAGCATGCACACACCATTGTGGGCTGCTCCCCCCATTGCCTTGCCTCAGGAGCCCAGTCTCTTTCTCACCCGAAGAGAACTAACATGGACCCTGTGAGAAGGCCTCATGGGAGCCTCCACTGTCCTCTGTGGACAACCAGAGGCTTGAGAGGAGACTGACCTCCGGGGGTTGGAGGTATGTGCCTTTGTTCTGATCTGGGGCGGAAAGGGGGAGCTACAAGGAGAGGCCACTCTTCTTATAAATGGCCCCTGACCACCCGCCCACATTGGGCGTCCGAGAGAGGTGGAAAGTAGTCCCTCTGAGTGCATTCTGCTCACTTCCGTGGCACAGCTATCCCAAACCCCCCAAATGGGCTTTTTCTCTACTTCCTCAGGATGGGGGGACGTTCCCACTTCAGAGGCAGGAGTTGCTGTAGGAGACCTTGAATAAGACCCTTCAAGGTCTCAGCTTCCCCCATGGTGAAAGAACAGTGAAACGAGGCTTCCCGAGTTAAGCTCGGTCATCTGATGTCCTCCCTGATCTGGCATGTCCCAGCTGTGGGGCTGTTCTAGTTGGAGCCCAGAGGCTCCTCCCCCTCAGAAGGATGGAGGTCAGGGCCACTGAAGGCATTCCTAAGCTGGACACTCCTCATGTGTCCCTCCCTTCTGAAATGAGAGCTCACATCCAGTCCAGCTTCAAATGGAGGGGGGACCCCTGGTGTCAATGGATACCCCACTGGTCAGCAAAGGGAAAGAGAAGCTGTTTCCCACACAGCTTTCAGCCAGGAATGAAAGGTACTGGTTTCAGGTGCTTCAGAGGCAGGATAGAAAATATAGACTCTGAGACTGGACAGCTCTAAGGTGGGAAGAGTCTCTGAACCTTAAGATTGAGTGCACACAGTGGCTGGCTGTGGGGCTTAGTCAAGCCGGTGCCATCAGCTCTGAGACTGCCTGCATCCTGGTGACATACAATTTCCAGTCTGAGAGTCTTGCTTTGTTGCTGGGTGGGGAGTAATGGCTCCTGCTCTGTGAGGGACTGCTGGGAAGTTTCTTTGAGGCATCAGTAAGGCTGTTCTGAATCTGCCACCGCCCTACCTGGGGGCTCAGACAAGCCCAGTTGATGTCCATGGCTTCCATGGAGATTCTTAGAAGGATCAGAACCAACTTGTAGGAATCCTACCACTTGGAGACCAACTTTGTTTAACAGATTTTTTGAAAAACAATTCACCTAATGTATAATTCATTCGTTTAAAACATACTATTCAATGGCTTTTAGTATATGGAGAGTAGTGCAACCATTGACATAATTAATTTGAGAGCATTTTCATTTTCCCTTCACCCCTTATCTGTCACCTGCAACTCTCCCATCCTTCCCAGCAACAACTAATCTACCTTCTGTTTGTATATGTCCTTATTCTGTACATTTCATAGCAATGGAGTCATACCATATGTTGTCCTTTGTGTCTGACACTTAGCATAAGTTTTTCAGGCTATGTGCATGTTGTGATGAGTACCAGAACTTCATTTCTCTTTACTGCTAAGTAATATTCCATTGCATGTATTATTTATCCATCCATCAGCTGATGGATATTTGGGTTGTTTCTACTCATTTTGACCACTCTGAAATAATGTCCATTTGCATACAAGTTTTTATGTGAACATAGGTTTTTGTCTTGGATATTTATCTAGGAATGGAGTTTCAGGATCAGATGTTTAATATTTTGAGGAACTGTCAAACTATTTTCCAAAGTGACCAGCAGTGAATTAGGGTTCCAGTTTCTCCACATTCTTTGCAGTGTTTGTCATCATCTGTCTTTTCTATTATAGCGATGCTAGTGGATGTGAAGCGATATCTCATTGTGGTTTTGATGTACGTTTTCCCAATAGCTAATGATGTTGAGCATCATTTCATGTGCTTATTGGCCAATTCTGTGTCTTCTTTGGAAATTTGTCTATTCTGATCCTTTGCCCATTTTTAAATTGTTTTTCTAATCTTGAACTGTAAGTTAATTGTATAGTTTTTTAAAATTTCAATTTCTGATTGTGCATTGATAGCTTATAACGATAGAATTGATTTTTGAGATTGACCCTGTATCTTGCAACCTTGCTGAACTTACTAGTTTGATAGCTTTTTTTTTTTTATAAATTCCATTAGATTTTCTACATATAGAATCATGTGATCTTCTAATCAAGACAGTTTTATTTCTTCTTTTCCAATCTGGATTCCTTTTATTCTGAATATAAGTTCTCTATCGGATGTATGTATCAGGTTGGATACATTTGTTTCTGTTCCTAGTTTGCTGAGTTTTTTTTTATTTTATTAGGAATGGATATTGAATTTTGTCAAATGCTTTTTTTGGCTTATTAAATTTTTGAATTACGTAAATTGATTTTTGAAGGCTAAAACAAAAGTAGGAGAAACCCCACTTGATTATGATGTGTTATTATATACTGTTGTTTTAATAGACAAAATTTTTGTTTAGAATGTTTTGCATCTATTTTCAGGAGGGATATTGGTCTGTACTTTTCTTTTTCTTGTGATATATTATCTGGTTTTGGTATTAGGGTAATACTGGCCTTGTGCAGTGATTTGGGAACTATTTCCTCCTCTTCAATTTTCTGGAAAATTTTGTGTAGAATTGGTATTATTTTTTCCTAAAGCATTTAGTAGAATTCACCAGTGAAGTCATATGAGCCTGGAAATTTCTTTGTGTGTAGTTGTTAACCACATATTCCATTTCTTTACTAATGCATATAGGACTGTTCAGGTTACCTGTTCCTTCTTGAGTGAACTTTAGTAGCCTCAGAGAATCCATCCATTTCATCTGAATTGTCAGATTTATAGACAGAAAGTTGCTCATGTTTCCCTTGTTGTCCTTTTGTTTTCTGTTGAATCTGTAGTAATGTCATTTTTCTCATTACTAATGAGGGATTTACGTTTCCACAAATTGGGAATTTGTGCTTTCTTCCTCCTCATCAGACTGTTTAGAAGTTTATTAATTTTATTGGTATTCTCCAAGGACCAGATCTTGGTTTCATTGACTTTCTCCAATGTTTTGCTCTTTTCTATTTGATTGATTTCCACTCTGTTCTTTATTATTTCCTTTCTTCTGCCTATTTTGGGTTTAATTGCCTTTTTTTCTCCTGGTTGTTTCTTTTTTTAATTTAGTTTTAAAAAATTTTAATTCCAGGGGCGCCTGGGTGGCTCAGTCAGTTAAGCGTCCCACTTTGGCTCATGTCATGATCTTGCACTTTGTGGGTTCAAGCCCCACGTTGGGCTCTGTGCTGACAGCTTAGAGCCTAGAGCCTGCTTTGGATTCTGTGTCTCCCTTTCTCTCTCTGCTCCTCCCCAGCTCACACTCTGTCTCTCTCTGTCTCTCAAAAGTAAATAAAAATGTTAATTTTTTAAATTCCAGTATAGTTAACAGTTACATTAATTTTAGGTGTACAGTATAGTGATGCCACCAGCTTATATATTACTTAGTGCTAATCATGATAAGTGTACTCTTAATCCTCATCACCTATTTCACCCATCCTCTACCCACCACCCCTCTGGTAACCATCAGTTTGTTCTCTATAGTTAAGAGTCTATTTTTTGGTTTGTCTCCCTTTTTCTTTGTTCATTTGTTTTGTTTCTTAAATTCCACATATGAGTGAAACCATATGGTATTTGTTACTATCACTTCCTTTATGTCTGTTATTAGCTGCTTTATGTATTTGGATACTCCCATGTTGGGTGCATAAATATGTGCAGTTGTATCTTCTTGTTGAATGTCCCCTTTATGGTTTTATAGTGTACTTTTTTGTTTCTTGTTACAGTCTTCGTTTTTTTTTTTTAATTTTTATTGATTTATTTTGAGACAGAGTGTGTGTGCATGTGAGCAGGGGAGGGGCAGAGAGAGAGAGAGAGAGAGAGAGAGAGAGAGAGAGAGAGAATCCCAAGCATGCTCCTGGGTGCTTAATTCCATAACCATGAGAAATTCGGTCCTGAGCCGAAATTCTCAGAAAACATCAAGAAACATCAAGAAAACATCAAGAGTCTGATGTTTAACTGTTTAACCAACTGAGCCACCCAGGTGCTCTTTGTTAATAGTCTTTGTTTTAAAGTCTATTTTGTCTGGTATAAATATGACCATCCTGGCTTTCTTTTCATTTCTATTTGCATGATAAATGCTTTTCCATTCTTTCACTTTCAATTTGCAGATGTCTTTAGGTCTGAAATGAATCTCTTATCGGTAGCATATAGATGGATCTTATTTTTTTTAAGTTTTTATTTAAATTCTAGTTAAATACAGCATAATATTAGTTTCAGGTGTACAATTTAGTGACTCAAACTTTCATACAACACCTGGTGCTCATCACAGCAAGTGCCCTCCCTAATCCCTATCACGTATTTAACCCATCCCCCACCTATCTCCCCTCTGGTAATCATCAGTTTAATTCTGTATAATTTCTTGGTTTTCTAAGAGTCTGTTTCTTGGTTTTCCTCTCTCTTTTTTCCCCCTATGATTGTTTTATTTCTTAAATTGAGTGCAATCATTTGGTATTTGTCTTCCTCTGACTGACTTATTTTGCTTAGCATAATAGTCTCTAACTCCATCCATGTCATTGCAAATGGCAAGATTGCATTCTTTTTATGGCTGAATAATATTCCATTGTATGTATATATACCACATCTTTATCCATTCATCAGTGGGTGGACATTTGGGCTTTTTCCATAATTTGGCTATTGCTGATAATGCTGCTATCAACATTAGGGTGTATGCATACCTTCAAATTAGTATTTTTGTATTTTTTGGGTAAATACCTAGTAGAACAATTGCTGGATCATAGGGTAGTTCTATTTTTAACTCCTTGAGGAAACTCCATATTGTTTTCCAGAGTGGCTGTACCAGTTTGCATTCCCACCAACAGGGTAAGAGGGTTCCCCTTTCTCTGCATCCTCACTACTACCTGTTGTATTTTGTGTTGTTCATTTTACCCAGTCTGACTGGTGTGTGGTGATATCTCCTTGTAGTTTTGATTTGTATTTCCCTGATGATGAATTATGTTGAGCATCTTTTTGTGTGTCTGTTGGCCATCTATATGTCATTAGAAAAATGTCTGTTCATGTCTTCTGCTCATTTTTAACTGGACTGTTTGTTTTTGGGTGTTGAATTTTATGAATTATTTATATACATTGGATACTAATCCTTTATTGGATATGTTATTTGCAAATATCTTCTATTCTGTAGGTTGCCTTTTAATTTTGTTGATTGTTTCCTTCACTGTGCAAAAGCTTTCTGTTTTTATGTAGTCCTAATAGTTTATTTTTGCTTTTGTTGCCCTTGCCTCAGGTGACATATCTATTAAGTCATTACAGCCATTGTCAAAGAAGTTGCTCCCTGTGGTCTCCTCTAGGGTTTTAATGGTTGCCTATCTCACATTTAGGTCTTTCATCCATTTTGAATTTACTTTTGTTTATGGTATAAGAAAGTGGTCCAGTTTCCTTCTTTTTCATGTTGCTGTGCAGTTCTCCCAGCACCATTTGTTGAAGTGATTGTCTTTTTTCTACTGGATATTCTTTCCTGCTTTGTTGGAGCATTTAGTCCATTTACATTCAAAGTAATTATTGATAGGTATGTACTTATTGCCATTTTGTTACTTGTTTTGTGGTTGTTTCTGTAGTTTCTCTCTGTTCCTTTCTACTCTTGCTCTCTTCTCTCATGGTTTTTTGGCTTTCTTTAGTGATGTCATTAAATTCCTTTCTCTTTATTTTTTGCACATCTATTAATGGTTTTTGATTTGTGGTTACCATTAGGTTTGTGTATAACATCTTACCCATATTGTCTTCTGAGAAGCTTTCTTTGGTGGGTGGGGCCTGCAGTCAGACCAGATGTCTGCCCCCCAGCACACTGCTGGGGTTGCAGTTGGACTGGTGTATGTGGTGATCCTCCCCTCTCCTCAGGGCTGGAGTCACTTTGGAGTGGTGCTGGCCCCTGTCAAAACTGCTTGCATGCTGACAGGCTTCTGGCACCACTTCGGGTGGGCTCTGGCCGAGGGTGTATTAGAGGGAGCAGGAGAACACAGGGGCAGGGCATCTGGTGCCATCAAGTTCCACCAAGGTCTGCTGTGGGAGGGGACTTGCAACCACCCAAAACTCCTGCCAAAGTGGGCTGTGTCAGAGGGGGCAGATCCATAGAAGTGTGCAGGGCGTGTACTGTTAGCATTTTTAAGCCTTTTTTTAAGCCTTTTTTTTTTTTTTATTTGAGAGAGAGAGAGAGAGAGAGGGAGAATGTACATGTATGAGCAGAGGAGGGACAGAGAGAGAGAGAGAGGGAGACAATCCTAAGCAGGCTCCACACTTAGCCCAGAGCCCAATATGGGGCTTGATCTCATGACCCTGAGATCATGACCTGAGCCAAAACCAAGAGTCATATGCTCAACTGACTGAGCCACCCAGGTGCCCCTGATGTTGTATTTAAAGCTGTTAAAACTGTTTTGGAATAAAATTTGTAGATATAACTTCATAATATAGTAAATGAACAAAAGAGATCACAAATCTATATTTATATTAAATTCCAGTGCTTAAAAATCAATTGTTATATATTATTCGTGTATTATGTGTATACACATAGAAAACAAGAAAATACCCCAAAATGTAATTTCTGAATTTTGGTATTTTAGATGATTTTAATTTTCTTCTTTCTTTTCTACATTCCTAAATTGTCTCTAATGCCTCCATTGAGAATTCTGTGCATGTGTGTATGTGTCTATGTGTACATATATCATAGACGTACATGTATACACACATGGGGGGGTGGGGTAAGGAGGAACACAGAAGGTTTGGTTACAGGAGACAGAGGACAGAGGACACTTGCACCATAAGCCAGGCTCTGCTACAACTCTCCTATGAGCTTTAGGGCAAATCATTTTCCTTCTCTGGGCCTTAGTCTTCTTAGCCACAAAATGATCCATCCTGCTAGGACTTACTAAGAGCCAGGGACTGCTTTAAAGTGCGTATTGCCTCACTCGTTCTGCCCTTTTCATTTCTCCTCCCATGGCTTCCTTCAGAGCTAAATAAAGTGAAATATCTCCCAGAGCTCTCTGTAACTCCAGATGGGATGATATTTCTCTGCTGGTCTGTTTTTCTAGGTCAAGGAGGAGTAGGAAATTGTAGGGAATTTATAATGTTGAAGGAACATCTCCCTCAGCTGCTTCCTGCCAGGCTGGAGTGAGCAGTGAGCACAGCCTTGGTCAGGGGCCAAGGCATCGTTCACGATGCTACCATGCAGATCCCTACCCCCACTGCTGCCCCTCGCCAGCTGGTGCCATCTCCTGCTCACTTCCAGGACAGCTATTCGCAGCGTCCCCAGGCACCTCCCTGTTCGGCCAGATGTGAAAGCTCAGCTTGTTCCTGCTGCACAGTCTTTCCAGCTTCTGCATCTAAATAGTCAAGGGTGTTCGTTAGTCCTGCAGGCAGAGGACAGCAGGAATTGGCAAGGATAGGACTGGAGGCAGGCAAGGGAAGACCCATGCAGAGGCCACCCAGAGCACGTGCTGTACCCACAGTCCGAGAAGGTGAGGGGCCTGAGAACCATGACATGAATCAGGTGTATTTAACTAGAAACGAATGTTCTTTAGGATATTGGTATCTTTGAGTAATAAAAGCTGGTGTTTACTGGGCACTCAGTGTATGCCAGGCACTGTGCTACATTTTCATTTAAAGATTCTCACAGGTGCCATTTACAGATGAGGAAACTGAAGCACGGGGAAAGAGAAAATTACCATCAGTCTACCCCAGTGCTAATTCTCACAGGATACTGAAATGGGTGGGTGAAAAGCTAGGGCACAGAGCCCGGAGTGGCAGGGTTAAGATCTGAACCTGGGTTTGTCTGACTATAGTTCCTGCAGTCTTCACCAGCACATCTGGGGATTTTGACTTTTTTCTATGGGACCGAGTGGTAAAATTCGCACTAGTAGGTGGAAAGTACAGCGAGACATATTTGAACTCAACAGAAATAATATTTCAGTTTTCCACTATTGAAAATGGAATAGCCAGGCAGCCTTGACAGTGAGTTGACCATCAGTGGTTATAAATAAACCAAGCATTTGGCAGGGATACAGAGGAGACCCAGGTATTGATTAGATAATGTGTAACCCCAGGATCACAGAGTGAACTTTTTGGGGTCACTTAGAAAATGTGTGGGTACTGAGTGAAAAGAAGAAGGTGTCAGTCAAGGGAGATGTCCAAGATCTGAGAGAATAGCTGTGATGGTTGAAACATTAGGACCAGAGTCAAGGATCCTTGGTGCTGCCAAAGATGGCCTGTGAAGGGACAACAGGTGACATAGGTGTGAATGGGGCAGGTTTGGGACCAGGATCCTGGGAGTATACAGTCTTTGGGAATGCCTCACAAAAAGCCTGCACAGAAAATGATTCACATGTTCATGCTGACCTTCCCCTGAAGCCCAGTTGCAGGCTGACCTCCTCTGGGAGGCTTTCCCCACCACCTTAAATGAGAGCAGGCAGCTCCTGTCTCCTCGTGCATGGGCAGTAGGTTTCAGCAAAGAAGCACTGGACCAGGAGTCCGGGTATGTGGGTCCCACTTTGTCAAGTAACATGCTATGTGAACTTAGTATGTCAGTTACCTCCTCTGGGAATCAGGTTTTCTCACCATTTAAAAGAGGAGGCTGGAGCACACATACTCTGGGGTCTCTGTCAGTTTTCTATTTGGAGATGTTTCAATTCCAAAGGCCTTATTTTATTTTGTTTTATTTTATTTTATTTTGGTCTTTTGTTCTTGACCCTTCTTTTGGTTTTGAGTTTAGCAACCCAGTGCTTCCACATTGGCTAAAACACTGCTGGAGCTCATACCATGAACATTTGCCGAGTGACCACCAAACCCAGCACCGCTGGTTCCATTTTTAAGGGTGTGCCCTGAATTCCTCTGAAAGAGTATGAACTTCTTTCTTTTTTAAAGACATTTATTTATTTTGAGAGACAGAGAGTGAGCGGGTGAGGGGCAGAGAGAGACACATACACAGAATCCGAAACAGGCTCCACGCTCTGAGCTGTGAGCACAGAGCCTGACGTGGGGCTCGAACCCACGAACAATGAGATCATGACCTGAACCGAAGTCGACGCTTACTGACTGAGCCAGCCAGGCACCCCCCAGAGTATGAGCTTCTTGAGGGTAGGGATTGGACAGTCCCCCGGTCAGAACCCAGAGTTGGGGGATAAAGAACTCAGAGGGGGGCTAGGTAAAATAAGCCATCCTATATGCCAACACCAAGAAAGGAAAACACTGCTACTTTGCGAGTTCCTTGCAACACACTAGTTACCTTCAGCGCCAGTTAACTTACCCAGCCCAGGCTTCAACAACAACGTTGTTACGGCCAGCCAATCAGCAACAGCTTCTCACCAGAGACCGTGCTAACAGCCAATCAACAACAGCTTCACACCCATGTTGCTAACAGCCAATCGGCTACAGTCTCTACCGCGCTGCTGAAAGTCGGCCAATCAGCAACAGCTTCACTCCAGCGACCACGCAGGTGAACTGGAGGCGACAGAATCCGCAACAGCCACCCTTGTGTAACCGTGTTTCCACAGCTAAAAATGAATTAGTCTCTAAATGCTCCTTCTTCAGGGAGTCTGCCCTGAACTTCGTGCTTCCCCACACCTTCTTCCAGCAGCTCTTGTTTGCTTGGTGCGTGCTCCACGAGCATGGCTCTCCCTCTCTTAGCAAAGGGCTGGGCCTCTGGTGTGAGATACCCGCTGGCTGCCTCTTCCTGGAAGGAGGTCGTTCCCTAGATGAGGCAGTAGTCGGGCCCCCCCCCCCGTTAGCTCAGATCACTGTTGTAGCACCGCCCCTGGCACAGAGCACGAGCTCAGTGAGTAGCATCTGAATTACTAAACGCACTTCGGGCCCTCTGACTCGTGCTGAGGCTGAGGCCGGGGGGATAAGTTGCCAAAGTGCCACGAAGAAAGGTAGGAAACAGCCCATGGAAGGAAGTGCGCTCTTCCTGGGAGAGCAGCGTGGACTGGACTTGCAGGAGCTGGATCCGGACACAAGAAGGCTACGAGCATTCGGGCAAGAGGTGAGTAGCCCCTGTCTTCCAGCCTGCCTCCTGGAATGCTCCTCATCCTTCTAGCCCATCTCTGTCGATCACACAGCCCCGCCCCCCAACGCCTTGTTCATTCAGAAGAGGTCTGACTGAGGGTGTGGAAAACAAGCCAATCAAACGTGTTGGCTGGGAGGGACCTTGACGTTGACTGATAGAATCAAAATCCCTAAGCTATTCTGATATCTGAAACACCTTGCTGATGTAGAATCACGTCGCTTCTCTGGGCCTCCTGTGCTCCCGTGTAAGTGGAGGAGGGAACAGATGCCTACACTCTGGCCCTGGAGATCCTGATTTAAATTGGTCTGTAGTTGGGCCTGTGAGATGATCTTTTATGAAAGCTGTCCATATGATTTAGCTGGGGTTGGGGCCCAACTCCTGAGCTAAATTGGCCTCTGAGAGCATTTCCACTTGTGACTTTCCTGAGCCCTGTCCTCTCCGTTGGTGATGTTGGTGAAGGACAGAGGTGCAGTATGTGGAAAAACGAGGCAAGGTTCATGTTTTTAGTGGTGATAGCAGTTGTGGCTCCCATTGTTGGGCTCATATTCTCTGCTTGGTTCTTTTTTTTTTTTGAGAGAGAGAGCTTGAGTTGGGGGGGGGGGGGTTGGCAGAGGGAGAGGGAGAATCTTCAGCAGGCTCCACACCCAGCGTAGAGCCTAAAGTGGGGCTCAATCTCACAAACCATGAGATCATGATCTGAGCTGAATTCAAGAGTCGGATGCTTAATCAACTGAGCCACCCAGGTGCCCCACTGCTCCGTTCTTTGCACTCTGTTTTAATTAAATCTTCACAACACCCTTATCAATCAGTACCTTGATTGGTGCTTTAGAGATGAGGGAACTAAAGCTCAGAGAGTCATGATTTGACTTGCCCGATGTCACACAGCAAACTTACTGTGTTACTGTGTTTGCAATGTGGGGTTACTTGAGCATCTACTGAAGGGGAAGTCCACCTGTTTTTTGCTTTGGCTACGTACCATTGCTAGAGTATCGGGTTCTGCTTTCCTATAATTGGGGGACGTTGACAAGCTAGAGTGCTGTTGGATAAGTGAGGCGAGCCAGGCAGCTGAGAGGACCCTTATCATCACGTGTAGGACTATGAAGGATAACAGGCCGTAGCTTCAGCAGCAGAGACGGGAGGTGGGTGGGAGACCTGTCCTCAGTTGCATCATGGACTGTTGTGTGCAAGAAGGAAGAGTTGTGAAGCAAAGGGTCTGGCAGTCCTGGAGGCTAGCACTCACATAATAGCAGTGAACAATGACCTGGTTTGAACTTAGGTTTTTTTTTTTTTTAATGTTTATTTATTTTTGAGAGAGAGAGAGGCAGAGCATGAGTGGGGGAGGGGCAGAGAGAGAGGGAGACACAGAATCCGAAGCAGGCTCCAGGCTCTGAGCTGTCAGCACAGAGCCCGATGTGGGGCTCAAACTCATGGACTGCGAGATCATGACTTGAGCCCAAGTCGGACGCCCAACCGACTGAGCCACCCAGGTGCCCCTGAACTTAGTGTTAAAGATGAAATCAGTGGTGCAGAATTGGCCCATTTCCTCCATGTTCTGTGTTTTGGAGATGTCTGCTGTGGGGTAACGCTGGCCCTCTTTGCGCTGGGGCCTGGAGGGAGAAACAGCAGGGGATGCTCGCTGTGGCCCATGTGACTGCCACCTGCTGCTCAGTAACATCTCGGGGATGCAGAATCTGTCCATGTGTGCTTCAAGCTAGCATGCAGATGGAGAGAAGCCTCCTGCCTGGCCGGGCACACATTTTTAACCAGGAGCATAGGTGTTGGCCTTGAGTAGCAGGACATAGATGTGCTAGATGGGTCCTTGGGTCTCAGCTACTTGACACAAGGCTCTGTCTGGTGGTTTCACGTGAACAAACGCAGAGCACCAGATGGAGAGCTGCACACTGGGGACTGAAACAAGAACTGGGCATGGTGTCTGTCCCCTGGGAGCTCATGGTCCAGTTTGGGGAAAACAGATGGCACATGACTGACTAACATAGAAGACTGACAGTGGTGAGTATAAGCACAGTGGTATAGGATGTGGGAGAGGAAGGAGTTCCCAGCAAGCTCCACAGAAGCCCTGGTCTTCTCTAAGAACTATCTAGGAAGAGAATTTCTGATGCTTAGATAGTTTGGCCCGTGAAAAATGGTCAGGAAGGTGTTTTTCGGTTGTAGGGGAAGGAGGTAATGTCAAGAGCATGGGGTTCATGGGTATAGCAACACTTTGGTTCATACCCCACATATCCCTCCTACCCTTTCTAATAATAGAATGCCACTTCCGTTTGGT
Source organism: Puma concolor (assembly GCF_028749965.1). Lineage (NCBI taxonomy): Eukaryota > Metazoa > Chordata > Mammalia > Carnivora > Felidae > Puma > Puma concolor. The sequence continues at coordinate 120,548,785 of NC_141668.1, forward strand.
GCAGCCACCCTTCACACAGCCATGCCTTTCACTACGTCAGGCTACCTCACCCCCTTGCTGCTAACGAGTGTAGGCATGAGCACTTGGTGTAGTATGTTCCAGGAGATGTAAGAGGGCGTGTTGTGGGAGGTTCTGGGAAAGGCTGCCTCAATGTCAGAAGGAGACAGACACAGGAATGGAAAGTATTTTCTTCTTCTGGATGTTACTGTGCCGGGATGTGATGCCACACTGAGGGCCACCATCTTGCTACGTGAGGGGAGTGAGTACGATGGCAAAGTCCAGGCTAAAAACAGTGGAATAGGAAGATGAGAGAATCCACATTCTTGATGACATTACTGGGGACCCGTGTTTGCTCACTTAGCTGTGGACTCCTTGTGTTAAATAATTCATGTCTTTAGTGTTGCCATCTTGAGGTGGGGTTTTCTTTTACGTGCAGCCGCTAACATCCTACCTGAAACAAAGGAACGAGGACGCTCTGAAGGATGTCACACATCTAGCACACAACCAGGGCTTTCCTGAGTGTGAATGACCCTCGTGAGAATGGATTATTGTTGCCACTGTGAGCCAACCACTTTTTCTGACTCTCAAGCCTTTTCTAAGCTGGATCCAGATAGGGGCAATAGATTGGGGTTGTCTCCATTTTAGATGAATCCTTTTTTATTCTGAGACCAGCTGGAGTTGTCCAGGAGAATTATTAACTATGACTTAATATATGTAAAAAATCTGCTACTCACCCTGAGGGCTTGCTACATAAAGTTGCCCAAGCAAGAACCAAAAGCTCCAAGCAAAGTGTCTGCCCTTGAGACTTCAGATTCCATCTTGGTCTGTGAAACCCCCATTTGTCTCCCGCACTGAGTAGCTCACAGGCCTCAGTCCCAGTTGCTCGAAAAGATAAACACCTACCTTTGTCCAATTCCCTTTGGGACCTTCAAGAGTGAATTCTGGGAGACCAAGTAGCCTGTATTTAATGTCAGGTTGCCCACTCAAAACGTATCATTTCTTTCATGTAGCCATCAAGCTTTTGTTTTAAAACATACGCTGTGGCTAAAACAAAAAACAGACTTAATTTTATTTAAAGTGAGGCCTGGACGCTCACTCAGCATTTCATCTTGAGGAATAAGTCATTCCCTCTATCACAGCACCTGGCTCTCAGAAGCATCTCTGTGAGCCTTGAGCGAGGCTAGAATATCTACACATTCTGCTTGCATTTCAGTATCTCAACCATACTTAAATACAGCCAGTAGTGAGGCTGTTTTTGTTTTATCGATTGTTCACATTTTAATAATTATTAACATTTTCTAACATGATAAGATGTTTGGGAGATTGAAAAATGCACCGATCTTAATCCATCTGTCTGACACATGAGTGAATTAATTTCATCCTGGCACACCATCTCCCAGCATCGTACATATACAAATATATTTGGGTGCTGCAATCCTAGTACATGTACATTTTTGTATGTGTGCTGATTTTTTCCATCTTTTTATTTTTATTTTTTTGTTTTTTTTTAAATTTTTTTTAACGTTTATTTATTTTTGAGACAGAGAGAGAGCATGAACAGGGGAGGGGCAGAGAGAGAGGGAGACACAGAATCCGAAGCAGGCTCCAGGCTCTGAGCTGTCAGCACAGAGCCTGACGCGGGGCTCCAACTCACAGACTGTGAGATCATGACCCGAGCTGAAGTCGGACACTCAACTGACTGAGCCACCCAGGAGCCCCCATCTTTTTAAATTATAAGATTTTGCCCATGCCACCACAGCACTTTTACAATTACTTTAGCTGTTGAATAGTGGGACCAGCAAGTAGTACCATGATTTAACTTCGTAGGTGACGCGGGCGGCTGTTTAGGGAACTGCTGCTCACTCCTCCTCCTTGTCTTTTGCGTTATTAGCCATCTCTCCGCACCCCCCCCAACCCCCCCCAACAAGAATTCAGGAAATGAGTGAGCCTATCCCTAACTCCAGAGGGAAATCCTGATTAGTCTGAGTCAATCATGGTGGCCATATTTCTCCTGCCAGAGATTGGTGTAGGCACCTGCCCGTGTTGCTGTTCTGTCAGGGGACACGAGGGGATGTCTGCTGGTGAAAAGCTTTTGTGCTGTTAAAAAGAAGCATGCAGGATGAGATATCACCTCTTTCCACTGGATGCTGTTTTTTTTTAAACATTTATTTATTATTGAGAGACAGAGAGACATAGAGCATGAGCAGGGAAGGGGCAGAGAGAGGGGGAGACACAGAATCCGAAGCAGGCTCTGAGCTGTCAGCACAGAGCCCGACGTGGGGCTCGAGCTCACAAACTGCGAGATCATGACCGGAGCTGAAGTCGGACACTTAACTGACTGAGACACCCAGGCACCCCCACTGGATGCTGTTTTATCTGCAGAGGTAGCCTGAGAATGCTGCAGGAACCGTCTCCCAGCTGAATCACCCTTTGTCTCACATTGGGAACCATCCAAGCCTATTTTAGGGTATATCCCTGAAGCCTCTTAGTTGGAGATACATTCTATTATTAGAGCCTGTAGGTACCTGTTGTTAAGAGCTGAATTAGGCATTTGGGGTGCTCAGACCTAGGACCACTTCCTGGACAGATTTCTCACCTTAGCAAAGGCTCTGCCCAAACTCTGGGGCACTTCTTCAGGTCTTATGGTGAATGTCCTGCTCCTCACTGATGTGAAAGCAATGAGGAACTAAATCAGGGCAGCCAAGTCTCTTTTTCTCTGTTGTCCCAGGTGAGTCAGGGCACCAACTGCCGTGGCACCATTCTGATCACTGGGAACGAGCTGACAGTGTGACTCAGCTGGAAACAGGGCAGGAGGAGGCAGGATGCTGGGCTCTTAAAGACACCCTCGAAAGAGCTTTATCCCTCTGGGCCAAGAGCCCATAGGAAATAGTTCTCCTGGGTTTCCCTGAGATGAGGGATTCTCACTGGAGCTGTTAGGGCTGCAGACTTGAACTCCTCCTGCCTTTAGTGGACTGAACATTTGAATGTACTTCCTTTAGACTCTGCCCTCAACCCTTAGACTTTTGCAAGAGTATAGGATTTGGACCAAGGAGTCTTGGGTTAAGATTCTAATTTTATTCCTGGCTCCATTTTAGGTTAATTGTAATTGGTGGCATCATCCAGCCTCTCCAGTTCTCAGTTTCCATGACTACAGAGTGCAGTTGATGGCAGTATCTCTGCCGTAGAATTGTTGGGTATTAAGTGACATGTATGAAATTGAGTAAGGCAATAGCAATCTGTGGGCCGTCTATGATGCGTTAGGCTCTGGGATTGAAAACATAAAGAAAAGTTCCTTCTTCTCCTTAACAAGCTCACAGTCTCATGGAGAAAATGGTTTGTAACATATTGGTTACTGTCACCACTTCCCAGGATCTATATATTTGACGTTCAAGTAAGGGTTTCTTAACATATGTCACGTGATCCCACTGTGGCTGCCACAGCAGGGTGACAAGCACACGGCAGGCTTGGCAGGACCTCTGCGGGCTAGGACCCCATCTTCAAGGCTGCATGGGCATATCTCTCTTGCTATTTTTCATATCCAGTCTTTGGGCAGTTTGAGCTGAGGCATGATAACATTATGCTTCTTGTTCCCAAAGCTTCCATTATGGATTGACAACATAGGGATTGCTGAGGATGTAGGAATGTGGAGTATTTGGATGAGGTATTGGGCCTTTCTTCCTGAACTGAGAGACTCTGTAGGGACATCTAGCACCAAACAGAAGAACCCCCCTGAATGGTACCTTGGCATGAGTTCTTTCCCTCCAGCTGGGAGACAAGTGCTCAGCCTTGAGAAGGAAATGTAAGAATTTACTTGTTTATCAAAGCAGTCTAGTTAGGGGTGTTTCAAACTTTAACAACAAAACAAAGCAAAATACTTTCTTTCAGTGGAAACTTACTTGGAGCTGATGATGTAAAACAGGTAGCCATAGAGTGCTCTTGGTTGATGGCAGTTTTGAGGGCAGGGGTGTCCTGCCCTTTCAACCCCACCACCTCCTCCATGGAGGCCCTGAAAGATCTTGGGAAGCCACAGGGTCCCACAGCACACAGCTTGAAGCCCGCAGATTAGGCTGACTGCAGCTGGATGGTATAGGTGACATCCCTGGATGTATCCCGCACCTGTTGCGAATTGAACTCTTTTGAGGTTCCCAAACCCAAGGAATTTCCTGGCCAGCACCCTGTTAGATACCTGGAATTCTATCTCTTGGGGGCTTTTGAGGTTTTTGGCCTTTCCAGAATGCAGTTTTACTGGGAGGGATACAATAAGCCCATGACCCATCCTCAGTCACATTTACTCATTCATTCATTCATTCATTCATGTATTCAGCTAATATTAATTGAGCGCCTCTTAGGTGCCAGATATTCTCCTCCATACTGGGGATACAATTCTGAACAAACATGAAACCCTTCCCCTCTTGGAGCCTATAGTCCAGTGGCAGGAGGGCAGGTGCCAGCCGGGCACTAGGGGTTTCGGGGTACAGTGCTGGGCTCAGCCTGCCCAGAACATACTGTAGTCTGCCTGTACTCACCTCTGTACTATTGGCCCTACTCAGCCAGAGCTGAATAATATGCCAAGACAAACCCAGTTGGCAGGGCATTCCTGCAAATGTAGAGTCAGTTTGTCTGCACACTGTCTTCTTAAGGTCCTTGAGGTCCGGTAGCAGTACCTCAGGAGCTACTTTGGGGCAGAGAAGAGGGGAAAAGGGAGGTGGCGAGGAGAGGTGAGCAAGCACTTCACTCGGATCTAACTCAGTGCTTCCCAGACTTTGCCGCACAGTAGAGCACATTGAGGCCATAAAATCCCAGATGACCTGGCTGTGCTCCAGAGCTATTAAATCAGGTTCTGTGGTGGTGGGTCCCCAGCCTCAATAGTGTAAGAACCTCAGGTGAGTAATGTGTGGCCAAGTTTGAGAACCTCTGAACCTATTTAAATAATAGGTGTCTATAAGATTTTTTTTTTTTCTGGATGTTTTCCTGGGCTTCACATACATCCAGATAGGGTCCTCTACCTTTGGACAGTATCTGGTTTACCTGGAGAGCTTGGTGAAACACACACCCTCCTACACCCATGAGCTGGGGATCTCAGTGTTTTTATCAGCTCCCCAGGGGATCCTAGATAGACACACCAGAGTTGGAGAGCCACTGGGGTAAGAGAATGCCCAGGTGGGAGGGAATGAGATGACCAGGGGCAGCTCATGAATCCATGACTCCTTGGGCCCAGAGCCAGGAAGGAAAGTGAGCATTTCAAGACTTTGAAGGTCTAAGTCCTATAGCACTGTATTGGAACTTGACACGCTATAGGTATTATTGCCTCCAGTTGACAGATGAGGAAACTGAGGCACAAAGATAGGAAGCAACTTGTCCAAGGCCACATGGGATTTGATCCCCTAGATGTGCCTGGCTCCAGATCCTGGCAGTGGGCAGAGTTGTAGTTTTTCTTCTGTGACCCAGCATCTCTTAAAGGAGCCCCAGAGAGGTCTGTGTCTTAACTCAGGTAACGTGCTCTAGTTTTCTCTTAGAAGTGGCTCCAAAAGTCTGTGCTTGGAGACTCAGTCCTATGCTCCCAAGAGGACACCTGTGGTTCATGCTGTCCTGTTCGTTCTCTTGTTCTCCTGAGATGAGGCTTGCAGCCCCTTCCTTTTTCCCAGAGCCCTAGAATTAGCCCTGAATGTGCATCTAATGAACAGAATTTTCAGTGCCATAATGCCGTTGGGTAAAATTATATACATCATCTTCACACGGTACCCACTTACCCTTTATAGTACCTTTGAAACTGCAAAAGTCACATGCTGACTATAGGGACTATAATATTTGCCTTTAGTTCTATATTCTTCAGGATCCAGGTAACTTTGGGCAACTGTCTGTGAAAATCTAAACTAAAAACTGGGGTCATAGAGTGGGAGACTGTTCTCTTTAAAGACTACGTTCTCTTCTGAGTTTGTTGACAAAATAAAAGCCTCTTTATTAGCGTTGAAACACCCGTATTTTCAGAGCCATACTTAATTGTGTGCCGCAAAGCCCTGTTTTGTGCCTGACCATGTAAATATCTAAGGAGAGTCTTCATTCATAGCTCTTGACAAACACGAAATTGCTTTCAAGAGAATGCATGCGAAAGCAATTACGATTATGAATGGCTTTGGCAGCTGCCCCCCTGCATTATTAATTTTGTAATACAGTCAACCTCCTCTTCATTCATATTTGATGGGAAGCCTGTGTAGTCAAGAGGGAACCCCAGTTCAGTGCTTATGAAATTGTGCATGAGTTTTCAGCGTATGCTGGCGGTGCTTTGCCTGCATTCAGGATTGTATTCTTCCTTCCCTCGGTGACCTTGCTGGACATGGAAATCTGTTCTAACCTGGCCCTTGACAAAGTAACTGCTCTTTCAGAAGCCTTCAGCAGACCTGATAAGTAACCAGCAGGGTGTTATCTAACAGCAACCAAATATGGTTTGAGCATCACTTAGAATCTGCCATAATTCCTCAAAGTGCTAGCAGCACGTGGTACATCAGTGAGGAAGGGTCCCTCCAGCTGTCTCTGAGGGGGAGGAAGGGCATTGACTGCAACATCCTGAACTTGGTCCGAGCTTTACAGTTTGCAAAACACTTCCAAACCCATCTCCTTAGTTGAACTTGTGATAATGCTTAAAGGAGGCAGGAGAAGGCTGAGGTTAGATCCCTTTTAGCCACGGGGAAAGAGAATTGCAGAGATTAGATGATGTTTAGGCTCTTCTGGCCTCCTTTACACAATCACCCCTCACTCCCTCCCCCAAGCACCTCTTTGCCACCGCCCACCCCCGCGGGTCCCCCAGACCCCTGCCCTGTATTGCATTATCAAAGGCTCTGGTGTTTTCCTGTTGCTGACTAGTACCTGCCAAGGTGCAGTTCCCACATCGCATGGGGTGCCCAGGGTGCTGCTGCGAACTCCTGGGAGCTCAGCCAGTTGTTTTGAAAATTGGAGGGAAACAGACCAGTGTGTGACACCTCTCCACCCCACCTGAAAGGGTTAAACAGACCATTCTGCATTCCTTTAAATGATATGATATTTTTGCAGAGTTGGGCTTTTGGTGTTTGCAGTGATGAAGAACCAGTAATAAAAAAAAAGAATGGGAATTGAAGGTGGCAGTGTCCTATCTGATTGCAAGGTTTGAGAATTTGTGCCGTGCCCAACAGGCATGCAAGTCCCATTAGGAAGTAATAATGGCTCTTTAAGAATGAAATAAAAAGACTATCTTTCTTTTAATTTCTGTGTATTATTTTTTTTGTTGCCAGAACACAAATACTTATTAAGTTGTTTGAACCTAACTGCGTAATAGATGAGACTGTTAGGTATTTCTTTTGGCCTAGGGGCATTGTGGAAAAACTCCATTGATGCCAAGGGTACCATGAACCAAGAACTTTTGGAAACCTCTGGTGTAACTAAAATGCCTTAAGGTGTCGCTTCTCTTTTTCTAAGAGGACTCTGAAGTTTGAAAAACTTTTAAGCCCCCAGACTGGGTGTCTGCCAGAGGGACGTCACTGTTCTGACAAGACACCGAAAAGACAACTTCAGGTGGGGGTCTTCCGGACTCTCCTGAGTCACACTTGGGATCGGTCCCTGAATGGACACAGGTTGGCCTAACACAGTGGGATAATTAGTTGCCCCAGAGCCAGTAGGGAGTGAATAGAATGACTGTCACCCCCAGGTGTCTGGGGGACATGCTGACAACTCCACAGTCAGTCTCCAGCGGAGAGCTCGGAGCATTGATCTCTCGTTTCGGTGCTTTTCCTCAGTGACCGGTTAGTCAGTGCCCTTCACACACCTTTCCCACAAGGAGCAACGTGGGCAACCTGGAATCTGTGTCACATCTTTGCTGAGCTCCTGAAAGATGAGGCTCAGCTCCTTCCTGCTCCCGGTTCCCCATGCCAGCTTTGCCGTTGTCCCCCTCCCTGTGGCTTCCCACACTGAGATGAAAGGGGCTGGAGACGGTGAGGGCTGTCTGGTGTTAAGGAGAGCTGTGACAGGCAGAGCTGGAACCGAGGGGGACACTTTCCCTGCAGTGATAAGCGGTCGGGGGATTCCTTTGCACCAGCCTGTGAGAGTTGTCTGATCCTGGTTCCCTGAGCACAGCTGGTGGGAGGCAGGTTTAACAGCTGTTACTCTGCTCAGTGCTTATGCTGGGTAGGACTACAGCCAGCAGCTTCCTTTGACCTCGAGCTGTAAAGCCAGCCACTCCGCGTTCAAATTGTGGCTCTACTGACTGGGAGCTTTGACTTTGGGAAAGTTACCCAACCTAAGATTCGGTCTCCTCATCTGTAAAATAGAAACAATAATAAGGCACCTTATAAGATTAGTATGACAGTTCATTGAAGCATCTTATGTTAAGTGCTTAACATAGTACCTGAAACATGAGTCTTTAAGATATAGTAGCAGTTTATCATCTGTGGCATCACCATTGCCATCTTCATTGTCACCATCATCTCGTTGGAGACAAAAAACCAACTTCACAGAGGTTGGATGAAGAGAGGTTAACCATCTCCATTCTGCAGATATGGAAACTGAGGCTCAGAGAGGTTAAATCTGACTTGCCTCAGGTTATGCACACAGGTACCACAGGGACTGCAAGCCCAGGTGTGCTTCCTTCACCCTGCCCTCCCCCTACCACAGCCATGGCTCCCTCCCTATCTGGCCCCCATCTCCTGCCCCACTCTCACTGTTGCCCCTGCCAAGTTCACATGCATGTCCTGCTGCTCTCACCCCCCTGAATCCTAAACATCAGACAACCACTGGAGGGTAGGGCAGTTCCAACAGGTAATGAGGAACGCTCTGGGCCTGGGGGTGTCTCCTGAGTGGACATGTAACTTGCTACCTGTTTTTGACCCCCGACCCTCCTGGCAATGTTGGTGGTTTTGTCTCAGAGACTCTGGAGCCATTATCCCGAGGAGTGAGGCACAGGAAGTCTGTCCCCATGTGATCCTGTTGTTACTACCTTCTCACTACTTTGCAAGGCAGCTGTTTTGAGATGGTGGGAGCATTGTCTCCCCTGAGCATTCAGAGGGCTGTGTTTCCAAATACAGAGACTCCCCCACATGTCTGCCCCCGGCAGCATAGGCTGTGATTTGATAATCCCTTCTCTGTATCTAAAATTGCCCTGCTGCCATCCTCCACCTCACCAGGAGGGAGGAGCCGAACATGCCAGGACTTGTCAGAGGCCAGTTCTGGGTCATCCTCTGATTCAGTTAGTGTTTGCTGTGTAACAGACTACTCCCAAACCTAGTGGCTTAAAACAGTGGTTTATTCTTTCTCACAATTCTGTGGGTTGGGTGGCTGATGATCCCAGTCCTGGCTAGTTTGGCTGTGACAGGATGATCTGGAGTGGCCTCGCTCATACCCCTGGGTCATCAGGTGGGATAGTGTATTAATCCCATCAGGTGGGATAGTGCATTAATTGTGCCTTCTTAGATTTTCCTTTTTGATGGTTTGAGATCTTGGGGCCTTGCAGGGACACTTCCCTCCTAGAGTTACCTATATTTCCAGAGACTCCCCTCTAAGGGTTCCCCTTTCATGTGGAAACCAACCAACCTAGAGCCTATACTCCTCCCCACTACTTCCTTTGTGGAGCACTTGTACTCTGGGCCACTGTCCCCTGCCCTAATGATCCCAGGGCAGGTACCAGACGACTAGGGACAGCCCCTGTGCCTACTTTTCTCACTTTGCAAACTAGACTCCAGCTCTTATGAATAGTGCTGCTGTGACCATTCTCATGTCTTTCTGGCATTTGTGCACACACATTTCTGTTGGTTATGCATCTAGGAAGGGAATTGCTGGGTCATAAAGTACAGATATATTCATCTTCACTAGCTAATGTTCAACGTTTTCCAAAGCGCTCTTACAGATTCAACTCCCAATAACACTTGTATGAGATTCCGGTTTCAATATGTGAGTGGATCTTGGCCAACATTTGATACTGTGTCTTTTTCATATTAGTCCTTCTGGCAGGTGTTTAGTGGTATCTCATTACAGCTTAATTTGCATTTCTGACTTGCGTCAGCTACTCTGCTTCCTGTACGATTCCTGACTCTTGGCTCTCTTACATTTATTATCTTGCTCTTACACTTTCCCATTCAGTGTTTTTCATCTGAAATTGCCAGTTCCTGCATGAGGCTGAGTACCTTTTAAAAAGAAATTTTATTTTTTAAAAGTATTAGATGGTACAGAGTCCCCACATACCACCCCACCACACACACACACACACACACACACACACACACGCACGCGCGCGCGCACACACACACACACACACACACACACACACACAGGTGCCCTTATTATTAGCATCTTGCATCAATGTGGTATATTTGTTGCAACTAATGCACTAATATTCATACATTATTATTAAATAAGTCCACAGTTTACATTAATGTTCACTCTTTGTGTTGTCTTAATTCAATGGGTTCTGGCAAATGCATAGCATCATGTATCCCCCCTAAGAGTATCGTATAGAATAGTTTCACTGCCCTAAAAACCTGTGCATCATGTACTCATCTCATCTCACTTTCCCCAAACCTGTGGCAACTGCTGATTTTTTTTTACTATCTCTACAGTTTTGCCATTTTCCTGAATGTCATATAATTGGAATCATACAGTATACAGACTTTTCAGACTTGCTTCCTTCATTTAGCAATATCTGTTCAAGGTTTCTCCATGTCTTTTCATGGCTTGTTAGCTCATTTTTTAAAATCACTTAATAATATTCCATCATTTGGATTAACATCCAAAATATCCAGTCTGTGTATCCATTTGCATGTTGCAGAATATCGTGGATGCTTCCATGTTTTGACAGTTGTGTATAAAGCTGCTATAAATATCCATGTGCAGTATTTGTATGGATGTAAATTTTCAGTTCATTTGGGTAAATATCTAGGAGCACGATTGCTGAATCATATGATAAGAGTATGTGTAGTTTGGTAAAAAAAAAAAAAAAAAAGACAAAAAAAAGACAAAACAAACAAACAAACAAACAAACAAACAAACAAAAAACCCCTGCCAAAGCTGTCTTCCAAAGTGGCCATTTTCATTCACACCAGCGATGGATGAGACTTCCTGTTGCTACACATCCTTGTCAGTATTTGCTATTGCCAGTTTGGGTGTTTTAGTGATGCTAGGATGTGGGTAGTGATCTCTTTCTTGTTTTAATTTGCAATTCTCTAATTACATAAAAAGGTGAGCATCTTTTCATATGCTTATCCGCCATCTTCATTGATGAGTGGTCTCTTCTGGTCTTTGCCTATTTTTAAATTGGGTTGTTTTCTTACTTAAGAGTTCTTTGTGTATTTTGGATACAAGTGCTTTATCCAGATGTATGTTTTGCAAATATTTTCTCCCAGATGGTGGATTGTCTTTTCATTTTCTTAATCGTGTCTTTTGTGGAGAAGAAATTTTTAATTTTAGTGAAGAACAGCTTATCAATTTTTCTTTCATCTATCATGCTTACATACGTCATAAAAACCTTATACCAAACTTGGGTTCTTTTCTTATGTTATCCTCTAGAAGTTTTATAGTTTTGCACTTTACACGTAGGTCTGTGCATTATGAGTTAGACTTTGTAAAAGGCATAAGGTCTGCATCTACAATTACTTTATTTATTTATTTATTTTTTGGCATATGGGTGTCCAATCCTTCTAGTGCTGTTTGTTGAAAAATTATCCTTTTTCCATTGAACTGAAAAACTTAGTTGACTCTATTTGTGTGGGTCTATTTCTGGATACTCTGTTCTGTTCCATTGGTCTATTTGTCTGTTTCAGTACCACACTCTCTTCATTACTGTAACTTTATCGTGGGTCTTGAAGTTGGGTAATGTAAGCCCTCCAATTTTGTTCTCCTTTAATGTTGGCTATTCTGGGTCTTTTGTCTCTCCTTATCAATTTTAGAATCAATTTGTTGATATCTCTGGAATAATTTGGTGGGATTTCGATTTGGATTGTGTTAAATTGACATTGTTAAGCATGTTTTGATATATTTATTTGCCATTTGGATTTTTTTTTTTTTTTTTGGTGACATACTTCTTCCAATCTCTTGTCCATTTTTCTTTTTCTGACTGATTTATATAAGTTCTTTATATATTTTGGAAAACGGTTCTTTGTTTTTATATGTGTTAGAAATTCTCATTCTGTGACTTGTCTTCTCAGTTTGTTAATGGTGTCTTTTGATGACTATAAGTTCTTAATCCTAATTTTGTTCAATTTAACAATTTTTCTTCATGTCTTTATATTTCATGGCTTAAGATCCCAAACTTATGAGTAAATTTTGCTACGTTATTTTCAAGAGCAGATATCCAATTTTTTTCTGATATTGTAGACCTGTGGGTTGTGTGGTCTACATCATTCCTACTCAACTGTGCAGCTGTAGTGTGAAAGCAGCTGTAGGCAATATGTAAATGAATGGGCATGTGTGTATTCCAGTACAGCTTAATTTACAAAGACATGCAGTGGCCAGTTTCGTTTCATGGGCCATAGTTTCGTGAACTGCGTGCTAGAGCAGCACTGGCCACTAGTACTTACTGTGATGATGGCAGTGTCATATGTGTGCATTGTGCATTATAGTAGCCACAAGCCACACATGGCTGTGCAATTGGAATATGGCTAGTGCAATTGACAAATTGAATTTTATATGTTGTTTACTTTTAATTAATTAATTCTTAAAATATTTAGTGAGAGAGAGTGAGAGAGTGAGCACGCTGGAGGAGGGGAGGGGCAGAGAGACAGAGGAAGAGAGGGAATCCCAAAGCAGGCTCCGCACTGTCAGTGCAGAGCCTGATGTGAGGCTTGATCTCACATCCATGAGAACATGACCTGAGCCGAAATCAGGAGTTGGATGCTCAACCCACTGAGCCACCTAGGCACCCCAGTTTTTATTAAGTTAAACTTAAATAGCCACATGTGACTACTGGTCACTGTAGGGGCTTATTGTTTTCTCATTTTCTTAGCTCTACAACGCACTTAGAAATGATTTGAATGCACAGTGGGAGGTAGGGGAGAGGGGGCTATCCAACCTACACAAAAACCATTTATTTAAAACACTGTCTTTTCCCCACAGCTGAGCAGTGCCATGTTTGTCATATATCAGGTATCTTTGTGTACATGAATTGGTTTTTGGACTCTATTATGTCTAATTATTTATGTGTATTTATCTGTCAATGTATCAGTGTCATAGTGTTTTAAATACTGAAGCTCAGTAGTGAATAAGACTGGATATCTGATAGACTTAATACTCTTACCTTTTATCTTCTTCAAGAATATCTTCATGCTTCTTAACCTTTTGCATTTCCATGTAAATTTTATGATTAGCTTATTGATTTCCATACAAAAAACCCTCTTCTTGAATTCTTTATTGAGACTGCTTTGAATTTGTAGATCAAATTGGAGAAAATTGACGTATTTCTAATATTCAGTCTTCCAGTCCAAGTGCCTGGTATAATTCTTCATTTATTTAGATCTTCTGTAACTTCTACCAATAATGTTTTATAGTTTTCAGTGCAGAGGACTCTTATATCCTTCAGTAGATTTATTCCTAGGTATTAAATATTTTTTGATGCTTTATAAGTGATACTTAAAAATTATTTTTTAATTGTTTCTGGCAGGTATATAAATATACATTTGATTTTTATACCCTGACCTTATATCCACAACCTTGCTTAATTCACTTATTAATTATAATAATTTATCTATAGATTCTTTTGTATTATCTGTGCATGAAAACATATAATTTATGCATAAGGACATTGCTGTTTCTTTCTTCTGTGTATTTATTTTTCTTCTGTGTTGCATTGTCAAGAATCTCCAGTAAATGTTGAGTAGAGATGGTGACAACAGAGCAGGCACTCCTAGCTCTAGTTCAGTCTCAGAGGCAAAGCGCTCATCATGTTTGGTCCAGGTTACATTCTATCAGCATAGCTTACTTGGTTGGTTTTCTAACATCAAACCATCCTTGCATTCCTGGAGTACCCAATTTGATTGTATTGTTTTCTTTCTTTCTTTCTTTCTTTCTTTCTTTCTTGCTTTCTTGCTTTCTTGCTTTCTTGCTTTCTTGCTTTCTTGCTTTCTTTCTCCCTTTCTTTCTCCCTTTCTTTCTTTCTTTCTCCCTTTCTTTCTTTCATTCGAGAGAGCAAGTGCAAATGGGGAAGGGGCAGTAGGAGAGAAAGAGAGAGAATCTTAAGCAGGCTCCATGCCCAGTATGCAGCCCAACACTGGGCTCAGTCTCATGGCTGTGAGATCATGACCTGAGCCAAAATCAGGAGTCAAGTGCTTAACTGACTGAGCCATTCAGGTGCCCCTATTCTTCCTCATTGTTAATGTTATCACTGGATTAGTTTTGTTAATGTTTTGGTTGTGATTTTGACATCTGTATGAATAAGCAAGATTGGTCTGTAATTTCTTTGTCTTATATCTTGTATCTTTTTAATATCTGGTCAGTTTTGGAATCAAAGTCATGCTGCCCTCATAAAACTAGTTGGGAAGAATTTATTCTTTCCTATTTTCTGGCAGAGGTTTTGCAATATTTGGCATTATTTCTTTCTTAAATATTTGGTAGACTTCACCCATACATTTAGGATTCTTCAGTTTATGCATCATCTTGTGTCAGATTTTGCAAGTTATATTTTTCTGTGAATTAGTCCATTTTATCTAAATTTTCAAATTTATTGCCATAGAGTTATTAATCTTATGACTTTCCAAGTGTCTGACAGGTCTATAGTGATTATTTCTTCCATATTCTCCAAATCAACTATTTATGTCTTTTCTGTTTTCTTCATTATTCTCTCTAGGGTTTTTTCAAGGAACCAACTTCAGATCTCTTAATTTTCTGTTATTGCATTTGTTTTCTGTTTCATTAAGTACTGCTATTTTATTATTTTCTTCCTTCTATTTTATTTGCATTGAAGTTTTTATTGTATATTGAAGTATAGCATCACATACATACAGAAAATTGCCACAAAACATAACTGTCTAGTTAATGTATTTTTACAAAATTAACATATCTGTTTAAGAAATAGAATTGAACAGGGGTGCCTGGGTGTGTCAGTCAGTTAAGTTTCTGACTTTGGCTCAGGTAATGATCTCACAGCTTGTGAGTTTGAGCCCTGCATCGAGCTCTGTGCTGACAGCTCAGAGCCTGGAGCCTGCTTCAGATTCTGTGTCTCCTTCTCTCTCTGCCCCTCACCCACTCACTCTGTCTCTCAAAAACAAATAAACATTAAAAAATGAAAAAAAAGAGAAATAGAATTGAACAGCAGCCCTGAAGCCCCCCCCCCCATTGCCCTTTCTAGTCACCAATCCCCCTCTCAGTCCCAAAGATAACCACTCTCTGGATGTCTAACACCATAGATTAGATTTTAAATGTTTTTGAAGTTTATATAAATGTAATCATATAGTATGTTTTTGTTTGTGTCTTTCTTCTTTCCGTGAACATTATGTTTATGAAGTTCATCCCTTTTGTTGCACATAGCTAATATTTGCATATTTTAATGGTGCATAGCATTTCATTGTATAAACACATTGTATTTGGTTTATCTCTTCTATGTTGATGGACATTTGAGGTGATCATAGTTTGGAGATAGTATGAATGCATATGAATAATAAAAGTGCTCAAATCACAATAAAAATATTAATGAAACAAACACAATGATAATATTAAGAAGGAAGGATACAACACAACAAAGTTGAGTACATTGAACATTGTGGTACATGCTTTATGGATACTGAAAAGTATGTACTACATAGCTAAGGAGTAAAATTGCTGGGTCTTAGGGTATTTGTATGTTTATGTTAGGAGATACTGCCAAATGGTTTCCCAAAGTGGCTGTGAGAACGTTTTTCTGCTTGTAGTATATGAGACTTAGGGTTTCTGCACATCCTTGCCAAGACTTGGTATTGTTAGTGTTTTTAATTTTAGTCATGCTAGTGGGAGAATGGTGATATCACATTGTTATATTTTTAATATATATTTTTTCTTTTTTTATTAAAAATTTTTAATGTTTATTTATTTTTGAGAGAGAGAGAGAGAGAGCGCAAGTGGGCAAGGGATACAGAGAGAGGAGACACAGAATCTGAAGCAGGTTCCAGACTCTGAGCTGTCAGCACAGAGCCTGACACAGGGCTTGAACTCACAAACCACGAGATCATGACCTGAGCCAAAGTCGGACACTCAGCTGACTGAGTGAGCCACCCCAGCGCCCCTACATATGTTTTTTCTTAATGAGTAATGAGATTGAGCATCTCTTCATATGTTTACTGGCCGTTTGTATATTTTCTTTAATGAAGCTCAAGTCTATGGCGCATTGGATTGTTATCCTTTTTAGTTTTTATGACTTGTATAGGTTCTTTATATACTCTGGCTAAGAGTCTAGTTCTTAATGTGTGTTGCAAATACCTTTTTAAAAACGTTTATTTATTTATTTTGAGCGAGAAAGAGAGAGAGGTAGAGAGAGAGAGGAGAGGGAGAGTCCCAAGCAGGCTCCATGCTCAGTGTGAAGCCCAGTGCAGGCTTGATCCCATGATGGTGAGGTCTCAGCCTGAGACAAAATCAAGAGTCAGACGCTTAACCTACTGAGCCACCCAGGCGTTCCTGCAAATATGTTCTACTCTTGCCTTTTATACCTTTTTTGTCTTTTGGACAGAAGTTCTTAATGTTAGTGTGGTTCAATTTATCAATCTTTTTCTTCATGGTTGATGCTTTTGATGTCCTATTTGGTCAATCTTTACCTATCTCAAAGTCAAGAATATCTAATTGTTTATCTTCTAGAAGTTTTTTTGCTTTACTTTCCTGACTTAGATCTAAGACATACCTAGAGTTGATGTAGAACAGGGTATTTTAGTGTTGGCACCATGGGCATTTTAGACCAGCTAATTCTGAAGGACTGTCCTGGGCAATGTTGCATGTTTAGCAGCCTCCCTGGCCTCTACTCCCTAGATGCCAGTAGCATGGCCTCTCTCCAGCCACAGCAGTCAAAAAAGTCTCCAGAATTCCCAAATGTTCCCTAGGCGGCAAAATTACACTCATTGATTTAACATATGGTGTGAGGTAGGGGTTAAGTTTTATTTATTTTCTCATAGGCTGTTCAATTAATTGTATTTCTTCCTTTACAATTTGTATACCTTCTGTTTATTTTTCTTTCTTTGTTGTACTGGGTGTCAGCCTCTAGTTCAATGCTGAACAGAAATGATGATAGCAGGGGAAGCTGTGTATTCCACCATAAGTATAATTTTTCCCAGTAGGTTTACTGAGAATATCTACTATCTGATTCAGAAATTTTCCTTATATTCTTAGGAATATACCTAAAACTCTTATGAGTTTTAAAAAATCATTAATGTCACCTGAAACTAATGTAACACTGTACATTAAGTATGCTGTAATTAGAATGAAAACTTAATGAAAAAATCATTAATGGTTTAAGTTTTTATGAAATACTTTTTTGTATCTATGCAGATGACCATGTAATTCCCCTTAATTATGTTATCATTGCCTAACATAATTATATTACATTAATTGATTTTGCAATGTTAAACCAGCTTCCAGTCTTTAGGATAAACCCAATAGTTTAGGCCTTGGATTATGTTATGTTCTTCTCCCAGGGAGTTTTTACTTTTGCTTTTGGAAGGCCTGAAGGGGCATTAGCAATTCAGGATGAACTTCAGCCAGTTTTAGGCATTGAGATGATTCAGAGTTGAATTGCAGTGTTTTCCAGGGCTGTTCTACTTCACATTCATTCACACTCCTAGAGGCAGCTGTTCACTTTCTAGGACTGCATGGCAGAGTGGGTTATCAGGGCTCCTTTTCCTTTAACATTGGTCCATCTGACTCATAAAGACATCAGGAAGAAGATTGGGTTCTCAGCCTCTCAGCCCTTTTCCAGAATTAGCAAGTTGCCCCTGGGAAAAGTAGCCCCAAACACCCCTGTGTCTGCATTACACCTTCTTCCAGGTCATGACCTGGTCATTCTTTCCTGCCTTAATAGTTCTCTGAGGGCTTCAAACAGTTTCTGTAAAAAAATAATAACAATTAATATTATCGTTATCATTGTTTTGTTGAGCTTTTGTAACTTTTCTCACGTGGATATTTGGGTCTGGATTACCTAATCAGTCATTACTAGAAGCAGAAGTTTCTATGTTTTCAGTTACAGAAATAAATATCAAGTACAGAAAGATAAAATATGTATGTTCATTGAAATAAGATAACCAATGGATCACCACCTCTGTTATGAAATAAAACATTATGAGTATCTTAGAAACCCCTGTGTGCCCTGCCCCAATCTCACTCTTCTCTCTCTCAGCGTAACTAACCCCTACCTTACTTTTGTGTTAACCTTTCATTGCTTTTCCTTACAGTGTTAGCAGCTATGTATGCATTCCTAATTATAATACTTAGTTTAGCCTGTTTTTGAACTTTATACAAATGGAATATTTTTGAAAAAACTTTTTAATGTTTATTTATATTTGAGAGAGAAAGAGACAGAATCTGAAGCAGGCCCCAGGGTCCGAGCTGCCAGCTGTCAGCAAAGAACAGTGAGGTCATGCCCTGAGCTGAAGCTGGACCCATAACTGACTGAGCCACCCAGATGCCCCTATGGAATCTTATTAAAGGTCTCCTTTGGTGTTGCACTTGTTTTCTCAAGGCTATGTTTTTGAAATTTATCCAAAATGTTTTCTCTGCTCCACAGTTTTCCATTGATACACAGTGTATTTTCATTCTCGTGTAGTTGGGCAATGGTATTGTTTTAGATTCTGAGCTATTATAAACAGTGCTATAATGAATGTTCTTCTACACACTTCTTGGTGCACAGGTAGAGTTACAGGATATACCTATCTTCAACCGTACTTGATAATACCAAGCTCTTCTAACATTATTGTATTAATTTATAATCCCACAGCAGTGTATAAGTTTCTGTTGGTGTACAATCTCTCCAACACTTGGTATTGATTGACTTTTTGCACTTTTGTCAATATGAGGAGTGCCAGATAAGATCTTATGTTGTGTATTTCACTGACGTCTGCTGAGATGCCACATTTTTTTAATATGGGACCATAAGCATTTACTTTTCTCTGAAATACCTGTTCCTGCATCTTGTTCTTTTATTTTTAATTTTTATTTATTTGTTTGGCCTGTTTGTTTGTTTTACTGATTGTTAGGAGTCTTTCTGTATTCTAGATCATGGCTGCCTGATAGAACTTTCTGTAATGGTAGAAATGCTGTATATCTGCACTGTCCAATATGGTAGCTACCAGCTACATAATGCTCGAGCACTTAATATATGACAAGTGCAACAGAAGAACTAAATTTTTAATATTATTTAATTTCAGTTTGAAAAGTCACATATCTAATAGCCACCTTATTGAACAACACAGTTTTAGGTAAAAGTGATTTGTTGGCTTTATGTTTTACAAATCTCTTCTCAAAGTTTGTGGATTATCTTTTCACTCCCCTTATGGTGCCATTTGATGAATAGAAGTTCTTAATTTTAATGCAGCGAATTTTATCGGTCTTTTCCTTTTTAGTTTGTGTTTCTAATATATTGTTTACAAAATCCTTTCTCATACTGAGGTCTTAGAAATTGATTTTTGTGTGTCTCATGGGGAATTGTGATTTTTTTGTCCCCCTCATGGGTAACCAGTTTCCCTAGCATCTTTTACTGAATGGTCCTTCCTTTCCTCACCCATCTTCAGGGCTGGCAGTATTAATCAAGATATTGGCAGTAAATAGATGGTACACTCAAACAAAATAATTGGAAAGGGTTTGATAAAGGTACTGTTTTTATTTTTTTATTTTTTTTAATTTTATTTATTTATTTATTTATTTTTTTAATTTTTTTTTTCAACGTTTATTCATCTTTGGGACAGAGAGAGACAGAGCATGAACAGGGGAGGGGCAGAGAGAGAGGGAGACACAGAATCGGAAGCAGGCTCCAGGCTCTGAGCCATCAGCCCAGAGCCTGACGCGGGGCTTGAACTCCCGGACCGCGAGATCGTGACCTGGCTGAAGTCGGACGCTTAACCGACTGCGCCACCCAGGTGCCCCATAAAGGTACTGTTTTTAAAGATGAGGACCAGAGTTAAGGGAAACTGCAAAAGACGGTGAAGCTAGTCTTGGATTAGTACTACCTGGGAACACATACCACATCTAAGCCTGAAGGGTTAAGGGGAAGGCAGACTTACCAGACCCAATGAAAAAAGCAGAAGAAAAAGGCTGTCGTAGAGGAGGTGACACTTTCTGTGAAAAACATACCAGCCACCATGGCCCGAGAGAGAGAATAGGCCAGAGGAATAAGTACTTGACCATTCAGCCTCACCTTTGTCTCTCCTTTAGATCTCCTGCTGGTATGGAACCCACCATAACTTAGCTGGAAACTTGAGGAAGGGATACCCGCTGATGGAATCCATAAAGGTCATCTCTGGGGCACAGAACAGAGTGGAGTAGAGAAGGATGGGCAGTGCATCTAGATAGATAAACAGAAATCATCAAACACCCCTGTTTTCTTATAAATCTCTTTTCCATACATGCATGGGTTTGTATGGGCTCTCTCTCTGTATTGTGCCACTGGTCTATTTGCACCAATAACACACAGCTTCAGTTGCTGTAGGCTCCACTTGGAGCTTGAACTAACAGTCCTGAAGTCAAGAGCCACATGTTCTACCAAGTGAGCCAGCCAGGTGCCCCAGGTACTGTAGCTTTAAATATGATTTCATACTTGGGAGGACAAGTCTCTCCTCCTTGTTTTCCTTCTTCAGGGATGTCTTGGCTATACTTTTCCTTTTATTCCTTTCTTATGTATTTTAGAATCAGTTTTCCAATGCCCATAAAAAATTCTATTGGAATTTTGATTGGAATTGCATTGAACTGACACATCACTTGGAAGAGAGTTGACATATTTACAATATTGAATCTCCCCATCCAAGATTATAGTTTATGTCTCCATATACTTTGGTTTTGTTTAATGTATTCCTTCACAAAGTTTTATAAACTTTTATAAAGGGCTTCTGTTTCTTTTGCTAAATTTTTTTCTGGATACTTTCTCGTTTTATTGCTATGGTAAATCTTTTTTTTTTTTTTAATGTCACTTTCTGCCTGGTTGTTGCTCATGTGTAAAAATGCAATTACTCTTGTCTAGTTTAGAGCCAGCAACCTCACTGAATTATCTTAGTAATCCTGACAGTTTCTCTGAGGGTTCTTTGGGATTTTCTGTATAGTCACATTGTCTCTAATAAACAATACTGTTGTTTCTTCCTTTACAGTCCATCTGTTTTTCTTTTTAAAATCTTTTTTATTTTTGCACTGCCTAAGACTTCTAGTGAAGTATAGAATAGAAGTGGTATTAGCAGACACCCGTCACTTGCTCATGATTTTAGAGGAAATGCTCTCAATATATCAGCATTACTTACGGTGTCCTCTACAGGTACTTGTAGAAGTCCTGCATTGGGTTACGGAAGTTCCCTTCTATTGCTAGGTTAGTAAAATGTTTTTGTTTTTAACATAAAAGGATGTTGAATTTTATCAAGTGCTCTTACTACATTGATTGAGGTCATCACAGGAGTTCTCTTCCTATTACATTTGGAATGCTTTCATTTCTAATTGCTAAATTCTTACCTAGGCCTCCCAAACCTCTGGAACAGCTCCCTTCTTCCTATCATAAGGAATCCTGTCTTCTCTGCTTTCACTTGATAATTAGCCTCTTTGAGGATGGGAACCAAATGTTTACTCCCTTATATATCCCTAATGCCCAGCACACTGGCACATCGTAAATGCTAACAAAATGTTGACTGAATTGTGGAGTGAGTCTTTGCTATGGCACTTAGTAGTTTTGATTTTATAGTCTCTTGTCTACTTGTATTTGTTCCCTTTCTAGATGGGAAGCTTTCAAGTGTGGGGTCCACATCTGATTATCCTTTTGTCCCTCTGGGACCCAACCCTGGGCCTGGTTCAGAACCCTGTTTGCTGACTAAATGAGTTCTTGCTCTCCTTGGTAAGCTCTATCATTAAAACTGTTCAATCAGACTTCTGGGCATAGGCTTTCCTTCTTCAAAGTACCCCCTTTGCAGAGAGGTTTGCTTCACTCCCACCCTCAGGGAACCAGGCAAGGCCTGATGGCCAAGGGAAAGGAATTTTTTCTAGATTAATTTTTAAAAACTAATTTTGCAACAGTCTGAGCTTGATTGTCCAGGGTTGCAGGATGGAGAAAGAAAGCTGTAAAGAGCATTCCTTCCCTCTCGTAGAAACTGAACCAAGGACTGGGCAGTGGTGTCAGAGAGTTGGCCATTAATGCATCTTTACTTTGTGCCCAGCTAGGCACTGAGGTGAGTCGGACATGTCGGCCTCAGTTTTGAGCCTACAGAATTTATTCACCGTGGAAACAGAAAATTCACATTTGACAAGTTAAATGGCACCACCATTTAACTATCTATCTATCTATCAAAACTAACTATCTATCAAATGAGCTATCTCCTTGCTCATTTATGCATGTGTCCATCCTTGCATTCACTCACTAAGTATTGTAAAGCCCCTATCATGTGGCAGGCATTGTGCTAAGCACCAGTGGATTCGGGGAGGAAAAGAGGCTGTCCCTGTCTCAGGCAGCGCATGGTTGAATGAGGGAGCTGGTTGTATAAGCAGCTTTAGCACAGTGTGGGAACTGTGGTGGCCAAACTATGTGTTCAAGTGCTGGGGAGCACACAGGACAGTGACCCTCATGGGCATGGGTGTTCAGGGGTGGACTAAGAGGGACATAAATTTGGTGCAGAAGTTCTTTATTAGGATAAGAGAGAAGGATGCATGTAAAGTCATGAAGACGTGGAAAACATGGCAAGTTTGGGAATGATGACAGAGGTGACTGGAGTTTAGGGACAGGATGAGGATGAGAGAGGAGGAAGGGGGAAAACAAGATGTGAGGCTGGACAAGTAGGCAGGGACCAGGCTCCTAAGGGCCTTAGTTCACAGTGAGAAGGTGTGAGAAAGTGTGGGACCCGTATCCTCAGAGTATCAAGAGCCATTTAAACATCTATGTAGGTGGGAAATGTATTCTGATTCACGTTTTAGAGAGTTGCAAATAGAGAGGAGGGAATGGATGGAAGGAAGGAGGGGAACACACTAGAAGGAGGAAGACCCATGAAGAAGTGTGTTGAGCTGAACTGGAAGCACAGGCAGAATTAACTGGATAAGGATGAAAAGGGGGCATTCTAGGCACAGGGAATGGCCAAACCATGGTATAGAAATCAGGGAGCATTTAGAGTGTCATGGGGCCAGTGAAGTGATCAGGCTGACTAGAACCCAAGTGGGAAGCAATTGGTACATGTTAGGTGAGCTATCTCTAGGGCTCAGAAGTCTGTAGAACCAAGTGAGAAAGAGTCCATCAAAGACTTCAAAATCTTAAGTGTTGGAGATGTAGCACAGGGTACTTGGAAGAGATCTGTTGGAGGTGAGGAAACCTAGATTTTAGACTCTGTTCTGCCACCAATTGGCTGCATGAATTGGAACAAGTTGTTCTTGTTCTCTGGGTCTCAGTTTTCTCACTTATAAAATGAGGAGGCTGATCTAGATCTCTTCCAGCACCAATTGTTTAGGATGCCAAGCACCGGCCTCTGTCCTTTTGTATACTAGTGTTTGCATTTGCCTCAGACCATCTCAACCATGCTCACTACTCTACTGCCTCCTGCCATGTTCAGTCTCATCCAAGAAGCAGAATTGATGGATGAGACAAGACAAGACAAAAATAAGTGTAGTATGTATCCTCAAAGAAATAAGAAGGCTGTTACACCATGAAGCAGGGACAAAAAATGATGAAGAAGATTCCAGACAAGTAAAACCTGATAACTGGAATAAAAGAGTCAATAGATAGGTTGACTAACAGAAAGGATAAAGCTGAAGAGCAATGTATCAGTTAGCTATTGCTGTACAACAAACCACTGCCAAACTTAATGGCTTAAAATAAGAGCCATTAATTACTGTTTATAGTTTACAGGTAAACTGTACAGTTCTGTTGATCTCAGCTGAGCTTGCTGAGACGTGTGTGGTCAGCTGGGGGAGCGTGCAGCTGGGGGCTAGCTGGTTTAAGATGGTCTCACTTGTCTGACAACTGTCTGGCTGTCAGTGGAGACAAAGGGGCTGACTAGGTCACAGGTCTGTTACTATCGAGGAGGCTCCCGGGGCTTGTTCGCATGGTGGTATCAGAATTCTAGGAGAGAGAGAGAGAGAAAGAGTGTGTGAATGGTGAGAATATGTCACAATGCCGGGCAGTCAAGGGTGGGGAAATAGATTATCTGATGATGGGAGGAGCTGCAGAGTAATACTCCAAAGGGCATTGACAAAGGAAGAAATGAAGGGTGGTGGCCATTTGTTGAATCTACCAAAGTACATCCTCACAATGTTATTCACAATCCTCCTACATGCAAAATATGTCCACTCCCATCCCAGCACCCTAAAAATTCTTGTTAAACTGTGCCATCAAGCTTGGAGTCCAGGATCTCATGATCTGTATCAGATTCCAGTGAGACTCCTCAAATGTGGCTCCTTTCATTTGGAGACCCATGAACCAAGGAGATAAGTTACCTGATGCACAGCTAAAATGCATTGGTGATACATGCAAAGGGTACATTGAATGGACATACTTACTCAAAAGGTAGGAGAATGGGGAACAGATAGCAGCCATTTGTCTGTGGCAGTGCTGAAATCCAGCTAGGCTAAGGTCTTCTACCATGAGAGCAGGAAATATTCCTGTATCAGGTCTCAGTTCTGCTCCCTGGGAGTGGCTCCATAGTCTAATTTTCTCTGTGGCTCTTCGGTCTGTCCTCTGGGACTCCCAAGAAACAGCCTGCATTTGCAGCTAGGTCACTTTCTCAATCTGCCTTCCTGTCTATAGAAAGTTGGGGAGCTAGGAACACTTGTATAAATTGAAAAATCTCAGATGCCTTTCCTTTTAATCCAGGCTGGCAGCACTCCCACACATTCTCTTAAAAACTGTGTGGGCTTCCCATGAATACGACTGGAGTCCAGTCCATTTGAAAAAAGTCACACCCACAGTTTCTTTTGAGATACGACTCCCCTTTAGATTTATTCACTGCTACTTTGGGCTTGCCAGACAGCCATGCCCTTAAAGTTCCTCAGAGCCCTTTTGTCCAGACGAAAGGGTCTGCTGGGAGGCAACAACTTAATTCTCTCAGAGGTCTTAACAGAGGGTCTTTCAGTCATATCTGCAGGCCTGTGGGGAAAGTTGCACAAAGCTTCCACTGGTTTGAAAACTTCCTGTGTGGACAGTGACAGCCCCTTTGGTCATGGTGTCCAAGGCAGGCTCCTTCTATGGACAAGCAGTGTGAATATTGCCTACAAAGTATGCTAAGAGAAACACCAGGAAGATTCCATTCTCAGAATCAGAAATCTTTTTTTATTTCTCCCATGCCTGAATTCCTTCCATAGAGACTCATTGCTTTGGGTGAAGCATCAACCTGTCCCAGGGATCTACCCTGTATGGCCATTGTCATGAATAATGGGTTAATTACCTATATCTGACCCTTGCCCTTAGTAAGTGTTTAGCACGTCTCAGTCTCCTCCTTCCAGTCCACTCCCTAAGGATCCTCTCTTACAGTTAGTTTATATTACACCACGAGGGAACATGGTGAAGTGCTATCAGCTCAGTGTAAGTGAGTTTGTTGGTTGGTTCCTTGAACAGATATTTACGGAACATCTAGTATGTGCCAGGCACCGTTCTAGGCACTAGGATTATAGCCCTGACTAAGTCATTCATCGTCCTTCCCTTTTTGGAGTGTACAATCCAGTGGAGGCAGACAGATGGAAAGTAAGTAAAGAACCCCCCAAATAATGACAGATTGTGCTAACCCCATAATGGAAACAAGTTGAGGGGGCTGATTTGGGGCAGCTAGGGAGCCTGGCCCTCTGGTAAGGGCAGAGAATGCAGAGGAGGGAAGGGGAGGCTAGAAAGGGAGGCTGAGGACAGTCCTGTGCCTCCTTCACAATTTTGTCCGATGACTGCAGAAGGGACACTTGAGTTCAAATAAACAAATAAATCTAGAGAAATATGATCTGTCATAGCCAACTCAACACCATTAGTCATGATTCCCTCAAGGATCAGAGCAGTGGACTTGGGCGCCAGGGCCCTCGGTTCTAATGCCAGGATAGCCCCCAACCCCCATGTGTCTTTGGCCAGTCCCCTCCCTCCCTGGAAGGGCAGGGCTCAGTGCTGGACCACCTAGTCCTCTCTGAAATGACTGGCACCGTCCCTGGAAGGTTAAGCCAGCCCCAGAAAGCAGATGGCTGGTTGCCGCCCAGTTTCTAGCTGTTAGAATTCCCACTGTGCAGTTTCCTTGCCTCGCTTCACTGGACTCCAGCTCTAGGCCATCTCTTCTTTTATGTGTGTAGTCATTCTCCACACATTTGGCAGATCACAGCACCCCTGGTGCAGTGATCATCTAGCCCGGATGCTGTTCCAGAGAGTCACTGCTAATTCTTGGTTGAGGCCATGTGTTTGGGGAGTGTGCACCACATCCTGTGCTTTTAAACCTTCCCCTCTCCAAAGAAAAAGAACAGGTAATGGTGATAAACACAAGAGCTGCCATCTATTTAGTACCTGCATTGTCCTCAGTGATGGGGATCACTGCACTCAGTCCCTGCGTCAGGCCCAGAAGTGGGCACCATTGCCACAATTTCATAGAGGAGGAAACTAAAAGCTCTGAGAGGCCAAGCCAGCCGGCAGTGGAGGCATGAGCCTCATCCAGGAGCGCATGACCAGTCTCTCTGCTGCCATGTTGTTTTGCAGTTCTTTTCTCTGGCTGTGTGGAAGAGCAGTAGGAGGGCCAGGGAAAGTTGTGTGTGTGTGTGGCGGCGGGGGGGGGGGGGGGTGGTCTGCTTCTACTCAAGACCCTGCTTGACCAAACCTTTTGCCTTTGCTCCAGCAGGGATTGTTGCTGTCTTTAAGGGGGCTGGGAGCAGGAGCCACCATTACTGGTGCTGTTGTACCAAGTCATTTTGGAAACAAAGTCCCGGGAGCAAGGATGCTGGGCCAGGGCTGTGGGCCTCATCTCTGAGGATGCCTAACTCACGCAACACTGTTTAATTCATCCCTGTGTCTAGTCCCTTAGTCACATGGAAGTGTCATAGGCCAGGCCTCCAAGATATGGCTCTTTCCAGCTGATGTGATTGGTCATTGGTGTTGGCAGTTACACGTAATCGCACTCCAGGAGGTGAGGGGCAGTGCAGGCTTTGGGATTGGCCCTTCCAGCAGGGTATCAGTGTCCTCGAAGCCCTGACTCCGCATGTCTACACTCTGTTATCCCAATGCCAGCTCCATCCAGGGCCAGTTCTGCTCTGGGCTGAAGGACAGGTGCTGGACCCCATGGGGAGAAGCATTTTTTTCCAAGCCTCTCTCCTAGGAGTGGAGAAGGCTTTTTCCCAGAAATCCCCCCAGAAACCTTTCCTTGAACCCTACTGCCAGAAGGGGAATAGGGTTCCCATTGTGGGCTTAGATTAACCAGGGCTCACACTTTTTCCTTGAATCACTCCTGAGTGGTGTTGGGGATGGGTAGAGAGGGGAACAAATTTGGGCTTCTGTGGGGATGGAGAATCGTTGCCCAGGAGGAAGCCAGAAGTGTCCCCTGCTCAGTGTCATGCTTATCTAGCTTTGGATCTCTCTGAACCTACAGATATACTTACTAGTTAACCTTGACTCTGGTTTGGGGGGATTGGCTTGTTTTGAGATTCATGGGCAAGGTGTGGGGGCCAGCTCTCCACAGCCCACACAGATGGCCAGCAGGTGGTCTGCTGGGCCCTGGGACCTGATGAGAGTAGCGCAGGCATGGGAGCACAGTGTGCTCAAAGCGTAGCCCCTCCTTAGTTCATCTCAGTTAAAGCCGGCTGCTGTGGGCAGGGTGGGCTGGGGAGCCTTGACAAGTGAGGGTTTGTAGGCCCTTTGACTCAGAACCTTTGGGGTGAGGGTCCAGGGAACTGCACATTTAACGAGCCCTGCGGAGCTTCTCAGGCACAGAGCAGTGGCTGAGCTATGGCACCACCAGCAGGCCTGTTCCAGGGGTGCAGGGGTCTCCATCCAGCAAACAGCTGGCATTTGGGGTCCACAGCAAGGGAATTGCTCCCCGTATGGTGACACAGAATCTAAGCTCTGCTGAGTTCTCGTGGGTCTGACTGAGAAGTGGGTGATAGCATTCATTCATTGCTTTTTCTCGACGAACGTTTACCAAAGCCCCTTACATGATTAGCCCTAAGAAAAGTGCCCAGCCTCAACAAGTCACAGTATAGTGTGTTGGGGAAACACAGACATGGTCAGGCAGTGACCACATGATGTGGTAAGTGTCCCACTGAAACACCGGGCTCTTGGGCTCCTGGGCAGAGGCCTCGCCTGGTGTTGGTGGTGGCTTAGTTCTCTAGGGCTGCTGTAACAAGTTCACATAAACCAGGTGGCACAGTACAACACAAGTTCATTCTCTTACCATTCTGGAGGCCAGAATCTGAATCCCATTTGAGCCAAAATTGAGGTGTCAGCAGGACATGCTCATTCCAGAGGCTCCAGGGGAAGAGTCTTTTCTTTGCCTCTCCTGGCTTCTGGAGGCTGCTGGCCTTCCGTGGCTTGTGGCCAGATGACTCCAGTCTCTGACTCCATGGTCCCATTGCCTTCCCCTCTTCTGTCCACTCTCCCCTGCCTCCCCTTCATAGGGATGTAGGCAGTGGCCCACCTGCATAACCCAGGACCATCTCCCCATATTAAGATGTTTTGTCACATCTGCACGGTTCCTTTTGCCCTTTAAGGGTAACATTTCTAGGTTGCAAGGTGCCTTCTTAGCACAGAGGGCAGTGTGTCAGTCTCATAGGTTGCAGGGGTCAGGACCCAGATGTCTCTGGAGCCTGTTATGTAACCTCCCACAGCAGTCAAGAGGAAAGGAGGCCTTTGACCTGAGTCCATGGAGGCAGGGGTTAGCCAAATGAAGCAGGTAGGGAAGAACAGAAGAAAAAGAAACAGTACATACACAGGCAACCAAATCCTGAGAACTGCAGGTGGTTTTTATGGACTGGGGCTCCCAGCATGGGGGAGGGAGCCAAGATGAGAGGAGAGGCTGGAACGATGTGGCTAGGGCCAGACTGTGGGCCTATATTCCATGGCTAATGGGGAGCCACCAAAGGCCTGTGAGCACATGAGCAAAGATTCAGGGGTGCATTCTGACAGTGCTCTGCAGAACCGACTCCACAGAGATGGACCATTTAGGAGGAGTTTGCCGTGGTGCTTGGGGGAAAATGATGAGTCCTGAACAAAGTGAGTGAATCAAGAGAAGCAGATGAATCTGGTGGCTGTCCAGAATGTAGAATTGACAGTGCCACATGATTGGATGGGGAGAATGAAAGCAAGGGGACGGTCTAAGCAAGGCCTTCAGGTTTCTGGCATTCAGTGACAGAGAGACCTTGGAGGGGAGCATCCAGGTAAGGACGGGATGGGTAAAGGCTTGATTTGAGGTAGTTATGGGTCACTCACTTGTCTAGGAAGCAGGATTATAAGGGCCTGGAAACCAGGAGAAGACTCTCTGGAGATGCAGGTTTGGGATTCCCAAGCAGGTAGGTAGCTGGTAAAGCAATGAGCTTGAATGTCATCAACCCAGGAGACAGGGAGTGCAAAGGGAGTATATGGACAGAGAAAGAGAAAATCTCAGGACTTAAGGCTTCATGTTCCTTGTTTGGTTGAGGTCTTTGTATTTTGTTATTTCATTTATTTTTGAGAGGTGGGGAGAGGCAGGGAGAGAAGAGAATCCCAAGCAGGCTCCACACTGTCAGCACAGAGCCCAATGCAGAACTCGAACTCACACACCATGAGATCATGACCTGAGACAAAATCTAGACTTGGACACTTTACTGGCTTAACTACCCAGGCAACCAAGGTATTTGTATTTTAAAGAGAAAACCTGGGAAAAGGATAGTGCCAGCACTAAAGGAATAGCTTTCTAAGGTAAAGTTTGGAGACCCTGTGGGAGGAAGATTTGGGGTAAGGAGGCTGTCAAGTCCTGAGCATAAACAGTAATCCTCTCTGCCTCTTTGCTGGCCCAGCCATGGTTGTCCACCTTTTGGCAGCTTCTGTGATAACTAGTCGCCTCTTTGGGGCCCAGGGAAGCCCCAGGTAGCACCAGGGGACCAGCTGCATTTGTTGTTGATTATTAAAATGTATTACGTACCAACAGCATGGCTGAAGTAGAAACCATGGATGCAGGATGGACAAAGAGGGAGCCATCTCTGCTCCTCAGTGTTCTGTTATTGTTGGCCTGGCAAAGTAAATGTCCCCCAGAGTCAGTTCCTGCTTCTGCCCTTCTTTCCCCTCCACATGGAAGTTTTGAGAAATTCTGAGATTTCGATTGTTAGAGCAGATCCCTAAGTGAAAGGCCCAAGACCCTGAGGATGGGGGAGGAGGTGGAACAGATGCCAGGCCTCTGTAGTGTTGAGCGCCCCCAGCAGAGCCCACCCCTGTCTTCTCCAGAGTCCGCTTTCGGGTGTTAAGATGATCATCACAATTATCAACGCTAATATGCCATTTTACAGTCTCAGAAAGTCCTTTCCACATTCATTATTCACTCAGTCCCCAAACCCATCAGCTAAGTATGAATAACCCTGGTAATGACTGAGAAATCAGGGTCAGTGAATTAGGGATTTCCTGAAGATGTAGAAGCAGAATCCAGATCTCCTTCTTTTTTTTATTTTTAAAGTTTATTTATTTATTTTGAGAGGGAGAGATAGAGAGAGTGACCAGGGAGGGACAGAGAGGGAGAAAGAGAGAATCCAAAGCAGGGTCCATGTTGTCAGCACAGAGCCCGACACAGGGCTCGAACTCATGAACCATGTTATCATGACCTGAACTGAAACCAAGAGTCAGACATTAAACTGACTGAGCCACCCAGGCACCCCTCTCCTTGATTCTAAGTCTTGTGTTCTTTGTCCTGCTGAGCCTACGGCCATCATGGGGTGGCAGAACCTAGCATCAATACCCCTGATGGCCTGCTGGAGGCTCCAGGACCCATGCCACAGGCCATTGAGAGCTGCCAGGCATTTGCCAGGTGGCCCTTTCAGAAAGGGGAACAAGCTTCCCAGACGGTCAGGAGGGGGCCACCACTAACACAGATGACCTCCTGGTTTTGTTCTGGGCTAACTGTGGCCCATCTCAGTGGAGCAGAGGGTTTTGATGTAGCAGAGGACCTGTTTGTTGACCTTAACAAATAAGCTCTCCAGCTTTCAGCTTTAAAGAAAGAAAACTAAGTAATGCACGCAACAGACATCATTCCATCACTGAGGTCTGCCTTATCTGTCCCTGAGTCCCAGACCATCCATCTCCGAGCCTCCCCTGGGGCTTGACCTTCCCTCACCCACATTCCTCGCTCAGCCTGGTGCTTACACAGACTCTTCCCTCACCCCCTCCTGAAGATGGAAACTCACTTGTCTTCCTGTGTCATCTCCCATCCTTCACCCCAGCCCTGATCTGTCACCCAGTTCCCTAGCCTTATCCCAGCCTGAACCTGAACTCCATCCCTCACCCAAGTATTGAGCCTCACCCCATCTCTGACCCCATCCCATGCCTCACCTCATTCCCGAATCTACCACCAGCCATGACACCAACAATCCATCCCTTGCCCAAACCCAAATACCGAACGGCACTGAACTTTGATGCCCCCCCCCCCCCCCCCCCCCCCCGCTGCGTCCTTTACTTCATTCCTGAGCCTTGAGGTGGGGAGCCAAGGTGCCTCTTGCATACATCCCTGGGAGATTTCATAAATGCTCCATGGTTAGTGGCTTCTTCTTAGGCTAACAAAACAAGCGTGGCTTTTAGAGTCAGACTGGCTGCTTGAAAATGACACTGCTCACAACTGAGGCCAGCCGTGGGAGGACGTTATGTAGAAGATGACCTCCAGTGGTGCCGTTGTGCCCAGATCACAAGGAGGGAGTTAAGGTTTGCAGCCACATGAACACCGCAACTAGAGCCCAAGAGAAGTACAGTAATTACTTTATGTAATGACGTGGCAGGGGAGCCACCTCTGACACGGGACGTGCAGGCACAAACCATCCATCTTCTCAAGCCAGCACGAAGGGTTCATTTGTCAGACTGGTAGCGTTCATTAGAACTTAGTTTTCTTCGTGTCATTCCCATTGTTCACTGGTTTGTCTTCTCCCTGGCTTGCTGAGTGATTGATTTTCCAAACACGTGAGCTCCCTGGAGGACGAAGGAGGTCTAGAAATGCCGGGTGTGCTGGAAGTACCATTGGCAGTGCCACTGGGGGCGCCAACCCACTCCTGATTCTCAATCTCCCTGCAATAACCAGAGCCATCTCTCTCTGGGAAAATGTCAGCTGGATTAGAGATGGCTCCCACAATGGGTTGATGGATTGGGGGAAGGGAAAAATGAACAGTTGTGGTCTTTTTCTTTTTTTAAAATGAGATTTTTTTAAAACCTTTTTTTGCTTCAGTCCCAAGTTAGATTTTTAATTTGTAGAAACTCCCAAGAATCTTCAGCCAGCATTGTAGTTAGACCAGAGTGTGATTTTGGCTGGCACATGAAAACCCCCTTCTGCTTTTAAAGTGCTGTACACTTTCCAGAACCATCATCCTACCCATCCATCACAGTATCCCTGCGGGGAGGATGTTCTTATTGGCATCTCACCAATGAGGAAACGGAGGTTCTGGGGGGTTATGCGATTGTACACCCATCTGCTAAGCCCTGGCCAGCGACTACCATCCCCATGGTGCTGACTGCCCTGGGAGGGCAGATGAGGCCTGGGAAGGCCTGGGTGACATGTCAGGTGTGATGGCCTTAGGAGGGGAGATATGAGTATAACCCACGATCCTGTCTATGAAGCACAGACTTGATTGCATACTTGGAAACTCAGTTCCCTCAGCTCTTTCTAATTATCTAAAGGGTTCATGTGATGTTAACTGAATGTGTGGATTTTTAACTGACTTGTTTTTCCTCTGGGCCATTGTTAATACTTGCTCTCTTGTAACTGAGAGAGCCCAGGGCTTGATTTCCATGTCTCCTGTTATGCTGGCTAGCACTGAGATGGAGACGCTATTATCCTTGCTCTACCAAGGAGAAGTTAAATTACGTGCCTGAGATTCCCACAACCTGGGGGCAGAGCTGAGGTTTGAACCAAGATCAGCCTTACTCTTACCTACTATAGTATGCCTCTCCTTTGCAGGTCAGAAAAGGATTGGATTTTAGTCTGAGCTTTTTTCTCTTTTGAGTTCCGTGTCCTTGGACAAGTTAATAAACTCCAGTGAGTGCTTACTGAGTACAGACTTTAGCTGGAAGTGGGGCAGGCAGGGATGCAAAGACTGAAAAAAAGGTGGTGGGGGGGCAGGGTCTCTGGCCTCAGCTGTAGCCCCCTTTCTGACGTGGATGGGAGTGTGTCCACAGATGCATGAGGTAGGCCAGGATTTGGAGGAAGGTTCCTTCCAGAGCTTATATACCATGCCCCTGTGATATTAATAGTCTGGAATCACAAGAAGGTGGTACCCACATCTCCTGGATGCACATCTGGGCTTTCTCAGGGTCAAAGATAACCTATCTCAAACTTCAGAAAGGTTCCCTGAATTTCACACCCATGAAAGTCTCTCTGTATCTCCTCTAAGCACTGTTTTTTGTACAACTATATGATTTAATCCATACACCCACAGATAGAGTTAGGTGTGACCATCTTAAAAATGAGTAAGCTGAGGCATGGTGATTTTGGGCCCTGGCACAATGTCATGGAACTAGTATGAGGCAAAGCTGGGACTTTACCCTAGAACAATCAATGCAACAGCTATGGTGTCCTCATACAGATGATGGGAGCAGCTCACACCCTGGGAGAAGCTGGCTTGTAGTGAGAATGCAAGACCCTGGGCTCCGGAAATAACATTTGAAGGTGCTCAAGTGGGGGCCACAGGTTGTCTGCTTCCCCGCAGACCATTTGCTATTTGTCACACTAGATCTTTTTCATTGTCCTTGTGACCTTGTCTGTGAGTCAGTCCTGACACATGGTAAGACAAATGAGCATGAAATGGAGTCATTCAGGTGATCTTTTGGAACCTCTGAGATGCCTGTTCCATGACACAGGGATACTCAGTCTCCCTGCAGCCCGTCTGTCTTGGGCCAGGAGATGAGTGGAGCCTTTGGCCCTATCTGTAGAAGACCGATGTCCTCACTGCTGAGATGATGTCACTGTCAGTTCCTGAACATTTACCGCCTCTCGCTCCTGACGGGTGGTCGTCCTGCCTCATCATGAAGCGACATTCCTCCCCTGGCAGAGAAGTGAGATGGAAGCAAGTCCCTTCATTCCTCCAGCTGAAAGGCTTTAAGACGGCTTCTTGGCATCAAAAACACACACACACACAAAAACCAAAAAAAACATCTGGGCAACCAAAATAAGAGTTGATTTATTGAAAAAATAGAGTTAATGGAATATATCACACTTGTAGTTGGCAACCAATCCTAGCTGGTCCTTTGGAGTAAGATGGTATTGTTTCCTTTTGCAGCTCTGTGTGTGCAGACATCACATATTTCTCACATCTCTTGTACCCAGAGCCCCATAGAGGGCCTTGGGCCCAGGAAGCGAGCATACCAGTAATGTCCGCACCACATCGCACGTAATGGAAAGGTCTGGTACTATTCTTGCTGCTGACCCCTTTTCTCCTCCTCCCTTTCACCCTTCCAACTGCCACCTGATTTCCTCAGGAAAATCTTTTCTTTTTGCTTCACTCTGAAAGCAGAGGGTTGTCCTGGTCAAGCATCTCCGAGGCACGCACACTCATGCATGAAAGGAATGTGGTGATTTCCAAGTGCAAGCAGATAATTCCTGAACGTTCCCAGACACTACAGTCAGAAACTTTGCAAAAAGTCGTTCTCCTCCTCCTTCTTTAATTATACATAAAACTGTTCTTTGTCAGGTAGCAGTATTCACAAGAAATAAAAAACTAAGTCATTTTCAATATGTTTCTTATGAATTTAGTTTCTGCTGTGGTTAAGAGTATTACTTTACAGCCATGTTCTAATGCAATTATATGGTATTTTGACTACACTCTAGCTTTTGTGGCCCAACCTGGGCATCTAATGGCCGATTAGGACATTATGCCTTGGAGAAAATGGGTTCTGCTTTCAACCAGCCAATTTACAAATGATTCTTTAGAATTTAGCTTATTTACAGTTGTACTTTGAAAAATAAAATTATCTGTTTCTTCTTAGATGTGGAAGTTAAGGAATCAAATCTGGAATGTTTTAGCTTTTGCTCAAGTGCAGTGACAACCACTTTTTCCCCTTTGTCTCTACGGACACCAACAGGGAGGAGACGTCTGGCCCAGCTCTTGTGTATCACCTCCCAGGATATACTGAGAATGAGCTGAGGCTAGGGATTGGAATCAGCCCCACATACTGTTCTACAGTTGAGACATAACTTACATTCAAGAATGTGCATATAAATGATGTGTAGAGCACTATGAGATTTTCCGTGTTTAAAAAAAAAATTTTATCATTCATTTTATTTTTGAGAGAGAGGAAAGAGACAGAGCATGAGTGGGAGAGGGGCAGAGAGAGAGGGTGACACAGAATCTGAAGCAAGCTCCAGGCTCTGAGCTGTCAGCACAGAGCCTGACATAAGCCTCGAACCCACTAACCGTGAGATCATGACCTGAGCCGGAGTCAGACGCTTAACTGACTGAGCCACCCAGTTGCCCCGAGATTTTCTGTATTAATACACCTGTGTAACATAATCTGTATTGAGATGTAGAATGATCCAGCACTTTAGCAAGCTCCCTTGTGGATCCCTGGTCAGTCAATGCCCTCCCTCCAGAGGTCACCACTATTCTGACCTCTTTTTAACATAGTTTCATTTTCCACCCACTCATTTAGAAAGTCTTATGTCACAGTATAATTAACAAACAATAAATTGTACAGATTTCAGGTGTTAATTTCAATGTGTTGTGACAACATACACCTGTGTAATTCTCACACAAAACAAAACAGAGAAATTTCTGTCAGCACAGGAAGCTTCTTGTACCCCTTCTGATAAACCCTCTCCCCAGTCCCAGCAAACACTTTCTGATTTCTAACACTGCACAGTTTTACTTGTTCTTGGAGTTCCTTTGGATGGAAGGCTACAGTTATTACTCTCCAGTGTCTGGCTTCTTTTTTTTGTTTGTTTGTTTGTTTTTAATTTTTATTTAGTTTTGAGAGAGACAGAGAGAGAGAGAGAGGTGGAGTGGAAGAGAGAGAGGGAGACACAGAATCCAAAGCAGGCTCCAGGTTCTGAGTTGTCAGCACAGAGCCCACTGTGGGGTTCGAACCCATGAGTTGTGAGATCATGACCTGTGAGATCATGACCTGAGCCATAGCCAGACACTTAACTGACTACCACCCAGGGGCCCCCGTGTCTGGCTTCTTTTACTTGGCATGATGGTTTTGAAATTCATCTAGATTGCTGTGTATATTAGTAGTCAATTATTTTTCTCTATTAAATGTTTTCTTGGCTCCATTTTGTTAAATACAGAAGCTAATGCTAAAACAGTAAAGATTTCAACTATGTGTAATTTGATCCCAATCATTTGAAGCCCTGACACACATCACAGGTTTTCTATTAATTCTTTTTTTTTCACTTTTAAATTGTAAAATGCTCATAACAAAAAAATTACCATTTAAACAGTTTTTAAGTGCACAACTCAGTGGCATTAAGTACATTCAGTGTTATGCTACCATCAACACTACCCATCTCCAGACCCTTTTTACCATCCGAAACTGAAACTCTGTCCCCATTAAACAAGATAGCCCCATTGCCTACCTCCCCTTTCCCCAGTGCTTGTTAACCTCTATTCTTTCTGTCTCAGTGAATTTGCCTATTCTAACTAAGTATTTCATATAAGTGGGATCGTATAGTATTTGTCCTTTTGTCTGGTTTACTTCACTTAGCACAGTGTTTTCAAGGTACTATCATGAAGCAGGTGCCGAAATTCCTTTACAAAGGCTGACTAATATTCCACCATATGTGTAGACCACACTTAGCTTATCCATTCATCTGTTGATGGACACTTGGGTTGTTTCTTCCTTGTGGTTACAGTGAATAAGTACATTTTGCTTAATTGGTTAATATTTCATTATCTGAATATACTGCCATTTTGTCCATTCTCCTCTTGGTGGACTTAGAGGATGCTTCCAGTTTTTTACTATTCTTAGTAAGGTTGCCTTGAACATTCTTCTATGAGTCTTTTGCCAATATTTGTTGTTATTTGTCTCGGGTACGTACATAGTAGAATTGCAGGATAACAGAGTAGATGTATGTTTAACTTAATCAGAATTCTTCAAAGTTGTGCCATTTAGTCCCCCATCAGCAATGTATAAGAATTTCCACTGTTTCATATCTTTGCTAACATTTAATATTATCTTTCTGACTTTAGCATTCCATTGAATGTAGAATAGTATCTCCTGGTGGCTTTATTTTTATTTTCTTGGTAATTCATGATGTTGAGGATCATTTTATGTGGTTATTGTCTGTCCTTTTTCATTGATGAAGAGATGAATCAGAGTGTTTGCACATTTCAAAAATTGGATTGCTCATCTCTTGTTGATTTCTTTCTCTATATGTTGTAGATACAAGTCTTTTGTTATATATATGTGATGTAAATACTTTTTTCCCAGTCTGTGGCTTGTTGATTGATTTTCTTAAAGGTATCTTTTTAAAAGTAGGAGATTTTAAGTTTGATGGAGCTCAGTGTAACATTTTTTTTTTCCTTTTAATGGCTAGTGTTTTCTGTGTCAAGTAAATCTTGGCTACCTCAAGGTTGTGAAGATACTGTTTATTTCTTCTAGAAGTATGATGGTTCTAGGTTTTCAAACTAATCTTAATATTAAATTTGATCCTATTTTGGGGCGCCTGGGTGGCGCAGTCAGTTAAGCGTCCGACTTCAGCCGGGTCACGATCTCGCGGTCCGGGAGTTCGAGCCCCGCGTCAGGCTCTGGGCTGATGGCTCAGAGCCTGGAGCCTGTTTCCGATTCTGTGTCTCCCTCTCTCTCTGCCCCTCCCCCGTTCATGCTCTGTCTCTCTCTGTCCCAAAAATAAATAAACGTTGAAAAAAAAAATTAAAAAAAAAATTTGATCCTATTTTTCAGGAACTTTTTTTTTAAACAAACATGTAACAAACTTGAAAGAATTTTCAGTGAAAATCCCTATATCTCCCCGTTAGGTTTTACAATTGACATTTTGCTACATTTAATTTAATTTTTGTGTAATACTAAGAAAAAGGTTAAGGTTTATTTTTTTCACATATGAATATCTCGCTCTTTGTATAAAAGACTATTATTTTCCCCATTGGATTCACTTGGCATTTTGTTAAAAAATCAATTAATTGTATATATGTAGGATCTATTTCTGGTCTTACTATTCCATTCTATTGATTTATCTCTTCTTACACCAATATCCCACTATCTTTACTGAAGTTTTATAGTGACTCTTGAAACCAGGTAGTCAAAAGTCTTCCAACTTTGTTCTTCATTTTCAAAATTGCTTTTGCTCTTTTAGATCGTCTGTGTGTCCATATTAAGTTTTAGAATCAGCCTATTTCTTAAACAGAGGCTACTTATATTTGATATAGATTACATTACATCTATTGATTGATTTAGGGAGGGTGACATCATAAACAATATGGAGCCTTCCAATTCATGAACATAGTACATCACCACATTTGCTTAGGACTACTTTAATTTTGCAAAGCAATATTTTGTAATTTTCTGTTTATAGCTCTCAAATACTTTTCATTAGATTTATTCTTGCATATCTGATTTTGGCTAGCATTTTGATGCTGTTGTAAACTTTGTTTTGGGAATTCATTTTCCAGTTGTTTGACATCTTGTCCTAAAATTTTGCTAAAATCACATATTCTAGTAATTTAAAAATGGACTCTATACAGTTTTTTAAAAAAAGCTTTATTGAGATATAATTCACGTACTATTCAATTTACCCATTTAAAATGTAAAGGCTTATATTCACATATGTTCACAGGGCTGTGCAGCCATCACCTGAGTTAATTTTTAGAACATTTTCATTACCCCTGAAAGGAACTCTGTGTTTATTAGCACTTTTTATCATTCTCCTACTCCTACCACCCAGCCCTGTACAACCACTAGTCTTCTCTGTCTCTATGAATTTGCCTATTCTGAACATGTCATGTAAATGGAATGGCACAATATGTGGTCTTTTTATGGCTGGCTGGCTTCTTTCACTTAGTATATGTATTCTTAAGGTTTATATATGTTGTGGCATGTATCAGTCATTTTTATGGCTGAATAATATTCCGTTGTGTGGATACAACACACTATCCATTCATCAGTTGATGGATTTGGGTTGTTTCCACTTTTTCCCTATTATGAATAGTGCTGCTATGAACATTCATGTTTAAGTTTTTTGTGTGGACATGTTTTCACATCCCTGGATATATACTTGAGAACATAATTGCTGAGTCATATAGTAAGTCTATGTATTATTTTTTGAGCAACTACTAGGCTATTTACCAAAGTGGCTGTACCATCTAAAATTTTAATCAGCAGTGTATGAGGATTCAGATTTGTCCACATCTTGTTATTATCTGTCTTTTTGATTATAGCCATGCTAGTGGGTGTTAAGTGTATCTAATTTTGTTTTTGATTTGTTGGCTAATCATGTTGAGCATCTTTTCACATGATTTTGGTCATTTGGATATCTTCTTTGTAGAAATGTTCATTCATGTATTTTGCCCATTTTAAAATTGTGATATTTGCATTTTTATTAAGTTGTAAGGATATTTTTTAATATTCTGGATACATGTCCCTTATCAGATATATGATTTTGAAGGCATACTCTCTGGGTTGTTTTTTTTTCACTTTCTTGGTGGTACTCGTTGAAGCACAAAACCTTTTACTTTTGAGTAAGTCTGATTTATCTTTTTTTTGGTTCTATATTTATAAAATAGAATCTTGTTGTCTACTTCTTTTCCCAGTATTTACGCCTATTATTTCTTTTTCTTAATCTTTTGCACTGGCTGGGACCTTTCCTACAATTCTGAATAAAATTGGTGAGAGCATTATTACTTGCTTTTGTATAAATCTTAAGGGAAAAGGGTTTAATATGGTTTCATTATGTGTGATGTTAGCTGTAAATTCTCTATCACAATGAGGAAGTTTCCTTCTACTCTGGCTTGCTGAGAATTTTTTTAAAATATCAAGAATGGATG
Source organism: Puma concolor (assembly GCF_028749965.1). NCBI lineage: Eukaryota > Metazoa > Chordata > Mammalia > Carnivora > Felidae > Puma > Puma concolor. The sequence goes on from NC_141668.1 coordinate 120,589,012, forward strand.
TTGAATTGTGTCAAATGTTGTTTTTCCATCTATACAGATGCTTACTAATATTTTGGCCTGGAGTACTTTTTAATTTTTTTTTAATGTTTATTTATTTTTGAGAGAGTGCGAGTGGGGGAGGGGGAGAAAGGGAGGGAGACACAGAATCTGAAGCAGGCTCCAGGGTCCAAGCTGTCAGCACAGAGCATGATGCGGGGCTCAAACTCACGAACGGTGAAATCATGACCTGAGCTGAAGTCAGACACTCAACCGAGCCACCCAGCTGCCCCTGGCCTGGAACACTCTTTATTTTTTTTTATTTTTTATTTTTTTTATTTAAAAAAAATTTTTTTTTCAACGTTTATTTATTTTTGGGACAGAGAGAGACAGAGCATGAATGGGGGAGGGGCAGAGAGAGAGGGAGACACAGAATCGGAAACAGGCTCCAGGCTCTGAGCCATCAGCCCAGAGCCTGACGCGGGGCTCGAACTCACGGACCGCGAGATCGTGACCCGGCTGAAGTCGGACGCTTAACCGACTGCGCCACCCAGGTGCCCCTGGAACACTCTTTAAAGTAAGAGAGCTGTCTCATGTTTTCACAGAACTAGACCAAGTAATCCTAAAATTTCTGTGGCACCCTGAATAGACCCTGAATAGCCAAAGCAGTGTTTAAAAAGAAAAGCAAATCTGGAGGTATCACAATTCCAGATTTCAAGTTTTATTAAAAGCTATAGTAATCAAAACAGTATGGTACTGGTACAAAAAGACACAAAGGTCAATGGAAAGCCCAGAAATAAACCCATAATTATATGGTAAATTAATCTTTGACAAAGGAGGCAAGACTATGCAAAGGGAAAATGAGAGTCTCTTCAACAAATGGCATTGGGAACTCTGGACATATACATGCAAAAGAATGAACCTGGAGCACTGTCTTACACCACACACAAAAATAAACTCAAAATAGATTAGGGACCTAAATATGAGACCTGAAACCATAAAAATCCTAGAAGAGAGCACAAGAAGTAATTTCTCTGACATCGATCATAGCAACATTTTCTAGATATGTGTCCTGAAGCAAGGAAAACAAAAGCAAAAATAAACAATCGGGACTATGTCAAAATAAGAAGCTTCTGCACGGCAAAGGAAACAACCAACAAAACTAAAAGACAGCCTACTGAATGGGATAAGATATTTGCAAATAACATATCCAATAAAGGGTTAATATCCAAAATAGATAAAGAACTTCTACAACTCAACAGCAAAAAACACAAATAATTCAATTAAAAAATGAGCAGAAGACATGAGCACACATTTCTCCAAAAAAGACATCCACGTTGCCAACAGACACATGAAAAGATGCTCAATATCATTCATCATCAGGGAAATGTAAATCAAAACCACAAGTGAGATATCACCTCACACCTGTCAGAATGGCTAAAATAAAAAACACAAGAAATAACCAATGTTAATGAGGATGTGGAAAAAAAGAAATCCTTGTGCACTGTTGGTGAGAATGCAAACTGGTATAGCCAGTGGGAGACCAGTATGGAAGTTCCTCAAAAAGTTAAAAATAGAACTACCATATGGTCCAATAATTGCACTACTGGGTATTTGCCCAAAGAATATGAAAACACTAATTTGCAGAGATATATGAACCCCTATGTTTATTGCAGTATTATTTACAGTAGCCAAATTATGGAGGCAGCCCAAGTATCCATTGGTAGGTGAGTGGATAAAGAAGATATGGTATATATGTATGAAGGAAAATTATTCAGCCATAAAAAAGAATGAAATCTTGCTATCTGCAACAACATGGATGGATCTAGAAAGTATAATGCTAGCTGAATGAAATAAGCCAGGTGGAGAAAAACAAATACCATATAATTTCACTTATATGTGGAATTTAAAAAACAAAACCAACAAAAGGAGGAAAAAAGAGACAAACCAAAATACCAGACTCTTAACCTTAGAGATCAAACTAATGGTTTACCAGAGGGGAGATGGGTGAGGGGATGGTTGAAATAGGTGAAGGGGATTAAAAGTATGTTAATCATCACTGAGTAGTATATGGAATTGCTGTATTGTATACCTGAAACTAATATAACACTATGTGTTAATTAAACTAGAATTAAAATCAAATAAAAAAATAAATAAAATAAGGGAACTAGGTACTTACCCAAAGAACACAAAAACACTAATTCAAAAGGATGTATGTCCTCCTATGTTTATTGTAACATTATTTACAATAGCCAAGCTGTGGAAGCAACCTAAATGTTTATGGAAAGATGAATGGATAAAGAAGATCCATATATATGAACACATATGGAATATCACTCAGCCTTAAAAAAGAATAAGATCTTGCCATTTGTGACAACATGGATGGGCCAAGAGGGTATTATCCTAAGTGAAATACAAATTTCATATGAAAGAAAAAAGCATATAATTTCACTTATATGTGGACTCTAAAAAAACCAAAACAAACGAACAAACAAACGAAAAGCGGACATAGACTCATAAATACAGAGAACAAACTGGTGGTTGCCAGAAGGAAGGAGGGTAGGGGGATGGGCAAAATAGGCAAAGGAAAGTACATTTGATTCTTTTTTGTTTTTTTGTCTCTACTTAAATTCCCCATTTATTCCCATATAATGTCCATCCTTTTGATTACATCTTTTAGCATCTTTATCATAGCTATTTCAATGTTCTTGTTTGAACTTTCCAACATGTGGGCAATCTTTAGGTATGCTTCTATTGGCCATTTTCTCTTTAGACCATGGATCACATTTCTTGCTTTTTCATATGACTTGTTATCTTTGGTTGTATGTGAAACAATTTATATTAAAGAATGTAGAAATAAAAATAAATACAACTTCTGTCAGGTAGCTAGAATGGGAGTTGGCTTAACTGGATCTGAAATTGAGCAGTGTTTGACTTTATTGTAGTCTTGCTTTAATTTACTTCACCGTTGGCTTCAGACTATTTGAAGGGAGGGTCAGTACTTTAACTTCAGTGGGATTAAATCATTGGCTGTCTGATTGAACTCAATCTGCTCTCCAGAAGAAAGGCCGGCTCAAACCACCCATCATGTGCTTGGTCTTTTTGGTGACCAGCTCCCATCCTGAAACTCTCTAGGGGGTCCACTATGAGTCACCTCATTAGCATAACAAGGAATCCTTTCACTCAGTAAAGTCTGATTGGTATTGAAGCTCTGTGCCAAGATCCAGGGCCAAAGACCAGATATATTCTCCACTATACCCCAGGGCTTTTCTCAGCTGTCCTGCCCAGCCCTGACCTTCTGAGGGGATCTTGTACTAGAAGACAGGTCCCAGCCTGCCCTATCCACTGCTTGGGGTAAATCTCATACTTGAAGTTTCATAGGGTTAAGAGATGGTAAGAGTCACTCTGTGAACAGGATTCTAATTTGTCATGGCAGCCCAAATACCATTGATAAAAATCTGTAAGTTGAGCTGGTTTCTCTTTACCCATCTCTGTAGAGGATCCCTCTTTCTCCCACCAAGTATGGAGCAGGTGCAGGTTTCTTCTCACCTCTGAAGAGCACGTCACTCTCTGGAGTTTAGTTCATTTACATTTCTTGGTGCTCATGGTCTCTGTTGAGTTTTTAAAAACTATGATATTTTAACTTATCTTTTTTTTTTTTAATCTCTGAATCTCCTACAAACACCACTCATTTTATCTCAGCAATAGCAAATATCAGGCATGTATCCTGGCACTCTGCTCTCTGATCCCATCTCCCAAAACACCCACAGTCCCCTAGCTTTCTTTCCTTTAGAGACTGTGATCATTTCTTCCAAACCTTCTCAACACAGTGTACCAGACAATCAGTTAGATTTGGTGCATGAGATTAAATGTATTTGCCCTCCTAGCTTTAACCTTACAGATGTTTTCCCCCCCCCCCCCAATGGAGCGCTTGGGAACTGTCCAAGAAGAAGTCTGTCACATGGGGCATCCATCAGTTAGGTACAGGTTGTTTTGACAATCAGACAACATTTCACAGAGGATCAGTGGACACAGAGTTCAAAACAAAATGAGAATGAATTGGAAGACACTGGAGTGAAGTGATCCAAGAGGAGTCTGTGTCAGTATCATGAAGTCCCCACTGAGAGATGCAGGGTACAAACCCAAACCTGGCCTGCCTGGGTGTCAGTATATTCATCTTCTAAGTCAGTGGGTAGGAATGGAACCAGCAAGATAGACTATACTCCATAATCTCTGGATCCCTTCAGATGCTTGTATCAAACAGTAGAGAAAACTATGACAGTATGATTTTACTACATCCTTTAATGCCTGTTTTTTTCTACCACCGTTGAAGCAGTAGCAAGGGCTTTCATCTACACTTTCTATGAAACAGAGAGAGTGGAGTCAAATTCTTATAAATCTCTAGGGGAGAAGATAGTATTGAAAGCTATGATTTTCAGTAGTAAGAATCATAGTTTTGAGAAAGAAAGGGGAAGGGAATTATTATTATTATTCTTACTATTATTATTATTTCATTCTAAAAGCTTGATTTTTAAGTATCAAGAACCAGAAGGACTCTCAAAAGATAGTATTATACTACACATCTCCAAAGTCCCCTAAGGGAAATAAAAGTTTGACCTACTGAATGGAAGGAAAGTACCAGAAGGGAGGTGATGAGGATTTAGATACTTTTAAGTTACGAGTATCCCTCTCATAAGCTAAGCTCCAGGAGCTGGGATGACAGAAAGCCTGAGAACTCACCCCCCACTCAGGTAGATGTGGGGGTACATGAGAGCAGAAAGGCACACTCCCTAGCTTCCCTAGGTATGAGCAGAAACTTACATGGTTTGTAGATAAGCTTCATTGTCCAACATGTACCTGAATGATGGAGTGATTGAGGGAAGTGACTCAGCTGATGGACCAGAAGCCATTTCATAGATACCTTCACATCCTGGAGAATTAGAGGAGAAGGAATAATCAAGAACAGAGGAAAGCCTGGGACTCAATCCCCTCCCTTTAGGGCTCAAGCTTGGGCATAGCCCCCAAGGAGAAGGGGAGGGGAAAGATCCCACATCAGCTGAACATTTATCTGGCAGGGACAGAGTTTAAGATCACACATGATTTGGATACTCTAAGTTGGAAAGCTTCTGTTTGTCTGCATCCCTGGAAATGGTAGACGGAGACTTGTTCGTTATTGAGAAGTGAGTTTACATTTTTGCACACCTGAGTTTCTTGGACTCTTGGGACAGAAAGTGATACCTGCAGAAGTGATGATGAGGTAGTTCACACTTCTATATTGGCAGTGAGCTCCTGCTACTTAATTGCAAACAGCACTTTGACAACAAACCTGAAGCTAAAGACGAAAGACAAGTAGGAGTAGAAAGAAGGACATGGGGTCAAACGAAGCAGTGACACTCTTACCTAGAACCTTGCATGCCTGTAAGATCCAGCATGACCTGGTGCCGCCCCCCTGCACTCCTTACTTCTCTTGCCGCCTCACCCCACCCCGTGTGCTCTCTGCTCCATTTACACTGGCCTTCTGGGCTCCACCACCCCAAGGCCCTTCCCCTCATTTTGTTACCTATTGCTTCATCACAGACCACCCAACACTTAGGGACTGACAACAGAGACACCCATTTACTATCTCTCACAAGTCTGTGGCTTGGCCAGGCTCAGCCGGGTGGCTCATCCACTCCATGTAGTGTTGACTCCAATCTCTTGGAGGCCCCCCTGAGCTGGAACAGCTGCAAAGGCTCATGTGGCTGGCAGCTGGGAGCTCAGCTAAGGCTGTCATTTGGAAGGTATATTAGAGTTAGCCAGAGGAACTAAATGTGTGTGTGTGTGTGTACAGAAAGAGATTTATTATGAGGGATTGGCTCCCATGAATATGGAAGCAGGCAAGTCCCAAGATCAGTAAGCTGGAGACCCAAGAAAGCTGATGCTATAGTTTCAGGACAAAGGCCAGCAGGCTTGAGACCCAGGAAGAACCAATATTTTAGTTTGAGTCTGAAGGCAGGAGCAAAGCCAATGTCCCATTTCAAAGACAGACAGGAAAGAATCATTCTGACTCCAAGAAGCTCAGTCTTTTAGTTCTATTCAGGCCTTCAACTGATTGGATGAGGCCCACCCACACTGGGGGGCACATATTCAGTCTCTTGATGCGAGTCTTAACTTCATCCAAAAACACCTTTGCAACAACATCCAGAATAATGTTTGAGCAACAATCTGGGAACCTTACAACCCAGTCAAATGGACACACAATTAACCATCACAGAGGGCCTCATTCCCTGCAGGGTATCCCCCATGATTGGGGCTTCTCCAAGCATGGTGGCTGGGCCCCAAGAGGGAGTATTCCAGGTCTGCCTGCAAACCTCTCCGTGGAAGTCCCACTGCATCACCTCTGCTGTGTTTGTTGGTCAAAGCAAGTGAGAGTCAGCCTACCTTCCAGGGGAGGAGAAACAGGTTCCACCTCTTTGGAGGGTGGCGAGGGTCTCTGGCCATCTTTAATTGCCCACAAACCTCAAGACCTTTCTGCATGCTGTCCTCCAAGAGGACTTTCCTCCCCTCTCACCTAGCCCTCTCCACTTCATTCTTTGCGTCTCAACCTGAACGTCCTTCCTCCAGGAAGCCTTCCGTGCATGCCCCTCGCATCCCCATAGACCAGGTCAAACCTCGTTCTGTGCTCTCACACACACCGTGCTGCTCTGCACCTGCTCACCACAGCTGTGATAGTCAAGTGGGTAGAGATGAGCTTGCCGGCTGGCTTTAGTCTCACCGAGAAGGGGGTGGTGTTGGCTGGGGCCAGGGGCACAATCAGAGCATCGGATTTAAGGGCAGATTCCGCCACTTATTGGCCATGTGGCTTTGAGCAAGTCACATATGTTCTCAGGCTTTCATTGTCCTCGTCTATAAAACCAGAATATTGATAAAGACCCTTTCCGTACAAAGTTGCTGTGTTGATTAAAAGAGAGACCAGATGTGAAGCCTTGCAGGTGCTGACATTCTTGGCCTAAGGTGGGCCTTTCTTCCTTTCCACTCCTGGTCCTCTTTATCAGTGAGAGGAACCCAACCATGTGTGCCTTCGAATTCCAGCACCCTGTGGGTGCCATCAGTCCCCAGATGTCGCCCCTTGGGGTGGACAGCTAACAGGGAGCAGGGAAGAGAGGGCTGCATAGAGTTGCTGTGTGACCGGAACAGTTGAAGGCAAGTGGGTTCAGCTCAGGGTGCTTCGTGCTCACACCTGATGGGGGGACAGTCCCCTCCAGAGCTCTGTGGGGGTTCCTGCTGGGAAGGAGTGACCTGGTGACAGGAATGCGGGAGCCTGTGAAGAAAAATAGGTTTGCTTTGAATTTGCTTACCCTTAGTTGACCTATGGAATTTAAAACGAGGTGTGTACCCTACAAAGCCGACTTTGATTAGTTACCCTTGGGAAGCAGCCAGTCAAATAGGGATGACATCACCCCAGCCTCCAGGGTATAGTGTGAATATAACATCATAAAGACTTAATAACAAAATCCCAAACTCACCTTGAACAAAATATGACCAAGTTTCTGTGAGCACGTGAATGCTGCTCATTCTAGAGAGGAAGGAAGCCAGCCAAGATGACTGGTAGGTTTACATCCAAAGGACTCAGGCCAGTTTGAAGGGGCTCCCGTAGGCCATAGCTGACCATCAGCAAGAGCGATAAACTGCAGCAGATGAAAAGTCATCAAATACTTTGAAACAGGGAAATTCCTAATGAAGCTGAAGTAGTAATAATAACTGGTCACCCAGAGAGGATGCTAGGGAACCAATTTGTTATTTCCGAAACTAGTAAATAGAAGAGCAGAAACAAGCCTTTGATGCTGTCTTTTCCTAAGAACTCGAGGTAAGCACAGAGCAGGGGAGGAAAGGTTTCTCCAGACAGGCATTGCAGCCAGTAAGTGAGGAAGTGTACTAGGATGAGAACGGTACTGTTGGGCAGCACGCAGTGATTTGACGGATGTGCACCCTGAGCAGTAATAGCTGCTGACGTGGCCCAAAAGGACGACTGGTCATTATGTGCTTCCTGATGGCAGGCCACAAACACCGCCAGAGACACCATCGTCATACCTTGGTTTCCACTCGGCCGCCAGCCTGTGTGTCGCAGCAGCCCCTCTCCCAGTCTCACCGTTCCGAATGGCATCTCTGTAGTCTCAGAGACCAGACCATGTCCGATCATAGGTGCGCAGCAGGCCTCGTGATGGTCTCACTGAGGATCGGTGATAGCTGCAGTCCCCAGCCCTTAAGTATTGCAGTGGGGACTAGAACCCAGGGTTCCGGTAATGGGGTCGTTGCCTCTTTGTCCATGTTCTGCCCCATCCAGGGGAGTCACAGGGGCCACATTCCAAAATCTTTGGCAGCTGCCTTGGAATAAGCGTGTGGCCTCTCAAAGTGGTTTAAAGGAAGGAGAAGGAAGATACCACTATGGAGAAGACTACCGTTTGAAAAAAAAAAAAAAAGGTTTGGCTGTTGTGGTTATATACTTCCCGCATCCCCTTTCATACAGGCGGGTGCCTGTTCCCTGCCTACTGTAGTACTTCCTTCAGAGATGCAAACCAGCCTTCTTCCTCCTCCTGGTCCCTTTCTTCACCTTTTTTGTCCTCCTCAATTATCCCTTTCTCCCTGAAGCCTTTCCAGATCCCTCTGCTTACATAATTTCTCCCTCCATTAATCCCATCAGTTAGTTAATAATTACTAACTGATCTGTTAATACTGTTTTGTTAATACTTCTCTGATGACCTTTTTCATATTCTGCCTTATTATTATCATTACTTGGGGACTCGTCTTAGGGCCTCCATTAAACTGTCGGCTTCATGAGGACAGTTGCCAGGTAGGACACCCACCCCCCAGTCTGGGCCCCTGGCATGGTAGCAGGGACAGGGGCCAGAGTGGGAGACTGACCTAGGGCAACGGGCAGGTAGCAGACTGATTATCTTACCAGCAGCCACCTAGAGGGGCCGTCTGCTATGGAGAAGCCCCCAGGGGACGAAGAGCCACAGACACATATTTTTTGTCCAAAGAAGAGACTTCCTAGCCTGCGCCAGAGAGAAAGGAAGAGACTAGCTGGCCTGGAATCCCAGGAGGAAGCTGAGGCCACAAAGACAAGGGCATCCCAACAGGATAATTTGAATATGGGATTATAGATTTGCTTGAAACAGTGTTAAGAGCCAAACCAAACTCACTGAAAGTCGAGCAAGAAGAGCCCCGTGCTTCTTACCTTTAGAATTGTTGGCTGTGCAGACATAGGGGCAACACTAAAATAAATTGAAAAGGGAAAAAAAATGTATCCAGAATCCCACTCCCCTACAAATCACCTTTGTCCAGTTTAATGTGTCCTCTGGCATTATTGTCCCCATGTACTTACGTTATGTGTAGTTGTGTTTAGTGCAGATCTCATTTTGAAGTTTGTTTTAACTTGACATATCGTAAACCTTTCTTTTCTGTGATGTTGTTATATAGGCTTCACGATAATTTTTTATGGCTGCATAATAGCATATCAACATAGTGTACCATGGTTTATAGAAATACTTCCCTATTTCTAGATGTTCAGGTTGTTTCTAATTTTAAATATTATCGCAATAAATATTTCCCTTCATCGCTTTTCTCTTTTAATTGATTGCCTTACCATAAATACACAAGGACGGGATTGCTGACGCAGAAGGCGCTTTCCTTAGTGTAAAATTGCTTTTGCTTTCCAGGGACCACCTCCCATCACACCAGCCCCATTACAGACTCTCTGACTGGATATTGCCTCTTTTGCCTAGATTCCACTCGTTTTAATTTTGCATTTCTTTTATTATTAGAGGTTGAATGATTTTCCCTGCCTGGGTTTACTTTTTTTTTTTTTAAGTTTATTTATTTTAAGAGAGGGAGAGAGAGAGAGTGTGGGCACTAGCAGGGGAGGAGAAGAAAGAGAGGGAAAGAGAATTCAAAGAAGGCTGTTAGCTTAGAGTCTAACTCAGGGCTTGATCCCACAAACCATAAGATCATGATCTGAGCCAAAATCAAGAGTCAGATGCTCAACCAACTGAGCCGCCCAGATGCCCCTGGGTTTGCTTTTTAATTGCATTTTTTTGTGAATCAAATGTCAGGGAATCTGCATTTCTTGTATTTAGTCATTTTGCTTTCTTGTACAGTATATGATACAGTTTCTTAATTGAGGCTTTCTGAACGCATTATCATCTTTACTTTGTGGCTGCAATGACCTTCACCTTCCAGCCGAGCATCGGCATGCCTGCGAACTCTCATGTATGTGTGTGCGCATATGTGCACGCACCTGTGCACACATGGGTGTGTCTTCTCTAGGTGCCCACGCCCTCCCTTCAGAGGGTCTGAACCCTCAGGTGTGCAGTGGGGCCACAGTGCCTTTTATATTTAACCAGCCCACTGGGTGATTCTGAACCATTGACTAGCCACACATGTCTTAATGCATTAATGGAGTGCCAACAGCAAACCTGGCTTTCCTTATGTGTTGGTATGAAAATATGGATGCATTTGATATTTTTTTCCCATGGGGTCTTAGAGCTCGAAAATTAAGTCACAAGTGCAAATCTCAATGCAGATTGGTTTTTGTCTACAATCTAATGTTAATCCCAGCTATTGTTTAGTGAGTATTTTCTGTGGGTCAGGTGCTGTGTGAAGGACTTTATGTATGCATCATTTTATTTCATTGTCATACAAATCCTCTGAGCGACTCTTCTGACTGCTGCAGCTATCCCTGTTCCTGTTTTAAAGATGAAGAGAATGGAAATTAAAGCGGGTAAATGACTTTCTCAGGATCACAGCAAATGCAGAACGTGAGTTGTAGTGGCTGGCTCTAAAACCAGGTGCCTTTAACCATGGTTCCAAACCTCCAGCTCACTTGGTTGCCAGTGAGCTGAGGGAAGGATGGGAATCTGGGGAGAAACGCACCCGTGGCTACCTTAAGCCAGCCTTGCTGGGAAGGGAAGGGTAGGGGTGAAGATGGGCAGCTCGGTGGGACTAGGCAGGGATAAGGCCCTGGGGACACAGACCTGGTGCTGATCCTGGTGGCGAGGAAGGCTTTAGACTTGGCAGTGACCTCCTGGCTCAGAGGAGGCGAGCGGTTCCAGCACTCCTCAGCCGACCCGGGTCCAGTCCTGCCTGTTTGTCTCATGCATCCTGCGTGGCCTCCAGCAAATCATCTGCCTCTTCGGGCTGGTACATTATCCCTGCTTTGCCTTCCCCAAAGTTGATAATGGGAATAAGTAAGGGGTTGATATGACACAACTCTGAAACCTACTTGTTGGAATTCGTCATACTGAGATGAGCTGGTAAATTTTCTTTTCCACTCACACAGAGCTTCTTCATGTCACTTTCTCTCTGTGGCTCTCACCTCAGACCTCCAGAACACATCCCCTCCACCTGGCTCCTGGCCAGCAGGTGACTTCATGCTGTGCTGCGCTGAGAAACAGAGGCAACCAGACAGAAAGTGCCCCGTCTCCCCTCCAGACCCACTTCCTCCCATGCCTGTGCTCTCTGCCCGCCCGCCTGACCCTCTGGAAGACAGTCCCTGCTCCTGTCAGAAGCCAGCCCTCACCTGGGTTCTGGGTCCTGTCCTCGTCCTTCTCATGGCCTGCACACCTGCCCTCACCCCTCTAGGCTGAAGCATCCCAGGAATTTCCAAGGATGCTCTAGCACCTTTCATCTTGGGAGGGAGCCCAAACAAGACTGCTTCCTCCATCCTCACAGAGAATTCTCCCCTCCCATACCATCTTGCCGGCACACTCTCCTTGCTGGCTGCCTCTGTGCCCCCTTCCCCGGGCTTTAGGCGTCACTACTCTGCTCAGTTCCAGACCATCCCCCTGTTGCCACACCACGTGCCTGACTGTGGAGGGGCACTGAGGCCTCCTTACAGCTGATACTGAAACTCCAGATGTGCGAGTGAGTCCCTCTTGGTCCTCACCCCTGTCCAGTCTCCCCAGCAGATGTCCCAGGGAGCAGAGATGAGCTGTCCCACTGAGACCTGCTTGGATGCCTGACCCACAGAATCATGAGCAACACAATGTTTGCTGTCTTAAGCTCCTGACACTCCCCTAATTACTCCTCACGAGGGACCTCCTGTTGTACTTAGAATAACATCCAAATTCCTTGGTTTGTAGGTGTTTGACATCCATTCCCTGCCTGCCACTTTCCACTTGAGCACCACGCGGTGGCCACACGCCTCCTCTTTGTTTCTCAGACATCCCACAGGGGTGCCTGCCTCAGGGGCTTTGCACTTCCTGTTCCCCTGCCCCCCACCAGGACTTCTCTGTGGCTGTTGGCACACTGAATTCTTTCTGTTCCTCAACACCTGTCTCAGATGCCATCTCTTCTGAGAGGCTTTCTCTGACCACCCTCATCACTCTGAATCGTTATCCTATTTTCTTCCTTGCACTTATCACAGTCCAGAACTATCTTATTCATGGCATCTGTTTATTATCTGTCTCCCCTCAGGAGAACAGGAGTTCTGTGAGAGAAGATTTTGTCCTTTCCATTCACACCAGCATCCTTGGGGCTTGACCAGCTGACACATCATACGCCTTTAGTAAATGTCTGCAAGATGGGTATTCACTGGAAACAACTTCAATATTTGACCATAGGCAAATGATTATATGTGTTAGACCAGTGCTGCTTAAACTTCAGTGTGTGTACAGATCATCTGATGGTCTCTCTCTTTTTTTTAAGTTTATTTATTTATTTTGAAAGAGAGAGAGGGAGCACAAGCAGGGGAGGGGCAGAGAGAGAAGAGAGAGAGAGAGAATCCCAAGCAGGCTTCTCTCTGCCAGATCAGAGCCCGATGTGGGGCTCGAACTCCCAGACCATGAGATCATGACCTGAGCCGAAATCCAGAGTTGGATGCTTAACTGACTGAGCCACCCAGGTGCCCCTCACCTGATGGTCTGGTTAAATACAGATTCTGATTCCATGATTGCAGGATTCTGGAGCCTGCATTGCTAACAAGCTCCCAGATGACGGTGATGCAGCGGGTCCACAGGACACACTTTGCACAGCAAGGCATTTAGACCTTTCTGCCTGCTGTTGTGTGCCATGATCATACAAACAGTATTTGTTTGCCTGGTGGTGAAAACGAGCACTCCTAATCCTCACACTTTGTTCAACCATCTTTCTAGTATTTGTAGTCGATACCTATCATGCTCAGGGCTGTGTTTCGCTTCTCTTTTGTTTTTCAAGTGGGTTGCATCCCTGCCTTTAATAGCTAAGGCTGTTTCTCAGAATTCAATTACCCACTGCTTTCCATAGTCGCTGGCTTGCTGTGGCACAAGGAAGGGACATCTGAAGATGTCCTGAGCACCATGTCAGCCTGGCGTGGGAGACTCTAATCCCCGATTGCCTGTAATCACTTTAGCAATTAGCTAATGTCTCTGAGACTTTGAATCACCAGTTCCTGGTGATTCAGGGTCCATCTGCATCCATTGAGTTTCCTCAAGCAGCTTTGCTGTCTGGCCTCTGCCTCTTGTGCCAGGATTTGCCTGTCTCTTTCCTGAGGCAAAAAGAGTGATGTCAAGTGGGTCTGGGGCACTGTGCCTTCCTTTGCTTCCTGGGTTGGGCCCTGTGGCTTTGACTGCAATCACTTGTGCCTATGTTTCTGCCTCTAGCCTTAGTGTTCATTCGTGCTCATTAGAATTGCAGGACGGCCAGACCCTACAGTAAGGCCTTAGCAACAGGGCTCGGGAAGGGAGGCACGGAGAAGACAGTCTTTGTTAGGGCATGTGCTAGGGTTCAGTGTCCCCACATACCTTTCTGCCCATACCTACCTTCATACCTACCTTCACTGCCCAAGACTGTGCTGGGCAGTCATCCATCTGTTACGTCTCCCGCTCCTCCCGACAGTGACTCAGGAAGAGGCTGGCAAGTGAGGCGGGTGGCTTACCCAGGATCCACAGCTGGTGGGTGGTGGAGCCAGGACTGGGGGGTACCCTCCTTCCCCTCTCTCCCCCACCCTGCTGCACGGCTGGTCAAAGCTGCTGCTCCTACTTTATGGTACATGTGATCAGACAAGGTCTCCTGAGGAAGAGATTCTTCTGCCGAGCCAGGGCTGTGTTGTAGGGCTTGAATGGGAAACTGAGAGGCCAGCAGGGCCAGGAAGGAGGCTTCTCTTTGTGGGAGGCACAGGATGCAGACAGCTTTGCTGAGGGTAGGAGCTGTTTCTTCCAAGGCCAGTGATGTGGGGCTGAGGCTCCTTAGGGCTCCCGACCCAGAGCAGCATTTCCTGGGGGATGGTGGCCAGCCACACTGGGGAGTCTCCCGTGGGGCAGCCTTATGCAGAGGTTCTCATGCCCACACTAGGGAACCCCACTCATCCGTAGCTTGTGCCCCCAGATCCTTCCTCACTACTCCTTTCTGTAGGGTAAGCCATTTTCTGTGGGTCTGTCCAACTTAAATTTGTAGAGATATTACATTGGTACTATCTCCCTGGGAATGTATATGTCAGACCATTTCTGAAACAGGAGGCCGTGGTCACTGGTGAGTGGAAGGTGGAGAGGGAGGAATGCTCTTCCTGCGTTATCTGTGGGAGTGGAGCATGATGGCAGGGGTGAAGAGAGGCAACATTCAGAGATAAGAGCTAAAGGTTGGCAGCTGGGCAGGGGACCAACCCTTGCTTCAAACTGAATGAGGAGCTAATACTTGATAGAGCTCATCCCGTGTGCCCAGTGCTGTTCTGGGTACTTAAACTACATTTCCTTCCTTCCTTCCTTCCTTCCTTCCTTCCTTCCTTCCTTCCTTCCTCCCTCTCTTCTCCCTCCTCCCTCCCACTCCCCTTCCTTCCTTCCTTCCTTCCTTCCTTCCTTCCTTCCTTCCTTCCTTCCTTCCATGCATCCATGCATTTACCTAACATATTTAACATTAATACATGTTCACCAATTCAGAAGATGCTGAAATGTATATGGCAAAAAGCTGTAGCTCCCCACCCCACCCCACCTAACACCAGCCTAGTTCTCAGAAATAACTGAATACCGTTAACCATCTGGTATCTTTTCTACGATAATATGACTAAATAATGATTCACAAAAGAGTTTTTGGTTTTGCAAAGAAATGCCATACCACACTTTCCATATGTTAGAAGCACACTTCAATTCTTGAGTCTGCTTTTTTCCCACCGCAGAGGATGGACAGTTTTCATTATGGATCTCTAGAGTTTACGTAGACTCAGAGGGGATGAGCAGAACTGGATTGTTTGAGAGTCCCAAGAAAAGGTCGAGAAAGTATCAGGGAAGCAAGACTGGGAGCACCAAGACTGGTTTCTTTCTGCCCAGGACAGTGCAGGACCAGCCCTGAATTCAGCAGTGGTCCTGCCTAGTAAGTCACCTGGCTGGAGTGGGTCACCTGGAAGTCCTATTCTTGGGTTGCAATCCTAGTCCCCTTCCTTGCAGAAGGAAGTGTAGCCAGGCAGCCAGTCTGGCTGGCTACTGAGTCTCTCAGAGTGAGCCACCAACCTAGATGCCAGGCACTCTGAATAGGATGCTGGGGTACAGAGAGGCATTGCTTAACAACAGCATTGGCAGGGGCCAGCAGTTTTCAGTAGATGGTAAGCAGCATGTGAGTCAACATGATGGGAACTTCCAAGGAAGCCAGTTTGTTATCCAACCACATTATTGGAAGTATGACATTTAGGATGTAGGAGGGGACTATCTCACCAGCCTCTGGGCTCAGTGGACATCATCTAGAGAAATAGACTCATCTCTAGTCTATGCTTTATCAGCAGCAGAGCAGGATGACATGGTAATAAAAGGGTCTACAGACCGTGTCCTGAGGGTGGATCCAGGACCCTGAAGATATGTAGCCTGAATGAGGGAGCTTCGCTGCAGAATCTATAAAGGTATTGTAGTAAAGTCTGTAGATACTGGGGCCAGGAAGAAAGTACTGTCACTAACGTTGTGACCTTGAACAATTTGCTTATCTTCTCTGAGCCAGTTTCCTCAGCTTAAAAGAAGGCACTTTCAGATGTGACTGTGAAGGCCAGCCCGTGTCTGAGCATTGTAGACCTAACTTTATGTCTATTCTTTATTACCTCCTAGTGACAGGTCTGGAGGCACCATGAACACAGCCAGGCTGGATGCTCTGGGGTGGGAGGTGGGGGCGGGGGGAAGCCCAGTGTGGGTCTTAGAAAATTGTAGGACTTGACTTTCTCTTTGATTACCTGTGGTCTTCAGATCTGAGAGGAGCAGTCAGAGAGGAAATGTAGATTCTTGCTCTAAAAGTAGGAGCAGAGCATTCGTCTCCTGAAGACATTTTAGACCTTGATTTTCCTTAGCAATAAGATGAAGTTTCAGACTGACTTTGTGAAATCATGCCCAACTTTTCTGGACATTAACATCCGAGTTTTTATTAAGTAAGGATAGTAATAATATGAAAGAATTAGTAGCATTGTCTGTGTCAGTTCCTGCTCTGAGTGCATAGTATGTATATTAACTCAGTTTGTCCTCAGAGGAAGTATTATTATGAACACCCCCATTTTACAGATGAAGAAACTCAAGTAGAGGGAGGTTAAGAACTTGCCTGAGATCATCTAGCTAAATTATCATCTCTTTCTGAAGATGAATGCTGATGGGAACATCAAACAAAGGAAATCCTGTGAAATAGTATCGAAATTGAGTTAGTCTAGAAGCACCCTCACCAACTCCATCCGACCTCCAACCTTCAAACCCAGTCAAATAGATCCCTGGGAAGTGTGGTTAACTCCATCAGAAATACCAGAATGCTTTCCATATTGAGTTACAATGGCTAAAATCCTTTAAGTGGTTTTGTTAGTTTAAGGACTAAGTCAAAGAGACAAGTCCTTTTTCTTATTTCCTCACCCTACTTTGAATAGCATGGCTAGAATGGGGTCTTTTACTGTAAATCTCCTCAAATCTCTTTAGAAAGCTGACAGACTAGAAGTAATGAACAACTGGAGGATATTTTATGTGCCAGCCTTTGCTCCTGATGCTTTGATCCTGACTAGAAGGCTATGAGGGTCTTCAGTCATCCCCATTCCCCACTAGAGATAATAGTAAGAGCCTTCATGGAGCAAATGCCTCTTACAGGCAAAATTTTGTGTGCATTATGTCATTTAATTGTTATTAATTTAATTTAATGGTGTCATAATAAAACCATTTCATGGTGGAAGAAATGAAGGCTTGGAAGAACTGACTTGCCCAAGACTGTACCCAGATCTACCTGCTTTTGACCTCTCTCTCTACTATTACCCGAGTGCAAGGCACCATCCTCCCTCACAGGCTGCTGTTGTAGCTCTTCGCTGGCCCCTCTGCTCCCACTCTTGGCCCATGTGTAGATTGCATCATTGACCTCATTATTCTTGTATTCCTTCCCTTTGCATTGATTTTGTAATTCTTATTAAAAGGGCGGAATGTTTTCTTGCCTCTTGACTTTGGGTTTGGTCATGTGACTTGCTTTGACTAATGCAGTAAGACAGATCCCTAAAAGGTCTGTTTCACCTGACATCTTGGGCTTCTGTTGTCATCAACAGAACGGTATGTCTGCAATAGCCTGCTGGTCCCAGGAGAGGTAGCCAGCCAGATCAGCCTAGATCAGCCTACTCCCAGCTAATTCACACATGCATAAGCTAAATAAATGTCTATTATTGAAGTTTTCTCAAAGGGTGGACTAAAGATGCCCTTCAGGGGATATATGAGGTCAAAAGTATTTTTATAATAATATGAGGACATTATATGTCTTTTGTATAGTGTTGACATCTGCACTGATGTTCCATCTAGTGGACTGGATACAAAAACAAGACCCAATTATATGCTGTTTACAGGAGACACACTTTAGATTTACGGGTAAACTAGATTGAAAGTAAAATGATGTAGAAAATATATCATGCAAACCGCAACCATAAGAAAGCTGGAATGGTTATGCTAATATCAAATAGATTTTAAAACAAAAAAATTACTAAAAATTAAGGGGACATTCTAGAATGATTAAAGAGTAAATCCATCAGGAAAATGTGACAGTTATAAACGTATATAAGCCTAATAACAGAGCCCCAAAATACATTAAGCAAAAACTGATGGAACTGAATGAAGGTAGAAATAGGCAATTCAACAATAATCATTGGTGATTTCAATATCTTAGTTTCAATAAATATAAAAGTAGGCAGAAGATCAACCAGGAAATAAAAGACTTGAACAACATTATAAATGAACTAGACATAGCAGATATCTATAGAACATTCAACCCAGCAACGGCAGAATCCACATTCTTCTCAAGTGCACATGGAACATTTTCCAGGATAGACCAAATGTTAGGCCATAAAACACATTTTTAATAAATTTGAAAGGATGGAAATAACACAGAGTGTTCTCTGGCCATAATAGACTGAGGTTAGAAATCAGTAACAGAAGAAAACTTGGAAAAGTCACGAATATGTGTAATTATACAACACACTCTCAAATAACCAATGGGTGGAAGAAGAAATCACAAGGACAAATGGAAAATACCTTGAAATGAATGAAAATGAAGGTACAACATACCGACATTTATGGGATACAGCTAAAACACGGCTTAGAGAAAAATTTATACTTGTAAATGCCTTTGTTAAAAAGAAGAATGCTGTCAAATCAATATCTTCTACCTCACAATTCTGGAAAAAGAAAAGCAAACTAAACTCAAAGCAAGCAGAATGAAGTAATAAAGAAAATTAGAGTAGGAATTAATGACATAGAGTATAGAAAAATAATACAGAAAATCGACAGAACCAAAAGTTAGTTACATGAAAAGATGAATAAAATTGATAAGTTTTTAGCTAAATTGACCAATTAAAAAAATAGTTAATTTCAGAAGACTGAAATTACTAGAATCAGGAATGTAAGATCTTACAAACCCTTTGACCTTACAGGAATTAAAAGGATTATAAGATAATACAGTAAACAATTGTATGACAACAAATGAGATAACACAGATGAAATGAACAAATTCTTAGAAAGACAAGATTTACTGAAACTGAAGAAAAACCAGAATATCTGAATAGAACCATATAACAAGATATTGAACTAATGATTAGAAATAAAACTACCCATAAAGAGAAGATCAGACCCAGAAGGCTTAATTTATGAATTCTACCAAATATTTAAAGAATAATTAATGCCAATTTTTTTTTTTACAAACTTTTCCAAGAATAGAAGAGGAGAGAACATTTCTCACCTCATTCTATGGTGCCAGCATTATTCTGATACCAAGAACAGGTAAAGATGTCACAGGAGAAGAAAACCACAGATAATGTAATATACCATATCAATAGAATAAAGGGAAATAAAGGAAAAAGCGGCCATCTCAATGGAGGCAGAAAAAACATTTGATAGATTTAATACCTCTTCATGATAAAAATGTTCACAAACTAGGAATAGAAGGAACTTCCCTCAAACATAAAAAGCCCACAGGTAACCTCATACTTAATAGTAAAAGATTGAATGCTTTCCTCTAAGAGCAAGAACAGGATAAGGATGTTTACTCTTACCATTTCTATTTAACATCATATAGCAAGTTCTAGTCACCTCACTAGACACCTCATTAAAAAAGCATTAGAAAAAATAAGAGAGTTTATCAAGGTTGCAGAATACGAGCTCTGTATATAAAACTATTTTTATTTCTATATAGTTGCAGTGAGCAATATGAAAATGAAATTAAGAAAAATGATTCCACTTACATTATCATAAAAAATAATAAAATACTTAGGAATTATTTTTAATAAAAAGTACAAAATTTACACTCTGAAAATGATATAACCTCACTGGAAATTAAAGAAGACCTAAGTAATCGAAAGGCATCCCATTTTCATGGATGAGAAAACTTACTAATGCTAGGAAGGCAGTACTTTCCAAGGTGATCTACAGATTTAGTGCAGTCTCTATCAAAATCCCAGCTGGCTTCTTTGCACAAATTGATAAGTTGATAAAATTCATAGAGAGATGTAAAGGGCCCAGGACAACCAAAACCCAAAAAGAACAAAGTTGAAGAACTCACACTTCTTGATTTCAAAACTTACCACAAATCTGTAGTTATCAAGACAGTGTGGTACTGGTATAAGGATAGACATATAAGTAAATGGATTATAATTGAAGGTCCAGAAATAAGCCATCGTAATTATGGTCAGTTGGTTTTCTACAAGGCTTCCAAGACCATTCAGTGAAGAATAGTCTTTTCGACAAATGGTTCTGAGAAAACTGGATATCCACATGCTCATGAATGCTCATGAATTCGAACCTCTATCTCACACCAGTGCAAAAATCAACTCAGAATGCATCCAAGACTTAAATGTAAGAGCTAATACCTTAAAACTCTTAAAACATACACGTAAATCTTCATGACTTTGGATTTGGCAGTAGTTTCTTAGATACGACACCAAAATCATAAGTGACAAAAGAAAAAAAATAGATAAAATTGGACTTCATCAAAATTGAAAACTTTGGTGCTTCAAGGAACACTATCACGAAAATGAAAAGACAACCCACAGAATAAAAGAGAATATTTACAAATCATATATCTGAAAAGAGAGTTGTTTCTAAAAAAACTATAAAGGACGTTTATAATCCAATAATAAAAAGACCGCACAATTTAAAAAATTGGCAGATGGGGTGCCTGGGTGGCTCAGTTGGTTAAGCGTCTGAATTCAGTTCAGGTCATGATCTCACGGTTCGTGAGTTTGAGCCCCACATCGGGCTCTGTGCTGACAGCTCAGAGTCTGGAGCCTGCTTTGGATTTTGTGTCCCTCTCTCTCTCTCTACCTCTCCCCCACTTGTACTCTTTCTCTCTATATATCTCTCAAAGGTAAATAAACATTAAAACAATTTTTAAAAATTGGCAGAGGAAGAATAGGCATTTATTCAGACGAGATATACAAATGGTCAGTAAACACACAAGAAGATACTCAACATCATTAGCCACCAGGAAAATGCAAATCAAAATCACAATAAGATACCACTTCACCTTCAGTAAGATGGCTAAAACCAAAAGAGAAAGATAATAACAAGTGTCAACAAGGATATGGAGAAAATGGAACCCTCATGCTCTGTTAGTGGGAATGTAAAATGGTGCAGCCACTTTGGAAAACAGTGGGGACATTCCTTAAAATGTTAAGCACAGAGTTGTCATATGCTCCAGCATTTTCACTCCCAGATATATACCCAAGAAAACTGAAAATATATGTTCATAGAAAAACTTGTACCCAAATGTTTATAGCAATAGTATTCATTACAGCAGTCCTTCCTTATCTGTGGTTTTGCTTTCCATGATGTCATGTTAGTCATGGTCAAGCACGGACCAGAAGCAAATGTTCCTCCTTATGACATACGGTCAAAAGGTCAGTAGTAGCTCAACGCTACATCACTATGCCTATGTCATTCACTTCACTGCATCTCATCACACAGGCATTTTATAAAAATTTTTTTTTAATGTTTATTTATTTTTGAGACAGAGAGAGACAGAGCATGAACGGGGGAGGGTCAGAGAGAGAAGGAGACACAGAATCCGAAGCAGGCTCCAGGCTCTGAGCTGTCAGCACAGAGCCCAACGCGGGGCTCAAACTCATGGACCGTGAGATCATGACCTGAGCCGAAGTCGGATGCTCAACAGACTGAGCCACCCAGGCGCCCCATCATCACACAGGCATTTTATCGTCTGATACCATCATAAGAAGGATGAGTACAATAAAGTAAGATATTTTGAGAGAGCAACCACATTCACATAACTTTTATTACAGTACATTATATGATTGTTCTATTAGTTATTGTTGTTAATCTCTTACTGTGCCTAATTTGTAAATTAAACTCTATCATAGGTATGTTTGCATAGGAGGAAACATAGTATATGTATTTAGGGTTCAGTACTAACCATGGTTTTAGGCATCCCCTGTGGGTCTTGGAACTTATCCCCTACAGATAAGGGGGGGTTACCGTATAGCCCCAAAGTGGAAATAGCCCAAATATCCATCAACTGAATGGCAAAATAGCTACACAATGGAATAGTATTTAGCAATAAAAAGAAACGTAATACTGTGACACATGCTATGGCATGGGTGAACTGTGAAACCATTATACAAGGTAAAAAAGTCAGACAGAAATGGCCACATATTGCATTACTCCACTTACATGAAATGTCCAGGCAACCCATGGATACAGAGAGTATGTTACTGGGTGCCTAGAGCTGGGAGGTTTGGAGAGAAACAGGAAGTGTGCTAATGGATATGAACTTTCATCATAAACTGATGAGAATGTTCTATAATTGATAGTGTTGATGGTTGGTGTGTTACTTTCACAAACTTGGTGACCTAAAATATCGCAAATTTGTTATCTTACAGTTATGGGGGTCAGAAATGGGAAATGGATCTCCCTGGGCTAAAATCTAGGTTTCATCATGGCTGCATTCTTTCTAGTCTATTCTTTTTCTTTCTTTCTGGTGTATTTCCTTGTCTTTTCCAGCTTGTAGGCCACCTGCACTTTTTGATTTGTGTTCTCTTGCCCCATCTTCAAAAACAGCAGTGTAGCATCTTACAGCCTCTCTCTGACCCTGACACTGACTCTGCTCCCTACCCTCTTTCATTTGTAAGGAACTTTGTGATTACTTTGGGTCCACCTGCATGATCCAGGAAAATGTCCCCCATCTCGAGGTTCGCTGACTGGTGATTCTAATTTCCCCTTGCTGTGCAGCAGAAGAGATTCACAGGTCCGAAGGATTAGGTCATGGATGTCTTGCCTACCTCAGGTGGCAAGTACTGCTGGGACTTGAATATGAATTGAGGCTCTAACACTTTGTAGGAGCGGTCATTGTATTCTTCACTGCTACACATTTAGAGTAAACAATGCCAGTGGCACTTAAAAATGTTCTGGATGAAGCATAAAAAATGCTGATTTTATGAAGTATCAATTTTTGAGACTTTCAAAGTCTGGGTGATGAGATAGGAAGTAGGCACAAAGCACTTCTGCATATGAAGTATGGTGGTTGTGACAAGGAAAAGCACTTGTGCAGTTAGGTGCTTGAGTGTGAGTTGTACTAACTGCTTTTTTTAAAAAAAATTGTTAATGTCTATGTATTTTTTTTGAGAGAGAGAGAGACAGAGACAGAGCGTCAGCAGGAGAGGGGCATAGAGAGAGGGAGACACAGAATCCAAAGCAGGCTCCAGGCTCTGAGCTGTCAGCACAGAGCCCAACATGGGGCTTGAACTCATGAACCATGAGATCAGGACCTGAGCCAAAGTTGGACGCTTAACCAGCTGAGCCACTCATGCACCCCGGACTAGCTGCTTTTTTCATGGAACATAGTTTTTACCTGGAAAGAACTAGTGAAAACAAACTATGGGTATCCGTATTTGGGTATCTGTCAGACCCCTTCTCAAAAATGAATGAACTAGACTTGTCACTCCAAAGAAAAGAGTTGACAGTATCTGTTGACAGTGATCGAATTAGAGCTTTTTTTTTTTATGTTTATTTATTTTTGAGACAGAGAGAGACAGAGCATGAACGGGGGAGGGTCAGAGAGAGAGGGAGACACAGAATCTGAAGCAGGCTCCAGGCTGTGAGCTGTCTTCACAGAGCCCGACGCGGGGCTCGAACTCACGGACCGTGAGATCATGACTTGAGCTGAAGTCGGATGCTCAACTGACTGAGCCACCCAGGCGCCCCCAAATTAGAGGTTTTAAGGGAAAATTATAACTTCCAAAAACTTGTATATACCTCACTGAGCTTGATGGTTTCCTAATACCTAAAAATACTCCCAATGAGATCATTGGTGATATGAATAATGTGAGTTTTAAAATGTTGTTTGATGAAATTTACCAACATTTGGAACATCTGCATAACTCAGTGAACTAGTATTTTTCAAATGGCCAACGAGTGCAGGATGTTATGACATCATGCATGGGTAAAATATCCATTTAACAGGAAAGATCACCTAATGAGTTTTGATGTATCAGTGTGTTAGAAGTTCATTGATATGGTTTCAGTTTCCACAATGCTGCTAACCTTTTTGAAACTATGGCTTTGTTGAGTTTTAGTGTAGTACCAAAGAAAATCCACAATTACTGAAAAGGTGTAAAAATACTCTTCCTTTTTCTAACTACATATCCAAGTAAGGCTTGTTTTCCAACCTATTCTTCAACTAAAATTTTATATTGCAACTGACTGAATGTAGAAACAGATACTCTAAATCAGTTGCCTTCTATTAAGCCAGGTTTTTAAGAGATTTGCAAGCATATAAGCAATGCTTTAATTTTTTGGTTTTGATGCAGTGCTTTTAACAAAATGTAGTGGTTTTAATGAACAAGTTTTGATTACTTAAAGAAATAAAATCTTAAAAAAAAAGGGTGGGCACTTAGCTGGCCAAGTCAATAGAGTGTGTGACTCTTCATCTCAGTGTTGTGAGTTTGAGCTTCATGACGGGTGTAGAGATTACTTAAAAAAATAAAATCTTAAAAGAGGTTTGTATATTAACATGTAATTGGTTTATTATTTTTTTTAAAAGAATTAATACATATTTTAAAAGTTTCTCACAGTTAAGATTTTAATACTGTTATTTTCAATAAAATAACTTATATAAATAAAAGCTCCTTGGTAATTTTGAAGAGTAGAAGGGTGTCCTGAAACTAAAAGTTTTGAGAAGAGCTATATTATTGTATGTCATTGAGCAGCAGTAGCTTATTAGTATACTCTCTGGTGGTCATTTGTCCACTTAGCATAGTAATCTTTGAAAATATCCATCATTCCAGGGGCGCCTGGGTGGCTCAGTCGGTTA
Source organism: Puma concolor (assembly GCF_028749965.1). Classification (NCBI taxonomy): domain Eukaryota; kingdom Metazoa; phylum Chordata; class Mammalia; order Carnivora; family Felidae; genus Puma; species Puma concolor. The sequence continues at coordinate 120,613,732 of NC_141668.1, forward strand.
AGCAGCCGACTTCGGCTCAGGTCATGATCTCACAGCCCGTGAGTTCGAGCCCCGCGTCGGGCTCTGTGCTGACAGCTCACAGCCTGGAGCCTGTTTCGGATTCTGTGTCTCCCTCTCTCTGACCCTCCCCTGTCCATGCTCTGTCTCTCTCTGTCTCAAAAATAAATAAACGTTAAAAAAAAAAAAGAAAATATGCATCATTCCATCAGTAGATAAACAGATAAAGAAAATGTGGGATATATATGTTTATATATATAAAGTACTGTTCACCCGTAAAAAAAAGAAGGAAATCCTTCCTTTTACAACAACATGGATGGACCTTGAATGCATTATGCTAGGCAAAATAAGACCGAGAAAGGCAAATATTGTATGATCTCATATGTGGAATCAAAGAAAAAAAAAAGGCCGTACTCATAGAGATCATATTTGTGGTTACCAAGGGTAAGTGGGGGGATTGGATGGAGGTGGTCAAAGGTACAACACTCCAGTTACAAAATAAGTTATTACTAGGGATATGATATCCTATATAATAACTGTAGTTAACACTGTTATATGTTCTATCTGAAAGTTGCTAAGGGAGTAAATACCAAAATCACTCATGACCAGAGAAAAAGCATTTTCCTTCTTTTTGATATCTATATATGATGGATGTTATGTAAACCTATCGTGGTAATCATCTCAGAATATATACAAGTCATTATGCTGTATACCTTAAACTTGCACTGTATGTCAATTACATCTCAATTAAACTGAAAGAAAAAAAAAAGAAAAAACCCTGACAACACCTTAATCTTGAATGTATAGTGCCCAGAAGTATGAGGGAATAAATTTGTGTTGTTCAAGCAAAAAAAAAAAAAAAAAAAAAATCTGTAGCATTATATCATTACCCTGCTCAAACCTTCAAATTTCTGTTACATTTAGACATTTAGAAAGAAGTCCAAACTCTTCTGCTAGTCCATGAGGTCCTACATGATCTGGGCCATGTTGACCTCCTTGACCTCATTTCTTCCTATTGTACCCTCAGGTCACTACTCAGGCCACAGTGTCCTTCACACTACATCACATTGTTGCTGCCTCAGGGCCTTTGCACTTACAGTTACCTCTGCTTGAAATGCTTGTCTCCTGAATCTTCCCATAGCACGCTCCCTGTTCATCAAGTGTTTCCCCAAGGTTAGCTCTTCAGATTGTCCCTCCCTGACCTTCTCATCTAAAATAGCAGCTAAGTCTTTCTCCATTCCTTTCCCTGGATGTTTTTTCTTCTTCAGAGTACTTATTCCCTCCAGCTATTATGTTACTGTTCTATGTGTGTTCTTGTTTATGATCTGTTTCTCCCCCTGGAATGTGGCTTCACAAAGCCCTTATTTTTGATTGTGGCAGAGCATTTTCCAGGAAAGGTGGGTTGGACATCATGCTTTGGGCTCTACTTCTTTGAGAGCCATGGGTTCAGACTTGAGGGTCAGTTTTGGCTCTGAGAGAGGCATTAGGACCAGGTGTGGTCAGGGGTGCAGCCTAGTTGATGGCTGGGGCCCAGAAATGAAAGGAGTCTCACTGCTCTGGACTCGTTGTGGGAACCTCTAAAATGGGTCATTTCTGGGAAACATCTGGCATACTTGTTCATTGCCCAAGCTTTGCAGTCAGGCAAACCCGGGTTCAAACCCTAGCTCTGTAACCTGGAACAAGTTACTTAGCTTTCTCCCAGCCCCCAGGTCTTAAATGTAGAATGAAGGAAATAATAGGATATACTTTCCAGAATTTAATTGAGATAGTTCATGCAGAGCTCTCAGTAAGCATACAGTAAGCACTCAGTAATGACTGCCATGCTGCCACTGAGGATAATGATTCCCTAGTCTCGGTTTCCTCTTCTGAGGAGTGGGGATTCCTGCATAAGGACCTCACGGAGTTGTTTTTTAAGCTCAAACAAGCTAATAGACCGGAATGTGCTCTGAGGAAGAACAAAAGCAGGACAAATGTGGGAGGCTGTTCTGATCTGGCCTTCTTTATAAAGGATATTTGGCTCCCTGCAGACTCTGAATTGTGCCAGCTGGAGGATCCAGGCTTTGCTGCTGGGGCTCAGTTCCCCCTGCCCGGAGCCTCATTTGGACGCAAGTGATGGCCATTCCCTGTCTGGACACCGTGTGCAGCTGTTGGAGGGGACGACACAATGCCCAGCTGTTTCCAGGCCAGATGGACTCCCCGGAGCTGCAAACCCTGCCTGGGAGGGCAGAGCAAAGGTAAGGCCGGATGACAGGATCAGCAGCAGCACTCTTGCCCCTCTTTTCCCTGGTGGGTGGCCTGTCAGGGAGCAACCCCTCCCCTTACGTTTGAATTGACCAGGCCACTTAATAATCTTTTCATTGAGTCTGAACTGCAGAAAGCCCTTCAGGAGCAAGAAAGCTGGATGAAGTCTGGGGTATTTCTGTGCGCATGGGTAGGGTCGGGTGTCCACCCTGCTCCACTCCATACCGGAAGTTAGATAAGTTAGATTCGAGGTAGGGTTTAGGCTAAACCTAACTGAGGCCAAAATTACTTAATTTGGGTTAAACATTAACCCCAAGAGGCAATCTGATGTAGAATATGACCTGGGTTTGGAACTAGCTTCCCCCCCACTGCCAGGGCTGGATTTGAACTTCCCTTGCCCCACCCACATACTATGCTTGACTGAGGGGACTTTTGCGACTCAAGTTCATTTACCAGAAGTCCCTCTTTAAATGCATATTCCTCGAGAAGGAAAATGGCATTGACTCTCTAACCTGGCAGTAGAGATAAGGGATTCCAAGAGCTTCTTCCTAGAATCCCAGACACCTGGGAGAAGGGATGCAAGAGAGAATTGCCCCTGCCCCAGGCCTTACTGTGTCCCCCCACAAACACTCAATAGGCGCTTACTGAGAATCTCTCTCATGACAGGTGCTTTTTGTACACTCTCGCATCCTTACAACATTCGACAAGGGAAGGTATCCTTGTCTCCTTGCTGCAGCTGAGAAGACTGCATAATGCCAGGCCTACTGCCAGTCCCAGGACCTCCGTGTCTGTGGCCATTGGTATATTAGGCAGGTCATTCATCACGTGACTTGCGCACACATGACATGCTAGGCATGGGGAAACAATGGTAAAGGCAACCAGACCTGGCTTCTGCCTTTGGGGACAGGCATCGGTCAGCCCCCCACCCCAACACACGCACCCATGTGAAATCACACCTGTGCAAAGTGCCGGGAAGGAGAGGTCTGCAATACCACACGAGGTCCTGATGGGGTCAGGAGGGTGTGGTGGGTCTGCTGGGGTATGATGCATGAGCAGGAGCAAACTTGGCAGTGGCTGAAGCTCAGAGAACTGGAAAGACGGTGGTTCAAGACAAGGCGGCCTGGTGGCGGGCTGGGCCACTCAGGTGCCACGGGCTGTGGCAAAGCACCTGATCTTTATACCTGGGGCTGGGGAGGACACTGGGCTGTTATCAACAGAGGATGATGTCATCATGATGAGGGAGCATAAGGCAAGCTGGGGGCAAAGCACAAGCCAGCACACCCCCCCCCCCCCAGGTGGGACAGATGTGACATTCTTCGGACACTCCTGGCTGCCCAAGGACAGGGAAAGGAAAGAAAGCAGACGGTTGACTGATAGAGACACAGTCATGCAGGACAGGAGTCTCCTTCAGTTTATGGATAAATTAGTACTGCAAGAAAAAGGCAATCTTATCCATAGTCTGATCTCCAGAAACCTATAGACTCTGTTTCCTGGAGTCCGAATATCACCCTCATCAAGATGTAAGGGGGTTTAAGTGTTTTCATGGTGATGTGGGAAACAAAGGCAAATGAAAAATTAAATTCCCTTACCACCCATTGACAAGTCCTAGAAACAGGCAGAGTGACCTTCTTCTAGCTCAGCTGCCTTGATGATGACACTTTTCTAGGGGCGAAAGGGAATCTTGGCTTAACATTGTGCTGATCCCCCAGGATCCTGTAAATCTACTTTAACATATAGAAAATTCTTTTGGAAACTTCCTTTATCTCAATTCCTCCAAGATATATGCTGGCAATCATACTCTAAGCTTATGGCCCCCTGATGTACATCTGAAGGGTCTCATGACTGAGGTCCTGGAGGCCTTGCTTCCAAAATTCCTTACAGATTTACACTGTTCCTAAACCGCTCCCAACCTGAGGGTATATAATCAGTTACTCATCACAACCCCAGTGCAGCTTTCTGCCCATGGGTCCTGTCCCCATGCTTTAATAAAATCACCTTTTTGCGCCAAAGACATCTTCAAGAATTCTTTCTTGACTGTCAGCTCCGAACGTCCTGCTATCACCCCAAAACACCATCAATCACATGTGACATTGAAAAAAATTTTTTTAGGTTTATTTACTTTTGAGAGAGAGAGAGAGCATGAGCAGGGGAGGGGCAGAGAGAGAGGGAGACACAGAATCCGAAGCAGGATCCAGGCTCCAAGCTGTCAGCACAGAGCCTGACATGGGGCTCAAACCCACAGACTGTGAGATCATGACCTGAGCCGAAGTCAGATGCTTAACCGACTGAGCCACCCAGGCACCCCTCACAGGTGACATTTTAAAAAATAGCTCTGGGGGCTCCTGGGTGGCTCAGTTGGTTGAGTGCCCACCTTGGGCTCTGGTCATGATCTTATGGTTCACAAGTTCGATCTGCGCATCAGCTCATTGCTGTCAGCACAGAGCCTGCTTGGGATCCTCTGTCCCCCTCTCTCTCTGCCCCTCCCCTGTTCATGTGCTCTCTCTCAAAAGTAAATTTAAAAAAACATTAAAATAATAAAAAATAAACAACAACTCTGGCTGCTGTATGGAGAGCAGGTGGGAGGGGCAGAAGGTTTTGCAGCTGCCCGGGAAGTGTGTGTGACGGCAGCTTGGAGTGGAGTGGTGGCATGGAAACCGGGTATGGGGACAGCTGCAAGAGATACTGAAGAGGCATCGAGGACTAGATGGTGTGAGAGGAGCCTCTGGGAAGGCTGGCTTCACCGGCATGCAGTCCATGCATCAGCACAGGCCCCGTCCTCAGAAGGCCCCGTCCATGCTTTAATGCTCTTGTGTCACTGTCATGAAATTCTCAACAGTGTTTGACCAAGGGACTCTGCATTTTCCCTTGGTGCTAGGTCCTGCAACTTAGGTAACTGGGCCTGCCTCCTAGGGCTGGACCCAGGGATTTCAGGGTCCCTGCCCCCGAGTTCCAGGCAATCTCAGAACCAACTCATGTGGAGTAGGTGCCCAGCCCCAGGCCCCATAGGGCTCACTGCCCAGAGCTGTCCTGCTGAGCATGAATCACAGCTTCAGCCCTAGGGGCCCCAACCCTGCAAGGAGTTAGCAGAAACCAGGGCCATTTTTTATCCTATTCTGACCCCACTTTTATTCTCTGAGAAATAAAGGGGATATAAGATAGGATTTCTAGAGTCCTTTCTGGCCCCAGCATGCTGTCTTTGTTCTGGTTCCTGCTGACCTTTCCATGCTGAGCTAGGTGCTTGGGACTGCTGGGATGTCTCCATGCCAGCTCAGAGGGGTAAGGCAGCGCCCTTGCTGGTCTTCTCTGTCACTTGCCAGATTTTCCCCCATTAGAAATGCACTGTGAGGTCAAATTAAAAGCACTCTGGGAGCAGTAATATTCATGGCTCTTTTCAGCTGGAATTTGAGTGATGTGATCTTTACTGGCAGGGGCAGGGGGAGACTCATTAAGAGAGGACAGAGTCCCCACCGCCCCCATAATCACAGTTTGGTGGGCCAGGAGTGACAATGCTGGGGACTGTTTCTGCTGGCCTAAAATGCATGTGCACCTCTCTCTGCAGAAGTGGCCTTGTGGTCTCCACTGACCCTGCAGCTTGCAGAAGTTTCTGTTCTCATTTCTTCTAACCAGCTTGCCTTAGTACTTGGTGTCTTGTTTTGGACTGTGTGATTTCTTGAGGACCAGTACCCTTGGCTACTAATCTGGGACCTTCAGCAAAAATTTTGGGGTGTGATGGGTATGTGGGGTAGGGGCACATGGAGGAAATTCTCACTAACAGGGTTTTCTGGTGCTCCTGTCATAAGCAGGCCCTGGCTCACTCAAATGAAGGGGACTGTGAAGTGAGCCTCAAGCATTTTGGCTTGGGGTAGAGAGGACAGGTTCCAGCTTGATCTTCTGGACGCGACCATTGGTTTCTAAGCTGCAGTGTCCAGACTTCTGGGCATCCTTGTAGGCAGCGACCCCCTGACAGCTGCTGGTACCCACCACGGGCCAGGCGCCGTTCTAGCTCTTGTTTCATCAGATCTTCTTGAAGAACTTAGTAACCTGGTGTGATTGCGTATTTTCCACAAATGGCACAGCAATACTTTTGGTCTCATTTGCCCCCGGCGCCTCCCCCTGAAAGAGGCAGAGCCCAGTTCCCCTTCTCCTGAATGTGGGTGGGACTTCGTTACTGCCTCATTGAAAAGAATGTGGTGGAGGGATGCACTGTGACTTCTGGTGACACGGCTGCAGCCGCCTTCCAGATCTTTCCCTCTCTCTGTCTCTCTCTCTCTCTCACACACATGATACTTGCCTATGGAACTCAGCCACCATGTGCGAGGCAGCCTAGGAGCTCATTCACAGGCGCTCTGACTGCAGCCCCAGCTACGACCCTCCAGAACCAACCACTACCCGCGTGAGACCTGGCCTTTATGAGCCATAAATGATTCCAACCCCAGCCTTTGAGTTGTTCCAGCCGATGTTGAATGAAGCAGAGTTGGGCTATCCTGGCCAAGTGCTGCCCAAACCATCATTTCATGAGCAAAATAAATGTTGTTTTAAAGCACTACCTTTTGGGGCAATTTGTTATGTAGCCGTAGTCACTGGAGCACATGGCTGTTATCTCCATCATCGCTTGTTAGTTGAGTTAAGTGAGGCACAGAGAGGCTGGGGCTGTATCTCAGGGTAACACCGTGGGTATGTGGCAGCATCGAGACTTGAATGTAGGCCTGCCTCGTCCCTCCGCACAACTCTGGTTCTAGGGGCCATGCGTCTACCTAAAGTGAGCCTGCGTGAGACAGTTCATTGAGTCCTCCTCTGCCAGCCTTGAACTTTACGGGAACCCAAAGGCAGAGATGAGGAGACCTCAGGAGAGCTGGGGGTTTAGCAGCATCCATTTGGGAGGTAGCAGAGGGAGTGGCTGTCCAGTCTCTTGCACCCACGTCCAGAGTTCCAGAACTCAGTTCTCAGAAAAGGAGCAACAGACTAGGAAGGAGCAGAGATCTGTTGTGACACCAGTTAACGGGGCAATCTTGGGCAGTCGCTTTTTGTCATGTGCCTCATTTTCTCCATTTGTAAAGTGGGCAAGGTGTGGGATTTGACAAGGGGATGAGCAGGGAGGGTACTACCAGGAGGGGACAGGCTGCTTGAGGGCAGGGAGTGTCGGGGGTCCTGTGCACGGAACTGGGCCTGCTGCGGGAAGCAGAGGAGGCAGGCGGGTGGGCCAGGGGCTTGCAAGGGACTGTGGGGTGGAATTAAGAGCGTGCTGGGGACTGGAACTGTGTGGTGTTTATGCCATGTTGGAGAGACGGTCTGGTCAGCAGGGAGCTTACTCAGCACCCCAAGCCTGGCGTATGGGTCACAGCTCAGCCTGTGTTTCACTGGGTAACATCAGGTAAGCCCTTCCTCCTTTCCACGCCTCAGACCTGTCCTGTGGAAATGTATGTAGATGTGTGTCTGTTCTTCCTAGTCCTAGTGCCCTGGAATCCTGGGGTCCTGCCCTCATTGGGTCTCCTGGCTCAGCTCTGGGATGTTGCTCTTAGGGAAAAGCTCCTGCACGTGGGCTGCCTCCAAGAGTACAGGCTGAGGGACCCTGGCTGTCCCGTCCTGGATGGTGCATCTTTCTTGTGAGGACATGTTGCTGGAGCGTGGCCCTTTAGGATGCTGTTGATGAAGTGTCACAAGCACCTTACAGGTGGAGAGAAAGTGCTGTGTGCTTGACAGCTACGGGAAGAGCTGGGGGTGGGGCAGGAAGAAGCAGCTGTTCTGTTCCCTCTGAGGCCTTCCAAGGGGGTCCCCGCTGCAGGACCAGGACACAAACTAGCTGCCCAGCCCCCACTGGAGGCTTGCAGGGAGTGCCCTGACTTCTCCAGTATGTTAGGGAGAACACTTTGCACAGCAAAGGTGAAGCAGAAAGTGGAGGCTGGAGTTATTCACATCAGTCTGGGGTAAGGCTTTTTGGGAATAGAATTCCCTTTCATGTTGCAAAAATAATCCATACGTGCTGCAAATACCAGAGATAACTGCTGTTGGTGTGTTTGTAACATCCTTTAGAGAGAATTCTCCTCCTTCCTCACCTTCCCCTCTCTCCCTCCTCCTTCCCTCCCCTCCCCCCCTCCCCATCCTCCTCCTCCTCCACCATCTTCTTCCTCTCTCTCTCAGACAGACAGACACACACACACACACACACACACACACACACACACACATGCACCCGTTCTGTGTCAACTAACACAGATCCCCCCTGTCATTTTTAACCTTTCTGTCACTTTTCACTGGAGGTATATAACAGTCTTGTTCCATTTGTCCTGTTTCACTGTTAGCATAATGTTTGATTGACATCTGTATACATATTTCTTTGCCTTCTTGCCCAACTGTGTCCTTAAGTTATGTCAGTAGGAGGATTAATCACTGTGTCAAAGAGTACGCAAGTTTTCAAGGCTTTTCATACAGACTGTCCCATTTCCTTCTAAGGAGGCTATTCCGAAATGCATTCCCGTCAGCAGTGTGTGAGAGCGTCAGGTCCCCACCCCCCGGGGTCTTTTTCTTGTTCATTCTCACCAGTCTGATAGGTGAAAAATGGTATTTCAGTTGTTGAAGACTTCGTGTCCTGGCGGAGCACCATAGTCTTTCCGGTACAGTCCGTAATCACTCTTCCTTGAGTACCAGACTGTGTGCACACAGTCACCTCTGTGCCCTGAGGATGCTCACCACACAATCTGTTCTGTGCCCACTGCTTGGCTGTGTGTGTTTTGCTGCCAAGACTTATAAAATGACAGATAGGGAGCGCCTGGATGGCTCAGTCAGTTACACATCCGACTCTCGGTTGGGGCTCAGGTCATGATCTCACGGCTTGTGAGTTCGAACTCTACGTTGGGCTCTGCGCCTGACAGCTTGGAGCCTGCTTAGGATTCTTTCTCTCTGTCTCTTTGCCCCTCCCCTGCTTGCTCTCTCTCTCAAAAAATAATAAGTAAAGTTTCAGATAGAACAGTAAGAGATCTTAGAGATTGTCCAGTACTCTCATTTTAAGGAGAGCAAATGGAGACCAGGGAGGTGGGGGCTTGCCCCTGGTCGTATAAGGCAGTGTGTTCCTGGTGGAATCGGAACTCTGAATTCAGACAGGAATCCCTGTCATGCTTGTCTTGATTTTCTCACCCTCCTCAGGAGCCCTGGTGGGTAGAGTTCAACTCCAGACTCAGCACTGCCTCTGGGTGCTGTGATTCAGGGTCACCAACTGGGCACATAGCAGGTGCTGAGAAAATACTTAATGAATGTGCATAACAGAGCTCAGGAAATAGTACATTTTGTCAAAACGTGTCAACATTCCAAGAAGAAAGGATGTTTTGTTGGGTGCCCCTCTGGGAAGAAATGCCTTTTAAAAAAAAAATTATAAAAAGGAATCAAGTAGGCTGTTGGAATTGGTGGAGGAGGAGGAGAGATGGGGCTGCCTGGGGCTTGGGACAGTGTTTGTGTTTGGAGGCTGTTGAGTCACTGGAATTTCCCGTAGGTTCCTTCTTCCTACCAGAGATGGACAGATAGACCCAGGCAGTGGTGGCAGATGGGAAAAGAAAGCTTGGTTTTCTTAGGGTGTCCCTAGGGACTGGTTCAAGTCCCATGTCTATCTCCTTTCCTCAGACCACAACCCCTTGCCCTCTCCTTCCCCAAAAGATCCTTCCAGTTTTTATCTCCAGAACCATTTCAGTGCTGCTCAGTCAGGCCTTTCGTGACACAGGAGGTGGCTTGGTCTATGCAAAGACTAGAGTTTTGGTGTGGCTTAATTTCTTTTTATTTTCTTTTATCTTATTATTTTTTAAAAGTTTTATTTATTTTCGAGAGAGCACAAGAAAGGGAGGGGCAGAGAGGGGGGACAGAGGATCTGCAGCAGGGTCTGTGTGACAGTAGAGAGCTCAGAGTGGGGCTTGAACTCACAAACCATGACCTGAGTCAAAGTCGGATGCTCAGCTGACTCAGCAACCCAGGTGCCACGGTCTGGCTTCGTTTCTGATGGCAGTGGGACCTTGGGCACGTCACCTGTTATTGCCATGTCAACCTGGACATCTTGCTGTTCAGGCGAGCCCCATTCTCAGTGGGCTCTTATTCCATTTGCCTCCTGCCACTTGCCCCCTTCCAGTCCTTCCTCCAGCTGATGCAAATGCATTATCTCTTATCGAATCTCCATCAGGTAACCGGGTAACCAGTAACCGCCCGCCTCTCCCTGGCTCCCAGTGTCCCTGCACTCAGAGAGCGCAAAGTCCCTTAACAAGGCTGTCAGGCTCGGTGGCCTGACTCTGGCAGACCTCTCTAGGTTTTTCTCATGCTTTCTTGGAGCCATGCTGGTCTTGAACCAGCTGTGTGCCTGCACCAAGCCCCTTGCCCTCTCTGAACCTCAGTTTCCTCATCTGTAAGAGAGACAACATGAGAATTCCAATTGTTCTGCTTGTTTGGAGGCTAACAACCACTTTGAAATGACTCTGTGCTCCTCAGGGCCCTACTTCTCCAAAAAAAAGTCAGTCACAGCTTCCAAAGCTCCTGATTCTCAATAAACCTTTTCTTCTGCAAAAGAACAGTCTGCTTTTATTCCAAGCTCAGTTATTCCCCCCAAATGCTTTTTCTCTCTGGTTATGTCTTGTTGTGTCCTCACCTAGGCCAAAAGCATCTACAAATGGAAGATGCATTTATTTATGCCAATTCCTTAATAGGGGGTGTGTTGTCACATCCATTGTCAATTGTCATGTTTGCGGAATTAGAAGTATCATGCTTTATCTTTGTCATTGCTTTCTCTCAGGAAGAATGGGCCATGTGTATGAGTGACAATGACATGCTTTCTCACATAGAGCCCCCCCCCCCCCCCCCCCAGCCAGATTTACACAAATACTATTCTGGGAAGCAAGGGTCTGACTCTAGTGATTAATTTACTGAGGGATGTTCTTGGGGAATCCATTAATCATTTTCTCAACACATTTTATAGATAGGTATGTACTATAAGAAAGGTGATGGGTAAGTATAATATATCCCATCAGGGGTGCTTGGGGCAAACCCTTCCTCATCCCATCATGGGGTGGGGCAGATGTGGTTTACCTTCTAGAATAAGGTTCTCAGATGGCGTACATCATCAAACTCCAGAAAACCAGAAGGGTGAGATCTCAGAGACTGGCTCTTTTGACCAGCCCTCTCATTTTACATATGGGGAAACTGAGGCCTAGGGAGCAAGTCAAGATCACTTAATGCTCACCTGAGTAGTTTGTAACTTTAATCTGTAATTTGTGTGACAAAGGCTAGTTGTTAATGTTGTTAAAAACAAGACAACAGACCCATGGGGCACCTGGGTGGCTCAGTCAGTGACTCCTGGTTTCTGTTCAGGTCATGATCTAACAGTTCATGAGATCCAGCCCCATGTCGGCTTTTTGCTGACAGTGCAGAGCCTGCTTGGGATTCTCTCTCTCCCTCTTTCTCTCTGCCCCTCCCCCATGTACTCTCTCTCTCTCTCAAGATAAATGACATTAAAAAAAAGACAACAGACCCAAAATGGAGTTGCATATGCTAAGCCCCACATCACCAAACTGAGTTTCAGTTTCACCTCTTCCAGAGATGGAGTTTCAAACCAGTCAGTCAGGAACTGCCTGATGGGCACTAGAGAACAATCTGTCCAACAGATCCCTGCCGTCCCCTATCGGGAAGGTAACCTTGCGATAACCAGTCACTCTGTAGCCTGTAAAACTTCCATATTCTGTGTTCCGGGGCTTCCTTCTGCCTATAAAAGTCTTTCACTTCGTAAAGCTCCTTGGGGCTGGCTCCTTTTCATCTATTAGATGGGAGGCCGTTTGATTTACGAATTGCTGAATAAAGCCAGTAAGATCTTTACAATCTATTCGCTTGAATTTTGTTTTGTAACAACATTATGATGCAGCTAGCTCCCAAAGGGCAAGAAAGACAGCTATCATCCTTTTCCAATGCTGCTGGAATCCCCAGGCCCATCCTGGAATGCTCACTCAACTCTAAGAACCTTGGGACCAGTACAGAGGAATGGTTTGTCCCTAGGATGTCTTGGCACAGGGCTATAATTGTGGATTCAGCAAACCCAGTCCTTGGCTAACTCAATTCTCTCCACATAATTAAAAGAGAGAGAGAAATGAAATGTCAGGACGAAGTATGCATTTAAATTTTAAAGAGCCTTGTTCATTTTTGAATCCTCACCTGGTTTTCCCTGTCTTCATTCTTGGCCTCTGTAAAGTCACTTGAAAGAAACAACAACAACAACAACAACAACCTGATTTTAGAATAGGAAAGGAGTTTGGAGTCAGAAGAAGCTGTCCTTACCATTTCAGTTTCCTTTGGCATCATGTTGGGTTTTAATTTTGAAGTGTGGCAAAGAGGCAGAAATGGCTTCTGGCCACAGACTGAGAGAAGCACTTTGGAATGAAGATAGATTCTTTTCTTTTCTTGAGATATTTCCTTAAAGCTACCTAAAGAATGAAGCCCTCTGCCAGCGTTGATTAGAATAGAAGGCGTTTCTCATTCCTCAGGAATGGGAATAGGAACAAAAGTATTGCAAACTAAGGATTTACTTGAATTCACTGCTAAATCCAGTAGAACAAGCTCCTGGGAGGGGAAAAATAAAAGCGCCGAAATTAACTTGATGTTTGGGAAGTATCAGTTAAATGCTTTTGTAACTTCATCACCATCCACTCAGGGGAAAACACCGCTATTCAAACCTCCCATTTGCCTGAGAGTCAGGAGCTTATAAACCAAGAAAGGAAGAAACCAAGCAGGTTATTTACGAGCTCCGTCCCTCTTGCTGTTTTAAGCTACTTTGAAATAAGCCTGTTACCGCTCTGGGGCAATCGCTGGGCGAGTAACTCGGCTCTGCGGGGGTCGTGGGGGGCGGCCCTTCGCGCCTCCCAGCGGACTCCTGTGGTGGTGCAGCCCGGGTCCCCGCTGCAGAAAAGCGGGCCACCAGCAGACAGCGCCTCATCTGACGCTGTCAGCGCGCACAGCCTCGGCTGCTCTCCTCGCTCGCCTTCTGTCCCTATCCAGGGACCGGTTAGGCGCGGGCGACGGGATTCCAGCTGAGGTTTCAGAATCTGAGACCTCACCAAAGTATCAGACTGGGTGCCGTCAGCAGCCACCCCAGTCTGGGTTGGGAGCGCACGCGTCTTTGGAGCTGTCCGCGGCGGTGCAGTTTCCCCAGGGAGCCAACTTTAGGCCAGCTCGAGGACTGGGTGCAGGTAGTTGGGTCTTGCATACGGGTGGACGGGTTGACTGGGGCTGGTGGAGCCATTGGAACCCTAGTGGAGGTGGTGGGGTGCCTCGCGACTCTGGCACCTGGAGGCACGCCCGGTGCTCCCAGAGCCTGGAATGAGACTTCTCAGGAGCAAGATGCACAGCCCTTAACTGTCGAGGGCTGAGGCGCGCGTTGGCTTGCTGACGCTGCTGGGCTCTGAAGGATCCTCATGGGAGGGCTAGTGGGAACAGCAGTTGGGAGTCGGGAGGGGTAGGTATTGAGACCGGAGTTCTTCCAGGAGGGACCGCTGGATTGGGGTTCCACGGAAGCACTTATTGTGGGAGTCCGGGGTGAGGAGGGATCTTAGGAGGTTGGAGAGGGGTGGTCCTGAGCTGGGGTTTCCCAGGCAAGTAATTGTTTGGGGGATCTCCGGGGGGAAAATAACTGCAGTAACCTTTACTAGGAGAGATGGCTGTTTGGGGCGTCTCGCGGAAGATGGATGTGCTGGGGTGGGGGGGGGGGTGGCGTGGCGGGTAGCTAGTTTGGGAATCTCTGGGAGAGGTAGACTGTTTTGGGAGGCCCAGTCCCGGAGGAAAGTGGCTGATTCCGACCCTCCCTTTTCAAGGAGCTGGCAGTCTGGTAGATTCCCGCTCATTTCCAGTGGCTCAGAGGAGGTACCTCAAGCGGGGATTTCTGGGGTGGCGGCTGAACAACCCCCGGGCCGGCCGTTGTACTCCTAGTCCCAAATAATTTGGGCTTCCTGGGAAGGGGACAACTGAACCGCAAGTGCGTCGGGAGAGAAGTGCTTGGTCTTCTCACGGCCCTCTGGGTTTGTTTCAGGCTCCGACCCAGCAGATCGGTCCGAGGGGTCTCAGGCAGTGGAACCCGAGGAGCCCCCAGGCACGCCGGATTGCGCGTCGGGTCCCGTCCCGCAGCGCCATTCCTTAAAGGGTTCTAAGGCCAGGGGCGCGCGGCAGCCACGGGCATGGAGGGCGCGCTTGCGGCCAACTGGAGCGCGGAGGCGGTCAATGGCAGCGAGGCGCCGCCGGGAGCCGAGGGCAACCGCACCGCCGGGCCCCCGCAGCGCAACGAGGCCCTGGCGCGCGTGGAGGTGGCCGTGCTGTGCCTCATTCTCTTCCTGGCGCTGAGCGGCAACGCGTGCGTGCTACTGGCGCTGCGCACCACGCGCCACAAGCACTCGCGCCTTTTCTTTTTCATGAAGCACCTGAGTATAGCCGACCTGGTGGTGGCGGTGTTCCAGGTGCTGCCGCAACTGCTCTGGGACATCACTTTCCGCTTCTACGGGCCCGACCTGCTGTGCCGCCTGGTCAAGTACCTGCAGGTGGTGGGCATGTTCGCCTCCACCTACTTGCTGCTGCTCATGTCTCTCGACCGCTGCCTGGCCATCTGCCAGCCGCTGCGGGCGCTGCGTCGCCGCGCGGACCGCCTGGCGGTGCTCGCCACGTGGCTGGGGTGCCTGGTGGCCAGCGCGCCGCAAGTGCACATCTTCTCGCTGCGCGAGGTGGCCGACGGCGTCTTCGACTGCTGGGCCGTCTTCATCCAGCCCTGGGGGCCCAAGGCCTACATCACGTGGATCACGCTCGCGGTCTATATCGTGCCTGTCATCGTGCTCGCCGTCTGCTACGGCCTCATCAGCTTCAAGATCTGGCAGAACTTGCGGCTCAAGACCGCGGCGGCGGCGGCGGAGGGGCAGGAGGGCGCGGCGGCGGCGGGCAGCGCTGGGCGCGCGGCTCTGGCACGCGTCAGCAGCGTGAAGCTCATCTCCAAGGCCAAGATCCGCACCGTCAAGATGACCTTCATTATCGTGCTGGCCTTCATCGTGTGCTGGACGCCATTCTTCTTCGTTCAGATGTGGAGCGTCTGGGACGCCAATGCGCCCAAGGAAGGTAGCGCTGGTGGGGAACTGGCGGGGGGGGGGGGGGGGGCGGGGGGGGGAGTGCGGCGTCCTTGCCTCGCTGTCTCTGCACGTCCAGGGCTCTAGGGGTCTCATGCGGGAGAGGTGGGCCTTGGAATCCTGCAGAGCTGGGTTTGAGTCATGGCTCCATTATCAAGGGATTTGGGGGCTTAACTTCCCTAAGCCTTGGCTTACTCTTCTGTAAAATGACCGTGATGAAACTGCCGGCTCTCATCAGGCAGTAAGGGAATGAAATGAGAAAATGCGCGCCAAGTCCTTAGCACAGTCCTTGGGCTACATATGGGGCGTAAGTTTCATTATTATGGATGAGAAAACTGAGGTTCAGGTGACTTTCCCACATGGTTAGCCAGTGGTGGAATAAACTTAAGAACACAGGTGTGGGGCGGCTGGGTGGCTCAGTCGGGTGAGCGCGAGACTTGGACTCCGGTCATGATCTCACAGTTCGTGAGTTCAGGCCCCACATCGTCATCGCTGCTGTCAGCCCAGAGCCTGCGTCAGGTCTTCTGTCCCTTTCTTTTTCTGCCCCTGGCCCGCTTGCATGCTCTCTCTCAAAAATAAATAAACACTTAAAAAAAAGAAGAACTCAAGTCTAAAGCTCCCACCGCTTTAAATTTGCGTTGAACTTGACTTTAAATTCAAGTCAGCCCAAACACACAGTATGTGGTGGCTCGGGCTTCGGGGGATGTGACGTAGAGTCCCTGAACCCCTTGCCTGGTGGAGGTGGTGAGCCTCAAAGTAGAGAGGTGGGTGCCCCAGAAGGTAGAGGGGCTGGGGATGCCTGAGACTAGAGACTGTTTGTTGCTTGTGCTGGGGAGGAGTGGGGGTGGGGGAAAGGAAGGGAGCCCAGATGCACACTTTCTGATTTGACCTGGGAGCCTGGGTGGTTTCTGTAGGCAGGGAATGCACTTCCAGATTGGAGGACTGAGGAGGTCAGGGCTGAGGGTGGCCAGAGGCTGTTGTCTGAACTTGGCCACTGTCAGAAGGCCCGGAGGAGAGCGTAGAATGGAGTAGTCTGTGGGGAGGGAGCTTGGGAGAGCAGAGAGCACCTTGGGTCCTGGGGCTTGTGGCCACCACTGGGCTGCTGCAGGCTCCTGGCAGCTTGGCCTTCAGTGCACACGTCTCCAGCAGCTCATTTGCAAAGAGTAGGAGGGATGATCCGAGGTGGCAACTGACTTACACCTTTTTGTTTGAGGGTAAAAGCTCTTAACACTACACTGGGATGCAGGTGAGTCAGATGCTTATAAGGAAACATGGAGGGGTTTGCTTTCACCCTTTCTGCAAAAATGTCCCATTTTTAAATATAATCACTCCTGCTCCCAACAGTCTAAAATACAACCTTCCCATGGAAGCAGAAGTCTCCCTTCATTCAGCTGAATCACTTAGCTTTGCTCTCTTCCAGAAACCACAGACTCCTGGCTTTAACCAGCCCTAGTGTTTGCCTTAGTGGCCAGGGCAATTATCATTCGACATGTACTGAGCACCTGTGGGATGTCAGGCTGGGGCAGTGTGGGGTGAGGATTGCTATCAAGACACAGCAAAGCCAGCCTGGCTCCAAGGTGCAGCCTGTGGTCATGCCTTGAAGAAAGGGTTCAGGGGTCCAGAGAGGGGAAGGTACTTGCTTCCGGTCACACAGCAAATCGGAGGCAGAGTAGAGCTATTTTGTCCTGTGCCAGACTTCTTATGAAGGACACATGAGTAGGGAGCTGGGCTGGGCAAAAGCCAGCAGTGGGTGTTTCTAATCAGGGGATCAGGCTACACCTGTTTCCTGGGCAGAAGCTGAAGATTCAGACCTGAGTCTTGAGGGCTCAGACACTAGCCCTTGAGGAAGTGAGACTGATACTGAGCAGATCCTGGGGAGATATACTGGGGAGTCTTCCTTCCAGTGCTTACTAGTGTGGGATTTCAGGTGAAGGGTCCCCTTCTCTACCTTGTTTTATTTTGTTTTATTTTGTTTTATTTTATTTTATTTTATTTTATTTATTTTTAATGTTTATATTTGAGAGAGAGAGAGAGAGAGAGAATGGGGGGGGGGGGGAAGGGGGCAGAGAGAGAGGGAGACACAGAATCCAAAGCAGGCTTCAGGCTCTGAGCCATCAGCACAGAATCTGATGGGGGGCTCAAACTCACAAACTGTGAAATCATGACCTGAGCCAAAGTCAGATGCTTAGCCCACTGAGCCACCCAGGCACCCCAATTCTACACTTTAAAAGTACATCAGACAATCCATTTCCCTGTCTTAAAACACAGAGAGAGTGAGAGGGAACCCTCAGCTAAAGTGGGGGCCAGAGGCCTTTTGGGTATATGTGGTTCCCTGAGGATTTCCGGGCAAGACCTTCAGTAGAGCCGGACCCCTGTTCTCAGGCTCCAGGAGTGGGGAAAGAAACAGACTCTAGGAACCTCCCATCTCCCCTGTGTTCCTGTGCTTCTTTCCCAGTTCAGAGGAAAAGGTGGGTGCCACACGGAGAGCGTAGGTTCCCCTGGTCTTCCTCAACACTCTGTCTCGGGTACTGTGAGAAGAGAACAAGTGCAGACAGCAGGGGACTCATGATACCACCGCTGCCACGAGCCAGCGCCCAGTCCCCACGTGCCAGGCCCGTCAAGCATCAAGGACTTGGGCTCTGGTCACCAGCCTGGCCAAGTCGTGCCTCGGCCTCAGGGCTGCAGCGGGTCTGAGTGGACATGGGCTCAGCTGGACTGTAAACTCTGTGCCCACTTGGCATTAATTGGGATAAGTGCAAGTAGCAGGTTGGGCCATCAGAAATGATGGTGTTTACAGTCACTTTGGAGACATGACTCTGTCCCAAGGCTATGGTAAGTGTTAAGGAATAAAAGAAAGGTACACTTGAGCTACTCAAGAGATTTTGATCAGCACCGCGGCATGAATGCACAGCCCCCACTTTCCAAGAGGAAGGGAATTCAGAAGAGATGCAAAACAGAGAGATCAGGGCCCCTCACTCTGCTCATCTCCTGGGGAGTGGAGGCTGCAAGTTCAGGAAACCCGTTGAGAGCAGCATGACATTCCTTCGGGGAAGCCCAGGGGCAGACAGCTACAGATGGAGGTGGAGGGAGTGGGGCAAATGTGGGGTCTGTTCCTGCCAATAGCTTCATGATGAACACCTCTGAGAGAATAAGAAACTCCTGAACCACTGGCTACAGATCATGGGCCGAGTGGATGGAGAAACCATGCTTGTCTTGGCAGCTGGCCTCGTGGTCCTTCACAGGGCTCCAAGTCCCTGCCTCCTGTAGGGTTTGTGTGCTCTGGCATTCTCTCCAAACCCAGATGCTGCTTTTACATCGCTCTCCCTTGATGGACTTCTTTACTTCATACCCCTTTATTCACACCAAGCGCCGCCTTCATGGGTTTAGAGCTCTCCTTGTTCCAAAAGTAATGAGAGGTAGGCCACAAAGATTCAGGCACCACAAGGAGATAAAGTAGATATGGGGAGACTTGGATGAAAGGGGAAGAGGCATAGGAAGATTATAACATGATTATAATAATAATAATAAAGGCTCTGTGGGTAGTGGTGAGCCGTGCACAGGGCTTCCTTTTTGTAGGAGCCAAAGGAAAGAAGGAAACTCTCAATTTCAGTATTTCCATTGTTCACAAGAAAAAACAGTGAGTTTGAACTCCTCCCCACCCAAAATAGCCACCTGCTGTTGGAGTCCTGATTTGGTGAGGCCAGTGAGGCCACAGAGGTAGGAGTGAGACCAGACAACCATGGCAGGTTTGGACAAGCCCCAGATGTATCCTTCACAAGCAAATCCCAGTATCAAAGATTGGGTCAACCTTTCCCCCCTGAACTCAGTAGGTTTGCTTTGCTGCTGGTCCCAAGGACTCGGACCCTGGAGTAGTTCTGAGAGAGGAGGTGGAGAGGGGGCATATCTGTATTTCCAGGGATTTGTCAATGCTGCTTGGTATAGTGGAGCTGATTTTGAGTCTCTGTGTCTAGTGTTTGTGAAATGCCTGGTCCAGTGGGCAGAAATGAGAGAGGAGGGGGGACGGGTTGGACAGGTGTGCTATCTGTACATACCAAACACTATTTGTGGCTCCTGTCTGTTCAGCAGAAGGTGCCTGGAAGCTAGAGGAGAAGCTTTTGAATTAAAAAAAAAAAAAAATCTCACTCGCAGTTCATAGATGAGCCAAAGTCTTCTTTCAGAATTCTCTCAAAATGGCCGATTTCTGTGAGAGCAGGAAACTGCCCCGAGAACAGGGTGGGGACCTCCACTGCATGGAGATTGCAGAAGGACCAAGAGATCCATCTGGTGGGCCGGGACAGCAGACAGGCACTGTGGAATCCCACATTGCACGTGCAGAGAAAACCACACAGTTTTGGCCTGTACCTGGAGTTCGCTCTGCCATTTTCTCCTCTGTGTCCTTTGAGCAAGTGGTTCTGTCTCTCTGGGCTTCAGCTTCGTCCTGTGTGTAATCAAGGAAGCAGAGCCTGCTTGTGGGGGTTGCTGTGCAGATGACCTGATAGGACCCGTGGTATCTGGGGGCCATGTGATCGGTGTTGCTCTTCTCCTCCTCTCCCTGCATCCGACTTGTTAAAAGTTTTGTTTGCATTCTTGAGACCGACTTTGAGAATTTTGGCAGGTATTCCTGAGGGAGGAAGTGGACATTTTTCTCTTGAGAGCCCAGCAGAAGGGGGTGGGGGTGGAAGCCGAGCCTGCT
This sequence comes from Puma concolor, assembly GCF_028749965.1. NCBI lineage: Eukaryota > Metazoa > Chordata > Mammalia > Carnivora > Felidae > Puma > Puma concolor. The sequence continues at coordinate 120,633,775 of NC_141668.1, forward strand.
GGACAATAGGGAGGTTGGTATGTGGGGGAGAAACTTGTTAGGGCTGGACTAGGAGCGTTGTCACAACAGGGACACCTTGTGTGACAGTGCCTAGCATAGGGCTGGGCATCCATCAGGAGCTCAGCCAATGCTTGCTGAACAAATAGGAAGGATATGGGAGGAGGAAGGTGCTGGAGATGGGCTGACTTGGACTCAGGAGAAATAAGGGTTTTCTTTTGTTGTTGTCATTGTTTTCTTAAATTTTTAAAGTTTATTTTTTTATTTATTTTGAGGGAGAGAGAGAAACAGAGAGAGAGTGAGCGAGCATGAGCAGGGCAGGGGCAGAGAGAGGGAGAGAGAGAATCCCAAGTAGGGATTCAGTGCTGTCCGCCCCATGCCCGATGCGGGGCTGGAACTCAGGAACAGTGAAATCATGACCTGAGCCAAAACCAAGAATCAGACGCTCGACTGACTGGGCCACCCAGGTGCCTTAGAAATAAGGGTTTTCTAAGTAGCCCTCCAACAACAGAACTGGCTACCTGGGAAAGAAGTGAGTGGTCACTTGGGGGCAACCAAACATCTATCAGGGGTATTGTCCTAGGAGGAAGGTGGAAATGCCCAGGCGCTTGGTTTTAAGTGTTTCCCTGCCTGAAAATGAGCTGCCCAGCTCCTCCCTTTCTCTATGGAACTGTGGTCCCTCCAATGTGGCCCTGCCCACCTCACCATTCTGAGGATATTGTGCCCAAATTTTGGGTGGGCCAGACACCTTGTGGGGGAGGGGGGGTCTGCTCTTCAGGTGACCCACTTGTATGGAGAGCAGTGGGGGAGGGAGGGCAGGCAGGAGGAGATTCTTTGCCCTGAAGAGCTCTCAAACTTGGCCCCTCTGGGTGTAAATTGCAATTAGATGGACAGTTAACGATCATACTCTTGGCATTAAGCAGTTGTGAGTTATGTTCTTGGCTAATGCTCATGCTTTCCTTTTGAGTTTCTGCCCCAGGTGACTTTACCCTTTTTTCCCCCCAAAAGGTTTGATTAATAACAGCAAAAAAGAGAGGGAGAGGGAGAGGAAAAGGGAGAGAGAGAGAGAGAGGGAGAACAAAAGGGAGAGAGAGAGAGAGAGAGAGAAAGAGAGAGAGAGAGAGAGAGAGAGAAGAAAGATCTGTTGGATGAGGCTTTGCTATATACTTTTTCCCATTTGATGGATGTTTGGGATGGTGGGGAGGCTGTGGGGGGCTGTGGGTCAGGAGGTCAGTTCCTGGAGCAGGCCTGCCCCTGGCTTCAGGGCATCTCTGGAGAGCCTGGACTGGCCGGTCAGCTGTCTGAGGGGTTGGTCCACCTGACACCCCCACCGCTTTGTGCTGGCAACTACTGGAAGCAGAGGGAACCCCACAGGGCTCACTCCCAGGGGCTGAGGCTGGGTGGGGGCTGACCTGTGCTCTGCCAGACCCCATTGCGTCAGTCCCAGAAGACAGCAGTGAGCACTGGTGACAGCCCCCTTCAGAGACCTGGTCTTGTCACCATCTCTGTGATTTGGGGCACATCTCTGTGTGATGGTTGGGCTTCTGTCACTCCCATCCGAACAATGGGGATAGAACATGACACCCTCTCTGGGCATCCACTTCGGTGACGTGAGGAGTCGGATGAGTTGGTGACAGTAGCCACCACTGGGTGAGTACCCAGCCCCACCTCTCATCCTCACCTGAACACAGCAAGGTGAGGGGGCTTTATCCCCATTTTACAGAGGGGGAAACCGAGGCTCGGAGAGGCATGACCTGCTCGAGGATGCGGTTGAGTAAGCAGTGGAGCTGGGATTTGAACCCAAGCCCTCTCACACCAGAGACTGCCAGACTGCACTGCCCTTCCTCCCCAGGCCAGCATTTTCAAGGTGGTCCACCATGTTCGGCCTTGGCATCTCCTGGGTGCTTGTTAAAAAGCTGATTCCTGGCCCTGCCCCAGAGCCCTGCACCCTCTTTGCAGCCCCAGTATCCCTACATGCACCCACCTGGCTGCACGTCCGCTCATAGCACCACCCCCTTGGCATCCTGGGTTCAAAGTCTGTGCTTCTCAGCTACTCCTGCTACCCACTGACCCCTCCATCTTAGCAGTACCACACCTGTCATGGTGACTCTTCCCTTTCCATCACCAGCTTTTAGTTGAGAGCAGCATGTCTTGACTTTGGCACTATGGCATTCTGGGCCAGATAATCTCTGTTGGGAGGGTGGCCATCCAGGGCACTGTGGGGTGGCTCACAGCATCCCTGGCCTCTACCCACTAGATGCCACTGGCTCCTTTCCCTCGGTTGTGACCACCAAAAGTGTTTCCAGACATTGCCGAATGTCTCCTACAGGGCAGAATCGCCCCAGGCTGAGAAGCAGTGGTTTAGGCCCACTATGTAGGTGTGGCCTGAACTGATATCTAATGAACGAGGGCAACCTCATCTGCCCTGAGCTCTGGCCAGTCTGCCTAGTATACCCCCAGCCAGGCCAGATGAATTGTCAGTCCCCACGAGGTCCTTTTGCTTTGCTCCCACGCTGATTCTGTTCCCACCACGGGAATGCCCACCCCGAGTCTCTTCTGTGGAGACCCATCATCCTTCACAGGCCAAGTCCAAGCGTGGGCTGCTCTGTGGCACAATTCCAGTGGGTACCATTTACCTCCTGGCCTGTGAGAATGATGCTCCCAGGAGCTGTGCAGGGCACAACTCGAACAGCTGGACATGGAAGCCTCATCCAGTGTTCCCATAAAACCCTCCCTGCTTCCCCCAGCTGGAGGCCTCCTTCCTCCTCTGAAGGAGGGAAGTTCATTCTGCAGTCATTAGTGCCTCCGAGGGTCCTGTCCCTACAACCTCTGCCTTGGTATCTCAGTCCTCCAGTGAGGAGAGTTTGCAGGGAGCCAAGCCCTAGTTCCTCACCTGCCCTCCTGTGGCCAATGGCTGACATTTGCATAAACATGGGACAGCCAGGCCAAGGTGGGCTACAGAGCTTTGGGGGCAACACCCCCATTTTCTGCTAGGCTGGTGTCAGGCTCTTAGGTCCCGAGTTGTATGTAGCACGATGGGGTGTCAGCAGTGACCTTGGGCTGTTGACTAAACCTGCCTGGAGCCCAGTTTTGTGGAGTTAAGAATAGAGTTTAGGTTGTGGGGAGGGTGGGCTGTGCCCGTGGCACAGTGCCTGGCATATAGTAAGTGCTTAATAAATATTTGCTTTAAAAAGGAGAGCAGTTCCAAGACATGTCAGGTCCTGGGCCGAGTCAGTGCAGTTGGGGGTGGGAATTGTGAGCTCAGGAGTATTTTAGCAGAAGGCCTGCGGTTTCTGGTGAGGAAGGAAGCCCATGGGTGCTCAGAGGGGAAGAGGTGAAGACTAACGAAAGCCCCACCTGGAGGAGGCAGCAGGAAGCCAGGCAGAAAGGTTCTAGCTCTGGATTTTAGAAGCCCCAGAGGACACTTGCATAGGGGGTGGCCAGGGAGGGGGTGTAACCAGGCAGTCATGTGCGAGCATCCCCATTCCTGTGATCTGATTCCTGGCCACGGAGGGGCAGCCTCTGCCAGTCTCTGTCGTGCTCCAGCTGGCACTTCCTGCCCGTTGCCCTGTGCTCCATGGCTCACCCCTCACACCAAAATGGCCCCTCTTGCTCATTCCATTTATCTCTCTTTCTCTCCACCTGACCTGGATATGAGTGTGAACCTCATTTTCATGCAAGGAATGACGTTAGAATCCACTTATCACATTAGAGCCCCCTCTTATGGTCAAGCAGGGAAATTGCGTTTTCGCTTTCCCAGCTTGCCATTGGCGGCTGAACGTATCAGGATTTCCCGTCTGCTAATTTCACGCTTCAGTTCACTTCCATCCCTTACAGACCTCTTCCTATTTTCCAGTGTTTGCTGGCAGTCAGGGACAGAGCCACAAATGACACACCATTCCCAGTCACCAGTCTGTAAACACAAATAATGACAGCACGAAGGGATGATGCAGTAAGAGAGATCTTTATTCTCCTCCCACCCCAAGTGTTTACCCCAGGAGGCATCAGTTGATTCTGACTCCCTGGTGAAAAACCCTGGAGGGTTTCAGAGAGGGAACCACATTTGAAAAGGGGGCTGTGGGAGCCAGTTGGAACTGCCAATGCAAGGAAGCACACTACATGTCGAGATCATCGGGCACTTAACTTTAGTACTGTCTTTCTCCCTGTTGGAGGGATACTTCTCAAACTTCAGCAAGCACACAGATCACGTGGGGGATCTTGTGAAAATGCAGATCCCAATGAAGGAGGTCTGGGAGGGAGCCCAGGAGTCTGCATTTTTACCAAATATCCAGGGGATGTCTATGCAGTGCCTATGCATCTGGCCCATTGACTATGTACTGAGTAGTAAGTCTTTAATATCTTACCTCTGTTACCAAAATGCACAGTTTGCCTTTGCACATAGGCTGAAATTGGCTGCAAGACTTGTCATTCCCTGCATGGTAGAGAAGGGCTGGTCATTTATAAGAAAGCCCCAGCGGTTGTGCTTCCAGAAGGCGGTTATTCCTTTGGTTCAGCCCATTGAGCTCAACTTGTTTCCCAGATTTGAGCAGGGACACAATAGGAGCCCATTTAAAGCTCCATAGCCCACGAATTTGGCTCCTATTCCTGACTTTAGGATACATGGGGAGATCACACAGCTGTGAATTTTAAAACAATTCCAATGTTGTAAAATTGTGGTCTTTTCTAAGAGGGCGATCTATTGTAATACATATTAGTATTCAATTTTTATGTAACTGTACATTCAAAACTCATTAAAAAAAGAAAAAGGCCTTTGGTAGTACACAACTCTCAAATTCCTGCACAGCCCCTGTAGGAATAAGGGATTCACATCCAGATTTCCAATCCCCTGGCCAGGAGGCCTTGTACCAAGCAATTGTTTCTGGAGTGAGGGCCTCTTACAAAAGTTGACGGGCTTGATTTGATCCAGATAGGAGACGTTAGATAAGCCATACGTCTTTGAAGTGTACGTGAAATGCATTGGTCACCTCAGGCACACACAGCCCAGAGAGGCCGTGGCCAGCTGCCCGTCAGCTGTTCTGGGCTAATTTGGGCCTTCGGTGGCAGGGCGGAGGGGGTACCGGGAATTCCGAAAGTGGGAGTTCTTGGGGCTTGAGTAAAGCCAGGCTGGTAGGCGGGTGGAAGGCTCTGGGGCATACCGTCCTCGTCCTCAAGTGGCCCTCTGCCGCCCACCCCTCCATGAGTCACAGTGCCGAGTGGAAATGCAGAGTTGTTTCTGTCTCCTGGGAGTACTGTTGGCCAGCAAGGTATGTTGCCTTTTGGTGGGTGGCCATTTCTGCTCACTTCCCCTGCTTGGCACATAGGAGCTCCCACTGGAAGATCACCCTTAGCTTTGGACCCACCAGCCTGTTCCCCAGTGCTGCACCTCCCTGTTTAACAGCCCGCCTGTCATACGTCTGTCTTTCCCTTGAGGTCAGGTCCCCAGGGCTGCTGCTGCAGCAGCGGGCACAGGGCATGGAAAGAATGCAGGAACATCCTCTTCCTCAGAGAAATGCCCCAAGCTCATGGCCAGGCAGGTGTGAGGGCCCAGTCCGTGGCCCAGTACCTCCCACGGACCCTCCCTTTCTGGCAATGACCAGAGAGAGCAGTTTGCACTGCTCAGGGCTCCATCCAGGGGAAAGATGTTATTTTTATGGGGGGCCAGTGGAAGAAACAGGATTCTGAGACCCTGAAATCCTGCCTTCTCCCGGGGTTGCCGCCACGTTCCCTTTTGGGTTTCTCATGTCACTGGCAGAGAAGGTTTTTCCTAATGAACTGTCTGGAATTCCTTTGGTATCACATAATCCAATCCCAGTGCTCTGGGTTTTTGTTTTTTTTTTTTTATTTTTGAATTTTTGAAGTCCTGGAAAAAAGGACAAAGGACAATTTCTTTAATCGACCTGAGATCAGAAGCCCCCAAACTTGGGGCTTTAAAAAAAGTATGCAGTTGGTCATATCGCCTCTCTGTTAATGATAATACTAATCACCTAAATTAACACTGCCATTCACAAAGCCCTTTTATACTCTTTTCCCCCAGTTTTCTTAAAGTCCTTGGGAGTGTTATCTCCAATTTATAGGTAAGGATGTTAAGGCTCATACAGCAGATGTGGCTCAGAGAAGGAGAGTTCAGACACCAGGGATTTGCATCTGAATCCGGGGGTCCCTGGCTCCTCCTTCTGACAACTGAGCCCATGCCCCTCTGGGCCCCTCTGTGAACTCGCCCCCATCTTCCTGGCAGCTATAGACCACACCTTTTGAAGAGTCTGGTGGATTCTGACTTCCAGCTCCTCCTTTCTGTGCTCTGACTTCGTCATTGCTCTGCTTTGTGGAAAGTGTGGCCGTGGACCAGGCTCAGAGCTTGGTAGCAGGGACAGCCCTTCAGAGTAGCCTGAATTTAGGCAAAAGGGTAGACTGTTGTACATTTGCATAGATGGGTCATTGCACGCGAGCTGCCCCTGGGACAGGGTGTTGTGCTCTGGCCAAAGGCAGTGCCCTGAAAGGAACTCAGCCGTGAGCCACACTGGCCAGCTCCCTGGCAGCTGGGGGATGAGCCCCCTAGGGCAGGACCCGTGCCTGGGACATCACAGCATCCAAGGAACACTTGCTAGAGCCAGCCTGAGGCAGCATCACTCTGAGTCACCTTTTCATTCAGTGTCCCACCAGCAGCAGCTACCCAGTGGATGCTTGTGTTTTGAAAGAAGACTGTCAAACAGTATTTTAGTATAGAACACCCGGAGGGTGGCATGTCCTAGAACCTGGAGCTGGAACGCAGCGAGCAGAAAGGAGAGATGGCGGTTTACAGTGCAGAGACGGCAGCTGCTCCCAGCTTGTGCCAGGCGTGTGCATTAAAACAGATCTTAGCACTGACATTTGCTGGGCAAGATCAGACATTCCCAGGACCCCGAGTAATGTGAAATAAGGTGAGAACATTCTCCTCTAATGCTAGTTCTTTGTTTGAGCACACCTCTGACTTTGTAGAGCCCAGGCGCCCCCATAGCGCTCCCTGAAGATGGCCCATTGTTTCATCTGATTAAACCCATCAGGAAATTGCAAGCTAGCTGAGAAGGGTAGATAAGGTCTATTGGTTCCACTGGTGACACAGGCATTTAGAGCCGGGGATCGAATCCATAAGCTGACATTCTTGGCCATGCAGTCTGGCCCAAGAGCCACGCTGAACAGACACTGCCGTATGGCAGTGCAGCTTCCAGAAGCTCAGCCACTGTGTATTGTGTCCTGTACCCCACCCTGAGCTGTCTCAGATTCTGAGACACAGCCCAGCCCAGGAAGCGGCCTCTCCCCATTGTTTCACCCTTGCTGGTGTTAACCCTTATTGTTAAGAGAAGTAGCATTTATTGGGCATCATGGTAGTGATAATGACAATAGCTAAGTTTGCCAAGTTCTGACTTTTATTGAGCCCCAGGAATCGTGGTGGGTACTTGGTATCTCCTGTCTAATGAAACTTGGCAGTGATTCTGTAAAGAAGTTCTTTTTATTACTCCCATGTCACAGATGGAGAAACTGAGGTTAGGAGAGGTTAGGAGACGTGCCCTGGAAAACTCAGGTGCAAAGTGGCAGAGCCAGGACGTGGGCCATGTCTGGGTAACTTGAAAACAAAGCCATCGCTCAGCTCTCCTTCTGGTCGGATGGGAAGAAGTGTGCTGGGCCTGCCCTCTGGGTTTTCCCCTGCCCTTCTGAGCCCCTTCCCACTGCTTTTTAACATCTGCCCCTCCTACAGGCATCAAGGATTGGCTAACTTTTTCTGTAAAGGGCCAGACAGTAACTATTTTAGGCTGGTGAGTATAAAGTCTCTGTAATAGGTACTCAACGTTGTCCTTGTAATGCAAAATTTGCCACAGAAAATATATCAATGAATGGGTGTGGCTGTGTTTCAATAAACCTTTATTTAGAAGAATCAGCATCAGGCGGGTTTTGGCCTATGGGCTATATAGTTTGCTGGCCCCTAGTCTAGACCAGGAGACATTTCTGCCAGGAACAATGGTGATCTGATAGGAAGCGATGTGTTTCCCGTCCCAGGTATACTTAGATATTAAAAGACTATCACTGGGAACAGGCAGTACCTAGCCTCCATGGGCAATTATATCTGTGTGGGAAAGGGGTAGTTGCTGTCTCTCTGTCCCTCAGATCACACCAGGAGGGTGATTGCCTGGCCAGCATGTGTCTTTGCTTTGGGACTGAGAGGATTCGCTAACTAGTACCAACCTGATGTGTGAATGCTGACCTAGTTATTAATTTCAGGTAGGAGCACTGGGTGACTTGTGTGTCCTTGGGGAAGTCATGTCCCTTCTCTGACCTTCGCTTTCCTCAACATATAAAAGGGGGATGAGTCTGATTTGAAAATCATATGGTCCTGTGCCAGTTTGAGAGGGTGATTCCAGTGGTCAGCATTGCTGTTGTTATGTGCTCCCTTGGAAACAACATCATGAATTGTGAGGACACTGTTTTCCATGCTTTGTTCTGTTCCTGTTCTTCTGAAACCCTATGAAGGTTGCAGCAGTGTGGCCTAAACAAGGTACAATAAGTGCAGAGAGCCAGTGAGGTGCAATCAGTCAGTCACTTACTTGCTCCGAAACCATCAATGGCTCCCCATTGTCTATAGATTAAAGCTCAGACAGCCTGGATTCAAAATCCTCCTCAGCCTAGCTCTTTCCAGTTTCTTTTCCCACACCCCCCCCCCCCCCCCCGCCCACTCCAACTCTGGAAGTCCCTGAATGTTCTTGAACATTCTTTCTTATGTGCCTTCATTCCTATTGCTTCCTTCCTTTGGAATGTCCTCCATAGACTGTTTTTTTTTCCCAAATAGCTCTCCTCTCTGCTGATGGCTTGCATTTCCACCACTGGGGACTCATGTCTCTGGATAGTTAGGATATTGGCAAATTTAAAAGTCCAAATGTGCCCTTAACATTTGGCAACCTGACACAAGCAGGTTCAGTTTATAGAGGCTCATCCATCCCCCAAGGAGCCAGGCCAGGCCTGTCATTCATGTCTGTGGCCACCAGGTGGGGGCAGCAGGTGCTGGCCCTAGTCTCAACTCCACCCAGGCTGGCCATGTAGAGGTAGAAAATCTCCCTATGGTTACTTGGGAATCCTTTAACTATTTAATTTTTTGTTGTTGATGTTTCTGTATGCCTTTTTTTTTTTTAATAGGAGAAATGAGTTAAATGATCCAAATGTAAAGAGTTGGGCAGGTAGCTTAAGGAAAAAAAAAGATACAATTATAACTGTATACAGTTAGGCAAAAGTGGTGCCTTCCTGTCCAAGGGTGAACTTATTCCTGCTACGACCTTCTCTCTTGTTTATATCCTTACACACCTACATTCTTGCCTTTGTGTCTGATAGTTTACTCGGTGCCCTCTTTTAACTTTTTATGGGTCAATTTTACCTCCTTTATTTTATATGTTTAATTATGATTTTGAGGACATTCTCTTTTTAGTCTTTTTAGTCTTAGTCACTTTTCACCAGAATTTCTAAACTTAAATTGATCGTCTTAGCTCTCCAAATCAAATATTTATTTTTTTCATTCTCTTTTAGAGAAAATGAGGGATTCAGTAGTACTGGCTTTTTCCCCCCTTCACTTTTCCACTTTTGTGTTCTTTACTATTTTAGTCTAAGGATTAGCTAGCTGCTTCTCCTTTGTTTTCTAAACATTCTCTTTGTTGAAATTTTTTGCTTTTATCTGTTGTAGTTTGCTTTTGTGCCAACAGATGCATCAAGTAATTAGACCACCGGTTCTCAAACGTGTGTGTGTGTGTGTGTGTGTGTGTGTGTGTGTGTGTGTGTGAACCCCCTGGAGGTCTGTCTACAACACACTGGTGAACCTCACCCCCAGGAGTCTGATCCAGTAGGTCTAGGGTGGGGCCTGAGAATTTGCATTTCTAACAAGTTCCCAGGTGATCCGGGGATCCCACCTTGAGAACCACTGCATTTGTTTTGCAGCCAAACACTTTTCTCCCTTTGGTGCTTGGCGACTTTGCTTACAGATGTCTCCATGCTCTGCATCTGTGGTGGCATCGAGATCTTGTGGCTCCTCTGTCCCTGTGAGAAATCCTTTCCTGGATTTAGCTCGAATTCTGGAGTTATTTTTTGAAAACTTTTTGCAGAAAAGACCAAGACCAGCAGATTTCCCCTTCTTGCATTCTCGGGTACATGGTTTTCCTTGCAGGTCTCTGCTCCTCCATTGGTAGGAGAGGTCTGCAGTTTGTCAGATTGAAGTCCATTGCAAGAAACTCAGATTTTTTCCCCCTCCTTCTACTTGGAAGTATATAGGATTAGGAATTTTTCTTTTTTCTTTTCTTTTATTTTTTTAAATGTTTATTTTTGAGAGAGAGAGATTGAGCGCTAGCAGGGGGAAGTGGTGGTGGGGAGGGACAGAGAGAGAGGGAGACACAGAATCTGAAACAGGCTCCAGGCTCTGAGCTGTCAGCACAGAGACTAACGCAGGGCTCGAACTCACGAACGTGAGACCATGACCTGAGCTGAAGTTAGGCACTTGACCGACTGAGCCCCCCCAGGCCACCCAACTTTTTCTTTTGATTTTAAAGTAGACTCTACACCCAACCTGGGGCTTGAACTCACGACACCGAGATCAAAGAGCCACATGCTCTACTGACTGAGTCAGCCAGGTGCCCCAGGATTAGGAATTTTTCTTTCCCCTTCAAGCTTGAATTTGTGACAAGCAGTCAGAAGTTGATCATTGATTTTGCCTGGAACTCAATAAATCCGCAGTATGACAGCTTCTGCACAGTGCCTCAAATAATTTCAGTGTAACCTTTTTTCCTGTGTGAGTCCTATTTGCCGTGCTGAAACAGTGCTCCTAGAGGTATCTTCACAGAACCCTTCATGTTCTCAACTGTGAAGACAGCATACACTTTCTTGCTACCATGCCTTTGCCTGCGTCCTTCCTGCTGCCCGGAGCACCCTTCCTCCCTTCTTTGCCTGAAGACTTGTAAGCATCCTTCGGGTATCAGCTCAAATGCCGGTTTCTGTGGGGCTGGCCGTGATTCGCTCAGAGTTGCACCCCTCCTCGGTGTGCCCACCCTGACCTGCATCGTGCCCACCCTATGGTGCTACTCATTGTGTTTTTGTGTCCCCTTTGCCTAGCCTGGTGTGTGGCACATGGTCATGATAGCAGCCACTGTGTGTTGGGCACTTGCTGTGTACCAGGCGTTTTTGAATCCTTGCAGATTCCTGTGAGGTTTGGATACTCTTGTGAGCTCCCCTGAAAGATAGAAAATAGCAGTATCTTGGGGAACTAAAGAACATGGTGCTGGTGGCATGAAAGTACAAGCTAGGTCTGGCAGCTTCCAGATCCTGTGCTCTTGGGCACTCCCAGTCATAGGCACTGGATACTTGCTGGGTGAGTTATGAATGAACAGGTGGCCATGACGAGTGCAGCTCCTGCTGACGGAAGCATGAGGCGGGTACACTTTTGGTGAGAGAAAGGACAGAGAGCATTCTAGGCTGGGCAGGGGCCGTGTGCAGGCTGAGTGCATGCCCAGAGCTAGGGTATGGAAGGAAGACAGACTTTGTGACCCGGCACCTGGTACCTGGGAAAGGCTGTTCTCAGGAAATGGTAGGGACTCCTCCAGTAGTGATGGGCTGTTCTCTTTCCCCTACTCCCCCACCCCCCGACAGCCTCGGCCTTCATCATAGCCATGCTCCTGGCCAGCCTCAACAGCTGCTGCAACCCTTGGATCTACATGCTCTTCACTGGCCACCTCTTCCACGAACTTGTACAGCGCTTCCTCTGCTGCTCCTCCAGCTACCTGAAGGGCAGCCGGCCGGGAGAGACCAGCGTCAGCAAAAAGAGCAACTCCTCCACCTTCGTCCTGAGCCGCCACAGCTCCAGCCAGAGGAGCTCCTCGCAGCCATCCACGGTGTGACCGGCCCGGGGCCAGGACTGCCTCCCACGGCTCAGCCTGTGCCTACACGGACAGTCCACCCCTTGGTGGCATGTGTGCGTGTATTTGAGGTACCTTTCAGTTTGCACCCTTCCACACCTTGGGGTAGCTTGAGCGGGGAATTCTGACATGGGGGTTGGGGAAGTAGTCCTCATGGTGGAAGATGATGCAGTGACTGATCCATCCAATCCCTGGATCTCCCCTGGTTTCCCACAGATGTTTATGTACCCTGACCCCACTGTTGCCCCTGGCTGGTGGATGGGTTGGTTTTTTCTCCTGGACCTGTCATTTCACTCCAGTATCTTTTAACTCCTTTATGCTGGGATCTTGAGAAAGTAAGTATAGGATTGGTGACTCCCTGGGTGTGGAAGCCTAGTGTTCTGAGCTCAGAATAAGGAGTGAGCTCAGCTGTGGAGGGTGGTACCAATATCTTCCTGACTTCAGAGTGCTTTTGCCTTTGCATGGACCCATCCCAGCATCCTGGAGCAACAGCATGTCAGAAGGTGGCCCTAGGAACAGGGGATTCCCTTATGAAACCATTTGGCATAGGCAGCTGATTAAAACCTGGGTTACAAATGTTTAAGAAGCTAATATTTGTATGAAGCAATTGGGAAAGAAAAAGAAATAAAAGGCATCCAAATTGGAAAAGAAGAAGTAAAACTCTTTGCAAATGACATAATTTTGTATGTAGGCAATTCTAAGGAATTCGTGCACTTGTGCAAACCGATTAGAACGAATAAGTGAGTTCATCAAGGTTGCAGGATACAAGATCAACATACAAAAACCAGTGGTATTTCTTTTTTTTTTAATGTTTATTTTTGAGAGAGAGAGTGTGAGCATGGGAGGGGCAGAGGAAGAGGGGGAAAGAGGATCTGAAGCCGGCTCTGCACACTGACAGCAGTGAGCCCGATGTGGGGCTAGAACTCACAAACCATGAGATCATGACCCAAGCCAAAGTCGAACACTCAACCGACTGAGCCACCCAGGTGCTCCACCAGTGGTATTTCTTGATTCTAGCAATTAACCATATGAAAATGAAATTTAAGAAATAATTCCATATATAATAATTTAAGAAAGGATAAAATAGGAATAAGTTTAAAAAAAAAAGTATAAGACTGATACCCTGACAACTACAAAATATCATTGAAAGAAATTGAAGAAGACTTAAATACATGGAAAGATATCCCATGTTCATGGATCAAAGACTTTAAATATTGTTAAGATAACAGTATTGTCCAAATTGATCTTCAGATTCAGTGCAATCTCTTATCAAAATCCTAGTTGGCTGCTTTGCACAACTTGATAAGCTGATCCCAAAATTCATACAGAAATGCAAGGGACCCAGAATAGCCGAATAATCCTTGAAAAAGAAGAACAAAGTGGGATTCACACTTCCTGGTTTCAAACTTAAAAGAGTGTGGTACTGTATAATGGTAGACATCTAGACCATTGCAGTAGAATGGAGAGTGCAGATATAAATCCTCACATTTATGGCCAATTGATTTTTGACAACTGTGGCAAGAGAATTCACTAGGGAAGGCAATCTGTTCAATAAATGGCTCTGGGAAAACGGGATATCCACATGCAAAAGAATGAAGCTGGTGAAGGTACAAACTTCCAGTTAGAAAAATAAATAAGTCACAGTGATAAAAAGTACAGCCCAGGGAGTATGGTCAATGATATTGTAATCAGGTTGTGTGGTGATCACACTTGTCATGGTGTGAGCCTTGAGTAATGGGTGGGATTGTTGGAATTCGATGTTGTACACCTGAAACTAATATCACATTGTATGTCAACTATACTTCAATGAAAAAGAGTGAAGCTGGACTCCTACCTCACACTGTATGTAAAAATTAACTCAAAGTGCTTCCAGCCCTAAATGTAAGAGTTAAAACTGTAAAATTCTTAGAAGAAAACATAGCCATAAATCTTTGTGACCTTGGACTAGGCAGTGATTTCTTAGCCATGCTACCCAAAAAGCAAACACAAAGGAAAAGTAGATAAATTGAACCTCATCAAAACGGGGTACAGTACTTTTGTGCTTTGAAGGACATGATCAAGAAAGTGAAAAGGTATCTCACAGAACGGAAGAAAATGTTTGCAAATCAGATACTCCTATCCAGAATATATCGAGCGTTCTGTCAACTTAACAGTAACAAGACAAATAAGCCAAGTTTTAAAAGGGACAAAATAGGGGTGCGTGGCTGGCTCAGTCGGTGGAGTGTGTGACTCATGATCTCGGGGTTGTGAGTCTGAGCCCTGCATTTGGGGTAGAGATTACTTGAAAATAAAAATCTTTAAGAAAAGGGGGCATAAGATATTTGAATAAACAAACAAACAAACAAACAAACAAACAAAAAGACATATTTTCCTGTCCTCTCCAAGGAAGACCTAAAAATGGCCAATGAGCCCATGAAAAGATGCTCAATATTTTTCATTAGGAAAATGCAAATGAAAACCGCAGTGAAAGGCCATGTCCCACCCGCTAGGATGACCATGATCAAAAAGATGGGCACTAACAGGTGCTGGCAAGGATGTGGAGGGATTGGAACTCTCATACGTTGCTGGTGGGAATAGAAAATGGTCCAGCCACTTAGAACATACTTTGGCTGTTTCTCTAAAAGTTAAACATAGAATTGCCATATGAGCCAGATATGCCACTCCTAAGTATTTACTCAAGAGAAATGAGAGCGTACACATTGACAAAGACTTGTACATAAATGCTCATGGCACCATAATTTATAATAGCGCAAAATGGAAATAGCCCAGAGGTGTATCCACAGATGAATGGATGAACACCGTCTGTCCATACGATGGCATATTATTGGGCTATAAAAATAAAGGAAATCATGATTCATGCTACAACATGGATGAACCTTGAAAAGAGTATGCCAAGTGAAAGCAGCCATTGCAGAAAGCCACTTACTGTACAGTTCCATTTTTGTGAAATATCTGGAGTAGGCAGATCTATAAAGTCTACAGAATTGTGGTTGCCAGGGGTGAAGGCCATGGATGCCAATAGATACAGGGTTTTGGGGCGGGGAGGTGATGATAGTTTTTAGGAATTAGTGATGATGGCATGTGATTTTTTTTTTTTTCAACGTTTATTTATTTTTGGGATAGAGAGAGACAGAGCATGAACGGGGGAGGGGCAGAGAGAGAGGGAGACACAGAATCGGAAACAGGCTCCAGGCTCTGAGCCATCAGCCCAGAGCCCGACACGGGGCTCGAACTCATGGACCGCGAGATCGTGACCTGGCTGAAGTCGGACGCTTAACCGACTGCGCCACCCAGGCGCCCCGGCATGTGATTTTTAGAATAGGGCCAATACCACTGAGTTGAGCACTTTAAAAGAAGTTTACAACAACAACAACAACAACAAAAACAAAATGTTTACCAGCTGAATTCAGATGTGGCCAGCTGGAAGGATGAATTCCTTAGAATCCCTCTGAGCTTTTTTTGTTTGTTTGTTTCTCTCTGTAACTCACCATTTAGGAGGAATGGTTTTCTTATTCAGTTTTTCTGCAAGAGATGGTGTTTCCCGCTTGGCCAAAGGTTCCCAGCAGTGATAATCCTCTCTTCCTGCTCTAGTAAAGGCACAAGCAATGTCTTGAGGCTGCACACTGTTGTGTTTTATTTAGAAGAGCAATTCACCAGGGTGAATCTCAAAGGTTTTACTTACCTAGGAAACATGTTCTCAAGGGTCCTCGCAGCCTTGAGGTAGGATGTGACCATGCCCAGGAAATACCTTTGGTTATTAAATACAGTATATTCTGGATCAGAGGTTTTCCGATTGGGACTGGCCAGCTCATTGACACTGTGGGACTCTTTTTTTTTTTTTTTTAATTTCTACACATATTTTTTGGACTCACAAACAAGAGCACTTCCCGAAAGTCACAGATCCACTCTCTATATGCACTGTCCTCTTCTCCCTCCACACTGCATTATGCACACACATACACGTGCACACACACGTATGCACACAGTAGAAGAAGCTGGCATAGTCTTGATGTTTGGGGAGAAGAGAGGCAAGCACTGAAATGCCAGTATTCAGACTCTCACATTTAGTACAAGACCTTCAGTACTGACTGGGGATTGAAGACTATATCATCTTTGGACCCAGAGACAGTGTTGCTGTCACACGTACTGACAGCATCAACACCAGCCAGTTCTTGCGTTTTGGAAAGCTAACAGGGTGCTGATTTGGGGTCTTTGTGGCCACATACAGGACCATGGGGCACTCTGGGTGCAAATGCACCCATGGTGGGGTCTGTTGGCATTTGAGCCTATCTGCTCACCAGCCAGAGATGCCCCAGCCTCTGCTGTTCCTGGGAAAGTTGCTGCCCTAGCAGCCAATGGAGGCCACTGGGGATTGAGGGGACAGCAACTCACAGATTTTCCTGACTAGGGGCACAACCTTCCTGAGACCCCTGCAGCTGCAAGATTCTTGGGCACTGGAACCAGCTGGGATGCTTCCCTTATTCTCTTCCTATGGTATCTCTGGATGGTTCTTTGGGTCTTATTATGGTGCCAGAGTCTGTCTTATATATACCACTTATCAGTGGCATTTGGTTTCAGCTGCACCCGTGGCTTCCACACCGCTCCCCTCCCGATCTCATGCTGGAGGAAGTTTCCATCATCTCGGGCTTTCCCCAACCAAACTCTGGAAGCATGAGTGTGGGGTCCAGAATGCTGTCTGAAGCTCAGTTGTTTCTGTCCTCCTTCCCAGACCTTGTGTCTGAGGTCTGTGAACCATCTTTTCCCACAGCATCAGACCTGTTTACAAACCTCATGCGTGGCTGGAGGTGCCAGTAAATTGAACCATGCGCATTTTCTCCTGGAATGTTTCATTCTGATGGTCAAAAGTGACATGTGAACACTTGAGGACTCTGAGCCTTGTTTCTTTAGGCCCTGAAAAAAAAAAGTGTCACACAATTTGCTCTCCTTTTGGGTTGGATCTGTGGGTTACACCTGCAGGAGGCTGCCTTTTACAAAGATCCTGGTTTCAAAGTGCTTCACCTATTGTATTTAATTGCAACGAAACACCACTGAATACAAAATGTGACTTCCTTGACTGTGTTCTCCTGTGGTGACTTTTCTGTGGTACCCTCGTGGACTGTGCCAGTTGCTGAATGATGTGGCCAATAGCAAGATGTCTGCTTCGTTAACTGCTTTATAAAAGGTGCACTGAATAAACATTTTTCCCCCATACATTGCTTTTCTCTCTTTCTCCCTCTTCGAAACAGTGACCATGTCTGATGGCTTGCAGACCCGGAGTCCCCTGCAGGGGCTGGGGGAGGGGAGCAGAGTTTTCTTCCTGATGATGACAGAGGTGCACCTGGGTTGTGGCTGGAATGGGGGTAGGGGACCTGGTGCCATTGTCTTCGGTCAAGATTTGTCAGAGTCGTATCAGAAGATGTTCTAAGACCCAGGCATGGACCTCTGGTACGACTTAGCCACACTCACTGGGGCTAACTCTGGAGATAAGAAGACTCTGGATTGTCACCTCAAAGGGACCCTAACACATATTTCTTCCAGTGAGGTATGGGGGCCACTTGCAGAACCACAGATGGGTTCGTGTTCATTCCTGGGCCCACTAACTCACACTCTGGAGCTGGGACCCTAAAACTGCGTTTTCAGCAGGACTCCCTGATGAGCTGAATGTAGCCAGAGAGTGAAACTCTGCCTCCCTCCTCTGGCCTGTCCCCACGGTCCCCCAGTGTGCTGCTCTTCCTGCTGCTTCTCAAGGAGATTCTGGAAGGAACCGAACTCCTCGGCCATACGTGCGTCTTAAATGCGTGTCCTTTCTCCAGCTCCGTGAACTTCATGGATAGTTGAGCACATGTTATAGTCTGCCCCTAGAGAAAGGGAGCAAGCTTGAAAAATTGGAGTTGTAGTCAAATCAGGTTATAGAAAATGCCAGGATGGTGAAAAATCTCTGCATAACCCAAGATTCCAAGTCTGAAACTGATGGGCTAATGTTTGAAAGGGCAGCCCCTCCGAGGAGGATGTAAGTAATACTGACTTTAAACCTTTTCAGCAGGACGAGGCTGGGCTCATTGAGTCCCCCTGAGAATGGGAAGAGCCCCAGGATAGAGCAAAGAGAGGTGGGCTAGAGCTGCTGTGCTCAAATGCTGGCTAGCTGTGTGCCTTTTGGCAAGTCTGCTGACCTCTCTGGGCTGTCACTTCCCCACCTGGAAACAACCAAGGGATGGCTACTGAAGTGTTCAGAAGTAAAAATACTGATATCTGAGGCTTATTTAAAAATGCATAAAGAGGTGTGCCTGGGTGGCTCAGTTGGTTAAGCATCTAATTCTTAGTTTTGGCTCAGGTCGTGATCTCACGGTTTGTGAGTTAGAGCCCCATGTCGGGCTCTGCACCAACGGCCTGCTTGGGATTCTCTCTCTTCCCTCTCTCTGCCTGTCTCCCGCTTGTGCGTGCTTGCTCTCTCCACCTCTCTCAAATAAATAAACATTAAAAAAATTATAAAAATGCATAAAGAAAACCGAGGATGGTGGGTGTCAGAGGTGTGACAAAGCCTGGATGGTGTGCGTATGGGTGTTCATGGCAAACCCTTTCAACTTTCCTCTGTGTTCGAAAATTTCATGATAAGATGCTAGAAAAAACAAAAACAGGCAAAATTTTAGGACTGAGATGGACATTAGAGATCATTTTATGGATGATAAAATTGAGGCCAGGAGAGGCAAGTAGGAGAAGAGACAGGACTGGAACTGAGGCTGCCTGCTCCCTGTCTTTCAATCCACTCTACCGTACTGCCCACCACCCCACCCCCCACCCCCAAAGCCCTCTTGGGCTCATGGCCAGGCACCAGTGAGGTGATGCCTCTGAAAACCTGCTGTGGAGCCATAATTTTATGAGACTTAAGTGGGTGTTGTATGAAAAAAAAAAAAGTGGGATTGAGACACACTAGCCTAAATAGATTTCTTTACTGCAGGACTTGTCAGAGCCTTTAATGTACTCATGTCTGTTGAAAATCTCTGAGAGAAATAGATAGCATTTTCCAGAGAAATTTAATCACAAAATCCATACCCACTTTTTTTTTTTTTTTTTTTTTTGAGGACTAAGATCTGGATAACACTCTTGGGAAAAGCATCTCTGAAGAATGTGAGACTGCTATTTTTTCCCCCTGGTGGGGTTAGGTGACATGCCTCTGCTGTTGTTTTTTATGTCCGTAGTGGGTCCACACATGCACAAACTGGACCTTATGCCCTCATCACTTCTCTGAGGGCTGAAGGCATATGTGTGCCAAGCAGCAATGCCAGGGGCTTGGTGTCTGGTGAGCCAAAGGGGAGGTTCACAGGGTTCTGAACCCAAGTCCTGCCCTCAGTGGTGCCCAGGGAGGGTCTCCTGCCCCTTCCAGCCCAAGGGCCATTTTCTTCTGTTGGTGACCACTGGCTGGCCCAGGGCAGCAGACCTCGTTGGGAATATAATCTCCTAAGAAACACAGGGGAGAGGATACCCAGACAAGAAGAAGCAGCCCAAGAGAAACCAAGTTCTGTTCTGGCTCTTCAATTTCACAGAGAGAAGGACCAACCAACTTGCCCCGCTTGTTCTTCGGGGCAGTGAACTGTATTTTTGGAGCTCATCAGGACACACACCTACCTTGCGGACACACAAAACCACAGCGTTCCCAAAATGCAGCCGAAACCCTTTATTGGAGCCACCCTCCTAATGCCAAGAGTCACGGTAGCCTCCCCGGGCGGCGTGCATCAACAGGTTGACTCCAGGTGGGAACGGAGTGCTGGTTTATGCTGTTACAGTCCGAGTGAATGCAAAGACTTGCACAGTAGCTGCCTCTTAGCAAATTACCTTTCCTCGTGCCCGGTCACAGGGGCATCGAGGCGGGGCGGGGGTGGGGGGCAGAGTGAAGGGCCACTGTGCTTCTGTGTCGGGGCTTTTCTTTCTGGCTTCCCTACACGGTGTGCTCCCATCTTGGGGTGGGAGGTGGGGGGGGGGGGAATAGCAGTCCCTAAAGAGAAAGAGCTCGCCGGCAGGCCCATGGAGAAGTACGGTGGGGCCAGCCTCCCCTGACTCCCCCTGCTGCCCGGCCACCCCTACCGCCCCACCTGGCCTCACACTTCCTTCCGCAGCATCACCTTGATGTTGCTGCAGATCTGGCCCAGGGCGGCAAAGAGCGGGTTGCAGAAGGTACGGATGCAGAGGGAGTAGATGTGGCTGATGCACTGGATCTCGATCAGGTAGCTCTTGATGCACGGCACCACCGCCCAGATGTGGCAGAAGGAGATGCAGGCGAACAGGAAGCCCCAGAGCAGGGCCAGCGGGACTCCCAGCAGCGTGGACAGCAGGCGGTAGCACCAGTACTTGGAGACAGTGAAGGTGGTGTAGCTCACCTTCCACACTCCGTCGAAGCTGTAGGTGCCCACGGGCTCCGCGATCACGTCTTCAAAATCCACCTGCAGGGGCGGGAGGGGCAATCCTCGGGTCACAGCGTCCACCCACTCCTCGGGCTTTGGGGTGCCAGCCTCAGGACCCTCTGGAGGGCTTGTCACACCTGATGGCTGGGCCCCACCTCTGGGCCTTCTGACCCACACAGCCGGGGCAGGGCCTGAGACTGCATTTCCAGCGAGCCCCCGGGTGCTGCCAATGCTTCCCTAGAGCGGTGAGACACAGGGGCTGGTCCAGCCCCCTCATTTCACAGGTGGATATGCAGGCCCTTGGGGAATTAAGTGACTTGCTTAAAGACATCAGCAATGCAGGTGCAGACCTAGAGGTGTGGTTCTCAAATTCTGATATTTGATGATCCTACAGAGTTGGACAGTCCTAGTCATCCTGGGGGTAAAGAGGACACATCCAGTCAGGCCAATACTTGAAGGTAGCCAGGTGGAGGCAGGGGCATGGGCTGGAACAGCATGTTGGGTGGGGCTAGGACCTAACCAGATAGACAGTGTGTGCCCTCAGGGTGATGCAGGTGTTTCTCTAAGGCCGAGGGCAAGCCCGGAGTGGCCAGAGTGGGGCTGGAGAGGCCTGGAGGGACAGTCACTCTGTGATGAACAGTCTCTGAAGGCTTTTTTGCACAGGGACTGGCTTAGCCAGATCTGAGTTGATTTTTTTTTAATTGAAGTATAATTGATACATAATATTATATTAGTTTCTTTTTTTTTTTTTTCAACTTTTATTTATTTTGGGGACAGAGAGAGACAGAGCATGAACGGGGGAGGGGCAGAGAGAGAGGGAGACACAGAATCGGAAACAGGCTCCAGGCTCTGAGCCATCAGCCCAGAGCCCGACGCGGGGCTCGAACTCACAGAGCGCGAGATCGTGACCTGGCTGAAGTCGGACGCTTAACCGACTGCGCCACCCAGGCGCCCCAATATTATATTAGTTTCAACATAATGATTCAGTATTTTGATGTATTGGGAAATGATCACCACAGTAAGTGTAGTTAACATCTGTCACCATACATGGGTACAAATTTGTGTGTGTGACGAGAACTTTTAAGATCTACTCAACACCTTTTGTATGTGCAGCACAGTATTGTTAGGTACAGTCACCATACATCCCCGTGACTTACTTATTTTATAAGTGGAGGTTTGTTCTTCTGGACCCCCTTCACTCGCCACCTACCCCTGCCTCTGGTAACCATCAGTCTGTTCTCTGTTCTCTGATCTGAATTTTGAGCAGCTTGTTGGGCCAGTGGTGGTTGGGAGAGAGGATGTAGGTGGGGTCCAGCAGGGAACTGTCGCAATATTCCAGGTGAGACCTGACGACAGGCTGTTTTGGGGTGATGGTGGGGGGTCAGAGAGAGGCAAACGGGTCTGAGAGCTATTTTAGGATGTGGCATGTGGCAAAGTGAGGGCCGTGTCGTCCTGGCTAGCAAAGGTGTCCGCAACTGAGTGTGGTCGAGCAGGCCTGAAGCACCTTGTGCAGCAGACAGGTGCTTCCCTCACTCTAGTCCTGTGGCAACCTCAGACTTTCCTAAGTCTGGCAGCTGGGAGGAGGGCGCTCAGAGAATCTGGTTCACACATTCCACTGAAATGGTGACTGAGGCCCCATTTGGGAAGTGGGAAAAAATAATCAGTAAACCTGGGGGAAAAAACATTGTACTTTCAGCCAAGTCATTTAACTAACCTTTCTTGAGTCCCTGCTATGCATTGAAGACCATCATAGCTTCTTTCTCGCATGTGATGTCCTTTAGCGTCACTAAGCCTTAGCTGTCGTGTCTGTAAAATGGGCCATCTTCCATGTTCCTGGGCTACTTTAATAAAAGTTGGTTGAATGAATGCTCAAACTAATCAGACTAATGGTGGAGGGGACACGTGTGGGGGCTGGTGGGGGCAGAGCTCCAACATCAGTCTTCCAGGGTCAACCCTTTCCCCGCTTTTGCTGGAGGAAGGGGGTCCTCTCATCTAGGCATGAGGTTCAAAGTACTTTTCATTATAAAATTACATAGCCACATTGCAGACAATTCAGGCAACAGCAGAAAGAAACAAAAGCACCTCCAATTTGTATTTCCCTAGTACTAACGATGTCATTGCTTTAGTACTTTCCTTTCCAGGGTAACTTTTTGGGGGAGGGGTTGGACATATCCATGTTGCACATACAATGGTGGGTCCTGTTTTTCTCACGTGACTAGATTCTGAGTTCCTGTGCCATGCCTCAGATCCCCGGATCCCCCTGGAGACATCGGAGGATGAGGCCCCACCCAGGGGATGGTATGTTTATGGAGAACAGAGTGGATGTGCTGATATTTCAGGCTACAGGTGATGCGGAAAGCTGACTCAGGGAGTCAGTAGGGACTTCCAGGACACCCCCCACCCCCACCTCCCTAAATCTCAGCCTCCAGCTTTCTCTTCTGGGGTTTCAGCAGAGGTCATTTATGGCCCCCTGGGTGAAAGGGCAGGGCTGGAGGGAAGAATACAAATATGGTCCTCATCTTCTCAGAAAGATCGCACTTATTCCTGGAGGGCTCCCAGGAGGTGGTGGCTATCTGGGACTTTGGTGGACTGTGGGATTTGGAGGCAGAGATGGAAAAGTGGTGTGCTGGATATGTGGAAAAGAAGGCCCAAGTTGGTTGGGAAACATCTTATGGCTTTAGACAGTGGATGGAAAGGGCTGACATCTTCTACATCTGGCTTATATGGGGGCAAAGATTCAGAGTTGCTGTTTCTTGGGAGAGCTTTCAAATCTTTTAACAAAATTTTTTTTTATTCTTTTTTTTTTTTTTTTTTTTTTGAGAGACAGAAACAGAGCATAAGCAGGGGAAGGGCAGAGAGAAGCAGAGACACAGAATCCAAAGTAGGCTCCAGGCTCTGAGCTGTCAACACAGAGTCCGATGTGGGGCCTGAACCCACAACCCATGAGATCATGACCTGAGCCAAAGTCAGACGCTCAACTGACTGAGCCACCCAGGCACCCCAGAGAGCTTTCAAATCTGAGAAGATGGGGAGGATAGGTCTGGGAGAACCATTCCAGCCATGACCTGGGGACACCCATAATGATTACTGAGGTGCAGTTAGATCCCTGGGGCCTGGATCTTGGATTGAGGAGTTCTGACCTCTGCAGCCTGCCCCTCCTCCATCATGGCCGTGCCTCAGCCTGATGCCTCTTAGCACCCCGGCTGGCTTCTGGAGCACAGTGCAGCCCCAGGACCTTTGCCAGCAGAAGGAGACATTAGGGCGGAGACGTGCCTCCCTGCCTTGTCCCAGCAGGCACTTCCTCCTTCCTTCCCTTTCCCACTCAGTGCCTGTGGCCTCCCCTGCCCTTCTTGTGGCTATTCCATAGGATGGTGTACCCCTGACTCACGGATTTCCCAGGCCTGCCTCCTCACCTCACGGGAAGCCACACAGCCCAGAGGTGGGAGGGAGCAGGGCCCAGACTGAATCAGGTGTCCTGATTCTAATCTAAGCTCTGCATGCTGCCCCAGCTGGGGCCAGACCCCAAGGTGGATTCTCACTGTGGAGCATCTGAGGTCTGGTCCTTGTCGACCAGAGAGACCTGCCCCATGGCAGAGCTCCCAGCCCCTTATTTAAAGCCAGCTACCCACCCTGCTCCTCTGTAGCCCAGCCTGTCTTGTTGGCCTAGTCTAGCGTTTTCCGCCTTTCAACACCTTTGAGTATTTGTGTCTGGCCTCTAAGAGGCTGAAGAGTGGAAAAGAACCCTGTCTGAAGTCACGCTGCTGAGGGTGGAGTCTAGGTCTGCTACTAACTGGCTCTGTCACCTTCAGCAAGTGTCTGAGCTTTTCTGTGCCTCAGTTTCCTGGATTCATCTCATAAAGTTTGTTGGAGGATTAAATAAGACATCTAAATACTCAGAAAACTTCCTGGCACAGAATACCTGGTTCATAACTGTTAGCTCATGTTGGTTGTTACGGAGTGCTCGCTTCGGGAGGATGTTCGAGCCCCGAAGGTGGCTTTGCACCCCAGGGCAGGTGCCACTCTGATGAGTGACTTTGGTAGATGACTTGCCTCTTTGAGCTTCACTCCCTCAACTGCAAAAATGCATTTGCTATGTCTTCCAATCTTGTTATGAGGAATAGAAATAATTTATCACCTATCCATCCATTTGTTCCCTTCCATCTAGTCACCTACCTATCTCCCATCCATCCATCCATCCATCCATTGATCCATGGATCTCCCCATCCATTCACAGACACCCATGCCTGTCCCCCATCCCAGCACATACTTATTCAGCACCCACTTTGTGCTAGGCATACCACCTCTTGGGCAACGCTCAGCCCAATCCCTAGCACGTGGTAGGTGCTCAGTGAAGGTAATTATTTGTTCAATTGTTCTGAAGTACCTATGCAAATATATCTCAGAAAATCTGTTGACACCCCAGATCCTAAGTACAGTAACTCTCCAGCCTACCTAGTCATAAATGTGTGTGTGTGTGTGTGTGTGTGTGTGTGTGCGCGCGTGCGCGTGTGCATGCATACTTCTGCCTCTTTTCCCTCATTTGCTGTTTACGGTAGTAATCTTACTCCCAGGGACCTCTCTGTTGCGTTGTTTAATTATTATTACTTTGCAGAAGACATTGATGCTGACATTTGAATTATTGCCCATGATGCCTTCGGGCACTGAGCATGGGGCGACTGCTCCGTTTTCTGGGAATCAGAAAATGTGTTCTCAGAGGGATGGGTTGTGCTGTCAGGCCCAGCTGTTTGAGCACTGGGCCAGCTTTGTCCACAGCGCCTACTTTGGGGAGGTATTTATAAGACCCGGCTCAGGCAGGGCTAGGCAGTCATGCCAGTGTATCAGAAGCACACAGTGACTTCATTTCTCAATTCCTTTCTAAAGCGGAGAGGAGATGGCTTTTTCTGGGAAGGTGGTTGGGTGTGGGCTGGATCCATCAAAAGAGCCTCAGGGCTTGGTGTGCAGCTGGGGGGAAGGGCAAAGGGTGGGAAGGGTGAATGTAGCTGCTCATTCAGTTGGTGTCCCCTTCTCTGGCGTATTTATTTTTGGAACAGCAAGAGGGTCAGTTGATTAATCGGAACCAGCCAACGTGGCCCCCGCTGTCTCCCAAGAGGGCGGGGAAGGTGCAAGACAGCAGGTCCAGGCATTGCCGGAGGATTCGGGGAAGGCTAGCAGCCACCCCCTGTCAAAAATACCTCCCCAGATTCCTGTATGACTCAGTCCTTGGGCATCCGGGGCCCTGGACAATGCAACGTTTATTTATTTTTGAGAAGAGAGAGACAGAGTGGGGGAGGAGAGAGAAAGAGGGAGACACAGAATCTGAAACAGGCTCCAGGCTCTGAGCTGTCAGCACAGAGCCCGACACGGGGCTGGAGCTCACTGACCCCAAGATCATTACCTGAGCCAAAGTCGGATGCTCAACCGACTGAGCTACCCAGGTGCCCTGGCCCTGGACAATTCAGATAGAGTATCTGTGGGCGGGAAAATCGCTCTAGGCAGGGGGATAGACATCTGGTTCCAGTCTCCACTTGACCACAGAGTTACTGTATGGCTTTGGGCATGGTACTTTCCCTCTCTGGGCCTCCGGTTTTTGTTTTTGTTTTTGTTTTTTTTTAACTCTACACCAGGAGGATTGGGCCAAGATTCCTAGTGACTCAGAGTTAGATTTGGAGTCCGAACACCCAAGGGGGAGGCTTAGTTTTGCTGGGTCTTCCTTTTCCTGCCCATTGCCTTGCTACCTAAAGGGCGGTCCATGGCCAGTGACCCTCTTCTCAACAAGGTATGTATAGAAGTTGAGAGTAAGCATTTAAAAACAGTCACAGAAATTTGAGCCAGTAATTTTAGGTCTGTTAAGTCTAAAGAAAATAAAAATTGGGGCTTACACTGGAGATGCCCGTTTTTCATTTCACCTCCCTGGTCATACATTTTTGTTGAATTTTACAAAAGTATTGGTGTACCACAGATTGAGATTATAATGATAAAAACTGGCCCTTCAGCTGGATAATTTGAGAAGCATTGGCGTATACAGTAGGAAGCTAAAAGGAGGTGTTAGCTGTAAAACAGCTGAAAAATGGCAAAGTTTTGCTTCTCGGGTTGTAAGTGGTAATAACAACAGAATTGTGTACAGTCTGGGATAACCAGTGCACGGCTCCCAATTTGGCCCTTGTAGGTGTTGGTTTCTGGCCATGTATCTTATATTTAGTGTTCTGTCCACCTTTGGTGGGTGGTTAACCAGTCTCCAAAGATGACCCCCAGTTAGTCATGGCCCTGAGGGTTTGTGCCCTTGCCTCTTCTCATCCCACACTGAATGTGGGCTTGCCCCGTGACTTGCTTTAATCACCAGAATGCAGTAGAAGGGCCGATGTGCCAGGTCTGGAACTAAGCCTTACAAAGGCCTGGAAGTCTCTTCCTTGGGGAGCCTCGAGCCGCCAAATTAAAAGTCTACTTTTATGCCCTGATGTAGAGACTGGTGGAGTCAGAAGTCCATTACTTTACCTCGCTCTAGAATCTGGGGGAGATGCCACATGAGGGAGAGACCTGGCCAGCCCAGCATCCCAGCTTAGCCCTGCCTTCCATCCATCCCCACCAAGGTACCAAGCATAGGAGTGAGCCGTCTTGGGTGTTCCAGCTCAGCCGAGGTCCTCGGTGGCTGCCGCTGCCTGAGAGGCCACCAGTGAGAGCAGTGGAACTGCCCAGCTGAGTCTAGTCAACACACAGAACTGTGGGAGACCATCACTTGGTTGTGGCTTTATACCACTGAGTTTTGGGATGATTTGTTACACAGCGATAGATAACTTATACAGTGTGTCTCTAAGGAAAGCTGGATTCCAGGTTTATTTTCTACGGGACAAGAGAGACCTGTTTGTACTTGAAAGTGCAAAACATTCACCAGCCATGCTGAATAAAAATTTCTGATGGCAGAGCCCAGAAATGTGCATTTTAACCAGGTCCCCAAGAAAGAGGATGCCATTTTGAAAAACTAGATCAGTTAATACCTAGGAGTCCCCATAACACTAAATTGTAAATACTTCATTGTGAGTTCATGCAATGTAGCCCTTTCTAGAGGTACTTGACAGAGGTTAAGACCAATAAGGAATGACTGGCCAGCTCTCCTGTCTCCCTTCTTCCTTTTCTTTCTTCTTTCACACCCAACATCCTTGTCCACCCACATCCTTGTTGATGTTGTGGCTTTTGCTTATTTTGTTCCCTTTTCTTCAAAAGCCTTATTTTCCCTTTGCACATTTTAATTCTTTTCCCATTTGTACATGCACTTTTCCCATTTGTACATGCACCTGGGCTACCACCTCCCCATGAAGGTGGCTCCTGATTTTCCCAGACGAGAGTAAAATCTTCCTCCCTAAACCCCGTGACACTTCATCAGGCACTTATTTATGACGTTTAGCACCTTCTCCCAGATATTCTCATGATTTTAGTCTCATCCTCTCTGTTGGGTTGGAGTCTTCTCCAGAGAAAGTACCAGGTCAGTTTCATCTTTCTGCAGCAGAATGTCCAGATGGGCCCCTAATGGGAGCAGGGTTCACAGAGCTGGTGGCTACTGGGTCTTCTGGTTGTTTGTTAGCCTGAGCTGATAGGCACAGGGTGTGGTTTGTGTGTTTTTCCAAGGGAGAAGGGTGTTTAGCGGCAGATGTTGGTTGCAGGTGGAGTGGGAACAAGTAGGATGGGCTGGGGTCAGGTCTGTCCCCCTGTTTGACCTTGAGTGGCCGAGGGGAGAGCAGTTGAAGACTGAGGCTGAAGAGGCTGTGTGATGCTTTGGGCTCAAGCATTCCTTCTTGCCTAAGGGTGTGAGTGCCTCAGTGCGGGTTAGGGAGACAGCCCTGAGCCCTCTCAGAAATAACTCAGAGGCCTTTGTACTGGGACTGAGGTCCTGCAGGAATGCATGGAAAGAGGGCTGGAGGTTTACAACATGGGTCTAAAGGGAACGGTGGAGAACCCTGGGGACTGTTGCTGTACATTAACACCCCCCTCAGCCTGGCATGGGGGGGTTATGCGCTGTGCGTCTGTCTGGCTCATCCCCAACTCCTCTGAGCACAGGACCTGGTGCATAGCAGGCGCTCAGTAAAGATTCGTGGAAGCGGTACTCTGTGAGTGGCGGTGACGTGGAGGGCGGGGCGGAGGGAACTGCGTGTGCTCATCCCAGGTCCTTAACTCTAATCCCCATGAGCCTTTGCCCAAGACCTAGCCTTGAACCTTGGGGACCACAGTTCAAGTCTGTTAGGCTGGATAAGGCTCTCCCTCTGCATCTGGCACTCATTTTCCAGCCCAGGTTCAAGGGCAGTACCAGGCCTTACTTGGAGAAGTTTGGGGAAGTTTTGACTCTGGATAAAGTCAAACAGAGCGCCTCCCATCTGCTGGGGGTCCAATCCACATCACCATGGGTCTATCTCCTGCTCCATGCATCCTGTATGAAACCTCAGCAGCTGTTTGCAGAGGGGACAGGTCTTCCTCTTCTCCACCCAGCGTGTGTCTACATCAAGATTCAGGCCAGAGAGGGAAAGGGATTTCCCTGTAGTCACACAGTGAGCTAGTGTCAGGCCTGGGACTAGAACTTGGGTCTCTGTAGCTTAGTCTTATTCTAGGGTCTTACTGTGTCTCCCATCCTAGGCCATGAGGAGCCTATTAGTCCTCATGACCACCCTGACAGGCCCCTCCTGAGCCTTCATCTCAGCCTCTGCCTTGTTTCTCTTTCTCTCCGTCTCTCTTGCCTCCTCACTTCCTTTTCCTTCCTCCTCCCTCCTTCTTGTCTTTTTCCCCAGTTGATCAAAGAAGCCGAGATGCCCCAGGCTCCTGTTCAGACAGACTGGCCAGGCCATCCCCCCTCACCCCCCCACCCCCCCACCCCCGCCAATTCCTGGCCAGCTCTCCTGTCTCCCTTCTTCCTTTTCTTTCTTTTTTCACAGACCATACACAAACCTGAAGTCTACTTCAACCTGTTTGTGCTATTTATCCAACTCCATTTTATGATCCTCATCCTGAATTTCAAAACTTTTTCATTTCTCAGTTATTAAAAACAGAATAACTCCCCAAACCAGGGAGCGTCCAATAAATATACCAAATAATAATCTCCTCTCGACAAGATTATTTGCAGGGCCTTTTAAAAGCTTAGCCTTTGAGGGCTGTTTTCTGGGGTTCAGGAGAGACAGGTCTCAGCCCCAGGGGAGGGTTGTGTAAACAGCCGTGTCTGTATGGCTGCCCCCATCCCTCACTGAGATTATAACCTGGGCCTGGAGCCTGGAGCCCGTTCACTCCAGGCTCAGTAGGGCCTGAGAGCCTCTCTACACTTGTCACCTGTTGTGGGTCTCGTTCAGAAGCCACGTTCTCCCTTGGGGTTCTCTTCTCCACCCCAGCAGCCACCTAGGGACCGCCAGGGGGGAACCTGGTTGTAAAAGCTGGCCCATGGCTTCGCTGTCCTGTCCTGCAAGCTCTTCCAGGCTCCAACTCTGCTCACACTTGTCACACCCTTGCTGCAAGCCAGTTACTGTGTTAGGCACTTTCAAATCCTTTATTTTCATTATACTTTTATTGCACAGGGCTGCTCTGAGAGTCCTTTACCCGGTGGAGTAAATGATATTATGCTCATTTTACAGAGGAAAACTCAGGTTCTGAAAACCTAGGTGACTTGCCCAGGGTCACTGCTTTGAGGTAGAAGAGAGTAAATTTGAAAGCAGGTCTGTTAAAGCCGAGTTCGGGACTATGTCCTCCAGACTGCACTGCACAAACCATGATGAATACTGTTTTACATGCGTATAGTAATTTCCCCCTTGTAGCTCTTCTCACTGTGCCGTAATTACCCTATTTCTGCCACTAATGATACAGATAAAGACAGTCACAGCATAACATGAGCTATTACGGAGAAGTGCCCTGAGGGAAGCGGGGGCTTGGAGGAGGGAGTTACTGACTGCCTGGGGTAGCTGAGGCAGTCATCCTGGAGGAGGTGACCTTTGAGCTGGGTCTTCAAAGCTGAGCAGGGCATTCACCCCAGGGAAGAAGGGGGTGGGGGTTGCTCCTGGTACAGACACAGGAGTATGTTCTGGTTGGTATGGCCAGCTCCTGGCTTGAGGGCTGGAAGGTGGAAGAAGGTTGCGGCCGGATTGAGTTGGGGCTTGAAAGCCATGGCCGAGAAGTTAGACTTTATCCAGCGTGGGAGGTATTCCTCCAGAAGAAGATAACGCAGGGGCTGTGTTTCAGAGCAAGCCCAGAGCCACGCTGTCTAATGCAGCAGTCACGAGTTTTGAGCACTTGACCTGTGACCAGGGCAACAGAAGAATTCTAAATCTTGTTTCATTTTAGTTCAAACGTGAGAAGTGATACTTAATTCTGAGATTGGAAAACTTTTTAAAATCTTTGGAACAATTTGGGTGTGTTGAATTGATTTCAGCCGCGCAGTTTATGAGATCTAAATACAGAACAAGGATTTCTGATAAATTTGGAATCTGAACTGATATGCAGTGTAAGGGAAGGATACATGGTAGACTTCAAAGATGAACAAAGACTGTATAATAGTACGTTGATAATTGTTTTTTATATCAATTACATGTTGAAATGATACTATTTTGGAAATATTAGGTTAAATAGAAAAATATCATGAAAATTAATTTCATCTGCTTGTTTTTTCTCCTTTAAGGGGCGCCTGGGTGGCTCAGTCGGTTAAGCGACCGACTTCGGCTCAGGTCGTGATCTCGCGGTCCGTGAGTTCGAGCCCCGCGTCGGGCTCTGTGCTGACAGCTCAGAGCCTGGAGCCCGTTTCAGATTCTGTGTCTCCCTCTCTCTGACCCTCCCCCATTCATGCTCTGTCTCTCTCTGTCTCAAAAATAAATAAACATTAAAAAAAATTTTTTTTTTTTAATAAAATCATGGCGCTGGGGTGGCTCAGTCATTTAAGCATCTGACTTCGGCTTAGGTCACAATCTCACAAGTTTGTGGGTTCGAGCCCTGTCTGGCTCTGTGCTGACAGCTCGGAGCCTGAGGTCTGCTTTGGATTCTGTGTTTCTCTCTCTTTCTGCCCCTCCCCTGCTTGTGCTCTGTCTGTCTGTTTCTCTCTCTCAAAATAAATGTTAAAAAAATTTTTTTTGAAAAAATAAAAATCATGGCTATAGAAAAATGTAAAATGTAAATGTAAAATGACATCTGGTGATTGTATGATGGGTTGCATTACATTTCTATTGGACAGGGCTGATCTGTGATTCTGATGCATTTAGTTGGACTCTGGAGGCCCCAGGCACCTGCCCTTTTAAAAGCCCTTCCAGTGACTCTGATGCCAGTGGTTGGCCACCCTGCTTCCAGGAATTCTGCTGTAGGAAGATCCCCGTGGCTACCGACTGGAGGTTAGAGGGAGGGTGTGGGCCCGGAGGCAGTCAGGCTGCTGGGGGCATTCAGATGAGGAAAGGGGCTGACTCAGGCAGTGGCTGTTGGGGAGACTCCCCAAAGGCCCGGTAACCACCCTCCGAGTGGTCCCTTCCAGGGGCCTGGGTGCGTCTGAGAGGCCTCTGCCCTGGCCTGGCTGCAGGACCTGGCATGAGCACTGGGCACAGCACCCACACCATGGGCTGTGGACATGGGGTAGTACTCTGGGGAGATGAGTGCCCCCACGAGTGGCTGCCAGCCCTGCTGGAAGCCACCTTTTGGGGATTAACCCCACGCCCACCATGGAGACCGCAGACATGACCCCTGGCGTGAGAAAGAGCCCAAGTCGGCCACCCGCTGGTCTCCATCCTGGGACAAGGGCCAGGCGCTAATGGGAAGAAGCTCAGAGGAGTAGGGAGGCACTCTGGTCTGTGACTTGTCTCCCCGCCCTGGGCAACACCTGCGTCACGTTTGTGCGGCTGAGGTCCTGCTCTTGTTTATGCTAAATGTTCCTTGGGGGGTGTATATGCTGGCTTTTGAGGGAGGATTTGGAGAAGACAGAGGAACAGGGCCTCTTGTCGGGGAAGCCGGCTGTGTGTGGAACAGAGCCCTCCCCCATCCCCCGTCCCCCGTCCAAACATTCTGCAGACCCGACACCCTCCTGGCGGTGGCACCCAGGAAGGCCCACCGATCCTACCTTCACTATGTCCTCGTTAATGTTCTTGGGGTCTCGGTTCACCAGGTCGATCTCCTTGCAGTGGATGTCCTTGACAATCTGGGCCTCCAGGTCTGTGTGCTCTTCGGCCATCATCGTGGAGCTGGGGGACCGCAGGAGGAGGTCTGAGCCGTGTGGCCAGCGGGGCTGAAAAGACTTGGGGCAGGGACACAGTTTCGTGTCCCCAGACTTGTGCCCCTGCCGGCTCAACAGGCCCCACCCAGCATGCCAGCTGACAGCTGTCCCACATAACTTCAGCCTGCCTCTCGCTAAAGCCTCCGTGGCAGGCCTCCAAGCTAAAATTAAGACTGGAGCTCTGCTGGAAGGCCCAGCACTCCCTACAGGGACTGCCGAGGGTGCAGGGCCTCACCCGAGAGAGCAGAGGCTCTGGCATCTGTGGGCCATTGGGCAGCTTGGCGGTTGGAGTGGGTCCTGGAATTCGCACGGCTGCCATCAGCATTTGGGCTTCTCTGGGAGGGGGGTGGGGTTGGTCCTCAGCTCCGCCTCTTGCTGACTGTGAGCTTGGGCACGCCTCTCCTCTCTGGTCCACCAAGTTCCCACCCGTGGAATGGGGCCGTGGCGAGAACCTTCTGCCTACCCTCTCGGAGAGGAGGAGATGAGCTCCTGTGCAGGAAAGGGCTTCGGGAACGGAATTACTGTCCAGTAGGGATTCTCATTGGGGTAGTTAGTACCTGGCCTTGCTGTTTGGTGGCCTGGAGCAGGGCTAACTTTTTCCCACTTCTGGAGTTTTCCAGGGAAGCAGACCGTTGATGGGGCAGCGCACACTCCCATGCCCTCTTGGTACCACATGGAGGGGATAGGAGGTCCACATTCATGCTGCCCTTTGTCCTGCCCCCCCCCCCCCCGGTGACGGCTTCCAGGGTGTCCACAGGCCCCAGACTTTGCATGGGTGTCAGCGGGATGCACCTGTCTTAGGTGCCTGCTCACTTTTCCTGGGTCCTCCTCCAATTCGGCCGTCACTCAAGGCCTCTACAGCCTGAGGGGTGAAGAGTCGGAGTCCCCAGCTTCCAGGGGCTGTGCATCCGTTCATCCATCTGCCCACTCATTCATTCAGGATTTGCCAACAGCTGGGGATAAACAGAGCAGTCAGGCTCTGTTCCTGTCTTGAGGAGCTCACAGTCTAGGAGGACAGTATGATTCAAAAATAAGTAATTATAATAGGGTGTGGCAAGTGCTACGGATCAGAGATATTTTACAAAGGACTTGCCTTTGAAGTCCACAGGAGGCAATAGCTTACTTTGAGGGAATCAGGGAAGGCTTCCTAAAGGAGGTGCCTTTGGGGTTTGTTAAAGGGTAAGCAGGAGTTCACTATCTAGAACCTCTTGGGTGGAAAGACCATAAGTTTCAGAGGGCCAGTGTGAACTAGGATGCTGAGCCGTGTGCAGTGGCTGGGGCCTGGGTTGTCTGGCAGGGGCAGGGCAGGTGATGGGGCTCAGCTCAGGCCTATGTGGGAAGGACTCAAATGTCATACTAAAGAGTATGGATTTGGGGCCCCTGGGTGGCTCAGTCGGTTAAGTGTCTGACTCCTGATTTCAGCTCAGGTCATGATCTCATGGTTTGTGGGATGGAAGCCCTCATCAGGCTCTTGCTGATAGCATGGAGCCTGCTTGGGACTCTCTCTCTCTCTCTGCCCCCCCCACCCCACCCCTGTTCGTAGGCGTAGGCACTCTCTTTCTCTCTCAAAATAAATAAATAAACAATAAAAAGCGAAGCCATTGAAGACCTCGGCACAGCAGGCGTTTTTTTTCGGAATGATGTGCGAGGAAGATCACTGGTGCTCAGAGCTGAGTGAGTCTGAGGCAGGAAGACAGTCAAGGTGACCACGGCGTAAAAGCCGGGCTCTGCAAGTAACTGTGCTCGGCTATCGCTGATAAAATGCGAGATATTAGTGGCTGGTGCCAGGTGGGGGCTTTTCTCCCCCTGTCACATAGTACAGAACTACTGTGGTAGCTCCACTGTGGCATCAGGCTCCCAGACCTCCCTCTTTCTGTCCTGCTATTCTTACAGCCACTCCTGGGCACAAGGTGGCTGTCGATTTTCCAGCTAGCATATGGAAGAAGAAAATGTGGGGAGGTGCGCCAGGAAAAGGCATCGGCCAGCTGAGTCGGCTCCATTCGAAAGCTTTCCTGGAAGTTCCCCCTTGACAGCTTTTGTTTATTTCTCACCGGCCATCCCTCTCAGCAGACGAGGCTGGGAAATGCAGATTTGTGGGCAGAGTACGTTGGTAGCCTCCACAGTGGTCACTAGGGGTAAATGGCAGGCAACTAGAAAAGTCTATTACTAACTCTTTTAGGAATTACCTGTTTGTTTTCTCCTTCATCCCCCTGCCTGGGCCCCCAGCTCGTGGGAGTATGTACCTTCTCCTGTAAGGAGTTGGGACAAAGAAAGTGTTGCCATATGCCAGGGAGCTCAGCCTGAGTTTGAGTTTTGTCCACTGCGGGGCAGATGCCCGGTGAAAAGCTAGGGCAACTGAGGCAATGGCATTTCACAAGGGACGGAGCCATCAGGAAGAGGCTCATCCTAAATTAGAAGCAGTGGTAACAGATCATGGACGTTTGCATTTTTCAGAGATGGCCACATCTCTGCTCTTCCGGTAGGACACTCTCCTTCCACCACAGTGGTCTGTGTTCTTCCTGTTTAATCCTGGCAGGGGGTTAGGTGATTGCGACTCCCAGAGCACAGCAGAACTGATGTTATGTGGCTTTTGGGCCAGGCCATAGGACGGAGACAGCTTCCTGGCTCTCTCCTCTCAGGATTCCCGCCCTTGAAACTCAGCTGCTCGCTTTCAGGAAGCCCTGACTCGCCCAAGGGGAGAGACCACATGCGAAGGGTCCAGGGCCCCCCGGCTGTCAGCCAGCATTGGCCTGTCAGAGGGGAGAGTGCCTGAGGCTTTGGATGACTCCAGGCCCCGGGGTTCATGTCAGCCCTGAACCTCTGTGCTTTCCGGCTGAAGCCCAGACGTCGTGCAACAGACAAGCTGTTCTGTGTCCTGTCCCAATACCAAAGCCACAGAGTCCACGAACTCAATTTGAGGGTAGCTGGTTTCACAGTCATGGGAACTGGAACAAAGAGTGACACTGGTAGTAACAGCAGCTGCTGTTTGTTGAGGCTCGCTGTGTGCTGCCCCTCACTGGGGGTGTAACGGAGTTGTCCTGTTTGTCACGTTGGAAGTGTTGCTGCCTGGAGATGGCAATCGATGCTGAGGAACCAAGGATGTGGGGCAACTAATGCCCATTTTGGATGTCCAAGGAAGGAAATGCTGTGGCCTGAGGTGACCAGGGTGCACTTTTTGAAGGCGGTGGCACTTCAGCGGGACCAGAAGGATGATTGGATTTCGAGAAGCAGGGTGGGGAGAGCTAGAAGCCAGAGGCAGAAAGAGAGCTGTCTCTCTTTTCATTTATGACGATCCTGTTTCCAAAGGCAATGTCGTGGCAACGAAAGAGCGTTTAACTCAGGAACTGTCCGTCGTGAGGTCTTTTTTTGCCCCATCACTTGCCACTTTTGTGACCTCAGGTGGGCTTTTTACCTTCTCTGTGCCTAGTGTCCTCACCTGTCCAATTTGGATGGTGAAGCCGGCCGCGTTCCTCACGCCGAGACTCTGTACCTCACACACAGGGACAAACCTCACAGGGCACCAGTGGGCCCTTGTACCCACAGAGAAGATGTTACAGAGAACAGACTGAAAGATGAAGCTTTCAAGTCAACCCTGGGGCGATGCTCCTGACATGAGAGCCCAGTAAAGCAGAGAGAGTGATTTTCTGAAGCCCATTTGGTGTCCGGGGTTTTATGGAGGACGCCGCGTTCTTATTTTAAAGGGTTGTTGTTTGGCTTGCTAAGGGAGAGAGGGAAAAAAAAATCTTTGCAAATGGGATGTGCAGGAACTCATAAATCTGTGGAATAAGAAAAGGGGAAGTAATGGGAAAGACGATATAGACAGATGCACCGGGAGAGTCATAGCACTACAATCTGAAGACTCAAATAACTATTAGATTTAAGGCTACATTAACCGGCAAGATTGATCATGTCTGCAGATGTCTCCAAGAGAGATAAGGCTAGAATGAGTAGAGTAGGAAACCTTTTAGTTTTTCATAGGAGTTTTAGATCTAGGCAGAGGGCATCTATTTTCTGTTTACTATTTGGCTTTTGGAGTCTGCATTTAGCAGACACATCACAGCATTCCTGAGCTGGAAGAGACCCAGTTTGTGCACTCTACAGATGAAGAAACTGTGGGCCCTCTAAAGAGTGTTGGTTGGTGGAGGGGAGAAGTAAGCATTTGGAAACAGAACTGGAAGTAATTGGTCATCTGCCAGTCAGCAGGCCACCCCCTCCAAGCTTCAGTGTACTCATCTATATAATGAGGATAATGACACCATCGCCTCTTACCAGATTTTGGTAACTGATTCCTAACCAGAGATTTTGGAGATTCTTGGAATGCTTTCCAAAGAGGGCAATGTGATGTCAGGATGCATTAATAAAGATATATACCCAGAATGATGGAGGTGACTGACCTACTCAACTCTGCACTGGTCAGTCTACACTTGGAGCCTTGTACACTCAGGCTCCATTCTCTAAGAGGGTTTTGGGGAAGCTAGATCCTATCTAGATAGGGTAGGTAAGATGGTACAAGAACTAGAAGCATGTCTTAATGAGAAACAAAGCCATGTCAATTTGGAGGAGAGAAGACTTAGGGGAAGAACAGAAGAACCTTACTCAAATCCATGAACGTTTAAGGGATGAGATTTATTCTGAATGGTCCCAAGGACTGGTGAGTAAGTGGCAGACTTTGGCTTCATTCAAACCAGTGCCTGGCTCACTGTGGGCTTCTTGATAATGACAACTGATGGGATTACTGTTGAGGGTACCGGGAAGCACTCATTCTCAGTTGTCCAGAAGTCTAATAGGCTGCTTCAGAAAGGAGTGAGCTTCCCAAGGCTGGAATTGTTGAGGCATGAAAGGGAGGGTTGGAAAAGTACAGGCAAAAGTAGGCAAACTTGGGACCAGCAAGTAAATGTTCTAGGCCGGACCAGCTACATAATTTGCAGGATCCAGTGAAAAACAAAAATGCGGGGCCCTTTGCTAAACATAATTAGGAATTTCAAGACAGTGGCAGCAGAACAGTAAACTAAGGTGTCTTCTAAGCCCAGGGCCCTGGGGGTTGCATGGCCATGAAGTTGCCCCTGGTTTCAGGCTCTGCAGGCCATATAGTCTCTGTCACAATGATTCAGCTCTGCGGGCATAGCACAACAGCAGCCAGAGACAGTATGTAAATCAAGGGGCATGATTGTGTTTTGGTAAAACTTTATTTATAAAAATAAGTGGCGATCAGATTTTGGCCCACAGGCTGTATGTAGTTTGCTAACTCTGCTCTAGGGTGCTGAGAGGCTCATTGGAGACACCGCGGGATGGCACCACAGCGGAGATGTGCTCTCCTGGCCTCATTCTCCCACCCAACGGAAGACTGTCTCTGCCTTGAGTCCCACACCTCCTTGCGATTCCTTGAATCCTCATCTCCCTTTCCATCAGGGAATGAGAGTGAGCAAATGAACCCAAGTCACCATATTCCCTGCCAGAGTCCTTACCAAAACAGGGGAGACTAGGAGCCCTGCCCTTGCGTAGGTGGAGTCCACTTTGCCCTGCTGGTGAGAGAAAAGAGGTGGAAGGTTTGCCAGCCTCAAGGGCCAACAGCAACACCCTTAGGAAACCACACTGGAGTGGGCTCCGGGGGAGGGGCTGTGTGTGCCCTTGGAGGAGAGCAGTGTTTATTGTTTCTTTTGAGCCCCGGAGCAGGCCTTGGTCTCTGAGAACAGCAGGAGCCTCTGTGTTCGGCACGGCTTCGGTAATGCGTAGAGACCTGACGTCTGGACGTGGTTCTGCAGGTTGGGTCTCCGCATCTCTTTGAGCTGACCCCAAACCCCATTGATGTTCTAGGCCCTGAAGGCCATGTGTCTGTCTGAAACACCGTGCAGAGCTGTGCCGGGCCGGGATGAGAGAGAGAAGTCTGTTGCTCCCTGTCTCCTTAGTATCCCATAGGACCTCAATCTCTGCTTCAAAAAGGATTGGCTCCAATTTAATTCCGCCTGAGCCGCAGATGTGAGCTGCCTGCAGAGTCTCGGTGATTCAGAGAATGTCACCACTTCATAAACAATGCCGCGTTTGACAACAGGTTGCGGTCAGCTCCTCTGTGTCCACGGAAAGTTTCCTGGGGTCATTTTTTAATTCAACACACATTGACTTAGTGCTGGTGTTTTTTGCTGAGCTCAGCGGATGGGAAACAAAGATGAAGAGTGTGTTCTTGCAACAGACACTTACTGGATGTGTGGCGTGTGGCAGGTGCTGAGGATGGGAGGCGAACATTGCAAGAGCTACGGCAGAAGGGACTGAGGCGGCTGCCGCCTGGGAGGACTTCGTAGCCGGGAGAGGCACCCCAGCACCTACAGGCCCCGCAGAGTAGGATGAGTTATAGGTGGATACTGGGTATCCAGCACTTGCTTCTCAGGCCGGTGGCAGCGAACTAGGGGACAGCAGCAGAGATTGCTTCTTTTTGCAGGGAAGGAATTATTACCCTCTTCCCCGGGCTTTGTAAAGAAGGGCAGCTTTTAGGGACAACGTTTAAGTACTGACCCCCCAGCACCTGTGAATGTGGCCTGTATTTAGAAATACAGTCTTTGTGGGGCACCTGGGTGGCTCAGTCGGTTAAGCATCTGACTCTCGGTTTTGGCTCAGGTTGTGATCTCATGGTTTCATGGGTTTGAGCCCCATATGGGGCTGTGCACAGACAGTGCAGAGCCTGCCTGAGATTCTCTCTCTCTCTCTCTCTCTCTCTCTCTTTCTCTGCCCCTCCCCTGCTTGCATGCTGTCTCTTTCTCTCTCTCAATATAAACATTAAAAAAAATGAAATATGGTCTTTGTGGGGTGATCCAGTTTGTTGAGCTCATTAGGGTAGGTGTTCATCCCGTATGGCTGTGTCTTTATAAAAAGGGGAAATTTGGCCCCAGAGACAGACACACACACAGGGGGAACACAATGTGAAGGTTGCAGGCAGGTTTCCACAAGCCAAGGAACTACCAGCCATGAGGAGAGACGCCTGGAATCCATCCTTCCCTACAGCCTTCAGAGGGAGTGTGGCTCTGCTGGCATCTTGACCTGGGACTTGTAGCCTCCAGGACTGGGAGGCAACAAATGTCTGTTTCGGCCATTCCATTTGTGTACTTCGTTACAGAGGCCCAGGAAACTGACACATGGTAGAAGGGCCCAAGCTTCTCCCCAAATTTGTTCCCTTTTGCCTCTGCAACAAATGACCACCATAAGGAAGCCTCCATAAAACCCCAGAGGCTGGGACTTGGAGAGCCTCTGGGCTGGTGAACACACGGGGGCGCTGGGAGGGGGCTCGGAAGCTCCACAGCCTTCCCCCACACCCACACACCACATATGTCTTCCACCTGACTGCTCCTAAGTTATATCCGTTTATAATACACCGGTCGTCTAGTCGTGTTCCTCTGAGTGCTGTGAACTGCTCTAGCAAATTAATCCAACCCAAGAAGGGGGTCCTGGGAACCTCTCATCCCAGGGTGGTCAGAGGCACAGGTGAAAACCTGGACTTCAGTTTGGCATCTGAAGTGTGTGTAGGGGGCAGTCCTTGTGGGACTCCAGGCAGAGAGTGTCAGAGTTGGGCTGAATTGTAGGACCCCAGCTGGAGTAGGAGAATTGCTTGGTGGTCTGGAACAAAACACACACCAGAGGCATGGACTGGGCGTCTTGCCCCGGAGAGGTGCGGAGGAGAAAGTGGCTTTGGAGTGGGGGCAAGGGGGCCAGAGGAGATTGGGGGAAGAAAGCTTTCAAACTGAGAGAGGAGGAGGGAGCCAGAAAAGGGGAGGACGCAGAGGGAAAGGCCAGAGTCTCAGATGCTGATTCATCTCAGGTGTTGGAATAGGACAGTCTTTTCCTTTAATCCGGAAACTCAGGTTATCTGGGGGGTTGTTGAGCCTACAGGATGGCCAAGGTTTCTGAGCATATGTTCTGAGGAATTAACTGTAACGGCCCCTTCAGAGACCAAAGGGGACTTGTAGGTGAAACTGATTCATGAGAATCAGAACTGGGAAGTTGTTCACTGACTTCAGCTTTTTGGAGAATAGTACCTGGTACCCAGTAGGGGCTCTATAGGTATTTATTGAGTGAATAAATGGAGGTAACTCCAGACAGATTCATGTCTGGAAAGAACATAAGAGCAGAAATGCTAAGCCAGAAAATTTATGAACGGAGGATGAAGGAAAGAATCTAGTGCTTTTTTCACGCTCATGTGAGCTCTACAGGTTTAGGACCTGGCACCCATGGGCTTGCTTCCCACGGAGACAAGGCGACAATTGTGAACATGGGTCCAATTCCAATCAAGTTGAATGTCTGCTCTAGCAGGAGAGAAGCAGCTG
Organism: Puma concolor; assembly: GCF_028749965.1. NCBI lineage: Eukaryota > Metazoa > Chordata > Mammalia > Carnivora > Felidae > Puma > Puma concolor. Next base: position 120,674,600 of record NC_141668.1, read on the forward strand.
ACAGACAATCAAGGCTTTGCTTGCTTTTGGCTGTTTGGAAGCTGTCAGGGGTGATTGATTATTGCTCTGCCCGTGAAATAACTCGTCAGAGGGGAGTCAAGAAACTCTCATGGCTTTCAGCTGGATTCTGAGTACACCTGTCCCCCCTCACCCCTGATCCACAGGTCTGCCTTCTGCAGTTGGAGTTACCCGTGGTCAGTGGGGCCTGGGAGCAGAGGACCCTCCTTCTGAGGTACGGTCAGATCAGGAGTGTTTGATGTTATGTCACAATGCCTGCGACTTTTGCCTCACTTCACCTCCCCATGTAGGCATCTTACCATCTCACATTTTCCACCAGAAGGGTGAATATAGTACAGCAAGATATTTCGAGAGACTCTCTCTCTCTCATAAATAAATAAACTTAAAAAAAAAAGGGCGGGGGTTGGCACCTGGGGGGCTCAGTCGGTTAAGTGTTCAACTCCTAGTTTTGGCTCAGGTCATGATCTCACAGTTTGTGAGTTTGATCCACGCATCAGGCTTTGCACTGACTGTGTCGAGCCTGCTTAGGATTCTCTCTCTCCCCCTCTCTTTGCCCATACCCCATTCTCTCTGTTTCAAAATAAAGAAATAAACTTTAAAAAAAAAGATATTTTGGGGCGCCTGGGTGGCGCAGTCGGTTGGGCGTCCGACTTCAGCCAGGTCACGATCTTTGCGGTCCGTGAGTTCGAGCCCCGCGTCGGGCTGTGGGCTGATGGCTCGGGGCCTGGAGCCTGTTTCCGATTCTGTGTCTCCCTCTCTCTCTGCCCCTCCCCCGTTCATGCTCTGTCTCTCTCTGTCCCAAAAAAAATAAAAAAAAAAAAAAAAAAAAAAAAAACGTTGAAAAAAAAAAAAAGATATTTTGAGAGAGAGAGATCACAATCACAATCACAATCACATAACTTTTATTATAATTTTTTTATATTGTTGTAATTGCTCTATTTTATTATTGTTAATCCCTCTGCCTAATTTATAAATTAAACTTTCTCACAGGTGTATGTATTTGGGGAAAAAAACAGTGTATGTAGGGCACAGTACCACCTGAGATTTCAGGCATCCCCTGGGCATCTTGGAACGTATCCACTTTGGAAAAGGGACAACTACTGTACTTCTGAATTGACATTCAAGGCCATTATACTTCTGTTTAACACAGAAAATATTGAGATGTGTGTTTTTGAAAGATGAGATATGTATTGGACTGTATAAAATTAGATTCATTCTGGCTCTGCTACATACCCAGTATGACGTCCAGCGAGTTAATTAATCTCACCATGTCTCAGTTTCCTCCTCTGTAAAATGGGGGTAATTATGTTTCCTAACTCCTGAGATTAAGTGAGTAAACACAGGAATTAATGCAAGGAAGGTACAACAGTGCTCAGCACATGGTTAGAGCTTGATATTTTAGTTGCTAATCAAAGGTAGTAATGTTTATTCAAATGGAGGGAGGGGTATGATTTGTTAGTTATTTGTGTTAAACGAGTGGACGGTGAAGTTACATGCCAGGCACTGTGCTAGTCACATCATGTCGGCCCTCTGGATCTCTGCCATAACTGTCAGAAAACAGTGGGAGCTACTGAGGTTCAGAGAGGTGCAGTAACATGCCCAAGGTAACACAGCTGCTATGCGGTGGTGCTAAGACTGGAACTCAGTGACGCCAAAGGTTTCCCTCGGGCCATGGGGTGATTCTGAAAGAGAAGGAGAAGACCTGTGGTTTGCAACCAAAGGTGGCCTTTTGGTGGGGAGTGGGGACCAGCCTGTGCAGAGATGCTACATAGGGATCCTGGCTTCTATTTTTGCAAGGAGGTTGGAAAGTCCTCGTTTGGAGTGAGAGGTAAGAGATCCTGGGTCTTATTGTGTGAGCACTGTCTGGACTTTCACCTTAGTGAGTCAATCCCTTTTGGGGCTGCAGCTGGGAGGAGAGGTGTTGGGGTGGTTGTTCCTTGGGCATGTCTATTTGTAAACATTTCTCACAGAGATGTATGTTATACCAGTATTCTTAAACTTTTGTGGGCACACATCAACCGGGGCTCTTGCTGAAATGCAGATTCTGGGGGCACCTGGGTGGCTCAGTCAGTTAAGTGAGGACTCTTGGTTTCGGCTCGGGTCATGATCTTGCCATTCGTGAGATCCAGCCCCACGATGGGCTCTGCACTGACAGCTCTCAATCCCTGCTTAGAATTCTCTCTCCCTCTCTCTCTGCTCCTCTCCCCACTAAAAATAAATAAATAAACTTATAAAAAGAAATGCAGACTCTGACCCAGCAGGTCTAGGGTGGGAGCTGAGACTGTATTTCTGATAGGCTTCCAGGTGACGCTCATGTCCCATCTGGGGATCACACTGTGGGTAGCAAAGCATCACACCTCAATTAAAACAAAACACAAAGCAAAACAAAACAACAACAAAAAACAAAGAAAGGCCAGTGTGAATGCAATTTCAATTTTATTTCTAACGTGACACTTCTCTCCCCTACCCAGTTGAGGCTGACCCTGGCTGGGAACCAGAGCGGGGAAGGGGATGTGGTCTGGCTTTTCAGTGCCTGGCTCCCCTTGCACCCCATGACCAACACCCTGGGGGGTGATGATGGGCTGTGGGGGCAAAACTCCAAAGGCCTTTTTACAAAGTGAGCGCTATCTATAGCTGTCCCTTCTGAGCTGACAAATGGCAGACACCCCACCCCATTCTCTCTCTGGAGGATGCTTTGTAGGGACCTGTGCCGTGGCCTCCCCAGCTCTACTCTCTGCCTGATTTGGGGTCCTGTCCCTGGTGCACACCCCTTGGTGCCTGGGGATGTGCAGTCATTCTGGGTATCTTAATGCTGGGGGCTGTAACAAAATGCCATACACTGCGTGCTTAAACAACAGAGATTTCTTTCTTACATTTTTGGAAGCTGGAAGTCCAAGATCAAGGTGCAGGCCGATATGGTTTCAGGTGAGGGCTTTCTTCCTGGCTTGCAAAGGGATGCCTTTGTGCCATGGAGTTATAAGAACTCCAATCCTATTAGATCAGGGTCTCATTCTTATGACCTCATTTAGCCTTTATTACTTCCTTACTCCAAGTAGTCACTTTGGGGGTGAAGGCTTCAACCTATTAATGGGCTTGGGGGGTGGGCAGGAACCTTAGTCGAAAGTACTAGGCCCCCCATTCGTGCAGGCTGCTCCTGGTAGCCACCCACCTTAGGCTTCTCTGAGGGGCTAACCCAGGGCTTATGTTTTGCATGCCCCCAAAGTTTGGGGAACTCTTGGGACTCTTGTCTGGTGTTTCGAGGAACTGCATTAATGCTTAGAGTGGCCTTTGAGATTCTGCAGTTCAGTAGGGGTCCAGCCAAGGAGGAATGCCTATGACTTCTCCTGGAAAGGTTTCCCCAGTCCACCCAAAAGTTTCTCCTGGGCTCCCCCACACTTAGATTGGGAGGCACAGGAAGAATCCCTCTTTCCTTGCCTGTGGGGAAAGGCCTTGGTACCTGCTACTGCAGCAAACCCCCTCCCCAAATTGTTACCCTTCCCTTAGGTGGTGGTGGGTGGCGGGTTTGAAAAATATCCTGTTTGGCCACCTTTTAAACAAACACTTATATAGTACCTGCTAATGCCAGAAGTTGTTCTGCGGACTTTCCTCATACTACCATATTGAATTTTTATAGGAATACTGACACAGAAATGATTATTAGCTTTATTTTTCAGATGAGAAAATCAAGGCACAGAGAGGTCAATTAACCTGCCAAAAGTCACACAGCTTGTACATGGCAGAAGTAATAGTTGAATCCCAGCAGTTGGCTCCAGAGTCAGAGCCTCTAAACCACTGCTCCTACTGCCTCTCAGTGGCTGGGAGGTAGGGGTTGGCATCTCTCTCACTAGTGAAGAAACGAGGGTCAAGAGAAGAAATGACTTCGGTGAGTTTGTGCAACCCAGATTCTAACCTGGGGCTCATGATTCCCAAGCCTAGTGCTCTTCCCCTGGCCATTTGAATTTTCAAAACCTTTCAGGCACAGTGAGACCGACAGGACAGAACTGCACACAGACTGGCCCCAAACATACTGTCCTTGACAACGGAGGCTTTTTTGGGTGTCTTGGGTGGGTTTCCCCAAGAACTAACCCCACTTCTCCACCACCCTCTTGGAGTCCTAGCACGAAGATGGCCCGGGGTTTGTCCTACAAGTCCTTCTCCAGAGCTCCTATCAGAATGATCATTTTCAGGAGCCTGGAGCCCCCCAGGCCACCCGAGGGTTGCCATATTTCCTGTGCCCCCTGCTACCTGCACGCCAAACTCACAACCCCATACTCACATTCCCTCATCCTTAGGCCCTGGCACCTGTCATGAGGACTCTGGCTCTCCAGAGTCGCAGAGCCCACGGACACTCTGGGCCATGCTGCCCTCTCTGACAAGTGCCCCCATTCATAAGAACACTATCAGTCCTCTAACAACTAGAATTAAAATCCCAGTTCACCCTGTTGACCATTTTAAATTACGAGACAGGCTGGTTGACAATTAAAACCCACTAAAGCATTAGTCCGTGATTGTCTGAAGTCTTTATATCTTCCACACCTGGTAGATGCTGTATAACTATTTGCTGACCTAATGGGCAACTCAACTATCCAAGGAAAATGTAACAGAGGATTCTGGAAGATGCTAAAAGCTTCCTTCAAGGAATTCATTTCCCATAGTGGAATTCAGGCATCATGCCAGCTCTTGGAGTTGAGGGTGCTAGCCCGGCACCTTGCCCACCTCAGAGGATGGTGCCACCATTGAGTGAGAGCATTTTATTCACACCATATTCAGAAATGCATGGCAATAATATCATGCCAGTGCATGATGCAGCCACAAAAGGCTGCCCTCATCATTAGTCCATCTGATTTACATGTCAGCTGGCTCTGCCCACAGGAGCTTTGTGACATACCCTCAGTCTCCCGATACCACAGCCTTGGACATCCAAAGCTCTGCCCACTAATTTCCAGGTGGCTGGAATCCAGATCGCTAGCCTGTCCGTCTGGCTGTTGTTGGCTACATGTCCCACTCTTGTTCCCACATGGCATTCCATCACTCACCCCCTCAGTGTCCACACCTTCCAAGCCACCAACATTGAACACTCATAATTCCAATAGCTGCAATGAAGTCGCTAGTGGAGGGCCAACGCCTTCCTCCCATCTGCTTCTTCTTTGCTCATTTCACTTCCCTACTGGAAGCAAAGGGACGCCTTTTCCCCCTTGGTTTTCATGCAGACTATTTCTCCCCTTCTGCCCCACGTACATCTTTAAGGTCAAGCACTTACCAAGCCTTCCAGACTAGTGGTTCTCAAAGTGTGCTCCATAGACCAGCATCACGGGCAAGTTCTTGGGCCCCACCCAGACTTACTAACTTGGAAACTCTGGGGTGGGGTCCAGCAATCCATATTTTAATGCTCCCTCCACCCCAGTAATTCTTTTTTTTTTTTTTTCTTTTTAAAGTTGATTTATTTATTTTGAGAGAGAGGGCATGAGCAGGGGAGGGACAGAGAACGGAGGAGACTGAGAATCCAAAGCAGGCTTCATGCAATGTAGAGCCTGACACGGGGCTCCAACTGGAGAACTGCAAGATCATGACCTGAGCTGAAACCAAGAGTCGGACGCTTAACTGACTGAGTCACCCAGGTGCCACCCCCTCTCCCTCCCCACCTCTGCCCGTGATTCTGACACATAATCAAGTTTGGGAACCTCTGGTCAAGACAACTAGTGTTCTTTCCCTTGGGAGGGAATTTCGCCTCTTTGTTATAAAGGTTTCAAGGGGATTTGGGCCTTTGGGGAAGGCAGCTTATCTTCTGCCTCCCAATTTGCCAACAGAATGTGGTCTTTGGACTCATCAGGCCTGCATTCTGCCATTTCTGCCACTTACAGGCTGTGCAGCCCTGGGGAGGATGGTTCACCTCTCTAAGCCTCAGTTACTTCCTTAGCGATATTCCCCATTCTACCTCCTCCTAGGATTCTTGTGAGTCTCAGAGGAGTCCAAGATGCAGAGGTCCTTTATCTACTGTAAACCTTGGGGAAGTGTGGGATTACTTCATGATTTTCAGGCTTCCGTCCTGGTGGGGGCTCCAGTGGTCTTTCTTCTTACCTCAGCCCCAAATCTCTGCATACTGAAAGACTGGCTCTCCTTTTGACCAGAACAATATGGGGAGAGGTATGCAGGGCCTATTGGGAAACTGGGTTGGAGACAGAAGCACGTGGAGGCTAAGAAGAGCTGGCCAGATGTCACCCTCTGTATTTGACTTCTGATAAGGCATTTTCTGCTCTCACCTCTGGCTCCTTAGGCAGCTCCCCACCCCTGCACATCAAACTGTCCTAGATCCCTGAGCTGCAGGGAGAAGAGCCTACACCAAGCACACATCTTTCCTTGTATGATCTGATTCATACCCCTCAATTTTGCAGAGAGGGAGGGGGAGAGAGAGAAAGAGGGAGAGAGAAAGAGAAAACATTCCCCAAAGTCCTCACTGAGGAAGTTGAGGCTGAACATCATCCATTCTCCACTCCCCTACTTTTTTTCATTATTCTGAACTTTTAAAATTCTTGTACCCCTGAAAATATAAATTTCCCACAAATATAACTCTATACATTTTTCTTTTGGCACTAAGCATATTAAAAACCTTTTCTAAATTGTTTACTTAGTCCTTGCCATTGTCATCTTAAGTGGCTCCAAAACAGTCCATTAGGTGGACTAAGACCTTTGGATTGTTTTTAAACTGTTTTTGGCGGTGTGCCATTAAATTACGTGGCAGTGCTGACATCTGTGGACACTGGGTTTTGGATTCTTTTAGAAAATTTACATGGAGTGTGATCATTGGGTCAGAGGGCATCAATAATTTTGTGGCTCAAGAAACATTTCCAAGTCACTTTCCAAAACACTCCGCCAGTAGTATCATTTGAACCTACCAGTTTTCTGCAAATTTGCCATCGTTGGGCATTATCGTTATTTATTATTTTTGCTAATGTGAGAGAGATGTGGCACATCATGGTTCCTACTGACATTTCTTTGGTAATTGGTGATGCCAAACTTTTTTTTTTTCTTCTGTGTTACTATTTCTGTTCCCTTGTGGGGATCTTTCCTCCTCACGTCTTTTTCATGTTTATCCTTCACATTGTCGTGATTTGTAACAGCTCTTTATATAGATATGAACTCTCTGATGTGTTTGTTTGCTTATTGGTGGTTAATCTCTTTTCCCCAGCTCAACCCATAATCCTGTATCTCTATGCACCCCTAATTTGCAATGTTTGACAAATTCAGGGTCTTTCCAGAGGCTGAGCACTTGGAATACTGGAAGTTGAATTTGCAGTAAAATGAACTGGCTTGAGGGGCGCCTGGGTGGCTCAGTTGGTTAACCATCCAACTTTGGCTCAGGTCATGATCTCCCAGTTTGTGAGTTCGAGCCCTATGTCAGGCTCTGTGCTGACAGCTCAGAGCCTGGAGCCTGCTTCAGATTCTGTGTCTCCCTCTCTCTCTGCCCCTCCCCTTCTCTCTCTCTCTCTCTCTCAAAAGTAAATAAACATTAAAGAATGTACTGGCTTGAGAGCTGGCTTAAGATTCCACCTGCAGTCTAGGCAGGAATGAGTTTCTGAGTGCCTGAAGTCTCAAGTCCGGTGCTGACTGCACAGTTTGGCATTCTCCCTGTCTTACCCTGTTTTTCCCTTTTCCTGTCAGTTCTTCTAATTCTTCAGCTGAAGAGGAACCCAAATAAGCATCCCTCAAGTATATACTGAGCTTTGTTGCCACCATCAATCACTGAAAAAAGAAATGACCCTGGGATCTGATTCCCTTCACGACCTACTGAGACATTCTCACCACTCACCAGGGTATCCTTCCGGGCTCCCTGGGCTCCAGGTAAGGCTGCCTCTGACTACTTGGTTGCCAGTTTGGCCTAGGAACCTGATGAATCAGGCAAAAAACAACCCATAGTCGGTGGTTCTCAAAATAATCAGTCTTTGATTTATGCCTCTCAGCAGTTTGTCGATTTCCTCTTCCACCAGTGCCTGTCACCTGGGCACCTCTTTCCTTCTTTGAGGGTCTGCTGGAGTAGAAGGAGCACTGGACTTGGAGTCTGGCCTTGAGACCTACCTGTCCTTCTTAGCTGTGTAAACTGAGAGGGTCACTGATGACTTCTCAAGACCTTAGCATCTCATCTCACAGTTTGGGTTATGACCCAAAGTCATCAAATCTTCAGACTGAAGGATTTTCTGTGATTTCACTGAAGTCACACAACAACCCAATGAAGCTGGTTTTATTTTCTCATTTTTTAGTGGAGATGACTCAGTTTAAGGGAAGTTAAAAGAAGTAATCTGGGGGTGCCAGGGTGGCTCAGTTGGTTAAGCGTCCAACTCTTGATTTTGGCTCAGGTCTTGATCTCACAGTTTGTGAGATCAAGTCCTCTGTTGGGCTCTGTGTTGACAGTGCGGAGCCTGCTTGGGATCCTCTCTCTCTCCTTCACTCTATGCCCCTCTCTTGCTCTCTCTCCCACACACACCAAAAATAAATAAATAAATAAATAAATAAATAAATAAATAAATAAATAAACTTAAAAAAAAAAGCAATTTGAACAGTGGCATTAGTACAAATGGCTGAACGTCAGCTCCACCTTACATTTCACGTGAGGGCTTTTACACCAATATTCCCAGAACACAACCATTCTTCTTCTTTTTTTATGTTTATTTTTGAGAGACAGAGATAGAACCCAAGCAGGGGAGGGGCAGAGAGAGAGGGAGACACAGAATCTGAAGCAGGCTCCAGGCTCTGAGCTGTCAGCACAGAGCCCGACGCGGGGCTCAAACCCACGAACTGTGAGATCATGACCTGAGCTAAAGTCCATCGCTTAACCGACTGAGCCACCCAAGCTCCCTGAGCACAACCATTCTAATCATTGATTATGGGCAGCTTGATAACTCCCACGTCTTTAAGTTTGCATGTTAGTCAAGGACTTTATTAGAAGCAAGGGGACTTTGTGGGCTCACATGTTGGGAATGGACACAGGGTGGCTTGTAGGAACCAGGGCCTCAGGGACCAGAGCCGGGTTTTGATGCCACAAGGACATTTTGTCTCACTCCCCATTTTTCTCAGATCTCTGCCAGTCTCCAAAGGGCTCCATATTTTCCTGCTGCTAACAGGATTTCTCTGCAGAACAGGGAAGACGGCTGCTGGGCCTTAGTTTCAGGTTCTTCTGGCACCAGTAGCCCAGAGGCAGGGCTCCTTCTGTCCCAGCTCCAAACTGGGAAACCCCAGCAGAGGGACTGATTGGCTTGTGTCACCTAGCTGGGCGCGGGCAGTGGGGTTCTGAGGTTGGCCAGATTGGTGCTTATTCCTGGCTGGGGGGACAAGCACGGAGTGGGACTCCATTACTCCCTCAGGAGGGGAGGAGGGCTAGGAACCCTTGCTAGGGAGACTAGCAATCAATATATCCACAATCCAGCCCCTTGTGCCGGTGCCCTGTCCTCTCCAAGTGGAAACTGGATTCTAGGAAGACTTGCAGAATAAAGCTTACTTTCGGGAAGTGGTTTTTATCCTGAATCTCAATCAGCTGCTTAACCCAGTGGAATGAAAAACAGTGTTGAGTTTTGGGTTCTTATTTAAATTCATTTTGGTTCACCCATAGCAGCGGTGGAGCTCATGTGTACTAGTTCTGTGTAATGCTTTGAGCGCTTGCAAAAACTGATAGATCGTGGGAAAAGATCACGGCCTTCCAGCAGTACAGAATCCTGGCGCTCCAGAATTCCAGAACTCTGTAGTTGAGAGAAAACACAAGAGTTCACCAAGCCCAGTTCCCTGCCTTCAGACAGATCTCTTTTCTTCCCGAAGTCCATCAGGACTGGAATCTTTCTGGCCTTTGTTGGAGAATGCATTTTGGAGTGTTGTACCCTCCCTCCCTCATGGGCCACACTCCACCATCCCCCTGAGACGGCGATAAGTTGTCTGGTTAACCTGGAACTAAGGGAGTCTCAGAACATGAGACTGCAGTTTAAAAACTGGAATGTCTCAGGCATATCAGGACGAGTTGCTCACCCTGCGCTAAACATGTCTGCCGCTCACTTCCCAGCTTCCTTTGCTGCTAAGGGGTGGGCACATGACCTGGAATCATCCAATCAGATGCAGCCATATGTTTGATATGGAGGCTGCAATTGGAAGAGTGGAGTGGGCAGCAGTGGACCCGGCCACACCCATTTTTCAGAGGCACTGATTCTCCTGACAGTGACCCGCCACCGTGTGTTGGAGATTTGGGGTTTCTGTGCCTGGTGGCAGCCGCAGTAGCAACTTTATGGCCCGGGTTTGTGACATGATTTCAAACACTGATCCTGGGTGGGCAAACCTAGCTTTCTGACACGCCTGGATATTCTGTGAGCCACCAAATAGCACGTTAACATACCCGTTCTCTGCTAAAATCTGTTAGTTTGGTGCTTTCCTTGTCTTCAGTCAGCTCCCGTGGAAGACACGTTTCCTCTTTTCCAGCTGAAATCTTTTCCATTTGTTCACTTTTCTGGGTACTGAAAGTAATTGGCCAGCATCTTTTCTATTAAAAAACACACACACACAAAACCAAACCCCAAATAACTAAAATGGTGTTTAGGACAGAATATTTTTCCTTCTTCTTTTCTTCTTACCATTCAGATCATACTAAGTTTTCTTTATTGGACTAAAGCCTTTGATTCTCACCTGTCACTTGTGTTTTATAAATTTGATCTCTCCCCTTTCATCTCCATCAGGATTCAGAGGGTCAGAGAATCCTATTTTGTGCTTCCTGTCACTGAGAAATATACCAGGAAAACTAGAATTAACCTGCCTTCCTACATTCAGATTTCAAGTCCGTAAGACACATCCAAACTGAGGGTGGGTCATCCTGAGCGGAGTGGTTATCTCAAAGTTGGTCATTTTCATTATTATTTAAAAATCTTCTGTGAGCTTTGTCTCCTGACCATACCTCCTAAAGTGTGTCTGTTCAGGTCACACCTTGGCTTTGCCCCTTGGACTCTGAGTAATTCTCTGAGCCTCAGTTTCCTCACTGATAAAAGGGAAATGAAATGCCTTCCTCATTGGGCTGAGAGAAACCAAATGCAATGGATGATCATAATAATTATCATTGTTTTATTATGATAGTATAATTGTATTCATAACTGTGATAGCAATATTATCACTTATTCTAGTAATTATTATAGCATCATGGCTAAGAGCGTGGATTCTGGAGGCAAACTTCTCGACTCAGATCTCGACTTTGACACTAGCTGCATGATTTTGAGCATGTTCCTCAGTTTCCTCATCTGAAAAATGGGAATAATAATCATAGTACCAACCTCTTAGGATCACCAGGAGGCTTAAATGAGACAATACGTGTGACAGGCTTTAACAGGGAGTGGTGCGTGTGTGCAATCTCTTGGTGTTCTCACTGGTACCCCCCACCACCTCATCAGTCTTTAAAACTTCCACCCTTAGCCTGGAGTGTGGCTGTTCCACATCATGCTTTATATCTGTCCTTGGCACATGGCGGGGGGCATTTACAACAAAAGCCAGAGCTTTCCCCAACTCTTTCCTCCATTCTAACTGCCGAGTTAGAGTAGGGTGGACACACTTTTCAAGCCTGCCTGCTTGCTACTACTGAAAGTACCCCCATTCTACACCGTGGCTCCACTTTTGAATTTACTTTGAAATAAGGGGATCACATGTCACTGTACCTGTTTTACAGAAGAGGAAACTGAGGCCCAAAGCGACTTTCCCAGGGTCATCCAGCAAGAGGGAGGCAGAGTTGGGGCAAGAGCCCAGGCTGCTGATGCTTGGCCCAAGACCTTCCAGGGTGCATGCTGATTGATCTAAATCACTCTCACTCTCCTGCTGCTATGTTACTTCCTCAAAGACACCATCTCATCACTCACCAAAGCACCCAGCCAATAAGCCTTGATTTTCAGAGCTACCACTCTTAAATTCCCATTTCTCCCACAGATGTAATGTTCATGTAGAACTAGCCCTAAAATGGGTTTCTCACATTCATAGCTATCCATCCCAAGCGCCGTGGTGAAATCGAGGGTGGGGGACTCCTCCGGTGGACAATGTGCGCACAGGTGGAGAGGAGTCATGTTGACTGGGGAGGCTGGTGTGGGTTAGGGACGCTTACTTAGGCCGTCTGATTCAGTAGTTGACATGTTTGCTTCTTCCACTCACTCCAGGTTGAAATCATGCAAAGGGTGGTGATCACATCTTTTGCAGAGTCTCTTGTGCTCAAATCTTGTCCCTTGTCATGGAGATGATATTAACTTGGAGCCTGTCTCCACCAACCCTAGGGAAGTCTAAACCCTTGCTCCCAAATTATAATTCCAGGTTTCCTATTTGATAGCGTGACCAGGTAGTGTCTGTTTTGTGGTTTTCCTTTTTCTGTTTTAGAACAAAGCTTCTCTAACTTGCATTGATCACTGAGCAAACTCTCCAAACAATCCCACAGGCCGGCTAGATGATTAAGTGCAATGTGGAGCATCATCTTGCTTCTGTGAGCTGGCAGGCCCAGCTCTGTGCCTACTCTTGGGCTGTCTCCCCACACAGCATAAATTTCTAAAGCTCTCTCACATGCTGACAAATTTAATCATTGAGATTGCCTATGAGGCAGGTAGGACAGGGACTAAAATCTTCACTTGATATGTGAAGGGGGGGTTTAGAGGGCTAAGAAATTCCCCTGAGTCTCAGGCTATGAGTGGAGCCCAGGACTGGGTGAGTAGCAAGGGGTCATGGCTGGCTCACCATTGACTGGGGCAAGTTCAGCCTTTGCTGAAGTTCCCAAACCTCCAGGCCACAGGGCTGTCTGGTTGGAAGATCAGCTCCTGCTCCTATGTGCTCCTCCCTTTGGGGATGCCCTAGCCCATTTATACCTCTAAATATGACCTTGAGTATTGGAGAAGGATCAGAGTGCTGCAGCCAGTGGTTGGTGACTTAGGGATCCACCCTTAGCCCTGTCTCCATGCTGCCTGCTGTGTGTCCTCAGGCAGGTCATTTCACCCCTAGGCACCTTGGGCAGTCAACAACTGGCTCAATCTTGTGCTAAATGAACTTGTGCTTTGGATCATTCATGGCCCCCAGATTGCCTTGGTTTATGACTCTTTTGCTTTTAATAGCTGTTCCCTTTCTTTCCTCATTGTCAGCTGCCACTTCTTGTTACTATGAGCTACTTTTCCTATTTCTTCCCCTTCTTAATTCATTATTTCTCATTCTTTGTGATCTGGAATATTAGATAACTAACCTGCTTAAAATTGAGTCTCTAGGGGCGCCTGGGTGGCGCAGTCGGTTAAGCGTCCGACTTCAGCCAGGTCACGATCTCGCGGTCCGGGAGTTCGAGCCCCGCGTCGGGCTCTGGGCTGATGGCTCAGAGCCTGGAGCCTGTTTCCGATTCTGTGTCTCCCTCTCTCTCTGACCCTCCCCCGTTCATGCTCTGTCTCTCTCTGTCCCAAAAATAAATAAACGTTGAAAAAAAAAATTAAAAAAAAAAAATTGAGTCTCTAATATAAGTCCTGGCTATGGATGAGGGCTTTGGTGCACGAACTTGGTGATTACAATAACTTTGACTATGCCCAGGCCCTTTTGGCTTTTTTCTATATCCTTTCATATCTACAAACAAGTAAATACCTTCACTCTATGGACAATGACTTCAGGTCCTGACTCTTGGTGGTGGGCTATTAAGAAGCAGTAGCTACTGTAGCCAAGATCATAGGTCATGGTTGCACTGAAAGGAGACCAACAGTATTAATCCCAGAACTAGAGAGTTTAAAAGGGAGTATTCCAATCATCCAGTGTTCACATGCACATTTAAAAAAAATCCAAATTTAAACATTTTTTAAAAGATCATCGCAATTATTTATGACAAAAAGTCAGAAATAAATTAAGGTATACATATATTTACAATGGAATGCTGTAGAACAGTGATAATATGTAAAGAATTTCTGATAATGTGGGAAACTGCTAATTACACAAAGCCAACTGAAAAACACAAGTGAGGAAATTGTTAATATAAGATGATCTTGAACACCATCGAGAAAAAATTATTTGCACAAAGGACAGGAAAGCTATACCGAGTGATTATAAGTTTGATGACTGCAGGAACCCATGCTTGATAGAAATGGGTGGCTCAGAGCAGGTGTAAACAGTAGGGAGTGGTGAGGACTGAGGCAAATTGGAGATAAAAGGGGCTTTGGGCCAACTGTTGCCATGTATTGTTAGCTCTTTAAATTTTTAAAGGCAAGCTGGAAATGATGGTATTTATGTGACACTTTGATAAATAGCCATAATCTTATCTGTAACTATGAAATGCTGCACAATTGCTATGTGCTAATGCTCTGTTAAGCGCTTTGTATGCATTATACCTTTCTGAGCCTAATTCCTCATTTAAAAAAAAGGGAGAATTATATTCTTTATCTCGAAATGTCCTTGTGAGGATTTCAGAAAATCTAAGGAACGTGTAGAACAGAACCCAATAAACAGCAGTGCCCTTTGTAGTTCTGGGCTGGGTTTCAGCATTGGTAGAAGCTATTAAATTTCACCTGTTCCCATGAATTCAAGGAGACTGAATGGATGGTGAGAATGAATAGAATAGATTACCTATTCAGAATATCTCATTTCCTCCTTTCTAATGCTTACTCAAAATATGTAATTTTTCCTTTCTTGGTGTCTTAAAAGGAGGACGCTCATTCTATTCCCTGAGATGGTTTAGGAATGGGAAGTAAACTCCAGCCCACTGTCCTGCTTTGCTCCAGGTACACCCTGAGAACAATCGAGCCCCACCCACTGTTTTCTGTGGCTGCTGTGTGGCACCTGAGGCTTTTTTATGCATGTGGTTTCTACTTGTTTTTCTTAAAAAATTTTTTTTAACGTTTATTTATTTTTTGAGAGAGATTGACAGACTGTAAGCAGGGGAGGGGCAGAGAGAGAAAGACACAGAATCCGAAGCAGGCTCCAGGCTCTGAGCTGTCAGCACGGAGCCTGACGCAGGGCTTGAACCCATGAACCATGAGATCATGACCTGAGCTGATGTCGGGCGCTCAGCCGACTGAGCCACCCAGGCGCCCCTAAGATGGAGATTTTTAAAAGCCAAGTTCTGGTGTAGGCACTTGACACACATTAGCTCTGTAACTCTCATGGCAACCGTGAAAGGTGGATAATATTATTACCTTTTTACATATGAGGAAAATAGGCTCAGAGAGGGGAACTAATTTTTCCCACATCACACAGTGACTAAGTGGGAAGACTGAGATCCAGTGCCAGGACTGACTGGTGCCAAATAAATGTAGATTTTCTGTGGTTGCCACAATAAAATATCAAAAACAATTATTTTGGTGACATCGTCCTGTAAGTCAGAATATGCTCTACCTTTGCCCAAAAGGAATCGGCATAAGGGCCCACAAATCTGCCTTTTTTTTTCTTCCAAATTTTTATTTAAATTTAAAATAAATTTTGTTTAATAAATTATTTATTTTTATTTATTTTATTATATATTTATTATTTATAAATTTAAAGTTTATTTGAAGAGTTAACATATAGTGTAATATTGGTTTCAGGAGTAGAATTTAGTGATTCATCACTTACATGTAACACCCAGTGCTCATCCCAACAAGTGCCTTCCTTAATGCCCATCACCCCTGCCCACCTCCCTTCATCAACCCTCAGTTCTCTATCGTTAAGAGTCTCTTCTGGTTTGCTTCCCTCTTTCTCTTTTTTTCCCCTTCCCATATGTTCCTCTGTTTTGTTTCCTAAATTCCACATATGAATGAAATCATATGGTATTTGTCTTTCTCTGACTTATTTCACTTAACATAATACACTCTAGTTCCATCCACATCCTTGCAAATGGCAAGGTTTCATTATTTGTGATGGCTGAGTAATATTTCACTACATATACCACATCTTCTTTATCCATTCATCTGTCGATGGACACTCGGGCTCTTTCCACAGTTTGGCTATTGTTGATAGTTCCGCTATAAACATGGGGGTGCATATACCCCTTTGATTCTGTATTTTTGTGTCCTTTGATACAAATATACAAATCCTTTGAGTAAATACCTAGTAGTGCAATTGCTAGTTCTATTTTTAACTTTTTGAGGACCCTCCATGCTGTTTTCCGCAGTGGCTGCACCAGTTTGCATTCCCATCAGCAGTGCAACGGTGTTCCCCTTTCTCCACATCCTCACCAACATCTGTTGTTTTCTGTGTTATTAATTTTAGCCATTCTGATATGTGTGAGGCAGTATGTGGTTTTGATCTGTATTTCCCTGATGATGAGTGATGTTGAGCATCTTTTCATGTGTCTGTTGGCCATCGGGATGTCTTCTTTGGGAAAATGCCTATTCATGTCTTCTGCCCATTTCTTCACTGGATTATTTGTTTTTTGGGTGTTGAATTTAATAAGTTCTTTTTTAAAAAAAATTTTTTTAAACGTTTATTTATTTTTGGGACAGAGAGAGACAGAGCATGAACGGGGGAGGGGCAGAGAGAGAGGGAGACACAGAATCGGAAACAGGCTCCAGGCTCTGAGCCATCAGCCCAGAGCCTGATGCGGGGCTCGAACTCACGGACCGCGAGATCGTGACCTGGCTGAAGTCGGACGCTTAACCGACTGCGCCACCCAGGCGCCCCTTTAATAAGTTCTTTATACAAATCTGCCTTTATGCTCCATTAAGCGGTGAGATGGAATCACAGGCTGCCACTGTCTGTGTATAGGAAGACAAACAAGAATTGATCTCAAAGATTGCTGGATTCCTGGGACTACTCTGCCCCCCACAGGTCATCACTAACACTATTTGTCACCCTGAAAGTGCAACCAGTCCCTCTCCTCATTGTTGTGTTCTTCCCCTCTTTTCTTGGGGTGCTGCTTGCTGACTATGGCAGAAAATCCTCCTTTTCTCTAAATTTATATGGCTTGTATCAAGTATGGATGCACGTTAATTGCAAAGAATTGGATATAATTTCTATGAGATGGGTTATGTGTAAAAATACTAACAATGCAACCATATAGCCCTCTTGACTTGACCTTTGTGTCAAATATAGTGTGGCAGTAATGAAGATACTGACATATTTGCAGCTTCCCTGCTATCTTGAAGTGTCCCTTGTTACTTGCTTTAGACTCTGGTGATGGAGCTCATGCTACCAAGTGGGTAGGAACATTTGCAGGAGCCAGCAAGGTTGAATTGGTTTCCATTGGAAAGGAAGGGAAGGAGCCACAGGGAATGGAATAAACTTAGTAGATTTAGAGGGCTGGAATATAGTGGAGAGACAGAGGAAAGGTTTTTGAGCAGGGAGAGACCCGGAAATAAATCAGGATCCATATGTTTTGTTGGACATCCTACAACAGAATGTCTCTTTGGAGCCTTTTAAAAAAAAATTTTTTTTAACGTTTATTTATTTTTGAGACAGAGAGAGACAGAGCATGAACGGGGGAGGGTCAGAGAGAGGGAGACACAGAATCTGAAATAGGCTGCAGGCTCTGAGCTGTCAGCACAGAGCCTGACACGGGGCTCGAACTCACGGACCGCGAAATCATGACCTGAGCTGAAGTCGGCCGCTTAACCAACTGAGCCACCCAGGTGCCCCTCTTTGGAGCCTTTTAAAGAGATTTCTATAGGGGCGCCTGGGTGGCGCAGTCGGTTAAGCGTCCGACTTCAGCCAGGTCACGATCTTGCGGTCCGTGAGTTCGAGCCCCGCATCAGGCTCTGGGCTGATGGCTCAGAACCTGGAGCCTGTTTCTGATTCTGTGTCTCCCTCTCTCTGCCCCTCCCCCGTTCATGCTCTGTCTCTCTCTGTCCCAAAAATAAATAAACGTTGAAAAAAAATTTTTTAAAGAGATTTCTATAAAGGTTAAATCAGTAAATATTTACCTTCATCCCTACAATAACCCGTTTTTTTAAAAACAGTCAAAAAACAAAGGGAAAACCTCAATAAATATATATATATATAATGAGCAAAAAGAACCCATAAAATTAACACTGAACTGGTCAGTTCAAGGGGTGGGATGTTTGGGAAGTGAAGGCTAAATTTTTTCTCTATATCTCCTATTCAGTTTGACTTCTTATAATAATCATGTACTACTTAAGAACAGTTTAAAAAAATAATAATTGTAGACTTACAGGAGAGTTGCAAAGAGAATTCTGAGATTGCCTTCATTCAGCTTTCCATAATGATACCATGGTACATTTGTCCAACACTAAGAATCAACACTGGCACAAGACAATGAAGTAGATTACAGACTTGGACTTTATTCGGATTTCCCCATAATGTCCTTAGTCTGTTCTAGGATCCCATCCAGGGTCCTGCGTTATTCAACCATCATGTCTCCTTGGTCTTGTCCAATGTGGGATAGTTTCTCAGTCTTGTCTTTTATGACCTTGACAGTTTTCAAGAGTACTGGCCAGGTATTTTGTAGAGTGCCACTCAATTTGAGTCATAGGATATTTTCTTATGGTTAGATAGACTGAGGTTGTGGATTTGGGGGAAGAATGCCGGCAGCTGAGGTGCCCTTCTCAGTGTGTAGCATTAGTTACATGACATGGGTATGTCTGTAACTGCCACTGTTTACCATCATGTGGTGTCTGACAGATTTTGCACCAGCAAGTTGCCATTTCCCCTTTCCTAATAAAGAAATACTTGGAAGGAGGATTCTTTGAGGTTATCAAATACCTTGTTTCTCCTTGAACTATTCCCCACGAATGTTAGTATTCACTGGTGGATCTGGCATCAGTTATCATTATACTGCTCAGATGGTGGTTTTCTATTTTTCCCTTCCCTTTCTATTTGTTAGGAATCCTCCTGTCAGGAAGAGTTACCACTTCTCCCTTGTTTGCTTGTTTGTAGGTGTTTGTTTTTAAATTTTTCTTTCAGTGTTTTTTTATTTTGGAGAGAGAGAGGCAGAGCACTAGCAAGGGAGGGGAAGAGAGAGAAGGAGACACAGAATATGAAGCAGGCTTCAGGCTCCGAGCTGTCAGCACAGAGCCTGATGCAGGGCTCGAACCCACAAACCGTGAGATCATGACCTGAACTGAAGTCGGACACCCAACCGACTGAGCCACCCAGGCACCCCTGTTTGTAGGTGTTTTTATTAAAACACTGGAATGGGACAGGCAGGAAGAGCTGCCCTCCCCTATTTATTTACTTATTTAATCGTTTAAAAATATTGGGCTCATGGATATTTCTTTAACTAATTTTTAATTAATTTAATTTATTTGGGGGTCCTAATAAAATATCATAGCTACTTATTTTATTGCTCACATTGTTCCAGCTTTGGCTAATGGGAGCTCTTTCAGGTCAGTTCTTGTGTCCTTTTGACATGATGTATGGCTTTTATCATTTAAACAGTGCAAATAAGTACAAATAATTAAAATTGCTGTTCACTGCTTTTTATTATCTTCCGCTGCTGTTTATTTGAATGGGAGAGGATGCTGAGATAGCCGTGAGGCAGCCTTGCCTTTACTTGAGTTACACAGACAAACCTTTAACAGATGGTGGATTTTTTTTTTCTTTCTTTTGTATCACAAGGTGCAATTCTCTTTGGCATTTGAGGCTGGATTGTACTCGAATTGAAAATCAAGACTCTAGGTTATGAACATCCGAATTCATTGTTTTTTGTTTTTTTTTTTTTTAAATCACAAAGAATGACAAGCTCTTCATGTTGAAGAGACTCATGAAAACCATGAACTCTGAGTGTTGCCAAAACTTCACATGGAGAGAAAATTACAAATCAAGTCCAGAGTATTGTTTTGTCTGATTTGACAGTGAAAGGCAGAGAAGATGAGAAAATCAAATTTCAAGGTTAATTCATTACTAGTAAAGGAAAGCTGTGCTCACTGCTTGTTTATGCATGCTGCATTGGAGAGCCTGGGAGATGAGCCCTGAGGCTGATGATGTCTTTGAAGCACTGGTCAAAATTCTTTGAGGGTAATGAGCTTAAATAAAGAGAGAAAATAAAAGTGGGTGTCCAATGATGCTATTTCAGCAATGCCTGGTTCAAGATCAGCATTTGGGACAAAACTCCAAGAGAAGATTAACATTTTGAGGATGCCTTATCACTGCCAACCATTGGATTGAACAGTTCTGTGAGGGCAGCTCCATCTAGCTACCAAGATAGCCAGTGCATGGAAAATAGCATGTTAAAACACCAGGTCATTTCCCTTTTTTGTGTGAAGATTTGGGAACTGATCCCAGAATCCTGAGGTTTGTAGGGAAGTTAACCTGGCTGGGATCTGTCATTCTATTTTGGGGATACCTGGTGAAAGACTTTTTCAAACTTTCAAACATGTTAACTCTCCACATACCTTGGTACAGCAAACATTCTCAGTGCTTCACCTGGAGCCCTTGCGTCTCTTTTCCGGGTTTGAGCACTCATGTCACAGTTTCTTTGTGCTTTGCTTCCATGATTTGTACCTGCTATTTTCTTCCAGGGCCACCCTTGGGCAGGTGCAGGGAGCCTAAGTGCCTCTGGGAGCTTGTAGCCCCTGGGAGTTTGTAGACAGTGACTGTAGGGCTGGGTATGAAAGTCTTTCTCCCTTGTGTTGGGGTGGGGGAAAATTTGGGGTGTAGCTCATCCTCCAGAGTTTCCCAAGGTACCAGGCCATAGTTGGGACCTTGAAAGGCCTCATTGCCTATCCTCACTCCATTACACGTTTCTTCTTAATAAATACCTTGAACATGCATCCTCACCTAGGGTCTACTTCTTGGGAGCCTGACTTAAGATACTTGGCATACTTAACAGATACATTTGAAGCTTTGAATACAGTAATCATGCAACTTTAAGAGATAAGCACCCACCTCATTTGTCAGTATTTTATATGTCAAGAAATTATAGCCAAAGTTTATAGATACATTATATTGGTGTTAAATTTTCTTTTGAGTGTTTGGATTGGGTGATATTCTTGCCTTCAAGGAAAAAAAAAACATTTCATCTAATGTGTCTGGGTGAACTCAGGATATACGCTTTTCCCCCCTGGTATTGTGGCTGAAAAGCACATTTATAACTTTGTAAGGAACCCCTTTCTCATAAGTGCTGTCTTTGTCAGATCTCTTACAGGTGTTATTGGAAGTCAAACTTGATTTAGTGGCCAAGACACCTTACATCAGATTGACTTTAAACACTTGCAGGAGTAAATTATTTCTCTCATTTCCTAAAAAAAAGTAAGCATTGGTTGTAAATTATTTTCCATTTTCATCAAGTATGCAAAAAAAAGGTATGCAACAGCCTTGATGTTGAAAATGATCTTGGGTTTATTTTAGCTGCCATTCTTGACTAAAGAGAGAAAAGCTGGTAGGCAAGTAGATTGATACCATGTGAATAAATAAAGATTTGGTTTCCCTTGCAGAGAAAACCAAATTATTTTCATCTACAATTGCCATAGTCTTGCTTTGTTTTTAGTGATGATATTTGATCTGTTTATACCTTCCAGATGACATTAAAGGAAACCGGTGTTTTTTGTTTGTTTTTTGGCTTAATGGCAAGGAGAGAAGCATTGAAGGTTGTAAGAAAGAACTCCTGTGGGCATCTCTCCAGTCTTGCCCTGCTCTGACATCCTTTGATAATAAGATCCTCTTTTTTCTTAGCTAAGATTTGTCTCTGAGTCAGAATGCCCTTCCCCCCAATTAGGGGTTGCTGTGGAAGTTCCATTAAACTTTGGTTTCAAGCCCAAGCACTGAGGAGAAGAGATTGCACAGTGAAGTCCCTCCTGTTTCAACAGACATTACCAGTAAACACTGCCATCTTTGCCTCATGTGGATCCCTCCGGTGGGGAACTTAGTAGATGAGCATGGTCCTAATTATCAACTCATTCTCCCTGCCTCCTTTCATCCCTGCCCCTCCTTCACTCCTTTTTTCCTTCACCCCCTTTTCCTCTCTTCATCTTCCCTCTCTTCCAATGGCTTTCCCTTCTTGATTTATTTTTCTTTGTTCCTCTTTTCCCCGCCCCCACCTCTTTCTGTTGTGGCAACTGAAATGCACCCATACCGGAGTGATTGCAGTCAGCTTCTTACCCTTTTGACAAGAAACATTCCAGAGAATTGACACAAAAGACCCCCTACAACTGGACATTAAAGCAGAATATCTGCAGAAAAATGGTAGACAGTGGGGTGGGTGTAGATGGCAGGGACCCTGTGTGAGGGCTGTTCTTAAAGAAGGCACTTGTAAAGGTGGGGTCGTAGGTGCTAGATGGTAGAGAGAGTACAAGCTCAGTGTTTTTTGTGATCCTCTTCCAGATAAGACTTGCAGGAATCCAAAGATGTCTTTCTTGAGGAATGTTCAAGAGTCAAATGGATATTGATGTAATAACCAGCCCAGGTTGTCTTCTGGACGCTTTAATCTGCTGCTCTGTGAGATGGGAACAGTGGTCTTGGCTCCTTTCCATATGTTAGAAATATTATGAGGGCTGATGGCATGGGAGGTCTAGGAGGGCATCATGGTGAGGAGGCCAGAGGCCTGGGCTGAGGAGTCAGGACACTTGGGTTTTAGTCCCAGCTCTGCTATTTCTTGGTTTGTCATTGTCAGTATGCAAATAGCTTCTGAAGATCTCAATTTCCTCATTTGTGAAATGGGAAAGCTGGGTGTCTCAAAATGGGATGCATTTCCTCAATTCAAAGCTACCTCACCCCCACCCCACTGGCACTCTTGGCTATGTGTTTCTCAAAAGCAGGGCTTACCATAGAATCTGGCAAGAAGCAGTTACTTGGAAATGTTGTTGAATGAAGGGATGAATAGTCACAGTTGGGGAGCCTGAGTATGGTTGTACACAGGTCCAAGGGAAGGGGGACACCACTCATGAAGGCTATGATGGGAATCATGTCCCTGCAGTTGGGCAACATGGTGGCCTGCTTCCAGTGGACAAGCATTCAGTGACTGGAGTTGCCAAGATGAGTGTGAGGCTCTTGGAAGATGTAACGTACCTTATGCCCCTGGGCCTAGTTTCATTTCCTGGGAGCTGCAAAACAACCCACGTGGGTCTTCATCTCTCTCACCTTACAGAAACACAGGCCCGTGAACACCTTCTGGGATAGCAGCAGTCATGGGACTCCATGACCTGCAAAGAACCTCCGGCAGGACAGCCAAATGAGCAGACCCCTTTTATAGATAAGCCAGAAGAGTTTATGAAATAATCCGACTCTTCAGTTCCTTCTGTTAGAAGCTGTATTTTGGAAGTTAAGGGGTCAAAGAATCCCTCACTTTCTAACCGAGGAAAAAATTAATAGCCTCGTCAGAAAGCAAATCCTTTTTTTTTTTTTTTTTACCGAGTACATTTAAAAGAAAACTAAATTTTCTTAGAAAATACATAATAATTAATTTTAATTAAATGTTTCAATGTTTATAATTTAGTTTTGAGAAAGAGGCAGAGTGTGACTGGGGGAGGGGCAGAGAGAGAGGGAGTCACAGATTCTGAAAGTAGGCTCCAGGCTCTGAGCTGTCAGCATGTAGCCCAATGCGGGGCTCAAACTCACAAACTGCAAGATAATGACCTGAACCGAAGTTGGACACTTAACCGACTGAGCCACCCAGGCGTCCCAGTAATTAATTTTTCTATAAGTTAATCTCTGTGTCTTTTCCATAAGTTCATCTGGGTCCATCGGTGTGGTACCCATGGAAGCCTCTCTCTGGGAAACCCTCTTAAAGCAAGGCCTCCTGCAGAATTTTGTATTGAGGCTTAGTTGATCAGTTAACAAATTCATAGCGCCCCCTGGTGGAAGTCGCTGCTCTAATTGACCATGGAATTCTTGGATTTGGTTGAGTGGGAACTAGAGCATTCCCAGTCACACTGCTGTGGTTCCCGCTCCACCTCCGCCCCCACCTTCTTAATTTTCTCTGCATTTTTACGTCCTTTTTGTGTTCGTTTCTCACAAAGTCACGGTGATGCTATCAGAGAACAAAGGATAGGGGTACAGAGGCCTGGACCCAGAATTAGCATTCATTGAAGGTACTTTCTGGGACTCGGCATGTGCCATTGCTATTCTGAGGCCTTCCATTCCTCTGTCAAACGTGAGGGAGAAGGTGATTTCCAAGGCTCTTTGTAGCAGTGTAATGCAGTTTGTTAAAGCTTGGGCTTTGGGGTCAGGCTGGTCTGGTTTTCGGCTGAGCTTGGAACTTGAGGCAAATTACTTCATCTCCATGACCTTTAGCTTCTGATTTGTACAGTGGAGCTGATGATAATGGCAGTCTTGGGGGTTATGTTGAGCGTCAAACAGGAGCATCTTTGCAGAGGCCTGGCTCAGGGCCTGGCATGTTCATTAGCACACTCAGTGGCTATCTTCATTAATGCCCTCATGATCCTCCAAAGGTTTGGTCCATGGAATGGCTACAGAAGGGAGCAGATCAATCTCTAAGTGAGAGCTGAAATAGTGGCATGGATGTTGTCTCAGTACGCATTTTGCATTTGGAAAGATTCCAAAATGATTTCATTTATACCTGTTTTTCAGTGGGCAATAATTGGTCCCAAGTCAGCACCCCCAGAGCCTGGGGCCATCCTCAGCCACGTGGATTTCATCAAGTCCTGTCTGTGAATGAAAAGGCAGGACGGAGACCAGAGTCAATGGTGGAGGAAATTATATCCTGCCTGAGTGCACAGTCGGAGCCTGGGGAAGGGAGGTGGGTGGGTAATGATGTTTTCTCCTTTCAGAGCCATGATTCTGCTCCCTGTTCAGGTGCTGGGCCAGGCCATTCTGGTCCATGCGCTCAGCCTTCTCCTTGTGCACACCTGTTCCTTTTTCCTTCTTTCGTTTTTGCTAATACATGGAGCACTTACTGTGTGTCAGCCTGAGTACCTCACAGGAATGTATTCATTTCATCCTCCCAGCCACCCTGTGAGCTAGTTACTGTTACTAAGCTGCTTTTACAGATGGGGAAAGTGAGGCTCAAAAGTGAATTCCATGACTTGCCATGGCCACCCAGCTGGTAAGAGGCAAGGTTGGACCAGAGCAGGCTTCTCTGGGTCTTCACACTCTACTGCCTTTTCTTGATCCTGTCTCCACCTCCTGTGTGTGGCTGAGGGCCAGACCAGTCAGGTTCTTTATTACCTGGAAACTCTCTCCCAGTATGGATTATAATATCACCATGAATCCTGGCATCCACTGGAAGAGAACCACCAAGAGGGACCAGGTTGGGGCTCTGACTGGATACTCAGCTGTGATGTTTGTTATTAGGAGGGCAGAATGAGACCAAAGATGTATGTGTCATATTCATTGGGTACCCGCCAGGTTCTGTTGTGGGCCAGTTCTCCATGGGCCTCTGGTGTTTCTGCATGGTTTGCCAGCAGAGGCCCTGTTTGTGCTTTATTCGGAAGTATCTTTTCCAGGATGTTTGTACAGTAGACATCCTTGAGAGACAGAGCTAGTGTCTTCCTCTGGAACAGACTACTTACTAGCCACTATAAAATATTTGGAGAGCATGGTGGTGCTCTCCTGTAATGCAACCCATGGCATGAATGGGGGTTACCTGGCCCTCTTTATGTGGTCCTGTGGGAATTGGAGCTCTGGGAACTGGGGCAAAAATGCTGATTGTCTGGCTACCACTATTTGTGGAAGTAATAAAGTCCTTTGTCTCTGATCCAGGAATCTTGTGTCTTCTGCCAGCAGCCATGAAACTGGCATGCTAATTGAGGCGCCTGGGTGGCTCAGTCTGTTAAGTGTCCGACTTCTGCTCAGGTCATGATCTCGCAGTTCATGAGTTTGAACCCCAAATTGGGCTCTCTGCTTACAGCTCAGAGCCTGCAGCCTGCTTTGGATTCTGTGTCTCCCCCTGTCTCTTTTCCTCTCCTGCTTGCTCTGTCTCTCTCTCTCTCTTTTGAAGATAAAAAAAAAAAAAAAACTGGTATGCTAACCTGTCAGCTTGCAGGTAGGGTATGCTTCACAGTTCTTGAGAGATTCTAGGTTCATTAGTTGGAGGAGGCAAAGATTTAGGGTTTCAAAGATGAGTCAGCCACAGCCTCTGTCCTTAAAGAGGTGGAGAGTAAAAGACACATGAGAGAATGATACGGGTCCTAGAAGGTGAACACTTTCTGAGTAGAGAAGGGAAAGACTCTTGGGGACACCGCCTGTGAGTGTGGCCTGAAGGAGGCGTGGGATTTTGATGGGTTCAGAAGCTGGGCAAGGGAGTTCCAGGCAGAGGGAACAGAAGGAGCAAAGGCACAGAGGTGTGAAGGCTAAGGGTGGGTTCAGGGGATAGCAATCATTCCAAGTGTGCTTGAGGCAGGGATGCTGGGCTGGATGCTTTGTCGGTCCCTCTGGAGTCACCTCCACCCTCTCTCCCTGGCTGTCTGCTCTGGCTGGGTTGGTCCATGGGAGGTACCAGCAGAAAATCAGCAGGTAGAAGAAATGTGAGGTCAGGGTGTGGCTCCTCTTTGCTCCCTGCCTGTGAGGTTACCTTGGGCCGCTCGTGCCCATCGACAAGGTTGCTGTTCCTCTTTGGGGCCTTTACCCACGTCTCTGCTTCTAGATTTTTACAGACTTTCCCTGTCCTCACCCTTTCAGGTCTAGTGGGTTGTGATAGCTCTGTTACCACTAGCCAGGTGACCACACGGAAACTACCTGCCTCTTTCTGTGTGCTTGTTCCTATTAAAATAAACACTTGTTGCATGATTCTGACTCAAGTGAGCCAGGCTGCCCTGTTGGGACCTGACTAATACAGTGGCTGACAGGGGCTGAGATGTGGGGTTAGCCTCTGGAAGGAGTACCAAAAACCTGTAAGATTGGTCTAATGTCACCTAATGAGCCTGCTCCATTCTTCTTGTGAGACCCAACTCAGGTGTCCCGTCCCTGGCAAGACTCCCAGGATCTCCATGCCTCCCCTTCCAGGGCACTGACTGACTAACTCTGTTTCACTTTCCTGTCTCTATCCCCTCTGACTGTGGGTATCTAACTGACTTCTGTGTCATTCATTCAGTGAATGAATAAATATGTGGGTGGATGATGCCTGGAGAGAGGGATGAATATGATCCTTTGCCATTGAAGGTTTGGGGACCAGGGAGTGATGTGAACAGCCAGAAGCACAGACATAGCCCCTGCCCTCCAACAGCTTCTAGCCCAAAAGGTGAAATACAGCATGGATGTGTGAAGTCTCTAATCTTAAAAGGCCACATCTGCAGAGGTACTCCAGGCACTCATACAGTGGGATAGGAGGTCAGACAGGAGGGAGCTCACTCTGCTCTGGGCAGGGAGATCAGGAAAGGCTGCCTGGAGGAGGTGAGGTGGAGCTGGGCACCAAAAAATGGTGTCTCAGTCTGCTCAGGCTGCTATAACAAAAACATAGACTGGGTGGCTTAAACAACTGATATTTATTTCTCACAGTTCTGGACGGTGGAAAGTCCAAGATCAAGGCACTTGCAGATCTGGTGAGACCCATGGCAGAGAGCAGAGAGAGGAAGTTGTGGTGTTTCTTATAAGGGCATTAATACCATGGCCAAATCAGTTTCCAAAGGCCCTACCTCCTAACACCATGTTGTTGGGGGTTAGGATTTTAACCTGTGAATTTTGGAGAGACACAAACTAGGTAGGAGGGGCCAGACTTCAAGTGGCCTTGAAGGCCATACTAAGGAGTTTGGAATTTACCTTGAAGGTGCCAGAAAGCCAGTGAAAATACCCTAGTGGGGTTTCTTACTTAAAACAAAAGGGAAAACCAATGAAAGAATCATGCTTTCTTTTAGTAAGGCATCAAGAGAAGTGTCTGGAGGAAAGAACATAGATTTCAGAGTCAGGTAGACCTGGGCTTGAATCCCAGCCTCCCTGCTTGCTACCTGTGTGACTTTTTTTTTTTTTTTTAATATATGAAATTTATTGTCAAATTGGTTTCCATACAACACCCAGTGCTCATCCCAAAAGGTGCCCTCCTCAATACCCATCACCCACCCTCTCCTCCCTCCCACCCCCCATCAACCCTTAGTTTGTTCTCAGTTCTCAACAGTCTCTTATGCTTTGGCTCTCTCCCACTCTAACCTCTTTTTTTTTTTTTTTCCTTCCCCTCCCCCATGGGTTCCTGTTAAGTTTCTCAGGATCCACATAAGAGTGAAACCATATGGTATCTGTCTTTCTCTGTATGGCTTATTTCACTTAGCATCACACTCTCCAGTTCCATCCACGTTGCTACAAAAGGCCATATTTCATTTTTTCTCATTGCCACGTAGTATTCCATTGTGTATATAAACCACAATTTCTTTATCCATTCATCAGTTGATGGACATTTAGGCTCGTTCCACAATTTGGCTATTGTTGAAAGTGCTGCTATAAACATTGGGGTACAAGTGCCCCTATCCATCAGTACTCCTGTATCCCTTGGGTAAATTCCTAGCAGTGCTACTGCTGGGTCATAGGGTAGGTCTATTTTTAATTTTTTGAGGAACCTCCACACTGTTTTCCAGAGTGGCTGCACCAGTTTGCATTCTGACCAACAGTGCAAGAGGGTTCCCATTTCTCCACATCCTCTCCAGCATCTATAGTCTCCTGATTTGTTCATTTTGGCCACTCTGACTGGTGTGAGGTGGTATCTGAGTGTGGTTTTGGTTTGTATTTCCCTGATGAGGAGTGATGTTGAGCATCTTTTCATGTGCTTGTTGGCCATCTGGATGTCTTCTTTAGAGAAGTGTCTATTCATGTTTTCTGCCCATTTCTTCACTGGGTTATTTGTTTTTCGGGTGTGGAGTTTGGTGAGCTCTTTATAGATTTTGGATACTAGCCCTTTGTCCGGTATGTCATTTGCAAATATCTTTTCCCATTCCATTGGTTGCCATTTAGTTTTGTTGACTGTTTCCTTTGCTGTGCAGAAACTTTTTATCTTCATGAGGTCCCAATAGTTCATTTTTGCTACCTGTGTGACTTTGGACAAGTTATTTCACCTCTCTGAGCCTCAATTTCCTTTTCTAGAGAATGGGGCTTGTAATAGGTACCTCCTAGGGCTGCTGTGAATCGATGATCAAATGAAGGCAGCATGACTGTCCTACTGCTTTTTGTATGGTAAGTGCTCTAATATTATCGTCATTATTTTTTTTTTAATTTTTTTTTTCTCAACGTTTTTATTTATTTTTGGGACAGAGAGAGACAAAGCATGAACGGGGGAGGGGCAGAGAGAGAGGGAGACACAGAATCAGAAACAGGCTCCAGGCTCCGAACCATCAGCCAAGAGCCTGACGTGGGGCTCGAACTCATGGACCGCGAGATTGTGACCTGGCTGAAGTCGGACGCTTAACCGACTGCGCCACCCAGGCGCCCCTATTATCGTCATTATTAATTAGTATTCCTACTGCAGCCTTTTGGGTTTTTTGTTTGACAGAACTTGGCCTTGAGGGTCATGTGCATTGTCTGTGGTGGTGTTGGCAGCTGTGTTTGTGGGTAACAGAAGGAGGAATCATGCAGCCATGGAGCTTTTTTTTTTCTTTTTTCTTTTTTTTTCTTTTTGGCCTGAAAGAATGAGATAGTGGAATATTAATACCGCTATCTGGGGGCTTGACGCTGGGGCCTGGCGGGGGCTTGTTTTTACAGCCTGAAATAGTCTGGTATTTGCCTTTCCAGCCGGCAGGCTGCCAGGCCCAGGAGTGTGTAACCACCCAGCCTAACAAAGCAAAACTATTTTTACCTTGGGGGGGCCCAAGAATGCAGCCCCACCCCGCCCGGCGGCCTGAGTCAGTCGCCAGCAAAGGCTGGTCTCCTGTAGGCGGCAAAGGGAAGCAAACAGCTGGGTCCCTGGGGGACCAGTGTCCCTGGCAGGCAGGCCAGGTGTCCCAGAGAGTCCTGGAGTGCCCCGCCCCCCGCCTTCTTCTCTCAGCTGGGAACTAGGAGACCAGAATTCTCAGAGAGTTTCTGAAGTCATCGCACAAGAAGCAATAGGGTTTAGTTTAATCCTCTACTACGATCTGCATAAAAGCAGTACTGCTAACAGTAATGACCCACTGTCTGAGATTCTACTGGATGTCGGGCACTGTGCTGCCTACTTTACATGCACCATCTCCTAACGTCGTACCTCTGTGAGGAATGGCCCCATTTTTCAGATGTGGAAACTGAGGCTCAGGGAGGTTAAGTGACTTGCTCAGGGTTAACCAGCTGGGAAGTGGTTTGGCCTCAGACTTATTGGCTGCACCGTGGATGCCCCTGTGACCCGGCTCGTTGCCTGTCCAGGCAGGAGAACAAGAACAGGGAGGAGTCAGGGGGCCTGCCTTAGTCCTGATGTTACCCTTGACCTGGACAGTGAATCTGTGGCTTCTTCATGCCTTGGAGTTCCTATGGGGGTAATCATGCCTGTGCTCCTGGCCATGAAAACAAGGAGGATGGAAACAAGGCCTATGAAAACAAGGAGGATGGAAAGAGACTTTGGAGAGCCACAACAGCATATTAATGCCAGCCCATGATGCCCACACACTCGAGGTTGAGTTGTCACCACACCAATTCTCCCCTGAGTAAGGGGGAGGTGAAGGGTCAGAATTCTGCAGAGCTGAATCCTCCGCAGGTTACCTTAGAGGAAGCTTATGTTCCCTGCTTCTCTCCCTGCCCCTGTCCCCACCTCTCTCTGTCTAATTCTCCTCTCTCTCTTCCTTCCTCCTGTACTCACCTCTTGGTAGGATATAACAGAAAGAGCCTGGTCGATGTAGCAGAAAGAGCCTGGTCTTTGGAGTCCACCTTTGTTCCCTCCTCTTCTCCATCTGTCTAACTCTCCCTGTCCTCCAGTGTCCAGCTCCAGCCCCACCTACTCCAGGAAGCCTTCCCTGACTTCCTTTGCTGCCCAGAGCAGTGTGAGGGTACTTTTCATCTGACCTCCTGTCTCACCTCCTCTATCTGTAAATATGGGGTCTCTCGGGCAAATTGGATTGTCAATGTTAGAGACATTTCAAGGGTCCAAGCCAAGCCTTCCCAACTGGATCAAAAACTTCTTGAGGGTAGGGGCTGAATCTTGTGCTTGTCTACATCACTTTCTATCCCTCCCCTGCCCTCAGATCTTCAGTGACATCCTCCTGCACACAGGATCCAGTATCCATCCGCCCACCCATTCAGCAAATACTCAAGTGCAATGTTAGGGGTGTGGCGACACAGTGGCCAGGACCCAGAAGTCTGGCTAAGGAGGGAAGCAGTCACAGCTACCACAGGATGGTAAATCCTATGAAGGAGGAGGCAGGAAGGTTTGGAGCACCAGAGAAATCCATAGTCAGGTGATGGCTCTGCCACTTCCCAGCTGGGGGAGCTTGGGTCAAGTCTGATCCCTCCCTGTGCCTCAGTTTCCCTATCTACAAAGTGGAGATAGTCATAATTCACAGTCACAAGGTTGTAGTGAGGACTAGATGAGACGGTGTGTATCAGGCACCCGGCCCTTTCCCCCTTTCTATCACACTTCTACTCGGGCGGGGGCGACTTTGTGGAAAGGCTGTTTCTGCACCTCTGGGTACCTGTTGCTGGTTGTGGGGAGCTTGGAGCCTGGGAGTTGAAATGATCAGGTTGTGTACCGGTTTGGTCCTAAATATGCTCTGAATCACCCTTCCAATCAGTCGACCCTTTTCGTTTCTCTCCTGCCTCTGGTCTGTACCGTACGTTTTGGTAAGGGGGCAGTTTCTAGCAGTCTGCCTTCCCTGGTCCAGCCTCCAGCCTCACCCCGCGAGCGGACAAACCACAGCCCAGAGAGGGGCACAGAGCCAGCCAGGTCACATTTAACGTTTGGATCCAAACTCTGGTTCAACTGATTGCTTTTGTTCTCCTGATGGCAAGATTGCATGGGGCCTGACTGCTCGTATCCCCTGACCGCCCCCCCACCCTCCCCCCCAGATTTCCAAAGGACCCCCACCCCTCCCCTGGCCTGCACACACTATTCCAAGAGGTCTCATTTCCCATGTGTTGTCGGAATACAAATACTAGAACTTGTCCTGGGCCAGACCTTTTGTTCCCTTTCCTGCAGACTTGTTGATGGGAAAATTAGCTGTTTAGTAGGAGACAAAAAAAGAGGGAGGGTGTGTTGCCAGATTTGGGGTTTCTCGGTCCTGAGCCTAAATACGAAGCTTTTTGAGTTGTGTGTTCTGCTTGCACTCTGTCTTTCTTGTAAAATCTTATTTCCTTGACCATTGTTGAAGTGGGACACACATTATGATTAAAAACAAAAATAAAACCTTGTTTTCATAGCAGCAAAGGCTTATATTTAGTTAGAAAAATATCCTTTTGAAATTCAATTTCCCCTGCTCCCCGGTGGTGCAAGGGGAAGGAAAAAAGTGGAGAAATCCGAAACATTTCCCCAGTGTCCTGAACTTGAAAAAGAGCAGAGTGGGCTTTCCGAATCGAGGTCTGTGTCTGTTTCCCTCCCCTGGCCCCAACATGCGCCCGAGATCCGGGTCTTCAGCTTCAGAAACCATCAAGTGTTACCTCGGAAAAACACTGTGTGGTTCTGAGGCTGTATGAGTAGGCTGCCTGATTTGCTGTGAACAAAAAAATGGGCAGTGTTTTCTCTCCATGCAGTCAGCTTGAAATGTCAGTCAGGAAACCTGCCTGAGGCGTGTTGGGGATTCTAAGGAGTTTGCGTGTATAACTAACTCCAAGGGAATATTTTCAATGTAGAGACAGGTAGTGTGGACTGATGGGGCAGGTGGGGCAAGTCAGGGGAGCGTGTCCCTGGCACTACCTCTGCTACCCACTCACTGTGACCTTGAGGTGGACACTCAGTGTGACCTTGAAGAGAGCATTCACTTAGTGTGACCTTGGGAAGACCATTCATTGTGACCGTCAGAGACCGTTCACTGTTAACTTGGGGAGACCATTCAGTGTAACATTGGAGGGACCACTCACTGTGACTTTGGGGAGACCATTCATTCATGTCACCCACTGTGAACCTGGGGAAGTCCTGGACTGAAACACTGAGGTGTTCACATTTTCCCCTGAGCCCGGCATCTGTCCGTAAAATAAGGCAGTTACAGCACTTCTGTTTTTCCTAATCTACCCTGTGGAAACATGCACACATGTGCAGGCATGTGTCAAGGACTTTTTTTTTTTTTTTTTTTTTTTTTTTTGTAAATCACGATGCTTTTTGTAATTGCAAAAAATAGGAAACAATTTGGGAGTCCATCAAGAGAAGCGTGGTTGTTGGGGCGCCTGGGTGGCTCAGTTGGTTAAGCGTCTGACTTCAGCTCAGGTCATGATCTCGTGGTCTGTGAGTTTGAGCCCCGCGTCGGGCTCTGGGCTGATGGCTCAGAGCCTGGAGCCTGCTGCCGATTCTGTGTCTCCCTCTCTCTCTGCCCCTCCCCCGTTCATGCTCTGTCTCTCTCTCTGTCTCAAAAATAAATAAACGTTAAAAAAAAAAGAATTAAAAAAAAAAAAAAGAGAAGTGTGGTTGAATACATCACAGCACATTCCTACCATGGAAAGCTGTGACATATTGGAAATGGATTGGGCTGGGATGCCATGGGCAATTCCCACAAACGTAATGTTGAATGAAAGAAGCCAGGCACAAGAGAGGCTTGCCGTGCTCTACGCTATAGCTGCCCCCCTGTCGTGCCCTCCCCCCCCCCCCCCCCCCCCCCCCCCCGCCTCAAATCCAGCCACTAAAGCCTTAACCGGGGCTTGGTATAATGCCATGGTAGTTGGGGGTCGTGCCTTGAGGAGGTGATTAGCATTAGATGAGGTCATAAGGGTGGGGCCCCCATCATGGGATTAGTGCCCTTATAAGACCAGAGAGCACCCTTGCACTTGCTCTCCGTGCCCCCGCCCCTCACCATGTGAAGACACAGTGAGTAGCTGGCTGTCTGCAAGCCGAGGAAAGCACTCTCCCAGAGCCCACCATGCTGGCGCCCTGATCTCAGACTTTCAGCCTCCAGAAGGGTGAGCAAATATACTTCTCTTGTTTAAGCCACCTGTCTATTGTCATGGCAACGCAGCTGGCTAATGTAAGTACCTAGTATAAGAAGTTCAACAACTTCCAAGTATATCAAGCTTAACAACACACAAAACCAAGCTGTGGCCAAGTTAGGGGAGCGGTTACCCTTGGGGCAGGGGCAGGGCCAGGGGCGGGGGGTGAGTACTGGAGAGAGGCTTTGGGATCTGGTCGTGTTCTGTCCTTGATCTTACTGTTGATCACACAAGTGCCTTTACCTTGTGAAAATTTATCATTCATGCTTGATATTTGTGCATTTTTATGATATGTGTTATATTTTGGTAAAATTTACAAGAGAAAAGAACTCATCCAAAAAAAAAAAAAAGAACGATTATCAATAAAAAGAAAGGCTCATGACTCATATTTCAGTCATTCTCTGTGATTGGTATCTACCCCAGTGCCTGGACTCATAAGTGTACAGTAAAAGAAAAATTTGTTACAAAATTTACAAAAATGAACAGAGTAAAAACAGAAAGCTATGTGATACATTTTGTGTTTACTAAAAGGTATGAAGTAATATTTATAATATAATCTCATTTATGGTTTAAAAAATTCTAAGTGTATGTACAGAGATGTGCAGATCTAGATATAAATTTTTACATGGACATTTTAGGTGGGGAGTCACTAATTTTTAACTTTTAATCTTTTGTGGGTTTGATTTTTTTCACAGCATTAAGGTATTTCTTTTGTAGATATAAAAAAGAATAGTGACGAGAAATAAAAGGGGAAAGGAAGTGAACAGTTTGGAGCAGATGATGTCTGAGGTCCCCCCTTCACGCTTTGGGGTCTATGATTAATGTACACCTTTGCACCCAGCAATATTGATGGTTTCCGTTGTGTGGCACTGAATCTCCATTTATGTGTGTGTGCATGTGTATGTGTGTGTGTGTGTGTGTGTGTGTGTAATCTAGATCCAAGGCATTCAGCCTTGTCCATTCATGTAGCTGTTGTTCTGCGTTTTTGCTGTACATTCTTTCTGTAAGTCAAGTTTAACATCTGGAAGCAAGGTGTAATGGATGTGCCATAGGATGGCCATTCAGGGAGCAATTCCCAGCCCGCGCCCCTCCCACCTCAGGAGATGCCAGTCACAAGCTCATATCCATCAATATGCTCATATCCATATCCACCCTGTGGAGAGTGGTGTGGAAATATGGGGGAGAGAACAATTGGTTCTGCCCAGGGAAATCAGGGAGGGCCTCCCGCAGGAGAGGGCATCTGGAAGTGGTCCTTGGAGGATAAGTAGGAGTTTGACAGCAGATAATTGAGGAGGAGGATGTTCCAAGTGGAGGGTACGGCACACGCAAAGGCTTGGGGTCATGATGGCTTGGATGTTGGGGTCAGGTAGGAGGGTAGTGTGACCAAGAACTCATGACACGGGTCAGTAGAATGTGTGAGGGTTAAGGCTGGGAAAGCTGTTTGGAGCCACACCGAAGATTTGGACTTCATGGTGATGATAATAGGGAGCCATAGATGGTCTGAAGCAGAAGATTTATGCACATTGAACTGAGGCAGGAGGGAGCTTTTGATCCTTCTGTTCTTTTCTCTCTCTTACCCTCCCTTCTAGAGAGGGAGCCTCTGACCAGTAGGAATAAAGACAGTCTTGGTAGACATTATAAGTTGGCAGGATTATGTTGGGAGAGGCAGTTGACACAAAGGTTTGCCGCCTTGTGGATGTTTTATGTGGAGGAATGGAGGGCCGGTGAAGCCATGCACATTCTGAGTCCAGAAGCTACGCCTGTGACTCAGGGAGACCTTGAGACCCTGGGGTGAGTGTGAACAGGTGGAGCAGAGGCAGGAGAGCAGAGAGAAGGGGCCCACGTGGGCTCCGTATGGTGAAGACTCACCGGGAGAAAAGAGTGTCCCCTTGTAGCATCCTGTGGACCCTGAGTGTGCTCATGCTTGGCTGGTCATCGATTCCCCCCACTGTGACCTGGCCGTGGCTGGTCCCCACAGAGCACGTGCTCCTGAGTTAGAGCTCCTCCCCCTGGGCACTGACGCTGCGCAGCAGGTGAGAGGAGGCGGGGCACAGCATGGGGGCTGGTGGGGGAGGGACAGAACCGGGAAGTTCCTGCAAAGGTTCTGGAGGAGAGATTGGCAGGAGGCATCCACGGTGAGGAGAGGCAGGAATTGAGGATAACTAGAGGGTTCCAGTTTGTGGCTGGCGGCGGTTGTGCGGTGGGCCAAACAGAGGCCAAGGAAGGGAGGGGCTGGCCGGGGAGGAAGGTAATTAATCAGAGTCATGGCAGCACATCTAGCTTAGGGCTGTGTCTCCAACTGACAAAAGACAGGAGGCCCAACATCAGGGCAGAGAGGAGAAATCATTTCCGCTATTTTTGCCTTCACTGGGAGCCCCCTTAATGGGGCTATGTCTGTTATCACTTGTGGCTCCAGTACCCATCAAGGTCTCTACAGGGAGTTAAATCTTGTTGATGATGATGATGAGTGAAAAAATGCCCAGTTCCTAGTCCCAACCAGCTCCTAGCTCCCTGTGTGGCCTTCAGAAGTCACTTCACATCTGGGGACCTCAGTGCAAAGCATGAAGCACATCTTTCCTAGAAGAAATCCTAGACTATGACTTGCCGTTCACTGCCATGTGACCGTGGGCAAATCCCTTCCCTTAGCGTGGCCTCAGTTTCCCCATGTGTTCAGTGAGGAGGTAGGGCAAGGGGATTTCAGAGGTGCCAGCACAAGTTCATGACCCATGATGATCACCCTCTCCTGGCTGCTTCCCTTCCTTGCTGGGTGGTGGAGGGAGGCACAGGCTGGACCCTGAAGCACTGATGACAGAAGCATCCCTCTGTGTCCTAGTGCTGGGGATTAGTGCTGTCCCCAGACCTGGGAAGGCTGGTGGTGCCTCACAAAGCAAACTGAATTTGTGGTTGAAAATTTAAGTGACCAAGAGGACTGGCCTTTTCAAATTCCAAATTGGGTTTGGAGACCAACAGATTGGATTAGTAGGAAGGGACGGAGAAATGGACAGATAGCTCCACATGTGTGGACTAGCTGGCGGGCAGCCTTGCTCAGAATGAGATGAGCATTTCTGACTTTTGCTGAAAACAGACCACTCTGTTCTCCTTGCCTGCCAGGAACCAGGAATGAAAACCTCCCCCAGTTTTTAGCCCAGATAGGACAACAGCCAGGCCACAGAAACTGGTCCTCGGCTGTATCTGAAGCAGTCTGGCTGGTCATCACCTTGGTCCTGCTCAAGAGCCCTGTGAGTTACGTCTTTTAGAGTCATGCCACAGACTGGATCTTGAGCTGTCATCAGCCAGTTTTCCGGCCCCATGGGGACAGAGCTTTCCTTATTTCCAGCTTCTGGAAGCCTTAGTTCAGCATTTGAGCCTCAGGGTCAGGTGAATTCTCTCCTGCCGTCCCTTAATGAGGCGCTCAGAGACTGGGCTCTTCTGTTGTTGAAAATGTGAAAGTCTAAAAACAGAAATTGATATTTAAAAAAAAATTTTTTTAGTTTATTTTTGAGAGAAAGAGAGAGAACAGGGGAGGGGCAGAGAGAAAGAGGGAGAGAGAGAATCTCAAGCAGGCTCTGCTGTGTCAGCACAGAGCCCCACATGGGGCCTGAACTCATGAACCGTGAGATCATGACCTGAGCAGAAATCAAGAGTCAGATGCTCAACTGACTGAGACACCAGGTTGCCTCTGATATTTAAAAATTATTCATAGCTCGCTCTCTCACTCTCTCTCTCTCTCTCTCTCCCTTTCTCCCTCCCCAGATGATGGAACAAACTCATCTTTGGAGAAATCTGCTCAGAAGTCCAGAAAT
This sequence comes from Puma concolor, assembly GCF_028749965.1. Taxonomy (NCBI): domain Eukaryota; kingdom Metazoa; phylum Chordata; class Mammalia; order Carnivora; family Felidae; genus Puma; species Puma concolor. Next base: position 120,712,201 of record NC_141668.1, read on the forward strand.
AGGATGATAAAGTCCCTTCATGATAATGGAGACTGTGATTTCCCCAGCTGGGTTCTGGGAAGTCAGTCTGCCTGGTTCTAGAGACCTACAGACAGGGCCTCGCTAATGTCCATGAGGGGAGGGGTGAGGAGCCGAGGCCTAGAGGAGGTGAAGGAAGGGGAGAGCATCAGACCAGGGTGGCACAAGTTTGTACCCAGCATATTAGTGCAATGGTGAGCATTACTTGGCCACTTCCAGAAAGACCTGGGCGGGATGCTTGTTGAAGTGTGACTTTCCTGTTGTCAAGGTGACAGAGGTTCAGACGATTATCACTCAGCCAGAAAAGGGCAGGGTGGAAGGGTGACCTTCTAGAAGGCTGAAGAATTGCAGGAATCGCTCCTCCATTGTTTTCCTAGTCAGCGAAGAACACCAGGTAGCCAGACTTCCAGGGACCAAGCTGTTTTCTGATGGGAAGACCACGTCACGGTGGTCACCTTCCCCCCAGCTTCTTACAGTGACACATCACAATGCGCACAAGTGTTCGTAGTTTCTACCTTAGGGCCTTAGTGCCAACAGATCTTGCTCGAATCCTGGGTTTGCTGCATGTGAGCTGTGTGACCTTAGTTAAGTCTCTCACCTTCTCTGAGTCCCTTTTTTTTTTTTATCTATAAAGAGAATATTATCTACCTTATGGGTTGTTGTGAGGGTTTAGGTGGGAAAGCACCCATGAAAGCATACCCCTTCATCGCTGGCATTTGGGAGGCATCAGAAGACCTCAGTGTCACTGTCTCTGCAGTCAGGTGCCTGTGACTTGAACCCAAAAGGATGTGCCAGCTTCCCTGGCTCTCAGGGAGAGGGGGGTGCTTGGGTGCAGCGTTCCAGGAACCTCCCGCTTGGGCAGACTTCTTATTTGTGTCAAGACCATTCTCTTCCACTCCATCCTTGGTTCCGGCCGTGGGCACTGCTGGTCTCCATCCAGCCAGCCTGCAGATAAGCCAGGAACAATGTTATCGCAGCTGCCAGGCCCTTTGGGCAGAATTCCTTTGTTGGGCAGTCTTGGCTCCTGCGGGGGGTTCTGGGTGGATCTGGGTTTAGACAAAGTGCTGAGAGGGTCTGGGGCAGGGCCTGGCTCCTAGTAGATGCTCAGTGAGTGTTCACTGGATGACTAAGTGATGGAGAGCCCTATCAGATGGGGGGCGAGACCTTCATCTGGAAAGGGCAAGACTGGTTTTGGAACCAGTGCTTGCGTGTCACCGCGTGGCAGGGGGGCAAGGCAGGACGGGAGTTAGGAGGCCCCAGGCTGCCTCCTGACTTTGTGGTTCTGGACAGCGCATTTCATCTCTTCAAGCCTTTTGAAAACATAAATAAGATGTTTTCTTATTATGTTAACATAAATCTGCTTCTGGGCATATACCCAAAAGGTCTGAAGGCAGGGTCTTGAAGAGATATTTGCACACCATCCCTGTTCACAGCAGTGTGATTCACAGTAGCCCAGGGGTAGAAGCAACCCGGATGTCTGTCAGTGGGTGAACGGATAAAGAAAACGTGGTCTGTACATACAAAGGAACATTATTCAGCCTTAAAAAGGCAGAAAACTCTACTATGTGCTACCGTGTAGATGAACCTTGGTGAAATGAGTCAGGCACAAGAGGACAAATACTTTATGATTCCGCCCTATATCTGACGTACTGGGGTCCTCAAATTCCTAGAGACAGAAAGTAGAACGGTGGTCGCCAGGGGTTGGCGCAGAGGGGAATGAGGAGTTGGTGTTCAAAGGGGACAGAATTTCAGCTGAACATGAAGGAAAAGTTCTCAATATGGCTGGTGGTGATGGTTGTAGAGTGTGAATATACTTCATGGCACTGAACCATACACTTAAAAATGGTAAATGGGGTAGATTCCCTGTTACGAGAAGTTTTCCACAACAACCTTTTTAAAGTGCTTTACAACCATCACCACCATTGTGACAATACCTTGTCTTGACTGGAGTTGAGCCTTTGCGCTTGCCTACCTGTAAAAAATGGCCGAATCCTGAATAATTTAAAACTCTGGGTGAACTCCTGATGCCATCAACTCGTCAGCAGATGGTTACGCATCTGTATTTGAGTGTCCTAGGGTTAGTCAGCCTGGGGCTGCCACCAACTGAGGCAACAGCTGTAACTCTAAAATGCTTTCCCAATTCTCATCGTGGTTATTGCTCTCACCCCCATAGGACTGGTGCCCTTGAAGGAGGAAAATGAAAACCCATGGGTTGATAAGAGAATGACCCCTCTACAGTACCTAGCTCACTCTTATGTCTTCATCTTGAGCCCAAGAAAGTGCCCCATCCCCCCCATGAAAAGAAAAATCTAAGACAGATGGTGAGGTAATCACATTAAACATCTAGTGGTTGTATCTTAAAATGACTCTTGTATGAAAGAAGTTGGAATGCTGGATTTACCCTGAGTGGGTTCCTTATGTCGGTGTTTTTAAAAATGTAGGCAACCTGAATTGGACTTACTTGGGGCTCTGGTAAAAAGAGACACACAATCCAGGGTTCTACCTCACACATACTTGATGCGGATTTTTGGGGGTGGAGCCTGGGAATTTATATTATTTACAGACCACTTCCTACCGACTAAACTAAGAAACAAGAGCCCAGGCCCAGCCCAAGTGAGTTTATTAGGAAGCCTGGGAGACACAGCAGAGACCCCATTTTGGTGGGAGAACAACAGTGGTGGCCAGCAGGGGCCTGAGGTTTAGTAGTAGGGAATTGGCAAGCAGGGGGCTTGGCTAACCGATAGTTTCTGATAATTTCTTTAGTCTCAGAAGACGCAGCTTCTGCTCCCTTTTTGTTAGAATCTACAGATGGTAGTTTCTTTCTCTCTCTCTCTCTCTCTTTTTTTTTTTAAATTTTGAGAGAGAGAAAAAAAAAACAGAGTGTGACTGGGGGAGGGGCAGAGAGAGAGAGGGAGACACAGAATCCAAAGCAGGCTCCAGGCTCCAAGCTGTCAGCAGCACAGAATCCGATGCAGGGCTTGAACTCACAAACCGGGAGACCATGACCTCAACTGAAGTCGGACCCTTAACCAAGTGAGCCACCCAGGCCCCCAGAGATGGTAGTTTCAATAGACGTATTGTATGCTGGAAAGGCAAATCTGTATTCAGAGTATCTGTTTCAGAAGAACAAAGTGCTACTCTTCCATGATGGAAGTGGTTAAATGTAATCAACTGGCCACCAGCCAGCTGGCTAATCACCTCAGAGAGTGGTGCCATATTGGGACCAGTGTTGCTCTTTGCTGCTGGCAGACTGAGCATTTAGCTGTAGCCAGGCCAGCACTGCTGAGTGGAAGCCCACGCACAACCTCCAACCCTGTCACTCTGACCCTCCAGGCAATGACAGCAGTGGCTGGTGCCCACAATTGGGTCATGTCATCAACTTGATTACTGAAGTCCCCCTCTGCTGAAGTTGGTGAGCAGCAACATGGGACATGGGATATAAATCTCTTCATATTCCTTATGCATTCAGAGAAATCTATCAGTATACCTCTTCCTCAAACCTCCTGTCACCAATTTTCCGGTGATGTTCCTCCCAGAGTTCCTGACCATCCCGTTAAACCCTTTTCCATAGCCCCTTGGTGTAGACCCTTCCCTTGTGGCCCTTTCTTCTTGCAGGCAAAATGCACAGCCAGGTGCATTGTTAACAGTTCTTCCCTGTCACCTGTCCACAGAATTTCCCATCACCTGTCCTCCAGGGATGCTCCAAAAAGGGTCATTTGGTCTTTGAACACAGTTACACCAGCTCTGAAGCCATTTCTGTTAACGTTGTATTACTGCCCACTTTGTGTAACTGTCATGCTTCTGCTTGAATCTTCAGAGAGGCTCAATCAAACAGAAGGAAGCTTTACAGTTTACTCACTAGACAGATACTCCTTTTGGTAAGTTGCAGATGGTCCCCCATTGTGGACCAGCTCTCAGCACGCCTGCTCATCAGTGAGTATCCTGAGAGTCAATTCTGCCACCTTCTCCCCCATGACAGCTGTTTAAACACTCAAAGGTATTTGTTAAACCCTTCTATTTCTCTTGCCATCATATTCAACTGCAGTCATACAAGGTGACTTCTTGACTTCCTTCTAAACCCTCTACCGCCCTGACATGTTTCCCTGAGCCACAACATACCCTCCAGACCCAGAGACCATCCAGTAAGGTTACATAGACTTTGTTTCCAAGAATAAACAAGGTTCACAGTCAGAAATGAATGGGTGGAGTCAACTCTTGGACAGCCCTGTTCGTCCAGCGAATGTTTCATGAGTACTTACCATGAGTAGAAGGGACAGTGATGGATCATACCCATGGACCGCTGAGGACTGGTTCAGGAAGAAGAGCTCTAAGGAACCCACTTCCTGACATCAATGGCAGTGCTACAGAATTACTGTAAGAAGCCTGTCTTCATGCACACAGTTCATGCCTGTCTTCTCCTACCCAAAGCCCCTTTGATACAAGCAGGAGGTGGGAACCAGTATTAGCTTTATGCTGGCCTGGGTCCTAGAATTAGTGAAGCCTGTTCCCGCTGACACCACGAATACTAGGTGGCAATGGGTATATTATTTGCCGTCAGTCACTCTAGCACATGGTTACAGACAGCTTTCCTGCCTTGATGGTTAAGCAAGATTAGAAAGGTCTAGTAGTTGCTTTATTCATCTTCCATGTATTTTAAGAGATCTTTATTAACATGTGCAGCAAGGGACTATCACCCTCTTTGGTCTGCACTCTCATTCTTAAGATACAGCTCATGGTTATCTGCATTTCTGCAGGCTCCAGATTTCTGGTGTCTTTAATACTCAACTCTATTTAACATTCTGTTCCTTCTGTTTGCCATTTAAATAATTTCCTATAGTTTCTTTCAAATGCTGCAGAGGGATTTAGGCAAGCATATTTTGCTGCTTATAAAGTACTTGAGGTGTAATAGTGGTATATGATTTTAGTTAAGCCATGAGTAGTCTATCTATCTATCTATCTACTTATCCATCCATCCATCCATCCATCCATCCATGTATCCATCATCTATCTATTGTGTTTAGGCTCAAATACACACACACACACACACACACACACACACACACACATACAGACACAGACACAGACATAGATACACATACACAATATGTTTAGAGTAAAATATATGCACGCCCAGGCACACACATTCATGGTAATCCTGTTACTATGGAGTCAGTTCTACAGGCACTTAAAAACTGCTTACTGTATAAAGGTATTAAAAGACTATATCCAGTAGGACACATACAGTGTCCATAAAAAAAAAAGACTATATTTATTTTTCAGGATCTGGGTCTTTCTCATGCACATGCAGTAATGAAACTTACATAACTCTCAAATTTAAGAAATTCAGTGCCCCTGCCAACCATAAAAACCTATTTGAGTCATCTGCCTGTGTTTAAGAAGCATTAGCCAAGTTGTTGCTACTGCTTCTTTACTTTTATTACTGCCACTAGCATTCTGTTGGGGGTAGGCAGTGCGTGATGAGGGTGAAAGAGGCACAGAGAGAGACCAAAGGTATTTTGTGGGGTCCCTTTAAGCCATCAGTGTGTACATTGTGGCCATCCAAGACAGGCCGCTGACAAGTTGGTGACAATGCATCCCTTGGTGAATGCAGTAGTCAGTCTTCACTGAGGAGAATCATGGTACAACCCCACAGCCGTTGCTGGCCTGGGCAAGCGGGGTATGGGGTGCTTGCTTTGCCCTACGGAGCAAGGCTTCCCTGGCCAGAGGTGTGGGGGGTCATTGCCAAGGATGTGGGGCAGGTGGCTCCAGCTTACAGCTGTCTGCTTCCACCTCCAGGAGACCCAGTCTAGGTGTTCATTGTTTAGACTCATCCAGAAGAGAGGAGTGATCCTCTAAGCATTGGGTTGAAGCGGTTTCAAACTCCAGTGCAAAAGGCTCTGGAAGAGACTTTGAAAAACCCACAGATACTTCACAGGGGGCTAGGCTGGTGTGGTGAGAGCTTTGGCCATGCAGCCTGGGTTGGAAGCTGGCTCTGTCTGCTACGTACTGCATGGCTCCACCTCATGATCCGAGCCTCACTGCTTCCCCAGTGAGAGGAGGAGGTCAGAGCTGGAGACTTCAGAGACCCCACCTGTATCTTCTCTCCCCCTAGGGGAGGTAACCTCTGTGTGCTCTTACATTTCTCTGTATCCCTTCCCCTGTCACCCCACGACACTTAGAAGCCTGCCTCCAACACATGAGTAAGCTAGCAGAGTGGTCAAGAGCTCCGACTTGAGAGTCACACAGATGAGGGTTTGAATCCCAGCTCAGAAAAATGGGCACCAGTGGCTAGAGGCACTGCATAAGAGCCTGGCAAGTAGAAGTTCTTGTGAGTAGGAGCTGCAAGGACCCCTGCAGATTGGGTCCAGAGCAGCAGCTCTGAGGGACACTGTGCTTCCCCGAGATGTTTCCCTCTGTTGTATTCAAATCAGGTAACAATGGGCCCGGCATTCTGGGAGGGCCCGAGGGTGGTCCCTCAGATCCCAGCGGCCTGAGCCCACTGGGAGGGCAGACACCTCCTTGGCTGGACATCTGCACCATGGACAGGGATCTGAGTGAGGACGACAGTAAGTACAGCCGGGAGACCTGGGGCGCCAACTTCTGTGGCCAGCGCTGACCAAAACTTTCCCTCTGGCCTCCGTGCTGTGTCGGGTTCTGGGTCTGTGTTGCTGAGGGCATCCTTCCTTCCTTCCTTTTGCTTGTAAAGCTTATTTGCCTGTTGGCTGTTCTTCCATTATGTGCCTCTCTCTGGACAGTGGGGGAGGATGGTAACAACCAGGAGAACTCTTCTCCCTGATCGCGGTCCAAGTCTCATGTTCTTCAATCTTCCTTTCTCTGGCTGACAGGCCCCCCACCCCCGCCCCCAGCTACATGTAAGCCAGAATACCTCACTTGGGCTCCGTTCTGAGATGAAGTTAATTTTAAAGAAATGTCATGGATTGTCTTTACTTGTGATCTTCCTCTAGCAAAGAGCTGCTTATTCATTACTGCTGGAGGAACACAGTCCTCGTGACCCCAAGGCTGTCATTCCTGGGACAGAAACACAATGCAATCTAAGGACTATTTAAATAGATGAAGAAGGAAATGGCATTTTAGGAAGAAATGTGGTGTGTTTTAAAAATAAGAGGTTTTTGCTCCTGATCTGGAAGGAACAGTGTGGTAGAGTATCAGATTGGGGGTTGGGAAGGTAGGGTTCAGGTCCTGACTCTGCCGTGTGATCTCAGGCAAGTCATTTAGCCTCAGTTTCCCCATCTATAAAAGGAGATGGGTCAGGAGTTCTTAATTTGAGGAACATGAAGGTGAGGGCAAAATGTTGTATGAATGTACTTCTCTGGGGGTGGAAAAGTATTCTCACAATTCATTTGAATCCTCGAGAGGCCTGTGACACTAGTAAGTACGTTTTCACAGTTCCTGAACTTGCTGACTTTGAATGTCCTGCACAGGTCCAACACTGCTGTCTTTAATGTAGGCATCTCAAAGCTTTAAGTTTCAGAGCTGAGGCGAGATATGAAATAAACCCATGTGAAATCTTAGAATTTAAATTTTTGTTGGAATCCCTTTTCACATTGAAGTTGGAGACTGTACAGAGATGTTTTAGCATGTATTTGAGCAGGATCTGATCTCTGATATATTGGAAATCTTGTATCCATAGTCTTATAAGCTTCTACTAATATTAAAATGCAATTTTTCCTCTTTAAAACACTGCTCATTAGCAGTCTTGCAATTTATAATCAGAGTTTCTCTTAGTAGCAGTGGGCTTGGTCAGATCTGGATTCACATCCAAGCTCTGCCTCCTGATTGCTGGCTGATTTTGCTCAAGTCACTTAACCTCTCTGAGCTACATTTCCCACAATAAAAATGGAGATCATGTCATCTTGAAGAATTGTAGAAGATTAATTGGATGAAAAGTGCCTACAACATTGCTCAGAATAGAGTAGGTATGGAATAAATGTTGACTCTAGAAAAATTATCAGATTATGTGTCCCAGGGCGTTAAAATTAAACTTGCTATTAATGAAAAATATTATCATCTGTAGTATTTCTGTTCTGGCATCATGACTTTTGGCAAGCCAGGTGAGAGTAGGGTAAACTCTTCAGTTCCCTTAAAATTCTAAACACTCTGATTCTGTCGTAGGGTCCAAACCTCCATGCTGGTTTCCAATATAATTGAAACTTTAGGTCTACTGCAAGGTATGGGATTATCCAGAAAAGTTTTTATTTTTTAATTTTGAAATGTTTATTTATTTTTGAGAGAGAGAGAGCGAGAGAGAGAGAGCAAGTGCTCAAGTAGGGTAGGGGCAGAGAGAGAGGGAGACACAATCAGAAGCAGGCTCCAGGCTCTGAGCCATCAGCACAGAGCCAGATGCGGGGCTTAAACTCATGAACTGTGAGATCATCACCTGAGCCAAAGTCAGATGCTTAATCAGCTGAGCCACGCAGGTGCCCCCAGAAAAGTTTTTAGAAGCAACACTGATGAAATCTGAAACTAGGTCAATATTTGCCCAGGTTTCAGAAAGGGAGACTGCTATGGGACTTATGTAATTTAAATGTCCCTTCTTAGGTAAGAGACGGCTGCCCATTTATCCCAATTGAGTTACCCTCCCCAGTCATGAAAATGTTGTCCCCTCAGTTTTTGAGTCTGTAATGTGGGCAGCCTCAGAGAGAGAATATCTTCTAACAGTGACACACTTTGGGACCAAAGTGGGCATGGATAGAGACGTTCTGGGATGTGGCACCCATGTGGCAGTCACCATGAAGACCTCTTAGCACTGCCACCGTCGGTTGCTGAGACACCTCTGACAGCATTCTTGGCTGGAGGCAGCACCTCCTACCACTGGTTGGGACACCTCCAGTGATGGGCTGGTCCCCCTTCCATAGCTGAGGCCATCATGAATTCTTTCGTACATTGAGTTGACATCTCTTTCCTTGTAACTTTTACTCTTTGGTCTGGATTCTACCCCCCAAGGCTACTTAGAACATGTCTCTTCCCTGTTTAAAATAAGAAGTCTTCAGAGTCTTTTCTTTTCTAGCCTGACCAGGTGCTGTTTTTCCAATGGTCCCAGATGTAATTGTGGTTTCAATCTCTCTTCTCTTAGAGGGAGACATCCCAGCCCAGGGATGAAGAAGAAAAATCCCTTCCCTTATTCTAAAAACCGTATCTCTTATAATAGAACTTATTTTATTACATACCGAGCTCCCTCCCAGATTTGGTGTGCAAGAGCCTCTTCAAGTAAGATAAGGTCCCCATAATTTGAGGAGGGGACTGCTGTGATTCTGTACAATAGGACCTAGGTGGCACCTCCTTTCTTCTGGGCACTGATAGCTGGGGAGTGCTCGGAGCAGTGATCTGAGGCCATCAGTGGCCCACTTCCCTTGGTACCCAGGCCAGCTCTGCTCCCCAAAGGCTTATTCCTTAGTGTTCCCCCCACCCCAGCTCTGAGTTGGAGACTAGAGACTGCGTTAAGCTCTCAGGATATCTTGGTGGGAAAGATGCTGGACTCCTGGCAGGGGCCCAGCTTCTAGGAGCTTTGGTGACTGACTGTGGGGCCTTAGCGTATGTCACCCATCCCTTAGGATGGAGGCACGGCCACCAGGATGCAGGTGCTCCCTGCCAAGTTGGCCCTGTCCTCACAGGGCCCATCTGGTCTTTCTTGTAGGCTGTCCTGTTTCTGGAAGGGGCTTGTGGTTCCCGCAACTCTTAATGGAAAGATAGGGTGTCCCCTTTGGGGAACAAGGAATAAAAATCTTTAATGAAATCATACTGCAGCTGAGAAAGGGTCCCAAGGACCCTCCCAAATCATTGGCAGAGCCTTCTCTTATCCATCTTCCCAAGTGCTCCTGTCAGCAACCAGATTCCCTGAACCCTCTTGTAGGGAAAGAAGACCAGGGCCATAAAAAATAAAGTGACTTCCCCCCCAGACCACACAGTAGGCTAGCTATTTGTTGCTGTGCTCATGGCTGGGGGAATAAAGATGATTCATTGATTTGCCTTCCAAGTGTTTAAAGCCTCGTGGAGGAGGCAGACCCCAGATGGACGTTCTGCAAATAACTCTTGGAAAACCTTTTGGCAGAAACAATGGTAGAGAGTGGAACAGAGTACTGAGGGGCATGGGGAGGGGGAACCACACCCGGGCAGGCTTTGCAGGAGGTCAGGTCTGGGCTGAGCCCAGCCAAAGGGGGTGAGGGGTGTGTGTGTCATGGGCAGGAACAGCCAGAACAAGAGCTGGGAGAAATGGCACGCTGCCTGTGCCAGGGGGGAATGCACACATCAGTGTCCCCAGGGGATGAGGCCGCACTTACAATCCCACCCCCACGTGGCCCTATCTTGGCATGATGACACTTCGACAAAGCAAGAGTTCCACATCCCAACTAATTGAAAATTTGTTGTAACATTTGCCGGGGTCTCTCCTGACGCACCAGAGGGCCCTGCAGAACACCAAGGAAAACTTCTCCCGGCCTTCTCCCTGGTTCTCTCGATGCTGGCCTCGCTCCCATGGTGGGCTCTGTGTTTGATCTCCCAAATGTGTTCTCAGTGGCTCCCACCTCAAAGCTGCCACACCCCTGACTCCTCTCTGGAGCCCCAAGCAGGCTCTTCTTTTCGCTTCCCCTTTCTGCTCTGTTCTTTATCCCCACCCTCTCCCCTTCCGCAGCAACTGTTTTCCTTCCTCTCACCCTGCTCTGGGCTGTGTGGGGAGGCTTTTCTCCTCAGGACTGAGGAGACTAGAATCTTTTCTTCCTGTCCTGTGGGTACTCTAGGGCCATTTAACACAGGACCTTCTCTGCTAAAGGCAGGAGCTTAGACATTAGCTGTGGGCAGTAGTGAGCCCCTGCGGTGTTTAAGAGATGGCATGGCCCAGTCAGGCCCTCCAGTCTTGCTACAAAGACTTTTATTTTTTATTTTTTTTATTAAATATTTTTTTAAGTTATTTATTTGAGAGAGAGACAAAGTTGTGTGTGTGTGTGTGTGTGTGTGTGTGTATGTGAGAGAGAGAGAGAGAGACAGAGAGACAGAGAGACAGAGAGACCCAAGCAGGTTCCACGCTGTCAGCACAGAGCCCTATTCGGGGCCCAAACCCACGAACCGTGAGATCATGACCTGAGCTGAAACCAAGAGTCGGATGCTTAACCGACTGAGCCACCCGGGCACCCCCACTATGAAGACTTTTAAATAATAGAGCCAAGTATTTGTTCTTCTTGGCAAAGCAGGATTTTTTTTTTCTTTCCTTTCTCTTGTGATCACCTGACTCTCCTGTTTTTATTATTTTCAATTGTGATAAAATACACATCACATGAAAGTTGCCATCCTAAGCATCTTTAATTGTGCTGTCCAGCGACATTAAATACAGTCCCATTCTTGTGGGAATATGATCACCACCATGCATCTCTCAAGTCCTTTCATCTCTAACCCCTTTAAACAACAGTCCCCCACATACCTCTCCTTTTTGCTGCCAGCCAACCCCATTCCATTTCATGTCTGTGTGGATTTGACCACCCGAGTCTCTCCTGTCCCATCTTAAGTGTACAGATCACAATGCAATTTTGTGCATCGACTGTATACAGGAAGGGGGGCGTTCCCTGTCTTAAAGGGTCTCCCGCCCCTGTTGGAGGCGGCAAGGGCCGAAACAAACTAAAGCAAGTTTGCAGTGGGGAGGCGTGTGAGTGGAGACATGGCATGATTTCAGTGCTTTTAAGATGATTAGTACTGGAATCTAAGGCAGAAGATGTGGACTCCTTTTTTCCTCTGGAATAAAGGGAATGGCATTTTACAAAGTGGAAGTTAAAGAGGTTGTCCACTAATTATACCTTACTCCACAAGAAAAATTCCTTTTGACACAAAAGAAAAATAACTGGCGGCTGGTGAGCACTACCTTAGAGATGCTTTGCAAAGCTTTCTCAGCAACCACTTGATGACATTTGCACAGAGCAATAGGGTGTTCAGCTAGGTGGAAAGGACATTGGCTTAGCATTAGGATCTAAGTTTTTGTTTTTAATTTTTTTAACATTTATTTATTTTTCAGAGATAGAGTGTGAGTGGGGGAGGGGCAGAGAGAAGGAGACACAGAATCAGAAGCAGGCTCCAGGCCCTGAGCTGTCAGCCACAGAGCCTGACACGGGGCTCAAACTCACAAACTGTGAGATCATGACCTGAGCTGAAGTCAGACACTTAACTGATTGAGCCACCCAGGTACCCCAATGGTTGTTTATTTTTGAGAGAGAGAAAGAGAATGAGCGGGGAAGGGTCAGAGAGAGAGGGAGACCCAGGATCCGAAGCAGGCTCCAGGCCCTGAGCTGTCAGCACAGAGCCTGACGCGGGGCTCGAACTCAAAAACTGTGAGATCATGACCTGAGCTGAGGTCGGAGGCTTAATTGAGCCACCCAGGCACCCCAGGATCTGAGTTTTAAGTACTCTTTATTTCTGGCTCTGCTATGAGTGTGTGAGCTTGTTGCCCCATAATCACATCTCTGAGTCTCACCTCGGTCTTCTATGAAGCAGGGAAAACAGTGGTTGTCATGAAATGCAAAAGAGATCATGCCCGCACCATCCCTTTGTGAGCCACGGGACACAGTGCATGTATTAGGGTGGGGTGGCCGCGCTGGAACTCGACCCTGACCCCATGGAAACAGTGACACGGCTGGGGACCCCCTTCAAAGTGCCCCACACTGGGCGTCACACAATGACCTGTGACGTCCACGTTCCTGTTGTGCCCATTGAGATCTGCACAGGAAATGACACATCTGCCTGTAGGTCAGCCGGAGTCCTTTATTTTTGTACATAACATAATGGTGAGATTAATTTAGCTCTGACGAATTACTACTGCCCTGAGAGGTCAGGGTGGCTCCTGGTTGATGGATGGAGCTGTGAGTTTCCCACCTCTCATTCTTCCCCTCTTCCTGCCTCTTTGTTTGGTTTCCAGCTGGACATAGCAGCCATATGGCATTTTTCTGTCTTCTAGCACTGGAGAGTATGGATGCCCCAGCAGACCCCAGACTTCCGGGTGGGCGGGGGGCCTTCCCCGGGGAGAGAGCTATGAAGGTCTTGCCTTTCTTTCTGTGCTCGACATTTTCACCTCTTGTCCCCTGGCTTAAAGGAGCACAAAGAACGAGGAAGACTCGCCCTCCTCAGGTCCAAGGCATTGACGAAGCATTTATTAAATGCCAGGCTCCGGGCCATGAGCTGTGTGCATGCTGTCTCATTAGATGGGCACTAATATCGTCTGCCCTGGTTCACAGCCGGGGTTGGGGGGGGGGGGGTTGATTTCTGCAAGGATGGGTGGCTGGCACAGAGTCACGTAGTGCATGACTCAGACATATCAGAGCCCAGGTGTCCAACCACCAATTCTGACTCCAGACACTCTTGGCTACAGTCCAACCCTGACATTCACCCTTAATTCTGATAACTGGGCTCACAGGAGCTGCAATGACATGCGTGGGCCCTGACGCCAGACAGGTTCAAATTCCAGCCTCCTTCTTTCTGACCCCCTCCAACGTACCCACACAGGTGAGTGTCAAGGGCAGCTCAAGGGCCAAGTCTGACCCGCTGCCTGTTTTTGTAAAGTTTTGTTGGAAAAAGCCATGCTTACTCAATTGTGCATTATCTATGGCTGCTTTCGCCCGAGTTGAGTAATTGAAACAGGCCGTATGGCCCACAAAATCTATAGTATTTACTCCTCGGCTATTTGCAGAAAATATTCGCAGATCCCTGGTGGCGAAAATAGCTTAAAATGCTAATAAAGTTAGTAGGCGCAAATACTGAGAACCAAGGTATGAATAATAGTTCCTGATGAATTATCATGTTGGGGATTTCAGGACACGTTGGCATACACCATTGTGCAGGCCTGGGATGGTGTCTCCTTGCGTCACACCCAAAACTGTCCAAGGTCTCTCACTGGTTCCTGCGCAGAATCATTTGCTTACAAAGTTTAGCTTTCTTGCTCAGAAAGACACTCTCCGTATCTGGAAACACTCTCCTCTCTCAGCTTCCTTTGTAAATTTCCTGCAAGGAGAAACCTTACAGATGCATATGCATTTCTTATTGTCAGAGGGCTGAGACGTACTCTGAGGGGAGTGGTAGAATGAGATGCTTCATTTGTCTTAATGACACCCCTCCTCCCTCCATTGTTCTCAGCCCACTTCCAAATAGCCTCCCCTGCTCCAATTTACAAGATCTGTTTCTTCTTCTGGACTCTGTTTTTATTAAACTTGAAAGGACAGGACATATTATTTTTATTTTTGTAGAGGGAAAGAGCTATTAGGCTTTCAAGAGCTGGAAAAAAAAAAAAAAAAAAAAGGAGGGATCTAGGGGGTAAAACAGATCAGCTGTTGACCTGAGTGTGTTCAGTGACTTCATGCAGAGCGAATTTCTTTCCACAGACACTTATCAACTTACCCTTTTAAAGTCAACTTCCCGTAATCAAATTGGCCATTGGAAAGACAGAGCTGAGTGGTTCTTGTCCCCCAGCATGAGAGCTTCAGGGAATAGGTTTGAGGGGTGGCCAGGTGTGCTGGAGCTGGAGCAAGGAGCGTTTATCCTGCTCTGATTTCACTGCTGTGTATCCTACGAATACTGGAGTAACCTCTCTGAGCCTCAGACTCCTCATGTGAAATGGAGTTAGAAGTCCTGCCTTCTGTATCTCCAGGTGAGAGAGTGGGTGTAGCAACAGGTATGGGGAGGTGCTTTCTGAGTTGTCTAGCATTTCTTGGAGTCAGTGCTTATATTATGCTTTCTTCCGTGCAGTCTCAGGACTATGTGTGTGTCTGCCATAGCCTGGCAGATCAAGCTGAGGTGTTTGGTTTTTTGTTTTGTTTTTTTTTTTTTTAGTTTACTTAAATTTAAATTGGGGCACCTGCGTGGCTCAGGTGGTTAAGTGTCAGACTCTTGATCTCAGCTCAGGTCATATCTCACGGTTTCTAAGACTGAGCCCCGCATCGGGCTCTGTGCCGACAGTGTGGAGCTTGCTTGGGATTCTCTCTGCCTCTTAGCCCCCACCTCAAAATAAATAACTAAATATTAACAAAATAAATTTAAATTTAAATTTTGAGAATTGAAATGCCATTAACATACAGTGTTATATTAGTTTCAGGTGTATAAGGTGAGGTTTTAAAAGCAGATATATAGTGAGTGATTCTTCCACAGGGGTTGCCTCATGGGAAGTGGGTGGGAAGGACGTGGGCTTTGGAGAGCAACGAGCCTTGGTTTGAATCCAGCTGCATCACTCACTGGCTGTGTGATCTGAGGCGAGCCACAGCCTTTCTAAGTCCATTTCCTCATTGGGAGAATGGATAATATTCTGTGTTGGTTTCGGTCATTCAAGAAGCAGATACTAAGATGGCAGATGTGTCCGAGGTCCCTGGGAAACGTATGTGGAAGGAAAAGAGGAGAGGAGGGAGCAGGTGTGGGCAGGGACCGTCTGCAGGCTAACTGCAGGTTGGACCCCTGTGAGAGGAGAGAAGGAGGGAAGGAAGGAGCCTCAGACCATGGTGTGGCTCTCGGAAAGTTTTGCCAGGTTTGTGGGGAATCCCAGAGCAAAGATTGCCTGATGTGGGAAAAAAAGGCAGAAGGAAATGGCAGGTAAAATTGAATTTCCTGATAATCTGCAGCCCATTGATGAGTACTTGAGGCAGGCAGAATATGGCATTTCTCTAGGAACTCTCTACTGTCTTGGTGTTGATGCTTTGCTAGCGGGGAAAACAACCTTGGCCTGGAGGTAGTTAGACCTCCCACACCCTGTGAGTCTTCTTTGGCATGTGAAAATTCTTTTTGAAATTCCCCTTTGACTTTACCTTTCCCAACTCCCAAGTATGTGATCAGTCTCTCCTCACCATCCCGGGGCAGCTCTTCCTGCCCATGGGTCCTGTCCCCATGCTTTAATAAAATCACCTTTTTGCACCGAAGACATCCCAAGAATTCTTTCTTGGCTGTCGGCTCTGGACCCCACCATGACTCCACTGCCCATTACAGGAAGCTGCACAAAAAACAAGTCTACACCCCAGCGCCTTAAAACAACAACGATGTTATTATAGTTCATGATTTTGTGGGTCAGGAATTTGGGCAAACTCAGCTGGCTGATTCATCTCCTCCTTGTATCATCCATTAGGGTCAGTTTGGGCTGCTGTGACAAAACACCATAGACTTCCTGGCTTAAACAACATGTATTTCTCTAGTTCTGGAGGCTGGGAATTCTAAGACCAAGGCACCCTTAGACCCGGTGTCTGGTGAGAGTCCACTTCTGGCTTGTAAACAGCCACCTTCTCACTGCATGCTCACTGGGGAGAGAAAGAAAGATCCTTGGCCTCTGGGCTCTGTCTTTTCCTGGCAGGGCACTAATCCCACCACATGACCTCATCTCAACCTAATCACTTCCCAAGGGCCCTACCTTGTAATACCATTCAGGGTTTCAACATATGAATTTGGGGGGACATGCAATCCATGACAGGGTCACTCAGTGGTATTCAGCAGGAAGCTGGTCTGGCCTGGCGGGTCTGTGATGGCTTTGCTCGGATGCCTGGTGGCTCGGTAGGATGGTGGAGTGGCTGGCAGGCTGGGCTCCACTGGGCCCCTCTGCGTGTAGGCTTATAGTCTGCCTGTAGTCCATGTGGTCTCCCCAGGAGGGTAGCTGATATATACACAGAAGTTCAGGCCTCATGAGGGAGTGCTCCAAGAGGGATGCTCCAAGAGAGTGCTCCAAGAGAGCATGCTCCAAGAGGGGGTGCTCCAAGAGAGTGCTCCAATAGGGAGTGCTCCAAGAGGGAGTGCCCCAAGAGAGTGCTCTGAGAGGGGGTGCTCCAAGAGAGTGCTCCAAGAGGGAGTGCTCCAAGAGGGATTGCTCCAAGGGGGAGTGCTCTGAGAGGGAGTGCTCTGAGAGGGAGTGCTCCAAGAGAGAGTGCTCCAAGAGGGAGTGCTCCAAGAAGGAATGCCCCAAGAGAGTGCTCTGAGAGGGGGTGCTCCAAGAGAGTGCTCCAAGAGGGAGTGCTCCAAGAGGGAGTGCCCCAAGAGAGTGCTCTGAGAGGGGGTGCTCTGAGAGGGAGTGCTCCAAGAGAGAGTGCTCCAAGAGGGAGTACTCTGAGAGGGAGTGCTCCAAGAGGGAGTGCTCCGAGAGGGAGTGCTCCAAGAGACAAGAAGTAGAAGCTGTGGTCTCTTCATGTTTCCCCCATGTTCCCTTGCTTGAAGCAGCCTCAAGCCTGTGAAGGTTCAAGGGGAGGAGATAACAGATACACCACATGAAGACAGAAGCAACAAAGAAGTGTGGCCATCTCTAATTCAGTACCTGTCTCCTAGGGTCATGGAATATGATCATGTTTCTATATGATCATCTGTCATGGGGGACTGGCACAGAGTAGGTACCCAGCAAACAGGAGCTGCCATTCTGAATGTTTTTCTCATCATTATTATTATCGCTGCTACTATCACACCCCCACCCCATCCCCACCTGCCCTACAGATGTGTTGTGTGTCCCATGGTGCCAGAGTGAGATTGGCTTGTTAAACTGTCAGCTTTTTTGTAACACACCCACCCTGGCTTGTCAGCTTCCAGTGAAGTCACCACTGACTCCCCTCCTCCCATAAGCTCAGGACTGCCTTCCTTTCACAGGTGTGGTGGACCTCAGTTTTGAGGCCGAGAGTCCTTTGGCGCCGCCAGCTGAACTCCTGGAGAGACTGCCTAGCTATGACTGGCTTTTTCAAAGAGGTGGTAAGTCTGGCGGGTCTTGGTTCCTACAGCCTCTTCCTGGGGCTTATGCTGGTTGCAGAGACCTATCTGGAAAGGCCAGCGCTGGGATACCGCCCCTTTCCCCTGGGGGGCCCTGGGAAGCCTCTTATCACCATTGGGAGGGACAAGGAGCACATAGGGACATCAGCCCTGTGTCCACAAACATTCCATGACCATATCCACAGGTATTTAAGACTGGAATCATGCTGGTTTGAGAACCACTCTTCTTGCATTAGATACATTAGCATTTCCCTTTGTCTCATTCAACCTCCCTTTCAACCAGTCTATTCTTCCTTCACCCTGCAAATACCTGTGCCTTTGAGCTAGGCTGTGGAGCCCCTGACTCCTCCCCTCTCCTCCAGGACAGCAGATAAGGTTCCCACCTTTGGAGGCTCCAGGGAGACCCCTGGAGCAAAGGTGCTGGTCCTCGTTCCTGGAGCACAGGTGAGCTGTGGTGCCATCACACAGGATCATGTGCAGTGACCCTCACATCACCCCCACCCCCACTGTGCCAAGAGCCCTCCTCGTGGATTTTAGGGTCTACAGATCTCAACCCTGACAGTGCATCAGGATCCCAGACCTACTGGATCAGATCCTCCAGGGACAGAGGCCAGGAATGTGTACTTTACCAAGCAAGCTCTTCAGGCTGTTTGGCTACCAAGCTGCGGTCGAGAAGCACAGTGTTGACCAGGGGTTGGGAACTGCAGCTCCCTGGGCCAAATCCAGCTGCTGCTTGCTTTTGTAAATCAAGTCTTATTGGAGCAGAGCCATGCCATTTATTCACATACTGTCCGTGGCTGCTTTTGTTCTACAACAGCACAGGTGAGTGATTGAGGCAGACTGTATGGTCCATGAAGCCTAAACTATTTAGTCTCTAGTCCTTTGCAGAAGGAGTTTGCTGACTCCCTGGACCCAGGACTCTGGACAGAGCTCTGGCTTTCCAGCCAGCTTTGTGCAGAGAGAAGGTGGAACCCCCTGCTTTCTGGGTCTGGCCACTTGGCTGGGTGGCTGTATCCTGCCTTCAGGGAATCTCCTGGGTTCTCCTGGCTGCACTGCTGCCTAGAGTGCCTCCCCTTCCCCTCCCTGGTTGCCCACCTTCCACGCCCAGGGCAGACCCCACTTCCTCAATGGAGTGCTCTTGGCCATTCTGGGCCCCACACCTCCTGCATGTGCGCAGGCCCCTCTGTGCACCAGACCAGAGGCGCTGGAGACATCACTGTGCATGAGAGGGGCTTACTGTTTTGGAGTCAGGCTGCTGTGGAGAAGTAAATGAAGATATGAGGGAGGAAGAAGGAGGGGACTTCTGCTTCCTGGAGGTCTTGGTGGGAGAGGGCTTTGCTAGGAGGGGGCATGGCAGCTGGGCCTCAGGGAAGATCTTTCTAGGAGGAGAGGGAGGCATCCAGAGAGAAGGCCAAGGAAGGGGCCATCTGTTGTCTTCCTTCCCACCCACTGCCGCGCTGGCCCAGCAGGCTCATGGTGGGTCCCTGTGGGCACCACGGCCTGGTAGTTCTTGGCAGGGGCTTTCTCATGAACACTGCTCATAGCTCCTCTAGCTGAGGGGACAAGGTCCCCAAGGGCAGGAACATGGGAACGTGGTCTGGCCTAACTTTGCCTCCTCCTAGCTGTGTGACATCGTCTCCAGACCTCAGTTTTCCTCATCTGTAAAATGGCATGATTCGTCTTTAAGTACATCTTTAAGTGTGTGTGTGTGTGTGTGTGTGTGTGTGTGTGTGTGTGTGTGTGCGCGCGCGCGCGTTAAGATTCTCTAAGCTCTTCTCCTGAGCCCTGCACTTCAGCCACAGCAGTGTTGCTGTCCTGTCCTCTAGAAAGAACTGCCTTGCTCCCGCTGTGGGCATCTGTTCACACAGTTTCCTCTGCCAGAGGTTCCTTCCCCAGATGGACCCCCGAGTGCCTCACCACTACCGTGGCCCACGGCCTGGCCCTTCCCTTCTCCTGACCTCCATTTCCATCTGCATCAAGAGGGAGCTGGCTGGCCCTGATGAGCCTGCAGGCCCTTTCCAGAGACCCTGCTTCTGTGCTCTGTCCCCAGCAGAGTCCCCTTGGTGACAGAGGAAGTGGCCCGCGAAGCCCTCCTCAGCTTTGTGAGCTCCAAATGCTGCTATGGCAGCACAGCCGCCGGTGACCTCATCATCCAGGAGCTGAAGCAGCAGACGTTGTGCAGGGTAAGGGGGCCTGGGCCTGGCGGTCGCCTGGGAGGGCTTTAGGCTTTGGGGCGGGGGGTGGCTTGCGTGAGGTCGAACGGGAGAAAGGAGTCTTGGGGGGATCAGTGCATGTGAATAGCAGTGACACTGAAGTGCCTTTTGCCACTCCTCTGGTCTGTAGTTGTGCATGATGACACAAGGAGTCATTACCAGTCTTCACTGCAAAGCTCAACTGTGCTCGGCATCATGGGTGGCATATTACACGTATGTCTTATGAAGTCCCACAACTGCCCTGCACAGTAGATCTTACTGTCACCAGTTAAAGGGGAGGAATTCAAAGTTTAGAGAGGTAAAGTTACTTGCCCCAAATTTACAGCTAGAAGTGACAGAGCTAGGACGTAAATTGGGTTCGCCGTCACCAAAGTCCATGTCTTTAAATACATGAGTAACCTGCTTCCGGGAGAGGTGGGCCAAGAAAGGCCCATCTACTCCCCTGGATCCCGCCAGTCACATCTGTGCCAAGGAATCGTTTATTCATGACCCCTGGGCCCGAAGCTCCAGGGAAATCTTATGTCTGTTACTGAGACCACAGTGGGCACTTATGTCCCCTTCTGCATCGACAGGGCCAAGGAACAGCTTTTAAGTTCACATTTTCTAGTGCCACTGGCACAGCCATCCTCTGGCAAGTGCACCATCACACAGAAAGCATAGAAGCCTCACAGGCAGTGGTTAGAGCAGGAGCCTAGGGGAAGAGGCCCCTGTGTAGCTGTGTGATCTTGGTCAAGGCAACTGACCTCTCTGAGCCTCTGTTTTCTCCAGTGTCAGAGGAGGAGCCAGGTGATGTCCAAGATCCCTTCTTGTTTTGTGATTTTGTGGATGAGATCAAGAGGGAGGACCTTGACATCAGGCAGAAAAATTCCTCCAAAGGGGACGTTTGAGGCAGCAGATTCGACTGGCCTCCATCTGTTAAAGGGCAATTGCTGTCCCACAGCTTGCCTTATAGAGCATTTCTGGGTGTAAAGAAATGGGAGCTGAAATCAGCCTGTGAGCCCATCGGGGGAGATTTCCTGGGGCTGACTGACCTCCCTGCAGGCGTCCAGGGGCATCTGGAGCAGAAATCATCTTTGCCAGCTGTTCAAAGCAGCCTGTGGTGCTGGGTGTGGGGCCTTTCAATTTCCCGGGGAGCCTCGGCAGGTGGAAAGCTTCGTCTTTTTTCACAATGCTGTCTTCCTAAAGGGCATGACTGTGGACATGCTGGTTTTTTTTTCTCTGTAGTATCGACTAGAGACTTTTAGTGAATCCAGGATAAGCGAATGGACATTTCAACCCTTTACTAGTAAGTGAAATCAGTTTACTTGGGAACAGATATGGCAGGGGCTGGTGGAAAATATCAGGATATGTCTTATCCACTAACCCTGAGTGAGATGCTCTTCTGCTTGGAGCCCTGGTTTCCCCATCCTCTGTAAAATGAGAGGGTGGGCTTTTATCCAGACTTTCCAGTGTGGAACTTGGGAAATAAATCCTTCCTGTCTGGAAGTGGTTTGCAGAAGGGCCTGAAAAAGTCTAGGGTTTGCCTTTGGCCACACACTGGTGCCACCACACGGGGCTAGATCACAAAGGCAGCCTGTGTGGTTGGGTTCCCGCTTGCCTTCTAGGCCATCCCCAGTGCCTCCTTGAGTCTTGAGGACCCCATTCACTGTGCCATCCTGCCTGCTGCTGAACCCCACTAGCTGCTGAAGGTTCTCTCTGGGAAGCCCTAAGCGCTTCCTTCTCTGCTGACCACTGGTTCATCCTTTAAGACTCAGCTCCTGTGTCACCTCTTTTACGAAGCCTTTCAGGATTTCTTCACCTGCTGACCCCTTATCCAACAGGAGTCAGTCTTCTGAGTTTGCAGAGGCTTTATGCAACTCTTGTCCCAAGCACTTTCCATATCCTATTACATTGTATCATCATTGTAGCTGTGCCTTATCTCCTTGAACAGAGGAGGGGAAGGAGAAAGGACAAGAAGGTGGGGAATAGTCACCACAGTGATGGCAGTTCTTGCTTTTGATCCCTCTATCATGTGCCACCCCTGTGCTAAGCATTGCTATGCCTTCTGTTTAATTTCACTACCATCCTATATGGTAGGTGCCATGTATTTCCCCCATTTTGGAGATGAGAGAATTGCAGGTCACAGAGGTAAATTAACTTGTCTGGAGTTGCGCAGCTGGGAAGCAGAAGAGTCAGGAGTCAAACCAGGTCTGTTCGACTTCAACACTTGGGTGCTTAACCACAGACTCTGAGGGGGCCCTTAGCACAGGATCTTGCCTAATGCCTGGCATCAGGTGAAGGCTCCATCCTGTTTGGTAAATAAATGAAAGCTTGTTCTTGTAGCTGTTCACTGGCCTTACAATGATCCCTTTCTGTGTCAGACCAGTCAGTGGATGGGCCACAGAGAGGGACCTCTCCCAGGCTTTGGGACATCAAGGTCCAGGTCCCCCCGATGTTTCAGGAAGACACGAGGAAGTTCCAAGTCCCTCATTCGTCACTAGTCAAGGTAACGTGATTGTTGGAATCTTTGCCCTTCTCTCTGAGTTGGTTTCAGACTTCATAGTGCTGATCTTAGGAAGTCACTGGGTATTTCCTCAAACTTTATTTATTTATTTATTTAAAAAAATTTTTTTTAACATTTATTTATTTTTGAGACAGAGAGAGAGCATGAACAAGGGAGGGTCAGAGAAAGAGGGAGACACAGAATCTGAAACAGGCTCCAGGCTCTGAGCTGTCAGCACAGAGCCCGACGCAGGGCTCGAACCCATGGACAACGAGATCATGACCTGAGCCGAAGTCAGACGCTTAACCGACTGAGCCACCCAGGTGCCCCTAAACTTTATTTTTTAAGAAAAGAAAATCCAGAATGCAGACTGGTGGTTCATTCCTTGGCTATTAATCGGGCTAATTCTAAGGAAACCCAGTGCAAGGAATATAGACCCATCCAAAATTCCATGCAAATTAGGGGCACCTGCCTGGGTGGCTCTGTGGGTTGTGCAGCCGACTTCGGCTCGGGTCATCAGCTCATGGTTCGCTGCTGTCATCAGAGAGCCTGCTTTGGATTCTCTGTCCCCTCTCTCTCTCTGCCCCTCCCCTGCTCTCTCTCTCTCTCTCTCTCTCTCTCTCTCTCTCTCAAAAATAAGTAAACATTAAAACATTTTTTTAATTCATGCAGATTAGAGAATAGTCACATAGCGAAAGGATGATTCCATTTACTAACCTGTCACCAGCTTTAAACAGTGAACATTCACATTCCTAGACCCTCAGTGTGTTTTTATTTTTGCCCGACCAGTACACAGTAAACGGCTGAAGTGCTGAATGAAACTGATACAAAATAAAGTTCAAACTGTTTGGATTTTCAGCAGAGTCATTAAAGGGACAGAATTGGACTTCCGTCCTGTCCTATGGAAATGTAATTGCGACCTGCAATGAGGCCAACATTGTAACATATTTTGTAACATATTACAAAACCACACACGTGATATTTCCTATTCTGTTCTCATCTCTTTACCTGCCTTATTTTCACGTTAGAACTTGATTCAAGCTCGTAACCTATGAGTTTCATAGTGTCATGTGATGACCAGGACTTTGAGAGGTCAGGAGGAGGTTCCATTCTTTTCTCAGGAGTGGAAAAGCTATTTTGATTTGGTGATTAAATTCCAATAGCCAGCTCTTTGCCTTGCACAGAAATGCTGTGCAATTTTTATGGCTTCTGTTCCAAAAGACCTCTCAGCTACCCAGTGGGCCAAGGATGCCGGCCTTTGTGGCGTAGCCTGGGAGCACGGAGTTCAGAGAACAGACTGGGCTGGGGCTCTGAGGAAATGGTAACATGACCTCCTTGGCTTGGCATTCAAGGCCCTTTGATGAGGATTCAATCCTCATCAAGTGAGAATGGCTACTTTCCCTCGCTGGGCCTTACTGGCTGCACCTCTGTTTGGGCTGGTGACATCGTGGAGTGGGTGTGGGGCAGGTGAAATCAGGAGGTGCTGGGGCTTGGGAAACTGGAGCCCAGGAGAGGTTTTCACTTTCAGGAATGCCACAAATGCCATGGGCGTGGGCGTTACAAATGCAGCGGCTGCCACGGGGCCGGCATGGTGAGTCCTGTGTGGCCTCTGGTGAGTAAGTGATGATGTGGGAGGAGGCACCACTCGGGGACAGAGGGCTCTGCCCCGGATATGGGGCTCCCCCACTAACAGTGCGACCTGAGGCAAGTTGTCCTCCCTTTCTGGGCCTCCATTTGCTCACCTGCAAAATGGGTAAGTTGGATTGGGCGTCTGCTACTGGCCTTTGTTCACTGCAGTGGTTTATGGTTTATGGTTTCAATTCTTTT
This sequence comes from Puma concolor, assembly GCF_028749965.1. Classification (NCBI taxonomy): domain Eukaryota; kingdom Metazoa; phylum Chordata; class Mammalia; order Carnivora; family Felidae; genus Puma; species Puma concolor. Next base: position 120,736,444 of record NC_141668.1, read on the forward strand.
CCTTTTTTCTCATTCATTTACAAACATTTGTTGAGACTGAGTACACACTCTGTGCTGGGCCCTGTAAGAGGACCCCGTAAGAGGTGGGCCTTCCCACTGGGAACCCTCTGTCTTTGGGTAAGACCGACAAGCGACCAGCACTTGCAGGATGGGGAGATGAGTCTGAAAAAGTGACGTTCATGGGAGCTTCTAGAGGCAAAATATAGATGGGGGCCTTGTGTTTGTGTCCTAGAGAGCATGATACATTACCACAAACTGGGGGTGGGGGGGCTAAGACAACCGATTTTTATTCTCTCACATTTCTGGAGGCTGGAAATCCAAAGTCAAGGTATCCATGGGGTTGGTTCTTTCTGGAGGCCCCGAGCCACATTTCCAGCTTCTGGCAGCTGCCCCCCAGTCCAGTGCACCCTGGCCGGTAGGTGCACCACTCCATTCTCCGCGTGTGTCCTGGGGCTCCCTCAGAATGTGAGGACACCAGGCGCTAGATTTAGGCCCCACCCTCGTCCAGCATGACCTCATCTGGACTAATTCTATCTTCAAAGACTATTTCCAAATAAAGGCACATTTGGAGGTTCTGGTAGCTATAAATTTTGGGGGGTGGTGGTGGGGGAGATACTGGTCAACCTAGTACAGGTCTGTAAGCACACTGCCAGGCTCTGGTGCCATCAGCCTTCGGGGCTGCTCACCACACTGGGAGTCAGATCATGCCCCTTATGTGTCCTCAGCTCTCCCCATTTGCTCCTGATCTTTTGGACACATATTGACCACTCGCCACGTTAAGCCATGCCTTCCTCCATCCTTCCCTCTGCCCACCTGCCTTCCACCCTCTGGATGCCCACCTTCCACCTGCTGTGTGCCTTCCTCTGCCTACTCACAGGCCACCTGTGGCGCCCGCCTATGCCCTCCCACCCGTCTCTGTCTCCTGTGCCCTTGCTCCTGCCATGCACCCCCTTGCAGCCTTTGTGGAGCCCCTCCCTGTGATCTTTTGTGTTCCTCCCTCCACCCCTGCTCCCCTTCTTCCCTTCCCTCTTCCCTGGAATGTCCCCAGAGGCCTTTGTGAGCCAACTGTGGGAACGAAGCCCGGGGGCCTCTCCAAGACTGAGCTCCCCATTCCCAACTCCAGGCTCCTCAGCCAGCCCGCCCCTCTTCCCAGTCCCTCTGGCCATGGCTGTTCGGTCAGGGCAGAGTCTCAGGAGTCATGGGGATCAGAGAGGAGCAGGAGAGGATGATGTCTCAGGAGACACACAGATGTAAGGCTGTAGCATCTTTGAAGGCAACAGCTGGTGGGGCCCAAAGGTACAGTGTTCCCCTTCCATCTTACAGATGAAGGGGCTGAAGCCCAGGGAGACAAGCAGCTTGTTCAAGATCACCGGGTTGGGATTTGAAGCAGGTCTCAGGATGCCCTTTGCCCCCTTCCCTGGGAGGCCAGCAGGGGCTGAGGCCGTGGTGTGTCCGCAGGTGAGGTGTCCCTCCTGCAGTGGAGCCAAGCGCAAAGCCAAGCAGTCCCGGAGATGTCAGATGTGCTCGGGGTCTGGCAGGCGGAGGTATGAGAGGGTCTCCCCGGCACCGAGGTGAAGAGCGCTCCCTTACCAGCTCTCTTGCTTTTCATTGTCTGCCCTTCTGGAGGGCAGTCACGTACCCTGTCTTGTCGCTCCTGTGCCCCAGAGCTGTGTGTGTAGTAGGTGCTCAGTAAATATTTGTGGAGTGGGTGAGCCTTCCTCCAGGCTTGATACTTCAAGAAGAGACTAGAACTCGTCCAGCAGTCTGTGGGTAGAGACGTAAAGAATGAAGTGCTGCAGAGAGGAAGGGAGGGAGGGTTTTAGGAGGGGAGACTTCTTCCCGCCCACATGGTGGGGAAATGAATACAGGAAACCACTCGAAACAGATATCCTTAACTCTCTGAGGATCGGGGCCTAGGCAAATTCTTATTTATAACTCACTGCAGGGCCTGAGTGCAGGAGTCAAGGGAGGTTGCTTGATTGACTGAACAATCAACAGAGTTCCATCTCTGTTCACTCAGGTTTCTTTTATTTACATGTGAAAGAATCCTAATTCAAATGAGCTTAACAAAAAACCCTGCCCTTGTGAAAGAAAAGTCCAGGATTATATTTCTGGATGGCTTCAGGTACAGCAGGTACAGCTGGATCCAGGTGCTTAAGCAATGTCACCAGGACTCTGTCTCAGTCCCTCACCCGGAGGGTCTTTGTGTTGACTTCATTCTCAGGCAAGCTGTCTCTTGTGGTAAAAGAGGGGACAGCCAACAGCTCCAAGCGTAGTAGCCTCAGTAGATAGGGATATCCCTCTCCTGCTAGTAGATAAGGATATCCCTCTCCTGATAGTTTCAGAAACAGTTACAGGGCAGATCTCATTGCACTCAACCGGGTCATGTGCTCATATCTGTGTCAGCCACTGTGGCCATAGAGATGGACTGAACTGACTGGCCACGCCCAGGTCCGAAGCTAGTCATAGAAGGGGTGGGGGAAAGCCCACAATCCATGTGGGCTGGGTGGGGAAAGGGTGGTCTCCAAAGGGAAACTGGGGCACTGCCACCAGAAGCAGGAGGTCTAGATGGTGGGGAGTGGAAGCCAGTGGTGTTCACCTTAGTCCACCTCTATGAGGAAGGATTTGGGGGTGGGCGTGCTGGAAGCCGCCAGGACCCCGTGACTTACGTGAGTGGTGCCGACCATGTGCCCCTCTCAGGTGCAGCACGTGCTCAGGGAGGGGAAGCAAGACCTGTGCCACCTGCAAGGGGGAGAAGAGACTGTTGCACTTCATCCAGCTGGTCATCATGTGGTATGTGGCTGTGGCCCCATGGGGGAGGCCAGGGGACATGGCCTGGACTGGTTTCTGCAGAGAAACTCCACTTGGTTGGGGCTTTCACAATGCAGGGTTCTGCGCTGGGAGAAAAGGGCTTTAGGCCACTTGGGAGGGGGGAGGTCCCTGGGGAGAGGCAGGGTGGGTGGCTGGATGCTGGCATGCTCCACAACGGACAGACCCGAGTTCAAATTCTGACATTGCCAGCTTCTAGTGCAGCAGCCACTCAGTGCCTGGGCCTTCCCTTCTGGGACTAGAGTCCCTGTGTCTTAAGTTCCCATGTCAGGGAAGGCTTCCCATGCGCTATGGGTTTCCCTTGTTGGGCCCCTAAGGGCTTCACAGGCAAGGACAGAATGAGGTAATAGAACAGAACTGTCAGTACTTCAGTTTCCCACTGTACAGATGAGGATGCTGAGGCCCAAAGAGGCTAAAGAACTTTCCCAAGGCCCCACCGGTAGTCATGCAAACCCTCCAGCCCACATCTGTCCGATTCCAAACCTATCCTCTGCACTTCCAGGAAAAACAGCCTGTTTGAGTTTGTATCTGAGCACCGGCTGAATTGCCCCAGGGAGCTCCTTGCCAAAGCCAAAGGACAAAGCCTCTTTAAGGACGAAGACACCGCGGTAAGGAGGGATTCGAAGACCCTCGCATGGAAGCTGGGTTCGCCCTCCCCTCCTGTGTGTGCTGCGTTCACTCGGAAAGACAAAGACGGGCTGGGTGATGATGGTGCTTGCTGCCAAGCAGGAGAGTGACTGCTGGGGCCTGTGGGGCCAGTTGTCCCCTGAATTTCACATGCTCGACCCTGCGTTTCCTCCTCCTCCCCCCACACCCTCACACAAGCCTTGAGACCCTCTGCCCATACTAGGCACTATTCTAGGCCCTGGGGATACCGTGGAACAAAACACTCACCCTTGTAGATCTCTCATAGTCCGATGAGGGAGAAGGTAATAGTATTCCACCCCAATGTTAGATGGTTGTAAGGGCCACTGGGCCACTGAAAATATGCAGGCAGGAAAAGACACATGGAGGGGTGTGGTTTCAGCTGGTGGCCTGGAAGTGACCCTGGGCAAAGACCAGAACGGTGCGGTGGGGGAGTGGACCATGTGGACTCGAGCCAAGGGGTCCAGCAGAGGGAACAGCAGAGGGCAGTGGGACAGGAGGGACTTGAGTCGGGCAGAGCAAGCAGCTAAGACATGAGAGGTGTCAGCAACCAGATCAGGGAGAGTCCGGTAGGACAGGGGTTGGCAAAATCTGGCCCTGGCCTTGCTTTTATAAATAAGGTTTTATTGAAACACAGCCATGCCTGTCTGTTTACTTATTGTCTGTGGCTGCTTTCGTGCTGCAAGGGCAGAATTGAGTAGTTGAGACAGAGGCCCTCTGGCCTACAAAGACTAAAATATTTACTGTGTGGCCGTTTGCAAAACAGATTTGCCAACCTCTTCTGTATGTCTTGGCAGGGAACTTGGCCTTTATGGGATATCTGAGCAGGGTCATCCTGTTTTCTCTGAGAGAGGCCAGGTGCTCAGCCTTTTTCTCTTCTTTCTCTTTCTCTCTCTCTCTCTCTCTCTCTTTCATTCATAGTATGTAGCCTTTTCAGATTGGCTTCTTTCACTTTATAGTATGGATTATTTTTTGTTTATTTTTTTTTAACATTTATTTATTATCGAGAGACAGAGAGACACAGAGCATGAGCAGGGAAGGGGCAGAGAGAGGGGGAGACACAGAATCCGAAGCAGGGTCCAGGCTCTGAGCCGTCAGCACGGAGCCCGATGCGGGGCTCGAACCCATGAACTGCGAGACCATGACCTGAGCTGAAGTCGGATGCCCAACCGACTGAGCCACCCAGGCGCCACTGTGGTGTGGATTTTTAAAAGTTGAGGCACAAGTGACATACATCATATTTGTTTCAGCTGTATAACGCAGTGATTCAATATTTGTATGTATGGTGAAGTGATCATCACAATGTCTAGTTAACATCTCTCACCACAGTTACAGTTTTTATTTTCTCATGATTAGCACTTTTAAGATCTAGTGCCTTAGTGGCTTTCAAATATACAACACAGTATTATTAACTATTGTCACCATGTCACATCCTCAGGACTTACTTATTTTATACCTAAGTTTGTACCTTTTTACCACCTTCTCCCATCTCACCTTCCCCCCGCCCCGGCAACCACCAGTCTGTTCTCTATCTAGGAGTTTGTTTTTTAGATTCCACGTATAAATGAGATCATATGGTATTTGTCTTTCTCTGAATGATTGATCTCATTTAGCATAATGCCCGCGACGTCCATCAATGTTGTCTCCCACGGCAAGGTTTCCTTCTTTTTTATGGTGGCATAGTATTCCTCACCCGCCTTTCTTCACCCCAATCTGACTTCCTATGGGCTCAGTTCAGGCATGACCCTTCAGGAAGCCCCACCCCAAGCCCGAGTCAGCAGCAAAGGTGTGCTGGGTGAGAGTGGGCTGCAGGAGAAGGATTGCTCTCTGTCCCACAGCCCCGCTTTCTTGGTTGGAATTCCCCAGGAAGTCAGGGGCACCTGGAGGTTCAACAATTCCCACCCACTCACTTCCTGGCCTCGGGGGCCCTTCCCTGTCTGGGCTTGCTTTGTGCCCCGTGTGAATCAGAGCTGTAAGGCTCCAGGTGCTGACACCCTGGGTCAGGGCAGCGGGTCGGCTCTGTCTCTCCCACAGGTGTACCCCATTGTGGATTTCCCGCTGCGGGAGATCTCTCTGGCCTCCCAGAGGGGCATTGCGGAGCACAGCGCTGCCCTGTTCCCCAGGGCCCGAGTCCTGCAGCAGGTGAGTGGGGTAGGGGTCGGGGGCTGTGGGGAGGCCAGGCTTCTGGGGCCAGGCTGGGGCTCCTGCTGGGGGGGGGCCCTTCCAGACAAGGGCGGGAAGGCGTCAGTTAGGGGAAGGGTGGAGGACAGGAGCCCCAGTTTAGGAAGGGGGTCAGTACTGGAGACTGACCTGAGACTCGTGTGGCTGGAGGGCAGAGAGCAGAGCACTGTGGGGCCTCCACAGAAGGTGGGACCACTGGAAATTGTGTAAGATTAGGATTCTTATCTTGAGAGCAACTGGAAGCTATTGTAGGGTCTCAAGCAGGAGTGTGGCAGCGAGATCTTGATTTTAACCTCGTGGGTTAGAATCTTCAGAGAGGGGCAGGTGGGGAAGTTCAGGATTCAGGGCTTACGCAAGTCTGGCACCTAGAGTTCTGCCCTTCAGGGCACTTTCTAAATCCAAGGCCTGTCTTCTCCCGCCTCCCTTGGGGAGCGGTGGAGGCCCCCAGGGTTAGGTTGCTTTCGTGCTGTGTTGGGATGGCCACTAGGTGGCGATGTTGCCTCTTGCAGCTTTGAATGGTCCCTGCAGCCAGCTGCTTGATGAGGGTCCCTGGAGGAGATGGGGGTTTGGCCTCTGGAATGGCCAGGGCCGAGCTCCCTGAGTCTAATAGGCTTAGATCCAGGTTCTCCTGTGTCCTGACATTCTCCTGGGCCAGCTACTTCCTCCTCCCCGAAGTCTGGTTTCTCACCAGTGAAAAAGAGACGTTAACACTCCTTCAGAGGGTTTGCTTTAAGTGCTTGGAAACTGCCGCTCAAAATGTCCCTTTTTCTGGTCCCTCTGCAATGAGTATGTCCCCTTCCCTTTCTTCACATCTCCCCTGTTTGCAGGGGAGAGAAGGATGCATTTAATTAAAAAGTAATGAATCCCATCTCGGAGCTGGATTGGGGGCACCGCAAACTCAGAGACCTGCCACGGCCGGGTGGTAACATGAGTGAGAGAGCCGTCTTCTCCAAAGGAGCCAGCCACGACTCATCTTTGTGCAGGCACAGGGGCAGAGATTTTGGACCCTCTGAAAGCCAGACTTTTATAGGAAACCTTCCAATTTTTCAAGATTGAGAACAAAACTTTAAAAATGCTAGGAATACCATATGGGCTGACGGGCTGGCTTTGGCCTGTGGGGTGATGTCAGCTACCCCTTAGTCTAGCCTGAACCCACGAGTTTTCCATTAAATCAAAGGAAGCTCAGAGAGTGGAAGCAATTTACCTAAAATCACACAGCTTCTTAGTGCAAGAACCCAGGAGTAGAACCTACTTCCTAGCTCCAAGTCAAATGTTATTACTCACTGCACTCAAGGCACACCAGCGGCTCTTTGAAAGCCAGTGCAGGTTTATGGGGTTATCAGCGAAGGGGGATCTGGGGCCAGACACTGCAGGGATGGGACCTGCTTGTCATCTCTGGCACATACACGTGGCTCTGAGCCACGCTCTCCCCTCCTGAAGGTCTTGGTGTCCTCATCTTTCAAATGAGCTGGGTTGGACCCTGCCTTAGGTTGGGCTCTGCAGAAGCAGCTTTGAGATGACAGCTTGTGTGCAGGACATTTGTCAAGGAAGGGCTCCCAGGAGGAACCTGTAAAGGACTAGGGGAGCCAGCATGGGAGGGGCAGGGGTCACACAAGGGTGAGGTGTGGCGAGGGCCCAGCCACCACCCTGTCCCAGGGGACCTCTGTGCGCTTGTTACACCTCAGCAGCTCTGTGCCTGGAGACGAGGGAACTGGCCTCTTGCTGTTTAGCCCCGTCCAAACATTGGGCACAGCTTCGCAGGCACTTTGTGCATTCTCTGTGAGACATGGGCTCCATAACTCAAGGACAGGGCTCTGAGGAAGGACAATGGGCTGTGAGCAGCAGAGAAGAGGCAGATTTGCAGGAGCATGGGTAGGACAAGAACCTTGTTCATGGAAGACCCAGAACATCGTCTCTGTGGGACTTTGCTCTTGCGGAGCTCATATTCACGGTGTGGGTCACATGGAGAGCCCCCAGGATTGAGGTGTCTACTCTAGGAATGGGCCTGTCAGCTTGTGACACTCGTGATTATCCTGAGATTCTTTTATTTCTGAGACTGATAATTTGAATCCTTTCTGGGCCCTTAATTTTGACAGCTGGGGAAACTGAGGCCTGAAGAGGGGAAGTGACCTGCCCGAGATCACACAGGATGTTGGTGGCAGGCCTGGGTCTCCTGCGGCCTTCCCCTAGAGCGTAGTCTTGTCTTGGGCAACACAAGCCGTCTGTGAACCAGTCCCGGAGCAGGGAAATGTAAGCCAGGGGCAGACGGGTGTGTCGTGTTAAAAGGGATTAGCACTGAGAGAAAAGGGCTCTTGTGAATCCCTTCCTCAAATTGTCCTTTGGTCCTGCATCTGGAGACAAAGGTGTCCGAGGATAGTTTGTTCAGGTTTGAGAAGTTAGCGAGTGGAGTCAGCCCGAGGACACACCCCTCATGACACCGTGCCCCGTGCCCCGCTCTTGCTCTCAGACTTGGAATCTGCTCATCCTGGGGGCATGACCAAGGCGTGTCAACAGACCCGTGGCTGATTACAAGGTAGCCACCTGATGGCAGCTGATGTGCTAACCAATCAGTAGCCTCAAACCTGAAGACCTTTTGCATCAGAAGCCAAGGGAGGCAGGAGAGGGTGGTATTGGTGTTGCTCTCCATTTGGTTCTGGTAGAAAAGCCTGGAAATGAGAGCGGCCCTGACCATACTGCCTAGGCGTTTGGAGCAGTGATATGGGTTCCCACCTCCTCTTGCCTGTTGGTTCTCATTTTGTGTCCTCCATACCAAAACGTCAAAGAGGGGTCTTCTACCTTTTATTTCCAAAACTACCACTCAGAGACAACTTTCTGGCTTCTGGGAAGTCTCTGGATCTCATTTGGTTATCTCAACAACCCTGTGGCATAGGAGCTCTCACCCCCATTTCCTAGAGAAAGGAAGTTAAGATGGCACAGAAAACTTCATGGAAGATGCGCTCCTTGACTCTGAGTCCCCTCTTCCTGCCGCAACATCACACTGCCCTTCAGCCGCCCCTCCAGTGGAACAGGGGTCCTTTTTTTCACAGCCCCCCTCCCTGGCCTGTTTCTCCTTCCCTGAAGGCCTCTGGACCTTCACCTACACTGAGAGAGCTGGAGCTATTCCCAAGGAATGGAACATCCTGAAGGAGGAAGGTCTAACCCTGGGCCATCCACACCACTTCCCTCTGGGTTTGGGATCCCCCAAGATGTGAGTCTGGGACAAAGAAGCAGCTTGTGCTGGAGAACGTTGGGGTTTTGACACAGAGCCTGGCCTGCAGTACATCCCCAAGGAAGCTTAGCTTGAGTGATGAGGAGTGACTTTGCTGTGTCCCCTGTATGGAGCTGTCCCAACACAGCAGTACCTAGCGCTAATGGGGGTGGGTGTTTCAGCTGGACGCCCGTGTTCTCTCCCAAGGTGGTCTCCCACGTTCTATGCAGGGCCCTGCAATTCTGGAAGGTTGTAGAGTAACTGCTCAGCAGAGGGGCCAGAGAATGGGACACTTCAGGACCGCTCTGCTGGGGGAAGTGAGTGCCCCAGGCTCTCAGGTACAGGCCACGTGCTGGGAGGAGTGTAGAGCACTACCCACACGGACCTTGACCTGGATGATGTTCCCAACCTGAAATTCCGTGAGCCCATGGGCCTCAGTTTCCCTGTTTGTAAAAGGAGGGGGGGTGTTTGAGAAGGACTGCTTTCAAAGGGAGGTCAGAGCAAAACCATGGTGGGAGAGGGAGGGTCCTGTGAAAGTAGCCTGAAGCAGACCAGCAGACTTTGGAATTTCTTTGGTGTCAACGTTTAACCTTATATTTTAGTTCAGATTGTGTCGTGGACTCCCTAACATCTCCATGGTTGTTTTTTTTAAATTAAACTTATTTATTTACAGAGCATGGGGGAGGGGCAGAGAAAGATGGAGAGAGAATCCTAAGCAGGCTCTTCGGTGCCAGCACAGAGCCTGACATGGGGCTCAAACTCACAAACTGGGAGGTCATGACTTGAACGGACATCAAGAGTTGACCGCGGAACGGACTGAGCCACCCAGGCACCCCTCCATGGTTGTTTTAATACAAAAATGTTTAAAATGACTTTCTCTTCCACCTTTCTCTGCCCTTCCTCCCCATCTAAAAATTAATGCTTCTGGAAGATGTCCTGTTTGGCTGGTGGCTTTCCATACACCCTGGGACGTCCCTGGGGATGACTCCCTCCTCCACCCCCCCCCCCCCCCCCCCCACTTTCTGAAACATAGAATCAGATAGTGGCTAAAGCTGAGAAGTCGGTTTGGGCCAGAGCTCAGTGTGTTTGAAGGAGTGTAGTATGAGGTACATCTAGAAAGGCATATGGGAGCCAAAACGCCAACTCCAGAGCATAAACTTCATCCCACAGAGTAGTAGGGAGCTACTGAAGATTCTTGAGCAGGCAAGTGACTCGAACGCTGAAGTTTTTCTCGGCCCGTTGTTTCCCCAGCGCCAGACCATTGAGCTGATCCCCGTCACGGAAGTCCATTACTGGTACCGGGGACAGACATATGTCTACTACATCTATGGCACTGACCACAGGGTACACGTGGTGGACTACCCGGACCGGTACTGCTTTGGCTGCACCATCATCTGACAGGGCACAGCTGTCTCCACGGCCTGCCAGTCTCGTTTGCCACGGAGCACAGCCGAGGTCCCCGAGCTCACTCATCGCTGACTCCATTGAACCATCTTGTATAAACCCTGGTGTGTCCTTTCAGACAATTCGGCTTATCATCTGTCAAGCCACAAGTCTTCCCCAGAGCTCGCCTGGTGGAATCCAGCACGCGTTTAACCTACACACGTTTCTTCACAACACATCATTGAAATGGCCGGGGCCACGCCTCCGGTCTCGAAGCCAGCGCCCTGATCGAGCTTGCAGTTTGATTTTGCTTCTTCCTTGACTTGCTTGCCTCAGTTCTGTTGTGCCACTGTCAGTGCCTTTGGCCCAGCTGAGTGTTACTGAGATGTTTAAAGGTCTCCTACAGATTGGCTGCCTCTTAATGCATACCAAAGAGTGCTCTCGAAGCATCAAGAACAAAATTTAGGGGTGCCTGGGCGGCTCAGTTGCGGAAGCATCCAATTCTTGATCTCAGCTCACGTCTCGACATCAAGGTCGTGAGTTCAAGCTCTGCACTGGGCGTGAAGCCTACTTAAAAAAAAAAGAGAAGAGAAGAACATTTACACCCCATTCTGTGGGCTAGGAATTCAGCTAATGTCACAGCGGAGATGGTTTATCTCTGCTCTGTGATGTCTGAAGCCTCACGGGGAAGATTTGAACACTCTGGTGCCTCAAAAGCAGGGGACTGAAATCATCTGAAAGCTGGTTCACCGAGGGGTCTGGCTGCTGATGGTGGCCGTTGGCTGGGACGTCCGCGAGGGGCCATGAGCTGGACACCTACATGCGACCTCTCTGTGCAGCCTGGGCTTCCTCTCCACGTGGCAGCTCCAGGGGTAGACGCCCCGCACACACACCCCAACTGAAAAACTAGAGATCTGTTTCCAGGCCAGGGGACAAAGCTGCTGTATTGGATGGTGACACGGTGCATATGTGAGGGTCGGCTTTGGAGCGCGATTTGGGGTATATGCGGGTTCTTACATCACCTGCCTACCTTAGAACCTGCTCACATGGAAGGGTGTTCTGTGAACCCAGTCACGTGCAGCAAGGCTGGGTGGGTATGGAAGATGCTCTGAAGACTGAACGCCCAGGCTGTTTTGGGGGCCAGGCAGGCCGCTGTGCAGCTGGTTGGGGGTAACCAGAGGCCCCTGTCATACTGTTCCATCCGCACCCTACCCAGAAGGGAATCGCTACACACCGAGAGGGTCAGTCTGCGCCCTCTTGATCCCCAGGCCCCTGCTGGCCTGCAGCCCTTGTCCACCTCGGTGTGCGAGGATGTGGACATAACAGGCCTGGTTAGAAGAAGCTTGGGATGTCTGAGACCACCCCCCAGGGCACTGTTGACAGATGGTATGCAGATGAGCACTTCACCTTCACCTGTTACACCCCACCCCCCGGAACTCGCTGTGTCCTGTTCAGTTACTCCTGTCGCCCCTTCCCCACCAAGCCTGGCCGAACTACGTACCGGTGGGGGTCTTGCTAACCGGGAGCCGCAACCCTGGGAGGGGTGTCCTGCTCGCTTGGGACCACCTGGCAGACAAGGGGAAATGCAGAAGCAAAGGGCTGTGAGCTGGGAGACCCTGAGTCACCTGAACTGGCAAACCTTCCCGGCTCAGACTTGGCCCCTGGATCCAGCTGCCCCCCGCCAGTGCCACAGGCTCCGCCTATAGGGGAGGCTGAGGCCAGGATGAGGTGCACCCCTGGGTGGTGGTGCATTCTGCCCCTGTGGACGGACTACTACGGGAGAGTACTACAAGCCTCCCTTCCTCCTCTTCCTCCTGTAGCTCTGTCACGCTCAAGTCTGGGAGGCCAACACCTCTAACCCTGTGGTTCCTCCAGCTTACCTCTGTGGGCCTCAGAGGGGATGCTTCTGGGGGCGTTTGTACCAACGGAGGGCATGGGCTTTGTTTGTTGCAGTGATTGGAAGGGACACGGTTGGCATTTGGTAGATGGAGTCCAGGAAGGCGGGATGTCTAGCAATCCGTATGACGAAGCCTGTGTCACATCTTACCCAACTTGCAGATACCCCACTGACATTCACAGAGAACCTGGTTACACAAAATCTCAGCAGTGGCTGAGATTGATGCAGTGGTAATTCTTATTTAGCGTTCGGCTCTGTTCTTTGATTTTCCTGCATGTCTTGTTTGAGGTTGCTTCTGGATCTCTTATTACCCTGAAGTCCAAAGGAGTAACTCCCTGACGACCCCATTACTGCTCCTCATGCAGTCCTGCCTGAGCGTCCACAAATTCACATAACGTGCATTAAAATATTACTTTCTTCTCATTCCTCTGCAATAGTTCAGTTTGTGCATTCAATTGCTTTTTTGTTTTCTGTTTTTAAAAACAGGGTAGGTAAGTGGTCTATACATGAGTGTCCCTTTTAGGATAAAAAAAAAGTGTCCAGTGACCAGTACATACTGTTGGTGTGTGAACCCAAAGAGAAAATCTAGCTGGAATAAAGCGGGTCCGGAGAGACTGTTCCGGTCGAGTACCGGTGGGTTACTAGCCACAGGGCCCTTAGTTCCCATGGTTCTGGCAAAAGTCCCAAATAAATCCTGGGTCTTCTGGCTGTTTGATAACAGTCGTTTGTTTCTCCCTGCAGTGTTAGCTATTTTTATGACCTTCGCTGCAGCCAGGGTATGACTTCATTTTCTATTTCTGCCTCTTTCTATTATCCCCGGGCTCAGTTGGCCCGTGTGTAGCCCTAAACCTAGTTGAAGTCACTGGGAGTGGGGGGGAGGGGAGGGTTAGAGATTAGAATATTAGGACAGCTTGGACCCCAACACTGGCCACCACAGACTGTGGCTCTGGTCTCCATTCTGTTTTAAAAGGACACAAACTCAAGTGATTTGCTTATTCTTTGTTGCTTTCCCAAAGGAGAGCCCCAGCCCTGTTCTTCTCTATTCACTGATGGTCAGTCTGCCAGGTGGCCAGAACCATGCTGGGCTTTGTGAGGATTTCATGGAGATCTGCAGTCTCTGCCCTAAGACTATAGGATAGTAGGAGAGAATATATGCAGGGGACAATGAAAGAATGAATGTGATAGTCAGGTAGCTTTATAAGAGGAGGATACCTAAGACCCAAGTCAGTAGTAGTGATTACAGGTGACAGTGACTCAAATTGACTCATTGATTAGCTCTTATCCCTTAATAAAGTTTACCAGCTTCAGGTATAGCTGGATCCAGGGATTTGAAGGATTTCATTCCAACGTGGTCTCTCCTGCCCTGCTTCCCTCTTTTTCCTATCTGCTTTTCTCTTTTTTGCTTTTGTTCACAGGCAAGCTTTCCATACTTGGCAGTAAGACAGCTACCAGCAGCTCTGGAATTTCATCATATGAGTTCAATGACCTCAGGAAAGAGGGGGCTGCAAGCTAATTTTCCAGAGACTCTCACACAGAGGTTGCAGGGAAGGTTCTCAGTGGCTTGTTTTGGGTCACATGCCCATTCTTGAACCAATCACTGACCAGTGAATGTAGTGACTGAATTGGCCAGCCTAGGTCACGTGGAACCCTCTCCCCCTAAACTGGGGGCAGCCTGGGACTATCAGAGAGACCCCTGGAAGTTGGGCACCTGTCCACTAGAGACACACACAGAAAGTGCTGAGTTTATCCAGGGATGATGTTCCGGAGTTTTTTTGTGTACTCTGCCCCAAATGACATCTTAAGCCAGAGAGGTGAAATTGGGATTGGGTCCTTTCCCTGTCTAAACCCTGAACTTCCCTTCTCTGTATTTGCTGGGGTTGTAGGGCTGCTATCCTCTGCAGTTTGGCTGTTAAAATAAGAATTTGGACTGACCTTGGCCTCAGGGGAGGGATATGGTCCTGGAATGAGAGAGGATACGTGTGCTTGTGTGTGTGTGTACATATGTGTATATGTGTGTACATGTGCCTGGGTGCATTCATGATATGTGTGTATGCACATGTGTGTATATTTGCGTGTTTGTGTGCATGGAGTGTGTATGTATAGGGTTGTATGCATGGGATGTCCATGTATAGGGTGTGTGTATCCTGTGTGCATGTGTGTGTGCATGAGGTATAGGTGTATAAGTGTGTGTGTGCATGTTTGTGTGCATGGGGTGTGCATGTATAGGGTGTGTGTGCGTGTGTGTGCATGTGTGTATGGAGTGTGCATGTACATTGTGTATGTATGAGTGTGTGCATGTGTATGTGTGCATGTATATGGTATGTGTGTGCATGTTTACGTATGTGTGTGCGCGTGGAGTTTGCATGTACATTGTATGTGTGTGCATGTGTATGTGTATATGTCTGTGTGTGTGCATGTATATGGTGTGTGTGTGTATGGGCTGTGCATGTATAGGGGGTGCGTGCGTGAGTGTGTGTGTGTTTGCCAGATGGGGAGCATACTGCTTAAAAGGCTGGAGGAACTTCCTCCCCTGACCTAGTTTTCCTCCCTTAGCTCCAGGGCCCTGTTATTCCATGTAGCTCCCAATACCCAACCTTCATGTATGGTTAGCTTGTTGAGCCCATGGCCAACTTCAGTTTCTAGTTCACATGCAGCCCTTGCTATGGAGAATGAAGAGACAACTGTTTTATTCACAGTCAGGACAAACAACCCAGGTGGAGTTATGTTTCTCAGCAGGAGGAGAGACCCTTCCGGCTCAAGCAGCCTGGACTCCGCCGGCTTACCCTCAGAATTCCAGGCTGCATATGCTTGTGTCTAGTGGTCGGGGACTGTGGAGGGACGTGGCTTTGGGGGTCATATACCCTCTGGTTGAAGCTCTGGCTCTGCCTGTTGTCAGCCGAGTGACAGCAATTCACTCATCTTGCTGAGCGTGTTTCGTCACTGGTGAGATGGGGATGATAGCACTAGATTTGCAGGGCGTGTTGGAAAGGGACGGGATGTGCAGAGCTCAGTCAGTAGGTGCTCCATACTGGGAAAGGCTGTGTCTTCCCCTGAAGGAGAAGAAAGAGGTGACCTGGATATAGGGAGCTAATATTTTCAAGAGCTAATATTTTAGGGCAAAATTAGTCACTGTCATTTTAGTAACAATTAGTTTCTGTCCCATGGTGGGAAAGCCAGGCATGACTTTAAGGGGGTTGGGGCAGAGGGTGGGGCATTCTGTAGGGGAGATAGCACAGTGTGCACAAAGCCACATGATGTGGCCTTGTGGCCACAGCCTGGGCTTCCCATTCTGGCTCAGCCACAATTCACCATGTGGACTCATGCACCTTGTGGGAGATGCAATGAATAGTGTGTGTGGTTTGTGTGGCATTTGAGTCCTCAATGGTGTGAGAGGTTAGTAGTATGTATAGGTTAATAGTATACAGGAAGAGGCAACTATTGGGAGAGAGAGATCTACCCCCTTAACATTGGGGGTAGAGCAGAAGGAGGGTGCTGTAGACTATGTGTGTCCCCGAAAAATTCATATGTTGATACCCTAACCCCGGAATGTGATGGTATTTGGAGATGGGACCTTTGGGAGGTAATTAGGTCATGAAGGTAGAGCCCGCATCAATGAGATTAGTGCCTTTATAGAATAGACAGGGATCTCCTTTGCCGTGTGAGGATATAGTGAGAAGACAACGTCTATGAACTAAGAATCACACCCTCACCACACACTGGTGGTCTTCTGGTCCCTTGATCTTGAACTTCCAGCATCTAGAACTGTGAGGCACAACTTTCTTTTGCTTCTAAGCCACCTAGTCTATGGTACTCTGTTAGAGCAGCACAGAATAAGGCAGATGGTGTCTAAGTACAGAATCTAACGCTATGTGATACAAGGCAGTGGTTTCCAAAAGCCAGTCAGAGTGTTGGGACCTGACTGCAGCAGCCTTCCCTAGAAAGTTCATCAAAGATCAAGATTCCCAGTCTCACCCCTAGATATTCAGGATATTGGTGTCTAAGATTCTGTAGCCTTAATAAATGCCCCGAGATGATTCTTGTGCATAGAACAGGAAATTGGCATTTGGAGTCAAAATGATTGGGCTTTGGAATCAAAATTGTCTGCCTTAAATTTCAGTTCTTAGCTCACTGTGGGCTTACTTTCTCAAAACCTCAGCTTCTTCTATGAAATGGGGACAGTCCCTGCCCTACCTACATCCCAGGGTTGTTTGAAGGCTCACATAAGACTTGGAATGTGAAAGTGCTTGTAAATCAGCACACTGCATATATATATATATATATATATATATATATATATATATATATATATATATATATATCTTTCTTATTACCAGTGGGAAAGATAACCTTGATGGTTTCTAAGGTTTCCTGTTACTTTTGACCCTGCCCACCAGGGGGCAGCAGGTGCACGCACACAAAACCTTGGAGCAGTTTCTCCCACAAGTGAGTTCCTTGTCTCATGAAATCAGAACTTTAGGAAGGTGGTGCTCAGCAGTTCATGGGCCACGGAGACCCTTGCAAGGTCCGGGCCTCAGGGAGATTGAGGTGTCTCCAGAAAGTTCTTCAGGAATGCATGCAGTATATTTATACTGAATATCATTCAGAGGCTCCAGTTAAAATGTTTTATCCTTCCAGAAGGACATCATGGGAAACAATACTGACTGACATTTAGGAAGCCAGGCTGCAGATGCCAAACCAGAAGTTAATGGTTGAGGTCAACACATTGGCTCTCGAAACCAATTCATTCGTTCACTCACTGACTCATTCGTTCATTCGTTCAGTAGATACGACTGACTCCTTCTCTAAGCCTCCGAATCTTGATTTCAGCTCAGGTCGTGATCTCATGGGTTTGTGAGTTTGAGCCCCACATGGGGCTCTCTGCTGGCAGTGAGGACCCTGCTTGGGGTTCTGTCTCTGTCTCTGCCCCTCCCTCCCTTCCCCCCTCAAAATAAATAAATAAAACTTAAAAAAGAAACCCCAAAACCGAGACCTTCTCTGTGCTGGGCACTGACTAGGGCAGTCACAGGGAGAACAAAGTTGAATCAGGTCAGCCACTGACCTCCTAGCCTTGAGGACTGTTCTTTAAGATAATGGTGAACATTTTTAGAGAATTACTCATGTATCAGTTGCTGTCCTAGGTTCTTCATATGTGCTAACTGATGTGAGCCCTACCGGGTAGGTATTATTATTACCTCCACTTGACAGAGGAGGGCATTAAGGTCCAGAGAAGTTAAATCAAGGTCCCACTTTGAGGGGAGAAGCAAGGATTTAGAGATGGGCAGTGTGACTCCAGAGTCCATGATCTACCTGGTTTAGTGGGGGAGACAGGCATGATAATGACTTGGCAATAAGAGCTGTAAGACACTCATGCCTTAGTCACTCCTTGTTCCCAGGCACGCTGATGACGCCTTACTGAGCCGGGCAGGGGGGCAGTGCTGGGAAGATGATGTGGAGGTGGGGATTAGAGAATCAATAACCCCAGCTCCTAGGGCAGGACGACGCTGAGGTGTGCTCTCTATCGCCCTCTGGTGCTCCCCAGTGGGACTGAGCTCTAGGTGGCCACAGCGGTATCAGCTCCAGTATGCATGCTCCCTGCCTTCCTACTTGTTAGGTAGCATTTCCTCTCACTCCTACTATTGTTTCCTGGAATCACCTTCCAACTAAAGGATTGCAAGGACTCCCATTGCAATCCTTGGTTCAGGACCTGCTTTGGGGGGAGCCCTACCTGTGACACCTATCTCCCTGAAGTTTGTATCCCTTAAGGAGTAAAGAGCTGGATCCAGTTTATAGCTAGAGCCTCAGCCCCAAGCATTCCGGGGCTGAATGGAGTGGAGTTGGAGACTAAAAGGACTTGGAGGGAGGGGGCATTGATTTGACCCAGTGGGGAGCAGTGAAGGCCCCTTGGAAGAGATGACATTTGAACTGCTGAATCTGAATTCAGCAGTGAATTTGAACACCCCTTACCTCTCTGCGAAGGGGTGTTCTCTCTTACTGATTTCCTCCTTGCCTTTGGAACCCACATGCTTCTCAGAGGTCTCAGAGAGTCATGATTCAGCCCCCTGGGATTCCAGTGCCTGCTGAGCCCTGCACTGTCAACCTCAAAGCACTTTCTTCCCACGGTTTTATCAGCACCGTGAACCAAATGATTGCTTCCGCTTGGCTTTCTTTAGCCATGTGAGGCCACAGGTCACCTTTTGGGGCCTGAGTTTCCATCTGCAAAATGGGGGCGGTAATGCTCCCCCACCAGGCACCTGTGAGTCTCAGTGTGACAAGGCGAGAATGGGCTGTCAGCTCAGAGCCTTCTGGGGGGACTCCCAGCACAGCACTGTAACCTTGTGAATGAAGGTGGCTCATCATTAGCTGTTTACCTCTGCCCCCCTCACCCAGGCAGTCTTTCAGTCTGGTCTTTGCCCTCTGTGATGGTGTCCTGGATTCCTGGAAGAAGTCAAAAGGAAAGATGCTGTGTTTCTTGCCTGTTTCTTTTGGATGCCCCCAACACCCAGTAGAAATCGAAGCATCTCGCGTTAGAGGCACGGGGCCAAATAGGCGGTCCTGACTCCATCCAGGAGACCCAACCCGACATCTGGACTTCATTATGCTAACAGAACCTCACCTCCTCCCACCTTAGTGTGCTGCACAGCTCTGTGGGATTCATCTAACCTGACTTGGGAAGGCACTGCGATTCCTTCCAATTCCCTGTTCCCCTTTACACTGATTGAAACAGGTAATAATCACGGTGAACATTTATTAAGCCTTTACCAAGTGCCAGGCACTATTCTACCATTTTACAAGCGTTTAGCCCTAAATCTTCTTAACAACCTTGTGAAGGAAGGACAGTTTTTATCCCCATTTTACAGATGAACACATTGAGGCCCAGAGAGTTTAAATTTTTTTTTAACGTTTATTCATTTTTGAGAGATAGAGACAGAGCATGAGCAGGAGAGGGAGACACAGAATCCGAAGCAGTCTCTAGGCTCTGAGCTGTCAGCACAGAGCCCGATGTGGGGCTCGAACTCATGAACTGTGAGATCATGACCTGAGCCGAAGTCGGATGCTCAACCGACTGAGCCACCCAGGTGCCCCAAGAGTTTAAATCACTTGTGCAAAGTCACAGAGCAGGAAAGTGCAGAGCCATGCTGTCTGGCTTTCAGTCCTGGGTGCAAATGCAGTGGGCCAGTATAGACGGTGTGCTTATGTGCCCAAGAGGGGGTGACCCCCAGGACTCCAGGGGAAAAGTGTGTGGAGCAGCTGACAGCAGCAGCAGGGCCTGCCCGAGGCCGGTGGGCGGACAGTGTGCCTGCCTGTAGGCGGCTGGAACAGCTGCGGCTTTTGGGAGGCCCCAACCTGGCAGCTGCTGGAAGGAAGTGCATTGTTCTTCTTGGGCAGAAACTTGGGGCCCAACTTTCTCTGTGGCCGCAGCTGACTTGGCCTCTTCTCAAGGTGGCTGGGTCCCAGGTCACCTCTTTAGCCACACCCGAGAGCAGGAACTTTATTTTGCAGTGCAAGTAACAGTCCTGGCCGTGGCTTCCTAGTTGTGATACCGTCCTGGGGAAGGGGGCTAACAGAGCCCTGTGTGATCCTTCTCCCCGCCAGGAATTCACGCGGCTAGAGTTACTCATATGTTCTACTGTATATGATACATGATATATCCCACAACGTGTGTGGGATAAATTGTAAAATCACCCCTACATTTGGATAAATCCCAGCTATGCTCTTTTTAGCCTGAAGACCTTGGCTCATCAATCTCTGAGCACTCGGTCTGCCCATCTGCAAAATGGGATGTTAATAGTAGTTCCTCCTTCAGGGGTGGTTTGAGCACTAAGGGTGTATAATGCCTGGAAAGCCCCTACCGTGGGCCTAGCACATACTAAGCACTCCGTAGTGGTAACTGTCATTAAGCCAGTGCCAGCGACTATTATTATCACTCTTGTTGCGTCTGTCTCAGAGATCACTGCAGGACTTAATGACTTAATGCACGGCACACTGTAAGTGCTCATTAAAGAGCCGTTTACTATTTTGGTGTTTTATTTTACTAAGTTCTTTTATGCTCATTTGGTTCTCACTCTGGATCTGAGGGAAAGCTGGAAATGCGTTTCTCATTTGAAAGACGTTCCAACAGAAACGTAAAAAAGCAAAATGTCTTGTTCCAGGTTTCCTAAAGAGTAAGGGTCAAAGTCGTGACTGAAATTCAAAGCATTCAGGCTCCAAATCCTACGTCCTTCTTAGGCATTGAAGTCTCTTTGAAATTGACCTTCTGTTATGTAGGAAACAGCCTTTCGTCTTTTATTTTTATTTTTTAAAGTTTATTTATTTATTTTGAGGGAGGGGAAGGGCAGAGAAAGAAGCCGAGAGAGAACCCCAAGCAGGCTCCACACTGTCAGTGCAGAGCCTGACATAGGGCTCAAACTCATGAACTGTGAGATCATGACCTGAGCCAAAATCAAGAGTCAGACACTTAATCGACTGAGCCACCTAGGTGCCCTGGAAACAGCCTTTTAAACCACACCAGCTTCTAACTGCTTATTTATAAAACACTTTTCCACCTACTGTCCCAATCTGATGTACTCATTAATCCTTTGAGACCTATTTACTTTAAGACCCATTTCAAAGATGAGAAAAATGAAGTGCAAAGAGCTTGAGTGTCCTGTCCAAAGTCACGTGGGTTGGACCAGAGCCAGGACCTTCTGGTTTCTTGACCTCCAGTATGGAATTGAAGAGAGTTCCTTTAAGACCAGAAGAGGTTCAGGAGTCCCAGGAGGCACATACTAACACAGAGCATGGTTCTTCCTTCCCTGTCCTCTCTTCCCTGCTCAGCCTCCCACTGTCTGTGAGGCCCCTGTTCTGACTCTAGTTTTGTCCCCTCTTGTAACTGATGACTCCTGTTGAGCTGTGTCCTGGAGCCCAAACCCGCCCCACTTCTCACAGTGCAGACCATTTTGGACATCCGGAGCCTTCTCTCCCGGCATCCGATCCCAGACGTCCCTAGGTCCAGCTTCCATGCTCTTATCCCAGACCTGCCAGCTTGCCACACATCCACCGTGCAGCTTGGCCAGGACTCTCACTCATCACATACCGCCCTCTCCAGACCAAGGCAGGACACTCGAAGACAGAAGAGGAAGGTGTGCAGAGGATAGATGTTGCTGACTCCAGCAGCAAAGAGTGACCTAGCTACAGAGGAAGAAAAACATAGATGGACACGTGGCCGCTGGGTCACTTGGTTGTGGGTCCCAGAAGCCTTGCTCACCCTGATGGAAACAGTTTGTTGACATGCAGAACTGGAAAGCCTCAGGTGGTTTCTGGCCTGGGGCCTGGGTGCATCCAGAGGTTGAAACAGTGCCATGGGAACCTGTTTCTCTCCAATTCTTGTCCAGTTGGGTGACATGCTGTCCCTGCACCTTAATTCCAGGCTTATGCTGACTCTCTCAGCAACTCTTACAGCTAAGTGCACATGGCTTTCCTGATTGCTCCAGAAAAGGTTCCAGTACTGAGACTCATTGGGCCGAATGGCCTGGTTTGGGCCAGCTTAGTGCCAATGCCTGTGGCCCGGGTGATGAAATGAGCTGATCAGCCAAGCCTTGATCCAAGGATGGAACCAGCTCCATGGAAACCTCCTGGATACAAAAGGGGAGAAGCTTGGTTCCCTTAGGATAATCTGGGTGCCATTCCCAGAATGAGAGGAGAATCCATGGGACCGAATAAACAATGCCCAGGGCAGCATTTGTGCACACTTTAGATTGGCCCCTTCCCCAACCAACCTCTTTTCATCCTGAGACAGTGAGCTTGGACCTGTTCAGTGTCATACATGATAGAAACCTGGGTGCACAGTTTCCTTTGAGGATGCAGGGGCTGGGCTGAGGCTCTCTGAAGCTAGGCAGCAAAGTCAGGCTCTCCACTCTCCTTCCTCCCTGTGGCACACTGTCCACTGAGGATTGCTCTGCCTCAAAGTGGGGAGCTGGTTCAGGAAGACAAAAAGCCAATTGCTTCTAAGGGACACGTGCTGTCTTCAGGTAGTGCAGAATGCAGCCTCTTAGAATGACAGAGTGAATGAGGGCAAGCTGGGCTGCAGGAGCCAGTGCGGTCTGGCCCTGGGCAGCGACAGGCAGACTGGGCAGGTGGCTTTGGGTCTGTGGTGGTTGGTAGGCATGAGGGAATCTCGACTCTTGCAAGGGAACAGACCAGATTTCATTATGCAAACATGAAAATCCTCCTGGCCTCTGCTGATTTCTCTCATTCCTCCAGCTTGGCTCTGAGAGAGCTTTCTCAAAGAAAGATCCACTCAGTGACTGCCCCTGTACAGATGCAGAAAAGCCTTCTTAGCTTTGCCCTGGAGCGTAGAGCTGGAGATGCAGCAAATGATCTGTGAAGGGATGGGATTTGTATTGACAGACATGTGTTTATCCAGATCAATTAGGGAGAATTATTAATTTATTTTTGCAACACTCCCCACACAAGGCTTTGCGGCTGATAATGACTTGGAGCTGTGCAACACGAATGACAAAAACGTGAAGCAAGATGAGAAAATGATTTGCCAAACTGCCTCTGGGGGAGGGGGCTGTATGGCCCGGAAGAGATGTTGTGATGACCCCTTGGAACAGAGAGCAGGATGCCTTATAAGTGGCTCTGCATAATTAAGGAGGGGGCAGTTGGACATTGGGGAGGTTTTAAAAGCTGACATCTGGGGGCTCCTGGGTGGCTTAGTCGGTTGACTCTTGATTTCCACTTGGGTCATGATCCTGGGATGGTGGGATCAAGCCCTCCATCAGGCTCTGTGCTGAGTGTGGAGCCTGCTTAAGATTCTCATTCTCATTCTCATTCTCTCTCTCTCTCTCTCTCGCTCCCTCCCTCCGTCCTTCCGCCCCTCTCCCTCGCATTCTCTCTCTCTCCAAAACAAAACAAAAACAACAAAACAAAAATGAAAAAACCCGACCACTGTGTGGAGGAAGGACGACAGACAGGAGGAATAGCAGAGAAGGGCCTGAGGAATGTTGAAGTGTCAGGTGGGGGACATTTCAAGAGAAATTCAGGGTGCTGGGTGGTGTGGGCCTTCCCTGGGAACATACACAGTGTGAGTAGAAATTGTTAAGAGATCCCCAAGGTTTGGTGGCCTGAATCTCTTCTCTTTGCTTCTATGGCCTGGGAGGCCGTCTGGCAGAGGTTCTCTTGCCCTCTGGCTTCCTTTTGGTTTGGCCAATGTGGAGCCAATTTATGTCCGGTCAGGGCATCAGAGGGAAGGAGGAGAGTGATATGTGTGTGGCGGGGATGGAGGGCTGCTTGTTCCTCTGCTTCCACATTACCTTGAGTTGGCTGTTGCCAGCCCCAGGGAACCAACCACACCCTGCCCACACCTTTGTAAAATTTTCCTCTATTAAACACTCCCTAAATTGTCCTAATTTGAGTGTGCTGGCTGTTTCCCGCCAAGACACTGACCAACGCTCTTGGGATGAGCGCATTTCTCCCCGAAGCCTGAGAGGCATGGGTTCTGCATCCTGGGTGGGAGGCCCGAGCAGCAGTTCACTCAGGCGAGGGAATCGCTGACTTCCGGTTGTAGCCAACAGGTGCTCTTGTGCAGCTATGGTCTCTGGGAAGTAAAAACTGTGAGTCCCAAAATAATCAGGGTGGCCCTAGGAACTTACCCAGGCTGGGGCCCCTAGCGCCATCCCGGTGTGGTCCTCTTTCGACTGAGGCTGGGGACAATGAGGATCTGGAGACTCAGAGAGTGGGGAGTTGGAGAATGGCTGGGGGTGATCACTTCACTGATGTGAAAATTGTAAGGGGCTCAACGTTACATGTCAGGTAGATGGCAGCGTTGAAAGAGCTGAAGGATCGCGAACACAGGGCTTGGTTTAAGATTAGTTACGCTGTCAACCAGAGGAGATGTCAGACAAGTAAGTACAGAGGGCAGCTGGCCAGATTGGAGGGTGCAGAGCTCAGGCACTTACAGAACAGTCCGGGCAAGTCAGCTAGGAGATTGAAAAGATGCTCCTCCATTTTTCTGGTTATAAAAGCAATTCAGGTTCATTATAGGGCATTTGAAAATCACGGCATAAAATAGAAATACGCAGGATCTTACCACTTAGAACTCAGTTGCTATTTTAGTATATTTTCTTCCAGGCTTTTTTTTTTTTTTTCCAGTATAGTGGTCATTCTGTTCCTACAACTTTGTATTCTACTCCCTTCTCTTAGCATTATGAGTAAACATTATGGATAAACATGGTTTTTATTTATTTTTTTATTTTATTTTATTTTTTTTCAACGTTTATTTATTTTTTGGGACAGAGAGAGACAGAGCATGAACGGGGGAGGGGCAGAGAGAGAGGGAGACACAGAATCGGAAACAGGCTCCAGTCTCTGAGCCATCAGCCCAGAGCCTGACGCGGGGCTCGAACTCACGGACCGTGAGATCGTGACCTGGCTGAAGTCGGATGCTTAACTGACTGCGCCACCCAGGTGCCCCAAACATGATTTTTAAAACTGTTTTTTATATCATGCAGATTGCCATCGCTTGTTTTTGTAACTATTCCTGTGATAGTGGGCATTTAATTTCTGTTTTCTAATTTTTTTGCTATTATGGTTAAACACACACATATAACAATATATACACATATCTAATGTATATTGTTCAATATATCATATATATATATATATATATATATATATATATATATATATATATGTATGTTTCTGTCCTTTCAGGCCATGAACCCACTTTTAAAATTCTGCATGAAGGAAATAATCAGACATGAACATAAAAATGTGAGTACAAAATTTGTGCGTGACATTATACATATACTTTAACAGCTCCTGTTATGTGCAGATAAATTGCGTTCCAGAGAAGCTGTGCTGGTCCTATTTCTTGTTCAGGTCAGGTGTTCATGTGGCTCTGCCTGTCTGGAGTTGGGAAGGGCCTCATTTCAAGGCCCCACCCCGCCCCCAGGTCCCACCTTCACCACCATTAGTCTTAAAGGTGAGCCCACTGGTAGTGAGCATATGCAGTAGGTAGGTGAGAGTTTCTCTGGCTCCAAGGGTAATAAGTATCTATTTTCCACTTTCTAGATGTTTCTTCCCTCTGGGACCAATTCCATAGCTCCCTGGAAGGTGATACAATGACCTTGGGCTTGAACCCAAAGAGTACAGGAAATTTTTGGCAAGTTGCTGATGGGGTGGTGCCAACCCACTTAGAGTAAATACACTGTGTGTTGGGCTCACATGGAGAGAAGCATCTGCAACTTCCTCTCACGGGCTCAGAGCCACCGCAGTCTCCTCCAGGAAACTGCCTGAGCACTGGGACCCCCTGGCAGGAAGCAGGCAGGATGGGTTTGAGAAAGGATTTATGTATGGGGAATGGGAGGAGTAGGCATGCGCTAGGTGTGGAATCAGGAGACATGGGCCTCGAGAGGCCATTGGTACAAAATCAACGGTAGAACAAGAAGCAGGTGTTTAGCCTCTCTGGGTCTCGGTTGCTTCACCACGTGGGTTAGTGTTGGAAAGATTTCTAGGGACTTCCCAATGAGCTCACACACACACACACATACATGCCCCAAATATACATTTTACTGCATAGTCCACTTGGTGGATGGTGAAATGACAAATCATCCATCTTTAATGTTTGGTTTCCTCCAGCTAACCCTAATGCTGGAAATTCACTTCGTAGATTGCCAGTAATAGCTATTAAAACCTAGAGCTGCCGTGCCCCTGACAAGGCCATCTTCCTGTCACTACGCTTGTGGCCCCATCATGTGCTGTGGCTGGGTAGAGTTCATTTTATGGTTAACTCAGAAAAATCTGATTAAGAAAGTTGATCCCCAGAGCTTGTGTTTGGTCTTATCCATTGTGTGTGCTATCATCCCGGATCACTTGCTCCCTGGGTTGCTGGATGTGACCATCTTATAGATGTAGAAACTGAGGCTGAGAGAGGGAACATGTCTAGCAAGAATGCCCACGCAGTGAGAGGTAGAGCCAGGATTAGAATGTAAATCTCCAGATTCCAGGCTGGTGCTTTACTTATTCAACCTGTGGTTTTGCAAAAGTAGAACCTCTTACAGATGAGTCTTACTTGAGTCCTCTCAACTCATAAACAGATAGAAGTAGTGGGGAGGGGGTTCTGTGTGGCCCAGAGCCTCATCCCCACCCTGGGATTTTGAAGCAATTCCATTGATCTTCACAGTTGCACTTAGAAACCAAGCAATGTGCCCCATCCATTTACTTACTCTCTCATTCATTTATTTGTTCAACAAACTCATGGTGAGTACTTGTTATACCTTAGGCTCTGTGGTTAAGTGAGCTACCTCCAGTCCTTCCAATGAATTCTCTGCCCTTGCCTTTTTTTCTTTATTAAATTGTTCAGAGTTGTTTCTGTTGCTTTTCATCAATGAGCCCTAATAGGTACAAGGAGTTTATACCATCCAGGTGGTGGAGCTCCTTTGGAAGATCTTAGGCAGGGGAGTCTCTGGGACATGTTTGAATATTATATAGCCCATGCTGGTGAGTGGACAATGGATGGCTTGGTTCTTGTGGGGGTAGAAGGTAGATAGGAGGCAAGAAGACTGGTTAAGTAGTAATGAAGACCAGAGAAGAAATACTGAAGGCGTAAGCTAGGTCAGTGCTTGCACCAAAGGCAGGAAAGTGTAATGATTAAGAGCTTGGTCTCTAAGGATCAATCTGGGTTTGAATCCTAACTATGCCACTTACTTGTAAGTGTAAACATGGTCTCGTCACTTAACCTCTCCGAGTCTGTTTTATGGTCCAGATAGGCTAGATAAGAGTATTTCTGCTTGTGGAGAGAGGGAGGATTCACTGAAACAACTCAAAGGAAGCCTGCACACTGCCTGGCTCATAGAAAGCATTCAGTAAATGCTGTTAACCCTTCATGATGAGGATGGTAGTGATGAGGAGGATGGTGATGATGGAGGTAGTGATGATGGTGATGATGATAAATGAAGATGGTGGTGGTGGCGATAATGATGACAGTGAAGATAATGGTGGTGACGATAATTATGGTGACATCTACCATAATGGATGGAGATGACAAGTGGAATCTGAAGAAAAAGTCAGGATTTCTAAGCCAGGTGACTGAGAGACCACCTTTTAAGAAAAGAAAAATACCATTCAGAATATATTCATATGATTATATGCTTTTGTAGAATTTGAAAAGTTGGATATTGGATATCTTAACAGCAGTTGGCTCTGACTGCCTTCTCTGTCCTCTGACTTCCTCCTCTCTTGTGCTGGGTGGTGTTGGGGCAGCCTCAGGAAGCCTGTGCAAGCTTCATTAAATCTGTGTCATCACGATATGCAGAACATCCAAATTATATTTACGTAACATTTCTTTACATTGTCTTATGGTTGTACATCAAAGTGGCCTCCGTTCCATAAATAGAAAGTGGCTACAAGAATTCAGTATGATGAAAACCTAAGTTAGTTAATCTTGGCTAGAGACTGTTGCCGGCAAGGGCTCCAAACCCGGGGCTTGCTTTCTGTTTGTTAAAAAGGGGGATCAGCTAACCTTAAAAAGGTGTTAAAGACACTGGCACCAAAAATGAGCCTTTCTCCTTGTAGTCACCAGCAAGATTTGAAGAGAGTTGATGGCAGAACATGACAAAGCTCTCAGTGTGTGAGTCAGTATTATTAAGCGCTGGGCTGTGGACCATCCACCCTACATCCTGGACAGTTCTTCCCCAAAGACGGGCTATCATATCTCCATGTCACGTGGTTACACTATCCACGACCCATAGCAATTGACATTGACAAGTGGTCACAGGTACAAATTTGCTCAGGATTAATCGGCTTGGCCTTTGAGGCTGGCTTCCTCAAGCAGCAAAAGACAGGCATCTTCACACAACGCTTCTATTTAGAGAAGGCATCTGAGCAACTGGGTCTGGGATGGGCCAGGCTCTGCAGAAAGGGAAAGGGATGCTGGTGACATCGCTGGAGCCAGGGCACAACAGTGCAGCTTGGAGATCACCACAAATGAACTGAAAAGACAAGAGGTACACCCTTCCCATGAAGGGGGCTGAAGTCAGCAAATTGGTCTCCCAGAAAAGAGAAGCAAGGATGAGCCACTTTTCTACCATGTTTTTTAAAAAAATGTTCATTTGTTTATCTATTTGAGTATGAGCCGGGAAGGAGCAGAGAGAGAGGGAGAGAGAGGATCCCAAGCAGTCTCCATACTGTCAGCCAAGAGCCCAATATGGGGCTCGATCTCATGAACCGTGAGATCATGACCTCAGCTGAAATCGGTAGTCAGACACCCAATAGACTGAGCCACCCGGGCACCCCACTGTCATGTTTTTAATGAGTGTGCTTTTCTCAGTCCCTGCCCTGCTCCATCACATTTCACTGAGATGACTTCCAGAAAGCCTAATAAGCACTGACATGATCACTAACACCAAAATTGACCTTTGCCAACTATTTGCATCCTTTTAAAATTCTCTTTTGAGGCTGTAACATTAGCAGTGATGCTCAAAATATTGGCACCATCCCCTTTTAAAATCTTTAATTATAGAACATTTCAAACATATACAAGAGTAGAGAGAGTAGTATATATAATGAGCCTCATGCTCAGCATCTAGTTGCAGTGATATTAACTCACAGCCAGTCTTGTTTCATCTATTCCCACCTCCCTGTTTTTCATTACCCCACTAGAGTATTGGGAAGGAAGTCCTAGAATTATGTTATTTCATCCACAAGTACTTAAGGACGTGTTAGGTTGGGGGTGCCTGGGTGGCTCAGTTGAACATCTGATTCTTGATTTCGGCTGAGGTCATGATCCCAGGGTCGTGGGATTGAGCCTTGCGTCAGGCTCCATGCTGAGTGTGGAGCCTGCTTAAGATTCTCTCTCTCCCTCTCTCTAAAAAAAAAAAAAAAAAAAAAAAAAAAAAAAAAGAATGTGTTAGGTTGAACCCTACGCAGTTGGTAATAGACAACATTTATTTGAAGTTGGTTTTTAGAGCGAAGTTTCAAACGTGGTCCAACATGTTTTGGCAGCTTCTTCGTGTTGTTGCTTCTCTTCCGCCCACAAGCCTCCGTCCTTGTTCTGCCCCCCAGGTGTATAGCCATCCCTAGGGCGGAATTTAGAAGGCAGGCAAATTTGTCTTCGGAGCCCCCAAGCTCTTCTGGAGGTTGTCAGCTTTGTAGGGCTCCCACCCGCCTCCTTTAGGTACTCAGAGATTGTATATTTTCTACCACTATATGAGTTTTGATTCTCAACAAATTCTGATTCTCCCCAAAAAGAGGTTCTAGAGATGAGAAGAGCCAATGAGTTAGATGGTAGAAGGGCCTCCTTGGTTCTTCTGGGCCCCGTGGGGCGGGCATATCTGTGTAAGGATTGACAGAGTCCGTGCACTGCCCTGTGACCCGGGCCAAGTCCCTGAACCTCTCTGGGCTTCAGTTTCCTCATATGCCACAAGAGAGAATGTTTGTTCGGTTATTGTTCCTTTCTTTCCCCGCCATCAGAATCAAGCCTGCCTTGTTCGTCGCTGTAGCAAAATACCTAGTGTGTCGTGAGCCCTCACTCATCTCCTGGGCCAGTGGATGACGTGCTCTCAGGAGCCCTTCCACTCTGAAGCCCTGCTTTTCCATGACACCCAGACTGGCCAGTCCTGCCCATGTCAAGATGTCTCCTGTCCACCTCCCGCCCCTGACTTTGCTTGGCTGACTGAGAAGAAAGTAACTGCAGACAGTACTGGAGGAGAAGGGGTCAGGGACACTGGATGCCGCTTTCCCAGTGTCCTTGACTGAATGTCCCCCTCCTGGGTGACAGCCTGGGTCCCAGTGCTCTGCTCTATTTCAGTCACCATTTGGCATGTGTCACCTTACAGAGGCCTGGGCCCTTAGGGACAAAAGGCCACAATCTGCTACAAGAATGGTAATTTGAGGAAAGTTGGCCCCGTGCCCCTGGGGCTTCGGTGTTCTTTGGGACCAGTTGAGTGATGACATCACGGACTTAATTACTTTCTGGGCTATGAAGGGCCCTCGTTTCTAGGCTTCAGCCGGTGAGAGGCCCCAGGGAGCCTAATTTAGGAAAAGGAATCAGTGGGATGGCAGCTGTTGAAAGTGCTTGGCTCATGCCTTCAGCCAGAGAATTTAAGGAGAAGGCCCTTTGAGATGCCTACCTCTAGGCAGGTCTTCCCTCCTGAGGCCTCTCAGTTCTTAGAGATGGAAGGGCCCACAGAGGTCATCTGGGCCCGCCGACACCCTTCCTGACACCCCTAAGAGGTGGTCGTTCTGTCTGGGCTTGATTACTTCCAATGATGGGGAGCTCAGGCTCTCTGGGGATAACCTGTTTCATTAGTGGACAACTCTATCAGCTGCACAGTGCCAACCTGACTTCTACATGGCCCAGAATGCCTTGATGCCATTTCCATGGCCCTGGTATCACCTTGTGGAGCCGGATAAAACAGGTTTAAATTCCTCTTTCTTGTGGCAACCCTTCAGATATTTGAAAGCAGCTCTCATGTCCTCCCCGAGTTTCTTCTCCAGGCTAAACATAGCTCTTTCAGCCATTGCTCATATGACATGGCTTCAGTCCACACCACTGTCCTCATCATTTTCCGCTGGATGGGTCCCAGCTTTTCACTGTCCTTTAGCAGAGAGGAGTCGGACGCTCACTTCATTCCCACCCTCACACATCCACCATCACGGCCCGGCTTGGCAGACGCCCACACTCTTTACACGCAACAGAACCCCCTCCGTCTCCCTCACGTGTGCCACTGGGAAGCCACACCACACTCTGGGATTGGGGCAGCTGTGTTTCAAGGCCCAGGCACAGGGCTTCCAACCATCTGTCCCCATTAAAGTTTCACCTTGTCGAACTCCTGCTGTTGTTCCAGGCTGGCTAGGGTATTTTCGGGTCCCAATCCTCCCATTCACCCTCCCAGCTCTGTGCTGCCTCTGCTCGCCGGGTCACGGAAACACGACCTGTGGGAATGGGCTGGTGTGTCCCTTTTCAGGCTCCCGTGAAGCCATTATTCGGCGCTCCCTCCGAGCGGTCATTCGACATGTTACAGGCTGTGTGGTCATGGAGCTCCCGTTTCTTCCCACACCCAGGGATGGTTGGGGAGGCCGGGCTGCAATCCAGATACCCTGTGTCCAAGCACAGCCCCTACTGACTTGTACTGGTGAAGGCACTGAGGTGGCTCAGCGGTGTCTCGTGCACAGTTAACTCGGGCTACTCCTAGTGACCTCTGCTATCTGGAGGACCCTGGAGGAACCCTCCGTGTTGCCCTGGAAGCAAGAGGGAGGTGAGCTTGGAGGAGGCAGTCACCTGTGTGGGGTGCTGGGGTGCAGGCTCCAGGCTTCTGGCTGAGGTCCACAGGAAGGGCTGGGTCCTGGGTGACAGATGCAGGGAAAGGGGAGCCTCCCACCTCCTACAGCCCTGCTCACCTGTAGAACCTTTCCAAGGGGCTCGACTCAGTGGGTTCATAAGTAGTGGGACTGTAGGTCTCAACATTTCTCTAGTTTATTTTTCTTACTCCTTCCCTCCCTTTCCTCCTTTCTCACTCTCTCTGCCTTCTTTCCCTTTTCCTCCTTCCTTTCAGCACTGCCTCCCCACCCTCAGCACAGTCTGTGTTCACCAAGGCTGTCAGGTCGCAGGCCATTGGGCAAGACACATGTCAATCACCAGCATCCATCAGGGTGGCAGGCGTGCCCAAGGTGCTCACAGGGTACTACTGGAATGAGGGTTTCTGTGCAATCCCAGGGCTTGAGGTTCTACTCGCTGGCCTTCACGAGCCCTTGAACTCCCCCTGGAATCATCACTCTCTGGTGTCCAGATGACAGTGTCCAGATTAACTTCCCCACTTGAAGGAGAGTAAAATTTCTCTGTTAGACCCTGGGCTTATTTTTGGTTTGAAAAATGTACCCCTGTGATAGGTCAAGCTCTTAAAGTCAGCTCAAGTCATTTTCGGATTCAGGATGCTTCTGAATTTGGGTACAAAGCCTGAGAGGAAGCAACTAACCATAGGCCAATATGTATTGGAACCAGGGGCAACTGTGGGCTGGGAGCCTGGGAGAACCAGGAGCTCTTAGCACCTTCTGGAAAGAGTGTAGATGCTCACGTCAGTCTTGGGTTTGTAGGAT
Organism: Puma concolor; assembly: GCF_028749965.1. Taxonomy (NCBI): domain Eukaryota; kingdom Metazoa; phylum Chordata; class Mammalia; order Carnivora; family Felidae; genus Puma; species Puma concolor. The sequence continues at coordinate 120,768,663 of NC_141668.1, forward strand.
GGCTCTTCCTCTCACCGTGTGTGTGATGTTGAGCCTCTTAACCTCTCTGAGCCTCAGTTTTCCACATCTGTAAAATGGGGATAGTCCTTTGCAGTGTCAATTGTGAGGATTCATTGAATTAGTGCAACACCTGGTGTATGACAGACATCACATTTATACCTTTGCTGTGATGCCTCTCGAAAAAAATCTGTGACTCTTCTGAAAAGGAAAAAAAAGGAAAAACGTTTTCTGAAAGGAAAATGGTGGAGAATATGAATAATAGGGATTTCCACGGAGGGCTTGAATTATGGTTTCAAGCTGACTTCTAATGTGTGTCTCTCAGGCATGTAATTTTGTGTAAATTTGCCTTTCTTCACTGTTAAGTTTCATTAGAAAGTCTTTTGAGAGGAAGGAGTGCAGCTGTGTCTCGAAAGAAGGTTGCAGGCCTTGCCTTTGTTTGGGACAACTGGGCCCCACAGGGAAAGGGTCTGTCCTGACAAGCCATGACAGGTGGGCCCGGGCCTGCCCTGATCTGTGCGGTGAGGTGGGGTGTACATCAGGGAGCCCCCGGGGGCGCTGAGCTAGCAGTGCTTTTGCGTGGCGAGGACAACAGGCCGGAGCAGTGGCATGGAGTGTCACACAGAAGGGACGTGAGGTGGTGCCACTCACTTCCCCTGGGCTCCTGGCTAGGGCATGGGGTTCAGGAGCATCACGGTAGGGAAGATTCCTCCTGCTCTGCTGACCTTCACCTCTCCCCCTCCATTTTCAAGGGCAAGGTCTGAATTCCATGTTCTGCATCCTGCCGGCTGTCCTCAGTAACCTACTCACAGGGCTCAGCCCCATCCGGCCTCTAGTTCGCTGCAGGTCAATCTGAACCTTGTCTGACCACCATTTCTCTCCTGGATTTGTCTCCCTTTCCCCTTCCTCCTGAGCCCTAACACTGCACAGTGTCACTAGGATTTCCCAACTCCGAATTCCCTGACACGGCCAGCCCATGCCATTCCTCACTCAGTTAAGTCAGCAGATTTCATACTATTTATAGGATGATGCAGCAATTCAGACCTGGCGCCTCATAGGCTGGCCTGGCGGCCACAATACACTCTGTTTTCTTTTCTCTTTTTTCTTTATTCTCTACGTTTTAAAGATGATGATTCCTACAAATAATATGCAAGTATATTCTCATTGGGAAAGACTCAAAATAGAGAAATATAGGAAGAACACTTAGAAAGAGTAAAATATTTTAGGTTCCATTTCATTCAATTCTGACTGTTAACAGCTTGGTATGTTTCCTTCCAGTCTTTCTTCTATGCATTTATATACATATCTGTGTAAATACAAATGCAAATATATATGTGTCTCTGCAGTAAAGAGTTTAGCCTTGCACGAAAGGAAGTCTGGCCTTGGCCCTCAGCTCCTGGGAGGTGATCTTCATTTGCCAAGGGGCCTTGGGCCAGCCAGATAGTAACAGTGTGATTTAGGGTGGGGGCTTTGGGTCATGATCAGTTGTTGACTTGCCGATTAGACCAACCAAAGAATCAATCATGTCCATGTCATAAGACCCGGTTAACACTCTGAACAGTAAGACTTGGGTGAGCTTCCATTGTTGGTGATACTCTGTGCATATCACCACACATTGATGCCAGGAGAGTAACACATCCATGACTCAGTAGAGAGAGGACAATGGGAGTTCCACGTTTGTCCCCTCTCCTGGACTCTGCCCTATGTGCTTCTTCCCTTGACTGATTTTAATCTGTGTCTTTCCCCTGTAATAGACCAAAACTGTGATTATAAGAGTTTTCATGAGTTCTGTGAGTTTTCCTAGCAAATTATTGATCCTGAGGGTTTTGGGCAGCTCCAATTCACAATCGGTGTTGGAAGTGAAGGTCGTCTTGGGGGCGGTGCCTTCTAACTTTAAGTTGGCCTAAACTCATCACTGGGTGATGTGTGTATGTGTGTGTGTGTGTGTGTGTGTGTGTGTGTGTGTGTGTATGTGTGTATTTAAAATTACATGATCAAGAATTTTATTCATGGTTCTGGCGTTTGAATTGTTTCACCTTTATGTACTTAGAGACCATTTTTTAAGGGTTCTATGTCTTAGTTTTCTTTATTGTAAAATGGGATAGTACCACAACCTGTATCCATAGCGTTGTTAGGAGGAGTAGATGAATGAACATTCTAACAGAGCTCTTAGACAGTGCCTGGCGTGGAGTCAGGGTTGCCTAGGTGATGATGCTGATGCTGATGACGGTGATGATGGTGATGATGGCGATTTCCACACCAGACCACTGAAGTCTAGCTTATTGCTTTTAATAGCTGATTCATGGTTATCACTTCTGTGAGTTCCCTTTGGGTATTCCACAGAGAGAGTAATAGGTGTGCTTTATGGGAAATGACTCTTTTGCTGCACTACAAGGTCAGATAAATTAGCCAGATGATCTAGAACAAGTATTTATTGAGTGCTGATAATTTTTCGAGCAAACATTAATTTGGCACACACTATGTGCAGAAGCCCTGTTCTGAAAACTGTGGAATTATAAAAGCAAATTTCGTGGGGGAAAGGAAAAGGAGAAGAGAATGACGAACCATCGCAACACCCACTGTCACACACTGCAAATCTGTTATTTCATTTTATCCTCACCACACCCCTATGAGGAAAATATTAGGACCCCCATGTTCCAGAAGAGAAAACAGAGTCTCAGGGTAAGAAACTTGCCCATGTTGACCCGGCCATAAAGTGTTGGGGGAAGAATTGAAAGGATGCTGTTTTTTTCAAAGCCCCTCATTGTGAGCTGCATTTTGCTGTTGTGCAAGACGTGGACCTCGCCCTGGAAGAGCTCGCCTTTTCTTTGGAGAAGGTGTGGTAGTGGTGGGAGGGATGAGCTACAACACAATAAAAGAAAGCTCCCACTCTTAGAAGCGCGCCCCCATCTGCAAAGTTGCTTTGTCAATCAACATAGCATTGGAATTTTCAGAACAACTCTGATGTAGGCAAGCGTCATTATCCCTGTTTATAGATGAAAAACCTGAGGCTCAAAGGGGCTAGGCGCTTGTCCCTCTTAAACGTCTAATACGGGGCAGAACTGGGGGTTGCGTGTCAGTGGGCATAACAGTAGGACAGCGAGTGAGCGTCTCAGTGACCAGGAGAGCCGGGCTGTTGCAGGCAGGAAGCTTGCGCTCCATCCTTGGGACCGTGCTATACCTGTCCCTGGAGGGTGTCTGTGGCTCCTCTGATTCCCAGCTCCTTTCTCTCCTGCGTTGGCTGCTCGAGTCCTCAGGATACTAGGAGCACATTCCTTTGGGCTCTCGGTAATGGAGCATTTCAAAACTGAACCTAAATTAAAAATAAAAACCTTAATTGGTTTCCTTTGCAGTTTTATCTGCCAGCAAATAAATGGCTGCCTCTGGAGGGTTTTCTTCATTTTTCCAGGCACGATTCATCACCAGATATATGCTTCCTCCAAGATACAGTAGAAAACTAATGAGAATCTAATCTCTGCTGAGCAGAGTTGGAGGAACGCAAGTTGAATTCAGGGACAGCCACAGGGCAGTCGGTGAGTGACTTAGAATGCTCTACCCAACCTAGTGTGGCCTTCAAAAGGGAGGCTGAGCTCTGAACCACCAAAATAAGGACATAAATGAAACTGACATTTATTTTCTATGTGAAATTCAGTGTATGAGACACTCCCGGGACTTTACCCTCCCTGTGGAGTGGGCCCAGCCACCGCAGCCTTTGCAAAAATACTAAGTATTCCTCCCTCTGGCACAGCCAGCCTGGCATTAAGGCATCCCAATCCCTCCTGAAACCTGGGATCTGTTTTTTTTTCTCTTTGGAATCACAGATAAAACTAGGACAAATATTGGGACTATTGTCTCAGGTTCTGAGGACCACAAGATTGCTAGCGTTTGGGGAATTACTCAGGAAACTTCTGCTCTGAGAAACGGTTTCTCAAAGCAAATGGTTTCTCAAAACCAATTAATTTGCCCATTCATCCAGTTACTTTTGATTGAGCCCCTTACCATGACCCATCCAAAGCGCAAGGAACTGGGGACACAGCCAGGAAGACAACAAATGTGGACCCCCCGGGAAGCTTGAATACTCTCTGATCACGACAGAGTCAGCTGGTACCCACAACAAGTATGCAGAGGAGGCAGTTATTCCCATTTTCCAGATGAGCAAACTGAGACTGGAGAAGGGAAAGTAACTTGGTGACAATCACAAACCAGTGTTGGAACCAGGTCTTCAAAGCCACAGCTTTTTCTACCCCCTGCACTTCCAAACCAATATGCTTTGCAAACTTTGGGCAACTTACTTAATGTTTCAGAGCCTCAGTTTCCCCTCCTATATGGTGGGGATAACTCTACTCGGCAGAGTTGTTGAGGTGGTTGAGTTAGATGGTGTAGATGGATGTTAATAGACAGATGTCTGTCTGTAGAAATAGACCAAATAGATAATAATATGCCTAAAGCATTTGGTATTCTACTGAGAGCATGAGACTAATCACCATTATGGTAGTAACACGAGCTCATCTTTATTCAGTGCTGACTATGTTTCAGACAAGTTCTATTATTATCTCCATCTTGCACTTGAGAAAACCTGAGCGTGCAGAAGTGAGGTGATTTGCTTGAAGTCACACAGTGTACTGATAATGATGGGAAGGCAAGTGCTCAAAGGTAAAATATAGGCATATATTCCATATAACTGCATCAGCTACATGCCCTTTCTTTCACCACTGGAGAGAAAAGGCAGTTATTTTGGACCCTGCAGAGGAGAGACTGAAAAGCTTTTCTCACATAGACTTTCCAGATATTAAGCTATACGTAGACTCCTGGAAGAAGACTGGGGCCTCAGTGTTCTCACCTTTCTGATGGGGATGGTAGTAATTCTCTCAAGCTTCTTGTAAATATATTTTTAAATTTTTTTTGGTAATGTTTATTTTTGAGAGAGGGAAAGAGAAGGCATGAGCAGGGTAGGGGGAAAGGAAGACAGAGGATCATAAATGGGCTCTGTTGAACCCACGATCTGTGAGATCATGACCTGAGCCCAAGTCGGACGCTTAACCCACTGAGTCACCCAGTCGCCCCAAGCCTCTTGTAAATATTAAATGAAGAGTCTGAAATGCTTTGCCACTGAAGGGCTGCCCGCAACAAGAATGGCTTGTCCTCTTACGTGAAACTCATAGGTCCACGACATTTTGTGCTGTGTGTAATGATGTCATTTGACACAGAGATAAAACATCTTTCTAAGTCTCCAGCCCAGAAGATGGTATTTTACTGGGACAAAAGGACACCCAGCTGACCACCTTGGAAACTGCAAGTAAACTATTTAAATTAAGTGCCTGGGTTATTGATGACCCACTATTCCAACTGAAGACCTGACTTTAATCTCGTTTTTAACAGACTTGTCCAGAAGCTGTTTCCTTGTTCTCATTTTGCCTTTAATAACCTGCCTCTTGTCTTAAAATAATGGTTGGTGTCACTGTATTGAGGTGCATTATTCAAAGGGGGAAAAGACAACAGAAAATTGAAATTTCTTTTATCAGTAAGCAAAAAACTAGGAATACCCTCTACTATTCCACCTGTTTTCAGATGTGGTGAAGAAACATAAGGTAACAATTTCTTTTTGTAGATTTTTTTTTTTTATAAAAGTAGACTTTCTTATTGTGGTTAAAATATATAAAATGTGGTTAATATGTAACCATATGTTAATGTAACCATATGTAACCAAGGTTAATATGGTAACCATTTATATATGTAAAATATATAAAATGTGGTTAATATGTGGTTATATATATGCAATATATATAAAATATATAAAATGTGGTTAAAAATACACACACACACACACACACACACACACACACACACATGACTCAGTGTACTCTTTTGATCATTTTTAAGGGAATAACTCAGTGACACTAAGTACATTCCCAATGTTGCGACCATCACCACCATCAATTTTCAGTACTTTTTCCTCATCCCAAATAGAAATCCTATAATCAGTCACCACTATCTCCCCATTTCCTTCTCCTCCCAGCCTGTAAACCTCTATTCTACTTTCTGTCTCTATGAATTTGACTACTTTGAGCACCTCATCTCATTTGTCTTTTTGCATCTGGCTTATTTGCTTAGCTTAATGTTTTCCAGGTTCATCCATGTTATAGCATATTATGAGCTGAATTGTGTCCCCTGCCCAGCTAGAAATCATATGTCGAAATCTGACCCCCAGTACCTCAGAATATAACCATATTTGGAGATAGCATCTTTACAGAGGTGGTTAAGTTTAGGTGAGGCTGTTGACGTGCGCCCTAATCCAATATGACTCATGTCCTTACACGAAGAGAACATTTGGACACAGACACCTACAGAGGGAAGATCCTATAAAGACACAGGGAGAATGTGACCATATGGAAGCCAAGGAGCAAGGCCTGCAACAGATCCTTCCTTCACCATCCTCAGAGAGAACCAACCCTACCAATACCTTGATCTTGGACTTTTAGCCTCCAGAACTGAAGAAAATAAATTTCTGTTGTTTAAGCCTCCCAGTCTGTGGTACTTTGTTATGATAGCCCTAGAAAACAGTATGTACCAGAAATTCCTTCCTTTTTATGGCTGAAAAACATTCCACTGAATGTATAGACATTTTTTTTCTTTTTTCTAAACGTTTATTTATTTTTGAGACAGAGAGAGACAGAGCATGAACGGGGGAGGGACAGAGAGAGAGGGAGACACAGAATCGGAAGCAGGCTCCAGGCTCTGAGCCATCAGCCCAGGGCCCGACACGGGGCTCGAACTCACGGACCGCGAGATCGTGACCTGAGCTGAAGTTGGACGCTTAACCGACTGAGCCACCCAGGCGCCCCTAGACGACATTTTTTTCTAATGCATGCACCTGTCAGTGGACACGGGTTATTTCCATCTATTGACTATTGGGAATAACGCTGCTTTGAATAGTGGTGTACAAGTATTTGCTTGAGTATTTACTTTCAGTTCTCTTGGGCATATGCCCAGAAGGAGACTTGCTGGATCCTATGGTAATACTGCTTGACGTTTTGAGGAATTGCCAAACTGTTTCCCAAAATGGCTATACCATTTTTATTCCTACCAGTAAAGCACAGGGGTTCTAATTTCTCCACAGCATTGCCAGCACTTGTTATTTTACTTTTTTGGGGGGATATGTTCTTTTTTTAATATTGGTTTAGCCAGAGCCATTAAGATCAACAACAAGGAGTTACACTTCCAGGATGGCAGAGTAGGCTCCTGATAGCCTGTCCTCCCTCAGAGAACAATTGTAAACTCTGGGTAAAATACAAAAACCAGTATGTGAAGCCTCTGAAAAGTGCACTAACATGAACAGATTTTGAAGAGGGTCAAAACTTGAAAGAAGGGACTAGCATTGAGTAGTTTTCAGTTTTTGTGGCTTTAGCTTGAAGGTGAGGTACATTCATGGTGAAATCGACAGTAGCTAAAACTCCAATGAGGATCCTACCTGGAACCAGGGGTAATTTCTGTGGGGCTACCATGACCACTGGACAGCCAAAATGGAGCCCTGGACAGGAGTGAACTAGAGAAGGGGAACCCTCCCACCCCAATTCTTATTCTCCAGGATGCCTCTGGTTGAACATAGAAAACACATGTGCAGGGCAGACGTAAGTAGCTTCCAGCTAAAGTTAAACAAAATCATATGTGATTGTATAGATTAGCAGTAAAAAACTGGAAAATGAAATTTTTAGACATTACAATATCACCAACAATTTAGGAATACATTTAACCAAAGATCCAAGACTTTTGCAATGGAAGACATTTGCAGTAAGAGAAATAAAAATGATATACCATATTCAAGGATTGGATGACTCATTATTGTTGAGATGACAATTTTCTCCAAATTGATGTACAGATTCAACACATTCCCAACCAAAATCCCAGCAGACACTTTGGTAGAAACTGATGAGCTGATTCTAAAGCTTATGTGCAAAAGCAAATAATATAGAGTCAACCAAAACAATTTCAGAGAAGAATAAAGTTGGAAGATGTACACAATCTGGCTTCAAGACTTACTATAAAATCATGGCAATCAAGAGAGGGAAGTATTGATGAAGGATAGACATATAGATCAGTAGAAGAGAGAGAATCCAAAATAGACCTACATGTATATGATCAATTGATTTCAACAAAGGTGCCAAAGCAATTTGATGAGGAAATACTGAGATGTCCCTAAACTCTACCTCATGATGGAATGGGCAGCAAAGTCATATTGCAAGGGCTGTGAAGACATGAAGGACTGGATTTGTTTTGGAATATACCACCCAAGCAACCTGAGTGAGCCTCAGGGATCAGTCATCAGACAACCCCGCTTATCTGCCCAGGTTTCAGCTCAAAAGCCACCTCCTCTGAGAGGCCTTCCCAGATGCTCTACCTTAAGCTGGCCCACCCATGATCATTTATGACACTACCCTGAGCAGCTCCTTCATAGTTCTTCTATAGCCTTGTTTCTTCATTTGTTAATTGGTTTGTGTTCCCCGCTAGGATACGATTATCGTTTAAGAGGGCTTTGAAGTAGGTAGAAAGAACTGAGGTTGGAAGGGTAGTAAGAGGCCAGGCTGGGGCCCTAGTAGGTTCCAGTAGGGAATTTAGACATTAAGTTGTACAGAGGATCAGGAGTTTAGAGCAAGGGCGTAACCTGATAAAATGGATATTTTCTAACAGGACTCCTGTGGCAAGGGCACCAGAATTGAATTCCTTGGGAGGTGGGGTGAAGGGAGAAAGGGAAAGGGTGAGAACGGGGGCAGAGTTCAGTCCATCTGAAGGTGGCTGTGTCAGTCCAGGTGACAGTAGATACCCCGGGCAAAGGTTCAGTGGGGATGGGGAGGCAAGTCCCTGAAGGAGATATCATATTCTCCTAGGGAGAATATCATCCTCATAGGGAGATATCATCAGGCCATAAGTAGGCAGTGACTTGAGCTAATGCATATGGAACATCAGCTTGCAGGGAATGTGTCATGGTGGGGGCAGGAATGGAGACCAGCTGCGATGGAACCGAAGTAGACCAGGTGAGTGGTGATCGAGCGCCAGTCACCATGCTGGGCATTGAAGGGCCACAGTCCTCAGGGGCTCACAGAGTAAAGAGCAGACCAGCAAGGAAGAGACCCTTATATACCCAGGACAGAGACTAGCATCTCATCACCTGTCACCCTCATGCCAGTTTCTTGAGCCTCGTCTTCCTAACGGGGCCGGACAGTTTGCATAGTGTCCAACTTTCTCTCCCAAATTACTTTCCTGCTGGGAGACATAAGCAAAACCTCTTAAGTAGCTGCTCCCTAGAAGAGCACATAACAGAATGGTCTGGCACCTAACTTGCCTCTCCACTGTGGTCTGGGTGAACTATGAACAGGGCTGCAGGACCCTCGGCAGGTGCCTTGCATGCGGCCAGGTCTGCCAGGGTCACTGACTGTTTTTCCTGTCTTTGTTACATGTTCTGTTGGAGGTATATGACTTACAAGTACTTCCCTAGGCTAGTCAGTATTTTAGTGTGGATTCTGTGAGAACGGAGGTCATGTTTGCGCGTTGTGATCCTTTGAACAGCACTCAAATTCTGGCTAACACGGGGACTCGATCTGCCAGCAGGGACCGAGCTCGATGTGGATTAAACTGATTGGGGTGGCGTGAATTTTGTTTGTTTTTAAGCTGAGAGTGGAATACCACACAGCATCACGGGGAGAGTCTAGTGAAGAATTACAATAAAACAAGAAAAACAAGTGGTATTTTGTTTTTAGGATTAATTCTCCCTTTGCCAATCCACTTCAATTAAATTCTCTGAACTTTGGTCAGAGATGAGAGAAACAGCAAGACAAATAGTGACGACATCATCCTTAGTAATCGCTACTTGTTGCAGGGGTCACTATCACCATTCTTAAAGAGGAAGGTCTCGCGACCAGGATCCAGGAAACTGGGTTCCGGTCCCATTTCTGCTACCTCCTAGCCATGGGGTTTTGAGCAAGTCACGTTTCTCTCAGGGCCTCAGTCTCCTCATGTATAAGATCCCTACGGCACATCATCTCTGAACTGCAGAGACACATTTGCGCCGAGGAGTTAATAACACCTACTCCAGTGTAGGCAAAACCCGAGGCCTGTGGGAGGGTCCCTGGACATGCTCTTTCTAGGCTGCGTTGCTGACAATCACGTCTTCCTACTGAACCTCACTGCCATTTTCCCTGTTAAAATTTTCCTTTCTCCACACTTAGTATCTGATGATCTACAATGACACAGACAAGGAAAAGTGAACACAGTTGTGTTGAGCTTGTCTTTCTAGGTGTGGAGGGTGGGGGAGGGAGCCTGTCAGTTTTGGGGACAGACGGGCCTGAGCAAGTCCCCACCAGTTACATGGGGCCAGAACCTGCGTCCTGTGCGTCATGTGTAGAATCTTGTCTACTGTTTCGGCGTGAAGGTTGGTCACCCGCAGGTTAGCTCCCGGCCACTTGCATTGCTGGTTTCCTTCCTGACACTGTGGGATAGCAGCCCTGATCCGCTACTTGGAAGACACTGAAACTGGCCTGGCAGCTGGCAGCTCCAGGGCCAATTTACTGCCCCAACTGGTTGCTTGTTTAGGAAAAACAAAAGCAGGGAAATTTCCTTTCTTTCTGCTTTTCATCACCCCATGGATTGTTTGGTCAGATTGTCTGCTGTGGCTTCCCACCCCTGTCTATGTCCTTCCTCAAGGAGCTTCCAGAAGCAGCCAGCCTGGCAGCCTAATTGGACACAGAGGGCTTTAGCTCCTGCCTGTTTGTGAAATGGTCATTAGCTGGGATTGAGCCTGATGGTGAGGTCTGGCCTGGAGCTTTCCCCCTGCTTCCTGGGAACCCTGGGGTCTGTGGGGAGACATCAGATGTAGCCATCAGTTTGAGGCATAAGAGGAATGGATGGGGGGGAGGTGTCTCCAGCTCCCCTCCCCCTGCTAATCTTATATTCTATTTCATATACTTTCATTTATTTCATATAGAAGGAAACTGTATAAAATTTCTTCAATATTAATGGCTCAAAAATGTGTGAACATGCCTGAGCTAGCCCATTGGGTGCCACTGAAAGAGTGTTCATCTCAAACTGCATGAGGAGAAAGCTGGTATTTTTTCTGGGAACATCAAATAAGCAGGCCCTCCATGAATAGGGCTCTTTCTCGTTTTCACAAGTCTTTCCTATCTGCTATCCCATGTGACTGCAGCAATCATGGGAGGTGCGGGGGGGGGTGCGATCACCTCCATTTTACAGGTGTCTCTTGAGGTTTAGAGGGATCTCGTGACTTGCCAGGAAGTAGGAAAGCTCAGAGCCAAGTGCAGCCTCTGCTTCGTAGGCCATTGTTCCCTCTGTTTCATATCTAGAACCCCCAAGGAGAGCTGGGAGCCCCAGCTTCTGAAACAGAACACTGGCTCAACAAAGCCCTTCGCTAATGAAGTATACAAGAATATGTGCCACCCAAAATGAGCTAAAGTCCAGTGAGGACAGACGGGTGCCCAAAAAGCTGTTAACGCAGGGCACAAAAGGAAATCCATGTTTGTAAAGTGAATTTGTATTTGTAAAGCTGTCTTTGTCTCCTGTAATAAAAAGAGAAGGACTTACTAACTCATCAGTGGAGAAAGCATGGACTTAATTCTGCATGACCAACCTCACTAAACAATCCTTCTTTACTTTTCTGGTCCCCTTTCCTAACTTGCCCGTCCTTTCCAGGAGCCCCAAACCCCTTTTCCTTCGTTTAGGCCAAGCCCATCTATAAGCCTCACTCATCTGGCCACCTCCTTGAGCCACATTTTTCTTTGCAAACAGCTGTGCATAGGTATGTAATTGTAACTGTTTTTTTTTTTTTTTTTCTTTCCTCTTCGTAATCCATCTTTTTTCAGTTTGATTCCTTGGCCCCAGCCAATGAACCTAAGATGCATGCAGGGACAAAGAATTTTTTCCTTACTTACACTAGTCTGCCAGTGGGGCCCAGATACCAGGGTAGCAGAGGCATGGGTACCATGAGCACAGTGTCAGAATGGTGTCCTAGTGTGTAGGATCCTCAGAAAGATCCTCTAAGTAACAACTAGGGCTGACCCCTTTGATGGTGAGTTACAGTGTCTGCCCTTTTTTCCTCTGTCCTAAACTTTTCCTGCAACACTGCAGCTAGCGTTCACAGAAGGGGAGAACCCAGGTGTCCGGCCTTGAGTTAAGGCAGACATGCTGAACGCTCTTCATCCACCGTAGAAAGGAAGCCTGATGAGGCAGGCGCCTCTAATGTATTTGTTAGAATAACTCTCTGGACTGCTCCTGCCCAGTTGCCTGCAGATGATTTAGCGTTTTGGAAAAAAAAGCCATCTAATTCTAAAGAATTAGAGAAAACAGCTCTCATTATGCATTATAAATGAAACCAACAAGATCCAGATTAGCTCTGTTTCTTACTCCTTTCCTTTTGGAGAGTTTCATAGTGTGGAGGATGCCACCTTTGATATAAAACCTTTGCCCAGAACTGGGATTGCCTTTAAACTTTGGGGTGGAAAGAAGTTTCATAGAGTCAATAATGTCTGACTCCAGAGTGAAATCGGTCCCCAGGCCACTCCTGATCTGATACTGATGGATGGCCAATGAATGGAGCCCTGTGTGCGTTCCCAGGCAGGGGACTCCTTTGCAAGACAATAGAAAGCAGTCACAGTTTGGGCGAAATCTGGAGGATCTCACTTTAATTGGCAGGTTGACAGGCTAACAACAGCCGGACCGAAGCAGATATGTGTCCCAGGCAGGAGGCACTTTGGACTCTGAACACAGAAGAAAAAATCAAAAGAGGCCAGTGGTGGGCTGCCAGATATATCCTAACTCGATGACCGGGCTTCTCATTAGTTCATAGAAAGTGTCTCAGGAGCCTTATAAACTGCTGTTTTGTTTTTCCAAAATAAGATGTTTTCATTTGAAGTTGTGGGCATTTCATCTAGATTATTTGGCATTTTCTTCCAGGCCCCTATTTTGAAAAATGCTTTCACTTAAAAAAAAAATGTTTTTTTAAAAAATGTGAGTGTAGTATATAGGTGCTCATGAGTCATGGCTCATTCTCTTTCAGACTACGTGGTAATTCAGTATTTGTGATAATTTACTGAATTGATTTCCTTTAGTGAAGTTACACTGGTCATGTATGTTGTGAAAACCCCCTGTGGGGAAGTAGGGTGGGGCTGGAGTGAGAATATAACTTCTGAAAGGAAATGACAACTTTTACTTTTTGAGAGAGAGAGAGAGAGAGAGAGAGACAGAGAGAGAGGGGGGGGAGAGAGAGAGAGACACCACACACACACACACACACACACACACACACACACACGAGAGTGGAGGAGGGGCAGAGGGAGGGAGACACAGAATCCGAAGCAGGCTCCAGGCTCTGAGCTGGTAGCACAGAGCCCGACACAGGGCTCGAACTCATGTACCACGAGATCATGACCTGAGTGGAAGTTGGACGCTTAACCAACTGAGCCACCCAGGTGCCCTGGAAATGACAACTTTTAACATCTGCTTCCAACAGAATCCATGCCTTTCATGGACGTAAGCCATACGGTTTTCCGAAGTGGAAAAGCGTGGGTTGCCCTGATTTCGAAATTCAACTTGCATACTCCATCCCATTGCAAAATGAGAAGCCAAGAACACTATGTCTTAGACTAGCTCCTTCTCTGAGGTGGATTTCTTTGTACGAGTTGTTTCCTTACTTGTGGATTTTACCTCACTGTGCATACCATCCCCTTAGGTAACCACTTTGTAGGGGGCTGTGGGGAGAAACTCTATCAAATTCAATGTATACTGTAACTTAAGATGAATCCCTATTGTAAGAATGTATTGTTTTCATTTAATGTGTACTTTGGAAGTGAGGATACAAGACACTCAACTTCTGTCCTCCATTTCTACAAGCTCACAGAGGGCAGCAGTTTACTGAGTTTGAAGGATACAAATTGCATCTTAAACTGTGTTATAAGTCATACTTTGTATAAATAGAGACACCCCCTCCCCTCCATTGTCTAATCAGCTTAGGCAGGGGCCCACTGGCCAAATCAGACCCACCTCGTGATTTTGTAAATAAAGTTTTATTGGAACCCAGCCACACAAATTTGTTTACATACTGTTTGTGGCTGCTTTCCCACTACAGCAGCAGAATTGAGTAGCTGCAGAGGCCATAAGGCTTGCAAAGCCTAAATTATTTATTATCTGGTTCTTAACAGAAAAAGTCAGCTGGCCTCTGGTCTAAGGTTCTGCAGACCTTCCACCCACAGACCATTGTAGCTTACAGGTATGTTTTGCTGGTGTTTTTAAAAAGTGAAGCCAGAAGCAGGTGTACATGCAACATGGCCCCAGGTGTTGATACTGGGCCTGCTTCGTGCATTACCCTCACTGCCTGGCACTGTGGGCACTAGATCCCCATCCCTGGTTAGTGGACTCAGGAAGGGGCCTGACTTTGAATCTGGAGACCTGGCTTGCAGTCTTGCTCCACTTTGAGCTTACTGTGTGACCTTAATAAAGCTACTTCAACTCTCTGGCCTCAGTTTCCCCACATCTCACCTGGCTTCTAACTAGCCCTTTCACCTCTCACATGTTCCAGTCTTGCTGTTCCAACTGTGGTCCTCAGGCCAGCAGCAGTGACATCACCTAGCACTTTCTAGAAATGCACAGTCTCAGGCCTCAGCCCGGACCTGCTAAATCAGAACCCACATTTTAGCAAGCTTCCAGGTGATTCTCATGAACACTGGGCATGGGAAGCACTTCTCTAGAATACCACCTTCCTGATATGATGTTAGCAGCAAAGTAAAATAGAGGTGGCTGAGGATTTCAATTTCTGAGTTGTTTTTAGTCCTAGGGTGAGACGCAAAATGCATAATTTTATTAATGTAACATTTCTCTACGCACTTGCTTATGACTTTAGGGGGCCCACTGTGAGTCTGATGGTCAATGGAACCACTCACCATTCTTAAAACATACATGGTACAAATGGAGGTCAGCACCACCTGACTTTGAAATAGCAGTTTGGCTTTACCAGTAAAGAAAGAGTATCTATATTCACAAGAGTGTGTCTCTGTGTGTGTGTGTGTGTGTGCACGCGTGCATACGTAGCGAAATGCTGAAATGTCTCTCTCAGTGGGGAGGTCATATAGGGGCATTTGCCAGAAGGTCTCAGAGATGAGAAATGAGAAAACTAATGATGATGTTTGCTAATGGACTTTAAGAAACATGCACGGAATTTTTATTTTGAGTTTTGTTTAAGTTTATTTAATTATCTTGACAGAGAGAGAGAGAGAACACAAGTTGGGGAAGTACAGAGAGAAAGAGAGAGAGAATCCCAAGCAGGCTCCACACTGTCAGCACAAAGCCCAATGCGGGGCTTGAACTCACAAACCTTGTCATGACCTGAGTCAAAGTTAGATGCTTACCTGACTGAGCCACCTGGGTGCCCCACACACAGAATTTTTAAACATATCTGTTTCCAAGAGTAGATTGCATTTGACTCATCTTCCAGGTCCACTGGCCAATAATACAAACAACAACAATAATGGTAAGAGCCAATATTTACTGAGCACTTACTATGTGCCAGGAGCTCTTCTAAATCTTTCAACATGCATGAACCCATTTACTTCTCAGAGCAACCCTATAAGGTAAATACTATTCCTATCCTCATTTTACACTGAAGAGACTTGGGAACAAGTGAACCAATTTATCTAAGGCGACACAGCAGAGTCAGGATTAGAATGGAAGCATCTAGCTCCCCACTGTCAGTGACGATGCTGTGCTGCCAGCCACAGTGCATCTGTTTGGTAGGTGACTGGGAAAGACCAGGCCTGCCAGTGGCCTATGTACAGGGATCCCCGGAGTATCTTGGGAAGGGACACAGGCTGGATTCTACCTGGATGCCCTTATGTCTGAGTAGATGATTATCTGTTATTTGTTACTCTCCTCTGATAGAGTGTGACTCCTTTACAGCAGAAGCCATGTCTCCTTTGTCCACTATTGTATTTCTGATGCCTTAGCACAGTGCTCGGGGCATACGAAATGCTGAGTAAATGCCTGCTGAATAAATGAAAGAAGACGGAATGAGTGAGTGAGGGAGAGAGAGAGAGTTGCCAATTGCTTGGAAGACAAATCACAGAGTCTGACGTCAGTGCAGTCTGGTCAAGGGCTGAATCACTAATGCAGCTGGTTGAGACTCTGAACATCTGAAGGAATCACCGAGGGCTTCCTGGAAGAGGGAGTGCTTATGCTGAGCGTGGAAGCAGAGGTGGAGGAAGTGTGACCTTTCAGGTGGGAACAAGTATTAAAAGCGCAGTGTCCACAAGCCCTGGTCCAAGATGTCACAAACACCTCTCCTGCAGGGGGGACCACACAGGCAACGTATTGAACAGACACCTTCCCGCCTGGCTTGGGGCTTTGGCTGGAGCATGATCTTCCGTCCAGCTTTGGCACCAGATGGTCCCCTTGCGTCAGCCAAGGGTACCCGCCTGCCTGCTCCTTCTCCCTCTTTCCTTATCAGCTGAAGATGAACTCTGTAGAGCTCTCCTGTCAACTGAAGCACAAACCATTCCCTTGTAGGGCAAAGGCTTGCGATCCTTTGCAACAATATTTCATAATTTATATATTTGATTAAAAACTGGAACCACTGCCAGCAGCCTGAATAATCTAACATATTGGGATCATTAGCTGCTTGTGTCACTCTTCTATTTTAAAACTTTCCATATTTGAACTCCTGGAAGTACATCCTCCGCATTTATTAAAGTTTTCCCATAAAAACAGTTTAGTGAGAGTCCATCATCTTTCACAGAATTAAGAGGAAAAAAAAAAGCCACAGTAAAACCCTTCAGACACCTCCTTTAGGGAATACCATTTTATTTAGGCCTTTAAAAACATTTGTCTTTTCTTGCCAGTAATTAAAAAAAATATCAAGACAAATGAGATTTTTAGTGGCCTGATAATTAGTTCAAGATGAGCTTTGTGACTTGGCTTCTATCCTTGCTCTTTGGAGCCTCTCAGGAACCTGCATATTACCCATTCCTCGCACAATCTTAGTCCCTTAGGTTCCTCGGGTTGGTTCTTTTCCAGCTTCTCAGATTGTTCCTTTTCTGTGCTTTGCTCCTGTTGTTTTATCTACCTTCCTCTTTGTAGAGAACGAGCCAGCTCTACTTTGCCCCACTGGCTCCCCCCTCCACCTCCCCCCCACCCCCAACTGGCTCCTGCTCTAACAGCACCCCCACCATCTCTCTTTCTCTCTCTTTTTTTAACAAGGGGCCTGTTTCAGGTGATTTGCTTGTGGCTGTCTTTGTGAATCCCTTGCAGTTGGCTGGTTGGCATGTGACTGAGGCATGCCAATCACAATAACCCAGTCCTCTGGCACAGCCACTGGTTGAGGGATAGGCACGTGACCCACATTGGGCCAATCAGAATAATTCCCAGGAAGCCCTAGAAAGAGACCTTCCCTTTTCATTGGGCTCACTAGCTCCAGGGGTAAAAGTGACCCTGGCTGCTGCTGGTGGCCATGGCTGCTGCCTAATCCAGGCGAGACTACCTGAGAATGAAGCCAATATGAAGAGAAACAGAGGTGAGAGAGGGAAAGGAAGAAGATTCTTAACTACATTATCAGAACTACTAGATACACTTGTTCCTGAAGCTGGTGCTCCTCTTGAACTTTCTGACTAGAAAATAGGGAATGTGAATTCCCTCCAATTTTTGTGTTTGTTTGTTTAAACTGGTTTGGATTGGAGTTTCCTCACTTGCAACAACAGCGTTTTAGATGCTGTTTCTCCTGTCTCCAAGTCCAAATCCTTTCTGTTGTTCAAGAACCAATGTCCCAAACTCAGACCAAAGAAATGCTTTATGCTGATGCCTGTAGTTTCTATCACCAAAGAACAGAGGGAACCAGACCAAGAGATCATTTTGCTTCAAATTAGTAGAATCTGACTGCATGTAAGTAGCAGTTGAGAAAAAGGAGCCAACACACTTCTTGCTTCAACAGCATCACCTCCAATGTTGGCTATTGCACACTTTTGTCTAACTTTCTTGTGTAACTTTTTTTTTTTAATTTTTTTAACGGTTTTTATTTATTTTTGAGACAGGGAGAGACAGAGTATGAACAGGGGAGGGTCAGAGAGAGGGAGACACAGAATCTGAAACAGGCTCCAGGCTCTGAGCTGTCAGCACAGAGCCCGACGCAGGGCTCAAACTCACGGAGTGCGAGATCATGACCTGAGCCGAAGTCGGCCGCTTAACCGACTGAGCCACCCAGGCGCCCCTCTTGTGTAACTTTTTGTATTTGAATGCAAACCTGTGGAGCCAAACTGTGATAACCCAGTGAGTCAATCACTCATGTCATGTAATAATAATTAATTCAGTCAAGAAACATCAATGGATACTAAGAGTGAGTGGGTGGCATTTTGATGAGGAACGGGATATGAACATAGTGTCAAAGAGAGGCGTATCTCATTTCACTTCACTCTGCTTTATTGCATTTCACAGATACTATGATTCTTTTACAGATCGAAGGTTTGTGGCAATCCTTTATTGAGCAAATCCACCGATACCATTTTTCCAATTGTATTGGCTCACTTCATGCCTCTGGGTCACCTTTTGGTAATTTCCTTAATATGTCAAAATTTTGCATTATTATTATATTTGTTGTGGTGATCTGTGATCAATGATTTTCACTTGCTGAAAGCTCAGATGATAGTTACCACTTTTTAGCAATAAAGTGTTTTTAATTAAGGTACGTACGTTGTTTTTAGACATATTGTTATTACATGCTTACTACAGTATAGTATAAACATAATTTTTACGTGCACTGGGAAACCAAAAAATTCATTTGCCTCACTTTATTTGTGATATTCCCTTTATTGAGTGGTCTGGAACTGAACCCGTAGCATCTCCAAGATAGGCCTGCACCTTCCCACAAAATACTCATTTAATACAAAGGGGAAAAGAGTAATTTTACAAAGGAAAAACCTAGCTTAATCAAGTGTTAAAAATTAATAGCAACACCTAATAGAACAAATAAAAATCTCGTATCATCCGATAGGGCACAATGAAAAGAAACCAGCTTCGCTTTCATGGCATTCCCACCAAAAATTCATGGCCAGAATCTAATTATGAGAGAATATTAGACACCCAATTTGATGGACCTTCTATTCAATAAGCAGACTTCTTAGATGTCAAGGTCATAAATGTCAAGGAAAGAACAAGAAACACTTCAAAATCACAGAGCACTGAAGAGACAAAGTAACTAAACTGGAATGCATAATCCTGGACTGGATCTTTTTGTAGTGAAAGATATTATTGGTACAATCGATGAAACTTGCATCTGAGGAGTAGATGGTAGAGTGTTAGTTTCTGATTTTCATGGTTGTTTAGTGGTTATGTAGGAGAATGTTTCTGTTCATGGGAATTAGATGCTAAAATACTCAGGGGTGATAGGGCATTGTGTCAGCCACACCCTCACATGGTTCAAGGGAAAAACAGTGTCTTCTTGAAACTTATTTTGTAAGTTTGAAATTATATATATATATATATATATATATATATATATATATATATATATAAATACAGGGCTTTTTTTTCCAGAACGTCTCTTTCCATTAAGGAAGAAAACTTTTCTAAGCAGCTCCCCAGTGGAGAAGCCCTGTTGGCCAGGATTGAGTCACATGCTCTTTCTTTCTGAAGCCCAGGGCCATTGGCAACAAGGCATCCTCCAAGAGCCCTAGGCTGTTTGTCCTTGCATTTAGTTGTTAGGAGCCATAGTAAGGATTGGAGAACCAAAGATAGTGCAAGAAGTTCATAGAGGAAGGCTTTCAGAAACCAGTAATTATAGCACAATAGCATCAGTCAATGATTGCAGAAAGCCTGGATGCTTTTGAGCACACAGAGGAACCTAAAACACCCCCGAGGGGAGGGTGAGGCCAGGGAAGTCTTCCTAGAGAAAGACAGTGATGGGAACAGTGGCTGACTTTTTTGCTGAATGGGGGGGGGGGGGGGGGGGGAGGTAGTTAACGTTGTGCCTTTTACAGCCTACCTCCTTCCAGTTCTACTACAGAACTGCCACTCAGCTTTCTGGTCCCTTGGAAAAGGCAGCAGTTGAACACAGCGTGGGGAACTCCCAGAAGAGGGAATAGCTTTGAGTGATGGTGCAGAGGTGGAGAAAGCATGAAGCAGGGACCTGCAAGCTTTTCACCAGGCCTCTGAATGGGGAGCAGGAAGCCAAGGTGGTTTGGGGCCAGAGAAATTAAGAAGCTTGATTGCAATTCTAAGAAGTTTTGATTTTCTTCTAGGTATGCAACAAGGAGCCCCTGTTTTACAGGAGGCCTGTGTTTCTGAGCAGTTCATCTGGGCAGTGTGTGGAGAGGGTGAGTTAGGGTAGGGAGACTCACTAGGACACTATTGTCAGTCTCGGCTAAAATCATTCAAGGAGAAATAAGGCCTCAGTGATAGAGGGAAAGCCATGACAGTGACCTATCTGACAGGAAAGGAGTGTCAGAGAGGATTCAGGTATTCCAATGGCAAGCGTGAGGTGTTGTTAGTAGACATGGGGAAGGCAGGAGGACGCTCTGGGTGATATCTGGTGGCAGGAGGACGCTCTGGGTGATATCTGGTAGGGTCTACTGGGGGACATCACTCCTGCCCACAATGGTGTGGACGAAGATACCAGGATAAAATCAGTCAGGTATCATGCTGGGGTTTCAGCAGAGGAGAGAGCATGTATCCAATAATCTCTCTATCCAGTCATCACTACCCCTGCTTAAAACTCTTTGAAGTTTCCCCATTGCTCTTAGGAGAGACTGGTCTTTTCCACTGCCCACAAAATTGGTGTAACTCTTATGCCTCACATCTCTGTATGTACCACACTAGTCTTCTGTAAGCCCCACTCATGGGCCATGGTCACCACTGTATCTTCAACACTAATATATAGGTACTGAATAAACTGATGCTACTTCAGCCACAGGACCTTTGCACATGCCACCCATGTATTTATCCTTAACCATCTTCCTTTTCCTCTTTGGCTGCTCAGAATTTACTCACCCTTTAGATCTCAGTTCAAGTATCACTTTTCCAGGAGCACCTCTCCTGACTAGGTCCAATCTCTTTTATATTCTTTATAGAGACATGTTCCTCCCCTTTTTAGAATTTTACATTGACTTGTAGGAATATTTGCCTAAAGCCATTTCCCCCACAGACTGTAAAGTCCAGGAGGCAGGGGTATTGTGCTTTCTATGAACACTGTCTCCTGTACTCAGGTTGCTTAATGGAACTCTGTAATGCCCAGTGGATATTTGCAGAATGAATGAGTGAGTGAGTGAGTGAGTGAGTGAATGAAAGAGTGAATATTCCATTGGTGCCTCTGGGAAGTGATTGAGAAGCAAGTAAATGTGCTTGAGTAGCACCTTACAGGACAGATAGAATTTCAACAGATGGTGTTGGCCTTCAAGTAACCAGCACAGAACTGGGAAAAGCTCAGAAGAGGGCTTGGCCAGAGGCAGTGGGTGAATGTCTAGGAGAAACAGGGAAATGGAAATCAAGAGAAATGAAGGGTTCCAAGGCCAAAAAGACAAGTAAGCCAAATCTTGGAAGGATTGAAATGTCAGGGTGAGGACTTGGTTCTTAACTTGGAGACACCAGGGAGCCAGGCAGGGTGGGTGAGGACGATGACCCAGCCCAAGCTTCTCTCTGGGGGGCGGACGGACACGACAGGGTAGCAGGTGACTGGAGCAAGGAGCTGGGAACAGAAAACCACCTCAGGAGGCAATTGCAAAAGCTTTGGTCAAACTTGCAAGGTCAGGGTATTGTAGGTAAGAGATGAGCAGAGTGAAATTCGGGTGGGGAAATGAAAGAAACTTGGCAACACATGGGAAATTTGAGAAAGAAGGAAAGCCATGGGTGACCGGGCTGTGAGCTCCTAAGCCTCATGTCTTTTTTTGTCTCTGTTTCCCCAGTAGAGAAAGAGATTCCTTTTGTTAGATGTTGTGCAAAGGAAACTAATCTGGGAGCTGCAAATGCTCAGAGGTCATAAAAAGAGAGAAAATCTGGCCCAAAGACCTATTCTATTTGGCTCATTCTGTGCTGAGTTGGCAACGTTTAGAAGAAGAGAGATTTCGCATCAACATCCTATATTTCTTCAAGACTGCCCTCACTGGTCACCATGTCCCCCAGGGCACCCATTGGCCGAGCTCAGGTAGCCCTGTGTGGCTGCTCCCCAACACTCCACCTGGTCTCACTCTCAGAGGGGTTCGCTCATTCCCTGCGAGGGCAGCCGATCAGCTCCCGGAGGCTGCTTTTTGATGTACCGTAAACCATGACACGTCCCATCACTGATCTGGGGGTTCCTGGAATGGGGGTCCAGGGGTTCTGCCTTGAGCACCTGTGCTCACAAAGAAATCTGACAAGACGCGGTTGGCAAGGAGGCGCAGCACTTCTGTGCCTTCTGCCACCACCAGCACTCAGGACCGAGGGGCTAAACGGGTGCCATGCAATCACCGCCATGGTGTAAATGACTAGATCAGGGCATAGATGGACTTCATCAGACTTTTATTGAATACGTTCATCATGCCAAAAACATCTTTTTTTATTTCAAATTCAAATTCCATTTGAAAAAGGAGGCCACAAATGACTGTTGGGATCCCAGCCAGCTCCTGGAGGAGCCCCCACGTTCGTGAGAAAGCACGCACATCCGACAGCTACGTGATTTGATCACTCAGAACTGCATTTTGGGAAACTACTAGAGATCCCTTGCAGGATGCCAGTTGTGTCTGTAGTCGGTGGCTGGGAAACAACAATGTAACCCCATTCTTAGACCTCTCAGAACATCGCTGGCTTTAAAACTATTGACTCTCAAGGATCTACCAGCCTAGAATACGTGTGTGTACGTGTGCATATATATATTCCCACTGAAAAAAATCACTGGTTTTGTTGCCTGCTGGCCGTCACATCGGACCCTTAGAATGACCTCAGCACCCCTGGCTCCCCTCCTTGGTGGGATCCTGTGGATTCCGGCTGTGGCCGGGCAGCCCTTCAGGAGCGTTTGGACTTGCTACAGGTTGGGCACAGCAGCTGGCCCTTGGTGATGATGTACGCCCGGCCGCTCAGCTGCTGCTCACAGCCTTCACACACGAAGTGCTTTCGGTGCCAGGCCAGGTCTTCCACACGCTGGTAGTCCTCGGAGAATATGATCTGGGGAGGGGAGCAGAGACAGTGCGCCAGTCAGGTTCTGTCCCTTGTGGAGACAGGACATCGAGGACAAGTTGCAGAATGGTGGTTCCTCCTCCCCCATTCTGGTCTCGACCTTCAAATGCGTCAGTGGAGGAATGGGACACAAACCTCAGGCAGTAAGTACCGTTATCTGCACAGGTCATAATTGCCTCTTAGCTTGTTAGATGGAAAACAAAATTCTCTGCCGTAGGCAAGTTTTACTTAGCTAGCAGCCATGATACTCTTTGGCCCGAATCCAAAGCCCGGCTTTGTTCTGAGATGGGATTACATATCCCGGTGAAGACAGACCAACAATAGCTAAGTGGCCAATGGCCAGTCTTCACCAGCAAGGTCACACAGGGTCACTGGGGCTTTGAATAAATAACACTTCTTTTTTTTAAGTTCGTTTTATTTTGAGAGAGACAGAGCGTGCAAGCATGCAAGCGGGGGAGGGGGAGAGAGAGGGAGAAAAAGAATCCCAAGCAGGCTCTGCATGGACAGTGCAGTGCAGAGCCTGGCGTGGGGCTCAAACCCACAAACCGTGAGATCATGACCTGAGCTGAAACCGAGAGTCGGGCGCTTAACTGACTGAGCCACCCAGGCGCCCCACACACTTTGGAATATGTATGTGTATGCTGAGGAATCCCTGAGGCTCAGAAAGAATTCAGAAAGAGCAGAACAGCTCTTCTCACCTCATCGCAGCCAGAGCACCGGGGCCGTATGCTCTCGCAGTAATGGCGGCCACACCAGGGGGCACCGTCCTTCCAGAAGTAGATGAGGTCCACCAGTGGCTCCGAGCACTTGGCACACACAAAGCAGGTGGGGTGCCACTGCTTGCTGTAGCCTGCCCTGTCTGAGTAGACCACAGGGCTGTCCGCAGGGGCCACTCCCTTGCAGAGCTCACAGACCTAGAAGGGGAGGAGGACACCAGGGATATAAGGTGGTCAGGAGAGCATAGTGACATGGGTTTGAGCTTCAGCTCATCTCTTTCCTTCCTGGGGACCCTCCAGCAAGTTACTAAACCTCTCTGTTCCTCAGTTTTCTCATCTTCAAACCTACCTCATATGTTGCTGTGGGGACGAATTAGTTGTTTAGCTCAGTGAGTCTCAAACTTTTTATCCTCAGGACCCTTTATATTCTTACAAATTATTAAGAACCCCAAAGAATTTTTGTTCATATGGGTAACAGCTGTTGGGATTTACCAAAAGAAAAATTAAAACTGAATAAAAACTTGAATAACTATTTGTTGATTCATTTAAAATAATAAACCGACATGTTAATATAAATATTTGTAATTGAAAATAACTGTAGGGGCACTTGGATGTCTCAGTTGGTTAAGTGTCCCAACTCTACATTTTGGCTCAGGTCATGGTTTCATGGTTCACGGGATCAAGCCCCATGTCGGGCTCTGTGCTGACAGCTTGGAGCCTGCTTGGCACCCTCTCTCTCCCTCTCTCTCTGCCCTCTCCCGCATGTGCACATGCTCTTTCTCGCTCCAAACAAATAAATAAACGCTAAAAAAAAAAAAAAAAAAGCTCCATTTTCCCCAGACAGAAAAATTTAGTGAGAAGAGTGGCATTGCTTTATATCTTTGCAAACCTCTTTAATGACGAGCTCAATGAAGGACTGCTGGATTCTTGTAACCGTTGTAGCTTTTTGTCTTTTGCGTTATGTTGCTTTCTTTGAAATATATGAAAAAAATCTGACCTCACCCTGCTATGGAGTTAGAAAAGGAATGGAGGAGTATTTTAATAGCCTTTCCAGATAACTGTGGATATTCTTCCTTGATACTAAATCAAAATGGGACAAGTGATAGTTTCTCAAAAGTCAATGGGGAATCTGAACCATATCAATTAACCTTTCATCCTGCTTACATTAAAACCCACTGGACCACCTTGCACTTTGAATGGATCTTTTACCCACGTGTAATTATTTTTTATTTTTTTTTTGAGAGACTGAGTAGGGGAGGGGCAGAGAGAGAAGGAGAATCCCAAGAAGGCTCCAAGCTGTCAGCGCAGAGCCCAACTCTAGGCTCAAACTCAGGAACCGTGAGATCATGACCTGAGCCGAAGCTGGGTGGTTAACCAACTGAGCCACCCAGGTGTCCTGTATAATTATTTTTTTTTAATGAACTTTACATTTTAAAACAGTTCTAGATTTACAGAAAAATTGTGAAGATAGTACAGAGAGTTATTTGCCCCACACCTAATTTCCTCTGTTCTTAACATCTTAAAGTGATCTACTTGTCACAATTAATTAACCAATATTGATATGCTATTATTAAGTAAAGTCCCAATTTTATTCAGATGTTCTTAGATTTTCCTAATGTCCTTTTTCTATTCTAGGATCCTACATCACATTTAGTCCTCATGTCCCTTAGGCTTCTTTTGCCTGTGACTTCTCAGACTTCTTTTGTTTTTGACGACTTTGACAGTTTGGAGGAGTACTGGTCAGGTGGACCTCAACTGGGATCTGTCTGATGTTATTGTCATGATTACATTGGGAGAAAAACCACAGAGGTTAATTGCTATTCTCTTGACATACTTTCCAGAGTACATATGTAATCCATCAAATCTTTTGAGTCATTTTGGAGTTACTTCCAGCGCCTCAAAATTTCGATGATGATGATGATGATGGCAGTGGCTATCATTTCTTAAAGACAGGTCTACAGCCAGCGTTATGCTCAGGATTTTGCACTCCTTACAGAAGCCCTGGAGAGATATTCCCCCTTCTAGATTTAGCTCCCTTTTAAGGAAATCATTATTTCCCTCCAGACTTGGCAAAACTGAGTTTCAGAGAGTTTCAGTGGTTGTTCATTAATATACAGATGATAGGAGGCAAAGCTGGGATTTGAACATGGGCCAAGCCTGACCCCAAAGCCAAGGTTCTTTCTACTATACTGTGTGTAGGTGTCCATAAACTGCAGCCACACCAAACCCTGATGCTCCCTGTACTCGTAAGACCCACTGGCTAAGAACAGATTTTATGTTTGAGCTCCAATTCACTGAAATGTTTTCTCCCAAAAAAGAACTTCATTTTCCTCATTAGTAGACCTGTATTAAGGACTGAATTGTGTGCCCGCCGCCAGTTCATATGTTAAAGTCCTAACTCTCAATGTGACTGTATGTGGCTACAAGACCAGGTAATTAAGGTTAAATGAAGTCATAAGGATGGGGCCCTAATCCGACAGGACTGGTGTCCTTACCAGAAGACTAGGCACCAATCAACTTCTCTCCCACCCTGTGTGCACACAGAGGAAAGGTCCTGTGAAGACACAGGGAGAAGGCAGCTATGTACAAGCCAGGAAGAAGGGCTTCATCAGAAACCCACCACACCAGCACTTTGATCTTGGACTTCCAGCCTCCAGAATTATGATAATAAATTTCTGCTATTTAAGCCACCCAGTCTGTGGTGTTATGTTATGGTGGTCTGAGCTGACCAATGTAACCTGTATTACAAAAACCTGTATTTATATTATTAGATTGTGAATTTGAGAAATGGAAAACTGTGGAAATTTGTTTTCCCCTCTTGTTACATAAAGTACCTACATGATATCATCAGTTTTGGCTCTGGGCCTACAATCCCTAAAATATTTACCATTTGGCCTCCATGAGAAAATGTTTGCAGACCCCGGCTTTAGATGAGGACTCTAAGCTTACCAAGCACCAATTATGTGTCAGCCAAACTAGAAATTTCGTTCTGCCATGCAGACATGAGTAGGCATTAGTTAAGAGCCTAGATACTTGGCATTCTTAAGTTATATAGTTTAATTACATTCTTAATATATATTCTTGCGTATGAAGAAAAAATAAAAGCTACGATGACAAAAAATAAGGAAAGAAAACCAGACCACAAAGAATGCCCACGTACTGACAGGGGTCCCTGAGCACAGTAGTTGTTGAATGAATATCTACATAAAAAATATGCTTGGCTAATGGATCCGGACAGCTTGACAATGTTCCTTAGAATGTGCTGGACTTGTTGTTTCAGTTGTGCCCACAAGAATGAACGGTGTGAGTCCTTCACCGCAATGAAAACCCTGTTCCTCTGCACGTGACTGAGTCCCAGCTCCCATGGAGCTCATCAGAGGTCTTAAACCAAAAACAAGTGATGAATCATCATTTACTTATTTTCACCATCCCTTCAGCACAGCCAGGACGTGTAAACTATTTGGCAAGTGTCATGTGAGTACCAAGTGAGTTTTCTGTCCGCCTGGCTTTCTAAATTTCATGGGATGAAATTTCCAGCCCTTTTCGTCCAGCAAAGAAGGGACTTGGGGCCAATCCACCACCTTGGCTGGGTATCACTGTGGTACACAGTGGGGCTCCCAACTCCAGATTTCCAGATGTTGCTTAACACGGAAGCAGAGGAAGGGAAAGAGATAGAAATGCACGTAGCGGAGTCTGGGGAGCATCTGAAAGCACCCACAACCCACAGAAGGAAATGGAGGGCTGGGAGGTCAGAGGGGCAGTCTGGGTGGCTGTGAGCCTAGGTTATGGCTGAGATCTCTGGAGGTAATGGGGGGCCATTACTGGTTCTTGAGGCTGGAAGGGCTGTGTTTGGTTTGCACTGGAAGGAGATAGTTGTAGTGGCAGAGGCAGCATGGAGAAGGGAGGGAGAGTCATGCTCGCAGAGCTTGGTCCCGACCTTCCCCCACCACATCTGAAAGTGCTGTCTTAAGCACCTCCCTCAGTGAGGAGTGGCCCTTCCCTCATTGTTCCCTCAGCATCCCTGGCTCCTGGCCTCGTTATTACCAGTAGCCAGCCCTTTTTAAAGCAAACAGTGTCACTGCCATTTTATGAAAACAAGATGTCCGAGTAATGAGCCCTGTCAGCATGTGTCAGGAACAAATTTCCTCCCTTGGCCTCTGAGCTATTTTCTGTGTTCCTTTCCCTGTCTGACAGTGTCCTGGATAGTAGATCTGACAGTGTGCTGGCTCTGTCAGCCTGGTGGCCCCTCAGCCACCAGGGGCTGGCTGGCAACCAAGAGTCAGAACGCCCCCTCGCCTGCTTGGCTCCTAGGATCCTTGCCTTGCCTTTCTCTGCACGAACTTATTCTCCAACAATCCTTGGTACTGAAGTGGACAATTTCGAAATTGCAGTAGGTAGCTGAGAGTGGGGCTGGCTGTGTGACCTTGGACAAGTTACCCAACCTCTCTGTGCCTTAGTTTTTTCACCCATCAAGTGAGGATACCAATAATATTAACAATGTCATAGAGCTGTTGCATGGATTAAATGCGATAATAGAGTTAATGGACTTTATAAGGGCTCAGTAATAATTAGCTAAAATCTCTGGTTATCCGTACCCCAGCTCTCTTTATAGATGAGAGACCTGTGGCCTGGAGGGGTTAAATCCCTTTCCCAAGATGACAAAGACATATTGGAGGCAGGATGAGCTTTAGGTTTGGAGGCCTGAGGTTCCTTTCCATAACACCATGATCATGTAAGTTGGCGGGAAGTGACTTTTCCCACCGATGAGCTTTGTACTTTCCCATCTCCATTGTCTCCATCTGTGCATGGCCAGAGAATAGGGTTCTGGGAGTTGTATCGTCCATCACTACCCCAGACTCGGCTACAGTCAGTCCTCTCCCCCAAACCGCCCCCTGTAAGACCCTGGTTCTCAGACTGAAGTCTGCACCAATACCCCCCAGAGGGCTTCTTAAAACAGACTGCTGTGCCCCACACCCACAGTGTCTGATTCGGATAGGTCTGGGATGGGGTGCAGGAATCTGGAAGCTCTGGGGGATGCTGGTGTAGTCAGGGGACCCACTTTGAGAACCACTGCCACACAGAGTTTAAAAATGACCTTAAAAATAAGCTCAGCAAAAATGATATCATCAACTCTGTTCAGTTATAGCAAACGCCAGTTTGAATTCCTGGGATGCTTAAATTCTACACAATTTTTAAGAAAGCCCAGTGTGGTCATTCCCAGGCTACTTCCCCTGTGAAGGAGATAGTGTGGCCAAGTACAAGTCCCTTGGGACTATGTTAAAAAGCATACAGAAGAACACTTATCATTAGCATATCAGTTGGTTCTTATTCATACTCTCAACCATCTAAAATCAGAGCTTGCTCATGAGAATCTTTCTAACATTTGCCACATAACTTAGTTTGCAGACCATTTCCCCCTGGGAGGAGGGGGGAGTGGCCCAAATCTTTCACAGGTGGAACAGGTATGAAGTTTCTCCTTATGACCCTGAAGTTTTGCCCTGTCCCTGCTCAAATGGCGAGAGATTCTTAATGAAAAAGGTCTAAATGAAAGGATTTGAAAATTCTATACTTTGGGCCTTTGTAATCTGTAAAAAAACAAAAACAAAAAACAAACAAAAAATGCCTGGTTTGAGAAAGCTGAGGAATATTTCAGATTTGGCTACTTCAGAAGCTAAGACCCTGCAGGGTTGGGGTTCTTTTGGTCATGGTGTGTGGAAATGTTGTTGGCAAATTCTTGGACACTCCTCCATCCAATGGGGTATCTAAGTCCCTTCCTTTGATTGTGGTCCCTCCTTAATGACTTGCTTCTATTGAACAGAGTGTAGTGGGAGGGATGTTACAGATGCCTGTGGTAGGGCATAAAAGACAGCACACCTTTCACTGGGATCTCTCTCTATACACACACCTTGGGAGCCCTGGGAGGACAGGAAAGAAATTGCGAGACCTCTATGCCAGGGCGACTTTGTGGAGAAACCACACAGAGAGCAACAGGCCCAAAGACCCCCTCCCTGGCTGGTCCAACCCAGCTGTTTGTGTCTTCTCAGCACTGAAGCCAGACCACCGAGACAGCCCCCAGCCTATAGGCTGCTCCAAATGATGCCACGTGGGCAGAGACAAGATATCCCCACTGAACCTTGCCCACATTGCTGATTTCTGAGCAAGACAGATGTTCTTTCTTTAAGCCTCTCCACCTTTGGGTGGTTGGATATGCAACATTAGGTGACGAGAACATCCAATGTGAGCACACAGAATTAAGACTTCTGGAATGGGAGTAACCTAGACACAAAGTGTTTTAGGCAACAGTATATTAGGGACAGTGGCCAAAGGTTACATGGCCAAAGACCTGTCTCTAAGGACCGAGCTGTGTTGGCCTTCAGAGCAGGATCAGCAGATGTGGAGAACCCTCTCCAGCAATAATCTCTCTGCTGGGGTTGCCAGAAGCTCTGTCCCAATAATTCTGTTCTTTTCTGGAAGGCTCTTATCCAAAGGCCTACTCAGTCTAAACCCAAAGTGCCTTGTGAAAATCTCACTATTACAATACAGTAAATATTAACACAAGGGCCTTGAATTCAGGCACTGGGTTCTTTCCAACACAAATACTCAACAATTTATTTATAAACAGCCTCTCCCCATTTCCTCTTATGGTGATTATTCGCCATCTTTGCTTTGCAGCCTCATGTATCCCAGAGGTTTTTTTTTTTTTTTTTTTTCTCATTTTCTTTCCTTTTTCAGCCCAGTGTCATTTCTGGTATCTTTAGACTCTTGTGTTCTGTTCCTCCACACTGTCATCTTCCTGAGACTCCTCACAGTACAGACTGGGCAGGCTGGGTGCAGTGATTAGGGTGAGGGGCTTTGGGATAAGATCTGTACCATTGCTCCATCACTGATAAGCCCTGAGACAAATCACCCACCTCCCTGAGCCTCAGTTTCCTCACTTGTAACATATGACAGGCCGTGGCTTATGGGAGATGCTTTACACATGGCGGTCCCTGTTGTTGGCCAACGATTTCACCTCATGCTTCTTCTTGGGGCAGACGATTGAACATGAGCCTCTCTGCCAAGCAAAGTCACATGTTAGGCATCTCTAACTGAATCCCTCTCACTGGTTACCTGATGAAGGGGGAACACGGAGCCAGGAAGGCTTCATAAATGCTACTCTCAGAAGAGAGACCGTCAGCCTGGGGTGTTCTCAACTCCAGCTTTGACAAGTGTGTGGGCAAGAGCTGGCTTCCCACCAAGGACATTGCAGAGTAGGAAGAAGCCTTATATGTGGTCATCTTGTCACAGTGGTCATGCACGTGCCTGCAGCTGCATGGGGTGCTATGGAAAAAGGAGGTTCCATCATCTGTGGTGTTTGTGGGGTTTGGGGTAAGTTCCAGTTCTGCCTTAACCGCTCACAAGCTAGATGACTAGAAAAAGGGGAAATTATATTTTGTAGGAGAATTCTTAGGATTCAGTTGAAAAAAAACAAAACTAGGTAAAGCCTTTGGCACAAGTGCTGGGCACAATCTAGGTAGTCAAGGAATGGCAGATGACATCATTATCGTCATTATTCATTAACCTGCATTAGCAAAATGAAATTGAATAAAACCAAAGTAATTCATAAAAAGCTAATAAAAATCATGTTTTACAGTTGTGCTAGTTCTGGGGTGAGCAAACTACATCTGTGGGCCAAACCTAGCCCACTGCTTGTTTTTGCAAATAAAGTTTTATTCGCACACAGCCATGGTCATCTGTTAGATATTGTCTATGGCTGCATTAGTGCTACAACAACAGAGGGAGTAGTTGTGACAGAGACCATGTGGCTTGCAAAGCCTAAAATATTTAGTATCTGCCTTTTACAGAAAAAAAGTTGCCAGCTCCTGTTTTAGTCAATGGAATATTATGCAGCCCACTCCAGGAAAAAAAAAAAAACCAACTTGTGAAGTCTCTGTGGCAACATGGAAATATATTTATAGCATAAAAAAGTGGGATGAAGGGAATTTTCAGTGGAAAAAAATTCCTTTAATGTCATTAAAATATCTCCACTGTAAAGAAGGAGGGAGGCAGATGTTGAGCAGCCTGGTAACCATGGTGATTTTTCCTGCTGCTTCCCTGGGCCTTTTACCCTCTGTCCTCCAGCTCAGACAGGGCTCAGGACTGGGGGTGGGGCAGTGGTTTCAAATTCCCAGAGAGGGGCCGGCAGGAAAGCCAGCCTGCCGAGCCCACAAGCCAAACATCTGCTGCACAAAGATTTGGAAGTCCCTTGCCCACAAATATGTCCCTTGTTGGGGCAGGAGTTGGGCTGAGCAGCCAGATGCTGTAAGTTTCCATCTGAGAGGCAGGCCTCAGTGGGCGGGGTGCTGTGGGGAAGGGGCTGGGTGAGGGGCACCCAGCAGTGATGGTAAATTACTAACGGGTGGAGATTACATTGAATGCTATGTTCTGGCTTCCTTTCCCCTTTCTTCAGTTACAAGTTTGGGGTGTAGGGAAGGGAGGAAATTCCATGCCCAGGAAATCCGCACATTTCATTTCTGAGAAAATACCAAGTAAGCATTCTAAATGCAGGGAAATGGTTTGGTGGGGCTGTTAACAATCAGAGCATTGAGGTCATTGACCTAGCAGCCCAGGCGCTCATAGGTTCCATCCAGGTGGGAAAGGTGGGGCGCGGAGGGCCTGGAAAGTGGATATGGGGCTCTGCCATTCTCCAGGGAATGTTCCAGATTGCTGGAGTTGGCAGATCCCTGGCCATGGAGCTCTCTGAAGTCCCCCAAACCCATGAGAACCCATGGTGGGTGGGATTGGGGTGTAATGGGCGAGGCCTTCCATTGTTCTTGGCATGCCTACAAGAGGCCCCCAGATTCTTCACTGAACTGGGCTGTGGGTGACTCTAAACTCTGTGGCTCAACCAGCAAACATAAATACACACACCTCTGTGGAGTTGTCCTCACCCATCCAGGGCCCCACCCCAGGACCGCTCAGACTCCTCAAGACTGGTGACCAACAAGGATCTGGGATGGAATCCCAGTCCCACCTCTCATCGGCAAGCCTTTTAAGTTCTCTGCTGCAGGTTTCACAGCTGTGAAATGGGTATGAACAACTCCAGCCTCTGCCAGTAGTTGTTAGGAGGACTCAAAGACATGAGTGAGCCTGCTGTGAACAGTCCCCTTCCCACCTGCCCCCCTTCCTTGCCAACACACACACGGTGGGGCAAGTAAAGGAGAGGGGGGAGACATTAAGTATTTGGGGTTTTTAATTGGCCTCACTGATTTAAAGGACACACTTGTGGGGTGACATTGGCTGAGTTAGCATCTGGGATTTTTCACTGCGGTGTTTCCTCACAAAGACAGGTGCCTCTGACAGCATTTCCCATGGTGTCCTGCCTCTCCTAAGCTCAGTGTAATAATGACTCTTTAGGGCTGCTCTGAGGTGGGCAAGGGCAGCCACAGCTCCTGGGTTCTCTTCTCAGGTGAGCCTCGGCTGATGTTAGGTTGCCCTATCCCGTCAAGGGGTGGGTGTGCAGGCCTGGAGTTGGAAAGCTGGGGTGCACATCTGTGAACTGCACCCGGATCTAAGGACTGCACAGCCCCAGCCATATGGGTGAGTTGAGCTCAGAGGGTGCTGTTCCCACAATCTGGCTAGACCTCTGTTATACATGTGGCCTCACCCTAACTCAGCTCAAGGGGCCCATTTCCACATGGACAAGGTGGAAAAGGCTTTTGGCAGCAATGCTCCTCTGGTCTGGAAAGCCCTTTCCTCTGAGCACATTTTGGTGGAGGGGCTTGGTGAAGACTCAACAGCCTGATCCTGTCGTAGCTTGGGTCCCAAGGTCTCTGAGGAAGGACAGCACTGTAACGGGCTGACAGCAGATTGATGGAGCCGTGCCAGCTCCGAGGAGAAACGCCCTGCAGTGTAGACGGAGCCGTGCCAGCTCACAGAAGTGCCCTGCAGCATAGGCTGATTGTGGCTCCGTGAAAAGGGAGCTGGTGGCCTCAGGCTGCTGAGTAGTGTGGTTGGGTGTGGTGTAATGCAGTGTGTGATGCCCTGCCTGTGTTTCCTGAACTCCCTGTGGGTCTTTAAAGGAAGATTCCCATGTAGAGTCCTCAGAGCTGGACTCCCTAAGCCAGGAGGCCTAAAACATCTATAGAATGCCCTGTTGTCTTCTCTGATCCTCACCATATGCCAATTTAATGATATTATTTTTCCTCGGCTTATATGTAAAATTATTTTTACACTTTTTTTTAGCAGTGGTCCCCAGACCAGCGTCAGCATCAACCCAGGTGTTCATTAGAATAGCTGATTCTCTGGCCCCACCTGCTCCTATTAAGCAGGGAGCTCTGGGGTGGGGCCCAGTCCTCTGGATTTTAGCCAGCCTTTCAGGTGATTTTAGTTTGAGAACCACAGCCACAACCTGCCGGAGGCTCTCAGAAGTCCTACCTCAAAGAAACCCACTTAGTTTTGGTTACTCTAATGTCTCCCAAACTTACATGGCCATGTAACCCCTTTAGGATCTAATATCCATTAGCTATCCGAGGAACAAGCTTTGGGCAACAGGAAAGATGGACTTGGGGACTGATGGGGGGTTGGTTCAAATCCCACAGCTTTTCTTCAAGTCATTGGGTGGTTGGGGGCTTTAAATCAGACCCTCTAGTTCTTAGCGCTGCCCTTGGTTCAGAGAAAGCCAAATCGTAGCTGCTAACGATAGTAATAATGATCACTCTTAGGATGACAAACAATATTATGTCACCAAGATCATTCTAGGAAAATGTGTTTCACGTGTTCTTTCTTTTGCCCATTTTTTTTTCCTCATAAATCACCGCTTGGATTTGGGGCATCAGTCTGAGTTCTACAATTTCCTCCCCATATCTGGGTTCTCAAATTGAATGCCCTGACCATTTCTGGCAAAGTCCACTGTCCTCCTCAGGGAAGCAAAAATCAGGCTTCCTGCCTGATGCTTGGCTCTGGTAACTGTCCTACACTTCCCCTTTATGAGAAACAGAAGGGACACAACACACAGGATGGCCAGCACCCACGTCCACTTGACTTGGCCATTGACTAGGGTAAGGCAGAACAAATTTGGGGTTGTTGGGGACACATTGTCTATGGACTGGCAGGCTATCTAGCTACCTTTATAGGATTTGCTCCCTGGCTTCTAGGAGATAAACAGGGAGTCAATAAAAGCACCCAGCCTTCTTTCTTCCTGGAACAGATAATAAGCAGGGTTTTATAACTCAGCATCATGTAGTTGGAAAAGTATCGGATCCAGGTTCTACTCCTTAGAAACTGTGGAACCTTGGAAAAGTTACCTACTCTCTAGAATCTCTGATTCCATACCTGTCAAATGGGGTTGGTGAAATTCACCCTACTAGGCAGCTGGGGGAGTTAAACAAAGACTCTGAAAGAGTAGGCATGGCATCTGGCACACAGCAGGTGCTTAATAAATGTGAACTTGGATCTCATCATCCTCCAGGGCAAAATGGTCATCTAAACTGTCCCCATCGTTAGAGGCTCTATTTAGTCTGAATATTCACTGATTCATCCATTTGTTCATTCATTCATGGTTCACATATTTATTACCTACTATCTATATCAATGGCACCTGCTGAAGATACAGAGATGAAAAAGAAACCCGCAGCACCTAGAGGTGACATGAACACATGACGTACAGGCAGGGATTTATCCAATCAAGATTGGGGGTAGGATAAGGAAGGAGAAAGCCGTTTTCCCTAGCCAGCCCAGCCCAACCACCACGGGCTTCCTTCAAATTCTGTTTTTGGTCTGGTCTTATTGTTTAAATGCTTCCAAACTGTCAGAACTACTTCCTAAAGTTGACGATAGGCAGGGGCTCAGGATCTCAGGCCACCTTTGCCCCACTTCCATGCTGTACAAATATGTGGGGCTGAGTCAAGGATAAAATAGATTATCTCTCCTGGGAATGGCAATTGGGAAATGTCGCAACGACTTAAAGAGATCGCCTTCCAACTTGGAATTATGCAGTATTTATGCTTTAAGGACAGATAACTATTTGGATATTGGGCTGGATGGGGAGGACACTAATTTATGAAACACTGTAACTGGATCTAATTTTTTTTTTTTTAAGTTGCTGGGACATGGATTCTTCCTCGGAAATGGGTCTTTTCAACACCATCGCCAAACCTGTGGTAAGGAAAATAAGTTTTGTTCTTTTGACTTAGAGTTCTCAGATTGACTGTGTGCGGCCATAGTTCACTGGATGGTAATCCCAAATGAACGTGCCAACAAATGGGGGTTGGACATTCAGGACACAGGTTTTGGATGGCAAGTTTGAGTCACTACAGGCAGGAAAGAGCCTGGCCCTTTCTGAATGTAGTGACAACATCACCAGGACTGGCATTTCCCTGGGCGGTCCGGCTCACACGGGCGACTGACAGCCTGTTACCAGCAAGGCAGGTTATTTGCTTGAGGGCTCCACATATTGGGACATTTATCTCCAAATAACAATTAGAGGCAGCTGAAGTCACTTGGCTGACTGGGGCAGAGGGCAAAAGGTAGACGGGAGCCAGAGGCCGTGAAACAGCAAACATCAGCCCTCTGTGGTACCCGTCTCCAGCTAGTCCTTTATACCTCCTCTGGGGCAGATGAAGACAAAGCCATCCATGAGGTTTTCACCTCCCGGACACTCTACCTTCTTCATTTTCTCTCAAATAGCCTCCAGTCCCTCACTCCCTTACAGCACATCTTCCACATGCTGCTAGAGGGCGCCTTCCCAAGCACAGCTCAGATCCTGTGACAGCTCCCGCTGAAACCTGCCATAGCTGCCGATGGCCCTCAGAGTGAAGTCCTACATCCATGGTATTCTCCAGTGTGGGGACGGTGTCCTCCACTTGTTTGATTTCCTGGGGGCTTGGCGGACAGTACAGGCTGGTTGATACTTGGGTGATGAATGGATGGAAGGCTTGCCTCTTCAGGAAGTGTGCCCCTGCTGACCCTGCCAGCGTCGTGTCCCCACGCCCCCCAGCACACCACACTCTCAGGCACATGGGACTTTGTTCAATCCTCTGGCTCCACCATGCTCTCTGGAACTTAGGGTTGTTTTGCCCAAGCTTGCCTCTTTAAGATGGCCTGGGTCTTCCCTGCCAAGCCTGAATTCATCCTAGTCATTTCTCCCGGCCAGGCTGGGCCTCAGCGCCTCCTCCAAGCCCGCCCTCACCTCAAGCAAGGTTAGATGCCCTTTCTCTAAGCCGTGGCAGTTTGGTAGCCTGTGACCTCCACTGGACGAGTAGCCTCTCAAGCACAGTGACCTTGTGTTATTTGCCACAGGATAATGCCTGGCACAGAGTAACTGAGCACCAAACAGCCGCTGGCAACATGAATGCGTGAAATGAATGTTGGAATGAGGGGCAAGAGCCTGGAGCTGGGGCCCTGCCTGTGCAAGCCCTGGGCCTGGTTTTTTCAGCCAGACCTGGAGGCACGGCAGACACTTACGTATTCTTTGGACGGGTCACCGATGCTGCCGTTGGTGGTCGGAGCGGTGGTCTCTGTGCCCTCTGGCTTTTCCTGCTGCTTCCCTTCCTCCTTGGGCAAGCCACCCTGCCCAGGGAGGGCCACCTCTCCCACACCGAGGGCCTCGCTCTTGTATTGCTTGACAAACTCTTCCATTACTTTCAACTCATTCTCCAGAAGTCCGCGGCAGCGAGAGGGGTCCTGGTCGTAGATGGGGAGCTGCTGCATGAGCTGGCGTCGGCGGTAATAAGCGCCCTCGGTGCCTGTCACCGGCTGCTTCTCTTTGGGGATGAGCTCCATGTACTGTAGGCCCTAGTGGGGAGGAGATAAACCGACTGTGATTCTCAGGCACCCAAGCCAGATCTGGAATTGGTGAGCAGCCTCCAGCTTCTCCATCTGTTTTTGCAGAGCCCCGAGGCTTGTCAAGGCAGAAATGTTGTGAATTTGGCGACACCCGGAGAGGCCTAAATAAGCTGTCACTCTCCACCCAAGTGGTCTCAGATTCACATTCTGAATGGGAGTGTTGTACTGGATGCGTTGGCTTTGCAACGCAGATTTGGTTTCCTTCAAAACTAAATATTTTTACTTTGCTTTACCTCATGGCAATGCTCCTTAAAAAGAAAAAGAGTCAATCTAGTTTAAAATTGCTTTGCTTGGAAAAGTATAATTAAATCATTATAGGCGTAAGGTATTTCATGGTTTGTTCATTTAAAAACAGGCAAAGGCACCTTCTAATAGAACAAATTGATAAGGTCTCGTGTTAATAACATTTCCACATCAGTATGACTGAAAACCATCTGAATGTTAATATGTCCATAGATAACTGTCCAATTTGGCTTTTTTTTTTTTTTTTTTTTTGTAATGAACAGTAATCTTATACTTGGGTGGGTTGCAGGGATGGGGAGATTCAGAGGAGAAAAAGGTCAAGGCCACACAGCATGAGGAAGTGTGAAAAGCAAACTGTTTATCCTTTACAACTGGTCTCCATTTCTGTGCCTGACCCTGACTGTGACTCTGACACCCCCACCAGTTTGCCGGATTCCCACTGCCCAGGTGGCTGTTGCCATATTTACCCTCTTGGAACCTGCCTGTGTCCTGTCACATCCCGTGGTTGGAACTGGATTGTGGTAATCAACATGGAAAGTCATACTGTAATTCATAATGAACAATCCTGGCTTTTGCCTCACGTTAGGGAGGAGGGGCGAGGAACCTGATGGAGGGGCGTACTAGTCCGGAGCCTGGTTTGCTAACTTCCATGATAAATGAATTCTGGGTCAGAGCAGTTTTAGAGGAGGGAGAGGCAGGTGACCCGGGTTTCTGTGGGACTCATGAAGTGAGAGGTGGCTGTAGATGGCCCTATGTGGCTCTGCCCTAGAGCTTGGAACACCTGTGGGCTCACAGAATACTGTGAATCCCCCTTCACCTGCACAGTCCCTAAGGACTTTTCCAGGTGCTTTTTCAGGCACAGGAGATGGACTGGGTGGTAGATAGAATCTTAGGGTGTCAGGGAATTTGGTTTCTAGCTCCCTCCCTGATGCTGTTCTCTGTGTAACACTGAGAAAGTACCCAGCCACCCAGGCCTCGGTTTCATCATTGCAAAGTTTGGGGTAGACTGCGTGATCTTCAGGGTCCTGAGCACTGTGAGAAGTCTGTGGTGACCTCACTCGGTCCTCACCACAATTAGCAGAGAGAGAGGCAGTAGCACTGACCCGGGTCTACAGTGCAGGAAAGCAGCTCAAGGAAACCCGTGGTTTCCGGTTCGCCAAAGAGGCCAAGACTCTGAACCCCAACACACGGAAGAAGAAGTGCCAAGGAGCCACACGGCTGACCACACGTCTGGGAAAGGCTCGGTCCTGACTCTGTCTGCGGGTGGTGTGGGGTGATGCTGTTTTTCCCTGGGTCAGTATGAAACCACAGGTGGCTTCCAGCACAAAAATGCCAGGCAGGTAGGTCTGAAGAACCTAGTCACAGACTTTGGGGTGCATGAGAATCGCCTGACCACCTTGTGAAAAAGCTTCCTGGGATCACCCTAGACTTTGATTTGGGAGTCCAGAGGAGCCCAGAAGTGAGCACTTTTGCAGGTCCTCCTGGGTCATCTGAAGCAGGACATCGGAGGACTCAGGGACAGTGGGTAGGGGGAAGGGGTGTGACCATCTGAGGACAGGGCAAGCAGCAGACCAGCAGCACACAGGCTGGGGCAGGGCACAGGGCCCTGGGGAGATGGGTTAGAGACAGGTGGGTGGGGGGGGCAAATATCTATCCCAGGTCTTCTTATTTCGTGTCTGAGGCCTGCCCCGTCCTCGGGATCTGTGGAAGGGATGGGGAGGTGGTGACAAGACTATGGCTCACCGTGCCAGAAAGGGCACCCAGACCTGCCTAGCATCTCATTCGCTCCCACTGTGGAAGCAGTTCCAAGTGCATGGCTGATCGAGCTCATGGGAGCACAGCCTCTTCTTCTGTGAGGGCTGCTGACCTCCCAGGTTGAGTGGTTGAAGGAATGGCAGGAAGAGCTCACACTTACATGGTACTTACTATGTTCCAGCACCCTTCTAAATGCCTGACCCATGTTAGCCCGTTTACTTCTCACAGAACCCCCAGGAGGAAGGCACTAATATCACCCCTCGAAAAACCGAGGCACAGAGAAATAACCTCCAGAGGGTCACACAACTCGTCTGTGGTGGACACAGCTTTGTACTCAGCAGCTTGGGTCTCAACCCCTTCTACACTGCCTCTCTAGAAGGCGAATGATTTGCAAAGAGGGAAAAAACAAATTCCCCCAATCTCTAGGGGAGTTTCCTTCTGTCTTCATTTCAGGGTGAGGAGGCTGTGTGGGCACTGCCTAGTGAGATGATCCCCCAGCCCTTGGATATGCCCCTGATTCCGGCCTTCAAGAGCATGCATCCCTCCCTGCATAGCTTTACAAATAAACACTGTGGTAGGAGTCCCGGGGCAGCGGCCTTGCTGGCCATCTGTCTGTTGATCCCTGTATTCAGTGTCCTTTCATGGCTCTGTCCTGGCTACAGGTGTTTGTGACCTGCAGGGCTAATGGATTCCTGGCCAGAACTCTGGAGACAGGGAGTGTTCCCTCCCAGGAACCTGTTGCAGGTCAAAGCCTCAGCTGAGTACCTGCTTTCTACCTTTGCAGGGTCAAGGCCACACCATGTGGCCACCAATGTTTTGTTGTTGTTGTTGTTGTTGTTTTGTGATGGCTGGCCTTGCCTGGCTGGCCTGAGAACCCTATTCACACACCTGTGGTAGACATTACTCATCAACCCCGGTGAGGGCATCACAGTCCATCTCAACACAGCCCTTCAGACAATTGCTGTTGACTGGCATGGGCTTGGGAAGGGGATGATGGGGAGAGAGGGCTGGCTCAGAGTCAGCTGCCTGTGCCACTCAGAGCTTGTAAGAGAATCTCTCAGAAATCCCTCCAGGAAGCTGATTAAGGTCATGTTCCCAAAACCTTTAGCAAGAGGCCTTTTCTCAGAGCAGTTGGAAAGGTTGGTTTAGGTTTCAAGTTTTTCACGAGGACCTTTCTGAGTCATTTGGTGCATTGCTGTCTGGCTGGGACATCTTGGGTGAAGAGGTTCCCAGAATCAGGCTTTATCAGGAGAAGAATCAAAAGGCAGAGAGAAAAGTGGAAAAGAAAGATGCCTTATTCCCAAAGTTGGGCATAGTTGAACACACATGGACTCTGGAATCGGAAGACCCCATCCTGCATGCTCTTTCGGCTTCTCTGGCGGTCAGGCAAGGACAGTACATGGGCTTTGTGTTACATGCTAATCTCCATCAACAGTGGCTACTTGAGTGCTGTGTTGAGAAGGATTCTGAGGCCCAAAGAGACTCAATGGAAGATCGTGCTCTAACTGACCAGCAATGTTTGCCATGGGTGTGGGAGTAGAGGATAAGGTAGGAGTGCCACACCTGCATGGGTTCTTAAGAGCCTCTGTTTGCTCTCCTGTAAAATGGGGTTATTAAGCATGTAGGGAGTGGTGAGATGTTGATGACATATATCATATATATAAATATATCATAGTATTTTTTTATCATAATCATAAATATATCACAGGGATTCCTGAGAGAGTCTCTAACAAGCTCTGAGTGGCACAGATAGCTCTGACCCAACCCTCTCTCCCCATCATCATAAATACACACACACACACACACACACACACACACACATACACGTGCGCACACACATGCAGAATGCTCAGTGGATGCTGGTTCCCTTCATCTTTTCATCCTTGCCTCTCCCAAATCCTGGCTAGCTTTCAAAGATTTTCCCAAGTCCCTCCCTATTCTTAGAAGCCTTCCCTTAAAAGTGCTAACCCAAAATACATGCTGTTTTCTGCCTCTCCTCCTACCTGTCTGGTTCTCCTGGCCTGGCTTGATAGGTGGGAGCCTAAGCTTTGGAGTCAGGGAGGCCCGAATCCAAGACCTGGCTCTGTCATTTAAGCCAGCTATGGGACATCAGGCTAGTGGTGTCACTTCTCTGAGCCTCCGTTTCCTCCTCTGTGAATAAGGGTAGTAACAGTATATCCCTAACAGTGTTGGCAAATTAGACGAGACCACGTATGCATAGCTCTTAGCATATGCTAAGCTTAGCACACGTAAGTACTCAGTAAATATTAGCTATTAGGTTTATTGTTACTAATCTTTAAAGGCTTAAGAATTTCTCCATTTTTCATTCTGGTTGGGAAGATGACAGCAAGATTCAGTTCCATTTCGAAAATATAATCAGTCCTGATCACTTGGTAATTAAAAAAAAAAAAGTGGGGAGGGTGAATGGGAAGGGAGAGCTGTCCAATCTCAGGCGACTTGCTCAGGCAGGCCAGATGCAGAGCAGACAGAGGGGCCTTTATACCATGTGGTTTTATGAGCGAGCATTAATCACAGCCTCACGATGCCTTCCTCTGATTAGTCTGGAGCCGAAGCATTTGGGGTTTTCACCAGCCAGTTCCTGACGCCCACAGCCAGCTCTTTTACGAGCTGCTTGCTTTAGTTTCCACTGACATCTTGGAGACCTGCTTGATGGCTTAGCCAGACCTGGGTGCTGGAGGCAGACCCACATTTGGAGCCACCCAGCACTGCTATAGTTGGATGCCACTCTCTGTGGCCCAGATCTGCCCCTGCCCAGCCCCTCCAACTGGTCAAGGCCGATTAACCATTCTATGTTTCCTTACATGTAAAATAATTCCTACCTCACAGGGTGGCTGAGCTCACAAATGCTGACGTATTCTTTTAAAATATGTTTTCAAGAACTATAGCTTTTTAAAAAAAAGCATCTTTGCCTCTCTCTACTTGATTGAAAAGGGATTTCCCCCTCCTTTCCTCCACTTAAGCTACAGCTTAGAAGGGTGCTGCTCAGGTGCTCTATGGTGAAGGATCAGGTTTTTTTGTTTGATTTTTTTTTTTTCACCGATTGCAGAAGGATTCTTGGGCTCACTGCATGCGATGAGAATGTAGCTCATGCCACATGAGATTTCCATGTGAGTCTGACCACAGTGGAATTCTGTTCAGTGAGAGGAGTTGTCTGATCACATGCTTAGATGTCAATTGCTACTATATTTCCCCAACATTTATTTTCAATTTCTGTACTTCTCGTTGTGGACCAGTCACAGGATTTTGTGGTACACTGTTAGTCCACAGACCACGTGTGGAATGCCACTGGCCTGGAGGGTGATGTAGCACAAATAGGATGTGCCAGATAGGATGGTGCACAGGACAGGTGTGGTGTCTGCCCTCGTGGACCTCGCTTCACTCCAATGAGAGAGATAACCAAACAAAGACATACATA
Organism: Puma concolor; assembly: GCF_028749965.1. Taxonomy (NCBI): domain Eukaryota; kingdom Metazoa; phylum Chordata; class Mammalia; order Carnivora; family Felidae; genus Puma; species Puma concolor. The sequence continues at coordinate 120,811,815 of NC_141668.1, forward strand.
AGACAATTGCAGCTCGCAATAAATCTTCTATAGAATCAATGGCGAACTGAGGGAGAGAGAAAAAAATATAGCTGGAGGATAGGTGGACTGGGGAGTTAGGGAAGGCCCATCTGAGACCTGACTATCAGAAAGACCCAGCCATGCAAAGAGCAGGGAAAGGCATTTCAAGGGGAGGGAACAGCAAGTGTAAAGTCCATGAGGAGGGCAAAAGCCTGGAGTGTTCCGGAGCAGGAAAGAAGAAGGTCAGAGCACTATAAAGTAAAGGGTGAGGGGTCATAGCCAGAGCCGCGGGTGCAGCCTGTGGGGGTATGACCATGCAGGACTCTGAAGGCTCTCCTTTTCTCCCAGAAGAGATTTAATTACATGCCAGGCTTCCATCTCTAAAATTGTAGGAACTTTTTCAATCTCATGAACTTGTGGAAATCATCTAGGCCCTCACTATTCCAAGCGTGGTCTGGGGGCCAGCATCCCCTGGGAGTGTGTCAGGAGTGCAGAGTCTCAGGACCAGCCCCAAGCTTCCTAGATATATTTCTGCAAGTTGTCTAGATGATGTATGTGCTTGTTGAAATTGGAGGGGCACTGGTCAGGTCTGTGGGGTCTTGACGATGGCTGTAGGTATCATTATCTGAAGAGTTAAATGCCCATGTCTGGTGATTCTGATCCTGTAATCTGGAGCTTCTGATCTGGGGTGAGGCCTGTGCATGGGAACTTGATACGGGTCTTTGTAGTGGGCAGCCAGGGTGTGACCTTGTGCAAGTTACTTGCTCTCTCTGGATGTTGTCCTTCTCTGGGTGCCTCACCCCCAGGGTTGTGTAAAGCTAGTCTGGTTCTCCCTTCCAAGGCTAAGAGCCTTCAGCTGTTGGCAAGAAGAGAGGACTGTTTTTGTGCTCCCCCACAGGCCTGCAAAGGATACATCCCAGGCCACTCTGAGGGAAAAGGAACAACTCACACATGAAGACAAGCACTGTGGGAGTCCTGAATGATAAGTCAGCCTTTGTTCAGAGGTGGGGAGCCCAAAGGGAATCATGAACGACCCTGTACTGGAATTGGAAGGGCCCTCAGAATTCACAGAAACACTTCTATCCATTTCATGGAAGAGGAAAACCGAGGCCCAGACAGTTTTCACTTCAAGATCACATAAGTGATGCAGGAGCAGGTTTGGAACCTTAGTTATTCCTATCATTTCTATAATATTGCCCTCTTCTTACCTTGTCTTTGAAATTCAGGCATGACTAACATTTACAAGGACAGGACAACAACCATTTGGTTGGAGGAAGCTGTCTTACCAGTTTCTGGGTGACTCCAGGGGGGGCCCACTCATAGGTGATGGTGTCAAAGGTGGGATCTTTCCCAGTGGCAATGGGATTGGTCATGATCATCCGATTCCTCTTGTAAATCCGGATGCCGTCCCCGCCTTTCACTCGGGCTGTGAGGGTGGAATACTTGGAGTCCATCAGCAAGCGGCCAATTTTCCGATCGTCTTCCAGCTCAGAGCTCAGGCAGTGGTCCTCATGGCTGCATTTGCATGACTTGCATATTTTCCTGGGGGGGGGGGGGGCGGTAATCGGGAAAAGTGAGATCAACCTCCAGAGAAGAGGAGCAGTCTCCTGCTGGTAGCATCTGCCTTTTTGAAAGCAAGTTCAAGGCTCAACTTTAGTAACTTGGAACGGCTGGCAGCAGATGAATGGTAATGTGAGACCAAAAGGACTTTGTGATTGGGAACTGCTTTTGGGAGACTACCTATCAATCCGTCTGTCTGTCTGTGGGGAATGTGGAATATGACTTCAGCTGGTCAGAAGAACAGCACATTTTTACTCATGGTGGCAGCAAGGGCTGGTTCATTCATTAAAGATGCTCAAAAGCAGGAGTCTTTATGACCTGTAGGTTGAACCTGGCCCACAACCTGATTTTATAAATAAAGTTTTATTGGAACACAGCCATGCTCATTCATTTATATATTGTCTGTGGATGCATTTGGGCTACAGCGGCAGACTTGAGTAATTGCAGCAGAGACCATTTGGCCCACGGAGCCTAAATTATCCACTCTCTAGTCCTTTATAAAAAATGTTTGCTGACCCCTGCTCTAAGGAATTATTGAAATTGTCTCCCAAGATTCATGAGCGTTGGAGCTTCAGCAACTGTGAACTCTTTAGCACTCATACTGAAGTTAGAATACAGCTGGAAAATTTCTTTAAGCAACTTGTGGCTGGGACCCAGGGGAAAGAGAATGAGCTAAGAAAACCCCTTGGGCTGGAGAGATTGATATTCACTGGCAAGGCTATGTTGTGAGGCTGCGAGAAGGAAAAGCATCCTAGGGAAGCTTCACATTCACTTGAAAGCCTGACACTTCTCTCTGACAATGAAAAACAAAAGCATCTGACTGCCTTGTGCCATGCTGTTAAGGTTGTGAAATCCAGAGTGTTCGCGGTGTAGAGGAAAACCTCTTCCCTCCCTTTCTGGCTTGTCACCTGAGGTGTGCTGTGACTCCTGAGGCGTGCTGTATCTCACTTGCTCCCATGCATGAGACTTAAGAGCTTGTTAAGCAAAGCAAGCAATGTCAGAATCTGCAGCAGGGATGGATGGGGCAGGCCTGAGCAAAAGAGGTGTCACTGCAGTAGCGTGGGCGCCTCACAGCTAGGCATGCCTGAAGGAACCCTCCTTTTTTTCTCTTCTAAACTCAGGAGATTGATATGTTCACCCATGTATCACAAATATTGCCTGGGAGGCCTGCAGGAGCACACCTTGATAGTCTACCTCAGTGGTTCCAAACTAAGGTCAATTCTGATGCCCAGGAGGCATTTGGCAATGTCTGAAGACACCTTTGATTATGGCAATGGAGTGCTACTGTCTTCTAGAGGGTAGAGGCCAGGGATGCTGCTAAACATCCCATAAAATATAGGATGGCCCCCTCCACCACAAAGAATTATCCTGCCCCAAACATCAATGGTGCTGAGGTTGAGAAACCTTGTCTAATATAAAGTGAGGAGGACCCAGCGCACCCTTCCAGGAGCCTATAGTTGGAGTGGGAGAGGGAAAGCAAATCAGATGGAAAATGTAACATAGAGTAAGGTTGGGCCATATGAGAGTCACATATCCTCTGGGGTGGTTCCGCTGGTCTGGACCAGTTCCCCCAGCATGTAAGTATGTGGCACACGGAAAAAGGCTCAGTGTGGGGAAACAGTGGGTTACAGAAGGTGAAATGAGTTTCTTCAGTGCAAGGCTGATTCTTGTTTTTAACGCACTGATGTACAGCGTGACTTTAAGTCAGGGAAAATGCAGCGTTTCCAGTGTTATTCAAGGAGAAGCTTGCAGCCCAAGTCCACGTTCCGTGGGCTATAATTTGAGAAATGGTAAAATTGTTGATCTCAAGGATAATTCCAGCACTACAAAAGAGAATATGACCCTAAAGATGACGTGGGGCAAAACCAAGAAGTCTTTTCTTTTTTTCTCTGTTGCTCGTGTTTTCAGAATTGGGCATCTTACTCATGATAAATATTCTCTTGCCTCTCCCTTTCATGAGCTAGACATGGAGGAGACTGCTTCCCTAAGGTAGGGAATAAACCACTAGTTTACACGTAGGGAGTGACAGCAGCAGAGGAGGAAATGGAAGGAGGAAGTGGAAAGAAGTGAGGGAAAGCCCAGTGTCCAAGTGGACCCTTGGACCCCCAATGCCTTCCATGTGTGGAGCTGGGTGGGGAGGCTGAATTTGCTTATTTGGTTAATGTAGACTCTCAGGATGCTATTAGAGATGTGTGGAATGCAAAACACCTTGAAATGGAAAATGTTGACGGCTATGAGATATTCTTTGACATTATGTCAGTATTATTTCTCCTTTTATTCATGCCGTCATGTTGCCAGGTATTGTTGCTGGGACACCATAAATGAAGAAGACACCCCTCTGGCCCCACTCTACTCTTTCCAGGTACCCAGACTGAAGAGGGCATGGACACACCCAGGAAGATCCCCAAAGGTGTTAAAATGGCCATTTCTGCAATCTCTCCTGGGCTACCTGGAATGGTGGAAGAGGCAAAGCCTTGGAATGTAATGCCAGCCTCAACACTAGCCCAACACCAGCCTGTTTCCAACACAAAATTTCCTATCTGACAATGAGAGAGTTGGTCTACATTAGGGGTTGGCAAACTACATTCCATTGGCCGAATCTGACCCATCACCTATTTTTGCACAGCCTGTGAAGAAGAGTTTTTACATTGTTAGATGGCTGAAAAAATTCAAAAGAAGATTACTATCTTGTGATACAAGAAAATGATAGGAAATTTGAATGTCAGTGTCCTGAAATAGAGATCTACAGAACATAATCACATTCATTCATTTACACGCTTAATGGATGCTTTCATGCTACAAGGACCAAGTTGATTGGTTATGCCAGAGACCCTATGGCTGACAAACCTAAAATGTTTACTAATGGGCTATTTACAGCAAGTTAGCTGACCCCTGGTCTATTTTTCCAACCTTTTTTTTTTTTGGGGGGGGGGACAGAGACAGAGCATGAACGGGGGAGGGGCAGAGAGAGAGGGAGACACAGAATCGGAAACAGGCTCCAGGCTCCGAGCCATCCGCCCAGAGCCTGACGCGGGGCTCAAACTCCCGGACCGCGAGATCGTGACTTGGCTGAAGTCGGACGCTTAACCGACTGCGCCACCCAGGCGCCCCGACCCCTGGTCTATTTGATGAGTTTTCACACTTTGCTATGCATCCAAATCACCTGGGCAGCTTGGGAAACTTGGAGATGCCCTCCCTGGCCCCAGCTAGTCAGATGCACTGGTCAGGAGCGGGATCTGGTCATGGGTACTTGTAATCCTGTTCAGAGGTAATTCGGATGCACATCAAAGTGCCAGAGTCACTAGTCAGTCCCTTTCGGGAATTTAAGCGGCTCTGGTTGACTTTCTCTAGATTGTCTGTCAAAAAGCAAAGGAAGCCCATCTCTCAGGGCACAGTTATCTGTGAAGATCCACTGCCCTGGGCAGAAGAGGCAGAGGGAACAATGTAATTCCTGCAGCTGGTATGGAGACAAGACCTCATCAGAAGGCACGTCACAATGAGGAGACCAGGAGAATCCATTGGAGAGTGACCCCTGAAGCATGTAAAACTTTGTAATTTAAAATTTTTTTTTCAACATTTATTTATTTTTTGGGACAGAGAGAGACAGAGCATGAACGGGGGAGGGGCAGAGAGAGAGGGAGACACAGAATCGGAAACAGGCTCCAGGCTCTGAGCCATCAGCCCAGAGCCCGACGCGGGGCTCGAACTCACGGACCGCGAGATCGTGACCTGGCTGAAGTCGGACGCTTAACCGACTGCGCCACCCAGGCGCCCCAAAACTTTGTAATTTGAAGCGCCTGTGTGGTCTGTCTCCCATTTTTCATACTGTGTCCCTGCTTCCCTCAAATTGCGGTTTTTCTCTACTCACTGGAGTCAGTAGACATTAAAAAAAAAATAAAGTTATTACAATAAAGATAATATAAAAATATCTCTGTATGCAAGGAAGAGACTTTCTGTTGGGCTCTCTCTGAAAAGCCTGAAGTCCTGGAGGCATGTTTCCCACTGCCCTGAAGGGCAGTTCAGCATCCTGAGGTTGTCTCGGAATGCCAGCAAGCCCAGCATGTCCATCTGGGAAGTGGGAGGCTGCAGGCTGCTGGGGGAACCTCCCCTTCCATTTTCATGATATGCTGGTTCTGAAAGTCTGCTCTTGCCTTCACTCCATACTGTCCTCTTCAAATAACTCTACCATCTGTGCCTCTAATACCATTCTAATTCCATTAACCATGTCAATCACAAGTTTGATTATAGACAACTTGCCTGAAACTATGGATTGTAAAGCCAGAAGGGGAACCAAGAGCACATTGGCTCCAATGCTCCTATTTATCAGATGTAAAAAGTGAGGCTTACAGAAGGGAAGTGTTTGTTCAAGGTGAGTGAGCACATGAATTATTGTTTGAGGGAATTGCTCACTAAACCAGGCTGGCTGCCACTTGGGTCATTTAAATAAATTTCTAACTACTGACAGTGTGAAAATTGGAGCATAAAAATGGTTTTATGTAGCTTCCCTGCTAAGGTTCTGGGACCTCACTGCTCCAGTGTGGCTTGAATTTAAGTCCCCATTAAAGTGATTCAAACCAAATAGAATGCTTGCTATGGGGGACCCGAGGCTGCAATCTGCATTTCTCAAGGATAAATTCACCGGACATTCACGTCCTTTGTAGAATGGTGGGGGAATGTAGGGATTACAACAATGCTGAGACTCCTTGCTTACAGTCCTGAAGAACAGGGCCCAGAAGTGTCCTCCTGCCATAAACAGCTAGAAAACCAGACAGAATATGTTAAATGACCCTGTTCAGATGTCAGACAAGAGGCAGCAAGGGGCTGAACATTGAGAGGGGGAAACATTATTGACTGAGTCAGGGGGTGCATTCAGGGAACATTATCCCTCCCCGCTGCCCTAAGGATTCTGAAAGGAGGCATCCCAGCTGTCCTTGGAGAGCTGATGAGGAGTCAGCATTGTTCCGTGACACCCTGATGGCAGGTTCAGCACCAAGGGGGCGGAATGATAGGGAAGCTGACTCCTCAAGGCCAGAAAGAGCTCTAGTGGCCAAACTAGATGCGTGGGGCATTCCCCCAACAGGAAGTGTGCTAGCTGTAGGAGGAATCTGTGCGGGGGATACAGTGGGGTTTGGATGACTTTGAAAGTCGCTTGCATCCAGAAGACCACATGAGCTCCTGTGAGGTCAAGGACTGTCAGGGAATGGAGTCAAGGAACAGTCCCGTGCTTCAAAAGCTCACGACCCACAGTACTACTGTAGAATGTCTAAGAGCATGGAGTGGGGTTTCACAAAGACCCAACTTTGAATCCTGGCATTTAGTAGCCATCCCCTCCCCACCCCTGTTAGCCAGCCTCAGTTTCCGGATATGAAAAATGGAGACACTGAGATACTAACACCAACTGCTCAGGATTGCTTCAATATTCCAATGTACAAGATTTAGCAATGAATGTTTTTCTAATTGCCATCCCACCATGGAAATCAACAACTCTGAGACAAATACCTCCCAAATTTCACTCCTGCTCTGAGTGCCCCAGGAACCCCTCTGGCAGGGGGATCAAAAGCTTTACTTCTCTATCGTGCCCTACAGAGGTTAGCCTCTCTCTTCCAGGGCTGCCAGGACAGTCACACAGGCTGTGTGCCCTGCACAACTCCACACAGATGCTGATGGGAATAGCGCCTGGGGGCTGTGCAGTGTGAGGTCTCCACCTCTGCTTTTCAGATTCCTCAATAAAAAGAAAGAAACACTCTACAGTTCCAAGTCCAGCTGGATCTCATGGCCCTCCCTCACAGATATGAATGTAGCGCCTGGTTTTTAAATACTGTGGACACAGTGACTTTTATTTCTGGCCCAGGGGTACTCTGAGATCCAAATGGGGTGACGGCACCATATGGGGAGATCCGCCACATGCACCAAGCCCAAGGATAGAGCAGTCCAGAGAGGACGAGGCACCAACTAACATCTGCCCACATCTGCCCAGTGCAGTCCTTCGTGGGGCCAGCTTGGTGGTCTCCACCTCAAAACGGTGCATGAAGCACTAAGCTCCTTCCTCATCTTGGCTCCTAAGGGCTTTTCTGTCATTTCTGAATGAGGCCAAGCAGGAGTGCGTTCACTCTGGAGCCAGTCCTCCCTGAAATGCATGCATCCTAAGTAAGCAGTCCCAGCAGAGAAGAATGGCTGGGGTTCCCAGAAAGGACAGCCAAGAAGTGCAGGCAGGCAGAGCTTCTCCTGACAAAGTCTGTTACCTCCATGGATGTGGCTCGAAGCCCGAACACGTCCCCTTGCATCTCAAACAAGGCACACCTCTTGCTGACTGCTGCTGGCCCAGGGACATCTGGAAAAGGAGACAGAAAAGAGGGTGTTTCACTTCCACAAGTCTTGGATCGGGGATGCTTGACCTCTAAAAGACTTGGCATGCCAGCAAAGGGATTGTGTGGGGTTCAAAGGGCTCAAGATGAATAAGCCATCAGTTACTGTTTACCAAGAATGGAGAAGACCAGCCGGGGAAGTGGCCATAGGACAGGCAAGTGGGGAAGGGTGGGGTCCTTGCCAGTAAAAATGGAATGAGGCGGGGGCTTATTGCTGGCCTTTCAGTGCTGTCACCAGCCACCAGGGCTGTGTTGAAAACCCTTCGCTCCTCCCTTTATATTCATCAGCTCCCCTGGTCCACTTGTCACTGGAATGGAATCTTCCAGTGAGTGCCTCCTCTCCCTCATTTATTTGTGATTTATTGATAGGGTGTGATTAAACCAAAGCTACAGGCACAAACAAATGCGCATGCTGCCACGTGTCTATCGCTCAAAGCATAACTTAAATATTTCGCTAAACCACGGAAAATCAGGAGCATTTGAAATCTGGTTGTCCTTTGGAAGGAGAACAACACCCAGCACAGGTTTTACTCTTTGTCACCAGCCGCTGCCGATGTGTTGAGACCCAAATGACTCTCAAACGGGGTCTTCAAATCAGCAGCATCATGGGAAGCTTGCCAGAAGCACAGACCCTTGGGCCCCGCTCCAGGCCTCGGAATCACAATCTGCACACCAACAAACTTCCCGGGAGATTTGTATGACATTAAGATGGGAGAAGCCTGGGGTTAGTGTATGGATCTGCTGGCTGAGAAACTTCCCTAACTCTCAACTGGGGGTGGGGAAGACTTGGTGGCAGGTATGCACACGTACTATGATTTTATCAAGAACAAGTCCTCATCAACTAGTAAGATAAACGGATAAGCTCCTCATTCAACAGACATTTGATTCATTTAACCACTAATTTAGTATCTACTGTATGTCAGGCACAGGGATACATCATAAGATTCGGGTGTGCCCTAGGAGTACTTGCAGACTAGGGGGGGATGAAGAGAGAAACACATACTTATCACCTGCTCCTGGAAGGGGTAAGTTTGAGGCAAAGGAAGCTGCCTGTTGTGTGGCAGAGGCTGGACTTTGGAGCCTGGGAGACCAAGATTCCCAACCCAGCTTCGGGACTTACCAGCCATACTGGCCTTGGACCAACTGAGCCTCAGTCTCCTTACTTGTCAAATGGGTACAAAGATAATGTATGCAAAGTGCCCATTCACATGAGGTACTCAAGATGGTAACTGCTGTTGTTTTGCACACAGAGTTTAGGTGCCCAGAGGAAGGTGTCAATAAACCTGTAGGGGAAGTCCAGTCAGGCTTCTTAGAAGAGGTGACTCTGGATGGGGGCTATGCAAAATGAGCAGGCAGAAAGGGAGAAGGGGATTCTTGGAAGAGAAATGTGTGAGGGCAAAAAGATATGAAAGGGCATGATGGTGTGTGGGGGGGTGTCTTGTATTCTGAGCACCCCTGTTTCCTCTTCCTGCTTTTAAGCAGGAAAAAAACGAGTGAAACTTGTGAGTCTACCCTCACTGCTACTGTTAGAATCCAGAGAAGTACACGAAAGGTCACAGTTATTCTTTACCAGATTTCTCTTCCGTTGCTCAAATCTTCCCACAATGACACCTAGGTTTCACACCCCCCACTTTGACAACTGCGGTTTGCACAATATCTTCTCGTACTATGCTGTTCTGTAAAGTTTCTTTTTAATGTTTATTTTTGAGGGGAGGGGTGTGGGAGGGGCAGAGAAAGAGATGGACAGAGGATCTGAAGCAGGCTCTGTGCTGACAGCAGTGAGCACGAGGCGGGACTCGAACTCACAAACTGTGAGATCGTGACCTGAGCTGAAGTTGAACGCTCCACCAACTGAGTCACCGAGGTGCCCTCATACTATGCTGTTCTTATACACATTCACAACTTTGGAGAGTAAGAGCCACACTGCACATATCTAAAGGGGGTCACGTTCTGATTTGTGCCCGTTCAGTGCTAGATTCGTGTTGAAAATTGAAAACAAGAGCATGCTCACCATCAAGTCATCGTCCTAAGCTGCGGAGCTTTCACTCACACGTGGAACTTTACTCTCTAAGACCCTGGCATCTAAAACCTTGCAAACTTTCATCTCTCCTTTCTGCCTCCTGTTACCTTGGATTCTACTAGTTGAAATGCAGCCATCCTTCCGCACTTAATGTTTGACTGATTCAATGGTTATTTTGGAAGGTATACAACGTATGAATAAGGCTTCGTTGTTGGATTGTTTTAGACCCAGAGGCAGCAAAGCCTGGAAACAGAAGAGCTAGGTGGAAGCATTTCATAAGTGGCAAAACACCCTGCGTGTGAGCATTGCCATTCTTCTAATAAGCGGCAGATTCAACAGTCATCCTATAAGGGGATTAGACCTGATGCTTGGCCGGCAGGGCCGAGCTGCTGGCTCAGGGTCTGGCTAGAACTAGTGATGTAAGGCAGCACAGAAGAGCACGGGCCTGCGGCGGGGGGCTGGCTCTATGGTGCCAGCTCTGACATTTATTAGCTGTGCGGCTAGAGGCGACTCATTTCCTTGCCCCATCTAAGTTGCTCCCCTGTAAAATGAGAAAACTGGCCTGGATCGAGGTTGTTGGAATTCTGTTACCCAGAATCCTCTTGTATGATGTGTTTCCAAATGGTGGATGGCTCTTCTGCTGGACCTCGGCAAGTAACTGGTCTTGCAGAGTTACTGTGAGGGTTATGTGGGTTGCTGCATGGAAAGGGCTTGGCATGCACATATTATGCACCGAGTGTTTGTTCTTGTTGTCACTGTACCTTGTGTAAACGGTTTGAGAGACCCTGAATCAGACATTCTAAGAACAATTCTTTTCCCAGCTTCAGAATTCTAGAGAGCTTCAGAGGAACTACTTTCTAAGCGCATACCTCATAGACTTTCTCACTGTCTACTTTGCTTCATGCGTGCAAATGTTGTCTCTCTGACTAAGGGGAGGAGGCAGACAGTTGGCCTTAGCCTTCATCCTGCTAGTGGGACAGTTTCCATGGTGACAGAAGTCCGTGGGAGAGAAAAATAGATGGCCTTGCAAGGAAGCAGCAGATTCGGGCCATCAGGACACACTTGCAGCCAGTTTCCTGGCGGACTGCTTAGCACAATAAATAGCCATTTTGTCCACTGCGTGTCATTTATCCAGGAGCCAGACAGACCTAGCTATCTGGGACACAGAAAATGATGATCCTGTTTATTGAGGGGAGGAAAACACCAAGCAGAAACAGCGTTTCAAACAAGACATTCTGGTTTATAAACAGTAGGTTTCTCCGATGCGGACTCGGTCTCAGATGGAAGATGGCCCAGTGGCTGCTCACAGTGGTTCACAGTAGCTGAACACAGAAGAGCTTAAAAGCAGCCATCACTTTAAAAAATGGGTCCCTGGAATGTAGCATGTACTCTAACCCTTTTCTTGAGGGGAGATAAAATGTTTTGACAATTTTCTTTGGCTCTGGAGGAGTAGGATGTTGTGGAACTGAATCTTGTCAGGGACTTGAAAGGACTTAGCTAGGCCAGGAGCCGTGGGGGTGCAAGGGCCACGGGGCGCAAAGGGCAGGGGGCCACAGGGCCTTCTCCTCACTTTGAGCATTTCCTTCAGGTGAACCGCCAGGGGAAGTATTACAGGGAGGAGATGTAGCCAAGAACAAGGCAGGACGGGGATGAAGAAGGGAAAAGAGGACATACAATACGAAGTGTAGGAGTGAGGATTTGGGATTAGAAAATGCGAGTTCTCCTCCCATTGTGTAACTCGGTGTTCTCCTCTGAGAAATGGGTTTTCCCTGCCCTTTCTGCCTCCACCAGGCTGTAGTAAGCCACAAATCAGATTAAAAGGTTGTTTGCAAAGTAAAATATTTACCATCGTTAAAAACAAATTATCCAAACGTTGAGCATGAGGCAGAAAAGTGGGTGGCACATCTTCTCAGTATCATATGGTGACAATGACCTTGGCCCTCACTCCCCACCCCCATGAGGATTATCTAGACAAATTTACTTTGCTTTACCCCAAGACTTGGTGCAGTCACGTGTTAACTTACAGATTTCTTTTCCAGTAAAGATACAAATACAAGCAGTTTTTGTCTTTTTGAAACAGATAACCTTAAAGGTTATGGTTTATTGTCCTGCTGGACATTAGCTAGTTATGTACCTAACCCATCAATCTTGTCCTAACATTGAAATATACAGCCCTTCAGATGCTTTATGAACTGGCCTAAATATCTTACTGATTACTTTATTAACTAATGAGTTGAGTAAAATCTTTACTAAGTTTTATTGTATATTTGCACAAGAGTTGTGATTTTATGTTTTTGAAAATTTTATCTTAACACCATCACATGCACTCCTGACTCTCCATGGGTTTGCTTTCTGAGCTGGGGTGTTCTGAATATTGACACTAAATTCTGTTTCAAGTCAATCACCCTGACTTTATTTTTACAGGTAAAGACTCTGAGCATATGTGTTCTTTGTTTTTTAAGTTTTATTTATTCTGAGAGAGAGAGAGAGTGAGAGAGAGAGAGCAGGTGAGAGGCAGACAAAGGTAGAGAGAGAATCCCAAGCAGGCTCCACATTGTCAGCTGTCAGCACTGACATGGGGCTTGATCTCATGAACTGTCAGATCACGACCTGAGCCAAAATCAAGAGTTGGACGCTTAACCGACTGAGCCATCCAGGAGCCCCTATAAGCATATGTGTTATTAAAAATTATTAGCCAACATGCTGTTTCTTAAAAACAAACCTTTTCCTCCCCACCAAGGAGAGAAGGTAGAGTCAGGGTAGTGAAGAGTGGGGTGGGGTGAAATTATGAGAAGGCCCAGAAAAGAACTGCCATTAACAGGAAAAAATGATTCCAGCAATGACTCTATTGCTATCAACAATTCCCAACTATTAACAGCTTGACAATCCATGGATTGATCTTACTTACTTAAGCATTTTTCCTGAACAATTATGATGACACTATGAAGGATAATCATTATTCCTAAACAACGGAGGATGCATGACAGACTGAGAAAGGAGAAGCAACTTGTCCATTCAGAATGGTCTGTGCTGGAGCCCCTATGGGGAAGGGGGGGGTCCCCTCACTCTACCTTCATCTGTACTTCAAGCCAAAATGTTATAGTTTTCCTAATGACTCTGACTGTAGCTAACATTTATTGAGTAGACCTCATGTGCCAGGCATATGCCAGGCATATTCATAATATTTATGCTTGACAAGCCTGTGAGAGAGGTACTGTTAGTGACTTCCTTTTCAGATGAGGAAGCTGGCCCAGAGAGGTTCAGCCTCTTCTTCAGGATCTAATGACTAGCAAGTGGTGAAGCCAAGAAGTGAAACCAGGCGGGTCTTACTTCAGAGTTGTGCTCTCATCTGATCTGCTCTGGTACTTTCCATCAAGGATATAGCACTTGACAGTTTACAAAGTATATTTACATTCCTTATCTCACTGTGTTTTCACAACAACCTTAGGATGTGGACACTTTGCATTTGTCTCATGAAAAAAAAAAAACTGAGCTCATAGATCTAATGGGATTTGCTGCTCAGGACATAATTCATACTCATGTTTTTGGAATCCAGACCCTATGATTTCCTACCACACTAGGAGTCTCCAGACCTCAGACGGCCTCCTACAGGTCTAGCCTTGACTCTGGGCATTAGGCCAGTTGGATCCAAACAGGCGGGACAGTGTGTCTGTAGGAGTTGGGGGGGGGGTTCCAGGTTAGCGTTGGGGGCAGTAGTACAAGGCCATGATCACATTGGTCTCAGTATTTTTACCATCCAACTCTGTTCTGCTAAATAAACTAAAGTATACATGTTCAAGGCAATGGACAGGCTTTGAAGGCAGCTAGAGAGGCAGTGGTTGGAGGAGAAAGTGAATCAGAACCACAGGCAGTGCCTGTAGGAGAAAAGCACCAGGGTATTGGCTTCAGTTGATTTATCTGCTCCCTCCCTGGAAGCCCAAGTGAGGGGCGAGAGGTCACTTATGTTTAGTACCAGACTGGGGAGCTGGGGCTCACCCTCCAACCCAAGGTCTGGAGATGATTGGACAGACAGTGGCTTGGGGGACAACATGTTGAAAACTGTCTTCTAGAAACTGTTACCACTTTAAAAAAGAACAAAATCATAATAACTAAGGCAAGAGGCAAGTCATTTTGGGGTTTATTCTCAAGTATTTCCTTTTAAAAAAATTTTTTTTTTATGTTTACTTATTTTTGAGAGAGAGAGAGAGAGAGAGAGAGAGAACTTTGTGAAAGGGGGAAAGGCAGAGAGACAGGGAGACAAAGGATCCGGAGTGGGCTTTGCACCGACAGTACAGAGGCAAATGTAGGGCTCGAGCTCACAAACCTTGAAATTATGACCTGAGCCGAAACTGGATGCTTAAGCAATTGAGCCACCCAGGCACACGTATTCCCAACTCCTAATAATTTGTTTAGATCAAGGATACTCACACCCATCTCATTTTGAAGTTGAATTAAGCCACTTTAAGAGGGATAAACGTTGTTGAGTGTTAGATGTCTCCATTCTCCTAGAATGTGGCCCACTTCACCAGTCCAAATTTATCTATTTTTACTTCCATATCATCTACTATTTCTACCCAGATTCTCTTTCCAATCACTTGAGCCTCTGGAAGTTCTCTGAAATATACACTGGGGTTTGTTTTTTTGTTTTTTTGCTCAGGCTTATCAAACCTCAGGGAGCTTCAGCCCCACCTACTCTTTTGAGACCAGCTCATGTCGCATCTTTTCCATAAAAAAAAACAATCAGTTGCAGCTGGAACGACTACTAGGCCTTGCAGCCTTCCAGCACTGTGCTAAGCCCAAGCTCAGGCAAATCTTACACCGCCTCGTGGTGGTTCTCAAGGTGTGGACCCCCACACACCTTGGAACTTGGTAGCAGTGCAAATCCTCAGTTCTCACCCCAGACCCACTAACTCAGTTACTTGGTGTAGGGCCTAGTCATTGCTGTTCAAGCCCCCCAGGGGATCTGCATACACAGCTCAAGTCTGACAACCACTGATCAGGCTGTGCATAAAGGAACTGAAGGAAACGGATGGTCTTGGTTTGCTCCAGACTGAATCAGGGCTTGAATGCAGGACTTTTAGTGCTGAACCCAGGAATGCTCTGGACAAACCACAAAGAGTTGGTCTCCCTAATTAACACTATTCACAGAGGTCAAATTAAAGTCCTGGTGCTTAGAAATAAACCCAGGTCTCTCAGAATCCCCAATCTCCATTTTAATTTAACCAATGCACTACAGGCAATGCCAAGAAATGAAATTTTCCAGGTATTTTGGGGCCCTTACACTTACTTCTCAAAGAACCCATATAACTGTAGAACTGCAAATGCATTTGGTGCCAGGAATTAGAAAGAGTGTGCCATGACATTGTACTTTAGTATGGAGATTTGGCCTGGTCTGCATGTGTTTGAAATTAATCAGACACTCTGATTAGCATGAACATCAGCTGGGATCTAGCTAACAAGAAGACTGTGGTGTAGCAGGTCTGGGATGAGCCTTATATTCCATAGTTCTACCGACCTTCCAGGGAAAGCTGATGCTGCCAGTCCGGGGACCACACTTTAAAGAGCAAAGGGCTACATCAGCGGTTCCCAAGTTGTCTACACAATAGAATCACCTGGAGATCTTTTAACACTTCTAAAATCCCAGCTGCATGCCACTGAAATTTAGCCATAATTGCTGGGGACAGGCAACAGACCTCAGTCATTTGGGAAGTTCTCTGGAGGAGCCCAATGTGCAGACAAGTTTGGGAACAACTGGGCTTCCCCATTGTACCCTCAGCCACTACAACTTGGACTCTGGCTCTCAGCTCATTGGAGAGAGACATCTCCTCCCAGACCACCATTCCCTACAAGGTGAGATTTACAGCATGTCTGACTTTTGTTATTTCATTTTGGTTCCTTCTTCCCTGGCATAAGCCCATCTCACAGGCATTCATGCCAAATGCAGTAACTCTCTGAATAGCCAGACAGAAGGGAGACCACAGTCATTCCTCTGCTTCTAAATTTCCCTGGCTGGATGACTTATTGGATGACTCCCACTGATGTTGAGATCCTTTGCCAGGCTTGAGGTCAGGGTGGTCCTCCCTAAACCTGGGGCCCAAGTGGGGACTGAGAGGTCCTGCCAGACAGAGGGGCCCAAGCTGGGACACTCAAGGCCCAGATGGTTACAAGCTGCATCGTGGAAAGTTGTTTTCCCCACCCCCCACTTGAGAAGTGTGATCCTTTCAGAGACTGACCTGGCTGGGAAGTGTAATGGGGGCCTTATATTTCATTGTCCCACTCAAGAACCCTATGGCCTCGACAGGGTCTGAACTTCTGTGTTTTTTCTTTTTTTCTTTCTTTTTTTTTTTTTTGAAGCTCTCCAGTGATTGAAAGAATGAGTTGCCAAATAGCCTTACAAAATCTTAACAGAGTAATGAAATCAATACACTTACTAGTACAATAACTGTCCATTCTTAATGTCAGAGTTACATTCGTCACCCTTCCTGAACATAAACCCTCCTTGTGACATGTCCTGTGTGCCACCAGAGGTAAAGACTGGGGCCCAGAAATCCAGGGATGCTGGATGAACAACACAAACTCTTACATTAGGGTGACTTTGGGCGTTATTCCATATTCCATATACATATATATATATGTATATGTACATATGTATACATATACATATACACACACATATACATATATACGTGTATATACATGTATATACATACGTGTATATACATGTATATACACGTATATATGTATATACATACATGTATATACATATATATACACATATATATGGAATATTATATATAAAATGGGCATTCCCCATCTTGTCCCCTCCAATCTTAGGCACAACTGTTGCCCTGTGTTGATCTGCTGCCTCTCTCTCCTCCCTACTGATACTTGTACTCTGGCTGCAGAATCCTCAAGCCAGGGCTTCAGTTTGTGGCCAAGAAAACCCTGCTTCCCCAAAGAGGAGATGAAAAAGTGGGGTGTGTAGCCTGGCCTTAAGGTGGCTGGCTTCAAATATGGTACAGAGGAGTGAGCAGAAACTTACTTATTCAAATTTCCATTCTGCACTGACTGACCTATGCTCTCTATAATGCCATGCAAATTAGCCATGGAAACAACTTAGGATAAAGTGCCTCCTAAAACCACAGCAAGTCTCACAAAGGCAGCAACAAAGACCTTGTCTACATCAGAGGTCATATCTGGGGACACAAATATTCCTCAGGGGATTGTGTGTGTGTGCATTGTGTACATGGATGTGTGTGTGCAGATGTATGTGGATATCTGTGTGGGTATGTGTCCACATACACTGTTTCTTCTCCATGGCTGTTCCCTGGGCGTTCCTAGTCTGCTGTCTGGACAAGCACAGATGTAACGAAATCACTTCAACTTAGATACCCTTTTCCTGAATTGTGTAATAAGGATAAAAATGCATAGACTAAACAAATTGAGATTAGCCCAGCTGATCTTGTACTCAGAATTCAATGGATGGAAAACTTGTTCTTTTTCCTTTTTGTTTTTAAAGCCCAATCCTATTTAAAGCAGCAGAAAAGGAAAACATTTAGTGGCTGATGAGCTGATGGCAGAAATGCTTGAGTTGTCAGTATTTTGGGGTATAGATCTGATTATCTTTCCTGTTAAATGGTTTGTGTGTATTAAGTTGATTCCTCAGACCAGCTGTGGTTGAGAGTTAGTCTGATGAATTTAGCTCATGTTAGGAGTGTCTGGTATCCCAAATAAAGTTTTGAACAAATGCCCAACAAAAGAGCACTTTTTACTCTCTATAAGAAAAGTTTTTTTGTTTTTGTTTTTTGTTTTTGTTTTTGTTTTCGTCAAGATGGTTTGTCCAGGCTTGACTCCACGAGAATTTGTGTTTGGGACAAAATACATCATGTTCTCTTTACTATTCTTCCTCTCTCAACACATGATATTTAACAGGTAAAATTAAGTTGAAAGCAGGGCAGCCAGCAAGGAGAAGAAAATTCACAGAATCCCAGCACATGCTCTAGAGGGTGTGAAAAGTCATCAGGATGCCCAGCGATCCCAGCCCATTGGGGTGGTGAAAGAAGCTTTTCGCTCCTCTGTCTACCCTGCCAGCTTCCCCTGAAATGGGTCCCAATCCATCTGTTGAGTCTCCTTGATGACCATGCCCCTGGAGTAGTTCTGGAAACTGCCACCAGTTCCGCCCATTACCTCTTCAGGAAGCTCTCCCCTCTCCTGTCCTTTCTAAGCTCCTAACCACCACGTATGACCTGTTAGACACCCATCCACATGCATGCACACACATGTGCACACATCCACACATCCACACACACGGCATGCATATCCATGAGTGCGCACGCACACACAGCCCTGTATGGAACATTTTCTATACTTGTAATCACTTGTTTGGTTCTGTCTTCCCCTCCAGGGAAGGAAATTATTGGAGATTCCCAAGATTCACATGTGTGAACAAAAAGGGTTAATCTAGCTATGAAAACTGAATAGAAAAGCAAATGCATATGGGGGAAGGAAAATGTGAAATGAAAGCTTTCTCTGTTTAAGACCCTGCTCTTGCCTCCCTTCCTATCCACCACCCCCCCCCCCCCCCACCTCCTCTTTGAGCCAACCTTCACTGATTTGAGGCTGGTTTCAGAAAAACAGGAATGCCCAGACCCAGGGCCATGAACAGAGTGGGCACACGGAAGCCTGCCTTTGGGGTAGCTGGTTCTAACACTGCAGCCCATCCAACAGCTGACCCCATCCTTAACTGTCTGCATCCTGAATGTCTCCCCTTGATTAGAACAAGTTATTGCAACCATTCTTTCCCGTTATCAGGCCTGGTTGGCTGCGTCTGTTAGTAATGTCTACCTCTTACCACATCATCACTTGGCATAATGGAGCAGGCACTGTGAGTGCTCCGCTAGCCAAGATAGGGGATTATCTACCCCCTTTTTCTTTTGCTTCCATCTGCCTTTTGGGTAATTTTACTCTTTTGTATTTTTAGCACTTTCATCAAAAATAGGCAAAAAAGCGATAAGACTCAAATCAGTACATTTTCCAAGGGTTTGCGGCTCTTGGAAAGGCCTGACATGAGGGACCTTTGGACAAAGGAGCTGTAGCAATTGCATGAGACGATTCACATGGCTGGGCTCCTTTCCCACTGGGCGATGGCCGGAGCCCTTCAAAGTGGGCAGTCTCGAAATATTTGCAGAATAACTCTTCTTTCAAAGGTGATGGGGCTGGGGTCACTTTGAAAAAGAGGAGTACAGAACAAGGCAGAAAGCTCCAAATCCTAAAATGAGTGCTCCATGGCTGGATGATTGCATCTGAAGGCAGTGCATGGAAAACGCTGGAAGTTGTCAGGCCCTGCTCAGGACTCTGCCTCCATTGTCGAACATTCCTTTGGTAGTGCAGAAATGATGGTGACTGAAGGAGAGAGGTAAGCAGCCTGTGTGCTACCAGCTTCTTGCTGACAGCTCATGGGTACATGTGGTTGAATCCAAAGCAGGTCCACAAATTTTACGTGTAAGGGACCCTGCTGGACTGAAGTGATAGGATTTTCAGGCTGAACTAATATTTTCCTTTGACACCAGCTTCCTTTGGACTGCCCAGGCTAACATGAATAGTGAATTGCACAAACGCAGACTGCCAAAACCACTCTCTCCTGTTTTTGAGAACTGCCTGGTTTTAGACAGGTCAGCCCATTATTTGAGGGCACACTGCTTAGTTAAAATAGTCAGTGGGGGGAGGGTCCTCCCACTCCCCACTCCCAACATCCAGACTTTTTACGGATCTTTTGAGACCACTAGGTTCCCAAAGTATGGGCGTTGTTTTCATTGACTGTGAAAGGGATTCCCACAGGGCAAGAGCTGACCTGGCATTTCTTGCCAAATTGTTTGCAGAGGCTCCAACATATCTTTTTTAAACTTGTCTTTTTTTTCTTTCACTGATAGGCCCTGCCAGTTCTTGGGAAGATGTAAGTAATGCCACTAGTTTTGCTAGGAGCCAGAAGCTCTCCAATCCCCTTGGGAATTTTATCAGAGATTTACCAAGTGGCTTGAGGGAAATTAAGATAAAATAAAGTCCTTGTAGGGTTTCTTTACTCTCCCCTCGCCCATTTCCTAAATGAGAACAAGCTGTTGGTGTCCCCAGGCCTAATACCTTCAGGCCATACTTGGAAATTAAAATCTAAGTGGCTACCTACTTCTTAGGTTTCAGCCCTTAGTAGACTCCTCCTCAAGTATAAAACTCTAAGCTTGAGGCCAGCAATACTTAGTTATTATACCTCCCCAGTTTTTATAAGACTCCTGATTTTAGCGGCCTGATGTCCTAAGAATTTTTTCCTAAAAGGATGTTAATTGGGTGTGTGTGTGTGTGTGTGTGTGTGTGTGTGTGTGTGTCTGAATTCTTGCAGCATTACTGATCTAAGGATAACACACTTTTATTGGAGTTAATTTTGGAAATGGAGAGACTTAGCAAACCAAGTTGGAGAATTTTTAATCTTGCTTATCCGAATCTTAACATTGTAATAGGGAGTGTGCCATGTAAAAGTACAGCACTGTTATTAAAAGTCTGAAGGCTTTGCTTATGCAAATGACTCCTGCTGGGAATCGCACACATAAATTCTCAGGTTAACTTATGACATTGGAAGCATGGAGACACGCACATTTCCTTCAGCCAACATTGGTGCCTTGATGTTAAGAAACCACTTCCGTTTTACT
Source organism: Puma concolor (assembly GCF_028749965.1). Classification (NCBI taxonomy): domain Eukaryota; kingdom Metazoa; phylum Chordata; class Mammalia; order Carnivora; family Felidae; genus Puma; species Puma concolor. The sequence continues at coordinate 120,832,457 of NC_141668.1, forward strand.
GGAGTGCCTTTATCAAGAAGGTTTCTTGGTTTAAAACAAGTACCCTTTCTTATAAATGACTTCCCTCTTCTTTTTCTTCGCTAGCATATGTTTTTCAAACTAATATTAAATATATCTTCAAATACTTAATCCTTTCCTTGACTTTCCTTCTCCATAATGCATCAGTTGTATATACTTTATATAGTGGAATTCTATGTTTAAGAAAATCTGACACAAGGAAATCATAGTCTTAGAAATAAAAACACTTTAAAGGCATTTAGATCAAGTTTTTGCAAGCTAGTTTTATGAAACAGAAATCAGCACTTGGTCACTCACCTTGCAAATAATTCATTTTCAAGGTCTCACCTTTGCAGCTCATTTAACACAATCAAAATGTAGTCAGAACTATGGAAACCAAGTCACTTTCCAGAAAGTTATCTCTTGAATAAATTTAGGATTATTCATTTAACCATATGCCCCAGGAAAGATGATACATTCCTGTATACCTCTGAGTCTGCCCATATGCAGTTCCTTCTGTGTGGAACATTTCTCTCTCCCCTCACCTAACTCGTATTTGTCATTCAGGTACCCCTATCATAGGGTCTTAGAAAACCCTGTATCTTATACTTCTTTGTAGCACTCATCATGATTATTACTTAATCCTGAATATAACTCTTCAATGACATTCTTTCCTGCTAGACAGAAAGCAATATGGAGGCAGGGTCCCTGTGTGTCTAGTTTATTGCTCTGTCACCAGTGCCTCAAATTCTGCTTTGCACATAGTAGCTCCTTAATAAACATGTGTCTGACTAGCTTCTAACACTTTCATTTTTGCCTTCGATTAATGCTTCTTCAGTGTTGCGTTAAAAGCTAATGCGTAATAGATACCCTTCCTCTGAGGCTGATGCCTGTAGGAAGAGTTGGGAAAACAAGAATCAACCTGATTTCCTGTAGTTTCCAAGATTCTAGCCTCCCCTGGTTGCCCAACCCTTCTTAACAGCCCTCCCCAACCGCTTCCTCCTCCCCTCTACTCTAAGGTTCCAGCACTTGTTCTTAATGTTTACTTATTTTTGAGAGAGAGAGTGAGTTGGGGAGGGGTCAGAGAGAGAGGGAGGCACACAATCAGAAGCAGGCTCGAGGCTCTGAGCTGTCAGCACAGGGCTGGAACTCACAAACCATGAGATCATGACCTGAGCTGAAGTTGGACGCTTAACCAACTGAGCCGCCCAGGTGCCCCATTATAGCCTCTTGATTTTCAACATGCTTTTCTCTCTTATGCATTTGTCTATTCAAATGGCCTCAGTATTCTCTCCAGCTCTCAGTGTTCCCTCCATAAGTGCTTTCAGCTCCTGGAATCTCTTCTTGGATAGGCTGTTGGCACTCCCACCTCACCTTCTTTGCTACCCAAACCCACTGGTTCTCCCATCTTTATGGTATTCCTACCCATCCAGTCACCCAGACCTGTGGTCTGCATCCCAGTCAGTTGTTCAAGGCAAGTAGACATGGAAAGAAATGCTCTTCTTCTTGGGCAGAATCCAGCTTTTCCTCTTTGAGGGGCCCATTTCTAGTGTGTGCCATTGCTTCCATGGTGTACCCCAGAAGATAGGAGATGCTCTCATGATGGGAGAGCCACTTTCTGACCTTCTGAAAGGTGACTCACCAGAGAGAGAAAATCCGACTTCTCTAGAGCAACTCAGACTTAGCAATCTCGGGCTTCTCCATGAAACAGAATACACACAAGCACTGGGAAACTGAAAACTCAGGCCAGCCTGTGAGAGTCATTCAGTTCTACAGACTTTCAATGGCATTTCTGGTCTTGGATTATTGCTTTGGAACATTGCTTTCTCCATTCCTGCCCTTGAATTTGCTGGTGGAGCAGCAGGGGACACCATTTGTGTTGGAGCTGAACCCAAGCCCTGACTACTTTATCACTACACATGTAACCCTGGTGAGCAGTTTCTGCTCTCTGAACCTCGATTTTTTTCACCTTTAAAATGGATCATAATTCCTACTATCCTCGTGGGGCTGTTGTGAGAATCAAACATGATCACGCATATAGGATGTTGAGAAATGTGTAAAGTGCTGTAGAGATCAAGGGTAACCCAATATTAGATGTTTATGAAAGCCTATGTTCCTCCTTTATGAATTCTGTCCTCAGTATACCACCTGGGTGATTATTATAATTTTTCTTTAAACAAATTACTTAAAAAAAACTTATTTCTTAAAAAAAACCTTTTAACCCTAAAATATATTAAAATAGAAGGTAAACTGGGGCGCCTAGGTGGCTCAGTCGGTTGAGCATCTGACTTCGGCTCAGGTCATGATCTCACGGTTTGTGGGTTTGAGCCTCACGTCGGGCTCTGTGCTGACAGCTCAGAGCTTGGAGCCTGCTTCAGATTCTATGTCTCCCTCTCTCTCTGCCCTTCCCCCAGTTGCACGCACGTGTGCGTGCTCTCTCTCTCTCAAAAATAAACAAACGTTAAAAAGAATTTAAAAAATAGAAGGTAAGTGTAAAAAATATGACAAATATAAAACAACATTATTAAATTCTAACTAGTGCTATTGACTTTTAAAAGGTCTGAGCCTGAGCACTACTCTCTATCATTACTCATCTTTCTGGAACCCTGCAAATGTGTTACATGTAGATAAGAAATGGCATAGAGGGCAGAGGGAGAGCTGTGGATTGACTCTCCTACATTTAATTCATGTTCATCATCTAGCTATGTCACCAATGCAATTTATTTAATTCTCTCTGAATCTTAGTTTACTCATCCGTAAAATGAGATTTCTATAAACATTAGGAAAAAACTATGTAGCACAGTGCCTGGCACATGGCCCATGTTTGATAAATGCAGTTAATATGCCTGGTGCAAGAGCAAAACTTCTAATTTAATCCCTCCTATCAAGGGCAGAACTTACTGAAATTTTTTGTTTTTGGTTCTGAGGAGTATGGAGTGAGTAATACAACTGAGGAGAAAATTTGGGGCCATTTCTCTACTAGCAAAGTAAGGAGGTGAGTTAAAGTGATTAACTGGACCACCCAGATTTTAGAAAGATGGGGAAAATATCAACCAGGAAAGCAATTTCACCCAATAAGACTTTGAATAGACTTATCCACTCTTTCAAAAGAGTGTTCATAGTGGGGGTGCCTGGGTGGCTCAGTCAGTTAAGTGTCCCGACTTCTGCTCAGGTCATGATCTTGTGGTTTGTGAGTTTGAACCCCTAATCGGGCTCTGTGCTGACAGCTCAGAGCCTAGAGCCTGCTTCGGATTCTGTCTCCGGCTCTTGCTGCCCCTCCCCCACTCACACTCTGTGTGTGTGTGTGTGTGTGTGTGTGTGTGTGTGTGTGTGTGTGTGTATGTGTGTGTGTCTCTCTCTCAAAAAAAAATTTAAAAAAAAATTAAAAAAAAGAGTGTTCATGGTGTCAAAGGCTAGGCTAAAATTATAAAGCACCAAGAGGTGGAGATAGTAAGAATTTTTTAAAGAAAGGAGTGCCAAATCTAAGTTTTTGGGATAAGAAGAAATATGATGGGTCCAGGGCCTTCTCAGAATTTCTTGTACTTCAAAGAGTACGTACTTGGCAATGATTCTGCTGCTTTCCTGAGTTTGGTCAACGTGGCTGAGGGAAGGCAAAATTCTTAAAATCCACACAGATGGAACTTTTCCACTGGCCCTATTTTGGTATAAATATTCATCAAGGACTAGAAACTTAACATCGATATTGGTCTGAGCTCTGAGTGGTTTGGACTAAATTTCAGCCAATTTTCAGTTGTCCCTCTGGCTCTTGTCTCTCAGGAGGGCCAACTCTGCTGAGATGTGGCTGCTGTTATCCAGAGCACTGAGCCAACTGCCTCCCCAGACCATGGAAATCACTGGAGTTTTTTCTCAAGAGACCTCCAGCCAGAAAGAGGGGGCCTCAAGGATCAGATGAAAGTTCAAGTCAGTTGTTTGAAGAAGGGAAACAAATCAAGGCTTGGCTCATCCACCATCCTAAAACCAATCCTTTCATAGGCGAGCCTGCAGGAAGATAATAAAACTTGGGACCAGACATTAAAAATTCAGTTTGGTTTGGAATGGTGCCTTCCCCAACCCTCTCACTTTCATTTCCTTTTCATCTCCAGATTCTTCCTAAATCTACCAGAGTCTCCCTCCCATGTCTCTGGCTCTACTCCTACCTTGTCAGTTCTGATCTTGGCCCAGGAGTAAGAAGGTTTTAGAATAAGCCCATGGTTGCGGATCCTGCTGAGGGACGCTGGTCTCACCTACTCTTTTCCATGTCTGTCTTGTGTCCTCTGCCCTCATGCTCTCTTTCCTTCTTTCTATCTCCTCAAGATTCTTCTACCAGTTTCCCAAAAAGGTTGTATCATTTTATATTGTCTCTGGCAATGTATGAATTCTAGCTGCTCAACATCCTCGTCAACACTTGCTATTGTCAATATTTAATTTTACTACTCTTCTGGGTATGTAATGCCGTATCATTGTGCTCTTGTGTTTTTCTCAGGAGTAATAAGGTTGAATACTTTTCCCTACACTTATTAGCCATTTAGACATTTTTTTCTGTGACATGCTTGTTCAAATCTTCACCTATTTTTTTTTTTTAAATTGGACTGCTTTTAAAAAATTGATTTAAATGGGATGTGCCTGGGTGGCTTAGTCGGTTGAAAGCCCAGCTTCGGCTCAGGTCATGATCTCAGGGTTGGTGAGTTCGAGCCCTGCCTCGGGCTCTGTGCTGACAGCTCAGAGCCTGGAGCCTGCTTCTGATTCTGTGTCTCCCTCTCTCTCTGCCCCTGCCCCACTCATGCTCTGTCTCTCTCAAAAATGAATGTTAAAAAAAGGTAAAAAAAATTTGATTTAAAGCAGTTATTTATATATTTTGGATACAATCTCTTGTCAGATATATGTACTGTGAATATTTTCTTTGTGGATTATCTTTCACTTTCTTAGTGGCATCTTTTTTTTTTTTTTCAACGTTTATTTATTTTTGGGACAGAGAGAGACAGAGCATGAACAGGGGAGGGGCAGAGAGAGAGGGAGACACAGAATCGGAAACAGGCTCCAGGCTCTGAGCCATCAGCCCAGAGCCTGACGCGAGGCTCGAACTCACGGACCGCGAGATCGTGACCTGGCTGAAGTCGGACGCTTAACCGACTGCGCCACCCAGGCGCCCCTTTAGTGGCATCTTTTAATGAAAGCAAGTTATTATTGGTGACCAGCCTTCATTTTTTTTTTTTTTTTAAAGGAGGCTTCATGCCCAGCATGGACCTCGATGTGGGACTTGAACTCATAACCCTGAGATCAAGACCTGGGCTGAGATCATCAGTTGGACACTTAACCAACTGAGCTACCTAGGCGTATGCCCCCTTCATATTTATATTTTGAGCATTCCCTCTAGATGGTAAAGTCACTAGGATATAAAATTTAGACTACTTTGTTACTGTTCTAGCATTCTGTATAGTAAGCTATGACAACTTTGCAAATAATTTTAAAAGCTTTTAAAAAAGATATTACCTCTGTTTATCAAGGTTTTCTTCTTTTCCTCCTTAGCCTTTTCTGATTTCTTATCATATCCCCACACCTCCGCCCTTTATAAATCAGGTACTTTGTGTATAGACCAGTGCTGATTTTTCATGAGTATTTAGGACACAGGTTTGGAGTTCTTAGTGCTTAGAGTTGCCTATCCCCTCCTCTTTTGCCATGTTTTTCCACTTTAAAAGCTATCCTCCAAGAAATAGGATAGTTTGGTGGCATAGAAGTGACCTTCCCAATTGGGTGAGATTTTAAGGAGAGGTAAATAACCTGCCAAAGTGGAGGTCACCAAACTCGTGCCAAAACAAAACATGGGGGCTGTCTGTTGGCCATCTCACTTGGCTAAAGGCTGACACCAGGTCCCCCAGAAGCCAGGAACTAACCCAGGAAACAGATGCTTTGACCTTAATCCTGAACAACATGTAGGACTTGGTCAGTTACCAGAACAGGAACGTTAGGAAAAAGTGGTCATCACATCCTTGCACTGAGGAGCTAGGGAAACAGAAGCAATGGGAAGAGGTTGCAGAGACAGATTTTAGCTCACAATAAGGAAGAGTTATAAGCAGAGGAGTTCAATAGGTCTCCTCGGGAGCTGCAAGTGCTTGTCAGTGGTATTCTCAGAGCATCTGCCTGTCGTGTCCAGTTCATCTGATGTTTAAGGATGGGACAGTTGAACAAAATAAAGTTTTAAAAGTTTTTCTGAACCTGAAATGCTATGATACCTCAAATTCTTACCCCACCTCTTCTACTCACTAGCTCTGTGACCTGGAACAAGTCACCTAACCTGCTAGATCTGTTGTTTCCTTGTCTGTTAAATAAGGAAGGTGACCTAGGGAAACTCTGAAGCCTTTTCGACCTCTTAAAAATTAATTGTAGTTGCTGAAGTATTCACTACAAGCATTATTAAAATAAATGTATGATGATTTCCCTTGTGATGGCCCCAGCCCTGGGCTGGGTCCAAGGAAAAATAGAGGTGAGTGACAACAGCCATTCTAGGTAGCATGAATCTTAATTATGGGGTGTCTCCCCCCCATGGGCTGTTCAGGCCTTTGGCTGTGTAGGAGGACAGACTCGAGAGGAAACGCAGCTTTTCCATCAAACTTCGCCTCTTCTTAGGTTCTTCTCAGGTCCACACATAGCAATGATCTCCGTAATTTCATTTTCCAGATAACTGGCAGGGAATCATCTGGAATTTTTCTTTTACATACCATATACAACTGACAAAAATCAAAAACAATCATCCCAGTGGCATTTTGACATCCAAACCATGTGTTTTTCATTTTGATGCCTCATCTGCTCTACCACATGGCAACAAGGAACCCACATAGTCAGACCAAGTGAGAAATCTGAAGAAATGGACAAAAGGAATTGTTGTGATGGCAGATTCTCCATCTTATTAACCAACTTCCTGCATTTCAAAAGGCTGATTTTCTTTCTGTTAGTTCATTAAGGTGTCCTACTTGGGATTTCTTTTCCTCTAAGTATCATTCATGGTTTCAGAGTTTAAAGGTGAATAAAACTCGGGGGGCAAAACTGCTGCCTGTGGTGCTCTGGATTGTTTTCATGTTCTGCTCACATGTGCTGTGTGCTGAATTTCACAGTGTGTTCCTTTCTTCCCATTTCTATTGCATAATCTCAGGTCTCTGAATCTAAATCTTCCTGCAAAACTTCAAACTCGACGGGGGTGAGTTTGCCGGATCTCCTTTGCTGAGAGTCTCAAGCCACTGCCATAAAGCTTTCTGTGTGCCCGTCTGACAGGGTTTGCTATGCTCATCACCCGAAATATTTTGGTTGAGAGGCAAGAGGAGCAAGTTCTCAGAGGAGAAAACAAAAGCTGCAGATGTAGGGATGGATGGATACATGGAAATGTATTTCTCTGTAATTCAAGATGGATGATATTCCCTGAGTTAGAAGTCAGGTAGGATGGACAGTATACGTGACGTACTTGGAAAGCATAAAACTAGACCACGACCCGATCCTAACAGCTCATTTATCCTTGTCTCTCAACACTCAGCTCAGATGTCGCCTCCTGGGTAAGCCTTCCCTGACCTCCCAGGTGGGGTTAAGTACTGCCTCTTCTGATCCCCCTCACTTCCATACTCCTACCTCTGGTCAAGGTCTTCAGGGACTGTTTCTTCTCTAATGGCCGGACTGGCTGCTCCTCTTCTGAAACCATCAGCTTCTGGGACTCTTTTCCTTCTATTTTTCTACTTATCAGCTTAGTTCCTGGCATATCATAATTGCATATATGTTTGCACAAACTAAATTCGTTTTTTTTTTTAAGTTTATTTTGAGAGAGAGCACACAGGAGCAGATGGGGGAAAGAGAGAGAGAGGGAGGGAGGGAAGAAGGGAGGGAGGGAGAGCATCCCATGCAGGCTCCATGCTGTCAACACGAAGCCCCACGTGGGGCTCAAATTTACCAACTGTGAAATCGTGACCTGAGCCAAAACCAATGGTCAGACACTTAATCGACTGAGCCACCCAGGCGCCCCTATATATGCACATATTTGTGTATATGTATATAGAATACTGTTAAAGCTTGACTTTGACAGAGGTCTTAATATATTTGGGCTCTTTTGGTTGTCTGACACAAAGGCATTCCCTCTTAGAATAATGTTTTAAATGCATAAAATATGTAGGATTACAGAGGAAACCATTATTACTGAAACAGTATCAATAGATAAAAACAGATCTATGATTTAGGAACACACATGCCTTTATTAAGTTATTAACAAGACTCAGCAGTGGATTTATTGTTATTCCAGAACATGGATAAGTGTAAGTGGTACATTAGACATCTATCTCAGCTGTAATAGGATATGAAAGTATCACGTTTCCACTGGTATCAAGGGCATAGGGCCTACATCCAACTATCTTTTTCTAATGTAAATATCTTGTTCAATAGCTTTATTTGGTTAAAAAGACAAGTCAGGGGCTGCTAAGCTATCTGGGCTTTTGCCTTCCATCATAACTGAAGAAAAAGCTGAATCAGATAGATGCTGGGTATATTGGGATGCGATTTTTCCTCATTTACATTCCTTGATACCCTCAATTCTATCCACAGATCCCTGGTTAAAAAGCTCTCCTCCATCCGCTAGCAAGATTTAAAAAATTCCCTTGACTTCCTCTACAATAAGCCCACAAATGCTGACCCCTGCCCACATTGGGGCCAGATCCCCCTTAAGAAGGACACTGGCTGGCATCAGTGCCAGGGTTGGGTAGGGAGCACAGCAATGTCTCAGCAGGTGGGTGGCTCTCTTCCAGGATGAGGGCAGGGCTGGGCTCCTCTCTCCCTCCACTTCTTCTAGCCAATGGATTAGCCAGGCCAGTCACCTTGGTAGTCAGCCTCATGAATCAGTACCTGGACATGTATGTCACTTAGTCATACAGCCCAAATAGATGCCGTCTTCTTAAGGGCAGGTTATGGGGTGTTAGTCAGCCAAGAGACCTTTCTCCGTGCTCCTGTCCTTTGGTGCCCCTGCCATCAGCACCACTAAGGACAGAGCCTGGGGTGTTGGGCTGTATCTGAGGACATAGGCTGAGCACAGACGATCTGTCTTCTTCCATGCCTGCAAGGCAGCTGAAGGGGCTGCTCGTTACCAGTAGCATCTGAGAGCTGCCAGTATGCCCCTTGCCTCAGACTTCTCATCACTAAACTGCCTGTTTAAAATGCAGTAACTGGAAGAATTATCATACTCGTTGTACTGCTGCACTGTAACATGACTGGGGTTGGTTGTGGCTCAAATATGCAGTGCTGGGAAACATGAGGGTGGGTAGCAAAGGAGAAGAGGTAGGTGTGTGTGTATACACCTGAGCGCTACAGATGGTCATGGAACACACAGAATCCTAGGACACTGACATTATTTGGCCTTTATCCTACCTTTATGAGAAATGCATTTGAGCAGACTCAAGTTTATGTGGCAGGGACCAAAACTTGTTTTATTCATTGTCTTTTATTCAGCGCTCAGCACGGTGCTTGGCACATGACAGAAGCTAAATAAATATTTGCTAAATGAAGAAATGACTGACCATTACCCTGATTTATAAGCAAGACATCCGAGGCTTGGTGAGAGGAAGTCCCTGTGTAAGATCACATGGCTGGTGCCAATGACTGGTCTCAGGCAAGGGGAGGGCTCCTTTTTAGAAGTGGAGCAACAGATACCCAAAGCAAATTGTTGCCATTGTCACGATTTTGCATATGATGCTGCCTGAGTATATTTATGGCTAAGTCTAAGTTTAGCTACAAAGAGAAGGTCCTGCAATCTGATATCTTGGAAGCCACATGTGACATGACGTAGGTAAGCTGAACTTGGTTTAACTACCTATGGGATTTCTGTGCTGTACTGATGAGAGGGGATACCAGTAACGGCAAGAGGAAATATTTTTTGAGCACTTACTAGGCATCCAGGCACTTTTCGTGCTTTATCTCGTTAACTATTGTTTACATGTAGAACTATTGTTAACTCGCTTTCTCAAATGGGGAACCAGAGGTCCAGAGAGGAAAAGCAACTTGGCAGAGATTACAGACCTAGCAAATGGCAGAACCATGAGTCACATCTAGATCTCCATACTTGCAAAGGCTGTGTGTTTAACTGCTTCTCAGTTGGCCTCTAAATCATGTGGCTAAAGCTAAATTCATAGCCAAAACGTTCACTTGACCTTCTGAAGTTTGAGGGTATGAAGTTGACATGAAATTAGAGTCCTCTGGGCATGGAAGTGACAGAATAGAGAAGATCCCCTTTTCTCCTGCATTCATAAAAGATGCTGTGAATCAGTGCATCTTTTGGTTATGTCTCAGGTAAATCTTGGACATGTTATTTCTCCCCTGTGTCCCAACTGCCACACAAAGGATCCCTAGATTCTGCTCAGCTCTTTTAAATGATTCATTTGCATTTTCCTCCAAAGATTAATTTGATAAAGAACCTAATGTTTTAAAACACAAGGAGAAAAAAAATCCATAAACATATCATGTGGATTTGAAACAGCCGCCATGGGCTGGACCCCAGTACTCTTTTGTTCTTCCAGAGAGTGACGTGCCAAATGGAGCCTTTGCTTTTCGCCCCCCTCAGCAATCTTATTTCCTTTTAAAGCATGTCCTGGTGGGGGCTTGGCTGTGTTTTGCTTGGTCCTGATTCATGTGTTATTGGGTAGACCATGAGTCAGGCTGACCAGGCATGTAGAGATACACATTCCAGAGGTCAAGCTTATCCCCAGGCTAGAATTTCCTGGAAGCTCTGGGACTGGGATCTCTAGGATTTATTTTTATTTTTATTTTTATTTTTTTGGCCAAGGGTCACTGCTTCTTCAGTAATTTTGGGATATTATTGTATGCTTCCTTAGATTGTCTCCCTACTAGCCCCCTCCCTTGAGAGTTATACCAGACTTCTAGAAAACCAGGAACCAGGAGAAATCTAGAAAGCCCTTGTTCTATATCTGGAAATGGCTTTGACTTGATGTGGGTAACAGTATAGTGACCAAGAGATACCAGAGAGGTACAAATGCCTGGTAACATTTGGTAAATGCTGGGTAATTCCTGAATCAGACTAGTAAGGTGTAGAGGGACTTTGATCTCTGAGTGGAGCTCTCGCTGATAATCACAGCTCCCCTCCACCAGACTGCTACTTCTGAGGAAAGTCTTCTTATTTTTTTCTTAGAGTGGAAAGAGGTTAAGGTTTGGGACCAGAGAAGACTGGGTTTGAGTTTGTAACCTACCATCATATAATCACTTAAACTTAATCTTAATTTACTCATGTGTAGAAAGGATATTCAAATTTTTGCATGGTAGTCTTTAAGGCTAAATGGGATGTGAGCAAATGTCAGGCACCCGCATGTACTCGAGATGTCTTTCCCTCCTCTCTTTTGTCTTTCCTCGAATTTGTCTTTGCTAGCAGAGAATGAAGGAGTCTTCCTGGAGAGTCCTTAGGGGATAGGAGTCCAAATAAATGATAAAAGATCAAACATGTCCCTTCTGAGAGAAAATGTAAAAGGGTTTGCTTCTCATATAAAACAGCAGACAATGAGCAAAGAGTTGATCTGGAAGTTTGACAAAGCCTTGTAATTGTATTACCGTTTCTGTTTTTGTGAAACCACCATCAAATTTCCACATCAGATATTTAGGCTTAGATACCAAGTATAAGTGCTGGCCACTAAAAGAATCTCAGTGCACATAATGAGACCCAACTTTTTGTTTAATGCTTTCTATAAAAGCTTTATAGAAAGCATTTCTAGAACTTCTGCAGATCCATGCCATTGATATGTATGAAGCTCCAAGAATAGGTTTAGGACACCCTAGACATTCCATGTGGAGTTAAAGAAATATCATCATCTTGAGTGACTCCTATAGAAGTGGTTGGTGGCCCTGCACCTGGCAAGATCATGGCAGCTGCCAGCCAAATCCTCTTCCCAACAGCAAATGAAAAGGAGGGGGGTGGTACTTCCAAAGGAAGGCACTTAAAGGACAACAGCTGTCTCTTCCTTCTGGATGTCCTGAAGAGCTGTTCCACAATTCTACTTTCAGTGGGACAAGGTTTTAGGCCTGTTTTCCATAATCATTTGCTATTTGGGAGACCGTCTGGTGTACTGCAAAGGTCAGTGGACTGGAGGGAAAAAGAAGACTGGTTCTCCTTCAAGGTCCGCTACTTCCTAGGAAAGGTGACTGTCCAAAGTCACCTGGTAAAGAAATGCCTGCAGTTATTATCATGACTCAACCCCTGCCAGAAAACTTCTCATAATAAATATTTCAATGGTGTTGGATGAACCCTGGGGAGATAAGAACTTCCAAGGTCTATGCTCATCATGACAGATTTCCACTTTATTATTCACATGCTATTTTGAATGTGTAAGTTGGAAAGCAAAAATGAATCTCCTTTCCAAAATCAAATTGAATACCTCTTCAGGAGATCTGCTGACTCCAGCAGGCTGTAGGAGGAATTATTCCCTCACCTTTCTGTCCTTACCTTATTCTCACCAGAAGTGGCAGGCATGGGGGTGGGAAAGAAAGAGGCACACGTGAGCCTGTGTCACTGTCCCTCCTTCCTGGTCCCCAGCTTTTGCTGGACTCAGCCTATTCTTTTTCTTCCTGTCACCTTTGGCTAGTTAATGTGGAGAGAGGATCAAACCACAGGAACTTCAGAGGGAAATTCCGAAGTCCTTTCCCCCCTGTCCTGCTTATAGAATGGTGGATAAGCCCTGGCTGAGAGGAGGTCTTGGAGCCTAGATGGCTGAGTGTAAAGCCTGGAGATGGTCTGTGATTAAGCCTTTCCTTGCCCCCCACCACCCCAGGTGGTGGATGCAATGGTGAAAGTCCATCAGCAGCCGCCAACCCCACATATTCACACAGGTCTGCACAAGATGACAAGCATCTGCAATTTACCAAGTAATGGCTTCAGCATCTGTTTTCAGAGATCCTTTAAGAAGGACTTGGATAATTTCTGTCTTTCTTTTTTAAAAAGGCTCTCTCTGGGGCCAAGTTCCTTATACACCTATGGGCATGTCTCCACTGCCTTGGCTATAAAGATCTTTAAGTGACAGCCTAGTATATTTTTAAGATTGAAGGAGCCAACGACAGTTCTTGAGGAGCTGTGTTTACATTGGATCGGCTCACTCAGGCAACATGCCAGCAGTTTTGCACGCTGCAGGAACTGGAGGTGAAAGCAGGAAGCGCTGAGGGCAGAGGAGAGGATGAAGCCGGGGGACAGGAAAGCCAGGAGGGAGGGGATGCAGACGAGGATGTGGGGAGACGCCCAGCTGAACCTGGCAATGCACTTAGAACCATCATGTAATCCTCTTCTGACATTGTGTTGAGGGGTGAAAACAGAAAAAACTGGTCCCTTTGGAGCCAATCCACTGGCACATGTACAGTCAACAGTGAACATGCTCTTAGATCTCTTTGTTCTAGTCCTTTCTAAATTCCTGCAAGTGGCTCCTTGGCAGCCAATAGGCCCGTATTCTTGCAAAGCCTAATGGGTTTCGGCACATTTTCTCAGCAATCTCACGTAAGGAGCTGGACCCCTCTGGGGCTAAGTTTCCTTGTCTAAAAAGTGAAAAGAGCTCCATGTCCCTTTTCAGGCCTAAAATTCTATGACTCCAGAGTGAGATGACTGGTGATCTCTGTTCCCTGTAAGCAGATTTTGTATCTGTTGGGGGGAGAATGAAGACAAGATCAATGTTCAACTTAACAAGACTGAGCAACTGGCTTTGGTTCAGCTGAATAAAAATTAGTTGCTCTTGAGATGAGATAGTCATAAAGAAAAGCATGTCCTTTATCCACCAAAAGACTCCTTTCAGCATTCACACACCCATCGAAATCTACCACTGCCAACCAATACTACTCCTACCACTACGCCTACTACTACTAGCTAACTCTGAAAGCTGCCGTGCTGAGCCTGTCATATACATTATCTCATTTAATGACCACGGATACTTTGGGAGGTAGGTGCTGCGACCATCTCTCCAATTTTCAGATAAGGACACAGACTCAGAAGTTAATTCGCTTGCCCAAGAGCACATAGCTAGTAAGTGGTAGAGTTGGGGTAGGAACCTGGATCTGGTTACAAGAACAGCAGTACCAGTATTCTTAAATTTGCTTAATCAACAACAGAATAAATCCGCAGTAGTGGTTGATTCCACTAAAAGAAATGGCATTTGGCCTTCAAGGCCCTTTATTACCAAGGAATGTTGACTATGCTCAGGGAACTTTCTGTGCTAGGACACCTTCTCTTTCCCAGTAGAAAAAAAAACACATGATGGCTCAAGAGTAGCCATTGGGAGCATTGAACTTGGCACAGATGAGAGGAGGCAGGTAACTGTTTCTAAGGTCTGCCACTAACTAGGTATGTGATCCTCAGGAGCCACTCTGTCAGATCAGTTAGACAGTCTCTAAGGGTACTCCGGGTTCTGGATTTTATGTTCTCCTGAAGATCTTTTTATGACTTTCCAGCTGCTAAGGATTCCTTGTATCCCTCTTCCCTTTGGGGGTAGGGCAGCAGAGACAGTTTGTATGCCATTTTAAACCATTTCTCATTTTGTAAATGCGTCTCTTGCAGCTCCAAGAGTCTAATGAAATGGTTTCAAAATGCCTACGTGTGATTAGGCATCCTGAAGCCAAATGTTATACCCCCCCGCCCCGCTGCTGCAGATTTAAAGAGTAAATATGCAATAAAAGCTTTTCAGCATGCTGTTGGTATGACAGTGTTTAATCACTATTATAAAGTTCAGCAAAGAGAAGTTCTCTCCCACTCCCTTCTTTTCCCTTGACTTTTTGAGTTGAAGACTTTGGTTAATCTACATAGTGGTGACCGTCCTCATTGCCACAGTCCCAAGAGGTTAAAAAAAAAAAAGTCCACTCTTTCATCTCTACCCACCACATTCCTTCTCTAAGCCTGTAATTGGATCTAAATGGAAAATAAACCCTTTGCAGGCCAAGGAAGTTGGCACTAGAGGGTGACAAGAAGGAGAACATGTTCCACCTCTAATCCGGATAATCACACTCTCCGATGCAAAGGAAAATAAAAACAAGGCTTCCTCCAAGCTGTGGCTTTGGCTTTCAGTAAGGAGGAGGGTTTCCATGTACTCTGCCTTACTTCAGACATTATCTATCAGTCAACATGTAGTAAAACCACCCCCAAATCACCTGACTTTGTAGAGGACAGTGGGAGCTCTGCCCCTTTAGCCCTAAACTCTTTCACCTCAGCTGAATTTGGGGAGGCAGTTCAGGCACGCAAATGTCCGGCTGCTACATACAAGTTAAAAAACATTCATGTACAAAATGTACTGTCCGTGAACACTATGGTCTTAGCTGGACGGATATTCAGTGGTTCCCGGTAGGTAGTTTATTGAGTCCTGCTGTGTATGGTATGCTGTGCTGGAACAGAGATGAACCAGAAAGGTTTGCCTTCAAGGAGTGTAGAAAGATGTGTAAAGAATTAAGAGCAATCTGTGCAGGACTCACTACTAGGTAGAAATTAGCAGGTACCTTACCAAGATCTAAAGTGTTCTGAGAATTCCATAGAAGGAGAGACGACCTGATTCTCCAAATAGTCTGGCAAATGTGATGAGACACGGTACGTTCCAGAGATGCCCTGATTAAGTCTGACTTGGTGAACACATTCAGAAAGGTTTGCAGGACTCTGTGTGGGAGTCTGGGGCAGGACAGCCATGTAATGGTGCAGCAATAAATCAGATGCACGAACTCTGTGGCTCTAAGTATCTGGCTTGCATTTTTATTTTGAGTCGGACATGGGTTTGGGGTTTTTTGTTTGTTTGGTTTTGGTTTTTTTGCCTCTCATTCTACTCCACAGGTAATGGCAGATGTCTAAGGAGGACTCTGCCCGCAAGAGTTTAAAAATGACTGCTTTGGGAGATTAACCCATAGTGTATCATTACTGATACAACTGCTGGGAGGGAGGCGAGGTCTATTATCCCCCAAACTGGAGACAAGGAAAATGAGGCACAGAAAAGTGACTTGGTCAAAACAGTATAGCTAAAAAGGGGCAGGGCCAGGGTTTCAGAGCCTAAGGCTTTCCTTACCCTGTGTTGCCTGCTGGAACCAATGCTCTATAACCCTGGGCTTCTGTTTCTCCACTGGCTTAGACTGTCTCTCTGTTCCTTTCCAGCTCACTTGCCCTCTAAGTCTCTGACCTGTGCCCTCTCCCAATTGCATCCAGGTAAGTAGCTGGTGGGTGTTGAAGCTACAGGCACAGCTGAGGGCCTCTCCTGCAGTAATTCACCCGTGACCTTCTGGGCTCTGGGCCAGCCCTTCCTGAAAGGGAAACGTGCAGACCCTGGGGACAGAAATTAGTTCCCCTGTGTTGGCACTGCTGCCATTGCCAACATCACCAACTAAAGAAACGTGTGTGTGTGTGTGTGTGTGTGTGTGTGTGTGTGTGTGTGTGAAAAACACAAAATACTAGGAGGACAGACAGCCAAAGGGGAGATTCCTTGTGAGTAAATGTTACTCTCCCCCAAGCCTTCACCTCAATTCCAGGAGGTGGAAGATGGGGTGGGAGGAGGTAGGGTTTTTTTTCCCCCTCGTTTCAGACAATAGAATTACTCTTAAAAAGGAAAAAAAAAAAGTTTTATTTAAATTTTAATTAGCATCACCGAAGAACTAAGATTCTTTGCAAATACTTTACACAATGGCTTTTAAGAGTAAGTTTTAGGGTGTGTGCCTGTTGGCTCAAATATGTATTCCCAACTTGTTTTCTGGGAAGTCTTGGAATTTAATGAATTTCCTTCTACTTACGTCTGGGGAAGTCTCCGCGAAACCTGGGAGAGGGGCACAAGGAAAAGGTAGAATGTGGGTTAAGTACAGACAGATAGCAGCTCACCTTCTGAACTCCTGGGTTGAGGTCCTTAGCCACCTTTGCCATCTTCTGTGGTGCAGGAACAGCGCCTGGCTTCTCGGCAGAGGCGCTAGGGCGCGCAGCGGGGACAGCGCTGGCTGAATGGCCAGGTTCGCGGGCCAAGGGGGAGCTCTGCGCTCAGCCCGGCGCCGCGAGGTCCTTTAATTGGAGAGCGGGACTCCCTCTAAAACCGCGCCAGCCAATCCTCGCGAGCGCTCGCGCTCGGCCAGCCAATCGCAGCGCGCGGCTCAACCCCCTCCCTCTGGGCGGCCAGGGCCGCGCTGGGCGGCTGCTGCGGCGCGAGCGCTGCCCTGACGTCAGTGCGGCCGCGGCCCCTGCCCGTCCGGGCGGCTCTCATCAGTCCCTCGAGTGAGCTGCAGGAATCCGTCCCCACGCCCTTCTCCTTTAAAGGACAACGGGCAGAGGGTGGGGCGGGCTGCTGGGCCCCGCGATCCATTCAGGTCAGAGGGGAGAGTGATCAAACTGGTAGGCCGAGGTATTTTTAGTGAGCTGGGTCCAAAAATAAATGCTGAGCGTGTTCCCCTTCCCACCCTTTCTGCCTTGTTCTGGAGGGCGGGCGTGGGGGGGGGGGTGTTGCGGGGCGAGGCGGGGGAGGCAGGTGGTATTCAGCCTCACCGACTGGGCCTGCTAACTTTCCCCAACCCCGGCAAGTCCTCCCTCCAGTGAGCAGACAAGAGGTGAGAGTCCAGCGGAGTTAAGTTTTTTTTTTGTTGTTTTTTTTTGTTTGTTTTTAAATGGAGGTTTCTAAATTTTATGAATCTGCCTTCCATAAATTGTGTTAGAGTACACCCTCCCAATTCAGCGAGGAGGAGAATACAATTCTGATTTTAAATAAGCGCTGAGATGCACATTTTCTTTCTAGTTTCGTGAGTACTTAAGGTGTTCTTGTTGCCGTGATGATAATGACGGTGATTTTCACTCGCATCTGGTACATGAGGACACAGGATCAGAGAGGATAACTGGTCCAAAGTTGAACTCTTCAGCAAGGCTTTAAAATCTGAGTTAGTGAGAGTGAGCGCTTACCTGGGAAGAAGGGGCATGGGATTATAGCAAGCCATAAACCAGGAAATTCTAGTTAAACTCAGAAAATTGGGTTATGGAAATCTGGACCAGCAAGCTTCCCTCTGTGGATTTCTCACATCCGTGGGGGAAAGTGTCTGGCCATGTCTAGCATAACAGGTCCTGTAAGACATTATCAGCCAGGTCTTCCCTCACAGTGCCGTGCTGTGTGCCTATAACTCCACATCTTTATTAAGCGGGTTCTACAAACCTGGGGTCCTGGGGGCATTTTCCCTGCCCGGACAGAGGACTAAACCCCAACCCCTTTTTACCCTGCGGAGAATACTGCTGTTTCGTGAGGTTTTCGGTCCTGTAACTCACTGCCAGAAATGAGTACCCTCTTCTACTAGGACTCAGGTGGGCTAACATAAACCAGGTTGCAGGGAGACTGAAAGGGTGGGGGGGAGTGGTCTTAAAGTACTTTATGTGACTTATTTGGGAGGATGGGGGAGCTGCAGGTCACATTCTAGGGCTTCCTCTCTTATTGGAGATACTTTCCTTCTTAAAACCTCCTCCAGTTTGGTTGTTAACATATCATCATCATCCCCAGCAATCCCAAATCTTAACCAATGATCCCAAATTATGATTCCTTTTTTACATTCCTGGAAAAGGCTGGCTTTCTGTCCATGATTCCCCATTTTCCTCCTTCGTGGATCTGCTGGAATTGATGTTTGTCTTGCTTGCTCCCAGCTGTAGTCCCAACACCTAGCATGTGACAGACACTTGGAACACATGTGTTGAATGAATGCAGGTTGGGTTCTGTCTTTTAATCAGCTTTGAGCAGGCAGGCAGGGCTAGGAAGAAACGGTGCAGTGCTACACCTGGTTTAGTTTGTCCAAACTTCCAAGGTGGGCTGCACAGTAAACCCGTGTATAAATAAACGGTGGCCAACAGAAGACTGGCCTGAAAGAGTTTCCATGTGAATAGCCCATTCAGTAGCAAATCCTAGGAACAAAAGTGCTGAACTGGGATGTCATGCCAGAAGCCTTTGTATTTCAGAGTTACAGGAACAGAAGCCAGGAGAATAACAAAGACAGGCTTTATCCCTCGCAAACTGGGCAGAAGCCTTCTCAGTGAAGTCATTTCTCACTCCTTTCCCAGCCACCCTTTTGCCCCATCTTGAGAAATTATTGTTTCATGGAATAATTCTAATTGTATTAACTTTAACACTGTATAGCTCCAAACACATGACCCTCTTCCTCTCCATATTTTTACCCTTGGCCCCAGTGTCATTTAAGGAGGCAGATATTGTGGCTCTTGTGAGAATCAGGAGCTACTGCTTGGGGTGGCTCAGTCTCTTTTTTCTGGAAAATAACCTGTTGTGGGCATAAAGACACCCCCCCCCCCCCCCGTCCCTGCTTAGTACTTATTCTGTCCCCAGCTAAAGATGCTGACTTTGACTCTTCAAACCCTTCTCTTGAGCCAAATGTTCCAGGGGACCTATAGTTCAGAGTCTTGGCTGGATAGCTGGACAGACTATTATATTTTTGGACTGTTCTGGAAAAAGGAGGAAATGTGACCATTACACCTCAGCTTCACTCTAGCTCTGAGATCCTTTTGCTTCTGTTTGGGAGAAAGTGGACTGTCATTTCTAGGTAGGAACAGTGAGAGATCTGATTTTCCCAATGCTCATTGCTTTGTGGTGCTAGGGCTTATCAGAAGCTTCATTCATCCTTCAAGCAGTTTGGGGGCACCTGCCTTAGCCAAGCCCTGTGCTGGGTACTGGGGACACCCCAGGTACATAAACTAATCCTTCCCTTTCAAGAATGTTTTGGTGTCATAAACATCATTGGAGCTCTCCAGCTGACAAAGTTCTTCTCTTACTTACACTTCAAGACAATCACAGAATACTTCTAATTATTCCATAATAATTCTAATTATTTTTCTGGGAGAAAAATGGAGATACTGGACAGTCAAGCTCTATCCAGGGTCACATAGCCAGTAAGTGGCAGAGCTAAAATTTGAACTCAGGATTTCTAACTCCAAACTGTGTCCTTTCAACTGTACTGCTTTACCTCTCAAATGAATCTTAAGGATTGATTATGGGGAAAAAGTTAAGCACTTGAAAATGGTGTTGTTGTTATTGTCATTACCAATGGGTTTGTCCTAACTGGGATTTTTCACTCTGTCTCCTGCCCTTTTCATTGTTCACTCATTCATTCATTCAACAAACATTGAACTGAGAACTACAATGGGTTAGGAGGCCCTGAGCTGAGATATGGCACACCATGAATAAGACAGAAAAGGTTCCTGCCCTCACACAGCTTCTATTCTAGTGGAGGGAGACAGGCATTAATCAGGTGAACAGATAATTAGATAAGGTAATTGAGGATGGCAGTGATTGCCTTGGAGGAAGTACATGGAAAAGACATTCACTGGATATGTGGTCCTTTCACGTCAGATGGTCCAGGAAGGCCTGACTGAAGGGACCATGTGAGCTAAGACCTGAAGAAGGAGAATGAGTCAGCTGTGAGTAGAGTCTCCATGGAAAGAACATTTCAGAAGGATGGAGTCATAAGTGAAAAGACTCTAAGGGGGGTACAGGTTTTCTGTGTCTGAGAGATCATAAGGTTGCTGTGGTTGGAGGGCAGTGAGGGACAGGGAGAATATATCAGGGGACCTGAGAGGTATTTGGTAACTGGATCACATTGGACCTTGCTATGGAGGCTAAATTCTTTTCTGGGAAGAGTGGGAAATTATAGGTCAGTGCTTTCCATGTGAGACATAATGTGTGTCAACTAAGTCATTTAAACATTTCTAGTAGCCACATGAAAAAAAGGTAAAAGGAAATGGGTGAACTATTTATAACATGTTTTAGTTAACCCAGTATATCCAGAAGGTTGTCATTTCTACCTGTGATTGATATACAGTATTACTGAGATATTTTACATTCTTTTTTTGGTACTGTGTCTTTGAAATCTGGTGTGTGTTTTATACTTGCAGTACACCTGTGTTGAGATTAACCACACTACAAATGCTTAGTAGTCACTTGTGGGCAGTGGCTACCATATTGAACAGAGCAGTTACAGAGTTTTAAGCAAGGGCAGGGAATGACAGTATCTGATTTACTATTTAATTCACAGCAAGGATGCCCAAAAGGTACTAACAGAGACCTAGCTTGTTATCAGGTGGAAAGACCAAGGGTCTGAAAACCAATAACTACATGTCTGGTCTACTCTGTTTCAACTCTACTTACACTGGGAAGGGCAAGTGATTTAGCCAAAGTCACAGAGGTAGAAAGAAGCCAAGCAAACCTTGAACCCAGATCTTTTGGCTTCATGCCAGACACTTTAGGAACTTGCCAATAATTAATGGCTCACAATGATGATGTTTTTATTGTTACATTGTAGCAGCTGTGGCTTAGTTGTTTTAGTATGCAAACATGAGTGATGGCTTCTATTTGGTTATGAGTTTTTAGACCTATTGTGTTCATTAAAACACCCAGCACCCAAGAGTAGGTATATATAAATAATCCATGAGTCACCTGATATATTCTGATCTGCAATAATTGATTGATACAAATAATCCCTGAACCATATGATATATTTTAATATATTAATATTAATTGATACAAATATACCATGAACCACTTACATGTTTTAATTTGTATCAACTTGGACCATCATTTATACCAAGTATATATGACTTGTTCACAACTTAAATATTTTGGTTTATTTCCTGCCATTCTTACAGTGACTTTAATTTTAGAATAACTATCTAATTTTTTCCAGATTTTTGGATGGATTCCTAGATCAGGAAAGGCTTTGTCTATAAGGTCAAAACATCTGGATAAAAACAAAACATGGTTTTTGGACCCAAGCATTCTCCTGCTTTGTAGCCTAACTTTGACTGGGACTGTGAAGGACCCAAGGAGAATCTATCCATTGTGAAGGAGCACTGGATCAGGAGTCCAGAGCCCTACATTTTGATCCTAGCTCTCCTAAAATGATATGGCTGGCCATCATCTCTAAGGCCACTTGTGACTCAAATGTGTTATTTACTAGGAGGCAGCGATAAATTTGCTCTGAATATTAGATACATATCCCACTTGATGGTGCAATGGAGCCCTTCCCTTTATTTGCCAGGTCAGTGAGAGAGTGTGAAGAGCCAGGATTTAGACCCAGAAAATCTCTGCATGTGTTTTAGCTCTGTCACAGGGATGGGTGCAGGCATTCGGACAATGTATTTGCCTATTTGCTGGTAAGAGAATGGAGCCCCGCTGGGTTATTTAAGCTGCTTAAAGCCTCATAGCTAGTTAGGATCCAAACCCGACTGGGATCACTCACAAGATGTCTGGCTTTACAGTAAGGGCTTAGCTTGGACTAAGACGGGGAGAATGGGCTCCTCACCTTTCAGGATTGTAATGGGTATTTTTTGTGTTTTCTTCCATATCCACTCTTTGCTCTGTACCTGGAGACTCATATGGGTCTCCACTCTCAGGCCCCTTTGCTGTCTTCCTGGAAGCAGGAGACTGGTAGGAGATCAGGGGTGTGTGTATTTAATCTCCCCTCTTCCGCCTTGTTGGCCTGGATTTTAGAGATGGTCATGCTCTTCTACCTACAGCCACAGCTCCTGTCAGCCTGGGGACAGCTCTCTCCGGTGGCTGCTTCAGGCCTGGGCGTGGTCCCTGCTTCCTGCTGTCACTGGCCTCAGGGTGCTTCCTCTTCTCAAGTGAGTCCTTTGAACTTTGTTTTCTCCTTCACTGAGAGTGCCTTTATTAAATTTCCTTCAGTCACCCCTTCAAGTGTGTCTAGCCAGTGCCCTAACCTGTACTGAAACAGAGTGGATTTTAGAGATGATCTCATTGTAGCCTTTGCTGGGTTGATGAGATACAGAACACCCTCTGGGTTTCTCATGTGGTCTTTTCTGCTCTTGGCATGTGAATTAGTTAAAATGATTTGGAGCTTTGCAAACGCTTAGAATAGGAAGACCAGTTGGAGGTGTTGGGAGAAACAAGACAAATTTGGGGGCCTTCCCCAGGGCAAGACTGCCACAGCTGCTCTAGGGTCATGAAGAGGAGGCTGCCCATGGCCATTGACAGTGGCTTTAGGTGCATAACTCCCTTGTGCCTTGGCCCTCCCCTGTGTCACAGTGGGGCTCATTGTGAGGAATGAATGTGGGTCATATGCAAAAGTTTGGTCTACGCCTGACGGCCCTTCCAAATGTTCTGTTCCCATGCCAGGGTTCCAGCTGACATAAAGCCAGTCTTGTGTCTTTGGGGACAAGGCTTGAATGTGAGACGCTGGGGGACTTGGAGCCCTTTACTGAGGTAGACCCTCTTGAATTGCTGTAATTTGCTGACCTGCATCAACTTTGCAGCCAAGATGCAGCAAAATGCTTCTCTTGCTGCTGGGTTTGGCAGAAAACTGTTGAGAAAAGAGTGAGGGTTTGGAACCTTAACTTACCTATCTGTAAAATGGAAACAGTGATACCAATATCCTGAGTTTGAGCCCTGATTATACTACTTACTAGCTATGTGGCTGTGGGCAAATTAACTGTTCTCTTAGACTGCTTTGGCTGTAAGACGGAAATGATCAGCCCTACTTCCAGAGGGTAGCACCCTGCTTTATGAGGGGGCATGTGCAAAGCACCCAACCCATTGCTTGATACAAAGTAATTAATACCCATGGTTTCCTTCCTTTCCCAAGTTTTCTGTCCCTTGGAATGTCTTCAAATCCACAAATAGATTCAGAGTAACAGTTCCCTGCTATTCCTTTCTTTAGCCTCAGAGATGAAACTTGCATTAGACTGTTTCTGCATTGTTTTACTTGCACATGGTGATCAGGTGCAGGCAAGGGTAAACTTGTCAGCTGATGAGTGGGCATCTACCCCCCAAAAAAACAAGAGGGCCAGAACCTCCAAGTTCCCATCCCCACCCATGCGGCACCTACCCTCTGCTTGGATGCTTTCCATGTCCGAGAACACATGCTCTTACTGGGCCAATCTGGCAGTTTGGGACATCTCTCATTGTTAGAAGGTTCTGTGTTACCTTGGCTGACATCTGCCTTCCTAGAGCTGTTACCTACGTGTTTTTTCTAGCCTTTGCAATGTCTTTGAAGGGCTCTCTCTTTCTTGAATAGTGACAGTTGATCTGTTAGAAAACTGTTGTCATGTGTTCATAGGTCTTCTCTCCCCCAGACTTTAGGGACTATTTTATCTGGCCTCGGTTACATTCCACCATTCCATTCCACTTTGTCAATAGCCATCCTTTCCCCTATCTTGGTAACTGTGTTGCAACCTGTGGAGGGGTAAGAGCATCAGCTTTGAAGTCAGGGGCATTTGGTTCAAATCCCTGCATGGACACCCACTGGGAACCTCAATTTACCTATCTATAAATGGAAACAGTGATACCAATATCCTAGGACTCCTAGGCAGATTAAATGTGCTAATGTATGTACCAAGTATTCAATCTCTTGCCCAGCATGGAAAAGGTGTGGTAACTGTATAATTACTTTTTAACTAATTTCTAGGCAAGTGGTTACCATGCTTGGTTCTCTTAGAAAATATTCCTAGTGACCTTTAACATTGTCATCAGCCTGGATTTGGGAGTTTTCCCGCCCCCCACTCCCTTACACCAGGAAAAGGGCATTAAATGAGTGTTCCATGTATTTTGTTACAATCACAGATTCTTAGGAGGATCATAGGACTGTCAAAATACTGTTCAACGGTCATTTTAAGTATGTTCATGGGAGGCAGGTTTTAATTTAAAAACAGCTTGGATCCTCTGTGGCTAAACATGTACATTCTAAGAGGTCCTTTGGGATTGCAGTGGAGTGTTCAGACATCCATGGGCAGAATTCCAGAACTCTTGAAAGATGAGTGTGTCCTGTGGCTGATGAACAAGGTATGAAGACACCAAATCCCCCTGACGAAGTCCAGCAATGCCTTGCCACTGATCAGCCTTTCTGGAAAGACTAGATGAGCTCACTGAGAAGAAAACGGTGGATGGGAGATTTCAGGAAAGATTCTTAGTTATCAGAAATTAGGCATTGGAAGATCTGGGGCTTCCTGTTGATTTCCCAAGTTTTTCTCACAGCCCAAGACACATGGTTTGGCCATGATGTCATCTGACACAGATAGACACGCTGAGACCAAAAACTGTCAAACAGATTCTGGATTATGATGGAGGGTGGGAAGGATGTACAATTTAAGGGCCGTGTGAGTGTGGAATGAGTAATGTTTTTCAGTAGGGTATTATCACCCATCCTATCGTTGGTGGGGGTGGGTGAATTGAATTCTGAGATATTAAAAAACAGGTGTTCTGTATCCCCCTAAAGACCTTACTTTTCCAAGTTTAAATTCTTTATTTAGTAGTCTCATCTTTTGTCACACTAGGAAAGTATTTTCTTTTTTTTTTTTAATTTTTTAAGTTTATTTATTTGTTTTGAGAGAGACAGAGACAGTGTGAGCGGGGGATGGGCAGAGAGAGAGAAAGACACAGAATCCCAAGCAGGGTCTGTCATATGTTCATAGGTCTTCTCCCCTACAGACTGCCAGAGCAGAGCCTGATGCGAGGCTTGAACTCACGAAACCATGAGATCTTAAATTTATTTTTTTTAAGTTTATTTATTTATTTTGAGAGCGAGAGAGAAAGAGTGAGCAAGCAGGGGAGGAGCAGAGAGAGAGAGAGAGAGAGAGAGAGAGAGAAAGAATCCCAGGCAGCCTCCACGCTGTCAGCACAGAGCCGGATGTGGGGCTCGAACTCACAAACTGTGAGATCATGACCTGAGCCCAAACCAAGAGTCAGACACTTAACCGACTGAGCCACCCAGGTGCCCCAGGAAAGTATTTTCACATCCTGTTGAATTTACATGACCAATGTCAGTCATTCATTCATTAGTTCATTCATTTGTTCATTTGATCACTCAGTTGATCATTCAGTCATTTGGTCTGTGGTTCTATCAGTTACTCAGTCATTTCATTGGTTCATTGGTTGTTCAGTCTTTCATTCACTGAATGACTTTTGCACATCTCTTTCTGTACCAAGAGCTCTCCTGGGTGTCAGACATGCACAGTGAAAACAGATTCACAGAATCAAGTCTCCTGGGAAAAAGAGATGCTAAACAAGCAATTGCAACAAAAGGTGATGAATGGGGAGCATTATGATAGGAAAAGCATGAACCCTGAGGCAAAAGAAGTTCAGTTTGGCTGGAGATTACAGTTTTCCATTACCTAAAACATCAGATCCCGGTGGCTTAACTTCCTGGGTGTCTAAATACATAACTCCAAACACTCTTCCATTAGAAAGAATAAGAGCTAGCTTTGTGGAACCCTTGCGATGTAGACAGCCACTGAGACAACACCTAAATCTTTCCTGAGTTAGTGTCTCTACATATTCCCACTTCACAGATGAGGCAGTTGAGGCTCACAAGAGGATAAACAGCTTGTTTGTTGGTCACATAGAGTGAATTGGCAGAGCCAGGACTTGAACATCGTTCTGTCTGATTCTAGAGCTCATGGAAATAACCATGAATGTTTTCCCCCTTTGTGCCCAGGAAGTGGAAACTCTGTAACAAAAGGTGTTGAGAAGCCAGGGCAAAGAGAGCCTTTGGACCTTCCTACTCTACTCCCAAAGAACCAAGAGCTCTGCATTGAGCCTCACAGCCCATGGGAAAAAGAGCAAGAACTTGGGGTGATCAGGTCAGAGAGCATCTTGGAGTGAACTCTGTTCCTGCATCCCAGAAGGCATGAGAAAGCTTTGCGGGAAGTTATTTGTAACAGTAGAAAGACCTTAGGCAATCCAACGCAGAAATGAATCAATCTTATGCTCGTATGTGCATTTTAAATGTAGCTAGAATAATATAAAACGGAATTAGAAAGCCTCATGTCCACAGGATGTCTTTATTTAGTGTAAAGCAATCCATTACACATGCTCCCTTTCCTTTTCAGTGATGAAAAAATAATGTGAGTCAGTCATTTTTGCAAAAATAGTCCCCTATTTCAAAAGAAAATAGTTTTCTTAGAGAACATAGCCTTCTCTCTATTTTTTCTCTCTCCTTATGTCCCTTCCTCGAACACGAACTCAATAATAAATATCTCCCATCCAGATGTTAGATCATATTGGGATAATTTGGAAATCTTTGTGCTAAATTTAGAAATGATTCATCCGCACATTGAGTGGTACCTAAGTTTGGCCACGGATGGGGATAGTTGCTTGCCCTGGTGCTGATTCAGGCTTGCCAGTGAGTGATCTGTCTTCTATCACTTGAGATATTACTGAACTGCTGTGATGACTCAGCTTGAGTCTGTACAACTGTGAATACAACAGCGAGCTCCCTCAGTAACTTCTCTTGGTGTCCCCCACATGGTCTGAGATGATTCCGGGCTCATTGACACTAAGTTTGTGCCATGTATTCTCAGTGAAGGTATGCGTGAGTCATGTTTCCTTGTGTCTCCCTGTCAGTCCTGTTTGGTATTCCGCAGTTGCCACAGGTGTAGTCCATACATCATCCCCTTATTCTTAAGTATCTTAATTATCTTTGAAGAATTTCCTTTCTAGACCCAAGAACCGTGAGCCTCAGAATCCATGTAATCTGCCTCTCTTCTGTATTACTACAGTAGTATTACTTCTTCTGGACACTAACTAGTAGTATTCTACCAGTGCAATCCAGCCTTTACCATCAGCAGCACCCCTACCATCATTTCTCCCAGTAAGCAATATTTTGGAATACTTAGAATGTTAGAGACAATGGTTGG
This sequence comes from Puma concolor, assembly GCF_028749965.1. Lineage (NCBI taxonomy): Eukaryota > Metazoa > Chordata > Mammalia > Carnivora > Felidae > Puma > Puma concolor. Next base: position 120,860,082 of record NC_141668.1, read on the forward strand.
GTTCCTAATACGCTTTATCTGAATTAATCCTCATACCAGTCGCATGTAATAGGTGCTATTGAGATCCTGATTTTGCTTAGGAGTTAAAAACAAGGTTCAAATATGCAAAGTAACTCACTTGCAGTCTCACCGTTATTAATTGGCAGAGGAATTATCTAACCCAACTTATCTGACACTATGCTTTTAACTAAGACCTCCGTATTTTCTAACTTGGTGATCTTTTCCACCATCTCATATCATCATCCTATCACTTCTGTGCGGTTAATTTTTAATACTGGCTGCCTGATACTTGCTATACTCACATGATCAAGACTGTAGGAACAGTCAGGTAATTTTCAGCATGCACTGATATTTGGATCGGTCTGCATCATCTATTAAAGTACATCCCCTGAAGGAAAACAGAAATCCTGCATTAGTATGGACTCAGAAGGATGACATTCAAACTCCCAGTCTCCCCTCTCTGGCAGACACTTATCAATCTCCAGGCAAGAGAGACATTTTTTTAAGTAGTTATTCCTCTTTGATACAGGACTTCTTTTCCCTACTGTCCTATAATTTTGTTTTCTCTAGTGATGACCTCAGTTCTTTCTAGGAACAGTCTCAGGGCATCTGTAACGTTTTGCTCAAACTTTATTTCTCCTGGTTGAACAACTCTAACCTGTGCCCAGGAGGCCCTGGTGGTGTATATGGAAATTGGAAATTATCCCATCGTTTCTAATGTCGAGGGGACTCTAGTGAGTGATGACTGCCAGCAGGCAAGAATGGCTCCTATCCTGAAACCCCATCTGGTCCTGGTCCTCCCTTTCAGGTCCATTCCTTTCAGGGCAGGCTTAGGTTCCATGGACCCCAGAATTCTCTTCGTAAATGGCCCCAGTCTCATTTGTAGAACAGAGTGGGCCTCTGCCCTAGGGCCATTCTCCTCCAAGGATGAATCTTGTCACACTTTACCCCTAGGCCCAGGAGGAAACCAAGAGGTGGTTGCTTATGGGATGTGGGTGGAGTTTGAGTATCTTCACTTATTTAAGCAAGACCCCTTGGGGTGTGGGGCAGAGCTAGGAGCAGAAAGAGAAGGTGGTGACAGGCCAGAAACCAGAGGGAAGTCCAAGAGCTTGGAACTCAAACTCAGCCTTCTAGGTTGTTTTGAAGAATTGTCGGGTAGGAGGATAGAATATATTTTTATTTAGCAGTATGTTAGCTTGATTTATAACTTGTGTATATTTAGACATACACCCCATGGGCCTCTACTTATACCGTTTTTCCTTATGTCCCACAAGTGTTAGGGGTAGGTAGGCCTGTTAGCTACCACTAGGGCAATCAGTCATCCCAGTGTATCTGAGACTAAGGGGTTTCCTGGGATTCAGGATTTAAAGTGCTATTGGAGAAAGACCTGGGAAAACTGGAAGGAAATGAGTTGATCAGGGGCACCTGGGTGGCTCAGTCGGTTGAGCGTACAACTTCGGTTCAGGTCATGATCTTGGAGTTTGTGAGTTCAAGCCCTGCATCGGGCTCTGTGCTGACAGCTCAGAGCCTGGAGCCTGCTTTGGATTCTGTGTCTCCTCCTCTCTCTGCCCCTCCCATGCTCATGCTCTGTCTCTGTCTCTCAATAATAAATAAACGTTAAAAAAATTTTTTTTGAAAGAAAATGAGTTGGTCAATCTAGACTACCTACTACCTATAATGTAGTGACCACTATTGATTTATATAACTATATGGAACTCAGACTACTTCTTTCTGGGGCAGGAAGAACTTCTGTTTACATTTTCATCATAATAGCATGCAAGAAATTCCACTTAATGATAGACCTTCTCTCAGAATCAGGAGATAATTAAAGGTCATTTAACCACTGGCAGGCATGCTGTCTCCAGGGCAGGATGCAGCCATTAGCAGTGGCCTTTGTAAAATTGCCACTAAAATCAACAGTGAACATTCATTGACCACTAGAAGAAACATCATCGAAATTGTTGCTGGAAGTCAAAATAGCTTTGTGTACCCTGGACTGTCTTATTTCTCAAGAATGAGGAGAGTGGGGATGGTTCCGTGTGATATTATTCCTATCGATGCCCAGTTCCACCTTGGCTACAACCATCTAAGGCACCTCCTTTCTAGGGAGCCTCCGGTGCCTAAGAGGTGTGGGTATTTTGAAGTGTTTGGCAACTGAAAAAAGAGTAGGTGAAGCATCTTTAGCCAAATAATTTCTAGGAAAAATTGAGAGGTAGATGAAGTTCATTTCTGCCCATGCTGCTGTTTCCACTTTCCCCATCATCTTGTTACCTGAGTTTTTAGGAATAAGACATTCACTCATTGATTTATGCATTCATTCATCCAGCAAATGAGGCCCAGAGTGGTAACACTGCAGGCAAAAGAAACAGCAAGACCAAAGGCTCTGTGGAAGGGACATACTTACTTTAAGATCTAAAAGCAGACCAGAGGAATCGGCTGGAAAATGAGGAAAGTGGAGCAGGAGAAGGTCTCAGAGTTGGATTGGGGCCAGGTCACATGAGACCTTAGGGGCCACAGTACAGACTTTGGATTTCATCAAGTGCAATGGAAAGACAGTGTGGTAGTCCGATTGATCCCCAGAGATAGGCACACCCTAGTCCTGGAACTGTCCCCATTATCTGATATGACAAAAACAGACTTTACAGATGTGGTTAAATTCAGGATCTTGAGATGGGGAGATTATCCTGGACTATCCACGTGGTCCTGGGTGCCATCATATGTACTTCTTTCTTTTTTTTTTTTTTTTTTAATGTTTATTTATTTTTGACAGAGAGAGAGACAGAACATGAGCGGGGTAGGGGCAGAGAGAGAGGGGGAGACGCAGAATCCGAAGCAGGCTCCAGGCTCTGAGCTGTCAGCACAGAGCCCAACACGGGGCTTGAACTCACAGACAGGGAGATCATGACCTGAGCCGAAATTTGATGCTCAACTGACTGAGCCACCCAGGTGCCCCCATCACATGTATTTCTATAAAGATGGAGGCAGTGAGAAAGTGGACAGACAGAAGAGGACAATGCATTTTGACCATGGAGGCAGAGATTGGAGTGATGTGGCCACAAGCCAAGGAAGGCAGATAGCCTCCACAAGCTGCCAGAGGCAAAGAACAGATTGTCCTCTAGAGTCTCCAGGGCATGGCCCTGCCAACATGCTGATTTCAACCCAGTGATACAGATTTTGGACTTCTGGTCTCCAGAACTGTGAGATAATAAATTTTATTGTTTTAAGCCACCATGTTTGTGGTAATTTGTTACAGAAGCTGAAGGAAACTGATACAGGCAGGTTTTGGCTTTAGGCTGGGATGTGACATGATGTGATTTCCCTCCTTCAGTGACTGCCTTGAGAGTTGTGTGGAACAGAGATCAGAGGGGACAGAAGCAGAAATAGACCATGTGGGAAGGTCTTGTCAGGTTTTGGCAGGTGAGACCCAGTGCCACTGTGGAGGTGGAGAGAAGTGGAACCCTAGAGATTTTCTTTGGAGGTAGAATGACAGAACTTGCTCACAGATTGCCATCAGGAAAGCAGGCTTGAAAAGTCATCAGCAATTTACTCTGAATGTAAAGATGCCTTTTCCTCCAAGGAAAACTTATAATTTTAAAAAGAAGCACAGGGGGGCGCCTGGGTGGCGCAGTCGGTTAAGCGTCCGACTTCAGCCAGGTCACGATCTCGCGGTCCGTGAGTTCGAGCCCCGCGTCGGGCTCTGGGCTGATGGCTCAGAGCCTGGAGCCTGTTTCCGATTCTGTGTCTCCCTCTCTCTCTGCCCCTCGCCCGTTCATGCTCTGTCTCTCTCTGTCCCAAAAATAAATAAACGTTGAAAAAAAAAAAAAAAAAGAAGCACAGGGATAAACCCAGCGGCGGGATTTTAGGCTCTGTCATACCGCATGTATGGAGAAAGGTGTTTAGTGGGTTGTGGGCTGGTGGAGTTTCCCTGCAATCCAGTCTGTGATGCTGCTTCACTAACCATCTTCTCTGTTCACGAACTGTCATAAATCCTTTTTTACAAGTAGATGGACTGCAAATCAACTAATGATATTTTCCATGCTAGCTCAAAGGGAATTTTCTGGGTCAGGGAGGCATTTGAGAGATGAGGCTTCAATGCCTTATGACATTTCACAGGTTTCCTGTGTTGGTTCCCAAACTTCAGCCTGTATCTGATTCACCTGGGGAGCTTATATGTCAGGCAGATTTGAGAAATGTAGCTCCAGAGATTCTGATGCTAGGTCAGGGCATGTCTAGGACAGCACCTCTCGGACTTTAAAGATTCTGATTCAGCAGGCCTGGGTGGAGCCTGAGAATCTGCATCCCTGATGAGCTCCCGGGTATGCCCACATGGCTGGTCTCTGGACCACACTCGGGATAACGAGATCCACAGAGATCATTTTCAGAGCTCTACGCCCCCATGTACCATGGAGGAGCCTGACTCTGGTTCGGATGTGATACCACATGTGTTAGAAACAAAGGTAGACCAGACGCACTGCCAAGCCTTTCTATGCGATGGCCCAGCTGTCATCTTGGTGCAGCAGATTCTTTTCCTCTCTAAACCAGTGACACTCCGCATTCTCTCCTGCTGAGCTCACAAACGCCTCCTTGCCAAACCCAACAGGGGCCGGCTTCCCAGACTGGGTTACGAGGCTGAGGTTTGCCAGGCTCGCCCCTTCCGGGAATGCCGTGGGCCAGACGGCTTCCTCAATGCAGCGGTGTCTGTCTTGCTCGGGGCCCATTGAGGGTTGGCACGCCACAATCAGCGTGTGTTTCCAACACACAGTCCTGGCCACGCTTTTCCTCCACATCAAATCCTGCCCTGGCCCTGGTCAAGCTCCCTGGCCTACCCACAAAGCTCCACTTCTATCTCTAGCTTTTGCAATCTACAACCCACCCATATAGAACCACCCTGCGTGCCCTGTTTCATAGGCTTGCTTTCTCTTCTCTCCAGGCTCTGAGTCACTGTTTAAGTCAAACCATCCTCATAGGTGGCGAAGGAAACACACGGTAAAGAGAAAGAGGAGCAGAATTGGGGCATAAAGAGAGACAGTGCAAGCCAGTGGTTAAGAGTACAGGCTTTCGTACAAATCCCAGCTTGGTCACACCTCTGCTGTGTGACCTTGAGCAAGTCTCTGGGCCTCAGTTTTCCCATCTATAATGGGATAAATAGAACCTTTCCCACAGGACTGTTGAAAGGGCTTAATGAGTTAATATATTTAAAAGGCTTAATTTTGTGACAGGCCCATAATCAGAGTGGAGATTAGCAATTCAGATTAGCCACTGCTATTTGTCACTCTCTCGTTTTTTAACCTTCTCTTCTTTCCCCCTTCTCTCCTTGCTCTTCCTCTCAGGGTCTTGAGGCCTTCACACAGGAATAGTTCTTGGCCTTCTCTCTATGAAATTCCACAGGGGTGGGAAGTATCGATTGTATTTCAGAAACTGTTTTTGGTAAGTGACCAATAGGAATGGTTTAGGACTCTCCACTTAGCTACATTATCAGTGGTACTTTAAAAGGAAATGAATGGAAATGTTCATTATTCCGGCCATTAGTCCAAACTTGGAGCAAACAGGAATCTGTAGTTCCAAACATTTCCTCTGTAAAGCTTTGTTTACCTTAGAGACCAATATCAACACAGTTAGGTTTCAATATCAGCGACATGGGAAGGATTGAAGTCAGGGGCATCAGAAGCCTTTTATAAAGCTGGTGTCCAGGGCCACAGTTAACACCTTTCTTTCCAGGCTAGAAGTAGGGGGACATTTCAGGGTTTCTCCATCAGACTGAATAATCAGGAGCTGACATTAGATTCCAGATGAGATTATCACTAGAATCATGGGGGAGACTCTTTGAATCTGTGCAGGTAAGGTCCAAAGATGAGCATTTGCCAAGGCCCAGCCATCACCACTGCCAGCCAGATGAGAGACTGCATTTGTCCAGGGGTCACAAAGGAAAAGAAGTAGAGGCTTTGACTAGGGTTCATTCATGCACATAAATCAACAGATGTTTCCCAAGTATGTGCCAACCACCGTTGTCGATGCTAGTGGTGCAGCACAGTAAAGGAAGCACACAGAAATCCTTGCCTTTATGGAGCCCCCATGCCACTTAGGGTACATCTTTAAGTCTCATGAAATATCTACATGCCTTACCCTGAATTCAGAGACCTAAAGGATCACAGATCCTGGGATTTGACAGAGTCAGAAACCTTGAAGATCACCTAGTCTGTTGGTTCATTATCTTTCTTAGGGTGACATGTTTCTTTGAGAATACTGTAGTAGCTGTGAACCCACCCTTGAATTAGGCCAACTTCTGCCTTTAGTTTCAGAGGGTTTCTGTTGTATCCTTCCTATCTCCCCAGCCTCAAGCTTCCGATCTGGTTCTACCACCTTCAGAACATTCCTCAGCATCCTTGCTAAGAGAAGCTTACCACAAGGTGCGGGTTTGTTTCTTTTTCAAAGAGATAATGGACTTATTACCTCTCCAGGCAGCCAATTCCATCCAAGTAGTGGATAGAGGCAGCCCTACAGACTCTACCAATTTCCTTTTCCACCCTGTTCCCTGCCTCTAAGTCCCGAGACTGGGATCTGGCACAAATATGTCTGGCACCCTATTCACTGGTGTTCTGGTTTTTTCTTGGAGGTGCAGAGAGAAGTGCCTACTTCTACCACCCTCCTAGGTTTGGGGGCTATTATGGGTTTAGCTACTATCCTTTTCCCTGAAAGGGAAAGACTCGAGTAACATTTCTTCTCGCAGTCTCTCTATAAAGATACTGGCCTAAGACAGGCCTTCTTAATCTCCTCCACCCTCTGTTTACCTTCTTATCTGAAAATATGACTGGATTTGCAGAATAGCCAAAGGAAACAGAGACATGTTTTTAAGACTGGCGACTTGCTTTTTGAGCCTGCCAGTATTTATAAGGCTTAAATGACTTCTCTGTTCCTTGTGTTGTGTGGGAGGAAAAAGAAAACTCTTACCTTCAGTGGGGTGAGAGAGCAATGTCAACAACATACCCCCACCCCCACCTCTGTTGAAAGCCAGTTTTTCTTTTAAAGCAAAGTCCTGGCCATGTGAAATCCTTCAAGAAGACAGAGCCAGGGACCGAACTATGAGAGGTCCTTCTGAAGGGAAGGTAATACAAGCCTGTCACACCACTCTGAAGAGGTTACTCTCCAGAGAACGTTGGCTGAAGCTTTTGAAAGTAACTGGGTCTTGTTATGACCCAGAGCTATGTGATCTTTAAAAGCAAGATGCCCAAGAGGATGGAGAGATTGCATTGATTCACAAAATCAGTGGAGCCATGAGGCAGAGGGAGCTGGAGTGAAATTTGGTTTTCTTTAGCTCACTTCAAGCTGTTCTCAAGCCACTTGTACACTCAACCACTACCACCAGCCAGGATCTGGATGTTCCGGTGCAGGTGCCCAGGCGCTGGGCCATTCGTTCTAAATCCTCCCAGCAACACTGCCAAGAAGGAATCCCTGTTGTCACCCTTGGTCCTCAGCTTCAAAGAACTAAATGGATAGTGACTCTGGGTTCATGACACACGCTCAGAATCCCATGTTTTAATAATACCATGAAAACTCACGACACTGGACTTAGAACTAAAGCTCAGGCATTGACATGGACTCATATCTACCCATAGGGCTCCCTCTCCCATCTCATCCCTGCCACCCCAACAGAGGCAATCTTTGTCCTGAACGCCATTTCCACTACACTCTGGCTTTCCTCTTTATAATTGTATTGCATCTATATGCATCCATAAAGATGTATGTGTATATTTCATTTTAGTTGTTTTTAACTTTATACAAAAGGCTGCCATTCTTGACACAATTTCAGTGTAATAAATATCTTGCTGAGATCCATCCATATTGTGCACTTCTGTGTACCTCATCCATGGTGATGGTTCTAGAAGATTACACTGTGGGAATATCCCAGTTTATTCATTCACTCTTCTACTCATGAGGTTTTGGGTGGTTGCCAGACTTTTGCTCTTGTTAACAGTGTGGCCTTTGAACTTTCTTATGTGTCTCACTTCTTCCAAATGGTTGCACCAATTTTCGCTCTGAATGGCAATGTATAAGAAAGCCTTTGTATTATATCCAATCCAATGTTTGGAATTGTCAGATTTAAAATTTTTTTCCAAGCTAATACATTTAAAAAAAACTTTGTCTCCCATTGTGGCTTTGATTTGCATTTCCTTGATCACTAGTGATATTGAACATCAGTTCACGTATCTTTCTTTGGCACTATGTTCCCTCTTTTGTGAATTGTTTGTTTCTTGGCCTACTTTTCTGTTGCACTGGCTGTATTTTACTTAATAATTTCTGTTTTTTTCTTATGTTCTTGTTACTCATCCAAATAGAAGAATTAACATCTTATTTTATCAGTGGAGAAACGGAGTGTCCTAGGGAGTCAGTGACTTGCTCAAGATCACACAGCTATTCACGGAGGACCAGTTTGACCTGGTGTATACTGAAGGTACCAGGGCTACACAGTCTTCTTACTGCCAAGTTTGTGGACCTGTGGAATGTGAGGTCTGGTTCTAGCCCCTGCTACATCACCAGTAGGATGGAGGACATTGAATTAATCTCTCTGTCTCTGGGCTTCACTTTCTTCATCTGTAAAGGGACAGCTTTTCTTTGAGCAAAGCTCTGTGGACCTATCTCCATATTTTTTGATTCTCACTGACTTTAAGAACCAGTGTGGCTGATGTACTGGAAAAGGGAATGTCCCCCCACCAGCTCTTACCACCTTGTGCAGTTGTTGTATGCTTGCTCTTGGAGAACTGTGTCTCACTGGCAGCTCCAAGGATTTTGCTTCCTTTGGGGATTGGGAGCCCTGGAGTGAACAAGGATAGTACTGACATCTTTCTTACTTTTACTTGATTATCATTTGCCATCTCTGTTTCCAGGAAGCCATTGATTAAACATAGCAAAAGGGAAAAGTGTCATGAGAGCTTTCTATTATCTGGTCCATCCAACAAATATTTATTAAACACCTACAACACACTGGGCATACTGGGCAGATAGTGTACTTAGGTGTCAGACAGGCTTGAGTTTAATGTCTTTTACTAGTTGTGGGAACTTTGACCAAGTTTTTCCATGTTTTGGCTTGTTTCCATATTTTGGCCATAGTGAATAATGCTGTTATGAACACTAGTGAGTACTTTTTTTCTTTTAATTTTTTTTTTTACATTTGTTCATTTTTGAGAGACAGAGAGTCAGAGCTCAAGCGGGGGAGGGGCAGAGAGAGAGGGAGAGAGGGAGACACAGAATCTGAAGCAGGCTCCAGGCTCTGAGCTGTCAGCACAGAGCCCGATGCGGGGTTCGAACTCACAAACTGCGAGACCATGACCTGAGCCGACGTCAGACGCTTAACCCACTGAGCCACCCAGACGCCCCATGAATACTTACTTCTAACAGGAATATTGAAAGGGTAAAATATGCCCTGGCCCATGGTAAAGACTCAATAAATAGTTGTGGTGATGAAAGTGGATCCTATTAAGGGGAAGAAATGCCAGTGAGAAAGTGCCAGAAGTCTGCCTGAGAGACAGTCAGCAGAATTAGTGGAGTCCATTTAACTGTGTGCAGACTGCGGAGAAATGACTCTTTACTCAGAACTTTTTGTTTAGGGCCAGACACTGGAGATGGAGACTAACATAGTCATGATACACATTTACACTGCACATACCATGTGCTAGCCCCTGTTCTGAGCACTTTATATTAACTCATTTAATGTTCACAAGAACCTGGTAAGAGGGGTAACCAGTGTGAGTCCCATTTTATAGATGAGGACAGGGAGGTGCAAAGAGTTTAATTAACTTGTCCCAAGTCGCAGACTAGTAAATATTTGAGCCAGGCTTGGAATCCAGGCAGAGTGGACCCACAGTACCATGGCAGAATGAATGAAGCCGAATCCCTGTTTTTGGAGAATTCACGTGTTTTGTGACAGACATTTTATCTCAATGCAATCAACAGTATCTGAATGGATTCATGAGTGTTCATGATGTTTACTTCCAGGGAGAGACACTGGATTGAGGGAGAATTTATCTCCCTTTGTATCTCATTTCCTATTGTTAGGATTTTTTTCTTTTTGACATTGAACATCCCCTAATTTGGTAATAAAAAAATCACCATACAGGCAGATACAAAACAAGGATTTGGTAGAAGTGACTGCAGAGATGTGGGCTGGCATCGTGGGAACCCAGAGGAGGTGACTTTTAACTCTAGAGGAGGGGGTGATGGAGAGTTTCGCAGGATGGGTAGGAGTGTGCTTGGAGGAAATGAGGAGAGAGATTATTCCAGGAAGAAGGACCACTTGGGTAGAAGCAGGTATGGTTGCCCTCAAAATAAGAAAAATGTTCGCCCAGGGTACGGGACTTAGGAGGTACATGACTAATATTAGATTTCCTGTCCAGTGCCCTAGGATATAGGGAGTGGCCATTTGTACTTCCTTCCTGGATTCTACTCATTAATATTATATCAGTTAGGTTGTCTTGGTAACCATGTTTGAAGAACCAAAATGTGGTTTCTTAATGCACCAATCTGGCCACACAGGGAAAGCTGAGGTTACATCTGTTCCTTTGGCAAAAGAAGGTCAAATAGTCAGGAGTCAGTGTCCCCGCCCATCTCACAACTTTTCTGTGAGGCAGGGTCTCCATCGCAGTCTCCACTGCCCCATCCCCTCCTGCAGCTGCAGACACATGCAGGAGCAGAGGGCTGACCTTCCCGGTAACTCCCCCAGAAGCTTCAGATTCCTCTTGAGTGGCCCAGGCTGAGCTGTGACCAGGTCCTGAACCAATCCCTGTGGCCAAGGCAACAGAGTATGCCCACTGGTGAGACCAGAGTTATGTACATTCAGGTGTCTTTGAGGCTGGGGAGTAGAGTCCCCTCCCAAACCCCAGAACACAAGTGGGAGATGGTAGTTCCCCTCCAGGAACATGAGGATGCTGCTCCCAGAAGAAAGAATGGATGCTAAGCAGGCAAAACCAAACAGAAAAAGTAGGTATTTTGAAATAAAAAATGGTTTATTAGGATATGAGCTCAGGTTGGGAGCCCCTGATGTGTCCACATGGAAACTCCTCCTGTGTCTCTCCAAACTCATGAAGAATTAGGATTAATGAGGGGAAAACTATCATAGACATGTTTCTTTCTGTTTCTTCTCGTTTATCTCTCTTATCTCCATTTTTGGATGTTTTCAGGCTGGGGAAATTTGACCCTTCGGAATACATTTTTAATATTGTTTCTCATCCAAGAAGTAACTTACTTTTATAGACACTCATTCAGATCATTGTTTTCATTCCTGGTGTTTCCAAAGGTGAGCTCCAAAGGCGGGGTCAGGGCAGTTGTATGAGGGGGTAGAGTTCATTACCAAAGTATTTTTGAAGTTTCAAGCTTGCCATGAATACAGATGTAAGCAAGGGCCTATGTCTCAAAAAGGATGTACTCTGAGAAATCTAGTTTCTTTAGGGAGCTCTTTTTCTGCTTGGTGACAACTTCTCAGCTGACATGATTGGGCCATCATGCATACACATCCACGACCTAAAGAATGGGCACATGATCAGAGATTTAGACTCTGGAATCAGGCTTCTATTCAAGTCCTGGCTTTACCACTTATTAGCTGTGTGATCTTAGGCAAGTTCCTTAACTCCTCCGAGCTTTACTTTTACATCTGTAAAATCAGGATAACGTTAGCACTGAGAAGACCAGATGATGCAATGTGAGTAAACTTAGCCCAGGGAGAGAACAGACCTAGTCTTTATTCTCTGGAAGTTAATAATAAAGTGACAATTAATAAAATGAACAAGCCCCTATAGTATGTTACAGCAAGAATGCAAATTTGCTTGTTAAGTCTGGATTTCAACCCTGGTTGTCCACGTAACAACAATGTGGACTTGACTCCCTGAGTTTTACTATTCTTATCTGCAAAATGGGGATAAGGAGACCACCTTGCTGAGTTATTGGGTGAATTAAGGTGATTTATGTAAACCACTTGGCCCAATGTCTGGCATAAAGCAAGTACTCAGGCGGCAGCCCTGGCTTCCACCTCCCTTTCTGTCCGGGAAGCTGTGGCCAGCCCACATCCCTGCCTTGGGGAGGGGTGCCTGATATTTCTATAGTGCAAGCCCACCGAATTCACTGGGGTTGAGAAGAGAGGCTGTTTCACAGCATATCTCAGACACTGTCACTGAGTGCTGAAAACTGCCAGCTCCCCACCGCTGGCTACCCAGAAATCACTTTTTAAATCATTGCCCCATTTGACAGGATTTGACATGTAGAACCAATGCTTCTGCCATGCCTGTGGTGAGTGTCATCTGCCACATGGGGAAGCTGCATGCCGATCACCAGGGCAACCTCAGGTTTCCCAGCACAGCCAGGGCTGCACCATGGCAGCTGGCACCTTACAAAAGCTGCCTCTCTCAGTGTCTAAGTTCCCAGGCAGCTCTGAGGGCAAAGCCCGGATGGCATCTCCCTGCTGTGACCCCACCTAGGAGAGCACTCCAGGGATAATAAATTGCAGTATGAGAGCCCGGGTGGGAGTACTTGGCTTCCAGAGTGAATAATTCACTCAATACAAATAGTCCCCAGCCGCCTCCCACTGAGAGGATGCTGCATCTCAAACTGGCCCTGTCTCCTCTCAGCCTTGCTAAGTGAGAGGCAGGGGACAGGGCGGCGAGATCAGAAGCAGGCATGAGTGAAGATAGGTTTGCCTGGAGCTGAGACTTGCAGGTTTCCTGTGGGGGCCTCGGGAGTGGGAGGTGATGAGGATACAACATGACATTTATTTTTTAAAAAAAATTTTAATGTTTATTTTTGAGAGAGAGAGCATGCGCAGAGGAAAGGTGGAGAGAGAGGGAGACACAAAATCCACAGCAGGCTCCAGGCTCCGAGCTGTCAGCACAGAGCCCGATGCAGGGCTGGAACTCACGAATAATGAGATCATGACCTGAGCTGAAGTCGGAAGTTTAACAGACTGAGCCACCCAGGCGCCCCAACATGGCATTTATTGACGGTTATTTCCTTCTCTTTTAAGCCAGTGCCTCTTGTCCATTCAAACTTGTTCTTGTCTTTCCTTTCTATCTTGTTTCTGAACCCCCTGTGTCTCTCTCATCAGCTGACCCAGTAGTGCCATAGAATAGCCCTGCTCTCAGTTGGCTTGAGAGAAGTGGAGAGCTCCCCATCCCCCAAACTGATCCTCCTTAAAATACACAGTAGTCCCCCTTTATCTGCTGGACATACATTCCAAGACCCCCCAATGGATGCTTGAAACCACAGATAGTAGATTCAGGGTTCAACCATCTGGTTTTTCCTATACATACGTACCTACTTGTGATACTTAGGCACAGTAAGAAATTCACAAGAACTCATTATACAGTAGAATGATGATAACAACGTACAATAATAAAAGTTATGTGACTGTGGTCTCTTTTTCTCTCAAACTATTTTGTACTATACTTGCTCTTCTTGTGTTGATGTGAGATGATAGAATACATACATGATGAGATGAAGTGAGTGACGTGGGCATTGTGATGTGGCGTTAGGCTACTATTAACTGATGATACATCAGAAGGAGCATCACCTGCTTCTGTACTGCAGTTTACCATGAGTAACTGTAAATGTGGATAAGGGGGGATGACTGTATTCCTTGCTGTCTCCTTACAAGCCTACTGTGCCATAAGACACGAGGATGTCAGGAGGCTTATGTTGTAGAGAACACGGATCACCCAGGAGACTAGCACCCAAATACACTGTTCCCCAGTGTAATGGGTAGCTATCTGGGTAACCAATAAAGCCAGAATTTTATGGCATACAACAATGAGTATTTATTTTACTCAGGTGTGTGCATTGGCTTAGATGGCTGGTTTGGCTCTGCTCTACATGGGTTCCTTCTGGGAGCAGGCTGAAGTGGTGGAGTGTTTCTGGGGGAGCTCATTTCATAGGCATAGCAGAGGGAAAGCTCAACCACGTAAGCAGATTGCAAGCCCCTACTTGTATCATGTCTGCTAACATCCTTTTGGGCAAAGCAGATCTATGACCAAGCCCAAAGAAAAGGGATAGGGTTATACATCTTTTTTGTGTGGAGGTACTGCATGGCTTCATGGCAGAGGGTACCAGATACAGGGAAAGGTGAATTGGGACCAATATTAGTAACTGAATATGAATTAGGTGGCTTAGTACATGGAAAGTAGTAACGGGGAGCCCTGGCAGATAGAGCTCATACAATTCCATGAGGGGAGGGGAGAAGAATAAAGACAAAACCCAGTTATTCTCTAGGTGGGCAGTGCTTTGAAACCTGGAGACAATGGGCACTGGATACCCAATAGCAGTGGTTCTCAAAAGTTAGCATGTAATTTCCTGGGAATTTTGTTCATACAGATTGCTAAGCACTACTCCCAGAATTTCTGATGCAGTAGTTCTAGGTTAGAGACGGATAATTTGTACCTGCAACAAATTCTAGGCAATGCTGGTTATTCCTATAGGAACTATACTTTGCAAACTACTTCCCAAAGGAGATTGTTTTTACTGAAGACAAGCCAATATTCATTAATGACCATCTTGCCTAAGCTTGGCCTAGCCTCCTCTCCTTTGATTCCATGCCAACCCCATCCTTTGCCACCTTTGTTCCTTTATTCTCATTCATTTCCCTCGTGATTCTGCACCCCATTTTTCTTCCCAGACAGCTCCTCTGTCCTTCTCCTGCTCTGTAACACTGTGTTTCCCTTTCTCCTTGCACCTAGGAAGTAAGAGAACTGAGGGTATATGCGGCTGGAGTGTGCATGACAGACATACCCATCACAGCCAGGCAGCTGAGTCATAACCTCCATGAGAAAAGCACTTCACGTTTTGGGTAGGGATCACCAGTTGATATGAAGATGATATTCTAGGAAGTAAATGGGTACCTTGGCAATATTCTCTGATGGTTTATTGATTGATTGATTGCATCTGTGCAACATCTTGTAACTTCACTTCCAAAATGTGTTTGGTGCCCAGTGGCAGCCCTCACAAGGCACTGACTTTAACAACTTGTGAGGGACGAGATGTTCTGCATGGGACCATAACTGATGTGTCATGAAGCTTACCCAGGAGTTTGGAAAGTGATTGGACCTAAAGCCCAACTCACTCACAGAATTCAACCCTGTACTGTAGGTGCTGTCCAACATCATCATAGACTTGGCCCATCTAGTGGACTAGAGTGCCAGGAGATCACGATCATGTGTGTTGCAGCATGCCCTTCAGCTCCTGCCTAAGGGAATGAATGGTTTGAAGATGTTTATAGCTGGGTCCCAGAGAGAGACAGAGAGAGACGAAAGAGAAGGGAGCTGTTACACTGGGGCCACCAGTGGCTCCTTTATTGCTAAGCCCCCTTTGCATTTGGGGGCCCATGTTGTCCAGGTCCCAGGGTCTCAACCTGTTATGTTCTATTCTCAGTTCTATGTACCCCATCCCCTGGGGCTTTCTCTCCCCAAGCCTGGCTGGAGAGTGATACAAATGTTCCTGACCCTTTTTTCTCCTGCCTCTCCAAAAGACAAGTCCAACAGGACATTTTGCTTAACTTAATGGTAATACCAGGGGCTGTCACAACCATACTCACTATTGGTTAACAAGCATTGATTGTCTCTGAAATGGCAAATAAAAGCATCAGGTTCTTTATTTTCTTGATTTCCAGGCTCTATAAATTCTAATTGCTTCTGACTTGGCCTTAGAGTAGATATCTGTAGTGAAGGGGTCTTTCTGAAAATGAATGAATGACTTTAATCTCCTCTGTATTAGTTTTCTATTTCTGTGTAATAATTTACCACAACTTTAGTGGCTTAAAGATACATACATGTTAATTGCTTCATGGTTTCTGTGGGTTTGGAGTGTGGACACAGCTTTGCTGGATCCCATGCTGGCTCTTACCAGCCAGCAATCCAGGTATTTGCTAGGCCTGTGGCCTCATCAGAGGCTCAACTGTGGAAATAAATACTTCTGACCTCCTCTAGGTTGTTGGCAGAACTCAGCTGCTGTGGTTGTACTCCTGGGGTCCTCTTTTTCACTGGTTGTGAGCTCCAGAGGCTACCTGAAGTTGCTTCCCTTATGGTCCTTTCCATGGGCCTTCTTACAACATGGCAGCCACAGTAGAGAGAAAGTCTCTCCTGTTCAGCTTTGCTGAGATGGAGTCTTAAATAATGCAGTGCAATTATAGGCATGAGACTCCATTGCTTTTGCCATTTTTAGTTATCAGAAGCAAGTTCAATGTCCCATCACAATTACACAAAGGCATAACCAGCAGGAGTATCTGCCTTTCACACCCTCTTATCAATCTGAAGATGTAGTACAGGCAGAATGATAGGTACCTCTTGGTCTTTGAAATCACTTTGCTTTTCTGAGGACCTCCAGTGGGATGTTATTCAGTTTGGGAAACCTCTTCATCCATTCACTTCTGTCACCACAGGACATTTTTTCAATAACCCTCCCATTTGGGAAATGAACTCCCCAGACTGTCTGTCATCACCATTGCATAATTCATTTTCATCACCTATTATTAGTTCACTCAACAAATACTGACCAAACACCTGTCAGGTACTTGGCACGGTTTCAGGCACTAGAGAGACAGTTGTGAACTTGACAGAGTCCCTGCTCTCATGCAATTTACATTCTAGCTAGCAGAGAGAGACATTAACATAACAACTAAATAAAGAAACGCATAGGCTAGCAACAGCTGCTGTGAAGGAAACAAAATGTGGACAGAACATGCCAGAACAGTGCTTGAAACAGGGAAATCAAGGAATGCTTTTTGAGGAAGTGGTATTGAGTTGAGTCTGGAATCATGGCAAGAAGCCAGCCATATTACCATTTGGGAAGAAAGAAAATATTTAGGTAGGGGAGAAGCAAGTGCAAGGGTCCTGAGTTAAAAAGAATTTGGCCTATTTGAGCAACTTCAGGAAAGCCCATTGGCTGGAGCTGGTGGGAGATGAGGTTGAGGAAATAGGCTGAGAGCTGATCTTGCAGGGTCTTCCGGGTCATGGCAAGGAATTTGAGTTTGAGTTCGATTTTTGTGTAATGGGGAGCCACTGGGGCGGGGGCTAGGGATGTTGCATAATGTAATTTATACTTTATGAGGCTCATTGTGGTTGCTTTATGGAGAACAGAATTAGGGCAGCATGGGCGGAAGCAAGGAGGCCCACCAAGAGTCTGCCACAGTTTTCCAGGTAGTGATACCATCCGTTTGGGCTAAGGTCACAGCCACAGACTTGGGGAGAAGTGACTGGAATTGGAATGTATATGGAATGGACTCGCTTACCTCCTAACCACGGGAGTTGAACAGTCTTCAGTTGTTCATTAGGGAAATAAATCAGTCCTTGAATCAAAAATGATCAATTTCTTTTGTTTTGCAAATGTTTGAAAATTTCTATAATAAAAAGCTAAAAAGGAGATATAGATCTTTGCGATGTACCACGTCGGGCTGCCCTCTCAGAGCCTCTAACCACCACCTCTCAGCAGCATGAGGGATTACTCCAAGTCGATACTCGTAAAATAATTAGAATTTTGTTGACTGAAAAATTCCACATGCTAGACCCTTGTGCACAATGACTTCTGCCCCCGTGGTGTGATTGTGGGGCATCCATAAATATTTTCTCTGTGATTCAAGGAATTAAAAAAATAAAAATAAATGTGGCTAAGTTCCCAGGGCTAAGGAGTGGAGCAGATTTTGTGCTGAAGCATGAAGCAAATGCTTCTTGTTAACATAGACTTGCAGCCTAGCATCATAGCTGAGAACACAGATTATAATTAGAGTATTTGTGTTTGAATCTGTTTTGCTGCACCACCCTGAACAATCTACACAGCTTCCCTCTGCCTCTGTTACCTCATCTGTAAAGTGGAATGACAATAAAGCGACCCAATGGGTTGTTACTAGGATTTAATGAATTAACACTTATGAAGTGCTGATAAAAGCAATATGAGATAAAAGCAAATGATATAAAGGTATTTGATAATTTAAAAACAATAGCTCAGATATTTTTAAGACTCTCATGGTATGTAAGGAACCCATTAGAAATCAACACTGCTTCCCCTTCCTTTACTTTATATGTCAGAACAATTATTGTGGAAAAAAGCCCATGGGATATGGTGTTGGATGGACCTGATTTAACAACCCCCAACTCTGCTATTTAATGGCTGTGTGATCTTGGGTAAGTCACTTAACCTCTCCAGAAGCATCATGTCCTCATGTGTAAAACAGAAAGAATAATTAGATTGGCATGCTGATAGTTAATAACTAATTCTGAAAATAAAAAGCCATTATTTGCAGTGTTTTCTGGTGAAAACACTGTTTTAAATATGTCTACCATAACTGATTTCAAGCTATTTATGTGATGTCACTAAGCACGGAGTTGGGAAGAAACGCAGACAGTCTATTCTTGGGAGTAAGCAAGATTGGGTCTGGCAGGCTCATGAATGAAAACAGTATCTACCGTTTACTGAATGCTTAATATGCATACAGTCCCAAGTTTTTAAAAGTGAAAGAGTATACTACTTAATCCTCCAAGCAACCCTATGATAGAGGCATTAATATTATCCTTATTCTCTGGTAGACACAGCTGAGGCATAGCTAGATAATTTGCCCAAGCTCACACTGCTAGTAGGGATGCAAATAACTCAGTTCAGTGCCTGACCCCTGACAGGCACCCAAGAAGAGGGAGACATTGATGTTATTGCTTTGGCAACAGAAGGAGAGAGATTTCTTAGTATTTAGTCATTTCTATAATGGTCCATTGGTTTTCATGAAATTTACCCTCAATTGTGGTACTTCTAAAGGAACCGAAACATTTTATCCTTTCCATGAAAGCAAGGATGAGAGTATGAGGTTCAAAGAATCATTCTTAGTTCATTAAGATAAAAGCTGAGGATTTGACTCTGCACTTATTTGAAGGAAGGATTAGTGATGGAGAGAAGATGTGGATATGTATTGAGTATTTACTATATGCTAGGTGCTTCATATATGTTATACCATTTCATACTCCAGGGGTAGAAAGAATTATCCCTCCTCTGCTCCCATTTGACAGATGAAGATGCTAAGACTCAGAGCAATGCAGGCACTTGCCCAGTTGTACATCACTAGTATGTGGCTACTCTGGGATTTGAACCCAAGAGAATGAAAAGCCAGAGTTGGTTTCCTTTCATTGTATCATGGGGCTCATACTTGGACTCCCCTGTCCTGTGAATGTCAATGAGGCTCTTTTCTAGAACTCAGGTTGGAACTCTGTGAAATAACAAACACAGCCTGGCCGGTCACAGAGCATCTCTTGTCAGCTAGCCTAGCCCTTCTCCCTCTGCCCACCATCAGTAAGAGCAGTGGCACAGCCAGTGTCGTGATCAGTGGCCTAGAAAAACACAGGGGCCCTGCTGTGGGCTTCTGGTACTGTTTATATGAAACTGCTCATACCGTGCCCTTGGGATGCCCAAAGCCCTGGCCGGTTGTTAAGGGAAAATATCAGCCAGTGCTCCATTCTGGTCACCATCTGTACACATTCCAAAAGACAAATAGTCCATTTTAGCTGATGACCAAGTTAACTTTGAGACTGCAGAGACCCAGTCCTACTTGCCAGTATTCACGTTCATCTTATTTGCTTTAGGTCCAGGGCCTGAGTCCAGAGCAATCCTGAATTTAACTTTTTTTTAAAGTTTATTTATTTATTTATTTTGAGAGAGAGAGCAAGAGCACGTGAGCCAGGGAGGGGCAGAGAGAGGGAGAGAGAGAGAATCCCAAGCAGGCTCTGTGCTGGCAGCACAGAGCTGGACATGGGGCTCAAGCCCATGAACTTTGAGATCATGATCTGAGCTGAAATTAAGAGTTGGATGCTTAACAGGCTGAGCCACCAAGGCACCTCTGAATTTAACTTTTCATCTGCATGGCCAGGCTGCCCAAGTGGATTACATGTGAAATTACCTTTGTAAACACTGGCAAAAATATTACTGTTCTGTTATCTTGAGTATTCTGACCCAACAAATTGAATGGGGAGGGTTGTCTTTAATTCCTGATGCAGGAGATAGCAAGCCCATGTATTTGTCAAGCATTACAAGGAGCCCTAGAATATCCAAATGAAAGAGGTCTTTATTTACTTACTCATTCATCAAATAGTTTTTGGTCATCTGCCATATTTCAGAAATTGTTAGGTATCCAGGTTAAAAGATCAATTTGTCATGATTCTCATTAATGCAAATCTTATAGTCTAGTTGGGGAGGCAGTTTCATAAAACAATCCTAACTAAAATTGCAACTGTGAAAAATATTATGAAAGAGAAGTACATGGGCCAATGAAAGCATTTAATTAAGGGGCCTGACTCAAACTATGGCGGTCATGGCAGGCTTCCCCAGGGAAGTGGCATTTGAGTAGTGAGATGGAGAATGGTGGTGAGTCTTGGAAAAAGAACTCCAGGTAGAAGGAACAGCATATGCAAGGTCTGAAGGTTGAAGGTAACATGACTTAAGAGTGGTAAGAATATGAGAGTAGCTGGAGCATTGAGTTCATGAGGGTAGGGCAAGATGAGACTGGGGAGCTAAGCAGGGACCAGATCACAGAAAGACTTGACACCAAATTAATGATATCGCTCAGTCTCCTGAGAACAATGGGAAGGCACCTAAGATTTTTCAAGCACCATGGGAACATGATTGATGCTGTCATTGTAACAGAGCATATGTGCAGGATAGAATGGAGGGAGGAAAAGGCAGGTTGAGGTGGGGCTGGGGAGTTCAGATATATCAAGGGAGAGATGGTGGTGGCTTGACCTAAGATGGTGGTATTGCCGATGAAGAGAGAACTGGAGGCACTCCATTCCAGGGAGATGTAGGAAAGTTCACTGGCAGGGCTTGCAATTATTAAAATTTTAATTTTATTCTTTTGGGGGAAAGGAGAGCACGTTCCAGAGATGAATTCCAGATGCATGACTTGTGTGGATAGAGGGATGCTAGTCTCAGTCACAGCCATGAGAACATCAAAAAAAGACAAGGTTTGTGGAGTTCATTACAGCTTACGTTAGGTTATTCTGAAGTAATCAAATGACCCTCAAATCTTAGTGGCTTACAGGAACAAAGGTTTCTTTAATGCTTGTGCTGTATGGCTACTTAGGCTAGCTGCATTTCTGTTCCATGTAATCTTTAGGACCCAGGGTGATAGAGCAGAAGTAGTATAATCCCTTTTTCAATATCTCTGTATAGACCTTCAGTATAATTCACCTTTACTGTTTGAATGCTGTAGAGAATAGATTTGAGTGTCTATGTATTTATGTATATGTGCATGTAAGTATGTATGTGTTGGGAGGAGGTGATATGTTGAACTTGACTATGATATAATAGCAGGCTGGTAATGAAAGTTCAGGTGCATTCGGGTCCCACGTTAGCAGCTCAGTATTGTTAGTGTGCAAAATAAAACGTAGACAGTGTTAGGATATGAAAATGTAGAAGCAGGCCTGGCCAATTGTGAAAATGGCCTTGAACATCAAACTAAGAACTTGGACTTTAGTACTGAAAGTTAAAAACTATTTACAGGTACACAGGATTAATGTCCTATGGGGGACTAGAGAAAGAACTATAATTCCTTGGTAAAGATGGTTAAGGTGTCCTCATATGCCCTCAAGAGAGCCTGCCAACACTGGTGTGATTGTGGAGTGAGAGAAAAAGGAGAATTCTGTTCGGTTTCAAGATAAACAGTATTGCTTAAAAAAAACCCTGCCATATCTCGATGTGGTGTTGCCATGGAAAGAACTATTTTCATCAGATGTGAGAGCAGGAAGCCACATAAAACAGAGAAGTGGCCAGAATGCAGGCTTGAAATATCCCTGGGCTGCCCTAACTTAGCAGCATTTTTAGAGAGGGCAGTTTCTTCATGTTTATATGACAAGAATGAGAAAAATGAAACATCGCAATGACCTATTCCTTCCATTTTCCCATTGAATAAGAAAGCATGCCTAAAATCTATGGAATGGGGGAAATATTCCAAGTAAATAACAACTTGCTGAATGAAGAATGGTCCCAGATGGCACATCAGTGACCTCACACCGGTTACCTCCTTTCCCTCCCGACACCACTCCCATCTTTGAACGATGTAGCATATCTCATTGCCTTCCTGTTAAATGTATGCATTAAAACCATTTAATCAGTTGTGATTGACTTTTCAAGGGACATATTATGCTCTGGTGAAGTAGGAAAGACAGTAATAAGGACATGCAGATCTTTCCAAGAAAAATATGTTTTAAAAAAGAAGCACATTCACAATTTTGGAAAAAAGAAAGCAGAGTCAGAACTTGGAATGAGGTAGTGGAGCCACCTTAGGTGTCTGAGAAAATGATTGGTGCCAGGGTAAGTAGTGAAGTTATGGGTTGGGGCAGGCATTTGCAGTCTTGGGACTCTGGGAGCTGAAGGCTCCTGTCAAATGCACCAGAAACCAGGGAAGCAAATAATATTTTGTTGGCATGTCTGGCTCCTCTGTGGCCCTGTGGGCAGGATCTTAAAGTTAACACAGTCCCTGAGGTTGAACAAGGGAAGGGCTGGTAATTTTAGGCAGCAAAAGGTTAGGATATTAAGTTTTGTGTTTTCTGAACAACTTTTGGGGGAAACAGACCTCCACTTGAACGTGGAGAGAAGTGGACGTGGAGAAGTGAACGTGAAGAGGCAACCATTTCAGAGATGAGACCCTCAGATACCAACCAAATGTTGTTTCCTGCTTGTTCTGTGCAATTTCTCTTAGTAATCTCTTGATTGCTCACACTAATTAACATGGGCTAGAAGGGCAGAGTGTAGACTAGCCAGTTGATAGAAAATAATTTTGTTTGGTGTGGCAATGTGGGGTACAACTATTTTCTCATGGCTGGTAACATTTCTTCTTAAAGTTTTGTCTAACACATGAGCTATTTGGGTTTGCTTTCTCTGGATAGCTGTCAGTCAAGGAGAAAGGGGTACAGAAGCCACTCAAATGCCTGAGTCATGTTGGAATGGCATCCAGTTTAACTGGACAAACATTAATTGAGCACCTACTATATTTGAGGGAACGTGCAGGACACAAGAATACAAAGAAAAGCAGAATGTCATCCCTCCCCTGAAGAATTCACAACCTATGGTATACACATATCCATAAATAGCTGTGATTACTGCTAGAATTCTAAAATAACGATGTGACGTTCTGGGGCTGGACATTGTATATTATGTGATTTCATTTATTTTTCCCAGAAATGATGATAGTTGATGCTATTATGATCTCTATTTTTCAGACAAGGAAACTGAGGTCCAGAAAAGCTAACCATTTTCCTGTGCACCCATAGCCAGTAAACATTGGAGCCGGAATTCAAACTGTCTGTCTCTGAGTCTGTGCTATTTCTATAACCTCACCTCTGCCATGAGATCAGAGAGAGGCAGGAGCACTGACTGGGGGTCGGGTTGGGGGTGGGGGAGTGGGAGCAGAATCAACTCTGTCATGGGCTGAGGTGGGGGTTGAAGCAAGGTACAGAAAGGGGACACTTGGTTAAGGCCATGATGAATGAATGGGGTTCATTAGGTTGTCCAAAGGTATGATAATGGGAAAGGTCATGATTCCCCTAGAAGGAAACTCTGTAAGGATTTGGAGGCACACAAGGATAGAGTAGCAGGGAGTCTGCTATGACCCTTATCTGGGCTAAGTGTTGGGGGAAGGGCCCAAAGATACTCATTTCATCTTTTTAACAAATATCTTAGTGTCAGCTGTGCCAGTCTTTGATGGAGGCAATGACCATATATTGGCAACCAAAATTGGACAGGGGCTTGGACTGTATGGGGGTCTATCCTAGAGCCAGAGCATAAATAAGTCTATGAATATGCCAACAAACCATGTACTTATCAGCTAGTGAGATGCTGAGAATTTATTTTTATTTATTTATTTATTTATTTATTTATTTATTTATTTATTTATTTATTTATTTACTGGGAATCAAGGCAGTTTATTGGCCCCTGAACAACATCCCCAGCCCTCCTCCTGTGATAGCCAGCCCAGGACTGAGATAGAGAAAGTGACATAGACAGACTTACAAAGGGGAAGGTCCTGCCTGAGGGGCAGCCGGGAGAGATGCTGAGCATTTAAATAGTGCCGTGAGAAAATAGATCATAGGTCAAGGCCCTCTGATGAGGTGACATTTATGTTGATATCTAAAGACTGAGCATGAGCCAACCACGTAAAAATTATGGTGAAGGGCATGCCAGATGGGGAGATAAGCAAGGGCAAAGACTCTGGTGGGAAAATTGGGCCAAAGAATACATCACAACCAAACCTATGTGAGTGTGTCCTTATGTTTGTCATGTGATCACCCCAGGGGGCTGTGATGCTTGATGCCTCCTACAGGCTCGTGTGGGAGGGCCCCATTTGGGAAATCTTCCTAAAATCAGTACATGTGTTGTGGTTCCAAATTACATAGAAACCACTCACGTGTTCAACCCAACTCCTTTTCCAAAAGGGCAGGCAGCTTGGAATGCTACTTAGGCTGTGCGTTGTTAAGATATGCTTGCCCTGTTTGTTCTGCCCTGGCCCTGTCCCCACCGGTTCCCATCTGAACAAATCTGCCAGGGAGTAAATTGCCAACTTTTAACCAAATGGCACCAATTACACTTCCCCCTTTATTTTCAGTATAGCCACGAAAAACAAAACTTCATTAACAATCTCCAGAGTGTTCCCTTTCTAAACCTGGGTGAAATGAGGTTTTACCACTGAGATCATTTGAAGACTGTCAGTTTCCATTAATTAAACATGAACTTCTTTTCCCATCTACCCACCCCGCTCTTGGTTTAGAATGTTTCTTGGAAGTAATTTTTGTTGTTTAGCAGGAAGAGGAGAGTATTGAAATGTACACACTGTTCCATTGTTTCCTGTTTACCCAAGGAAAGCAAGGTAGAAGCTGTGAGGGAACAATGGAAAGGGGACCAAGTCACATTCTTTTCCCAGCCTTCTTTCCCTCCCTGTCCTGTGCCTGCTGTGCCTCCATGTCCCCTTTTGCTGCTTACTTCTGAGTACCCACCCTCCTCCTTCCCCTACCCATGGGATGGTCATGTGACTCATACCTGGTGGCCATGTGACCCAGAGGTGACCAATCAGCCCCCTCATGGCCACAGGGATTGGGTCAGGGATGGACATGTGATCTGAGCCTGGTCACTGAGTGTCAGATCAGGGACTGGTGTTGAAGGATGGGGAAAAAAGAGCCCCTTTTCTCATGGGGCTATTGAACTGGGAGCATTTGGGGTTGCAGCTCCTGTTGCTCATCTTGCAAAAAGCCTAGTTGAGAGAGGAATGAGACAGATTCCTGAAAATATTACTTGAATACTTAGATCCATCCAAGTCTTGAAGCCAGTGTAATCTCCGACTTCTCAATTATGTGAATCAGTAAATAGAACATATTCTTCTCTGAAACTAGCTTGCATGCGGTGACTATTTCTTGCAACTCAAAGAGTTGTGTTGAATATGTATCCATAGCCACTACATTGCCCCACCTCTTACAACCATCCCAACTTGTTTTTCCTCTTCCTCATTCAGAAGACATTTATGGAGCCCTTACTGTATGCCAGACACATGGCCATGGTAGCAATAACCCATATCCATTTCTCACCCATCCCCACTTTTCCTGGCTGGCAGAACCTCTAATAGTTTACATTTGCCCTTCTCCATAGAGCTATGGGTCAGGCTTGGTGACGCTTTTTCTGTTCCCCATGGTGGATCTGGTCTAAGCAAGTCTTCCTTTTCTTTTCTTAAACCAAATTTTGGCCTAATTATAAGGGGCATGCCACTAATTTCTGTTCTGTGATATGTGAAATGAAATCTTCTGGGAGGGAGCACTTTTGGGAATAAAAACAGGGATGGAAAAGCCCCTTTTCTACTGATGCATATTATTTCTGTGTGAGACACCAGGAACTGTATCAAGACAGTGGCAGAGAAAAACGTGGGGGAAAAAGTCTGGTACTTGGTGACATCATTGAGGTACTGTATTAATTCACTCTGCATCCTCTGAGCTTCTTCATATGTGAAATAATAAATGCCCTTGTTAGTGAAGACTTTGGATTGGGTTTTCTGCTTTTCACAATCAAAAGGATTCTAACAGGTGCAGATGCTGAGTAAATATGGATGCATTCTCTCTGCCCATTCTCTCCACTGTTTCCATAGCCAACCTTATTTGCCTAGCTGACTTCTGTTTGTCCTTCTAATTGCAGTTCAGTGTCACCTCCTCCAGGAAACCTTCCTTGACCATACTCTCCCTCCCCCAGGGCTGTATCAGGGTACCCTTGCAGATTACTACAGTTCCTTTGTGTTAACCTAAGCGTTTCATTTCTCCCATTGTAATTATGATTGCCTGTTCACTTCCTGCTGCCCAGGAAGGCAGAAACTGTGTCCATCTTGATTCCCATTGTATCCCCAGTTCCTAGGGCTTTTCTCTGTGTTCCAGATGATCAGTGTATGTTTGTTGAATAAACAATGAATGAATGACTGTGAAGATATTCACAGAGCCCTCCTCCCTCATCTTACTTAGGTGAATACTGCCAGTCGTCTTTCATGAGTGGTTTTTTGGGGGTCACTTGCCAAATAAGTGTTCAGTCCATCTATAGTAACTTAAATCCCTTTAGCTGGTTATTTCCAGTTACTTCTAGTCAGTCTGGAACTGCTGGTTTGGATTCAAACAAATCAGTGTTTAAGATCTCTCCTCTGTCATTTACTTGTGACCTGCTCATGAGGTTATGGTGAGAATTAGTGAAAACAAATGTAGATAAAATGCTTTACTCAGCATCCTTAATGCACTAGGTACTCAATACATGTTCTCTCAATACATGTACTCAATACATATAAAGCTTTGTGCCAGTCCTGAGGGCTGGGAATGGAGACACGAATAATTCTAGAATTGTAAAGGGCTGACATTTTATGCCCTTCATTATAGAGGAAGAAAGAACTTGGGGCTTCCACCTAGCATTTTCAATGATTATGTTTTTCCATAAATAGTTTTTAAAAATGTAAGAATGTTTGAGTCCAGCCCAAGAATGTATGTTATGTTCTTTAAAAAGGAAATGTCAACAGAATGTTGGGTGACAACCAGTCTCACGCTGATCTTTCAAACAAAGCAAAGAGGGCATTCCATGGAAAATGTTTATAAAGGGCCTTATCTGAAGGAAGTTAGCCCTAAGTTTCCTTCTAATTCAGAGGGCAGGGGGTTCAGATCATTAGATGTAATAAGACTTTGGGAATCAGCACTGTAAAAGCTGAGAAGCTCTGGAGCACTGCACAGAAGGCCCCAGGGAGGTGGTCTAAACTCTACTCTGCCTTGCACAGGTTGGCATCTCCAAATCTCAGTTTTCACATCGATAAAATGGGCATAATGACAGATAGCCATCTAACAAGAGAGATGTGAGGAGTGAGCACACAAGACACACTTAGCACAGTGCCTTGCACATGGAAGGTCCTCAGGGAAGGCTTATCGCTCCTCCTCCACCTGCCCTAGTCTTCCTCAGTGACTATGTATTCTATTCCTACCGCCTATGATTTCTATACGAGTATTCTTTCATCACTACTGCTACTCCTGTTGCTCTGACTTTTGTTATCCCTGTATTTCTTTTACTACTAATTCTATTACTACTGCTTTTGTTCCACACTACTATTAGCACTGTGGCCTCTTATATTAGTATTATTTCTTTTATCACCACCGCTACCATTTCTTTTTCCCTCTTCCTCTTGCTCCTTTGTTTCTTCTTCTATTGCTACTATGACTTCTACTCCTTCTATTACTGCTGCTACTATTACTACTTGTATTACTACAATTACTTCTATTGCAATCCCTACTTTTATTACCATTGCATCTATTATTACTTTTTTTGTTACTACGACTATTTCTACTACGACTACTACTATTGCTACTGCTAATACTTCTACTACGACCACATGAGCTCATCATTTATACCAATCATTTTGTTTTATAAGTGGGAAATGTATTCTGAGAGATAGGAATGACCTTCCCAAGATCAGAATTTGCTAGGGGCATAGGTGGGACCAGCCGGGTCTCTTAACTCATAGTGCAATGTTCCTTTGGTTCCTCCGTGACCCAGCATTGCTGGACTGTGTGCCACGATGGCAACTCCCAATCATGGAAACTTAAGGAAATTAGCTGGTTCAAGATGAAACTCTGGGGAACACTGATTGGCTGTGTGACTGTGGGTGAATCATTTAACCCTCCTGTACCTTACTTTTCTCACTTGCAAAATGGTGATCTGAAAGTACCTATCTCATGGGTCTCTTGTGGGCATTAAATGAGTCAATTCAGGTCAAAAGTGCTTCAAGCAGGGCCTGGCGTGCTCCTAACCAGCAGGAAATTCACTCACCCTTGTCCTCCAGCCCTCCATGTCTCTCTTCCTGTTCTCTCTTCTCTGTTCTCCCTGCCAAAGGAAGGAGTGACTTAGCAGTTTCCTGAGCAGGTGTCAGACTGGAAAACCAAAGGTTGTAGTTCCCTCACTTGTAGGCATCCCTGCCTGGTAACTCCAGCCATCTTTGTCTATCTGTCTGCCCCCCTGTCTGTCTTTTCCCCTCTGTCTCTTTCCTTTTCCCTTTCTCCCTCTCCTTCCTTTCTTCCCTCTCTTTTCTCCAACACTTCCCTTAATCTCCTGCTTCCTTGCAGAATGGCGTGGAGTGAGGGTGCTGGTTGACTTTGAATAAGCACCACTGGGGACCCTTGATGGCCCTGAATCATCACAGACTAAGAGCACACATGTGGGAGCTTACCTGGGTGTAAATCCTCACTCTGACACTTATGCACTTTGTGACCGTGGAGAAGTGACTTCACTTTCACATTTGTTGTAGGAGTTAAAAATTGAACAGATATAAAGCTTTATGTGCTAAGTCAGAGAAAGTCCCACTTCATGTGTGTATGTGTGTGCGTGTGTGTGCATGAGACAGAGACAGACCCTAACACACCATGTCTCTTTATCTGTTTTTACAACTTTGATGTTAGGAGAAGAGACATGGAAACCTACATGGGGGTTGGGGTGGGGGGTTTCTGGAGCAGCTATTATAATTGGTATTAATTGCTATTATTATATCATCAAACCTCCACAGAATCTGTTCATTCTACTTTCCTAGATTTTCCCACCCCCTCGGATAGACCGTGTTGACACAGAGTGGGTTTTCTGGTAGCAATTCCTAAGATGTTTATTGGTGGACATGATGTTTGTTAGGAGTCAACACCAACGGATGGAGAGCAAGTGGGATTGGGCACAGGGTGAAGCTGAACTGCCCCATGGGCTCCACAAAGTCTCCTCAACCTGGGGGAGATAAGGACTGAGTCCTGCCTATTGGATGTGTCCCATGTGGTAGAGAAATGGCCAGGCTTTCCGGCCCTACCTCACTCAGTCAGTGGATATGGGCTGCTCCCTGAGGGCTATGACTTTGGGCGGGACAGCTCTCTGCAGCCAAGGCAACAAGAGCTAAGAGAGGCAACAAATCCTACTCTGAAGGCAGATGTAGCTTTTGAATGTTTAGGTATGCGAGCTCTAGCCATCACTTAAACGATGTTTCCTCCTGAGTTTTTCTTCCAAGACAGACTGCAGAACAGACAACATGGGAGCTTCAGGAGATCTTGGAAACCTTCTTGTCTGATCCCCTTATTTACCTAAAGAGATTCTGAGGTCAGGGAGGGATGTGACTTACCTAAGCAAGTGACTGAGCTAGGATTAGAAGCCAATGAATGGGAGTGGGGAGATGGAGGGGAGCACCTGGCTGGCTCAGTCTGTAGAGCAAATGACTCTTGATCTCGGGGTTGTGAGTTCAAGCCCCACATTGGGTATAGAAATTACTTTAAAAAACAGAGAAGCCAATGGAACAGAAGAACTGCTTTTAAAGTCTTATTTAATTTTGGATCATTTAAATTCAAATAGCCACATGTATCTAGTGGCTACTGTATCAGGCACTTCCATTTATAGCCTTAGAAAAATGCATCTCCTTAACCTCACCCAGAGCCCTTAATGTCACCTCCAGACAGGCAGCATGGAAAGCAGAGAAACAAGAGTGGTTTAAGCTCTTCTTCCCTGCCCACCCTGAGACCAGTTTTCTGCCCCCATTCCAGGTTGCTGCTAATATCCTTTGTTTGGTTTCAATCCACTGCAAAGACTTTGCTTGCACATCTGTGAAGATTGCTTACTCTGTTCTTTTCTGCTGCTGTTGCAAACATCTAATTTTGTTATCTGCAGACTAGTAATCTCTTACATTTCATTCATAAGGCATTCATCTAAACCTTGTACTTCGGCTGCTGTAATTTACACAAGGAACTAGCAATTCAGCTTCCCAGGGTTCCATGTTTTCCTTTCTGCTGTGCCTTCTCCCATCTCATTTTTGTGGTTAAGGATCTTAATTCTCTCTGTCTCCATAATCTTCTCTTCCTACCTGGGTGGGTTGGCTGCTTCTCCAGCCATCCACATGGATGAGGCCTCATGTTCTGCCACAGTGGTGATTTTGCTGTACATACTAGTAATGATTACAGCACATCAGCCTGTTAATGATTAGAAAGTACTTTAGAGTCTTAAATCTCTACTCCTCCTTGTGAAGACGCAATTCTAATAACAGATGGCCTGCAAGCCACCGATTAGAATTCCATTTAGGTTGGGGCACTTTCTCTCTCTCTCTCTCTTATTGTTATTGATTTTCACAAGGTTACCATGTCCTTTAAAATAAAAACAGCGAGTTGAAGGTACTCACTACTTTACAAATTGTGTCTTATTCACCTTCCTACAAATCCCCACTTTCTGGATTCACATTGAAAGGTGAGTTTGTTCTGCTCTAATTAATTGATACGAATAGTTTTCATTGCTCTCCGAATAAAAGACCCTTTAATTATTAGTAGTCATAGCATCTGCGTTTGGTGAGTATTCATACACACCGGAATAAGCACTTCTTATTCTTCCCTGTTAATCTTAAAGACCACTCTGTGAGGTAGGCCCTAACATTATGTTCTTCTCACAGATGAAAAGAGAGAAAATTGAGGAAATGATTTGCACAAAGTCGCACAGTAGCAAAACCATGGTTCAAACCCAGATAGGACTGCAAAGTTGGTGCACTTAACCCCTGGGCCACCCAGAAACCTGTAGTGGGGGCCGGGGCCGGGGGGAGGGAAGCTGGAAATCCAGGAAAAGTTTGCATCATTATGGTAGATCTCTGTTGTTTTTGGCTATCTAGCAATCTCCCCCACCTCCATTTCTTTTGGTAATAGCACCTTATCTTAGGGCAGCGTCCCCTTGTGGCAGACCCTGAGAGGGGATTTGAGTAAAATGAGTTATTAAGAAAGTGTTCCCAGGAGAACCCACTAAGGAAGTGGGAAGCAGGTGCAAACTCAGCAAAGCCCGAGTGTCAGTCTGGCCCCGGGGGAGCTCTGGACTGTAAAGGGCACCTGCTTGAGGCAAGAGAGCAGGGGTTTCCTACCTACTGGCCCCAAATAAAAGTCACCCATGAAAGATATGAATTCCCAGGCACTCCCAGCTCTCTCTCTAGCTTGCAGGTGGCTCCAGCAGCCCGAGGACTGTCATATGAAGGAAGGTACAGAGAGGAACTGGAAGAAGCAAAGCTTGGGAGGGGAAAAGAGAAATGGCCAAACAGATTCAAGGAAATGTGGGTCGTGTCCTCTATGCACCTCAACTTTATGTTAAGAAAATACCCCTTTCACACTCCTGTTGGGCCCATCAGTCAAGGTCAGGACTTTTCAGCTTTGATACTATTGACATTTGGAGCAGGAGGATTCTTTGACATGAGGGGCTATCTGTGCACTGTAGGATATTTAGCAGCATCCCTAGTTGTGACGACCCACTGGTGCCCCAAAATATCTCCAGATGGTACCAAATGTCTACTGAGGGGAAAATCCCCCCTACCACCACCCATTGAGAACCGCTGGTCAAGGTGATCTGCCTTCCCTAGTCAGAGGCTGGACATTTGACCCAGACTCTCCCACCCAGGAATTTCACTCCAGCTGAGTAATGATGCAAGAGCATACATCATCAGGTTGATTCAAGAATGCTGTGTCCTGGGGCACCTGGGTAGCTCAGTCAGTTTAAGCATCTAACTCTTGGTTTTGGCTCAGGTCATGATGTCATGGCTTTGTGGGTTTGAGCCCCGTGTTGGTCTGTGCTGGCAGTGCAGAGCCTGCTTGGGATTCTCTCTCTCTCCCTCTCTCTCTGCCCCTCCCCCACCTGTACTGTCTCTGTGTCTCTCAAAATAAATGAATAAACTTAAAAGATACTGGAACTAAGGAAGTCAAGTTCTGAGGCTATAGGCAACATTAAAAATAATAATAATAATGCTGTGCCCTAAGGAGACTGGGCCTGTCTTCTTGCACCTAGATGCTGATAGATGCCCCGGTTTCTGGCTTCCTGGGGGGCCTTCTGGCTTCTTCCAGTTTTCCTTGATTCTCTGAGTCACTTCCTATCCATCAGAAAATTTCTTGTTTGCTTAAGTGAACTTGAATTTGTTTCTGTTGCTTCTGATAAAGGTCTCTTGATAAATGCAATGGTTAATCCCTTAGATTTAATGACTCAATAACTCTAAACCAAGAATTAGAAAGTAGACACAGAATGGAAAACTCTGGTTGGCCATGGTCACTTCTTCTTGTTGCTAAACCTGCACTCTCTCCCTCTTTGCCACTTACACATGCATTTGGGTGACAATCTTCCAGGGTTTGTTGGATTTATTAACTAACATTTGCAGTCCCCCCTGAAGAAAGCCTCTCCCTTTGCTAGTTCACCAAGTGTTGGCTACAGAACAACGTATTGCTTCAGGGGACATCATCTTACTAGGAAATGTATAACTGGATTTCTTCCAGGGGCTTATCTTTTGTATGTCTCAGCTACAGTTCTTTCTTTCCAAAAATTGAACTGCTCTTTCTTTGCTTTTCTTCTTTCTTTCTTTCTTTCTTTCTTTCTTTCTTTCTTCCCTTCCCCCCCTTCTTCCTCTCTCTCTCTCCCTTTCTCTTTCTTTCTCTTTCTTTCTTTCTCTTCCTTTCTTCCCTCCCCTCCCCCCCCTCTTTTCTTTCTTTTTCTTTCTTTCTTCCCTCCCCTCCCCCTCCCTCTCTTCTTTCTTTCTTTCTTTCTTTCTTTCTTTCTTTCTTTCTGACAGAGCTATCCATTCTGTTTCCCTGGAAAGCTATATAAGACTCTGGAATTATTTCACTCCTGAGATGTGTAGTGTAGACTGTTCTTGATGTTTGAGAATGGCCCTATTTGGGATGGGCATGTGTGGCTGAACATGTGAGCCCTCCAGGTCCTCCACAAGATTTACAGTATGCCCTCTTCTCTTAACTGTAGCACACAGCTTTCTGTTTTGCTACAGAAACAGAAGCTGTCTTATTTGTCTGTTTGTTTTGCATGGGGCTTCACTACAGAATATTAGGAGAAAGCATTAATGGTAGAATGACAGTTTTTAGATGCACTTATCAAATCCTTATGTTTAAACCACTAGGAAACATTTTAACTAAGAATGTTCTTTGGGAATTTTTAATTAAGAAAAACGTTTTTGAGGTGCCTGGGTGGCTCAGTCAGTAAGCGTCCGACTTCAGCTCAGGTCATAATCTCACGGTTCATGAGTTCGAGCCTCGCATCGGGGTCTGTGCTGACAGCTCAGAGCCTGGAGCCTGCTTTGGATTCTGTGTCTCCCTCTCTCTCTGCTCCTCCCCTGCTCATGCTCTGTCTGTCTGTCTCTCTCTCAAAAATAAATAAACATTAAAAAAAATTAAAAAAAAAGAAAAACATTTTCTTTCTTAAGGATTTGTGAAGAATCACTGGTCCTGATGCTAAAAATTATGTAGTGTTTCCTTCCCTCACCCCGTCTGCCAGGAAGTTCACAGCCAAATTTGATGCTACTCATGGACTCTATGCTATCTTACTACCATGTTTCATATTTCTTCTTCCACCTTTTCCTTTGTCTAGAATTACCTTTCCTGTACTTATTTTGCTAACTTTATTATACTCTTTGTTGGAGGCTTCCACAGAATCCTTTTGAGAAAGAAGTAAGGAATGAACAAACACATAATTCTAGCCAGTTGTTGCGCCTGTGGGTTGCTGATACTATGCTAAGCATCTTAGCATCATACTCTCAGATGATTCTACCCTTTCCTCACTTCTGCACCTTTGAGGTTAGTAGATGGACCAGCCCCAGACACATAATAGATACTCATTCAGTACTTGATCATTTTTCTTTTGTTTTCTTAATCTTTAGTTCTTTAGATTTGAGAGGATCAGGTACCAAGATACTTAGTTTATTTCAAAATAAGAGGAGGAGCATTTTACATAGGAATCATCAAGTGGTGGCTTGGTTGAGGGCTGTCACAGCCATTGGAAGTATTTCATCCTGCAATTTTGTTTGGTATGCCTGGTGTTCTAACAGGCAACACAACAGGGCCTCTGGGTTAAGCATCCAACTCTTAATTTTGGCTCAGGTCAGGATCTCACAGTTGTGAGATGGAGCACAGAATGGAGCTCAGTGCCAAGTGTGGAGCCTTTTTAGGATTCTCTCTCTGCCCCTCCCCTGCTCACATGCACACACTCTCTCTCCAAATAAATAAGTTAACATAAAATAAGAGGCAACATGACAAGGCAGGAGTTGTACAATAAGCAGCTGAGCTGTGCTGCCTTTCCCTCCTTTGGGTTCAATGTTTTATAGTACATGTTTGGCCCTGTCGTTATTTGCATATGAGACACCTGCTTTATAGTTATTAACCTATTTCTTCAGTAGGTAACAAATTTATAAAAACAGAAATAGTGCCTAAATTATAAAAGTGTTCAATATAAAATCATTCCAGATTCCCATTAAGTGAACACGTATTTTACTTTCTCTTT
Source organism: Puma concolor (assembly GCF_028749965.1). Classification (NCBI taxonomy): domain Eukaryota; kingdom Metazoa; phylum Chordata; class Mammalia; order Carnivora; family Felidae; genus Puma; species Puma concolor. The sequence goes on from NC_141668.1 coordinate 120,894,888, forward strand.
GCAAACTCTGACCCCAGAATTTTAATAGAAGATTGTCCAATGCTGAAAGTTTAGCACTGAATGCATTAAACACTGTAGATGTATTACATGTAGATTTTTAAGAAGAATTAATGTTTTATGGGTGTACTCTAATATTCCTATTATAAAATGACATCATATGTATGGTAATAAGTTTGCATGTGCATGGCGGATGTCAATATCCCAGATGTAAAATGGGATCACAAGCATCTGTGTGTGTTTGCATGTGCATGTTGGGTTCGGGGGAGTAGACTAAATCTTCCCTAGTTGCCTTCCAACTAAGTTGGTCCTACATTGGCAGTGGAAACTGTTAAGTTTCCCCAAGACCTTGGAGCAGACACTGTAGCTCTCTGGGCCTTATTTTCTTTGAAGAGCTTTTGTCTGGACTCATTCCAAATCCTTGTCTGTTATTAACTTTGGTAGTACTGCCATCACCTTGAAATTTAATTAATCTTCAAAATGTATGGCCTACCAAGACAGTAGAAAGTCAACCCACACAATGGGCTTAAAAATATTTAATAATCATTCATCTGATTAGGGTCTGGTATCAGGAATATAAAAATAACTCTTACAACTCAATACCAAAAAGACAACCCAATTAAAACACGGGCAAAGGACTTGCATAGACATTTCTCCAAAGACGATACATAAATGGTTGTAAGCACATGAGAAGATGCTCAATGTCTTTAGTTGTTTGGGAAATACCAAATCAAAACCACAGTAAGATAATAGTTTGTGCCCAATAGGTTGGCCATAACAACAACAAAAAAAGAGGAGACTAAGTGTTGGTGAAGATGTGGAGAAATCAGAACTCATACTTGCTGGTTGGAATGGAAGATGGTGCATCCTATGGAAAACAATTTGGCAGTTCCCCAATATGTTAAACATAGAATTATCATATGATCCAGCAACTTTCCATATTTATACTCAAAAGAACTGGTAACCAATGTTCAAACAAGAACTTGGACATATACATTTATAGCAGCACTATTCATGATAGCCGAAAGGTAGAAATAATCTAAATACCCACCAGCTGATGAATGGATTCATGAAATGTAGTATATCCATGCAATGCACTATTACTCAGCCAAAATAAGGAATAAAGTACGGATGCATGCTATAACATGGATGAACCTTGAAAATATTCTGCTAAGTGAAAGAAGCCAGACACAAAATGTCATATATTGTGTGATTCCATTTATAGGAAATGTCCACGATTGATGAATCCACAGAGATAAAAAGTAGATTAATGGTCATCAGGGGGTCAAGGGATGTGGGAATAGGAAACGATTGCTTGATGAGTATAGAGTTTCCTTTTGTGGAGATAAAACAGCTCTGGAACTAGATAGTGGTGATGCGTGCACAACATTGTGTATGTACTAAATACCCATTGAAATGTGTATGTTAAAATAATTAAAATGGTCAAGTTATGTGTACTTAACACACAACCCCAAAACATCCATGGTGACCATTTTTCTAGATTAAAAGAGATTTAGAAGACATTAACAACAGAGAACAAAGGGCATGTCCATTTTTGTTTCAATAGAATTTGTATAGATTCTTTATAGATAGGTATTTAAAAAAATTTTTTTTAATGTTTATTTATTTTTGAGAGAGACAGAGACAGAATGCGAGTGGGTTAGGGGCAGAGAAAGAGGGAGACACAGAATCCGAAGCAGGCTCCAGGTTCCAAGCTGTCAGCACAGAGGCCAACACGGAGCTCGAACCCATGAGCTGTGAGATCGTGACCCGAGCTGAAGTTGGACGCTCAACTGACTGAGCCACCCAGGTGCCCCGATAGGTACGTTTCTAAATATATAGGACAATATCTGTTTTACACAATGTTAAAACATGATCTGTATATTGGCAGCTTCTATGTCACCTGGGAGATTGTTAGAAGTATAAATTCTTGGGTCCCTCTCAAGACCTACAATGAATTGGGACTCTCTAGACATGGGCTCAGGAATCTGGGCTTTAACAAGCTCTCCAAACAATTCTTAGGCTTGCTGCTTTGTAATTCATCACGCTCATGGTTCTCAACCATTAGTGTGGGTAAGAATCACCTGGAGATCTTTTTACACTTGCCAGTTCCTGGGTAGAGATTAAGATTTTTTACATGTGGATGATGCTCTTGGACCACATTTTCAACAGGCTGCAGGAGATTCCAATATATGTGGTCCAGGAACCCTTGTAAGAAATGCAAAAATAATGGAAGGAGAATTGATTTTGAAACATTATTGGTCATGAACATCACCTGAGAAGTTTGCTAAAATGCAGGTTTCTGGGCCCACTTCCAGATGTTCACATTGGATAAATCTAGGATTGTGTCTAGGAACCTACATTTTATTTTATTATTATTTTATTTTATTTATTTTTTTTTAATTTTTTTTTTTATTTTTTTAACCTTTATTTATTTTTGAGACAGAGGGAGACAGAGCATGAATGGGGGAGGGTCAGAGAGAGGGAGACACAGAATCGGGAACAGGCTCCAGGCTCTGAGCCATCAGCCCAGAACCCGACGCGGGGCTCGAACTCACGGACCACGAGATCGTGACCTGGCTGAAGTCGGACGCTTAACCGACTGCGCCACCCAGGCGCCCCTTTATTATTATTTTAAAGATACTATCCAATTTTATTTGTATAGATAAACTTCATTTACCACTTAAAACCTGCATTTTATTTAAAAAAAATTTTTTTTTAGATCTTTATTTTTGAGAAAGAGAGACAGAGCATGAGCAGGGAAGGGGCAGAGAGAGGGAGACACAGAATCTGAAGCAGGCTCCAGGTTCTGATCTGTCAGCTCAGAGCCTGATGTGGGGCTCGAACCCACAAACCACGAGATCATGACCTGAGTTGAAGTCGGACGCCTAACGGACTGAGCCGCCCAGGTGCCCCTAGAATCTGCATTTTAAACAGTCACCCTAGCCAATTCTGATTCAGGGGGTTAAGAGACCACATTTTGAAAAAGACTGCTCCAGACAGTAAGGTCTCTGAGGACAGAGGGTAGCTTTAAAATCATCTTGCTAGACTAGAGCTACAGTTAATGTAAAAAATAAAAAGGAGGCGTGCCTGGGTAGCTCAGTCAGTTAAACTACCAACCTCGGCTCAGGTCATGATCTCGTAGTTCATGAATTCGAGCCCCACATCGGGCTCTCTGCTGTTAGTGCAGAGCCTGATTTGGATCCTGTCCCTCTCTTTCTCTGCCTCTCCTGCTTGTGCTCTCTCAAAAATAAATAAATATTCACAAATAAATAAATAAAAAGGAAGAAAAGTCACTGTGGTTTTATTCAGTGATAGGTATTGAGAAGGAAAGTTAAGACAGCTTTATGCTTAACAGAAATATTGTGACTAAAAAGAGGGAGGTGATCATCCTATAGTTATGTATGGTGATCAGACCATGCCTAGAATATCTTTAGTTCTAGATGCCACACATTATGTGAATACACGTTAGTGGAAAGTGAAACTAACACTTATTAAACACTTACTATATACCTGCTACACAGTTACTTATTAACCTAATCTCATTGAATGCTCCCAGTGACCTTTTGACATGTAGATAATACCCACTGAAAAAAATTTTTTTAGCATTTTTTTTTTTTTGAGAGAGAGACAGAGACATAGAGGGTGAGCGGGGGAGGGGCAGAGACAGAGGGAGACACAGAATCTGAAGCAGGCTCCAGGCTTCTGAGCTGTCAATACAGTGCCCTCCGTGGGGCTCAAACCCATGAACTGTGAGATCATGACCTGAGCCAAAGTTGTAAGCTTAACCGACTGAGCCACCCAGGCACCCTGATAATACCCCTTTTAAAGGTAAACATAAGACTGTTTACCTATGTTTTAAAGGTAAATGTAAGACTGCTAAGAAGGGAAAGTAGCTTGCCCACTGATTTTCTGTTTCTCTCCAGAATAACTTGACGTCTCTCTTGCCACTGGTGTCTATAGTCTGGAAAGGCTAGGAGCCACAGGTCTATAGTCTGCAAGAGACTCATTATAACTATAGCGAAATGTTGAGAGACCCTGTTGTATTGGGAGACGGTCCTTTGTAACACAGGAACCAAGCCACACAGTTTCCAAGTTCAACATTTCCTGGTGGACCGATTCCAGCACAGCATTGGGATGACTTACTGTTTGTGTCTCTGGTATGTGCCTGGTGTAATATTTACCAACTGGTCAGCTCTGTGGACACAGCAGGCTGTGAGACTGTCTGTGCTTGCCCCATTCTGCTTCCAGGCTGGGCCTGTTTCCATGGCAACAGTCTTTCCTGTCAGCAGCCTTGAAGTTACGTATAAAAGAGCGCACTGTTGAGTGTTGCTGTTTGGGGCCTAATGGGGGTTGGATTTTCCTCTTGGATCCTTAACAAGGAAAGAGGAGTAAGTCCTTCTCTTAAGCATGGCCACTATACTTTCCTGTGCCTTGAGAGCTATCCTTTCAGCTTTGTGTTCTACATCAGCTATGGAGGTTTGATTTTGTGATTTGGGGAGGAGGAGGAATTTCCGCCCAAAGGACTGTCTTTTTGCAGGGCAGTAATCTGAATTGGAACTGCAAGGCATTTTTTTTTTCGCCCTCCTAAATAGCTTTCCCAAGTTTCCTTTTTCTGTTTCATTCAGAACTAAACGTTTCTGATTTAGCAAATTTTGATGGTCTCAAGTGCCCTCTCAGACCACAGCTTTACCCCTCCCATCTGCACCCACCCAGGATGTTTCTAAACCCTCATCATACTGAATCGCCTCTCCGCTGCAAACCTCTGATGACTCCTTCCTGCCACAAGATGAACCTCATGCCCCTTACCTTGGCACTCGATGCTCTCATGCTTGAATGAGCCCAGCACTGTCCAGTGGAGATATAACGCCAGCCACATATGCCATCTTAAATTTTCTAGTAGCCACGTTAAAATAGTAAAAACGAGCAGGCGATACTAATGTTAACAATTTTATGTAGCTCATTATATCCCAAATATTATCATTTCAACAGGAAAATAATATAAAAATATTAATGAAGTATTTTATTTTCTTTGCTCCAACCGAGTCTTCGAAATTGGCTACATATTTTCTGCTTGTGGCACATCTCCGTTTGGACCGGCCCCACTTCAAGTGCTTAGTGGCTAGTGGTGCCAAGGCTACCCCTCCAGTCTCCTTTTCCAGTTTCTCACTCTCCCCAAGTTTGCCAGTCCACCAAGCACACCACAACTTTTGCCATCCTGTGAATTTCTTATGTCCTTGTGCCTCCGTGCCTTTGCACCTGCCCTACAGGGTTGATTGGCATTCCCTTCTGCACCTGAATTTCTCTTCACATTTGAAACCCAGATCCAGTGGTTTGTAAAGTCATTTTCCCTTATGCCTTCCCTCTCTGTCCTCTTTTCCCCTCCACTAGCACTCTGTGTCTCAAAGACAGCACTGGGTGTGCTGTCTTGTGATTATTCACTTCTAGTTTTTCTCCACTGTGGGGACCGGCTGGAAAGGCAAGGGCATGCCTCGGCCACTTCTGTGGCTTCCAGGAAATGTTCAAATGAGAACATGAGTACACTTTGGTGCACTCCATTCTAAACTGCTGTTGTCCCTTGACTTCTGATGGTTGAGTGGTAGGTTTCTTAATATGCTGCCTGTCTCCATCAGTCTATATTTTCATACATTTCCTGTGTCAGACAACATATACCCTCACACGGATGGTATTCCACACCAAACAACACTGAGATGCTAAATAGGGCTGCTCAAGGGGCTCCTGGGTGGCTCAGTTGGTTAAGTGTTTGACTCTTGGTTTCATGGTCATAGGATTGAGCCCCACATTGGGCTCTACATCCTATGGTGAAGAGCCTGCTTGGGTTCCTCTCTCTCTGCCCCTCCTCTCCCCTCTCCTCTCTCTCTTTCTCTCTCAAAATAGATATACATTTAATAAAGAAATAAATAAATAAATAAATAAATAAATAAATAGGCTGCTCAACAATATACAACACCTCCCTCATCCCCCCCCCCCCGCCAAATGAAGTGCAACATATACAGTATATGTCAAAAGTTTTTTTTAAAAAGTTGTGTTTGGGGGTAACTCAGGCTATCATTCCACTCTACTAGCTGTTCCTATTACCTATTGTAAAATCAAGGAAAAATAATTATATTAAAATCATGGAGTCAATGAATTAAAGAATTGATTCGGTGTGCCTTTTGAGCTTCATGTCTGATGACTCCCTGTGCTGGTGACAGCCTGCCATGTCCCTGGGAATATGTCATAATATAGGTGAACAAGCTCATGGAAAGTCTGAGAGACTTGGGTTCAATCCTAGTTCAGCCACTTCCTAGCTGAGCGAGCATGAGTAGGTAAGAGCTTGTCAGGCTCTCCGTGTTCTCCCCTGTAATTTGGGGCTAATTATGGTACTGCCTCTCTGGGTTTTTCTGAGGTTTCATTGAGATACTGCGTGCCTGAGATAGAGATGCTGGGACACCAAGTTGTGGCATCTCCTTTGGTGACAGTTGTGAAAATCAGTCCTCCTTGACCTAGAGTGATCTGGGCGTAGCATTCCTTAGCTTTAAAACTTTCCTAAGGCTGAGTGAGCTGAGGAATTCTTAAGGATGAAGATTCCTGGCTTTCTTCTCTGGACTCTCCAGCGGGTTTTGCATTTGGTGACATCTAGTGGTTTGATGAGGTAGTTGTCAAAGCTGAATGCAAAGCCTCAGATTTGTTCTTCCTTCCCCCCTCTGCTTCCTCCAACCCTCCCTCCCCATTCCCAAAAAGCTGCCCCTCACCCTGGATCTGCCTCATTGGTGTCTCTGTTTCTCTGTCTTTCTGGAGCACTGGCAACCTCAGTGCTCCAACTTGCATCAGTAGTCAATCCCGCTAGGATCCGAGTCCCTCAATCCTGCTAGGATGACTGGAGTTAAGGTTTTGGTGCCAGATGATTGACAGTTCCCTCTGTATGAAGTCCCATGATTCCATTCTTTGCATGACAGAGTCATTCTTCATGTATCACCCACAGCCCCCAGCTCCATGAATTGCCCCTGCTCCACCCAGGCCAGTTCTTCTGGGTTTTCAAGACATTTCTTATTTCCCTTAGTTTAACTTGTTTTTCATCTACTCATTCGGTCGATACTATTTTATGAAAAGCCACTTTGTATCAGGCACTTATTACATTAAATTGTAGTAATATGTTTACATTCCTGTGTCCCCCATAAACAGTGAAATCTCCCCCACCTTCACCCACACCCCAAGAATTCTCTCTTTCTCTTTTATATTCCAAGTGCTAACACACAACTGGGACACAGCATGTTCTAAATAGCAGTTTATTTTAGTATCCTTTTTCAGGGTTAAATACACAAAACAATCATAAATGCAGAATATATCAGTCCCCTTGGCACTTTGCCAGTTGGAACTAACTTAGCACCCTTCACATTAAACCCCAACTGACTGTATATTTGGCTAATACTCAGAATGAACATAAATCTATGGCTAGTTCAACTTAAGACAGTAAAGTAAAGTAAGTAACCAGATAGTTGGAGGAAAAGTGCAGTGAATTTTTGGGGAGTGTAAAAGCTCAAGGAAACAGGAAGTTATAGTACAAATTTGACCATTTCATTTTCCCTGCTTTAAAAAATATTAAGCTCCCCTTAGGCAAATGCAGTGACTCCCAGATGTTTGTTTGTTTTTTGTTTCTTTGTTTTTTAAACTATGCCTCAGCTATGAAAACCTAGAGAACTTCCAGTGTTTTTATTTTATTTACAAACTGTATGTGTCCTATTTCAGTAATAAGCTATTTTCATTAAAAAGTAGACAAAAATAAAAAAAATTAAATCTGAGAAAAAGTAAACATAAATAGGGGTCTAACACTCTCCTCCTATGCCCCAGGGAATCATCTGTGTCCTCCTGACACGTGGAATCTTCTGCCATTTGGGCCCATTGCTATGATACAGACTCTATTTCTAATTCAGACCTCTTGAACACGCTCTAGCTGTCCCTTCTCCCTGCCTTGGTTCATGACATTCTGCCCTCTTGGAACTCTCTTTCCACCTCTCCCCTTTGCCCAAAGTCTACCCCCTTTGAAGGTCTGGTACCAGATCTTTCCATTTTGGAAAACCTTGGGGAAACTGAGGCCCAAGAAAGTAGGTTCCAGTGCACGTGATAGAGAACAGGGAGGAAGGAGATGGGCCGAGATTTCCCAACTGATTGTTCATTCATTCAACAGGTACTTATTGCAGACTTGCATGATGTGAGGCACGGATCCTGGCTCTATTCTATTCTAGCAAGTTCTCAAAGGTTGGCAAGCCAGGATTTACTGCCCTTGTAGTAGTTGGAGATTGGGATGATATTTGAGTAAGCCATGAAGTCAGTTGGATTCCATGTCATGGTCTGGTTGGGTGAGCTTGGTCTCTGAAATCAGACTTCTTTTGATTTCAATCTTGCCATAATAGCAAACTTCCATATGGCTTTGGGCAAGACTTTACCTTTCTGAGCCTTAGTTTCTTCATCTATAAATTGGGGCTCTTAGTATCTATGTCATGGGACTGTTGCGAGGTTTAATGAGATGATGTAAGTGGAATGAACAACTTGCCCCTGTTCGCCTGGGGCTTTCTTGATTTTATCCCTGAAGGTCCTACATCCTAGGAACGCAATCAGTCCAGGGCAAACTGGAATGGTTGGTCCCCCTGAAAGTAGGGAAGATGCCTGGAAAGTCCCTATCATGTAGTAGGTTCTTCATGAACGTTTGTTTTCTGTGTCCTCCTTCTCTGTTTAGACTTCTGTTTTCTTATATCCTTGACCCTTTTTGCTTTGTTAATTCTGTGAGGTATTTTGAGTGCTTGCTGTGCACAAGGCTCTGGTCCAGGCACCAGGGATACCGCAGGGAAAAACAAACAAGGCCAACCCCACCTTCTTGGTGGCAGATGACAGTTTCTGACCTGCCTTATTTGCATGGAGCCATGGCGCTTTGTAATGAACTCTTAAATAAAAGCTCTGGAATCATTTGTCCTTACATTTTCCCCATTCCTCACCAAACAGAATGTCTCTGAGGAGTGTCACAAATGCCCTTTTCTCAAGATGCCTTTGAGAACTAAAAGAACACAGGAAAAGTGATGAAGGGGTTGGAAGGCATTTCCAGAATTTAACAGGGTTGCCAGACCATGACACAAGTGTCCCCTAAGCCATCTGGGAGACTTGAGAAACCTTTTGGGGACTTTGTATTGCACTCATGGTGCAGAGGGGGCAAGCTGTGGCCTCTGTCAGCATTCCTGCTGCGTCCCTTGAGGAGCCCTCTGTGCTGATGTGATACATCATGGCTAGAATTTTACCAAGGAATGGTCTGGACAATCTCCACCACTTGAGGAAGAGTGTAAACTGGCTGACACAAATCTGGTCTGAGCAAAGAGCAAAGTCTGAATTGGTTTTGGCCACAAAAGTTAGAAGAGGAATTCCCCTTGGACAAATGGTCTTTCCTCTTTGGAGATGGAACTTTGTCAGTAGTTCTCAATGGTCTGTGAGTTGAGGGCCTAAGTATTAATCTAGAGGTGTGTGTGTGTGGGGGGGGGGGGGGTGTGCACATGTGTGTGTGAAGCTGTGTGTGGTTTTTGGGGCCTCTGATAGGCAACACAGGACACTGTCTAAAAACCCAGCATTGCATTCAGTCCTGGCCCCACCAGTGTATAACGTGAGTCTTGAATAAGATATTTGGTACCTCGTTTCTCCATCTGTAAAATGGGGACAGCTTGTCGGTTTGTTGTGAAGACCAAACTACTTTATTTCATGGCTGGATGACTGACATTTTAACATCTTGTAATTCAAGGGCATCTTCCAAGCAACAATGTGGTATTAGTTTGTTAGGGCTGCTGTAACAAAGTGCAAACAATTGAATGGCTTGAACAACAGAAATGTATCCTGTCATGGTTCTGGAGGCTAGAGATCTGAGATCAAGGTATTGGTGAGGCCGTACTCCCCCTGGAGGCTGTAGGGAAGGATCTGTTCCCAGAGTCTCTCCTAGCAGTTCCTTGGCTTATAGCAGCCACCCTCCAACCTTCATAATGTGTTCTCCGTGTGTGTGTCTATCTGTCTGTCTCTTCCCATGGCAGTCTTCTTTTTGGGCACCAGTTATGTTGGATCAGAAGCCCATCACACCCCAGTGTGACCTCATATTAATTCCACTGATTACATCTGCAGTCACCCTATTTCCATATCAGGTCACATTCTGAGGTTAGAGTTTCAATACATGAATTTTGGGAACACACAATTCATCTGCAACAAACGTCTAAAATGTTGTCTTTTCAGTTAATGTGTCTTATAAGTGATGGCTCCTTACAGTCAGTGAAATACAGTGAATCACTAAATATGAGCATTTAGCACAATACCTGCCACATAGTAAACACTCAACTAATGATAATGGTTATTGTAATTACAGTAGTGAACATGTACTTTGTATTTCAGTTTTATTATCTGTAAGATTGGGACAAGAGTACCTACTTGGCAGAATTCTTGTCCTCCTTGCATGTGCCCAGTGTGTGTTCTTGGATTCAGCAGAAACATCGCCTGTGCCCTTTGCGTTCTTCTTTCACTGTGTCTCTTCCAGCGTCTGCACGGGGTCCACTGTGCGTGGCTTATTTTTAGCACCCAGTGAACACCTACCTGTTGGATGAATGAACAAGTGAATGAATGGTGAGCTCAGTGATTGTATTTGTTGAGTTTCTTTTGTTTGGAAGTAACAGGAACGTAACTTAAACTAGCTCAAAGAGGGGACTGCGTTGGCTCAAGAAACCACACGACAGCAGGGGTGGGGATGGGGCTGGCTTCAGCGACAACTGGGACCGAGCACTCACACACTTGCTGGCGGGGTTCATCTGTGCCTCTCTCTGAGTGAGAGCTTCATCTTCTCTTTCCAAGTGGAGGCCCCTGCTGCACAGTGGGGAAATAGCTGCCAGCAGACCCCTGCTCTCATCCTGAGGACTCCCTAGTCAGAGCTGAAGGCTTGTCCTCTCTAGGTTTTGCTGGAAAAACCTCAAGAGAGGACTCTGGTTGGTCTGGAGGGACTAGATGCAAGGCCCTCCCCCCCACCCCAAACCCCATGAACTTGGAGGTCAAGGTCACTTCCACTGATGATGGCCCCGGGGAGGTGGGTACTACTGAGCAGCATCCTGACCACAGCACCGACGACTGGGCAAACTACCCATGGATGTGAGAACTTCAGGAGATGTCACAAGGCAACAGTGGTGGCCATTACATGTTTCTTTCCTTATTCAGCAACTTTTTCTTAAGTGGCTCTCCCTTCCCAGGCTATCAACCGGGCCCATCACGCATGGTATTTTTTGTCATTCCTTACAGTCCTGTTGGGTGGGTGGAATATCCACACCATTGGGGGAACCCAGGTATAGAGAGCTGAAGTCCCTTGTCCTAGTGCCCCTGAGAGCCAGTGGCTGAGCTAGGGTCTGATTCAGAGTGTGAATCATGATTTCATTACCCCTTAGTCATGACCTTGGGAAAGATATTTGACTTGTTGGTGCCTCAGTTACCTTAAGTTTTCCTCAGCACTAACATGGGGATTTTCATAGTACTTAGGTTCATAGGTTGGAAAAATTGATTGAGACAGTACGTGCGCATGGCTGTCCCGAAATGTGGCTCAGAATAAGTGCTTAATATATAGCACAACCCCTATTATTGTGGTTGTTTTTAATAGTAATATTTTGCTATTGTCTCCAAATCCTTGTGCGTTTCTCAATGCCTCAAAGTGTTTTATGTAAGCGGCCTAGAAGGGATATTGTTTGAGACCCGTGGAGGAAGCTTACTAAAGAAGGGCATTCCAGGAAGGCTTCCTGGGGGAGGAGAGAAGCCAGCTGCTGTTTATTGAAACATTGGAAGGAGGTAGCTAGTCTCTGCTCTGCTAAGGTTCTGGGTGCTCAGTGGCCTAGACAGGAAGGGGCCCTGGTTGGTCTAACACTTTATTGTGCTCCCAAGGAGGCTGGTGCCCAGATATCTTAGGCCCTAAGATTCAGGGCTCCCTTGCGCTACTGCTGGGGGCCCCATCTCCCTCCCTACTCCAGGCCTTGGTAGGGACAGGAGTGTGCTATTTTCGCCTCATTAAGCTCCTCTCTTAGCACTCCCACCTGTAGTTATTTAGTCATGGCCTGATTTTTGCCTCCTGCAGCCAGCACTGCCTGGGAAACAGAAAGCTGGAGGCAGCAGCCGTGACCATGGGTGCAAATGCTGGTCAGCGCACGTGATGCGTACTCCCTTGCTGGACAGGAATTCAGTCCAGCCCGTAGCCACATCAACACCCTTCTCATCCTGCTCCTGTCCCTGGTCCTCTCCCACTCCAAGCCAAGGCTCATCGTCCACATCTCTCTTCCTCCTTCAACCCTCCTTCTTTCTTTTTTCTTCCCCTCCCCTCGACCCCTTCTCTCTCTCTTCTTTCTTCATATTTATTCCCTTCTTCATCTCTCTCCCCCTTCCCTTGCTTTCTCCCTCCCATCCCCTACTGAGGCAAACAGCCCATTTGGCCATTCAGTTGTCCTGCTCTTTTTGGTGACCATCTGGAGCATCCAATTATTAGAGTCAAGTGGAGGCTCTAGGCCTCCCTCTCACTGCCTCACTTCCGGGTGTTTTATTATGCGCTCTCTAAACTCTGCCACACTTGTTACTAAGCAAGAGGCCACCAAAGCATCCCTCCATGTCCTGCCAGCTCTGTGCTGGCTGCTGTGCTTTTAGGTGCTTCGACAAGCCCCTTGTATGAAAGGATCTTTGGGACAGCAGCTAAACTTTCTAAGCAGATCCGCCAACAGACAAGAAAGACCAGATGACAAAGGCAGGAGACAGGACCAATGGGATTCCAGCCTCCCACGTACCCTGTGCTCCACCCACTTAATCACTGAAGAAGTTTTTCTAATGTCTTATCTGCCAATTAATGATCCTTTAGAGTGGATTTATATAGAAGTGTTTAAAGTGCTTGAGCTGACAGCTTCTAGAGTTTGGACCTCTGTTTAGAGTCCATCAGATGCTAACCACCCCACCCTGGGGTGTGGATTCCTGATTAGGTAATTTTAAAAGTTAAAGAACTGCCCCTGAGGTAGACAAAATACAACTTGCATACTTATGTGTCTATATGTCTACACACTTACCTCTGTGTTACTTTATAACTAGTACTTTATAATAGCCTCCTTATCCTCATTCTTGTTTATGTAGCTGGTAGGGCTTTGTAACCACAAACTCAGGTTTGACAAAATAACACATTTCCCCCCTTCCCTTCTCTTCCCTTTCCTCTATTCACTAAGCTGCGGACTTTATTCAGATGTTGCCAATTTTTACACCAAAGCCTTCTTGTATTCTAGGATTCAATCCAGATTACCATACTGCCTTTATCCATGGTATCTCCTTAATCTCTTCTGGTCTGAGTTTCTCAGCCTTTCCTTGTTTTTCTTGACTTTGACAGTTTTGAAGAGCCCTGGTCAGATATTTTGTAGGCTTTCCCTCAATTTGGGTTTGTTTGACACTTCTCATGATTAAGTCACAAGAGGGGCCGCTAGTTAACCCTGAGCATTTGATGAGGGTAATGTTGCCGGGTCGTTATTTTTTTCCTTTCCATACTCTGTTCTTTGGGTGCCTGTTTAGTGAGTGGAAACCCCACTTACCAGAGGGAGTTGGTTAAGGTCCATCTCCTGGAGGGAGAATTATCTACTTCTATTATTTGGAATCATTCTGTAAAGGAAGACTCACCCCTTCCTCCCATTTACTTATTTATTCAATTGTCTATATCAATATGGATTCCTGTAACCCATATATTTATTTTATACTTTGAGTTGCAATCCAATACCATGCTATTTAATTTTTTGTTTAAATGGCTTCAGATTTGGCCACTGAGAACTCTTTTTATAGGTTGGCTCCTGTATTAATTTCTTATGGCTGTTGTAACAAATTACTGTAGCCTTGATGGCTTAAAATGACACAAGGTTATTATCTTATAGTTCTGGAGGTCAGAGTCCAAAATGGGCCTCACTGGGCAAAAATCAAGAAGTTGCCTGCGTGTAGTCCTGTCTGGAAGCTGTGGGAAAGAATTCCTAGTCTTGCCTTTTGCAGCATCTACAGACTGTCCACATCCTGTGGCTCATGGCCTCTGCCCATCTTCAAAGCCAGCAATCCCAAAGGGACATTTATTTTCTTACAGTTGTGGAAGCTGGAAATCAGATCAAGGTGCTAGCTGATTTGGTCCCTGGTAAGAGTGTTCTTCTTGGCTTGCAGATGGCCACCTTCTCGCTGTGTCCTCACAAGGCAGGGAAAGAGAGAGAATGTGAACTCCCTCCGGGTGTCTTTTCTTATGGGCCCTGATCCTATCACATTGATGCCCTACCTAATTTGACCTTCATTTCCTAATTTAACCTTAATTCCTCCTTATAGGCTCTTTTTCCAAGTATAGTCGCATTGAGGGTTAAGGCTTCAGCATATGAATTCTGAGGGGGCACAACCAAGCCCATTATCCCCTCTATCTCAAGATCTTTAACTTAATCACACCTGCAAAGTCCCTTTTGCCGTGTAATGTAACATACTCGCAGGTTCTGGGGATTACAGCGTGGATGTCTTTGTGGGGGTCCTTTTTTGCCTACCACAGCACCTCTGTCCTTTTGGCTTGCCCCATCAAGCTTCTTTTTTATTTAGTTAATCTAAATTACCCTCCAAACTTCTGCTGCACAGGGTATAGGTATGTTACATCTCACGATTATTGTAGCTCCTACCCTGGGGTCTTTCTAAAGTCCTGAGTGGAGGGAGGCTCTTGGGTAGCTCCAAAGCATTGGTCCATGCTGGTTACTCTGCAGTGGCCCCATGTCCCAACTTACCTGGTCCACTGGTGTCTGGGGACTTTGTTGTCAAGCTTGGGGCTGGGTCCAGAGGTTGGGTCCTACCGGTCCCCTCTGGGGTGTTGTAACTCTTGGGAGCATCTGAGAACTTCTCTTTCATCTTTCTCACTATTCTCCAGACAAAGCCTGCTCCTCCCTTTCTCCTTGGGGTCATCTATAGCATAATCATGACCATTAGTAAAGTTTTTACCAAGTAAGGGAAAAGCTACTGACTTCAAGCAGCTTCTGCTTTCTTCCCAAAATTCTCCAAGTCAAGGAAATACATGTGGGAATTGCGCGGATGGGAGAAAAAGTGATGGAAGGAAGAAACCATACCATCTCAGTAAATTGTCCTGTCACATTAAGTCAGGGAAAACTTTTGGAAAATAAGCTTAAAAAGGGAAAAATCCACTTGAGGGTGGGGGTTTTCCTAGCTTGGCTCAGCATTGTCAGCTGCTTAGGCCAATTCTCAGTTATAGAGGTTGACACTGGGTGGGGTTGTTCTAACAATTGTACCTGGGATTTGTTTTCACCAGGGCATGATTGTCGAGAAGGAAGTTTACACTCACAGATGTCTAGAAACAGGAGGCTCAGTGAGCTATGCAGGGTCACGTGGGAGGACACTCAGGTCTGTCAGGAAGCAGGAGAGGGGAGAAGGTCCAGAGATTTTACTGAGGTTTTCACTGGAAGAAATAGGCAGGATAGGAGCTCTGAGTAAATTGTGGGCTGGATAATAGTTTAAATCGTTTCTGTGGGCTCTGGGTTTAAGGGTGGTCTCAGTTATGGAGTACTTGGCCCTGGCTGATTTGGAGCAGGGGGAATGCTGATTTGAGGTGTGAGAATTTGATAAAGGAGATGGTTGGAATATGGGCTTGGGATTAGTTGGCAGTGCGTATTTGAGGCACTTACACTTGTGGAGAGGTGTTTGCTATGCCCAGGAATCAGCTAGCCCTGGGAGACGTTATCCTCACCGGGATAAAGGCTTCAAGTGCCAGAGCATCAGGAATGCAGAACATAACAGGGGCGCATGGGTAACTCAGTGGGTTAAGCTCCAACTCTTGATTTCAGCTCAGGTCATGATCTCACGGTTTGTGGGTTTGAACCCTGCATTGGGCTCTGCGCTGACAGCAAGGAGCCTGCTGGGATTCTCTCTCCCTCCCTTTCCGCCTCTCCCCTGCGCACACTCTGTCTCAAAAATAAAAAAATAAAAATTAAAAAAAAAAAGAATACAGAAAATAAGAAAATCAAGTTTTAGAAGTCTACCACACAAGGGTCTGCTGACTACCACCGTCATGAGGAAGGAAAGTGGGCTTTCTCATAAATGAGGTAGTGACTTTTTCTCAGGAAGGTATTTGAGTACCCTCTTGTTTGGATATTGAATACTTGGAAAGCTTTTGTGTTTGCAAAGAATAAGCTGTTTATCTTAGTAGTGCTAAGTGCTAAGTCATCTTTTATTTAATTTTTAACTTTTAAATTTTGTTTAGTCATCTCTGCACCCAACATGGGGCTTGAACTTAGAACACCAAGATCAGGAGTCCCATGCTCTTACGACTGAGCCGACCAGGTGCCCTGCTAAGTCCCCTTTGACATGAGATGCGGATGGCAGACCCACTAACATGCTGACAGTTCTAAGATCTCAGGCCTCTGACGATGCTGTTCTGCTCCCTAAGGCCCCAGACTCCATTGTTCTCCAGGGTGTAGAGGGTGGGTGGGGTGGCCAACCCCCACAGGCTGTCTCAGAAGACACTTAGGTCTGGCTGTGAATGGCACAACAGTGAGTGGGTGAGCCCTGTCTTCCTTACGTGTGCTCCCCTGTGGGTCACATTGCCTTGAACATAAAGGCAATGGGTTGGTTGCTAAGGGAGAAGCAGACGCAGACTCTGAACTGAGGATTCGAGTTCAAGTTTTTATCTGGGACATAGGAAGGAAGTGGAGAGGTGGTGGGGAGGTGATGCAGGGAAGGGAAGGCCACCAGCCGATTGTGCCATTTTCTTTCTAGTGATATATAATGGACACATAACATTATATTAATTGGCAGGTGTACCACATAACAATGTAATACTTGTGTATGTTGCAAAATGATCTCCAGAAGAGGTTTGGTTCAAGTCTGTCATGATACATAGTTGCAAAATTATTTTTCTCATAGGAGAACGTAAGATCTGCTCTCATAACACCTTTCAAATAAGCAACACAGCATTAAAGACTATGGTCACCATGCCGTACGTTACATCCCCATGAATTTTTATTTTCTAACTGGAAGTGTGTACCTTTTGACTCCCTTTACCTATTTCTCCCACCCCCCACTCCTCACCTCTGGCAACTACCACTCTGTTCTCGTTTCTACGAACTTAGTTGTTTTTTGTTTTGTTTTGTTTTAGAATCCACGTATAAGTGAGATCATAGGGTATTTGTCTTTCTCTGACTTATTTCACTTATCCCAGTGCCTTCAAGATCCATTCATGTTGTCACATGTGCCAAGATTTCATATATACTTTTTCATGACTGAATAATATTTGTGTGTGTGTGTGTGTGTGTGTGTGTGTGTGTGTGTGTGTGTGTACCACATTTTCTTTACCATTCACCCATCAGTGGACACTTAGGTTGCTTCCACATCTCGGCTATTGTAAATAATGTGCAATGAACTTATCTTTTTGAGTTTGTATCTTCATTTTCTTTGAATAAATACCTAGAAGTGAGATTGCAGGATCATATGGTGGTTGTTATTTTTCATATTTTGAGGAACCTCCATACTGTTTTCCACAGTGGCTGCACTAATTTACTTTCCCACCATCAGTGTATGGGCTGTTCTCTTTTCTCCCCATCCTTGCCAACACTATTATTTCTTGGTTTTTGTTTTTGTTTTGTTTTGTTTTGTTTTGATAATAGCCATTCTAACAAGTGTGAGGTGATATCTCATGGTGGTTTTGATTTGCATCTCCCTGATGATTAGTGATATTGAGCATCTTGTCATGTGCCTGTTGGAGACTTTTGCCACTTTTGCCTTCAATGCCCCCTTCCTACACTAAGAAAACACACAGAAGCAGATGCCTGGGTGGCTCAGTTGGTTAAGTGTCCAACTTCAGCTAAGGTCATGATCTCATAGTTTGTGAGTTCAAGCCCCATGTCCAGTTCTGTGCTGACACCTCAGAGCCTGGAGCTGCTTCAGATTTTCTGTCTCTCTGCCCCTCCCCCACTCATGTTTTCTCTCTGTCTCTCTTGCTCTCAAAAATAAATAAACATTAAAAAAAACCCAAAAGCACACAGGGGTGCCTGGGTGGCTCAGTTGGTTGAGCATCCAACTCTTGGTTTTGGCTTAGGTCATGATCTTGTGTTTTGTGAGTTTGAGCCCCGCATCCGGCTCTGTGCTGACGGTGGGGAGCCTGCTTGGGATTCTCTCTCTCTGCTCCTCCCCTGCTTGTGTTCTCTCTCTCTCTCTCTCTCTCTCTCTCTCTCTCTCGCTGAATAAATAAATAAACTTTAAACACACACACACACAGACACACACCAGCTATGTGGGTATAAAGACAAATGTATGTATATGTATATATATACTATATATACACATATATAGTACTAAAACATTTCCAACCACCTAAAAGATCATTTTTTTTCTTTTAAAAGGAATTAAAACATGTTCCAGGTCCTCTAAAAGTATTGCCCTGGGTCCTAGGCACGGCCTCTTGTGTCTTAAGAGAAGTTATCTCTGGAGAAATATATGCTGGGGGAAGGGTGACCACTCTGTCTTGTCCTAACAGTCTGATTTCCTGGTGGGACAGTCTCATGCCTGCCTCAAACATGGGGGCGGAAAACCTCCCAGGGTCTCTGGGGGGAACCGTGAAAAGATGCCCCTCTCTCACAGTGAAACCTCTGACAGAGTTAAGCTGCCTTTATGGAGTGATTGTTTTGCTAGATGCTGAGGAATTACAAACCTTCAAAGACCTTGTTTGCAGACGGGGTACCGCTTCTCCTGGAGGCATCTTTGAAATGCAAACTTGTTCTCTCAGCAGACTCAGTGCGTCTCAGCCTTTAAGATAAATGCTTCAAACTGGCAGCAAACCCACTTGAGTTTGGTGCCTGCTTTTCCGACAGATTAATTATATCGATTGCTGGCTGTTCATTTGCCTTCGTGGCCATCTCTCCCTTGTTGCTTTCACATTTACTTTCTCCAGCCATCACAGCCCTGGGGCTGCCCTGAAAGAAACAAACACTGATTCAGTACGCTGGCATGAGGGGTGACCATGAGCCTCAGTGCCTTCATCCGGAGCTTCCTGGCAACAGGCTTGAGGGGCAAAGCTGGAATTTGAAACCCCTATTTGTTCCTGATGGGTTTTGGGGGTTCCTTGGGGGCCAGGAGCCCTGATGTGCCATTAGAATGAGCACATATCCCAACTGGCAGGGCAGGGAAGGGCAAGTGGCAAGATGAATCCACACCTGCTCTAGTAGAATATGCTTGAGGCACACCGGGCGCGTGGGTCTGAATCTTAATTTGGGACTTTTTTTTTTTTTTAAGAATACTTTTTTTTTAAGTTTATTTATTTATTTTGAGAGAGAGAGAAAGAGAGAGAGAGAGCAAGAGAGAGCCAGGGAGGGGCAGAGAGAGAGGGAGAGAGAATCCCAAGCAGGCTCTGAGCTGTCAGCACAGAGCTGGATGAGGGGCTTGTACTCACGAATCGTGAGATCATGACCTGAGCTGAAGTCAGATGCTTAACCGACTGAGCCACCCAGGCACCCCTCCATTTGGGACTCTTATGAATGAGCAGTGTGGCTTTGATTTTGGGGGAGTCCTTTGCTTCTCTCAGCGTTCTCATCTGCAAAATGCTAATAATAATGGGGGCTAGTATTTATTGAACTCTTAGGGTGTGCCAAGCACTGCTTCGAATGTTTTGCAAGTATTACCCTTGTAATCCTCATTACAGCAGAAGCTGAGCTTTAGAGAGGTGAAGTAACTGAGCCAAGATTAAAAACGGATGGGACCTACCCCAAGGTTCAAGGCTAAACCTGACTCTGTGGTTGTGCGGTCTCAGAGTGGCCAGCAGGGGTCACTGAAACTGGATGTTTTGAGATGGTTGATTTCACCATGTGTCCGGGTAGCATTCACATTTTCCCAAGTGTAGTGGAAAGTTCTAGTCTCAAGGTAGTGTAGTGGCTATGCACACAGGCACTGTAGCCAGCCAGCCTGTCTGCATTTACATCTTGTTCTACCACTGTGTAGCTGTGTGACCTTGGACAAGTAACTCCATCTCTCTGGGCTTTGCTTTCCTCATTTGCAAAATGTGACTAATTATACTAGTACTTATCTCGTGGTGTTATTACAAGGATGACAAGAATTAGTGCTTATAAATCACTTAAAGCATGTAAAAGCACAATATAAATGTTAAAGTATTTAATTATCCTTCATAAATACACATGCAATTTCAGGAACTTAATCTAGGGGATGCCAGCATCTTGTGTTAGCTTAGTCAGGTGGGATTTTGTGGCTATATAATCTTGAGTGCAGAGGCTGTGATTTTAATACCAGATGGAATAATTAGGTGTTGTAGGCCTGGGAAGAGAGGGATTCTATATCCTGTGACCCATTGTACTTCATTTTATTGAGCAATTAACATGAACAAATTCACAATTAAGAGTGAAAATTAAAACGTAGGGTGTGCACTTTGTTAATGAGTATTTTCTCATTTTGAAAAATAATGTCGTGCCTTAATTTAGTTCTTGTGAAAAGCTTCTCCCGCCTTGGCAGAGGGCCCTTGACGTGCTTGTCACTGTGGGTCCTTCAGCATGAGGGCCCGCTACTTGGGGGAGGGGCTCAAGGAGCTGATTGGTCCAGGCCTGGAAGGGAGCACAGCTCATACTCAATCCTAGAAAACAAAAATCAGAGCTGGAGCTAAAGGAAAATCACACTGGTGACCCTGAGAGAATCGAATGAAATGCTGTTAGAAGACTATAAGCAAAGGAGAGCTTAGACATGCCTTCAAGGGCTTTGAAAACTGCCCCAGGCCAGAAAGATGCTTCAGGCAAGATAGAAAAGTCGCATCAGCTTCAGACTTTTCCAGAAATGCTTATTTCCAACTTAGTGCATCTTTTTTCCCTTTTCTTGGGTGTACACCTTCCCAGGTGACTTCTGGCCTGGCTCAGGGTGCCTCCCAGTGATGCCTGGAATGGGTCTCTGGCTGCTCTTTCCAGAGCTGGCCCCGCGGATCTCAGCACCTGCCATCCTGTTCCACGGCTGGCCTGGATTTTGCCAGGCTTGCAATAGATTGAATGTGATGCTTGGGTTTTATTTGGCAACCAAGCAAGACTTGTTTTTATAATGGAAAGGGGAAAAAAAAAGGGCAAGAGGGAGTCACAGAAGCATGGCTCACAGAGAAGGGCTTGCCCATGAGTGAAAAAGAGGGTCATGGAATGTATTACTTGGTGGGAGTTGAAATTATTAAAGAAGATCATCAAGGTGCTGATGATGAACATGTTCTAAGTGCTATTCTAGGCCCTCCCATGATGAATCCTTCCAACAATTTATCATCTCTATTTTCTAGATAAGGGAACTGAAGTACAAGGGGCCACAGGCCAATCTTGACCTCTGTGTACCTAAGATGCATCTATATGTACTGGACATCAGGACGTGAGGTTGATAATGTTCTCAGAAGGGGTGGGGATGAGATGCCAAAGGGAGGGGATTGAGAGAGCAATGGATATTAATAATGACATAATATTAATAGTTACATTACATATTAATTATTAATAATTGATAACAGTAGCTACCATTTATTGGGAAATTCTGAGCTAACAAGGACAATAATGCCAAACTTGGTCTGGACATCATCTCTTTTGACCGTCACTACAACCCTTTGGAGGGTTGGTGGCGATGATCCCCAAATCAGACTTTTCTATCTGGTTGTGGGGGGTGAAGTTTAAATCCTGGACTGGCAAATTAGCATTGTACCAGTTACTGAGCACCTAGTACAACCAGGCCTCAGAACACATGTGCTGAGGAGCTCAGTTCTTTAGGAAGATGGGTCCAGAAGCCAAAGAGTAAAGGTCACGACCGGGGAGGACTCTTGTTTTCTGTGGGGAGAGTGCAGAGGATAGAGATCTCTGTCTGCTATGCAGTCTGAGATGCCACTTCTACTTAGATCCTGTAAACTATTGACAATGTGGTAATATTTATCACAAATCCATATGTGCCACGTTCTTTTTTTTTTTTAAGCTTATTTATTTATTATTAGAGAGAGAGAGTGTGTGTGTGCACCTGTGCTAGCAGGGGAGGGGAAGAGAGAGAGAGGGAGGGAGAGAGAATCCCAAGCAGGCTCTGAGCTGTCAGTGCAGAGCCCGACATAGGGATCAATCTAATCCCAGGAATGTGAGATCATGACCTGAGCCATAATCAAGAATTGGACATGCGGTGCCTGGGTGACTCAGTCAGTTAGACTCTTGATTTTGGCTCAGGTCATGATCTCATGGCTTGTGGGATGGAAACCCACATCGGGCTCTGTGCTGACGGTCCAGAATCTGCTTGGGACTCTCTCTCTCCTTCTCTCTCTTCCCCTCCCCCCCACCCTCAAAAATAAATAAATAAACTTAAAAAAAAAAAAGAAGAGTTTGACACTTAACTGAACCATCCAGGCAACCTGCCAAGTTCTTTATATACATGATCTAACTTAGTTCTTACTATGGTCCTGCAAGGTGGATACAATCTTGACTGAACAGAAGAGGAAACTGAGGCACAGAGAGGAGGCAGATGCAGACAAGTGGCAGAGCTAAGGTTTGAACTTACTCATCCCATGTCTTCTATGGGACACCTCAGTTGCCTCCCAAGCATCCCTGTCCCCATGCTGGCCTGAGAAGCCTGGCCACTGAAGCAGGACTGTTGGACGTACGGGCCGTGGCTTTCTCTTACTGTGCTGACAAGATGTGGCACAGCCGTGGTCCTGGTAGAGGACACCTAGATGCCTTAGGGCCTCTCCACAGCCCTCAGCCAGTGCTCTGGCCTGGGGGTTGTTAGGTGAGCACACGCTCTGTGGGAGGGTGAAGTTCACTCTCGGGCCAAAATCCTAACAAGAAGTGGGGCCAGAAGCAATCCATTCTCTGTTTCTAAATCAAATAAATCTTGCTTGACCCTTTCCTCTCTTGTCAGCAAGGGCAAGACATTCAGCCTGGTTTATGTTTGGGGGCAACCCTCCCTCCACCCTGGGTTGTGTGAGAAGCCCATGGGATTCTCAAGGTCCAGAATGGGGAGGCCTGCCTGGGGGACTGCTTCTGACTGTTGTGGTCCCATTGTGCCTCTGGGGGGGTTGGTTCCTCCTGGGCCTTTTTGTGAGAGTTTGGGTGCCACAGAGCTTAGGGTTGAGCCCCCTGTTTCCACTTATATCTTCTTGGGTGGTCCCGCCACTCCAGGGCTGCTGGAAGGGAAAGGGGTCAGGTACTACCTTCTCTCCCCTCCTCCTCATGTTGGGGTATCTCTCCGGGCTGGGCCACCGACCTCTCCTCCTCCCCTTTGTGGACAGTACAGCCATCAGGCAACAAATTCTGCCTGGACCCGGAGGACAAAAATGCAGGGGGCATGAAGGGAAAGCACTTCTCTCATTGTTTTGTTACATGTAAGCCAATTGCCACTGATATTTATTTACCCCCTCCTGAACGTGAGGCCTGCACATTATTTAATAATACCATTGGGGTCATTGCATTTTGCAAACAGGGAAACTGGGGTCCAGAGAGGTTAAGAAGTTTGTGTGGGATCACATAGCTGGTGAATCTAGCTCTGAGATTCAAACCCAGCCAGGCTGACTCCAGGACCCACACATGTAACTAGTATATGGACTTTCTGTCTGCAAGTAACTCTTTAAGGTGACTCTGCGTGCCCCACTTCCCCTACTGGACTGCTGGCCGTCTTCATTCTAAATATCTTGTCCTCTTAATGTCTCTTAATGTGGACGTGAGCTTACACCTAATAAAGATGCAAATGAGTGTCCTCGCAGGTTGGCAGAGAGTCCTGTAGGAGAGCACATGCTGGACTCTAGGGCTGTGGGGGAGATGGCAAAAACAGGCATTTTCCTTCCTGTCCAGGTCCCATGCCTTTGCAGTGTGACTTTAAGCTCCTGCCATTGAGGTAGAGTCTGTTCTTTGCGGTCGGCCACAACGATAGAATGTTGTGGAAGGGGTGGTGTGCCAGTTTTGGCCGTGGCCACGTGTTTCTTCTGTTTGTCATAATGCTGCCACTGCCAGAGGGTAACACACGTGTACCCAATCCTTCCTATCACCCCAGCTGGAATACCAGCTACCCCCAGAAATGGAGCTTCCTGTTAGCCAGCAGCTGACTGCTGATGCTCTAGGAAACTGAGACCAGAAGAGCCAGTCCACGTTGCCAACTCCTAGAACCATGTGCCAAATTCAGGTTTGTTTTTTTCAAGCCACTATTTTTTTTTAATATTTTTTTTTAGAGAGAGAGAGTGTGTGTATGTGTGCACATGAGCAGGGGAGGGGCAGAGGGAGAGGGAAAGAGAGAATCCCAAGCAGGCTCTGCGCCATCAGCTCTGCACCTGATGCGGGCGGGGCTTGGTCTCATGAACCGTGAGATCATGAGCTGAGTCACAACAGAGAGTTAGACGTTCAAGGACTGAGCCACCCAGGCGTCCCCTAAGCCACTGACTTTTGAGGCAGTTGGTTTTGCAATAAAATCTACCCAATACACTCAGCTTCAAGTCGCATCCGTTCATCCCAGACTTGGGTGGTGTCAGTAGGGGCACCAGATAGGGCAGATGAATTGGAGCCACCTTTCTCCTTCTTCAGCGTTCCACGGCAACACCTTCCTGTGGGTTTGTGCCACAGGTGCCCAGCGCTGTGATTCTGTTTCTGAACACTCCAACAGAAGAAATGAACCTTCATCGAGAGATGGGGTCTGGCCCCAGCCCTGACACCAACCTGCCGTGTGGTTCTCCATGATTTCCTTAACCAATCTGGACTGACACACATACTTGACGATTTCTGCCGGCTCTGATATTTGTGACTCTGTGAGGCATCACTAGCATGATGTTTATATACTGTCCACATTTGATTTGGATGTTTTTTCCCAGACCACTGGCATGGCACAAAATGATGAGTTTTTTTTTTTTTTTTTTTTAACCATCCACATAAAAAGAAACAGACGATAAACTGGCTTGTGCCACTGTAAGAACATTCCTTTACTGACAACGAAGCAAAAAATATCTGAACTATAAAAGTACATGTTTGGAAAGGAAACATTCACGTTTCTTGAAAATAAGTTTGCATTATTAAAGCTGGGGGTTTTACAGGCGTTTTGTTGAAACTTACAAAACCTCATCGCTTTTGGCTCTTCTCCTAAATCAGAATATAGTTTGGTTGGCATAGCTTCTATAAAATGTGTTCATTCCTTTATTCCTTCACTTATTCAGCCAGTGTTTGCTATGAGCCCCGCCCTGGCCTCCTAAGAGAATGGAACTGAAGGAGACAGGCAATTAACAACCCTGAAAGAGCTGACATTTGAGTGATAACAGCAAATCTACAGGTAAGCGTTAGAGTCATCTAGCGATTAGCGTTACAAAGAAAAAAAAAGTTTTTGTTAGAGGACAGATTAACACTGGATATGTTTTCCACAAACAGGATACACATTTACTACCTTCATATCTTCCCACCTTCCCCTGGAATTTCTCCTTCATTCTTAAATGCTGTCGTTGAAACTGGGAGGGCGTATACATTCAGCGAGGCCCGTCTCACAGGTGTCCCCAGTCAGGAGGAAAGCCCAAGGATGTGAGCCTTGGGAAGAAAATGACTCTTGATAGCCCAAATTTGGAGGATAGGCTGCAAAGGCTGAGTGTGAGCCTGGGGTACAAGGCACCACTGTGGTTTCCTCCAGCAGGCAACATTGTATCAAGGAACAAACTGCACTGGGATTTGAGGGCTTGGGCTCAGTTTGCATCTCAGGACTGGGTTTTGTGTGTGATTTTGAACATATCTCTCACCCTGTTTTTCAACCTGTGTGATAGGGATAATACCACTAGTACCTGCCTCTCCACGTTGTTGGAGGATCAGATGCAATAACATAAACAAGATTGTTTTGTTAAAGTTATCTTTCAGATGTACTACATATTCCCTAAGGGCAGGGGCTATGTCTCATTCATCTTATTTCCAGAGCTTGGCATGTCAAGTGCTCAATAAATGATGGTTGAGTGGATGAATGGGCCAGAAAATAAATTAGCAAAAGAATGAAACTGAATCCTGTGGGCCTCAATTTCTTCATTTTGCAAATTAGGTTTTCCCTATAGAGTTATCTAGGTTGTGCACTGCACCAGTGAATTTGGCTAAGGGGGTAGGAGGAGACTAAAATCTGGATTTTCCACCTGCCAAGTCATGTGCCTGGTGCAGAGGGTGCCTTTAATTAAAGGCCAGCAATGGGCCTGTCTAAAATGAAGGAGTTGGACTCTAGTGCCTCCCGGAAACTCTGATTTTTATCATTGTGTGAGGGGGCCCCAGATGCTGTGTTGTTCAGAAAATCCCCAGATGACTCAGATTTTCCTCCTAGTTTGGGTCCCATTGGATTGGCGGCCTTTTAAGTCACTTCCCACTCTAATAGAAGGTGATTTTTAATTATATTTTAGATTTCTTGAATTTATCATTTTCTGGTATTTCATGTTAAATTCCCTTTGTTTATGAGTACACAAGCTGCCATCTCATGATGCCCTTTTGTAGTTTTGGGTAGGACACAGCCGCTGGAGTCCGTGAAATGTGTGTTCCCCATTCATCAGTAAGGGATTCCATGCCAAGCTGAATCTTTCAAGTTTCCCTGGATTCCTCTTTGCAGCCTCCAGCATTTGTGTTTACATCAGGTCAGATAATAATAAAAAGCAGGATTCTTTAGACAAGACAGAGCTGCGAAGACAAAAGCACGGTGATGAAAGCTACCAAGGTCTGATTTAATTTATCTGCCTTCATTTCTTTCCCACCTTCTTCGTCAGTCAGGGTGCGACGAGAAGAAAGAAACCACACAGTAATTTCAACAGGGAAAGCTCAGGGTTCTGCTTCACACTTGACATTTTGGGCTGGATAGTTCTGAATCTGGGGGGACTTCCCTGTGCACTGTAGGGTGCTTAGCAGCATTGCTGGCCTCTACGCGTTAGATACCCACAGGGTTCTCTCTCCTCCCCACACTGTGACAACTGACAATGTGGCCAGATGTTGCCAATGTCCCTTTGGTCTGCGGAATGGCCCCTGCTTGAGAATCACTGCTGAAATCATTACTTACCTATATCAGATTGTCCAGAAAGGAGTAAACAGAACTCTACAGAAAAGCCTAGGGCTGAGGGAGAATATGAGGGGAGGGACATGCTGGGAAGGGGGACCCCTCCCCAAGCTGGGATTCAGACGTGTTGAAGAAGGTGCGGCTGCGGTCCACTCCATAGGGGCGTTCTCTCAGGAGCTCTGGCCCAGGCTCTTGTACAGTTGCTAGACAAGCAGGAAGCAACTGGAGGGGAGGCAGAGTCCATCCAGCAGGAAACACCCATCTGGACACAAGTGGAGGGACTGCAGGGTTCCTGTGCCTCACTGGAAACCCATCCTGGGGGCGTCACTGAAGCTGAAATGAATGAGTGCCACTGACCACTCCCCTAACACACTGCAGGCCACAAACAGCCCTTGGTAGGAACCGGAGAAGCGCGGTGTAACAGCTTAGAACAAAAAGAGAAGCCCCTTCTTCCGGCAGTGTCTCTGAAGCGCCCTCTACTGATAGAATTGAGCATCACACCTTCTTCAAAAGCAGTATTTTCATTGAACTGGCAGTGAAAGACGATTTGGATCTGAAAAAGGCAATAAATCCATAGTTGGCATATTCTTGTACCTTCCCTTTGACCGTCTCTATACCATCTACTTGGCATATGTCTAGCATTTAGTAGATACAAAATTAATGACTGAAAGAATGACTGATGAATGAATGGATGACAGGGTTGGCTTTTTTTTTTTTTTTTTTTTGTATCTGTTTTGGAGAATATAATTCTTTTCCTATGGAATAGCAAATGGTGGTGTTTACTCCTTCTAATCCCACTTTCCTACTAAATTTAAAATTAATTGAATTATCCTGTTATATCTTCTCAACTTACATAACGGATCAATTTGATAAAAATCAATTAAATGAGCAATTCAGTGGAAAAAAATTAATTAAACTAGTTTCAATTGATTCATTGATTAAACTTCCCATTTGAGCCAAGAAAACACAAGACTGTTATCTGCTTTTAAGACCAGAATATTAACCAAAGACTTGCTGGCCAGTGAACTAAGTTCAACAAAATTGTTGCACAGAGGGTCACCTGGGTGGCTCTGTCGGTTGAGCGTCCGACTTTGGCTCAGGTCATGATCTCACAGTTCGTGAGTTCGAGCCCCGCATTGGGCTCTGTACTGACAGCTCAGAGCCTGGAGTTTGCTTCAGATTCTGTGTGTCTGTGTCTCTGCTCCTCCCCTGCTTGTGCCCTCTCTCTCTCTCTCAAAAATGAATAAACATTTAAAAAATTGTTGCACAGAAGACTAAGAATGTTAATAATATGAAAATTAGAATTAATTTTGACTTAGGTGACAAACGATTACTTGCTGGTTGCAATGTGGTAAGTTAGCAGTAACCAGGGGTTAAGTGACACTGTCATTTGAAATGAAGAAGCAGCTGGGGGCGCCTGGGTGGCTCAGTTGGTTAAGTGTCTGACTTCGGCTCAGGTTATGATCTTGGGGTTCGTGAATTTGAGCCCCGCGTCGGGCTCTGTGCTGACAGCTCAGCACCTGGAGCCTGCTTCTGATTCTGTCTGTCTGTCTCTCTCTCTGCCCTTCCTCCCCTGCTCATGCTCTCTCTCTCTCTCTCTCTCTCTCTCTCTCTCAAAAAATAAATAAATGTTAAAAAAATGAAAAAGAAATTAAATGAAGAAGCAGAGGCACCTGGGTGGCTCAGTTGGTTAAGCGTAGACTTCAGGTCATGATTTTGTGGTTCGTGGGTTTGAGCCCCGGGTTGAGCTCTCTGTTGTCATCGCAGAGCCCACTTCAGATCTTCTGTCTCCCTCTCTCTACCCTTCTCCTTCTCTCTCTCCTAACAATAAATAAACATTAAAAACATAAAATGAATAAGCATAGTGAAAAGATAATTGGATTGAGATTGAGTAAAAGTTTTGTGTGGGCTACCTTCTAATGTAGCAGGACTAATGTAATGTGCACAAGTCACTTGGCCTTTCGGGGCCTCCCTCTCTTCTGACACTCAAGAACAATCATATACTTCATTTTGGGGAGGAGCAAACATAATATGAATGTAAAAGTGTTTTGAAAATTGAAATTGCTATACAGATTTCTCTTGTTAGCTCATAGTTGTTTTAATCTTCTTAGGTGTCCACAAGATTCTGAATGTATCTGAAGTGCTGAGAACATACTTCTCTTTTCTAATGTAAGGCAGAAGAAGCCCAGTGGAAAGGGTTTTTAAATTTATGGCGATACACACGGCATCTCCCTCAAGTATCTCAGGGCCTTTGCACATGCAGTTCCCTCTGCCTGGAGTTCTTCCCTCTCTTGTGCCTCCACAACTCCTACTTGCCCTGTCAGCCCCTCATCACTTCCTGACCTCCTGAACTAGTCAGCTCTCTCCTTTATATATTCATACATACCACATCTCTCCCATTTAGTATATAGCACCATGGGTATTGTATATTTTAATGTGATGGTTTGATTAATGTCTGTCTTCCCAGCTAGGCTGTAAACTCCATGATGGTGGGGCCACTTCTGCTTTTGCCCACAGTGACATTTTTAGTAGGTGCTTAATGACTGTTGGATGAATGAGTGAATGAATGAATGAACGAACAAATGAATGAACATATCCAGAGTTGACTACAGCCTGCTGGGTTTTGGGGCTGTAGAAAGAACACGGTGATAGGCATGGTTCACTAGAATGTCCTCAGCATCCAGAATAATCCTTGACATACAGTAGGAACTCAATAAATGAATGAGTTAACTTTAGATCCAGAAGTCTGGGGCTTGGTTTTTCTCTTTGAAATTTATAGACTCAGCACATGTGGGGAGGATGTTTAACTCCACTATCCAGTATGGTGAAAACAGGCTCGGAGGCCAGCATTCCTGGGCCCAAATCCCATCTTCTAGATGTTTGACAAGACATTTAACATAACTATGTGCAAGTATGCTTCTGTACAAAAATGAGGGTAATATCAATACCCCAAGATTAGTTCAAGTATTAAATGAGAAAAACTATTGAAAAAGCCTTCTTAAAGACGGCACATATTAGGTATCAATAAAGGTTTGTCGCTGTACTTTTCCCCCTCTCATCCTCCCTAACATGAGAATAATATTACCGACTTCAGAATCATTGTATCTCAAATAAGACTATGTACATCACTTTGTAATTTGAGGTGCGAGGATTCCTTTCTTCCCCTTCTGCACCAAAGGAAAAATATGTGCAGAATCAGCCTCAGCCACCAGGTGGCACTGTGGCAGTATCTTTGATTTCAGGGTTTTAGCTAAACAAAATAGCACCTTAGTGTACCTTTCAAATTGAAGTCTTGAGGTAAGAAAAATGGGTTACATTTAAGAGGGGAGCATTGCTCAATAATGGAGTAATGTCTGTTGTAAATTATATTTTAATGGATAAGGTCTTACTCTGGAGAATCAAGAAGGAAAAATTTAAAAACACTCCTTTAGATTCTTAATTTGGAAACATGTGAACCACAAGAACCAGGCAAGTAAGAGAGAAAAGCTTGTAATTGCTTTATTATAACATAATTTTATCTTGAGATCTCTTTTGCTTTCTCAAGTATTCTGGCAACTTATGCTTATTATTTTTTCTTCCTTTTTAAAAAAGAAATGTCTAGTTTGGTAGACAAGTATTTCTTGAGTACCTAATGCGTGCCATTCACTGTTCTGGGTGATTGAAATAAAGCCACCAACACACAAGCCAAAGCTCCATATCCTGAAGGAGGTGAGGAAATCTATTACCAACTAGTAAAAAAAAAAATGAACAAAAAGGGAATTTTAGTAGGGTGATAAGACAAAGGGTGACTTAGGTGAGCAAGTTTGGGGCACACACTTCAGATACGGTGGTCCAGGAAGGACTTTCCAAGCTGGAGGTGTGAGTTCTACAACCTGAATAATTGGAAGGACCTGGTCAGGCAAATGCCTTGAAGAACAACATATCAGGCCAGGGGAAAAACTGGTCAAAGGCTCTGACGTGGGCACAAGCGTGCCAAGGGCAAAATAAACGTTTTTGGTAAATTAATACTATTCCCAGCGATCTATTGCTTCATAACTAACCGTTCCCAAACTCAGTAGTTTTAAATGACCTACTTATTTTGCTGAGAGTTTTCTAGGTGTTAGGAATTGAGAGAGGCTCAGCTGGGTGGTTCGTCTGGATCCACCTGGTGTTACCAGCAAGGTCAGCTAATACAGAAGGACATGCTTCAGGATGGTTCCTCACACACATATTGGCACCCTGCTCCTGCCTGGAGTCTATATTCTCTGCGTGGTGTCTCTTCCTTACAGCCTCTCCTTAGTGCTTGGGCTTCTCACAGTATGATAGTCTCAGAGTACGTGCACTTCTTACTTGGCTACTGGCTTCCAGGAGACCAGGGTTGAAGCTGCCCTGTCTTCTTAAAGCAGAGACCCAGAGATTACTTATGACATGCCATCACTTCTGCCCACTTGTTCTGGTCAGAGAGGCCAGTCCTCTTTCTTCAAGGGGGAATAAATAGCCCCTACCTCTTCCTTCCTCCCTCCCCCTCTTTTCCTTCTTTCTGTTTTTCTTTCTCACTTTCTAATTGAGATATAATTGACATGTAATATCATATTAGTGTCAGGTGCACAACAGACATGATTTGATATATGTGTATATCATGAAATACCACGATAAGTTTAGTTAACATCCATTACCACACATAGTTACAATTTTTTTTCTTGGAATGAGATGAGAACTTTTAAGATCTCTTTTCTTAGCAACTTTCACATATACAATACTGTATTATTAACTGTAGTCACCATGTTATACATTACCTCTCCGGGACTTACTTGTTTTATAACTGGAAGTTTCTACCTTTGACCATCTTTACCTATTTTGTCCACCCCCACCTCCCACCTCTGGCTATCACCATTATGCTCTCTGTTTCAAGTACATTGTTTTAAATTTATTGTTTTAGATTCCACGTATTAGTGAGATCATACAGTATTCTATTTGTCTTTCTCTGTCTGACTTACTTCACTTAGCATAGTGCCCTCAAGGTAATGGACCCCACCTCTTGATGGAAGGAGTGTTAAAGGATTTGTGACCATCTTCAATTGCAACAGATCCTTAAAAAGTTGCAGAAAGTCCCTGTGAATGGCTGAGGGCCAGACTTCCAAAGCCCAACACCATAGATCTGGTCTGTCTATAGCAGGGACATCAGGCAAGAGCTTTGGAGAATTTTCTTTTTTCTTTTTTTGTTTTCTGGGATCCAGACCCATAACTAGGCAAGTGTGCCCTGAACAAAATCCACTCTGTCCATTGCCCACCCTAAGCGTTGTCATCAGCATGGATGTAAGTGTATAGGTTTCTTAAGTCCTGATTATGAATTTGTGGCTTAACGTTTGGGATGGAAAAGAGAGTGGATGCCAGCTTCTGTGTGTGTATTTTCCTATGCAGAATAGTTCTGGGATAATCTTAGAAAAATAGGAGCGAAGGGCAACAAATAGTTACAGTTCAGATAGTAAGAGTGTTTGGCATTGAAATAGCCTATGAAACAACTCTAACTATCCACTGGTCAACATGATCTGGTCAGAAGAGTGATTAATTAGATTTGTCCCCTTGGGAGAGATAATGGAGCCAGTTGGAGTTGGGAGTCCTCTTCTGACTGAGTTTTAAGAGAAAGGAAGCAAAGTAGGGAGGCGGGAGACCCTGCATACGAGGCCTTACCAGCCTGGTATTTCTGCCATACCAGCCCTTAGGGAGAAGGAGAGAGACCAGTGGGAACTGAGAATTTTCTCTGGTGGACAGGAGATTTGGGGGGAGGGGAGGGGAGGATAAAACAAGCTGACTGATGGGTCCATCTGGATCTGAGTCTGTTCTACAGCTGTGTGGCAATCAACAGAGCAAATCATTTTTGTATTGACACACGTCCCAAATCTTATGTTTGCCTAATGATTGTAGCTGGCTCCACTCAAGATGGAATTGAACCCAAAAATGTTTGTGAAATGATGGCGACGGCTAAGTCAAGATAAAATTGAATCTGAGAAAACGTCAACAGGGTTTACATTCATAGTTCTCACATATTTCCCCCAGGTAACCACTTATTTCTTTTAGCACCCTTTTCATGTGCTGAGACTCCAAAATGATCCTGTTACATCAGCAGCGCATTCTGTCCCTAAGCGATATGTCAGAATGGGCAAAGTTTCCAGTTTCCTGTTTGGTTTTGGATGTCAGGGGGGACACTAATAAACCTGTCTTTGTTCTATTGTTTCATCTGAAGCAGGATTTAATTATTCATTGTTATGATTTACCATGTTAAAATGGATGGGTTTACCTAGATGAAGATTTTTATGGCAGCCCTAACAATTGACTGGGGTAGTCCACTTGTGGTCATGTCGTAATTAAAATAGGGCCTGGCTGCTCAAATCCTACATGCAGATGTTGTCTCTCTGGACAGACCGATTGTCTGGGTTTAATAAGACATGTTTGTGGAGGGCTTGACTTGAATGCAAAAAGCAACTGAATTAATGGCATATCTCTTGGCTCTCACATTTTACATAAATAAAGAGAGAATGCATTAAAGGTTGCACTTGTGAAGTTGAATCTGGGGTTGGGTTTTATCTTAGCCCAATATCTATTTGCCTGTGGGACCACATGAGTCATAACTATCACTTGCACTGGCTCTTGTCTCTTTGTGCTCACACAAGTGCCTGTTCCTTGAAATAAATCTCCACACGTTTGGCGGGGTCTCCACAAGGAATTTTCACGGACTCGAGAGCAAATCCTACCACTGTGTGGTCAGGGGTTTCCAGGAATTTTGTTTCTTCTGTCTCCTACTGTGGTTGCTGATTTGTCCGTGAGGGGCTGTGGCTTTCCACTATGACCAGCTGTGCTGTTTCTGTGGCCGTCTGTTTCCTCCTCTGTGGCCAGGCCTGGGGGCTTCCTTCCTTCCCGGACTGGGTGCCATGCTTCTGTGAAGGCAAGGGGAAGCTGCTTTCTTCTTTTTGCGTCAAATGCGGTCCCTAAGAGGGGGCTTCTGCCATGTTGCCTGTGCCCCAACCAGAATGAATCAGCCGTCTCCACTTTAGTGACAGCTCTCCCTCTTGACAGTGGCAAGCTGTGAGTCCATGGGGCTGAATTCAGGACACATCAGAGTGAGAGGCAGTCTTCTTCATGTGGACACATCCTTCTTCTCTGCCAGCCTTTGAGCCTGGGTCAAACCCATGTGTCTGGTGTAGAGGAAAAAACGAAAGGCTTTAATGTGAGACAGACATGGGAGGTGGTCACCTAGCAGCTGTGACCTGGGGCAAGTAACTCAACCTTTCAGGCTCAGCTTATCCCTCCTGAAAAGGGGATAATTAGGAGACAACACACTTAAAGAGCCTGTGGTACAAGGCCCTTTTCCTGGCACAGATCTCCTGGAGCCCTTGGAATTTCCTTAGTGAGAGGAGTGTCTCTTGTATGCTGATGAGGTGACTCCTGGTAAGGTCCCTCAC
The DNA here is from genome assembly GCF_028749965.1 of Puma concolor. NCBI lineage: Eukaryota > Metazoa > Chordata > Mammalia > Carnivora > Felidae > Puma > Puma concolor. Next base: position 120,929,378 of record NC_141668.1, read on the forward strand.
TTTAGGATGAGTGCTGGTTGCCAGAAAACCAAGCACAGGACTGGAGTGGGAACTTTTGCCCCATCCGTGACCTCCAGGGCAGGTAGAGGGGTTAAAAACTGAGTTCAGCTACTAAAGGCCAGTGACTCTATGAATGTGCCTGTGTAATGAAACCTTGATAACACAAACAAGCAAGCTTGGAACGATAAGGATTGCAGGGGCTTCCAGGTTGGAGAACACATCCGTGCTGGGACAATGTGGCACATGCCAGCTGCACAGACACAGAGGTTCTTGTCCTCAGGACCCTCCAGACCTTGCCCTGTGTACCTCCTCACCTGGCTGTTCATGTGTATCCTTTATGGTAAACCATAGTAGTAAATAGAGCACCTTCCTGCATTCTGTGAGTTGTTCTAACACAGTATTGAACCTAAGGAAGGGTCCTAAGAACCCATGAAGTTGTAGTTGGCTGGATAGAAGTGAGAGTTGTCTGTTTATTTGTCTGAGACAGGGAGCCTTCTTGTGGGAGTAGTCCTGAGCCTGTGGGGTTTGTGCTAAATGTGGGTGAGTGGTGTCAGAACTGAACCGAATTGTAGGACACTTAGTTTTTGTCCGAGAATTGGACAATTGGTGTTGGGATGAGGTATGTGGTGTCAAGAAAAACCAGACAGAGCCTAGTGAAGTACTTAGTTCACAGTAAGGACCTAGGAACTGAGAGCTCACGTTATTGTAATGCTATTTACTAAAATAAAAAGAAAATTAACAAAAACTTATGTAGTGCTAACTAAGTGCAGGTGGCTCATTTAACTTATTTGCTCCTTGTAACAAGTCCAAAAGCTAGGTACTGTTATTCCCGTTTAACAGATAAGGAAGCTGAGGCACAGAGAAATTCAGGTAGTTGCCCAAGCTCCCATAGCTGATAAATGGTAGGGGTCACATCTAGGCAGATTGCTACCTGAGTCTGTGCTCCTCATCTTTACGATATGTTTTTGTGATTGATATTATTATTACTGCAGTTTGTTCAGGGAGGCCTAAGTAGCCAAAAGATTAATCCGGCATGGGAGCTCATCCGAGAAAACTGATTTCATGTTAAGATAGTCAGATGCATTTGTTCCCAAAGTAGGTACTAGCCTTAAAGGATATCATAGCTTATATAGGGCTTGGATTATTAGTAACTTTTTTCTCCAAAGAAATTTCTCCTATCCCACGGTGAAATGCAATAGGCACAAATGTCTGTACACCTTTGGATGTGCAGATAAGCTTGGGTTTAACCGGCTTCTCTTGAGAAAGTTCAGCCAACTTGAGCCCAGTGTTCAGCCTGTTACAATTCCAAAATCTCTACTGTGTGGTCAGCTCTCTGCATATACAGCAAATGATAAATGGACCTTGTGCTGCCTTCTCCCCCACTAGGCTCAGATGGAAATCTGCCGCTCTGTGGTGGTATCCCACAGATAGAGGGGGGACGGGCATGTCAGTAGCACTGCCAACCAGTCAGTGTAAAACACACACCCATTTATCACACCCAAGGTGCCAGGCCTGCACAGATCTGTAAATAAAAGGCATTTGAAAGCAAAACCCATTGAAGCAAACAGGCATCACCAAAATGAATGGCTTTTTTTGTTTTGTTTTGTTTTGTTTTAAACCTGGTATAAGCTTTATAGGGCTACCATTTAAGCGTGCTCAACGAACCCATCATATTACTTAGTCCCCACAAAAATCCAGGAGGAGTGGGGTGTTAGGATGACTAAACATCTTGGTTTGCCTGTTGTCCTCATGCAAGTATTAAATGAGCCCTTTTTACTTTCCAAAGTGCCCCAGGTTTGACAATAAATTATATGGTCACCCAAGATATTGTGTTTATTTTATGGAAGAGGAAACAGGCACAGAGGAGGTAAATGAGCCACTCAAGGTCATGTAGCAGGTGCAGGATGGAGCTGGAGTCTAACTCAGGTCAGTCTGTCTCCACCGCCCTGGTCTTTTCTGCTGGAGTCTTCTGCCTGTCAGCGTAGAGATGCGAGCACGTCTGCCTTTCAGTAGTCCCTCTGGAGGTACTAGAAACTCACTGGAATGACTTACTGTTGTTTGCAACACTGTTGGGATTGCTCTTTTGGAATGATCTTCAGAGTAATTTTTTTTTTTTAAGACGATTTTTCATGTTAGCAAATCTTGGTCCTTTCAGGATAGATTTCATTTTTGGAAATACCCTCAACACTTTCAGAGACGAGTCTTGTGAATAAGGTGGTAAATTATTCTGGGGAACACTGTTTTAGAGCCAAATCAAAGACTTAGTTTGAATTAGTGAATTGTTTGTTTGCTTGTTTGGGTGGTGAAATTGGCTTTGAAAAAAATTCTCGAAGATTCATTCTGCAGATGTTTTGAACAGCGACAGTGTCATTTGAATGTGTTTAGTTTCCCAAATTATTTTTTTCAAGTCTCATTTTATCATGCCTGGTAAATGGGACATATTGTACCTATCTTTCAGAGTAGCTAGCACATTTAGCTTTGAAGGAGTGGAAGAACTTGCCTAGGTTGTTGACATTCCTGGCCTTAGATGAAGAAGAGAAATCAATCCTTTCCCCAGAACTCGAGTTTCCCTTAGTCATATTCCCAAGCCTTCATGTTTTACCAAGTGAATTCAAGTGTGTGTCATAGTCTTACATTTTAAAAATCAGAAGTCTTGGTAACCGGGGCACCTGGGTGGCTCAGTCGATTGAATGTCCGATTTTGGCTCAGGTCATGATCTCGCAGTTCATGGGTTCGAACCCTGCACTGGGCTCTGTGCTGGCAGCTCAGAGCCTGGAGCCTGCTTCAGAACCTGTGTCTCCCTCTCTATCTGCTCCTCCCTCACTTAGGCTCTGTCTCTCTTTGTCTTTCAAAAGTAAATATAAAGAAAAAAGTCTTGGTAACCTATGTTTGCAGTACTAACTACATTTCAACTTATGATAATGTCTTGGATGGATTCATCCATTAAAAGTAATCAGTATACATGTTTCACTGCACGTTTTTTTTATAAAGCACTGTCATCTACTTTTTTTTTTTTTTTTTTTTTTTTTATGTAAGTTCAAAACCACCAAGGGAAAAAAGTGAGTCAGGTATTGTCACCCCACGTTAGAGGTAAAGAAAGGGAGTCCCTAGAGATTGCATTTGCCTGGGGTCACATAGATAAAAGTGGCAGTGTCTGGACTTTGGGGTGCTTAGGGCATCCAGTTACTCACGACCTCTTGATTGTTCTCGTCTCAGGGATCATTGAGCCTTTTACGTGTGTGTTCATTTTCTATGGTAGCTGTAATAGATTACAACAAACTTGGTGGCTTAAAACAATACGGATTTATTCTTGTACAGTTTTGGAGGCCAGACATTTGAAGTAAGTTTTAGGGAGCTAACTCAAGGTGTCTGCAGGCTCATACTCTCTGTCCAAGCTATAGAGAAAAAAACCCATTTTCTTGCCTTTTCTAGTTTCTAGAGGTGGATTCATTGGCTCATGGCCCCTTCCTCTATCTTCAAGGATAGCAGGGTAGCATCTTTAAATCTCTCTTTCTCTGTTCTGCCTTCATATTGTATTCTCCTCTGTAGTTAAACCTTCTTCTGATTCTGTTTTATAAGGATACATGCATTTAGAGCTCACCTTGTCAATCCAGGACAAGCTCACCATTTCAAGGTGCTTAGTTTATCACACCTGCAAAGTCTGTCCATTTGTCTGTCCATCCATCCATCCATCCATCCATCTTTCATCTTTCTATCTCCAGGACAAGCTCACCATTTCAAGGTCCTTAGTTTATCACACCTGCAAAGTCTGTCCATTTGTCTGTCTGTCTATCCATTCATCCATCCATCCATCTTTCATCTTTCTATCTCCAGGACAAGTTCGCCATTTCAAGGTCCTTAGTTTATCACACCTGAAAAGTCTGTCCATTTGTCTGTCTATCTATCTATCTATCTGTCTATCCATATATCTTTCTATTCATTCATTCATTCATTCATTCTAAAGTAACAGTCAGAGGTGCTAGGGATTAGAATGAAAAGATAATATTTTGGAGGCAGCATGTTATTATTCAGCCTATCACAGTCTACCCTTTGGCCTTCAAAGATTCACGTCCTTCCCAAACATACAAAATTCATTCACCCCATCTCAGCATTGCCCTAAGTCTCAACCCATTACAACATCAACTCAAGTCCAAAATCTCGTGTAAATACCATCAGCTCAAATCTCAAATCTCATCATCTAAGTTCTATCAGTCAGGTATAGGTGAAACTCTTGGCATGATTCCTCATGAGGGACATTTTTTCCTCCATCTGTAGACCTGTAGACCACAGGAACGTGTTCTCTGCTTCCAAAATACAGTGGTGGGACTAGCATAGGATAACAAGCATGCACACTGCCATTCCAAAAAAGAGGAAAATGAAAAGAAGGAAGGAGTCATTGATCCTAAGCAATTTTAAAATCCAGCAGGAAAGTTCCATTAAGTCTCAAGGCCTGGAAATAATCCTCTGTGGCTTGTAGCTCTGACCTCTCAGCCCAAGGCTCCACTCTGGGAATTATTCTCCACCCCCCACCCCCGGCCTTTTTTTTCTTTGAAGTAGTTTTATGAGTCTCTTTCTTGCCTGTAGAATTTTGAGAGTTCAAAAGCTTCTCTTCATTTTATCCTCTCTCTCTTTCTATCAAAACTGTTGGTGTTTCTGCAAATAGAACTCTCACAAAAATCTTGTGGCTCTCCAGTGTATGTCATAGGGGCTCCTGCCTTTAGACAACAGGATTCTTCACAGATATTTCCTGGATAATCCTGTCTATTCCCAGCTTCTGCTGAGATAATTGAGGGGATCCATAAGTCACATCCCCAATTTTGTAGGCATTTGCCAAAGGTTGTCCAACCACACTCTTCACCTAGGCTTCAGAGCATGATTTCCTGATAGTGATGACCTTATCTCCCAATTTTGGCCTCTTTTGCATCCAGATAGGATGTTATTTCCCCAAGTCACCAAGTTCCGATTCTCTTCTGCTTAATGTTTCTTACTTCATATTATGTCTTTCCTTTCACATTTTACTTTAAAATATAGTTTAAAAAATTTAAAAATTGTTTATTTATTTTTGAGATAGAGAGAGAGAAGGGGAGAGAAAGACAGTGAGCACAAGCAGGGGAGGGACAGAAAGAGAGACACAGACTTGGAAGCAGGCTCCGGCCTCTGAGCTGTCTTCACAGAGCCCGATGCAGGGCTCGAACCCATGAACTGTGAGATCATGACCTGAGCTGAAGTCAGACACTTAACTGACTGAGCCATCCTGGTGCCCTCACATTTGACTTTAAATAGCATGCAGAAACTGCTGTACCTTCACTGCTTTACTTGGAGATCTCTGCAGCTAAATGTCCAAGTTCATAACTTATAAGTTCTCCTCTCCAGAAGTTGTAGGACACAATTCACCTTAGCGTTTTGCCACTGTATAAACAAGGGCTACCTTTCCTCCAGTTTCCAATAACATGTTGCTTACTTTTTTCTGAGGTCTCACCAACAGTGCATTTAATGTTCACATTTCTGTTAATGTGCTGTTTATCATGGGTCTCAAAATCCAGCCTCTACCTCTTACCAAATTCCAAAGCCACTTATACATTTGTAGGAATTTGTTACAGCAGATACCAAAAATCTGTAATTGTTTCCAATTGCTATTGTAACAAATTACCATACTCTTGGAGGCTTAAAACAGGAGAACTTTATTCTCCCACAGTTCTGGAAGATAGTAATCTTCCTTAAGTTTCACCCAGGGGTGCCTGGGTGGCTCAGTCGGTTGGGTGGCTGACTATAGCTCAGGTCATGATCAGGTCTGTGGGTGTGAGCCCCACGTGAGGCTCTGTCCTGAGTGCTCAGAGCCTGGAGCCCGCTTCTGATTCTGTCTCCCTCTCTCTTTGCCCCTTCCCTGCTTGCTCTCAGTCTCTCTCCCTCTCTCTCTCTCTCAAAAATAATAAACAATAAAAAAATTAAAAAAAAAAAGCTTCACTAGGCCAAAACCAAGGGCTGCACTCTCTCTGGAGGCTTAAAGGGAGAATTCATTTCTGGCCTCTTCCAGCTTCTGGTGGCTCCCAGCATATCATGGTTTGTAACGGCTGATATAATCTGTCTACATCACCATATTGAGTTCTCTTTTTTATGGCTAGGTCAAATTCCTCTCAAATTCCTCTCTTCCCAGCCCCTATTTTTAAAGGATATATTTGATTGCATATACTGATTGTATATGATTGTTTGCATTTAGAGAGCAGACCGATGACCCAAGATGAGCATCCATCCCAGGACCCCTAACTTAACCACACATGCACATTAGTGTTTGTTTGTTTGTTTGTTTTTGCTGTATAAGGTAGCATTCACAAGTTGGAGGGAATGAGAATATGTCTTGAAGGCATTATTCAACCTACTACAAATTTATTTTCCATGTCTGCATCTTGCCTTGGTTGTGTGATGTCTAGGAATATCCATTGCACAACAGTGTTGTGTATACACACTAGGTGGCTATTTGCCTCAGAATGTCTTGTTCCACTCCCCCAACCACTTGTGAAAAGACCCATGCTCTAGTCATGGAGGATGGAGTAAGCCAGACTGGGCCAGACATAAATCCTCATGGACACTGACCCCTGTGGTGGGTGTGTGACCCAAGCCAGCCAATCAGAATTCTTCCCTGAGATTTTCCAATAGAATCTGGAGAGAGAAATGCTACAGGGGTAAGAGACTGGAGCTCCCTTTCACCATGTGGTAAAAACAAAGTAGGACTCACCTTGCCAATTTCTCCTTTTTCACTCTTGAAATATATAAAATTCTCAGCAAGAAAGTCCACATAGGCCTGACTTCCTACCTAGGTAGAAGAAACTCAGCAGGTGAGAGGTGGAGCAGTCTTGACATGTCTGAGCCCACTAAAACTTTTAAAATTTTCAAGAGGTTACTCTGTGGTACATTAAATAATCAATAAATCACTTGGTACATATATTCTTCTTAATAGCCACACAAAGGATACCTTAAAGTCTGATTAGATATAACACACATTGATTTCCACTTCTCCAAGAACCCCACTGAGATGATGGGAAAAGAATTAAAAAGCTATAAACCTACAGAGACAAAGGTCAGAGGAAGGAACCAACAGCAAATTAAAGATGTCAACAAGGGTTTAGAAGATGGAAAGCAGATGGATGAATGACAACTGGATGGTGAGAGCAAGAAAGCTTGAACAAAATACCCAGAGAATAGAATTCCAACAAGAAATAAGCCAATTTTTGCCACAGAATTCTAGAGAGACTTGAAAATCGGAGCCCACACTTACCTCTAAAGACGTATGTGTGGAATCCGTTCAGCAGAGGATAGCTCTCATATTTGTGGCCTTCCATCATCTTTTGGGTAGTGTTTCTATACTTAGGGAAATCTACAGTGATAGTCTTTCTTCCCCAATGAAAACTCAAATTCCCAGCTTTCCCTACAATCATGGGACCTGGCTTTGCCAATCAGACACACATGACATTTTAATTTAGAAGTGAGCTGAGGAAAGAGGGTCTGTGTGTGTTTTCATTTTTCAAGCAGAGAACTCAAGCTTTTAGTGGAAGCAGTGATGTAAGGTCAAGTTTCTTTATAAAACTGGCTTTGGTGGGGTAGTTGTGGGAGCAATGATAATTTACTTTTGTGCTCAGTGGGTAGCAGTGTCTGTGAACATTTCCTCATCAGAGTGTTCTGTTGGGTGGTTTTGGGCTTAGTTCTAGAAGATTATCCTGGAGCCTGGCTTTGCAGCCTTCCCAGGAATTCAGTGAACTACCTACCTGAGTCCATTTAAATTTAAATTTAAATTGCCCGAGTCCATTTCTGTGGTTTGCAATTCTTTTTTTTTTTATTGTTAATTTTTTTTTGAGAGACAGAGAGAGACAGAGCTTGAGTAGGGGAGGGGCAGAAAGAGAAGGAGACACAGAATCCAAAGCAGGCTCCAGGCTCTGAGCTGTCAGCACAGAGCCTGATGTGGGGCTTGAACTCATGAACTGTGAGATCCTTACCTGAGCTGGAGTCGGACACTTAACCCACTGAGTCACCCAGGCACCCCTGCAATTATTTTTAATTTTTAAAAAATCTTTATTCATTTAAAAAAATTTTTTTAATGTTTATTTATTTTTGACAGAGAGAGAGAGATAGAGCATGAACGGGAGAGGGTCAGAGACAGGTAGAGACACAGAATCAGAATCAGGCTCCAGGCTCTGAGCTGTCAGCACAGAGCCCGACGCGGGGCTGGAACTCACGAACTGTGAGATCATGACCTGAGCCAAAGTTGGACGCTTAACCAACTGAGCCACCCAGGCACCCCAACTTTATTCATTTTATGAGTGGGGAGGGACAGAGAGAGAGAGAGAGAGAGAAGGAGAATCTGAAGCAGGCTCCAGGCTCTGAGCTGTCAGCACAGAGCCCAATACAAGGCTCGAACCCATGAACTGTAGGAACATGACCTGAACTGGAGTCGGACACTTAACCAACTGAACCACCCAAGGCATCCCTGCAATTTTTTAAAAAGCAGAAAACAAGCCAAAAAAAAAAAAAAAAGTCCACACACCCTATTAATATTGCACGTGTAATAAATTGTTTTATCTGGGATGCTATTTCCCACTTTGAAGATCCAGGTAATGGATCTTCCCCCACAGCATCTGGAGAAACTCAGAGGGGGTTCATACTGAGGACATCAGAAGCAATGGTGAGGTGGCTTCAAACATTAAAACCAAATAAGGAGAGAGACTTCTTAATCCAATCCCCTTCCTCTCCTCAATTCCCAGAATGTAGGCAGCAGAGATGGGAAGATTTTTCTTATGCATAGCTGGGCACTCCAAAGGAAAAGACCTCTAATGAATTAGATAAATTTCTACCCAGTCACCCTCAAGTAAACCCCAGCCTACTCACCGTGAACTGCCAATCAGCATTTTATTGCCTTGCTCTTAAATATCAGTGGATGTGTAGGAATCACCAGATTTTGAGGAAAGCTTCTATTCTCAAATGAAAAAGACCAAAGCAAATACTGGGAGGAAATGAACCTGATGAATACAGTGATAGTGAAGTGAGCAGGAGGCAACTTCATTTAAAAAGCTATAATTAATATTTTCAGAAGAAAAGAGAAGATATTTCACTGATAAAACAAAATACAATGCTATTTTTAAAAAGGACTGGAGAACAAAGAGCTCTTGGAAATGAAAAATATTGTAATAGTAATGGAAAAAAACATCAAAAGTTTGAAAATTAATGTTGAGGGAATCTCCTAAAAGGTAGAGAAAAGGAGCAAAGGCATGGATAGCAGGAGAGAAATGATGAGAAAATCAGAGAATTAATCTAGTAGATGCAACAACCAACCAAGAGAGATACAAAAGGGAAGGCTTTTTTAAAATATTGGAGCACCTGGGTAGCTCAGTTGATTAAGCACTGGGATCTTGGTTTTGGCTCAGGTCATGAATCTTGAGGTTTGTGAGTTCGAGTCCCACTTCGGGCTCCACCGTGGGCAGCATGGAGCCTGCTTGGGATTCTCTCTCCCCCTCACTCTCTGCCCCTCCCCCACTTGCTCTCTCCATCTCTCTCAAAATAAATAAAACTTTAAAAAACAACTTAAAATCATATATATGTACACACACACACATATACATAAACCAAGAACTTGAAACTCCAGATTGAAAGGACTCACTGTACTCAGCACATTAGTCTACATCAAGGCATATTACCATAGGATTTCAGAGCATGAAGGGTACAAGGAGAAGATCCCTTGCCAGGGAAGAGCAAATGAGTCACATATCTAAGGATCAGGAATCACAGTGAGATCGTACTTCTCAACAGCAAACCTGGAAGCCAAGAAGTCAAGGGAACAATGTCTTCAAGGCTGAGCAAAGGCTTCTCGCTTAGACATCCATATACCTCTAGACTGTCAATCACATGTACAGATAGAATGCAGATGTGAGAGGTCTCAAAACATTTATACCTGGGGAGCTACTGGTGGTTTGTTCCAATGAGCAAAAGAAAACATTTACTCCAATAAGCAAAAGAAAGAAAATGTAAGATTCTGGAGACAGGGGATCCAGCTATAAAAAGGAGTACAGGAATTCCTAGAATGATGAAGAGGGGATTTCCCAGTATGACCGCTGTTCAGGAGACTCAGTGAGCAGGAAGACAGAGGCCTTTTGCCAAACAAAACAAATGAAACAAAAACACAGAAACCACACACACACACACACACACACACACACACACACACACACACACAAACCCAAAAAGCTCCCACGAAACCCCCGAACCCCCAAAAATCTCACCAAACTTCAAAGGGAATATGCAGTACTGATAGAATTCCTGAGGAGTTGCACCTTTTTGAAGGGCGTTTGTAATTCTTCAGAGAGTCTGAGAAAAACTGGTGATAAATAGAAATCTGAGTAGATGAGACATAAAGGCAATTACTAACTTTAAGGAAAACACAATTTTGTGTAAGAAGGGGAATGCAGGGGCATCTGGGTGGCTCAGTGGGTTAAGTGTCTGCCTCTTGATTTTGGTTCAGGTTATGATCTCATGGTTTGTGAGATCGAGTGTCAAGTCCGGATCTGTGCTGCCCGTGTGGATCGTGCTTGGGATTCTCTCTCTCCCTCTCTCTCTGCCCCACCTCTCTTACTCATGCTCTCTCCCTCTGTCTCAAAATAAATAAACTTAAAAAAGGGGGGAATGAGGTTGTGCTATACTATTGGTTTCATTTGTGAATAATTATATAATAATAATTTGAACAGTAACTATTGATACAACCAACATTATAATAAAGCAGTATTACCAAGAAGGTAGAGGTGAAATGTACATGAGGAGGGTGGGGAATAGGGTGTAAGAGCACTCAAACTTTATCTTTCTATAGGAGAAAATCAGTAGATAATCCTTAAAATAATTAAAGAATAAAAAAATATGTGTATAGAAACACAAAGATAAATGCTGGAAAAAGCTAAAAGAATTGAACATGCTTGGCTCTGGGGAGCAGGACCTCAGGGTAGGGTAGGGGACTGTTCTTTTGCATTACAAGTCTTATGGAATTGTTTTCTTAATACCACAAACATGTATTACTTGATAAGAATTCAAAACCAGCCAAACCTTGGAAAAAGGGCTTAGATCACCAGGAACTCTCATACCTTGTCATTGGGAATGTAAATTAGTGCACTCAACTTGAAAACTGTTTGTCAGTGTCTACTGAAACTGACTCCACACATACTGGGTGATCTAGAAGTTCCAACAGAGGTGTGTACAGTTGTGTGCCGAAGCTGTGCGAGCAAGTCCATAGCAGCACTGTTCATGGTGGATGGGAACAGGAAAGAACAAAGTGTCCATCTACATTGGATATTTTATGGTTGCGCAAGGAGGTAATGCAAATGAACTGCTGTTCCACGTTGTAACGTGGATAAAACAACACTGTGTTAAGCAAGAAGTCAAGCTCTTTGCTAAAGAGCGCATGCTACTTGATTCCACCTATATAAAGTTCAACACCAGACAAGACTAACCTATGACAGTTAGGATACTGATTGCCTTTGAGGAAGAGCTCTGGGGGTAGAGTCTGGGAAGGCTGTGAAGGAGGTTCGGCATGCTGGGCAGTGTTCAAGTTCTTCATCTGGTTGCTGGTAACAGGAGAATGTTAACTTTGTGAAACTGTGTCAAGCTATACTCTACTAATTACACACTTCAGTGTATATAATATATTGAAGTTAAGTGAATTACCTTTAAAAACTATTATTGGGGCATTGTGGCTCAGTCTGTTTAGTGTTCAACTGTTGGTTTCAGCTCATGTCATAATCTCACGGCTCGTGAGTTCAAGCCCTGCGTTGGGATCTCCACTGACAGTGTGGAGCCTGCTTGGGATATTCTCTCTTGCCCTCTCTCTCTCTCTCTCTCTCTCTCTCTCTCTCCCTTCCTCCTTCCCTTCCTCCCCCCTCCCTCCTCAGCTCGGTCTCTGTCTCTCTTGAAATGAATAAATAAACTTAATTAAAAAACATTTATTAAATAAAACACTCATCCTTCTACAAGAGAAGCTCAGTGCAGGAAGAGATGACCTTCTTGACCAGAGAATTGGCTGTTCTGGAAAATTAGGACATTATCTACTAACTCCTACACTTGATCTTAGCCAAAAGGCCAAGAAGCGATTCTACTAACTTCTAAACATACATTTAGAAAATCTCATCAAGTTAAATATGGTTACTTCTTGGTTCTTGACTTTTTACTTCGATTTAAGGATTTTTTTTTTTTTTTTTTTTTTTTTTTTGGATTTGTCCTCTCTTGTCTATAGTCTACTCGAACCTGCCTCAGGGTTTTTGTTTTGTTTTGCCTAATTACTGACGACTTTGAAACTATTTGAAACCTTGCAATGGCCACAAGATTTTCCTTTTGCTCCCTAGCAGGGCCTGTTCATTGCTTGTAGGTGCAGTACTAGTAAAAAGAAAACAAAGGCAGAACACAGGAAAAGCAATAGTTTAGTAAAGAAAAGAGCATGCCCTGACTGGGTTTCCTGGGGGAGGAAGTGGGGCTGGAATTGTATTGTGCCCTTTCAGGTTGTTGCAGGAATCTTACTCCCTGAAATAATGTAATGCATCGATGACCTTGGTTTTTCTCAGAAGTGTTTAAGAAGAGGGGGTATTCATCTTGCCTTTGCCCTTTTACATTATTTGTGTTGGAAATCTTCATTGTGCAAGCCTTGGAAGGAGGGGAGAGGGAGCAAGTTACATTCCCCTGACCTTCACATCACCACACTATAAAAGCCCTTCAATTGCAGGCATTTGCCTTGCTATCTTGTTCCAGATCAAGGGATAGCAGAGGCAGACACTCTTTTTTATTTAATTTTTTTTTTTTCAACGTTTATTTTATTTTTGGGACAGAGAGAGACAGAGCATGAACGGGGGAGGGGCAGAGAGAGAGAGGGAGACACAGAATCGGAAACAGGCTCCAGGCTCTGAGCCATCAGCCCAGAGCCTGACGCGGGGCTCGAACTCACGGACCGTGAGATCGTGACCTGGCTGAAGTCGGACGCTTAACCGACTGCGCCACCCAGGCGCCCCCAGAGGCAGACACTCTTGAAAGTTCAGCCACTTACACTGAATTACAATGGGTGGGCTTGCGGGATACATGAATCAGCCAAAGTTGGCTGATAATTGGATATACATTTGTGCCTGTAGTAGGCAACCTGCAAAGGGGAAGGCCTTCTTGTGAAACATTCCTGGGGGATCTGTTGGGGGGAAGGTGCCCAAAATTATTCAGGACACAAAACAGCGTTTGGATGCCATCAATTGCATTTGGTCTCCTCCTTTTCTCTCTAAGGCCCTCTAGGAAGATTATTTAGGGGCAGGTGCAACTGTTCAATAGGTTGGGGATTATATAGAACAGCAAATATTGGTCATTTAAATGCCTGTGATTGTCATTGGCTTTGCAATAGACATAATATTTTATAATATTTATACTATACTCATATAGTACCATAGTTATATAAAATAAGAATATATATGATACATAGTTACAATACTATAATCCTTGTAAAGAGGAGGTAATTTGCTATGGAGCCAGAAGACCTGGATTCACATCCCTGGTCTTTCTTTAACTATTTATGTGAATTTAGACCACTTTCTTTCTCTTTGCCCCCATTGCTGTCCCTGCTACCTGAAGGCAATTATGCCTCTGTTGAAAGCTTTGTTAGGTTAGCACATAGTAGGTGTTCACTAGCTGCTAGGCATTTTCCATTTTCTTACCCTGCAAGGTTATCTTTTGGACCAATCTTAAGTAGTTGCTATCTGCCCAAAGTCATATACTGGGACAGCTTGAATAGAGCTTTATGCCTCTGGGTATTGCCAGTGCTTACAACAGTCTTGTGAAGAGTAAGCCACTGGAGTCATCTCTTAAATAAACATTCAATCTCATTGCTTCTTGGAATACAACACTTCGTTTGTCTCCCCCTACCCTTAGGATGAAATCCAAGCCCCTTGTCATGGTCTACAGATCCCTTCATGGTCTGGGCCTGATTCTGTCTCCTAACCAGCTAGATTGCTGACTATATTCCCAACACATGCGCCACCTCTCTGGTCCTTTGCTGTGCCAGCTAGGTCATGCCTCAGTGACTTGGCACATGACATTCCCTCAATCTGTATTGCTTCCTTGGCCTCTTGGTATGGCTAGCTCCTGCTCACCCTTCAAGGGTCAACTTTTGCCTTTCCCAGGAAGCAGACTCTGAGGTGGAATTTAGCATGATGGGTGTGATGTGTGTGGGGGCTCTTGGGCTCACCCACTGCGGGAGGAAGAGGAATGAAGCTGGAGTGGGCAGAGGGAGTCATGGAGCAATGTGGGCCAGGCACAGCCCTGGTCGACCACACAGGCATTTGTGGTTTGTATCTTTGTATCTAGAATGGTCTTGCAGTGTTTCCTCCAGCTGGCAGCCATGACCCGGCCTTTATACTCTCTCATGGATCAGCCTTAAATGGGGGTTTCCCTTCCCACTGGAAAGGATGCAACCTTGAGGAGTCAACTCTCTGCAGCTGAGACCATACCTGTAAAGGCTCTGACATCTGAAGGTCAAGAGTGGACAGTACTCCCAGGCATGAAGTCCTGCTTTGAAAGAGGATCCGAGCATTGTGATGCACCATACAACCTTCCCTGCCCACCCTGTGTCTGTCCTGTTGTTTTCTATCTGAGAGTCTGATTATTTCCCTATTTCCTCATTGTTCCTTCCACTGGGGTGGGGGCTTCATGAAGACAGAGCTCATGTTTGCCTCATTCCCTGTTATTTCACCAGCTCATTGCATTGGGCTTAGTATGGTAAGCCCTTAATATGGATTTATTGAGTGAACGAATGAATAATGAATGCTTAATGATAACCAGGAGAGTTATCAAAGAATATCTGTCTCTTAGTGTAACATTGAGCTTGCAAAAGAGAGATCATGTCTTTGTTCTGTCTCTCTGCCATTTATCATTGGATAAGACCATGAACAAAATGACACCAGAACTCTGTGTTCTAATACGTTGATCTTTATGAGCAAGAGAAGAAGGAGTGGTGTTGGTGGAATAGAAATGTCTATAAGAGTGATAACTGGATCTGTAGATATCCCGCTCCTTATCTCCACGAAGCAGCGAGATATAATAGAGAAGGCCCTGGTAGGCTCAGAGGACCCAGGGACAATGTGGGCAGTACCAAAGGCAGAGTGCCTCCAGCGAGGTGAAGACAATTAGCCCTTATTGCCAAACACTTTTTTTCTCTTCCCTGCTGCCTCATTCAACATGAACACTTGGAAGCCAAATAGTTTAAAGCCCATTAGGTGAAAAAAAAGTGCTATAAGGAGTGAATTGTGCTTACTGATGTGAGGATTGCAAAAAGCAGTTCAGAAATTCCCGTAGCAAGACACACAAAACCTGATGGCAGCTTTGCCTTATGTTGTGTTGCTGTTAATTGTTTATAGGCCCGAAAACAGCTTAGCAGACAGCTACATACTCTCTTTTCCAGTCCAGGAATATTTACTTGGCATGCATTCATTCATTCAGACTTAATTCCTCTACTCATTCTTGGGCAAAAAGAACTTGCCCATGATGCCTGGGGAAGGAAAGGCTGGCCGCTAGTTTTGGTGGGTTGATAGGATTTATTTATTTTACAATTTTAGTTCATTTTGAACAACACAAGAAAGAAGAAGACACAAAATATGCTTGTAGAGTTAAGGAATATTTTTGATTTCTGTTCATATAGTCACGTATATACTAATTACCGAATTTCAAGACTTGGTTAAGAGCAATTGTAGCGGGAGAAAAAGGGGAGAATTTTGGACAAAACTGTTAACTGGCTAGGTGAGGGGCACAGGTTGTGTAGGGTAAATATGACAGTTATTGGTGCTTTTGTGTACTTTTTGTTTTTCTATTTTCTTAAGTTTTCTGCTTTGTGCATGTATTACAATTATAATCAGAAGCAAAGCTATAACCAAAATGAATGTAGTTTTGTTAAACTGCTTTGAAGATAGAGGTCAGCAGAAAAGACTCTTCAAGGGTCTAAGCTGTTTTATTTTGAAAACGAAGTCCTCCCAGTATTTATTTAGAGACTGCAAAAGGCAGTCATTCTTCTTTGAAATCATCATTTTATATTTGTCCTTGTGGATTGCAATTTGTCATCTTTGCCACATTGTTTTCTTTTTCGTTCAGAGTTATAATGTGAGCGTTTTCTCATGCCATTGGGTTTTTCTTTTCTGAAACCATTTAAAATGCCTACATGGTATTCTGTTACACTGTTAGACCATCCTTTCATTAACCATTCCCTTGTTGTTGGACGTTTATGTTGTTTCCTACTATTTTGCTCTTATAAACAACTGTCATAAGAGTCTCTGTCCATAAACAATTGTGTACCTCTTTGAAGATTCCATTGGGATGAGTTTTGAGAAATGAAATGCAGAACCAAGAGCATGTCCGGTTTAAAGCTTTCATGTGTAGGGCCCTCCTGGGAAGCCATGTATGAGGGCGTCTGTTCCTCAGGGGCTTCTTGGCCTTGCATTTGCCTCAAGCACATTCAGCCATCTGGAGAGAAGATGGTGTAAAGAAAATGCCTTGGAATTCTTGGGCTGAAGCCATCACCTGCTGTGTAACTTAGGTGAGAAGATTCACCACTCTGGTTTCACTCTCCCCATCAGCACAATTCGAACAACAGCATTGACTTTCCAGGTTGTAGCAGAGCTCAGTAGTGGTGTATCAGCCATCAGTTGTGCTGGCGGCTTTGCATATGGCTCCTTCCATGCAAACATGGAGGCTAATATACCAGAAGTGGTATATATGGGAGAGTTTGGTAAACTGGATTTTTTTTGTCTCTAAGAAACTGTTGTCATAGCCTTGGGGACCAACAAACAGTAAATGGTGTCACTTAATGAGAATGGGAGGCATGCATTTTGATAGAGCCATTCATTTTAGGGTTTATTGTTTAAAGTAACTAAAGCTTGACTTTAAATTGCTACATTAAGAAATAATAGATACTTGACTTGTAAGTTTTATTCATTTTTAGAATCTTGTCTTTCCTGACTAAGAAAGGCGACTGGAGTATCCCCCTTCCCTTCCCTGTTTGAGTTCTCTGATATGACTTAGGGACCTTAGGGAATAACACCATGTTTTCATCTAAAATTTAAAACATTGATTTTCTTGCTGATTTGAGGCATACCCATGCCTGGCACATATTTCCTTTTTGCTTTTTCCTGTTGTCTCAGCTAAAAGGGAATAAGAATCACCCAAAATCCCATGACTCAGAAGTAGTTTGTTATTGCTAATATTTTCGCGTACTTCCTTCCTGATTGAATTCAGATGTATTCCCAGATATACATGCAGAATATGTTCAAAGGATTGGGTCTCATGGTATATGTTTTATAACTTGATTTTTTTTGTCATTAATATTATATCTTGAACATTTTATCACTAAATATTCTCCAACGATATGGTTGTGGAGTTTTCTATCATAGGAATATACTATAATTTATTCAACCAAAGTCGTTTTGTTAGACATTTAATCTTATAGCTTTTCACCTTTATAAATAATGCTAGAGTGAATATTCTAGTGAGTCAAAAGGTAAGAATATTTTAAGACTTCTTGCTGCTTTTTCCAAAGTGCCTTACAGATACAAGGAACATCTTTACCTCAGTCAGCTATAATGAGTATACCTGTTTCATCAAAGCCACTTGCACTTGATGTTATCTTAAAATATTTCTTCCAAATTTGAAAGGAAAAATACTTAAAATTGTTTTTTTTCCCCTTCTGATCCTGATGAGGCTGCACATTCTTCATGTGTTTTAAGGCTCCATCGTATCCCATGTTTGACAGCATGCTTTGTCTCTACAAATCTCCTTTCCAATATTCTCTTCTCTCTGCCCCTGGGAGGTGACGTCAGAAAAGGTCACCAATAGGCTCCCCACCCTGTCCCTTCTGTGGGGTTTGGCCAATGTGGAGTCCCAACAAGAGATAGGGTGGGAAGGGAGCAGAGTAAGGTCAGAGTGTTTATTCTCTTGACTTTCTCAATCCCTGTGCAGTCAGTGACACAGATTCAGTCCCCTATGTGCACAAGGTGGCTTTTCTACATTGCTTCCATGTTCAGGGACCTACTTTCTCCTTTTGTCCCTCAGTTCCCAAGCACCCAGATAACTCCACTGCTATTAGCCCAGGTTCCTGTACTGTCCCTTGAGTTTTGGAATGGATCCCTTTCCCTCTTTGAAATGTTCTTGAGTAGTACATCTGTTTCCTGTTGGGACCCTGCTGATAAACATGATCTTAGTACTTGTAACGGGTCTCACAAACTGATGGGGTCATTGCCCTGTTTTATAAGCCATGATGTTTAGGTCCAGGGAGACCAAGAGTCTGACCTCTACTGAGTCTTCTGGTTGTGCTGACAGAGGATGAAGCAGGGTGGATTTTCATTAACAGGGGTTTTTTTTCAGGAAAGCTAATTTCTAGCATTTAACTATGATGCAGTGTACAAGCAGCATCATTAATGCTTCACTTAGTCTTCAGTTACAGGATCTTCTGGTCCTGGTTTTGTTCGTGTAGCTGGAACACACTCTAGAGAACACATGACTTGGTTATTAGGCAGCTGGGCTCACATCCCAGCTCTGCCGAGCCCTGCCTGAATGACCCTGAGCCAATTAATTAATCTCAGGCAGCCTCAGTGTCCTCATCTGAGAAATTGGTATTATAATAATAGTAGCTGCCTCAAGACTGTCATGAGTTCATTCTTGATTGTACTTCCCGCTCTTGTATGTGAGGATTATATAAGACATGCAGAGGGGTTAGGAGGAAGTGCTCAAATATGGTAGATGCAATAATTATAAATAACGATCACATTATTTTTACTTTCTGTTCAGTTAAGTTATTGTGTCTGCTGAATCAAAGATGAATTTTCTCCATTCCTTACAAGATTCCATAGCTATGAATTTTAACTCTGCTTGCAGAGGACCACAGGATTACCCCTAAATCATTTGACTTCTGATGTTTCTTCATCCTTAAACTGGATGTAGACTCACAGACCACTCCATGCAGCTTCCTGTATATGCTTGAGAATCACTTTTAGGTCAGGACTTGGATCTTCTCTGTAATATCCATGACTGGATTGTAGTTTCTCCCTGGAAATGTCCTGCAACACAAAACTCATTTCTTATAGAGCCCCTGATTCTATGTTTACATAGTTCTCAAAGAATAGTATTCATTTTATTAAGTAGATATCTGCCTTCTTTGGTACTAATTCAGGATTTCTCAACCTCAGAGCTCTTGCCATTTTGGTCTGGATCATTCTTTATTGGGAGCGGGCCTCCTGTGTGTTGTACGTTGGACTGTATGTACTAGGATGCCAGTCGCACACCCAGTTGTGGCCGTCAGAATGTCTCCAGACAGAGAAATGTCCTCTGGAGGACAAAATCATTGCCAGTTGAGAACCACTGCTTGAAATTTAAAAAATCTGCATTCCCCCCTCCCCCCCCCCCCCCCACACTGTTTGCTATAGAGCATTTGAGTTTTGGGCCAGCTTCACCAGTGTGGACAGTCCTACCTGGATATGTTCTATTTTCCAGTGGTTTGAAAATGGTGTGAAAAGGCCTTTAGAACTTACTGCACTTGGGTATGTTCCAGGGATGGTCTGAGGAACAGGGAGAAACAAGGTATCTCCCTCTATTGCAGGACATGAGCACACTGGGTTTTATTTTATTTCAATCATTTATTGATTTTTGACCACTTCAACACATCTTTGATTCTCATTTTACTCCTGGTCAATACCAACTCCAGAGGACTGTGATTAGGAAATGATCCCACACAGTCCCCAGAGACTTAGCCATGATCATAAACTCTGAGAGGGCAGGAGTCTTTGCCTCTTTTTTTTTTTTTTTTTTTGAAATAAATCCCTACTGTTTAGGATGATGGCACATTGCAGGTGGTTGTATTAGGGTTCTCCAGAGAAATAGAACCAATAAGAAAACCAATAAGCAATTGGCCCATGTGATTTTGAAAGTGCACTTTGGCAGGCCCAGAATCCAGCAGGCTGGAAACCCAGGGAAGAGGTGTAGTTCAAGCCTGAAGGCCACCTGCTGGCAGAACTCCCTCTCTTGGGAGAAGTCAGTCTTTTTTGTAAAGTCTTCAATTTTGTATGCCTATCCACATAATAGAGGGCAATGTGATTTACTCAAGTTTACTGATTTAAAACTTAACCCCATTCATAAAATACCTTCATGGAAACATCTAGAAAAGTGTTTGACCAAATATCTGGGTACTGTGGCTCAGCCAAGGTTACACATAAAAATAACTATCACAACATTCAATGAACATTGAGAAAACCGTCAGGGTTGGCAGAGATTAAACCAAAATCTGATGAAGAAACTGATGAAGAAACTGAGGCCCAGAGTAACAGTTACATATTATTACTTGGAGATGAAGTCAGGACCACAGTCCAGCCTTCTGACTCCATTTACCTCTCTCCCTCCCTACCCTTTTCAGCTCTTATTTTCCTGTAGAGACCATTGAACATGGAAGGTTCTGCTTCCCTTTGCCTCCAAGGTCAAGGCCACATCAGGAATTACTCAGTACTTCTCTGTTATGCCAGCATTCCTTTCTCATTTCTTCTTCAATCATCTCCTGGAGCTTCCCCCATCCTAGCTCAAAGCAATCTCATTCAGACTGTATGATAGATTTTTAGTGAAATGGCACCTTCTTCTTTTCTTAGAAACAAGTTGATAGTGGTGAGAATGCTTTTCTTGTCCCCTTGGAAAAAAATAGGCATCAAATAAAAACAGTGATTTTCTCTATAACTAAATCAGACAGTTTATCCCCCCAGGCTATTGACACAGGAGACTCTAAAGGGGAAAACATAGTAAATATTTTCAGCCAGGGTGATTCACAGTGAATGAGACAGCAACATATTCCAACTGATAACAGAAATTAATTCAATATTTCATGTAAGGGCAGGAGAGTTCATAGCAAATGTGGTCCCCAAGTCCCGAAATGAAACTGTAACAATTTCCTGTTCCTTACTAGAGGAAACACTCTATGGGGAGGTTATTGTGATTGCCCTGCCTTTTATTTATTTATTTTATAACAAAATACTTGGCAATTTGCATGGTGTTTGTTTCTTGAAACCTCAGGTCAAGATTCTTGGGGACATTCAAGCCAATGTTACTTTCACCAGTTTAAAACAAGTCATAAATTTAAAATGCTTCACTGATTGAAATGATTTCATTTTAGTGTTCAGGAGATGATTTCAAGCAGTGTTCTAAAATTATGCTTGCTGCTACAGCTGCTAAAAAACAGTCATTTGGGGGTCAGTCAGTCCTCGCCAGGGGCAGCCACAGCCAGATGGTGAAGCACTGGGAAGGGAAGACATTGGGACTACAGGGAAGGTGTGACTGACCTTGGAACTGTGGTTGAAAAGGTCAAGAGTAGGGACCATACCTCCTAGGAGCTGTCTCAGTTTATGCCTTGTATCCTGACTTACCTAGTATAGTACACACAACTTCGGGTGGTTCCCAGATTATGCTTAGTGAGGTCGGTGCATTTGCTGTTCCGTCAGTTGGTATGTACGTGGCTGGCTCCTTTATATCTTTCAGGTCTCAGGTCAGATTGTTAACTCATTAGAGATACGTCTTAATTACTCGCTATCACAGTAATGTTTGTTCTTTTCAGTATGGTCTCAGTGTTTGTACCCTTTCCCCCCAATATGTTGAAATCCTAACCCCTAACAATGATGGTATTAGTACATGGGGCCTTTGGGAGATGATTATGTCATGAAGGCGGGGCCCTCATCAATAGGAATGCTGCTCTTACAGAGAGACTTCCTCCTTCTATCATGTAAAGATACAGCGGGAAGGCGCCAACTATGAAATAGGAAGGGGGCCTTTACCAGAACCCAACCATGCTGGTGCCTCAGTCTTGGAGTTCCAAGCCTCCAGAATGCTGAGAAATAAATTTCTGTTGTTTATAATCTCCCCAGTCTGTGGTATTTTGTTATAGCATCCTGCATGGACTCAGACACCTTCATAGCATCATTCCAATTTTAATTCTCTTGTGTATTTCTCTTTTTGTTTGTTTTCTGTCCCTACCTAGCTATGGTGTTCCAAGTGCCTGGCACTATGCCTAACTAATAGTAGGTTCTCAATAGTGTGTTGAATAAATAAAAAATAGGGGCACCTGGGTGGCTCAGTTGTTTAAGTTCCGACCTCAGCTCAGGTCATGATCTCATGGTTCATGGGTTCGAGCCCTGCATCTGAGCTGACAGCTCAGAGCCTGGAACCTGGAGCCTACTTCAGATTCTATGTCTTCCTCTCTCTCTGCTCCTCCCCTACTCGAGCTCTGTCTCTGTCTCCCTCTCTCTGTGTTCTTCCCCAACTTGTGCGCTCTCTCTCTCTCTCTCTCTCTCTCTTTCTCTCTCAGAAATAAATAAATAACCTTTAAAAAATATGTGAATGAGCAGAAGATGCTGTATTTGTAGCTTATGGAAAGATAGCAGAAGTGATAAACTTTCAATCTAGTGGCTTAATAGAATAGAAGTTTATTTTTTCACTTATGTCAAGTCTAATTGGTGATGGTGGGGTGGCAGGGCAGAGATTGAAGACAGAAACGTCTGCTCCATGGAGTCATTTTGGGATCCAGGCTGACATAGGTTGTCTTACCTATACTATGTGTCTCCTACAGACATTGGCATCCAGCCAATAGAAGGGTAAGACAGAGAGCATGGAGGATTGTGCAGGAAGTTTTTATGGGCTGGGTCTAGAAGTTGTGTGTATCACTTTCACACCTTTTTTTTTTTTTTTTTTTTTTTTTTGGTTAGGGCATGATGAGCAAGACAGAGCCTAGATGTAAAGGGAGCTAGAAACATCCTAGACAACTGCTTCCCAGTAACTACTTTATGGGGGGAAGCATGAATTTGTGACAGACAGCTAGTCACTTCTGCTTCTAGGGCTATGGCACTCCGGACCTAGTCCCACTGCTATTTCCATAACACTGGAGCTCCATTAGGGTAGAGATGGTCTGTTTCATCAACTTGAGCTGGGAGCCTAGCACAGTCAGTATTTGAATGAATAACCACGCATCTCTTGATCACCAAATCGATTTGGGTGCCAGGGCATACATACACAGAACTTTATGTTGTGTGAACACATAGTAAGAACTCCATAAAGACTTGGAATCAACAAAGAATGCTTTGTCCTTTGAAGACAGACCAACCCTTGACTCCATGAAACACAGAAGGTGGCAGAACAAGTTCTGAAGTGACTTTCTTTGCCCCAAAAGGAGCAGAGTACAATAAAAGACTCCAAGAATAAAGTACATTAGCTCAAAAGCTGTGCAAGAAAATGGCCTCTAACCCTGCTCTTTGGGTCTCTCATTGTGTTTTGCTCCTTGGAGAGCAGTGAAAGTCACTTCAGAACAGGACGTTCCATCTTCCCATTTCTTCCTAGAGATAGAAAGTGAATTTCTATTCTACTTTTTTCTTGACCTCATGTTATGTTCCATTGTGTGTGCTGCTGTGGATACAGAGAGAGAGAGAGAGAGAGAGAGAGAGAGAGAGAGAGAGAATCAGCCTGTGGTACCCAGCACATTTTAAACTCCTGTAGTCTAGAAAAGCGGGGAGTCCTTGAACTGAGATCACTGAGTGGGGCCCTAACCACCCTTTTGTGGGAGGTTTGACTCTTCAGAGGTGTATGTCCTTTCACAGAGGTTTATCTCATAAAGGGGAATGTCACACTGGCCACCATAAATATGCTGATGGACTTTCCTTGTTTTTCTCCTCATTGCCACGATGAAGGGTTTTGCTGAGCTCTCACACAAGGGAGCAGAATTGGGAGGAAAATTTTTCCTGTAGATTACAGAAGATGGTTATTCCAATTCTGAGATTTCATAAATTTCATTGGCTGGCTTGAAAAGGACTGTACTATGCAATATGATTCTGGAAGTTTGACACTTCATCTGAATATCTGGCTCTGTTTTTATGATGAGGATACAGAGAAGGAAAACCACATTCCCATGGCCCAGCCCGATCCTTCTTGTGCCTCCTCTTTCATTTTGGTTCCACGGCCACAGCAAAATGATGGTCCTCAGATTTTATTGTCTCCCTGTGTCTCAACAATAATGCTGTCTGTCATCATCCCTTACATTTTACCAAGTGCTTTTGCCTAGGTATGTTGTAGAAATGCTTTGAAAACTATGAGTGCTTTGCAGACGTGTGTAAGAATTTCACATTCTCAAAACTAGTCAATTGGCCAAGATGCACCATGTCTGATGGCATCATCATTTTTAAATTTCATGATTTTCTCATTTTTTATCCTCATAAAAACCCCAAAGTTACCATTAGCCTATCATATGTCCCAGTGTTGGAGTGATAGTTCACAGGTGAGAAAATGGGGCTGGGTGAATTGCCCATGGCATGGAGCTATTGTGTGGCAGAGTCTGTTAAACCCTCTTAGTCTTAAGGAAATTCTGGCAGTCAGGCATAGCATCAGATGTGACATCAAGGAAACCCGTATCTCTGGTGCACACATTTCTGAGGTATGTTGTTGGAGTGATTGATCCCTTCCTGAAAGAGAGGCAGCATGACCTATAGACAGTGTACACACTTCAGGGATAGACAGATTGAGGTTTAAATGGAGGCTCCAGCATATAACATCGGGCAGTTCACCTTATTGCTCTAATCCTTACCCACACTGTCCTACAAACACTAGTGAAATGCCTATCTTCATCAAATTCTTACAAAAATTAGAAACAATGGTGTTAAGGTGGTCATTCCAGTAGCTATGGCTATGTAACAGACACTGCAAACCTAGTGGCATAAAACAATAGCCATTTCCTTGTGCTCATGGTTTCTGGAGGTCAGGGACTTGAGTTAGTATGGCTGGTAGCTTGTCTTTGCTCTGGGATGTCTAGAGCCTCAGCTGGGAGGATGCCACTGGCTGAGCGTGGGGATCTTCTGGTGGTTTCTTCACTCACTTGTGTGGTACCTAGCTGGAATGACTCCAAAGCTCGGCTTAGTTATGGCTCTCAACTGAAGCACACAGATGACCTTCCTCTTGGCTTGAACCTCTCACAGCATGGCGGCTATGCTCCTAGGGGTGCCGTGAGAACCATGTGCTATCAAGGGAGTCAGACAAAAGCTGCAGTGCCTTTTATGACCTAGTCTCAGAAAACATGTAATAGCACTTTTGCTTGAAGGAATATGGCACATCCATTAAGATGTAGTAGCAGCATCATTGAAGAGACCAGGAAGACCTGCTGAAGGTGATACTTTTAAATATCTCTACTTTCACAGGTAACAGGCCTTAAATAATTTAAAGCTCTTTTTTAAAAATTATGAACTATTACCATGGAGAGAAAAGCACACACACATAAATACTTAGCTTGATAAGTTGTTATCAAGCTAATCCTTATGCAATTACAGGTCAAGAAACAATGGCCAGAACTCACAAGGCTTAAGATACCCCTTTCAATGATAACCTCTTTCTGCCCCATGAAGGTGACTACATAGCCAGCTTCTGTGGTAATCACTGGCTATGTTTTGCTGTTTTTGAACTTAATACAAATGGGATTATTGCATGTGCTCATTTGTAGGTTTTTTGTTTGTTTGTGAACTTGTGAAGTCCATGTTGTATGTGTGGCTTTAGCTTGTTAACATCACTGCTATAGAATATTCCATTGTATGAACATTTATCCATTCTGCTGTTGGTGGACACGTGGATTTTTTCCAGTTGTTCCTAGCAATTAATGCAACCATGCACATTCTTAAACATGTTTTTTGTTATACCTGCACACACATTTTTCTTAGAGGATGCATTCAACATTAGCAGGTTGTGGCAGACTGTTTTCCAAAGTGATTGTAGCAATTCATGCTCCCAAAACATCACAAGAGAACTCTGTTGTTCAAATTTCATCAATGCTTTGTATTATTAGCCTTTTCCTTAAGCTTTTTTCTTGTTCTTTTATTTGCAACATATTTTTCTGTTTTCTTGTTTTGCTCAACTCTTTGTGTTTATTTCTGTGTATTAGATGAAACAGTCACCTCTCTCAGTCTTGAAGGAATGGGCTCTTGTGTAGGAGTTGAATCTCATGGGTCAACCTAGCTTTTGGTTATCTCTTGAACGTTTATGATTGTCCAAGCAGCCTATTTTGTTTTTAATAGCTCTCACTTGTTGTTGAGATCATGTTAAGACTTGTCAATGTTCTATAGCTGGGTCATCTTAGCTATATTCAGGCTGATGGGAAGCCAGACCCCCAGGTAGCAGCTTTTAAACTATGAAAATATATGTGGTCCTATTGGGCCACATACACAATCCCTGGTGGCTCTCAGAACCAGGTGATCTGGAAGTGTTGCCTGGGTGATAGTACAAAAATCAGGGCTCCAGATGAGTGTATAAGCTCATTTTTGAGAGTGATGGGTGAACTGGAAGGAACACACAAAGATGGCACCCACCAGCCTACATCCCTTGAGAGCCTGCCTGTAGTCACCTAGATGTGTGCCAAACCTGAAACCTGCCTCACATTGCAGTTCTCTTTTTCTTCTGCGTAAGCCCATCTTTTGCTGGTAAAATACTGGCAGGTTTTTAAAATTTATTTATTTATTTATTTATTTATTTATTTATTTATTTATTTTAGTCTTTTACTTATTATTGAGAGAGTACAAGTGGGGGAGGGGCAGAGAGAGAGAGGAAGACAGAGGATCCAATGTGGGCTCCAGAGCTGACAGCACTGAGCCCGATGTGGGTCTCTCGAACCACAAGATCATGACCTGAGCCGAAATCGGATGCTCAACTGATGGAGCCACCCAGGCACCCCAGCAGTTTTAAAGGTCAAGAAGTCTCAGGGGACCCAGGAACACCTAGAGCCAGGTGTTTGAAGGGGTATCTCCTGGGTGCAGCCATAAGAACTGGGGTACCAGACACATGTGAGAGCTTTCCTCCAAGAGATCCTGGCACTCTGGAGCACAGCAGAGGGAGAGCTTGAGTAGTGCCTGCCTTCTGAGGTTTCTGGAAAGCTTTATGGCCAGCCCTTAGATGTGTGTTTAATCAGGAGCCTGCCCCTCAGGCTCCGACTCTGAAAATAAGCTTCTGGGTCTCTTTCACAGAAAGACTATGCCCTGGGGATAGCCGTTTAAGAACTTTTATCCCATTGATTATGGTCCTGGGGAACCCATAGGTGCCCAAGTGTAAGCCCCACAGGCCACCGGAGCCAGGCATACAGAGGTATCCAGGCAGCACCTGCAAAAATCAGGGCATAGGCTCTAGACAAGGGCATAGGCTCCTTTATGGGAGATATCGGCGAGCTAGAGTGAGGCAGAGAGTGTGCAAAGATTGTGTCCACCTGCCTCCCTTCCCTGCATGTGCCCCCACCCCCTATCTCCGGTAGGCGTCTAGATGTGTGTCTGACCACTAGCGTGCCCCTTGGGCCAAAGCCCCTGGACAAGCAAATAGGCTTCTTTCTCAGAAAGGCTGGGGGTGGTAATTCAGTTTGCTGTCTGTGCAGTGCACTGGGGATGGGAGCCTACCAGGACTTGCCTCTCAATTATACAGTCCCATGGGACCAGGAACGCAAACCACCCTGGCCTCCAGGGCCAGGCCGAGAGGGGCATTCCCTGGACTACAGCGGCAAAACCAGGCACAGATATGTGTAAAAGCTCCCCTCTGCAAGATACTGGTGCTGTGGAGCATAGCTGAGGGAGAACGAGAAGGTGGCACCCACCTATTGGAGGGTGAAGATGGCACTTGCAAAGAGGAAAAGAAAAAGTCCATTGGGGTGCATGTGCCCCTATGAATCAGCACTTCTGTATCATTTGGATAAATTCCTAGTAGTGCTGTTGCTGGGTCTTAGGGATTCTATGTTTAATTTTTTTGAGGAACCTCCACACTGTTTTCCAGAGTGGCTGCACCACTTTGCATTCCCATCAACAGGACAAGAGGGTTCCCCACCAAATTATGGAATGTGCATCAACTGATAAATGGATAAAGAAGACGTGGTCTATGTATACAATGGAATATTACTCGGTGATGAAAAAGAATGAAATCTTGCCATTTGCAGCAATGTGGATGGAACTAGAGGGTATTATGCTAAGTGAAATAAGTCAGTCAGAGGACAAATATCATCTGTTTTCACTCATATGTGAAATCTGAGAAACTTAACAAGACCATGCGGGAAGGGAAAGAAAATAATAGTTACAAACAGAGGGAGGCAAACCATAAAAGACTCTTAAATGCAGAGAACAAACTGAAGGTTGATAGAGATGGGGGGTCAGGGAAAATGGGTGATGGGCATTGAGGGGGACATTTGTTGGAGCCTGCTGGCTTTAGTAAGGTAGAGGGAGGGCGTGAAAATGGCATCAGTTGGGCCCTACAGGCCACAGCCCCTGAGGCAGGTGCTTTCAGTTGAGCAAAGGAATCTCTCACAGCAAGTCTGGGTGATTTGCAAATGGCTGCTTCCAAGCTGGGCCCCGAGGGCAGGTGAGTTCTCTTCCGGCCCTTAAGAATAGTTTCTCACTTTGCCCCAGCTCTTGTGTTGTCTGGTGGCACTTTTGCTTTTCAGTCAGATGTTTGGAGGCTTTGTCTTTCACGTGCAAGTCTTAAAATCTGGGGGGTGCCTGATGTGGGGTACGGACTCTTCGCTCCTCTGGGAGAAGTTCCACGCGTGTGAGTTCCCTCCTCCCCTATAGTGGGTGGATTGGGGTGGGTTTTATGCTAACATTGTGTCCCAGCCTTTCTTACACACTTCCTTGTGGGCCTTCTCCCTTTTCCTCATGGGAAGAAGCTGTCCGGCCGCTAGTTTTGGGGTCTTTTTTAGAGAAAATTGTTCTGTATGTCACTGTGGATTCAGTGTGACTGTGGGAGGAGGTGAGGGTTGAGGTCAGACGCCATCTTGGACTGTGTCCAGCCTTTAAAATTTTTGCCACTGTAGTGGTCATGGAGTGGTACATCATTGTGGTTCTGACATGTATTTTCTGAATTATGAATTAAGTTGGTCTTATTTTCATATGTTTATTGGCCATTTGGACATACTTATTTGATGAATTGCTTATTCTTGTCCTTTTCCACTTTTCTATTTCATTTGCCCTTCCCTTAGTGATAAATAGGGGTTCCTTCTGTGTTATGGGTTGTGATATTGTGATTTGTAATGAGAAATATAGGGGCGCCTGGGTGGCTCAGTCTGATTTTGGCTCAGGTCTTGATCTCACAGTTTGTGGGTTTGAGCCCTGCACCAGGCTCTGTGCTGACAGCTCAGAGCCTGGAGCCTGCTTCAGAGTCTGTGTCTCCCTCTCTCTCTGCCCCTCCCCCACTCTTACTCTGTCTCTCTCTCTCTAAAATAAATAAACATTAAAAGAAATAAAATAAAAAAGAAGTATGTATTTGGTCTTTGTCCCTGTTCCTGGTACAGAGCTGCACCACTTGTGGATATTCCTAAGCATTGAGAGCAATCACCGTGCCCTTTTTTATGTTAATGAGGTGACTTTTGGACCACTCTTTCGATGGGGGCTGCTTGCTGGGGGACCCAACCTTGTGATTAGAAGGCTGGACCTTTTAGTTCCAATCCTTGACCTCTGGGGAGGGGAAAGGGGCCGGAGGTTGAATCAAGTGCCACTTGCCCCTGACTTAATCAACTATGTAATGAAGCTTCCATAACTACTTGAAAGGACACGTTTCAGAGAGCTTCCAGGTTGGTGAACAGATGGAGATTTGGGGATTGTGGTGTGCCTGGAGAGGGCTTTGAAGCTCTGAACTGTCTCCCCTCACCTTGCCCTATGCGTCTCTTCCATCTGGCTGTTCCTGAGTTATATTTTTTTGTAACCAACTAGTGAGCTAGTAAAATGTTCCTCTGAGTTCTGTGAGCTGCTCTAGCAAATTAATCAAACCTGAAGAGGAGGTCATGGAAACCTCTGATTTAACCAGTTGGTCTGAAGCACAGCTGTTACCTGGGCTTGCGGCTGGCATCTGAAGGCAGAGGGGGCCAGGGAGCAGACTTGTAGGACTGAGCCCTTAACCTCTGGCGTCTAATGCTTTCTCTGGGTAGATAGTGTCAGAATTGAGTTGAATTTTAGGGCACCCAGCTGGTGCTGGGGAATTGCTTGTTGGTGTGGGGGAAAGAAAACATCCATTGGAATTGTTTCCAGAATGCGTTTATGGTCTTAGTTACGTAAGTGACAGATTTCTTTATCCCCCTGTAACTTACCTTTTCCCTTCATTAATGGTGTTTGTATGTGAACATTTGTACGGTGTCTCCTTCGTTCAACATTATGTCATGAAGTTTTTCATATTGTGTTGGTAGCTACGGTTAGTTACATGTCTGCATAGTACTCCATTGTTCTTAACTCTAATACGGGATTTTTTCTATAATGGTTTAACTGCTTTTTTTGTATTTTGTTTAAAGACTCTTTCCATATGGTGAGATCTTATAGATACTTTGCTGTATTACCTTATGGGAGCTTTAATATTTTGCCTTTCTCATCTCAGAAGTCAGCAAACTATGGCTGGCAAGAAAATATGGCCCCTGCCTCATTTTATTAATAAAGTTGTATTGGAACACAGTCATTTATTTACATATTGTCTCTGGCTGCATTCATGCTACAGTAGCAGAATTGAGTCTTTGCAACAGAAACAATAAAACCTATAAGACTAAAATATTTACTTAGTGGTCCTTTGCAGAAAAAAATTGTTGACCTCTGATTTAGATCCACAGCGTTTTTGGTGAAAGTTATTTTGGTTTTGTATGACCAAATGGGCTTTTCACTTCCTGAGTGAAAATCTTCCTTCTTTCCACAAACCTTTCATTCAGCGGCTACCTTGTGTGAGGCCTTATTGATGATAAGCATTGATGATACATAGAAGAGAAATATAGTTTGTGCCTTTTTGGGCTTCACAATTTGGTGGCATTGTGCTTGACTTGAATGGGCTTTGTCATACCAACAGAGCTGTGTGTAAGTTAACAAATGTTTACTGAAGAGATTTTGAAAGGTACCACCTGTTAGGTTAGGGGTAAGAAACCCATAGATAAATAAGACTTTCTCCCAGCCC
Organism: Puma concolor; assembly: GCF_028749965.1. Taxonomy (NCBI): domain Eukaryota; kingdom Metazoa; phylum Chordata; class Mammalia; order Carnivora; family Felidae; genus Puma; species Puma concolor. Next base: position 120,960,356 of record NC_141668.1, read on the forward strand.
CCATCTACAGTCTAGTAGGGTGGCCATATAGAATGTTAAGCTGTCCATACCATGATGAGCCCACACTTGACAACATAGTAGGTGCTCACAGGTGTGGCTGTGTGGATCCAGAGGAGTGAGCAGCATACCATTTTTGGTGCATGAAGTATGACCATGACAGAAATGGCCAAAAAAAAAAAAATCATGATTTTAATGTTACTTGGAAAGAGGTTGTGAAGCCACCCCTTTCTTACTCTAAGCAAGTCCCACTATACACTCTGTTACGAGGGGTGTGAATACTGGTCATGGTATTCATTAAATTAGTCATCCTGATAATTATAGGAGCTCAAAAATAACTACTAATCAGCCCAAAAAGAGCACTAATCCCAGGATTCATTGAAATGCATCTAAGTTAGAGTTGTTAATTCTGCATACATGTTTAAAGGAAGTTATATATAAAAAAGAGGTTATATATTCCCTTAAGGCTCTTGATAACCTTATATGGCATTAGAATGGCAGTTCAGCATTCCTCCCGCAATGTTTCAAAACTACATGTGAGACTAGATGGTAAGATATTTGAAGTGTCTATACATAGGGGATTTTTCCCCCCTCTCTCAGTAGATTCCATTGTAAAGTGACAGGTATGGGAGAGGCACTTGTCAGGAGACTGTAATTACAAAATAAAAGCACTAACAAAATCAGCTTATTAAAAAAGAAAAAGATGGGTGGGCATGAAATGGGTTATGACAATCCAATAATTAACCAGTGGCCAAAGCCAGTGTTTTTCACGTTTGAGTGACGGATTAGAATATCTCACATATAGTACTGAAGCCCCAGTTGAAATGTAATTACTATTCACGTTATTAAGAACTCTGATCTGGGCTGCTGCTATCACTAGTATCTAATTTGGTTTTGTATCTTGGTGTCTTCACAGTTTCACTTTCAAATAACCAGATTATGAATATATTGTTTGCTTTTATTGACCAAATGATCTAATGCAACTGCTTTTTCTTTGTAGATGTTCCTATTTGTCATTCAGTGAGTAGTATGGGACATGAGTCACCTGAGATTCCTATTTCTTCTGAAGGTCCCTGGATTGGGACAGTACTCAACTAGAAAGGAAGCGATGCCATTACTTCATTTATCAATTGTATGGTCAGATTGATGACTGAGTGACATTATTGGAAACTCAGTCTACATGTTCCATTCTCTTTGTCCATATAATATTTTTTTTAATGTTGGGGAGAGAGAGAGAGAGAGAGAGAGAGAGAGAGAGAGAGAGATTGATTGAGATTGAGGGTGTGAGTGAGGGAGGGGTAGAGAGAGAGAAGGAAAGAAAATTCCAAGCAAGCTCCATGCTATCACCTCAGAACCTGACTCAGGGCTCAAACTCACAAACCATGATCTCATGACCTGAGCCAAAATCAAGAGTTGGATGCTTAACTAACTGAGCCACCTAGGTGCCGTTGTCCATGTAATACTTGTAGATTGGCTTTTTACGGGGAAGTGTTCCAACCAGCAACTTGGCACCCCTTTTCTTACAGCATAGAATGGGGTGATGGGAAGGATTGATTGATTGATTATCACCTGTGCACCAAGTACCAAGCTAAAAGTATTTAGATTAGAAATTGTCAAACTTTTCCTTTTGAGGGATAGAAAATAAATAGTTTAGACCTTGTCACAAGAACCCAACTGTCTTTGTAGCATGAAAGCACCCATAGACAATAATGAAACAAGTGGTATTTCTGTGTTCTAATAAAAGTTTTTCTTAAAGCAGGCAGTGGGCTGGTTTTAGCTTGTGGGCTATAGTTTGCATAGCCATATTTTTGAGTGTTGGGGCTGGAAATGTTTTGAGAAGTCCTCTGCCATAGCTCAAGTGATTTCAAACCATGGACCCTAGATCTCCAGGGTTTCCCGGGATGGATGGGCCTCTGCCCTACTTCTTTTCAATTGGAGTAGTGTAATATTTTATTCTTCTATATTATGGGGTCTTACACAAGATTTCATTGGAGCAAAGATTTCTTAACTAGTTTTTAAAAGTTTGGAAAACCCGCAATTCTCCTCCAACTTTACTTTACATTTGAAGAATTGAGGGCAATGGAAGCTGTGCTTTCCCCCTACTAACTAACACATTTAGCTACTGTCAGCAGTGGGACTTGTACTCTGCACCAGTGGCCTCAGACCTTCACCATACTGCCTGCATGCCATCAACATTCCCTTCAGAGGAAAGACTTTGTCTATTTTTATTTTATTTTGTTGTTGTTATTATTATTATTATTATTATTATTATAACAGTCACTTACCAGCATCGGCGATTTATGAACAGATTTAGTTTCAAGAGATGAGATGTAACATTTCTCTAGAGCAGAGAACCCCAACGATTCTAGATAGAGTGTCTTACAACAGATTTTGAACTCCTGCCCCGTGACCTTGTCCTTGCGAAGGTCCATATGATCATATCCACACCTTGGATGGTGGTAAAGAAAGGTCTGTGATCTCATTTTATGGAGGCTGGTGATAGCAATGTTTATTTTACTTCATTCGCCTGCTTCATATAGATCCACCCAGCTATCATGTTTCCATAAAGACACTCTGCTTCAAGTTACAAAATGGAATTTTAAATGAAATTAAAATAACCTATGGTGTTTTTGGCCTTGGTGGGAGAATTTGTGCAGGATTTCCCAGTTTCACCACAGGGAAAACCTGAGGGCCGGAGTGCAGAGAAATTGTCTAGGTTTACATGCCCAGATCTGCCCTGCTTGGGACCTGGATTCCCATGTTGGAGGAGGTCTAATGGGTTGAAGGCAATCAATTACCCCTCCATTCACTGACTCTCTGAGGACTCCAGGCAGGCAGCCACCCTGGAGTACATTACAGAAATTTTGTAAAACCTTCCAAGGAAGGAAAAAGCCCAAACTAATTTTCAGTTTGTATCTCTTCTCATGAATATAGAGTAATGGAACCTGAAACAAGGGTCCTTTCAGAAAAGAAATAGAAATGTTCTACTCACTTAAAGCAAATGTTCCTTTTTAAACTTTCAGGTTATTTCTATATGTATGGTTTATTTTGGAGAGAGAGGAGGAGATAGATAACATGATAGAAAATTCTATTCCAGACAACCAATGATAAATCTCCCTCCTGTAAAAAAGACCATTGATTTATAGATGTCAGTTTAGAGTCTTTCCTATTGCTTTATTCTTTGGCACAGAGAATATGGTGTTTGAATTAACGTCATCTAATTATCGCATTTTGTTGTTTTTGATGTGAAGCATCACTTTGAGGACATGTATGTGAGATGACATATAGAAGCCACCATAATGGAATATTCCAGTGTGTGTGTGTGTGTGTGTGTGTGTGTGTGTGTGTGTGTGTGTGTGTTTTCTCAAGGAAGTAACATTAAGTGAAACAATCAGGGTTGTTATTTTGCTGGATCATTTTAATAATTTGTTTGTTTTAAGAAAACAGCATCATTTATGTGGGAGTAATGATGGCACTTGTGAAAGAAATTTAAAATGTTTTCTTGATGGCTTTTTTCTATGGCTTATTGTTATTTTTAAATTGACTTTTCGTTCTGGAAGAATTATAGCAGCATTATAGAAAGTACTGAAAGCAGAGGGAAAATATCACCTCTGTGTACAGATGACTTATAAAAGGTAAGTTTGGATATTTTCAGTTTTCTCCCAGTTCCAAATCTTAGAGTCCTCTGTTTCAGAATTCCAGAGAACTCGGTGAGCTGGGAGTATCCCTAGCCTCATACCTGCCTTGAAGTCTAATGCATCTCAAGACCAGTGGATAAATAAGAATTTAGATAGCTGAGAAGATGGGGATGGGCAATCCAAATTGGGGGAGACAGAGAAGCAAATGGACAAGCCAGGACAGAGGACAGAGCATGACAGATTTGGCAAACAGAGTTTTCCTAGGGCTGGAACAGAGGGTCCCTGGAGTGGAGTGACAGGAGTGAGATTGGAAATGGTTTTGAAACAGATTATAAATGGCCTTAAATGTCCTGCTGAGGAGTTGAGGTTTTACCTCTTGGACAGACGTTGAGTGAAGCCCCCAGCAGAAGGGCCTGTTGGAGTCTCTACTTCTACTTCGTAAGTCCATAGTACAAAGAAATACATCAGTAGTTATGACCAAAGAGGAGTCTCATTGCAGCTATGGGGCAGTCCCAAAAGAAGATGTCTGTTTTTCCTTCTTCACTTCAAGACCATTCACAAAGAAAGTGGGAATGGGAAAGAAACTTCTGGTACTGCCTGCCTCCTTCCTTTTCAGGATCTTGAGCCACCATTTTAGTGTGTAGTGAGGACAAAAAGGGTAAGAGGCTAGTTGGGAATTGAATATGAAATTGCTGCTTTGGGGTGCCTTTGTGGCTCAGTCAGTTGAGTGTGGAATTCTTGGTTTTTGGCTGGAGTCATGATCTCATGGTTCATGGGATGGAGCCCAGCAACAGAGTCTGGGCTGACAGTTTGGAGCCTGCTTGGGAGTCTTTCCTTTTCTCTCTGCTCCTCCCCCCACTCTCAAAATAAATAAATAAACATTAAAAAAAAAAGAAATGGACACTTTGAAACAAACATGACTGAGCCTAAAGGACCAACCTGAGACTGCTTTAATAGGTGACCAGCAAGTTATACAATCAGGCTTCTATTCAGGAAGCATCAGAAATTCTACAGAGCATAGTTGGTGACAATTCCTGGAAGAGACAAAACCAGCTCACATTTACATGCTCCAATGAGGGGAGACCCCTTCCTAAATGTGTTGTAGTGCACACTAAGAAATTAAGAAAAGCAAATGGAAAGGGATTTATAGAAATGGATAATTGTTGAAATTTCTGTATTATCAGGAGAGAACTGTTTCTAGGGGCTAAGTGAAGATTTAAATCAAGATAATATGGTTAGTTATTATTATGCAGAAGATTCTTTTGCTTTTTGCTCAATTTTAATAGTGCAATAATATGACTTTTGTTGTCTTAAGAACTTAATAATTAAAAAAACCACACTCTTTCCCCATTGAGTTGAAATGAATGTTTTTAGTCTTATTAGTTTTTCCTATTATAACTGCTGAAGGACTCCTCCGTGGTCCCTCCTCTGCCCTTACCCCTCAACCCAGTGAATATTTCAAGCACATTTCTCTGTAGAGAAAGTCCTTTAATGGTTGCAATCTATCAAGAGGTTCTTTTGAGATTATTATTAAGAAGCATTGTTGGTTAATCAAAAAATGAAAGAAAATAGGAGGGAACAAAGAAGACACTGTAAATGAAGCAAGTACCCAGTAGGTTAAGGATTTAGTGGTCAGGTTTGACCAGTGCTAGGAGAGAGGCTTCAGTGGGGAGGACTCTGTCACTAGTTTGATACGAGGTCCCTAGAGGGCACACTTGGCTGAGGGAGTTAGTTGTCTGTGGGTAATCTGCATTTTATTAACTTTAATATTAAGGGAGAGAATAGATTGGAGAGGCAGAAAGAGGAAAGAGATAGAGATAGGAAAAAGGTGACTCAGTAAGTGATTTTTTTTTTGATGGAAAGAGATTTATTCATTCAACACATATGTGCAGAGGACTAATTTTTATTTAAATACTTACAGAAAGGAAAATTTTTATCACCACCTTTCATGAAAAAAGCCAGTATCATTCATCATAAACAGAAGCTTTCTATTAATGCATGTTAAAATATAACATGTTAGTCATTAGAATGAAAAAAGTCAGGCTCTGCCTAAAAAAGTCATTAGCCTGAAAAAAGATTCAGACTCTGCCTAAAATCATCCCTGGTCCCACCAGTGCAGTAGAATCGCTGTGAGAAAACTACGTGTATTAGCTGATGTAATGCAGCTTTAAGAAAATATGGTGTTAATCTCGATGCTATTGTCATCTAATTTTGAACAAAGGCATTAAGTCCAAAGGTAGATTCATCAATCATAACACAGGAAATATTACTGACATCCATTATGAACTCCACGGTTGATTAGTTCCCTTGATTAAATAGTGGTGCAGCTGATGGGAAAACAGGAGAGGAACCTGCCACTCTTGCAAAGAGAATGACTGGCTCTGAGTCCCCATGGACTTCAGAAAATCAGCAAAAGGTGGGCTGATTCATCAGTAATGTGTTACTCTCCAAAATGTCCATCCCATGAGTGGGCCCCAGAGATACCGCTGAGTTCCCTTCTTATGCACCCAAAAGTTACAGAGTTTTATCTTTCTCTCTTTCTCTCTCTCTCTTTTTCTCTCTCCCTTTTGGCAGGTGGAATGTGTATGTGAGGTTAACCTTAGCTGTCTAGCTAGAAAATCTTAGCCAGGAAAGTCAGACCCCAAGTTAAAAAAAAAAATAATGACAGCATCCAATGTGAATGGATGAATACCTGAATTCTGACATTAATCAAAGGCCACCTTTTTGGACAGCAGCATAGAAATAATGTTGAAATGTTCTGCCATGATTTTTTTTTTAAATGGCAATTTTCCTGAGAGATTGGAAAAACAGGAGGAGGCACACCGATGACATTTTGATTGCAGGCCCTACTTGGAAAGACATTGTGGAACTTTCTGCTTAACAAAGTTGAAAAAAAAATTCTGCCACTTCAGTCTACATTCTACTTTTTTTTTAGGTAAATGGTAAAACTTCCCAGGAGTTGTTGGCAGAAATTGTTGTATGTTTTGGAGTGCCTGGATGGCTGAGTCAGTTGGGCCTCCGACTTTGACTGAGGTCATTATCTCATGACTTCTAGGTTTGCGCATCACGTTGGGCTCCACACTGACAGCTCAGAGTCTGGAGCTGCTTCAGATTCTGTGTCTCCCTCTCTCTCTGCCCCTCCCCTGCTCACATTTTGTCTCTCTCTCCTTAATAAATAAACATTAAACAAATTAAAAAAATTGTTATATGTTTTGGTGGCAGCTAATAAAATTACTTTGTTTCTACCTTCAGCCTTCTCCTTGAATGCTTCTCCATCTCCACTGAGCTTACTCCTCTCTTCTCTTAACTCTCAGTACTTTTTTGGTACCTCTCCTATGCCATATGTCTGTCAGCTTTGCTCTAAAATTATTTGTTAATAGTTTACAGAGTTCTTTGAGGTTAGCATTTGTATTTTATAAACTAATTGAACATTTAGTGAATGAAATGAATAGATACATGGATGGGGAAATAGATGGAGGGATGGATAAATGATGGACAGATGGGAGGATGGGGGGATGGGGGAATGGGGGGATGTGGGATGGATGGATGGGGGGATGGGGACGGATGAATGGGGGGATGGGAACGGATGGATAGTGGATGGGGGGATGGATGGATGGGGGTGGGTGGATGGATGGGGGATGGGGGTGGATGGAAGTGGGGATGGGATGGATGGATGGAGGAATGGATGGATGGGGGATGGGGGGATGGGGAGATGGATGGATGGGGGATGGGTGGATGGATGGGGATGGGGGATAGATGGGGGGATTGGGGATGGATGGAAGGGGGGTTGGGGGATGGATGGATGGGGATGGGGGGATAGATGGGGGATGGGGGGGTGGATGGAAGGGGGGTTGGGGGATGGATGGTGGAATGAATGGATGGAGGATGGGGGGTGGATGGATGGGGGGGATGGGAGGATGGATGCATCAGTGGAAGAAATTGAAAACTAGTTGTAACTTCCACAGTATTTGGTATTAGACTGACAGAGACTGCCATCTTTCTATAGACCTTGAGAGTGGTTTAATGAGTACTGGTATTGTTTAAAAAATAAAATGAATATAATTTTTTTATTTATGTAAAATAAATTTAGTATTTTAAAACAAAATTATATATTTGCTTTGTTCTATCTTTTTCATGTGATCTACCTTCTCTCTTCTTGCAGAATTCAAGTATAATATTTTATACAACTTCACATATGGGCTGATTAGAAGAGAACTAGAGGGACAGTTTTATTTTAAACTTATGACTTTTTTTTTATCACATCTTGAGATGTCATATAAAAATTTTACAGGACAGTATTGATAAACTGTAACAATATAATAGCCAAAAGCTTTTTTCATTATTCCCTCATTCTTGTGTTTCTGACTGTCCCTAATACTTATGCTAGAGGGTTGAAAAAAATTAAGTGTTCTCATTTTTTCCTGTATCCTTTTTTAATAGAAAAAATGAGAGGATAGTTAAAATTTACCCCTGAAGCTACCAAATAAAAATGATCTATCTTTCAAGCACCTCTATAAGTGTTCCTTGAAATTAAATTGACTGTCTTGAAAACAGGACACTAAACTTTACATCAGTTTCCTATTCATACATAGATGTAACATCAATTGTGTCTCATATTATTGCTTTTGTAAGTGTTTTGTAGCTCTGAAAAGCATGCTTCAAACATACTGTAATCTAATACAGTGTGTATAAGAGAAAACAAGCAGTGTTTGATCTGGATAGATATGGATGCTAAATCTTTTTCTTTGAATTTTCAGGTTTGCGTTTGTATTACAAATATTATCTGAAATACAAATGTGTATTTTTGGTATGTACATCTGACAGTACAGCCCTGTGTATGAGTGCTTGTATATTTCAGAGACAACCAATTAGAAAATGAGGTTATATGAGAATGAGTCTAGCAACCTTTCAAAAGATTTATTCCATATCATAATCATAACTGAAATGAGCCTGTGACCCAATGTGGTTCATGGCCAGAGTGGTATCAGGTATTGGTCAGAATAACGCTAGTCTGTGCTACAATAACAAACCCTGACATCTGAGTGATGTAACATTTTAAAGGTCCAAACATGTCATCATTTCTCACTCTGGCAGCCTCTTCGATCTTGTTAACTGTGATATCTAGAATATGTGGTTTATAAATAGATCATCAGGGAGGGAAGAGGGAGCTAGAAAAGATGCAGCAGCTCTTCATTACATTAGTCCAGAAGGGATACATACCATTTCCATTAATAATTCATCGACAAGATCTAGTTACATGGTCAGAACTTTAAGTTCAAGAAGTCTGGGAAACGCAAGGAAGCCCATGCCACGTTTGGTGAAGTTGTCTTTGTCACACATTCCATTCAGGGGAACACAATCCAGGCGGGAATTCTGATTTCAACCTGCACCTGGTGTAGAACATAGAGGGCACCCCCGTGATGCATTGTTTCTTAACCCGAGTCCAGCAACGTTTTGGGACTACTAGCTTATATCCAAGAAGGGTTCTGTCCCTCATTTTAGATGTACCATCCCCACCACATGCCACCCATAGAGAGCGGCAGAAGGAGGAGTAGTGGTACACTGCATCATTAACTCTCAGTCTTTGCTTCATAGGAATCAGCAGGGGTGTGAGTGGTTTGGTTTGGTGCTTTTTTCCAAAGACTGTAAAGAAGATCTGTGACAATTGCAGTATCCTTTTTGCAGGGCATTAAAAGGAGAAGGACTAAATGAGTATCTTCTTTTGCTATCAGGGAGAGGGGAAAGACAGTAACTCCAGTATGTTAACAGTTATTCCACATCACTATCAACAAATTTATACTCCTACCCAACTATCCATCCACCCACCCCATTCATCCACCCACTCCATTCATCCACCCACTCATCCATCCATATTTAGTGCTACCAGGCCCAATATGGGGCTGGTATTCAAAGGGCTTGGGTTTCATTCACTTGTGCATACCCAGTATCAAGTCGAAGCCTGACTCATAGGGGGTGCCATAAATGTATGTGAGGTACACAAGTGGATACTTCCCTGCACCTGGCCCTGGGAGGCTAGTTTGGCTTGGACCTGAGTCTTTAGCTAAGAGAATCTCTTCCTAGCTTTGTGCACAGCTCTCTCTACCCTGAGTTCTGGGGGTCCAGGAAGTGAGTGATTCTGTGGTGGCCTCTAGATGACCATACCAACAGTCAGTGCCAAGACTGCTACAGCAGCTTACTTTGCCAAAATAAATAAATAAATAAATAAATAAATAAATAAATAAATAAATAAATAAATAAATAAAAAAAATAAAATAAAAATAAATAAAAAGGAGAGAAGGAAGGAATGGAGTAAGGAAGGACAAAAAGAAAGATCCTGTTTGATTCAAAATCATCTATGGCCCTGGATAGGAATTATTATCTTAGAAAACAGTGTGTGTCAGTGTTTCTGGTTTCTTTCATGCGACGCTCTTCCTTCACGCTGCTTCTTAGATACAGGTTTTCTTTTAAGTTATCACTTGGCTATCCTTCCTCTCATCCACACCAAGCTCCTACTTCCTCATGCCTGGAGCTTTCCCCGCCATGTCTTCATCCTTTATTTCCCCTGTTGTTCCTGCGTATATTCTCAACTTCTACTTGGAAATCGCAACTGGATGTCTTACCACACTTCAAGCTCAGCATGCTCCAAAAGAAACTAACCCCTCAGGGTTCATGGTACTGTGCCTTCTCACTCAAACTCAAAATCCCAGAGTCAAGATCTCCTTTTCCCACTCTCTCCTCTTCCCACTCGCAGGCCAGTACCCCATCATTCTCTTCTCCATGATGCTTTTTCCAACTGTCATTTGTTATTTTCATTTTGAGACCTTTATTCTCTTCTCCCCCCATCCCATGTTTAACCCCTCTCTCCGTATTTTATTTTTTTATTTCTCCTGTTCTTGTTATTCCCAGAGTCCTGCCCTGGGAATGACATTTATAAAACATAGTACCTTTCTGATACAATATTTTGGATAGTTCTTTTTTACCCTCCAAATAATTTCTGGTTGCCAGTGTAGGGTCTGATACCTCAGTCGTCTGTTCACTGCCTTATTTTCACTCTTAGACACTTCAGCCAAATGGCACTACTTTCCCATCTCAATCATGGCTCATGTGGTTTCTTCCATATGGTGAGACTGTTACTCAAATTTCTTTGTGGAGACATTCTACTTTCTCTTTTAGTACTGGAAATCTCTGCAGTAGGAATCAATCTCCTTTCCCTATAAACTCCAAGTCAGAAGTGGAAACTATGTCATCTCTGGAAGGAAATCTGGTCAATTAATAATAGTTGCTTGGAAAGTTGTCTTGAGAAGGATTCTGAAGTTGCATCTAGGGGGAAAGATTGTCATGGTCATTAGCAACGTCTGTGTAGAGCAAGAAGAAGAACTGAGACATGAGTTTCTCAGATGGCTTCTCTGAAATACCGCTGTGCTTTTCTTATGCACGTAACATCGTAACACTAATTTGTGAGTCCTTTAAGGGTGTAAATAATACCTCACTGAATTAGATACACAGCAACCAGAGTTTACCTTCAAAATGCCCTATGATCATTAGACACTTCAAAAGTATTTGCTAAGTAAATCCCCTAATGCTGGAATATGCTGTTTAGTTACAGAAGATTGAAGAACTAAGGGCGGGGCTGTGATTGCATTGGTCAGGCAGGTGTGTTACATTAGATGTTTCAGTTTGTTAAGGAATCTGTGCCAACATGAGAACTGCTTCTGCAGTTACCTTTGGTGATAGATGAGACCAGGCAATGCTGGATGAATGGGTAATATCCAGTATTCCAGTATTGCCTGTGACAGAATTAACTTTCAAGTACCACTGATGGATTCTACTTTTAGGCTTAGTTTCACAGACCAGCAAACCATGGTGTCAGATTTTCAGTCCTTCAGCCAAAGTAAAAAGCCAAAGGCTGGCTTGAAACACAGTCACAAGGAGGACACTATTGATTTGATGGTCCTTAGAATGCCCCAATCATTCAGATGATTAAGTAATTATACAAATAACTGTAAAGTTATAACTTATCCTGTTTTTCTTCTTCTAGATAAGCATCCCGATGATCTTAGTCATTATTATGACATGATTTTAGGCGGTCTTACCTAATCTTGCCTTCCCTTCCCTAAACATTTTTAATTTATTCAGGGATCTATCCAGAATTTGTGAATATTCTAGATTGGGTCTGACCAGCCAAGATCAAGATCAAGAACCCTATCTCCGTGCTTCTATACTCTATATCTCTCTCATTACATCCAGAGGACACATTTAATCTCTGGGTGACTACATTACATTGTTGTCTCGTGAACTGGATGAACATATGAAATTACTCATCAGAAAATATCATCATGGATTGATTAAGCTTATCAGAAAATCTCTTGTGAACTGGCCTAGTCATAAAAGGTACATTATTGGGTCCCATCCCCAAGGTGTCCAAAGAAGTGAATGTTTGGTCTCCATTTCCTTTTATTCATCCTTCATTTTAGCTGCATTCTCAGATAACCTCTCCTCTGGTGGGAGCAAAATGGCTGTAGGAGCTCCACCCTCAATCAGTTGTAGTTCAGGTTCAATGGGAAAAGGAGGAAGCACATCTTCTTGGCAAGTCCCACACAAGTCCTAGAGTTTACTCTGATAAAACAAATTTGATCATGTGGTTACCTCTGAATGAATCACTGTGTCTTAGAGCATTCAGTGAGCTGATTGACTGGCCTGGGTCCCATGACCTAGTATAGACACAGGTCTGTATGAGGACTATATGTACTGGTTTGTCCTACACTTCGTCACTCCAATCCAAAAGCTCGGATTCACATCCGAGGCCCTCCATGTGACCTTGGATGGGGACTCTCTGTACTGAGGTAGAGAGCCATCACTAAAAGAGAGGGATGGATGCTGACAGACCCAAAATAACCAGTGCTCTCTGTGACACTATTATACTTTAAATTCTCTAAAGGCAGAGATTATGGCTTATTAATTTTTCAACACCCTCCTCTAGCCTTTAACAAATTGCAAAATAAATATTCAAAAAACAAGTTGTTGATTGGATGAGTGCCTGAATAAAGGACCGCAAAATGAGTGAATTTGATATGGCTGCCCAATGTTAAAAATATCTTTGTCCCTCACTTATTGTATTGTGAAATATAGACCAGACTAACTTAAAAGTGTTATTTGTGTTCATGTAAAGGAAAAGTGTTAAAAAGCTTGATATGTCATTACAGGGACAGTTTTGTTCAGTAGTACCGGTGAAGAGAAATAACACAATTTAAGTACAGAGAAAAGGGGACATTTTCTTCTAGGACAAATGAAAACAGAGCTTGATTGACAGCCTAGTAACATTAATAATACCTTGAAAGTAGAGAGCTGCTCTTATTTTAAACATCCCAGAGCAAGTCTATCAGAAGAATAAATACTCTCTGTTCCAAATTCAAACACTTTCAGTTGCCTTTGGTTAAGGCAATTGTTGTCTAACAGCCACATGGCAGCTCTATTTAACGAGCACATTTCAATTTCTACATAAAATTGCCATCTTCCAGAACTCCAATCCCATTCCCTCTTCCACTGGGGGTAATTTATTTGACACAGTGTTGTTTCTAATGCTATAGGTGCCCCTATCCCCTTGCCTCTTTACAGTGCATTCTGGTCTGACTTCCAATTGCTATCCCTGCATGCCTTGCAGGCTGGGAGGGCCAAGTAATTAACACCTCAGGGAGCATCCCACAACCAGTGACTGATCAGAATCAGTGGATAGAGCCTTGAGAGGGCACTTCCTTGCCCCTTTGAGATGACTTGGAGACATATGTTCTGAGGTGTATCTCAAAGATCCACATCAGAACTAAGTACCTGTTGCCCATCCTTATAAGTTGCCTGATTATATACCTTCTATTTGTTTTCTTCTCCTTTCTGCTTTTCTTCCTCCTCCTCTTCGATATTTCTCAAGTATACTACTTACATTGTGGTCTTGCCTCAGGGCTGCTTTTTGGGGAACCTAAACTATGACAATTTTTGTCAAGGAAGAAAAGTTATTTTCACTCCTCAGAGAGGAGTAATTGAAGATCCTCATGTCATTAGGCAGATATCAGAGTGAAGACTAGGGATTTTGCTCTTGCTCTGTACATTCTGTGTAGAATGTGGCTGCTATGTGTACATGCTGCCTCAATGTGGCTTACTAGGGGATCGAGTTCAGGGGAAAGAACTACTTTTCTCTAAAGCATGAGAGCCTAGAGCAACTGTAGCAGTCAACCCATACTCTTGAATGGATATTCCCAGGGAGGAAGTCCATCCCCAAGAGGAGTGTGGTCCTACCCTATCAGAATACACTGAAAAGTAGAATGGAATAAAGATTTCAGAAGTGGTAGGATGTGGTCATGTGGAGGGATGCAAATCTTGAGCAGTCTTATTGGAATGGCCAAGGTGTGGGACAAGACAGTGGATTGAGAAGACAGAGAAAGATTAGGGAAGGAAGACAAGGAAGGGTAGGCCAACTCTTTCATCATTTGAGGAGTGCTAGGGACCAGAGCATTTGGGTTGGCACAGTAACAACACCCAACTCTTGAGAACTCTTCTTGCATCACTTGCCGGGTACTCTTCTACGTGCTGTGCATTTTCACAAACCCATGATGTAGGTTCTTTTTATTATCTCCATTTAGTTATAGGAAATTGAAGTGCAAGTCAGGTAATTAGCTTTCCCAAGAGCTCAGAGCTGTAAAGCACACAACTGAGATGGGAACCCAGGCATTCTAGCTCTGGAGAGCTGGTTCTGACCCAGGGGTTGGCAGATGTTTCCTGTAAAGGATCACTTTGTAAGTGTTTTAGGCTTTGTGGTCTATAAAGTCTCTGTTGCAGCTACTTAACTGTGCCTTTGTAGCATGAAAGCAGCAATAGATAATCTCTAAGCAAATGAGTAAAGCTGTGTTCCAATAAAACTTTATTTATAAAAACAGAGGAGGGCCAGATCTGGCTGTAGTTTGCTGAGCCCTTATCTAACTCTACTGCTCAACATTTTAATATAAAAGGTTGTTTTTAGCCAGGGTAGTCTGGTCATGTGCTTTTTTGGTATGGGTTTTCTGACAAGCTCTGGATCATGTAAGTGTCTTTGTGGTGGAATATCGTGGGGTGGGGCAGATGCTGGGAACATGAGGGGTGTGAGGATATAGTATAGGAGCTAGGTTGGAAGGAAAAGGAAGGAGCAGGGATTGGAACTGAATGTCCAAGCTCAGTAATTTCCTAGGAGATGGAGGTGGGAGAGAGAAGCACTAAATTCTGACCAATATTGTAGGGCAGCTATAAGTAGAAGGAACAAGTTTAAGAAATGCTATAAAATTCAACTTTATAGGATTTGGGCTTTATAGCATATGTTGTAGCAGCCACATTGAATAAATGTATGTTTTTCATTAGATTTTTATTACACATTTAAAACACATTAAGGCACACACAGCTATCAAAGAAGAAAAAGTAGAGAAACTTTGGCTTCACAAGTAATCACATCAATTTTAAGGATGGCTGTATTTTATGAAGGCAGAGAAAGATGCATGGCTATTGTCCTTCCCAGTTTTATACTAACTCATTCTTCTTCAGGGAACAATATTAATAGCTGTTTTGTTACATTTGTCTCCTGTTGAGGGAGCATTTCCCTTTTCTTTAAAGAATATCACATCGTGGATGTTTATTCACTTGCCTTTGAGTTTCAGGTAATTGGTTGGCGTTCTCAATCTGTAGAACAACCTGCTTTGTTGGGGTTTGCAAAACAACAAACAAATGGAAACCGTTTCAACAAAGTGTAATGTGAAATTATTTCAAACTCGGAGAAGCCAGTGGTGTGTGATGATATTTTAATTCTTAGCTGCTGGGGTTGGGCACAGTTGGTCAGTGAATCATGAGGGAACAGCTAGACCACCATGTATTGTAAGGCTGTATGTTACACAAATACCCCTGGGGCTGAAATGTAGCCTGTGCTTCCCTCCCCTTCCCCCCCCACCCCCCACCCCAAGCTCTGTGCCCTATGTCTGCCTGGAGGAAGTGGCATCTTTTTCTTCACACCAATGTACTATCCATTTGCTGAGCCATGGCCTTTGGGGCCATCTGTGCTCAGAGGTGGTGACTTTTTCTAATTTCTATTCAGTGATGGGAGGATGTGGGGGCTTTGCAAATTGTCTATCAACACGTTTAAGGTGCCAATGTTTGTAAGATGCACCACTATTTTAGGTACAACTAAGAAAGATGAGATGCTGCCAATCAAATCTTGATAGGCCATTGATTATAAAACATGTCGACCTCAAAGATGTTAAAAAGTAAAAAAGGATGCAATGCAGTATTTGTTCAATGGGTGCACCTTTCTTTATCACAAAGGTGCCAGTTGAACTTGCTGCCACCCTATAAGGATGAGTTATGCATGCCCACTAAGTTCTGTCTAATAAACAGTATCACCAGCCTCTCTGCTTTCCTGGAGGATGTCACTTGGTCAGAGTTCTAATAGAGTAGAAATGTAGAATGTTAGAGTGAGATTGACCTCAGGGAGCATCTCGATTCTGAACAGAGGGCAGGTTTTCCCTCCAGGGGACATTTGTCAATATCTGGAGACATAACTGGAGTGGTATTACTGGTATCTAGTGTGTAGAGGTCAGGGGTGCTGCTCAGAATCCTGTCATGCACAGGACGGGTCCCCACAAAATGGAATCATCCGGCCCCAAGTGTCACAGCGCCAAGATTGAGAATCCCTGATGTAGTGGGGCCATGTATAGCATGAGAGCCTGGACATTGGAGTCAGGCAAACCTGGGTTCCAATCCAGTTTTACCCATAAGTGACTGTGTGGCTTTGGGCGAGTTAATTAGTTTTGCTAAGCCTATGCTTCCTTTTCTATAAAATGGAGATCATAGTCTATACTTCAGAGGGCTGGCGAGAGTATTATATGAGATAATTAAGGCATAGATTGTAAAGACAGCAACAACACAATCTCAATCTAAATGTAGTTCCAGGGGCCTTTGTCTATACTAACTGGATCCTTGGGGCATCTCTGAAGTAGGTATTCTTATTATCCCCATTTTTCACATGAGGAAATCGAGAAAAGTAACTTGGCTGTGGCCACTCATGAGTAAAGTGGTAGAACCAAGAGTTGAATCAAGTCCAACAATTGGTATTCCCAATCTGTCAAGTCCACCTGGCAGAGTGCCTAGCAATGCATAAGGACTTAGAAAGGAAGCTGTATTAATTGTATCTAGTAGTACTGTTATTAATATCCAGTCCATAGTTCCTACTTAGAGATGGCAAGCGACTCAGAGCCTGGAGAAGGATTGGACTTGGGAAGGTTCCACTTGAGAGGGAAGCTGACTGTGGCTAGTTCCTGGCTATCTTGCCCCCCCAGGGATGAGTCTCTTTCTGTCTGCCATGCTAACCCTGCCAAGAAACCACTATGGAACCTACAGTGGTTGGGCCTCGGCCCCACCATTTGCTGAGTGACATTAAGGTCTTATGTGACTCCTTAGCTCTCTCATTAATATATCCAGGAAGTAATCAGATCTATCTCACTGGGTTGTTGAGAAAATGACCTGCAACAATAGATACCAGATATCAGCTAATAGTACATAGCTGAGCACTTGGCGTATGAGCTGAGAGCCAGGGAGTCACGTGAAGCAGCCTGCCCTGATGGGCATCTGGAAGTGGAGGGGGCTGGAGAGTGACTCCTAAGATGGGCTTTGGGGTCTCAAACAAGTGCTCTGGAAATTAGGGGGAAGAGGTGGCCCTGAAACACCCAGGATTAGTTCTTCTTTCTTCAGATGTATGATGTTACATCACATCAATATTTGTGGAGGAGAATGAGGGAGGAAGGGAAGGAGGAGAGAAGGTGCAGATAGGCTTCACGGAGGAGATAGGAACCCCGAGGCATCCGGGAGACTTTGTATCAGGTGGTGGCTCTGATGGACTTGACAACATGTTGAAGAAATGGAGACAGACAGGAGAAGTCCCAACAGACCTGTGGTGCAGAAGCTCTGGGTGAATGGACGCCCCTTTCTGGCCCAGGGTAGGACAGAGCAACAGAGCACAGAGCCTGCAGCAGTGTGGTAGTTGAGTGTATGAGAAAGATTTTTGGGAGACACTTAGGAAAGTGCTCCAGACCTCACAGTTGTAATGAGTCTTGGAGCAGCCACCCTATCAAGGTTAGGGCCCAGGAGCACCTCTGTGTGAACTGGGGATCTCACTTCACATTTTCCCAAATACTGTTATATAGGAGACAATACTGCATAGCAGTGAACAGGTCACAGGCTATATTGTCACACTGTGCAGTTTCAAATCCTGCCTTGGCCACTTGCCAAGGGCATTCTGTGACCTTGGGAAAGTCACTACAACTTGCAGGACCTCTATTTCCTCATCTGGAAATGATGATCTGTCTCATAAGGATGTCAAAGGATTCAATGGGATCCTTTCTGAGGTCCTGAACACAGTACTTGATAAGGTTCACTCCTCCCATTATTTGTTGTTGTTGTTGTTGTTGTTATTGAACTTATTGCCAGCAGAAGCAGTAAAATAAAGATGGACTCTGGACACATTCAAACCAGGGCTGGAATCCTTGCTATCTTCCTGTTCACCACCTGTGTGACTGTAGGCCAGCTGAATTCTTCACCTGAGACCATTTTCTTACCTGTGTAATAAGGAAAATAATAACTGCCCTACAGAGTCATGTGAGGGTTAAATCAGTTCACATTTGTAAAGTGCTTGGCATGTTTGACACTTACTAAGTCCTCATTACCTATCTGTTCCCTTCCCTTCTTACCTTCCTCCACCACTACCTCACTACCCCCAGAGGTGAGTCTCCAACTCACCTGCTGAAGATCATGCAGTTAGAAAGGAGTAGAGCCAGCATGGAACTCAGATTTGGTTGAACCCATCTCCTGCTCTTTCTATCCGATTATACTTACCTTTTGTATGAAGAATAGGCAGGTGGAGGACAGGCTCCACCTGGAAGATTGGTAACTTGTGGGAGGCTCCAGGAAGGGTCACCTGGATTCTGAGATGCCATGACGTGCCACATAGCCTCCCTCTATGAAAGTATAGATGCAATAACAAGACTATCCCTACATTGCTCATCTATTATTTTATTTCCTTTTCCCAAACACCCTGGGAAAGTGGTCCCAGCACAGTCTTGTGCCCATTTTGTAGAGAGGAAAGTGGAGGCATCAAAAGGAGAAAAGGCTTGCCCAAGGTAGAGTGAGTGGGGTTAGGTCTGGATATGACTGGTCCAGCGTACTTTCCACAGCATTTAGGTGATTCTCCTTACTTTGCTGTGCTTGCCTTCTTTAACTCTCACCCCCTGACCTTCTTTCCTCCCCTCCTGTGCTTCCCCCCATGCTGGCCCCAGCTGTAGATGTATCACTTGGAGGATGATTGAATCTAGCTAAGCTCTGGCATCACAGCAAATAGGATCAATTTATTACACTTACTCATTCCAAATTCTACATTGACATAGCTATAAATTGAACAGTAATAAAGTCCAAATAACCTGACAGTCAAGACAATTCAAGTGCTTGAAGTCAGACGTGCAAGGAGTAGACAATCTAGGAGCAAAAAAATCTGAAGCTTGATCCTTAGAAAGTGGATTTGCTGTCTATTTTCCATTGTGACCTAAAGCCTTGTCAGGGTCCTGGACTGAATTGGCTGTGTGGGAGCTGAGGAATTATGTGAGTATGCAGACTTTCAGTTTCTACTAACCAACTAAACCTGACTTAAGCAAAAATAGGAATTTACTAGGTCATGTAACCGGAAAGTCTGGGAGCACTACTGCATTCAGGTATGGCTGGATCCAGAAGCTCAAATATGGTCATCGGGAAATGTCTCTCATTCTTTGAGCTTTTCTTTTTTCTCTGTTGTCCTCTTTTCCGTCAAACCCTCCATAATGGTGACAAAGGTAATCATCAACAGCTGTAGGCTCGTAAACTACTTGCTTAGTAACTCCATCAGGAAGAGCATCCTATTTCCAAAAAAATCCAGTCAAAATTCTTGGTTTTCTCTTCTTGGCATGAACCTCTCCAGAACCAGTCAGTGTAGGCTGGGGAATGTGTACTGTCATTGGACATGTCTGAGTTACATGGTTGTCCCTGGAGATGAAGAGATGGGGCCTTATGACCAGAAAAAGGGATGATAAGCATCCCTCACGTAGCTGATGGCCACTGTAATAGTCTCAGCCTAAGTTTCCTTAACATTACTTTTAGGGATTCTAGCCTGGTATATCCATTTGAAAATGTTTGAACATTTGAAACATTTGAAAATGTTTCTTGTCTGGTCTTCCCTAATTTCCTGAGGAAAAAATTGAGGCAACTGGATAAAACTCTGTTTTATTGATGGCATGCCCTCCATTATATGATATAAAATCACTAGCTCCTTTTTGATCCAGAATTAAAGTTGGAGATACTGTTTCCTGAACATGTATCATGTGCTGAAAACTGGGTTTGCTGCTCCTATTGGGGATTTGGTGTTTGCCTCCCTCGAAGCCAAACTCTTATTTTCTAAAAATGGTCCCCAGTGTTTGATTGGAGATAAAATCCTCTCATGCCCTCTGGAGGGAGTATGATACCACTCAGAGTATCACATTTCCTTATCCACAGTGGATAAGTCAGAATGATCATGTGACCTAAACCAGGCCAATCAGAAGGAATTAGGTGACTTTCTTTAAATCAACTAGACTACAAGCTCTGTCTTTCCCATTGGATATAGGGAAGGGAGGTTGAGATGATGGCTGCTGTCCTGGCTTTTCCAGGGGAAAATGTGAATGCTGGTATAAAGCCAAAGTAGCAGAAGCCAAGAGGAAATGAAACAGAGGTCTGACCATACTGATTGCAATCTAGCTGCATCTGAGCTGGAGCTATCATTTATTTGAGCCAGGACATTCAAGTCATTGAGGTGGGTTTCTATAATTTGTACTACAATGAGATTTTGATGTGCCCAAGTCCAGCACCTCTAGCAGGTGTCAAAATTTGAACCCAAGCTTATTGAATGCTATTTTGACATATCTCAAATTGTTTTGAAATCATTTAAAGAACTTTAAACTCATTGCAAATCTGAAACTTAGAAAAGTGATGGTACACTCTCTTCTAAATTCCTATTTAACCTGGCTTTACTTGTTGACACGCCCTATGTTGTAGTTTGAAAATTTTTTTACATCTCTGAGCCCATTTCTTGGATATTTGTTGTTGTTGTTGTTGTTGTTGTTGTTGTTTTTGTTTTTTAGCCACTCTAGTGAGGTATGATTGAGGCACAGTAAACTGTATACATGTAAAGAGTATGGTTTTATACATCTAGGAAACTATCACCACCATCAAGATAATGAATATATATGTCACCCCTAAAAGTTTCTTCATCATCCTTTACGATCCTTTCCCCTGGCTTCTCCTGGGCCCTATCTCAAGCAACCCAGTAATCTGTTGTTTGTCACAATCAACTAGTTTGCATTTCCTAGAATTTTACATAAATGGAATCACAAAATATGTACTCTTTCAAGTCTGGTTTCTTTCAAAATACTCATTTTGGTTTACCCAAGATCATCACTGAGGTTTATCCACTTTGTAGTGTATGTCAATAGCTCATTACTTTTTGTTGGTCAGGAGTATTCCACTGCATAGGTATACCACAATTTGTTTATCCATTCACATGTTGATGAACTTTTGGGTTGTTTCTAGTTTTTAATATTACAAGTAAAATCATAATAAACATTCATGGAAAAGTCTTTGAATGAACATAAGCATATAAAATTTCATTTCTTTTGGGCAAATAGAAGGACTGGAACAACTGGATAATATGGTGAACATATGTTTAACTTTGAAGAAACTCAATCTGTTTTTCAAACTGGTTCTGTCATTTTACATCTTAGCAGTGTGAAAGCTTCATTTCTTCCACATTCTTGTCAGTACTTGATGTGGCCAGTTTTTTAGGTTTACTTATTATGCTAGGTGTGAAATGGGATCTTACTATGATTTTAATTTGCATTTCTCTAACAGATAACGTCGAGCGTCTTTTCATGTGCTTATTTTCCATTTGTGTATTTCTTTGGTTTGGAAGGGTCAGTTAAAATCTTCATTTTTTTTCAGTTGGCTTTTCATTTTTTTATTAGTGAGTTTTGAGAGTTCTTCATGTATTCTAGAAATATGTTTTTAACCAGATACATCACTTGCAAGTATTTTCTCCCAGTCTGTGGTGTTTCTTTTCATTTTATTTTCATTTGAAGAACAGAAGTGTTTAATTTTGATGAAGTTTATCTTTTTATTCTTTCATGGAACATGCTTTTGATATCATATCTGAAAAAAAAAAAACTTGGTTTAACCCAAAGTCACAAAAAAGCATTCTTTTTTGTCTTATTCCTTAAATTTTATAGTTTTAAAGTTCACATTTAGGTCTGTGATCTCCTTGGACTTAGTTTTTGCCTATCATGCAGGCTGCAGAGGCAATTCCATGGATAAAGTATAGTCTTTTTGACAAATGGTGCTGGAACAATGAGATATTCATATGCAAAAACCCTATAAAACTTTGATCTATAATGTATTGGTTTGTTAGAGTTACTGTAACAACTAGCCACAGCTAGGTGGCTTGAAACAATGTACAGTTCTCACAAGTCTGAAATCAAGGTTTTGTGAGAGTTGTTTCCTTCTGGGAGCTCTGCCTGGGAATCTCTCTCATGCTGTTCTAGCTTCAGTGTTGCTAGTAATACTTGGTGTCCTTTGGCTTATGGATGCATTGGCTTTCATCATCAGATGATGCTCTGCCTTTATATCTTTCTGTGTTTTCTCATGCCCTCCCTGTGAGTAGACCAATCATTGGATTTAAGGTCCACACTAATCCAGGATGACCTCATCTTAACTAATGACGTCTGTGAAGACCCCTTTCCCAAATAAGGTCACATCTACAATATAGGAGGGAGGGTTAGGACTTTAACATACCTTTTTTAGAGGCACAATTAACTCTACTATAATAAATGCTGAGTTGAGTGTTTTGTAAATATGAATGCCAGTTATTGGTTGCAAGTGTTGTTCAAGTCTTCTGTACTCTGTTACTGAGTTTCTGTCTATTCTATTGATTATTGAGAGAGGGATACTAAAATATCTGCCTATATTTTTGAATTTATTTATACTTGCAGTTTTATAATTCTCTGCTATTTATATTTTGAACTTCTCTTATTAGATATATAAACATTCAAGATTGTTGTATCCTCCTGATGAATGACACTTTTGTCATTATAAAAATGACATATTATCTCTGATAATTTTCTTTGCTCTGAAATGTACTTTGATATTAATATAGCCACACCAGTTCTCTCTCTCTAGTTTATTTATTTATTTTTAGAGAGAGAGAGCACAATCAGGGGAGGGACAGAGATAGAAGGAAAAACAGAGAATCTCAAGCAGGCTCCGTGCCGTCAACACAGAGCTGGATGCAGGGCTCAAACTCATGAACTCTGAGATCATGACCTGAGCTGAGACCAAGAGTCTGATTCAGCTTAATCGACTGAGCCACCCAGGTGCCCCCCAGCTTTGTTTTGATTAGTGTTAGGGTGGTGTATCTTTTTCCATACTTTTAATCTATTTGTTTCTTTATATTTAAACTATGTTTCTTGTAGGTAGCAAATGATTGTGTCTTGCATTTTTGTCCAGTGCCACAGTCTCTGCCTTTTAATTGGGATATTTACGCTTAATGTGATTAGGTTTAATCTTTTAAGATAGTGACTTTTAAGATAGTGATTAGCTACTATCTTTTTGCTTGTTTTCTGTTTGCCCCATTTTGTCTTTGTTCTACTTTTCTTCTTCTTGTGGACGGAATATTTTTGTATCCATTTTACCTCCTTTGTTGGCTTCTTATCTGTAACTCTATTTTTTCATTGTGTGTACTACAGTTCATAGTCCATCTTTAACTTATTATAGTCTCCTTTCAAGTGATACTATTTCACTTCAAGTGTAGTAGAACCTTGTAGTAATACACTTTCATTTCTCCCTTCCTGACCATTAGACTATTATTGTCGTGTATTTTATTTTTACATAAAGTCGTAAGAGAACATCTTAAACAGTTTACCCATACAGTTATTATTTCTGGTGATGTTCATTCTTTGTGTAGATTTGTATTTCTACCTGATACTGTTTTTCTTCTGCCTGAAGGACTTTCTTTCACGTTTCTTATAGTGCCTGTCTGTTGGTGATGAATTCTTTCTGAACACATCTTTATTTCACTTTATTTCTTTTTTGAAATATATTTACATTTGGTATACAACTCTATGTTTACATTTTTTTCTTTCTGTGCTTTAAAGATGTTCTACTTTCGGGGTGCCTGGGTGGCTCAGTCAGTTGAGCGTCTGACTTGGGCTCAGGTCATGATCTCACGGTTTGTGAGTTCAAGCCCCCTGTCAGGCTCTGTGCTGTCAGCTTGGAGCCTGGAGCCTGCTTCGGATTCTGTGTTTCCTTCTCCCTCTACCCCTCTCCTGCTGGTGCTCTGTCTCTCAAAAATAAATAAATGTAAAAAAAAATTTTTTTTTAAAGATGTTCTACTTTCTTCTTGCTTGCATTGTTTCCAAAAGAAAGCTGCTATCATCTTTTCTTATCTTTATTTTTCTATCTGTAATAAGCCTTTTTTTTTTTTTTTGGACTGATTTTGAGATTCTTTCCTTTTCAGTGATTTGAGCAGTTTAATTATGATGTGCTTTGAGTTTATCTCGATGTTTAAAATATTTTTTTGTGTGTGTGCTGTACTTCAGTGAATTTCTTGGGTTTATAGGTTTAATCAAATTTGGAAGAATTTGGATCATAGTCTTTCAAATCATTTTACTGTTATGTTTTCAAGTTCCCTGATTTTATTTTGTAAAGTCTAATCTTCTGTCAATCTTGGTGTATTTTCCATTTCCATGTTTTAGTTTTTATCTCCACAAATTCTATTTTTGTCTTTAAAAATATGTTTCTACTTAAACTTTGAACATATAGAATAGAGTTATAATAATTCTTTCAACATCTTTAGTCATTCTAACAACTGTATCATTTCTGGGCTGGTTTTGAGTAATCAATTTTTCTCCTCCTTATGCATACATATATACACACATATATATATGCATACACACATATACATACATAAATACATACACACACACACACTTTTTGTATATCTGGGAATTTTTCATTGGATGCCTGACATTATGAATTTTATCTTGTTTGTGGTTGGATGTTTTTGTATTCTTATGAATAATTTCAAGCTTTGTTCTGATATGTAGTTATGTTACTTAGAGTTTAATCCTTTAATGTCTTTGTGGTGTTTTTAGTCAGGAAACTCTCTCAAGGCAGTCATCTGGGGCCATCCTAGGGCTCATCTCATCTCTCAAGTATCAGTGTCCTTCATTGCCTGTTCAGTGTCTTGAAACCCATTGTTTCATATTTTCTGTCCAATTTTTCCTTGTTTTAGGTGGGAAGGGTAAATCTGATTACTGTTCTAAAATTTTGGCTGAAAGCAGATTTATGAACCAGGCTTCCAGATAGTTTTGAGCCTTGCATTGGGCTCTGTGCTGATGGTGCAGAGCCTGCTTGGGATTTCTGTCTCGCCCTCTCCTGCCCCTCCCCTGTTTGTGTTTTCTCTTTCTCTCTCTCTCTTTCTCCTCTCTCTCCCTCTCAAAATAAATAAACTTAAAAAAAAGAAGTTCAGAGACATTAAGTCACAAAAAGGTAAAAGTAGTTTTAGACACTGATTTTTTTCCTCAGGGTAAAGGCAAGTAATCAGGAAAGTGAATTTACAAAGAAGAACTGGTATTTGTGGTCTGTCTTTTATCCTTCTGTCTTCAAAGATAAGTTAACTCCTGATCAAAACATGGTGATTTGTGTCTTCCTTACCCTTCTGGAGCATCAGCTTCTCTCCTTTATTGTTTTTTGAACCACTAGATTCTACCTAAAATAGGTTCTATAGATTTTGACTTCTTTGGGGATTAACCATCAACAAATTAAGTATTCACTCAACGATGAGAAATTAAAAAAAGACTACTGTTATGGAAGAAATTTCATGAAGTAATGAATATCTCTTTTCAGTATTTTCTCCAAGATGCCAAGAATGGTGAATGGTGGTACATGCCCTCAGATACTCACTTCTGGTTTGAAAGACCCATTATCATTTTATGATGTGACCCAGTGGGAGGTACACTGGCCTGGAGGTACCAGGAATGTGAACTTAAGTTCTAGCCAAGTCATTAACTTGCAGAATGATAAGTCTCTTGGCCTCCATGATCTTTCCTATAAAATGAAGGCAAAAATATCCCAACTCATCTATTCTTGTGGGTTACTGGGTAGGACAAACATAATCATGGATGTGGCATTAGTAAGAAAAGTTTATTTATTTATTTTTTTCAGATGATGGTTAGCATTTTATAGTAATAAAGTGGTTTTTTTGTTTGTTTTTTTTGTTTTTTTTTATTTATATATGAAATTTATTGTCAAATTGGTTTCCATACAACACCCAGTGCTCATCCCAAAAGGTGCCCTCCTCAGTACCCGTCACCCACCCTCTCCTCCCTCCCACCCCCCATCAACCCTTAGTTTGTTCTCAGTTCTCAACAGTCTCTTATGCTTTGGCTCTCTCCCACTCTAACCTCTTTTTTTTTTTTTTTTTGTTCCCCTCCCCCATGGGTTTCTCTTAAGTTTCTCAGGATCCACATAAGAGTGAAACCATATGGTATCTGTCTTTCTCTGTATGGCTTATTTCACTTAGCATCACACTCTCCAGTTCCATCCACGTTGCTACAAAAGGCCATATTTCATTTTTTCTCATTGCCACGTAGTACTCCATTGTGTATATAAACCACAATTTCTTTATCCATTCATCAGTTGATGGACATTTAGGCTCTTTCCATAATTTGGCTATTGTTGAGAGTGCTGCTATGAACATTGGGGTACAAGTGCCCCTATGCATCAGTACTCCTGTGTCCCTTGGATAAATTCCTAGCAGTGCTATTGCTGGGTCATAGGGTAGGTCTATTTTTAATTTTCTGAGGAACCTCCACACTGCTTTCCAGAGCGGCTGCACCAATTTGCATTCCCACCAACAGTGCAAGAGGGTTCCCGTTTCTCCACATCCTTTCCAGCATCTATAGTCTCCTGATTTGTTCATTTTGGCCACTCTGACTGGCGTGAGGTGATACCTGAGTGTGGTTTTGATTTGTATTTCCCTGATAAGGAGCGACGCTGAACATCTTTTCATGTGCCTGTTGGCCATCCGGATGTCTTCTTTAGAGAAGTGTCTATTCATGTTTTCTGCCCATTTCTTCACTGGGTTATTTGCTTTTCGGGTGTGGAGTTTGGTGAGCTCTTTATAGATTTTGGATACTAGCCCTTTGTCCGATACGTCATTTGCAAATATCTTTTCCCATTCCATTGGTTGCCTTTTAGTTTTGTTGGTTGTTTCCTTTGCTGTGCAGAAGCTTTTTATCTTCATAAGGTCCCAGGAATTCACTTTTGCTTTTAATTCTCTTGCCTTTGGGGATGTGTCGAGTAAGAGATTGCTACGGCTGAGGTCAGAGAGGTCTTTTCCTGCTTTCTCCTCTAAGGTTTTGATGGTTTCCTGTCTCACATTCAGGTCCTTTATCCATTTTGAGTTTATTTTTGTGAATGGTGTCAGGAAGTGGTCTAGTTTCAACCTTCTGCATGTTGCTGTCCAGTTCTCCCAGCACCATTTGTTAAAGAGACTGTTTTTTTTCCATTGGATGTTCTTTCCTGCTTTGTCAAAGATGAGTTGGCCATACATTTGTGGGTCTAGTTCTGGGGTTTCTATTCTATTCCATTGGTCTATGTGTCTGTTTTTGTGCCAATACCATGCTGTCTTGATGATGACAGCTTTGTAGTAGAGGCTAAAGTCTGGGATTGTGATGCCTCCTGCTTTGGTCTTCTTCTTCAAAATTACTTTGGCTATTCGGGGCCTTTTGTGGTTCCATATGAATTTTAGGATTGCTTGTTCTAGTTTCGAGAAGAATGCTGGTGCAATTTTGATTGGGATTGCATTGAATGTGTAGATAGCTTTGGGTAGTATTGACATTTTGATAATATTTATTCTTCCAATCCATGAGCAGGGAATGTCTTTCCATTTCTTTAAATCTTCTTCAATTACCTTCATAAGCTTTCTATAGTTTTCAGCATACAGATCCTTTGCATCTTTGTTTAGATTTATTCCTAGGTATTTTATGCTTCTTGGTGCAATTGTGAATGGGATCAGTTTCTTTATTTGTCTTTCTGTTGCTTCATTGTTAGTGTATAAGAATGCAACTGATTTCTGTACATTGATTTTGTATCCTGCAACTTTGCTGAATTCATGTATCAGTTCTAGCAGACTTTTGGTGGAGTCTATCGGATTTTCCATGTATAATATCATGTCATCTGCAAAAAGCGAAAGCTTGACTTCATCTTTGCCAATTTTGACGCCTTTGATTTCCTTTTGTTGTCTGATTGCTGATGCTAGAACTTCCAGCACTATGTTAAACAACAGCGGTGAGGGTGGGCATCCCTGTCGTGTTCCTGATCTCAGGGAAAAAGCTCTCAGTTTTTCCCCGTTGAGGATGATGTTAGCTGTGGGCTTTTCATAAATGGCTTTTATGATCTTTAAGTATGTTCCTTCTATCCCGACTTTCTCAAGGGTTTTTATTAAGAAAGGGTGCTGGATTTTGTCAAAGGCCTTTTCTGCATCGATTGACAGGATCATATGGTTTTTCTCTTTTTTTTTTGTTAATGTGATGTATCACGTTGATTGATTTGCGAATGTTGAACCAGCCCTGCATCCCAGGAATGAATCCCACTTGATCATGGTGAATAATTCTTTTTATATGCCGTTGAATTCGATTTGCTAGTATCTTATTGAGAATTTTTGCATCCATATTCATCAGGGATATTGGCCTGTAGTTCTCTTTTTTTACTGGGTCTCTGTCTGGTTTAGGAATCAAAGTAATACTGGCTTCATAGAATGAGTCTGGAAGTTTTCCTTCCCTTTCTATTTCTTGGAATAGCTTGAGAAGGATAGGTATTATCTCTGCTTTAAACGTCTGGTAGAACTCCACTGGGAAGCCATCTGGTCCTGGACTCTTATTTGTTGGGAGATTTTTGATAACCGATTCAATTTCTTCGCTGGTTATGGGTCTGTTCAAGCTTTCTGTTTCCTCCTGATTGAGTTTTGGAAGAGTGTGGGTGTTCAGGAATTTGTCCATTTCTTCCAGGTTGTCCAATTTGTTGGCATATAATTTTTCATAGTATTCCCTGATAATTGTTTGTATCTCTGAGGGATTGGTTGTAATAATTCCATTTTCATTCATGATTTTATCTATTTGGGTCATCTCCCTTTTCTTTTTGAGAAGCCTGGCTAGAGGTTTGTCAATTTTGTTTATTTTTTCAAAAAACCAACTCTTGGTTTCGTTGATCTGCTCTACAGTTTTTTTAGATTCTATATTGTTTATTTCTGCTCTGATCTTTATGATTTCTCTTCTTCTGCTGGGTTTAGGCTGCCTTTGCTGTTCTGCTTCTATTTCCTTTAGGTGTGCTGTTAGATTTTGTAATTGGGATTTTTCTTGTTTCTTGAGATAGGCCTGGATTGCAATGTATTTTCCTCTCAGGACTGCCTTCGCTGCGTCCCAAAGAGTTTGGATTGTTGTATTTTCATTTTCGTTTGTTTCCATATATTTTTAAATTTCTTCTCTAATTGCCTGGTTGACCCACTCATTCGTTAGTAGGGTGTTCTTTAACCTCCATGCTTTTGGAGGTTTTCCAGACTTTTTTCTGTGGTTGATTTCAAGCTTCATAGCATTGTGGTCTGAAAGTATGCATGGTATGATTTCAATTCTTGTAAACTTATGAAGGGCTGTTTTGTGACCCAGTATATGATCTATCTTGGAGAATGTTCCATGTGCACTCGAGAAGAAAGTATATTCTCTTGCTTTGGGATGCAGAGTTCTAAATATATCTGTCAAGTCCATCTGATCCAATGTCTCATTCAGGGCCCTTGTTTCTTTATTGACCGTGTGTCTAGATGATCTATCCATTTCTGTAAGTGGGGTGTTAAAGTCCCCTGCAATTACCACATTCTTCTCAATAAGGTTGCTTATGTTTATGAGTAATTGTTTTATATATTTGGGCGCTCCGGTATTCGGCGCGTAGACATTTATAATTGTTAGCTCTTCCTAATGGATAGACCCTGTCACTATTATATAATGTCCTTCTTCATCTCTTGTTACAGCCTTTAATTTAAAGTCTAGTTTGTCTGATATAAGGATGGCTACTCCAGCTTTCTTTTGGCTTCCCGTAGCATGATAAATAGATCTCCATCCCCTCACTCTCAATCTAAAGGTGTCCTCAGGTCTAAAATGAGTCTCTTGTAGACAGCAAATAGATGGGTCTTGTTTTTTTATCCATTCTGATACCCTATGTCTTTTGGTTGGCGCATTTAATCCATTTACATTCAGTGTTATTATAGAAAGATATGGGTTTAGAGTCATTGTGATGTCTGTATGTTTTATGCTTGTAGTGATGTCTCTGGTACTTTGTCTCACAGGGTCCCCCTTAGGATCTCTTGGAGGCCTGTTTAGTGGTGACAAATTCCTTCAGTTTTTGTTTGTTTGGGAAGACCTTTATCTCTCCTTCTATTCTAAATGACAGACTTGCTGGATAAAGGATTCTCGGCTGCATATTTTTTCTGTCTAGCACACTGAAAATCTCGTGCCAATTCTTTCTGGCCTGCCAAGTTTCAAAAGAGAGATCAGTCACGAGTCTTATAGGTCTCCCTTTATATGTGAGGGCACGTTTACCCCTTGCTGCTTTCAGAATTTTCTCTTTATCCTTGTATTTTGCCAGTTTCACTATGATAAGTCCTGCAGAAGATCGATTCAAGTTACGTCTGAAGGGAGTTCTCTGTGCCTCTTGGATTTCAATGCCTTTTTCCTTCCCCAGTTCAGGGAAGTTCTCAGCTATTATTTCTTCAAGTACCCCTTCAGCACCTTTCCCTCTCTCTTCCTCCTCTGGGATACCAATGATGCGTATATTATTTCTTTTTAGTGTATCACTTAGTTCTCTAATTTTCCCCTCATACTCCTGGATTTTTTTATCTCTCTTTTTCTCAGCTTCCTCTTTTTCCATAACTTTATCTTCTAGTTCACCTATTTTCTCCTCTGCCTCTTCAATCCGAGCCGTGGTGGTTTCCATTTTGTTATGCATTTCGTTTAAAGCGTTTTTCAACTCCTCGTGACTGTTCCTTAGTCCCTTGATCTCTGTAGCAAGAGATTCTCTGCTGTCAGCTATACTGTTTTCAAGCCCAGCGATTAATTTTATGACTATTATTCTAAATTCACTTTCTGTTATATTATTTAAATCCTTTTTGATCAGCTCATTAGCTGTTGTTATTTCCTGGAGATTCTTCTGAGGGGAATGCTTCCGCTTGGTCATTTTGGATAGTCCCTGGCGTGGTGAGGACCTGCAGGGCACTTCCCCTGTGCTGTGGTGTATAACTGGAGTTGGTGGGCGGAGCCGCAGTCAGACCTGCTGTCTGCCCCCAGCCCACCGCTGGGGCCACAGTCAGACTGTTGCGTGCCTTCTCTTCCCCTCTCCTAGGGGCGGGATTCACTGTGGGGTGGGGTGGCCTGTCTGGGCTACTTGCACACTGCCAGGCTTGTGATGCTGGGGATCTGGCGTCTTAGCTGGGGTGGGTAGGCAAGGTGCACAGGGGCAGGAGGGGCAGGCTTAGCTTGCTTTTCCTTAGGTGATCCACTTCAGGAGGGGCCCTGTGGCAGCAGGAGGGAGTCAGATCCGCTGCCGGAGGTTTGGCTCCGCAGAAGCGCAGAGTTGGGTGTTTGCGCGGAGCGAGCAAGTTCCCTGGCAGGAACTGGTTCTCTTTGGGATTTTGGCTGGGGGATGGGCGGGGGAGATGGCGCTGGGGAGCGCCTTTGTTCCCCACCAAACTGAGCTCTGTAGTCCGGGGGCTCAGCAGCTCTCCTTCCCTTTGTCCTCCAGCCTTCCCGCTTTCTGAGCAGAGCTGTTAACTTATGACCTCCCAGACGCTAAGTCGCGCTTGCTGTCAGAACACAGTCCGTCAGGCCCCTCCGCTTTTTGCAAGCCAGACTCAGGGGCTCTGCTTGGCCGGCAAGCCGCCCCTCCGCCCCGGCTCCCTCCCGCCAGTCCGTGGAGCGCGCACCGCCTCGCCGCCCTTCCTACCCTCTTCCGTGGGCCTCTCGTCTGTGCTTGGCTCCGGCGACTCCGTTCTGCTAATCCTCTGGTGGTTTTCTGGGTTATTTAGGCAGGTGTAGGTGGAATCTAAGTGATCAGCAGGACGCGCGGTGAGCCCAGCGTCCTCCTACGCCGCCATCTTCCCTCTCTCTCCAAGAAAAGTTTAAAAGTTGAATCAAGAAGGTTATTACTTAAGAGTCTCTTCCTTTGGTAAGTTATATATAAGTGCCCTTTCACCTTTATACAGGAAGCTTTGTGTGAGGATGCTCAACTCAAGGACTTTTTATCAGAGGAAAGTTGTGGAGTTTAGAAGAAGACCCACAGGCTTGGGATTTGGACCAAAATGGGGTATGTGCCTGACACTTTTACTTATATACATCCTCTTTTATACCAAAGTTCATCCCAATTTGGGCTTAGTGTTCCTAGAAATAGCCATGAAGGAGTCTTGTGTCCATCTTCCAGTCAAGCTAAACTGCCACTTTTTCTCTCCAAAATGCCCTTTACATGCCTTGACTCTGCTAATCTGCCAGAAATATCTTTGCTCAGCTCTATATGTCCCTCAAGAACTGACCCAATTATCTTCTGGGAAGGCTTTATAGCAGACTGAGATGTTCCTTTGTCTGTATATCTCCTAAACTTTGTGTTGTTGCTATAGAGCTTATGATATTGTAGAAAAAGTATTTATTAACATGTCTGACTATTTATTCTATTACCTAAAGTCCTTCAAAAGCTGGGAAGGCCTACTTATGCTTAAAATTTTTGAAACAGTTTTCCGTTTTATTTTTTAAGGAGAAAAACCTCATGGATAACTCATCACATTTCAAGGAATTTTAAGACAGTGCAACAGAGGTTAAATTAAAGTTAAATCCCCCTATTCCTCTACCTAGTGTCTCACTGTAGGGGCAACCCCCATTAGCATCGGTGGAGAATTATTCCTCCAGACAGTCATAGACATGGGTATGTCTTATAGATAAATACATTAAACTTCCTAGAGAAAATGTAAATGGGATTATGATTTACCTTTTATTCCACAATTTACTTTCTTTGCTGAATACGTTTGGTATTTTTTAATATTCCATTTTAAAATGCCTTATTGGGGTGCCTGGGTGGGTCAGTCGGTTAAGTATCCGACTTCAGCTCGGGTCGTGATCTCACATTTGGTAGGTTTGTACCCCGCGTGGGGCCCTGTACTGACAGCTTGGAGCTTGGAGCCTACTTCAGATTCTGTCATCCTCTCTCTGTACCCCTTCCCCACTTGCACTCTGTCTGTCTCTCTGTCTCTCTCAAAAAAAAAAAAAAATGAATGAACATTAAAATTTTTTTAAAAAATGTTTTATTTATTAGCTAGTTTTCCTATTGACAGACACATTTTCAGGTATTTATTATTAAGGATAAGACAACACAAAGTGTCTTTGAACATTTTCAAATGACTTTCCCCCAAATTAGGAAATGTTGCTTTGTAAGTAACTTTGAAATGTCTGATTTATTCTTTCTCCTCACCAGGATAACAAAAACATCAAATTTTAAACATGATCAGCTTGAAAACAGTTGGCATTCACAACTGTTTCCAAACATTTTTTCCCCATTTTAAATCCAAACATCTTAAGGCACAGTTTAAAAACATTTTAGATATTAAACTAGTTTATTTTGTAAGCTTGCTGATGAGTTGAATTTTTGAAAGTGATTTAGAAACAATTTGATGTTCCAGAATAACTTCCTGATGTTTTGAAGCATTTGAAAATTCATTGAGCTTTTAAATATATTTATAAAACATTTAAAATAAAAGTGATTAGGAATTGCAGAAAAAGCACACAGTGTTCATTATATAGCTTCGTTGCTGCCATGCAAATATTTTTTCTTCTAAATTTTTCTAAGTTTGGAAAATACATTTAATATATTTGTTCCTTTCATTAAAAGAATATGGACTAGGGGCGCCTGGGTGGCTCAGTCGGTTGAGCGTCCGACTTCGGCTCAGGTCACGATCTCGCGGTCTGTGAGTTCGAGCCCTGCGTCGGGCTCTGGGCTGATGGCTCAGAGCCTGGAGCCTGCTTCCAATTCTGTGTCTCCCTCTCTCTCTGCCCCTCCCCCGTTCATGCTCTGTCTCTCTCTGTCTCAAAAATAAATAAATGTTAAAAAAAATAAAAAAAAAAAAAGAATATGGACTATTTCTTATCATCATGCATTCTGTCTGCTTTTCTCCTGCCTGGAATGGAATTCTCTTTCCTTCATTTAACAAATATTTACTGAATGCCTTCTCTGTGTTAGCCAGTGTTCCGTGTGCTGGAGACACAAAAGTAAATAAGAGACAAAAGTGCCCACACTCATGGAGCTTACATTCTAGTAGGGGAGATCAAAAATACACAAACTGATGAAGTAAAATATACAAGAGAGTGGTGAGTCCTAAGCAAAACTATAAGGCAAGGAAGAAGCATAGGAAATGTTGAGAGTATGGCTTGCACTTTTAGATAGGGTGGCCAGGAAATGGCTTGCAGAACATAACTTTTGATAGAGTAGAAGGCCTGGAGGAATGAGGATGTGAACCATGTGGATAATTGGGAAGAGGGCATCCCAGGTTGAGGAATATCAAGTGCAAAGGTCCTGAGGTAGCAATGTACCTGGAGTGTTTGAGGCACAACAAGGAGCTCATGTGGCTGAAGTAGAGTGAATGATGGGGCAAGTAATGGGAGATGAGGTCAGAGAGATAATGTGAGTAGAGCAAATCATGTGGGACCTTAGGCTTGTTCTCCAAGTGAATGGTGAGGCTGTTGGAGGGTTTGGACTTGAACCAAATTATCTGTCTTCTATAGGGATCCTTACATAGGTTCCCTATGGCTGCTGTATTCAGAGGTGCAGGTGGCTAAGAGTAAAAGTATGGGGATCAGTTAGGAGACAGAGCAGTAATTCATTTGAAAAATGATGGTGCTGGAGTAGAGGTGGTGGGAAGGGATTAAACTCTGGGTAAAATGAGGGCATAGTGGAGAGAATTTACTGGTAGAGTTTTTGGAACTTACCAGCAAAAGAGGGAGTTAAGGTTTTTGGCCAGTGCTACTGAGTGGATGGATTTTCCATGTAGTTAATTAGAATAAGAAGACTGGAAGAAGCATGGATTGGAGGGAGGTGTCAGAAATTGGTTTGAGACACTTTATGTTTGAGATACCTTTCAACATCTCAGCAGAGATGGTAGGTGTACTGTTGGACACACAAGTCTGGAGTCCAGAGGCAAGGCCATGGCTGGAGACATAAATTTGGGAGCCATCAGCATAGAGATAGCATTTAAAGTGATGATACTGGATGAGATGACCAGGTGGGCATGTTAATGCAAAAGAAAAGAGATTCCATTGTATATATAAACCACAATTTCTCCATTCATCAGTTGATGGACATTTAGGCTCTTTCCAAAATTTGGCTATTGTTGAAAGTGCTGCTATAAACATTGGGGTACAAGTGCCCCTATGCATCAGCACTCCTGTATCCCTTGGGTCAATTCCTAGCAGTGCTATTGCTGAGTCATAGGGTAGATCTATTTTTAATTTTTTGAGGAACCTCCACACTGTTTTCCAGAGTGGCTGCACCAGTTTGCATTCCCACCAACAGTGCAAGAGGGTTCCTGTTTCTCCACATCCTCGCCAGCATCTATAGTCTCCTGATTTGTTCATTTTAGCCACTCTGACTGGCATGAGGTGATATCTCAGTGTGGTTTGATTTGTATTTCCCTGATGAGGAGTGACATTGAGCATCTTTTCATGTGCCTGTTGGCCATCCGGATGTCTTCTTTAGAGAAGCGTCTATTTATGTCTTCTGTCCATTTCTTCACTGGATTGTTTGCTTTTCGGGTGTGGAGTTTGGTGAGTTCTTTATGGATTTTGGATACTAGCCCTTTGTCCGATATGTCATTTGCAAATATCTTTTCCCATTCCATTGGTTGCCTTTTAGTTTTGTTGGTTGTTTCCTTTGCTGTGCAGAAACTTTTTATCTTCATGAGGTCCCAATAGTTCATTTTTGCTTTTAACTGCCTTGCCTTTGGAAATGTGTCAAGTAAGAAATTGCTGCGGCTGAGGTCATAGAGGTTTTTTCCTGCTTTCTCCTCTAGGGTCCTTTGTCCATTTTGAGCTTATTTTTGTGAATGGTGTAAGAAAGTGGTCTAGTTTCATTCTTCTGCATGTTGCTGTCCAGTTCTCCCAGCACCATTTGTTAAACAGACTGTCTTTTTTCCATTGGATATTCTTTCCTGCTTCGTCAAAGATTAGTTGGCTATACTTTTGTGGGTCCGATTCTGGAGTCTCTCTTCTATTCCATTGGCCTATGTGTCTGTTTTTTTGTGCCAATACCATGCTGTGTTGATGATTACAGCTTTGTAGTAGAGGCTAAAGTCTGGGACTGTGATGCCTCCTGCTTTGGTCTTCTTCTTCAATATTACTTTGGCTATTTGGGGTCTTTTGTGGTTCCATACAAATTTTAGGATTGCTTATACTAGCTTCAAGAAGAATTCTGGTGCAATTTTGATTGGGATTGCATTGAGTGTGTAGATTGCTTGTGGTTTATATATACACTGGAATACTACTTGGCAATGAGAAAGAATGAAATATGCCCTTTTGTAGCAACGTGGATGGAACTGGAGAGTGTTATGCGAAATGAAATAAGTCATACAGAGAAAGACAGACACCATATGTTTTTACTCTTATGTGGATCCTGAGAAACTTAACAGAAGACCATGGGGGAGGGTAAGGGAAAAAAAAAAGTTAGGGAGGGAGCCAAACCATAAGAGACTCTTAAAAACAGAATAAACTGAGGGTTGTTGGGGGGTGGGAGGGAGGGGATAGTGGGCAATGGGCATTGAGGAGGACACCTGTTGGGATGATCCCTGGGTGTTGTATGGAAACAAATTTGACAATAAATTTCAACAATTTGAAACAACAATTTGACAATAAATTTCATATTGAAAACAACAACAACAAAAAAAAAGGAGATTCAAGGGATGGACTCTGGGATTTTCCAATGTTTTGAATTTAGGGAGATGAGGAGAAATCAGAAAGGGAGACTAAGAAGGCCCAGTTCCAGAGAAGTAGGAGAAAAGCTAGGGGAGGATGTTGTGTTCTGTCAAACAAGGGAGCCAAGTATTTCACGGAGCAGAAAGGAGGATGAACAGAATTGCCTGACTAACTTCTCATCTAGGTATTAATTTTGGTATTGGTTCTTCTAGAAAGACTTTTTTAGTTCTACCTCCATTTTATCCCTTCCCCCAACCCTTACCCCTCAAGGTAAAGTTGGATGCCCTTGCCCTAGGTTCCCACTCTCTTCAGGGTAGAACTCCGTTATTGCACACCCCACATTCTAATCCAAGGACCAGGTCACATGTTCTCCTTTCCCATTAGACTGGGAGTCTTTGTAGGGAAGGGCCTGTGTACTATTCAACTCTATAACCTGCTACAGGGTACATAGTCTACACATTTTAAGTATAAATACATGATTTAACAGTTGTACTTTGCAGTTTTTGAAAATGATTTTGCCCAGGTATATCATAATTTGAATTTTAGAGATTTAGCAATTTTGGAGGGGAGAAAAGAAAGTATTACATTAGCCTCTTCAGGCAACTTTGCTCTTAGAGTCATAAAGTTTTATCACAACACAGATGAAATCTCTAATTCCCTGGTCAAATTATTATTTGAAATATTTATTCAAATGACATTGGTGGTGTTTGGCCAACTTTGTCTTAAACTCTTGATGAGAAATTAAGAAACTTGGCTATTTTCTTGCTCCACTAATACAAATTCCATACATCTGTACTTAGGATTATTACCATATTAACCATACATTTTTGTTCAGTATTTAATATTTTGCAAGGATATTTCTACATACATCATTCACTTGAAACTCAAAATTTCTCAGGGGCAATTTTGGTAGATATCTTTATTGTTCCCACTTTGCAATCACCCTTCAAGCTTTGACCTCCTCACTCCTTTATGAGCTTCATCGGGGCAGACACTGTAGGTCTGTCTCATCCACTGCTGTATAGGCAGTGTTTAAAACAGTGCTTGCACCATGGACACTTAGTAAATGTCTATTGAATGATTGAATGAACTCCTGGGTTCATTGCTATTCAGAAAGGTTATGATGGGGGCTTGCTTGAATAGGAGAAGGACTTGCAAAATCAAAAGCAAGTTATACGCATTCCTGGATAATAGTAAAAAATATTCAGAAACGAAGAGTTATAGGCATATTCTCATTGCCACATGAGGTACTGGCTTTTTTCAGGGCAAAAAATGGAGAGGAAAACCTGGAAATAGAATTAATTGATCACCTAAACTATGCCAGGTATTGTACTAGCTTTTAGGAATGCCTTCCTGCTGTGATGTTCAGTATATTATATGTGCTCAGGAAATAATTATGAAATGAATATTATGATGTGTTAAATAAATGAGTAGGGGGGCTAATGGAGAGAAGGATGGTTTCTAGTATTAAAAATTACCAGCTTGCTATGGGACCTCTTTGTGTCCTAGCTTCCTCATCTTTAAGCATGGGATGATAATCCCAAACCTCCTTATCTTCCATGACTGTGATCAAACGTGAGATAACTGATGTGAAGTAATTTGATTCATTAGAAATTCTTCACAGAGCTAGAACGAACAATCCTAAAATCTGTATGGAACCAGAAAAGACCCCAAATAGCCAAAGCAATGCTGAAAAAGAAAACCTAAGCTGGAGGCATCACAATTTTGTACTTCAAGCTGTATTACAAAGGTTTAATCATCAAGATAGTATGGTACTAGCACAAGAACAGACACATAAAGCAATGGAACAGAGTAGAGAACCCAGAAATGGATCCACAAACGTATGGCTAACTAATCTTTGGCAAAGCAGGAAAGAATATCCAATGGAATAAAGACAGTCTCTTCAGCAAATGGTGTTGGGAAAACTGGACAATGACATGCAGAAGAATGAACCTGGACCACTTTCTTACACCATACACAAAAATAAACTCAAAGTGGATGAAAGGCCTAAATGTAAGACAGGAAGCCATCAAAATCCTAGAGCAGAAAATAGGCAATGACCTCTTTGAATTGGCCGCAGCAACTTCTAGACATGTCTCTGAGGCAAGGGAAATAAAAGCAAAAATAAACTATTGAGACCTAATCAAGATAAAAAGCTTGGAAGGAAATAATCAGCAAAACTAAAAGCAACCGACAAAATGGGAGAAGATATTTGCAAATGACATATCAGATACAGGGTTAGTATCCATAATCTATAAAGAATTTACCAAACTCAACACTCAAAAAACAAATAATCCAGTGAAGAAATGGGCAAAAGACATGAATAGACACTTTTCCAAAGAAGACATCCGGATGGCTAATAGACACATGAAAAGATGCTCAACATCACTCATCATCAGGGAAATACAAATCAAAACTGCAATGAGATACCACCTCTCACCTGTCAGAATGGGTAGCATTAACAGCTCAGGCAACAACAGATGTTGGCGAGGATGTGGAGAGAGAGGATCCCTTTTGCACTGCTGGTGGGAATGCAAACTGATGCAGCCACTCTGGAAAACAGTATTAAGGTTCCTCAAATAATTAAAAATATAACTACCCTACGACCCAGCCATTGCATTACCAGGTATTTATCCAAAGGATACAGAAATGGTTATTCAAAGGGGCACGTGCACCCCAATGCTTATAGCAGCACTATCGACAATAGCCAAAGTAGGGAAAGAGCCCAAATGTCCCTCAACTGAAGAATGGACAAAGAAGATGTGTTATATTTTTCAATGGAATACTACTCAGTGATGAAAAAGAATGAAATCTTGCCATTTGCCACAATGTGGATGGACGTAGACTATATTATGCTAAACAAAATAAGTCAGAGAAAGACAAAATTATGTGATTTCACTCATGTGTGAAATGTAAGACACAAAACAGATGAACATAAGGGAAGGAAAGCAAAAAATAAAACAGGGTGACAAACCAGAGCAGACTCTTAAATACAGAGAACAAACTAAGGGTTGCTGGTGGTGTATTGGTTGGGGGGGGGAAGGGCTAAATGGGTGAAGATCATTAAGGAGGGCACTTGTTGGGATGAGCACTGGCTGTTGTAATAAGTGATGAATCACTAAATTCTATTACTGAAATTATTATTACATTATATGTTAACTAAATTGAATTTAAATTAAAAAATAATAATAAAAAGAAGTTCTTTACAAATGCACTGATGAAGGGTAAGGCTTGCTTTTAGTCAACACACCCAGAATTTTGAGTAGTTATAGTTCCAAAAGCAGTTTTGATTTATTTAAAAATAAGAATATTTCTCTGTATATCTTAGGTACAGTTTCACCTCCTAGTTCTCTCTGCCTCTCTGTCTCTGTCTATCTTGCTCTGTCTCTCTGTTGTTTCTCTCCAGTAACTTGAAGGCAATGCTCTCTGCTCAAAAACATTTCCACACTCCATTATCTTTTGGAAAACTCCAGTGTTTCCTGCCTGGTGATCAGTGCTTAACAACCTTTTCAATTTTCCACTCCAGTTTACTCCATCACATGCTACTACACTTACTTTGGACAGCTACTTTCTGTCACATGCTTTGTAATTCCTTACCTCTACACCTGTGCTAAAGCCTGTCTGTCTATCTGGAATGGTCTTCCCTCCATAACAGATCTTTGGAATCTATCTTACTCAAAGGAAACTTCTCCAAGAAGTGTTCCCACTCACCACCTCTGCCCCAGGCACATGTTCTATTAACAATTTTCTTGCTCTTATATTCATATAAATCTGAATGCTTAAGATTAATTGGCATTTATATCTTTGCTGGAAGCCAGCAACTCTGATTCATTGATTCATTTGCCTATGGCTTGTAGCTAGCAGTGCAGCATCTGGGTGATATAGGGACCCAGTAACTTTGGAGTGTCAGAATTATTTGAAAATAAGCAAGTTTCAGAGGCAATGCATATTGTAGTCAGCCATTATGTAAGAGTTCTGAACTGATTTAAGTGCCTTCACAAATGGACATCTTCCTAATAGAAATCAGTGCAATGTTCCTGCCCATTGTTCAGCCAACAGACCTTCTAAAAACTAAGTTCAGCACTGTTATATGTTCAGAGGATCTTAAGAAAGTAAATAACTTAATGCACATAATTCTTAGCCTCAAGTAATACCATCTACCTTATGTTCTGTAAAAGGTCAAAGGAATCGTTATTGTTTTTTTTAATGTTCATTAAAGATTTTGTACAAATGATTAGTTGGTCACTCAGTAAACATTGACAAGTGGTCTACTATGTGTTCACAATAGGGAGATGTGCTGTGGGGAGTCCAAAACACTAAGACACGGTTTCCATCTTCAAGAAACTATTATGTAGCATGGTATTTGCTACAGTGAAGGACATCTGCAAATATCTCCCTACTCTTTCCAATGGTGGGGATTAATAATTTATTGCCAAACTCTGTATTGCTAATCCTGAATGTGATCTAGATTCCTTCTCTTAGAAGCTGCTCACTGGAGATCACATGTGAAATGAGAACTTAACTGCCACTCCATACACTGAGTTTCAGGAAATGGGTACAGTGAGACCATGAGAATGAGTTGGAGCACAGCTGTGAGGAATGGGAACCAGTCTCCCTTTCATGTGGGTCGGTCACTGGACAAGGAGGTAGGAGGGCTGGGCTCAGTGCCTGTTCTGCTAGTGGAAATGTGATTTGGGGCAAGTCCCTTCAACTTCTGGATAGTCTTCTTTTCAATAGCCCTTGTGTGGACAGAGTATTTTTATAGCAGCAATTTCTTCCTATGTAGGAGGTTGAATTAGATGCGGGGGTTAATATTTTTTCCTACCCACACTTCTGCTATTAAATCACCACTGAGGGGTGCCTGGCTGCCTCAGTCAGCTAAGCGTCCAACTCTTGGTTTTGGCTCTGGCCATGACCTCATGGCTTCATGGGTTCGAGCCCTGCATCAGGGTCTGTGCTGGCAGTGTGTAGCCTGCTTTGGATTCTCTCTCTCCCTCTCTGTCTCTGCCTCTCCCCCACTTGCCCTGTCTCTGTCTCTCTCAAACTAAATAAACTTTAAAAAAGCCCCACTACCAAGCACTTTTTCTGTATCAGGCATTCTGTTAAAGGACTTGTGGGTTTTGAATTCGGTTCCAGTGTGTGTGTGGGGGGGGGGGGGTAGAGGTGACGGGGGGAGGAGTTCCTCACAGCACCAAGTAATTCTCCCACAGCACCTGGGTGTCCCACAATTCGCATGACTTCTTTCTTGGGTTCAGTTAATTTGGTGGGGTGGCTCACAGAACTCTGAGAAACCTTTTTACTCACTAGATTACCAACCTATTACAAATGATATAAAATGATATAAATCAACAGCCTGATGAAGAAATACATAGGATGAAGCCTTGAAAAAAGGACCTGCTGTCCTTGTATAGTTTGGGGCCTGGCATGGTGGTACAGGGAAGTATTCTGGTTCATCAACATAGAAACTACCTGAACCCCTTCCTTTTGGATTTTTATGGATACTTAGTTATGCAGACATGACTGATTAAATCATTGGTCATTGGTGATTGATTCAACATCTAGCCTCTCTCCCCTCCAGAAATCAGGAGATAGGACTGAAAGTTCCAACCCTCTATGCATGGTTGGTTTTCCTGGCAAGCAGCCCCTTCATTACATGCTTTCCAAAAGTCACCTAACTGACACCCAACTGTGGTGGAAAGAGACTTGTTATGAATAACAAGATGCCCAACTTACCTTCACGGCTCTGAAGCAATTTCAGGAATTGAGGACAAGAGACCAAATACTTTGACAATAGATGTTCCCATTGCTTTTATCACTCAGGAAATTCCAAGAGTTTTGAGATCTGTGAGCCAAGAACCAGGGTGAAGGCCAAACTATGTATTTATTATAAATCATAGCATCAGAAGACTGTATCTTCATCAAGAAGCTTAATCTTCCCAGTGGCCTTATGTTGGCGGTAATATTAATATAATATGCCCATTGGACAGATGAAGAAACTGAGGCACAGAGGGGTTAAGTAATTTTCCCAAAATTCCAGATCTAGTGTGTATCTAAGTTTGAATTTTAACCTAGTCTCTCTGACCACCAAATAACTCTTAAGTGGGCTCGCTAAATCTTCACTTTACTGAGGCCATGGTGGTTTTCAGACTTTGCTCTGGTTAGAGCCAAGGACATGGAGTGCAAACCGCATCACTGGCCTCTGGCATATTCCTCCAAGCCCACACTTTTTCTGAGGCATCTCTGGAATCCAGGGAATCCAAGACATAGCCTCAGAACCTCTGGGCTGGAGGATTCCTCTTACTTTCCAACTCCCACATTCCCCTTGCATGTGACTAACACAGCTGCATGAAATAACAACATTAATTCCTCAGGTCTCAAGGGGACCACTTAATGATAGATGATGCTAATGCTGGGGCAGAAAAATCATTCTTCTACCCTTCTAGGTTCTTTGGCATGTCTAATAATTACATTGACACAGGATAGATTAACAGGAGATGAACAAAATTAATTTCAAATGTACAGGAGTCCCATAAAAATGTAAGACCCAAAGGTAGTCTGGCAACTCTGGCTTCTATGCCACCAGAGCTAAGGAATGGGATAGAGGCCTGGGGTTTTAAAGGGGAGGAGGGAAGTTCATAGGAAGAGAAGGGCAGACTTTTGGCAATCAGATGCTTGCCCTGCCATGCAGGTAATTCCTTCAGATAAAAAATTATCTCTGATAAAGCTCTCTTCTGGGCTAGGCCCTCTATCTAAACTGTTTTAGGCAGTTAAGGGAAAGATAAAATTTTTTGAAATCTGCTGGATCTTGATC
The DNA here is from genome assembly GCF_028749965.1 of Puma concolor. Classification (NCBI taxonomy): domain Eukaryota; kingdom Metazoa; phylum Chordata; class Mammalia; order Carnivora; family Felidae; genus Puma; species Puma concolor. Next base: position 121,003,960 of record NC_141668.1, read on the forward strand.
CTTCAGCTCAAAATCATCCACATACCAAAGTGGCACATTCTCGGTGTCCTATTCTCTCCTTTGCTAACTGGAATCCCAGCTTTACAAAATGTAACATTAGGAAGCAGTTTTTCAGGGCTGTTCGTGGGGCTGGCAAGGATGTTGTTTGTTACATTATTCCTATTCCGAGTCTTCATCTGAGGGCTCAGGGGAGGCATCTTTCTCTGGCCTCTGTGTTAAGAGCTTTTCTTTAGCACTGTTGTGTTTTAGCCTGATGGACACTGTGAATCCTGTAACCCACTCTGGCTTTCTTGACATATTGACTTCTGCAAAACTCAGCCAAATTAGCGGCATAGTCCTAGGGAGTTTACTGACCTTATTCATGGTGTTGAATCACTTTCTTTTACTTATTTTCTTTTTTGTATCCTTTGTCTTCCTTTCGATTTATTTTTCTGTGGTATGCACATTTTTGGAAGCCATCTTAAATCCTGCTTGGAATAGGGTGGGGTGTAAGTGAACAAAAATTATTTGCTTTAAAAAAAGAATTCCCTCCTAATAACTGTATAAATTCTGGGCTCTGTTAATTCACTTAAAATCTTGGATGAATGGGTTTTCAGTGTTTTTGATAGCATTTTTAAAGTTGGCCATAAAGGTGGACCCCAATCTTGCTAGAGATGAAAGGACATAGGAATATGTTCCTGTCTTCCAAGTTGTCATGTTCTAGACTGGCCAAAGCAGAATGGAAGAGTCATAATTTGGGGTGAAGCAGGAGAAAAATGAAAGGGATCTCAGGAATAGAACTCCTGGGGTGCGTAGGTGGCTCACTTGGTTAAGCGGGTGACTCCAGATGTTGGCTCAAGTCATGATCTCACAGTCTGTGAGTTTGAGCCCTGCATCTGGCTCTGTGCTGACAGTGCAGAGCCTGCTTTGGATTGTCTCTCTCCCTCTCTCTCTGCCCCTCACCCACTTGTGCATTTTCTTTCTCTCTCTCTCTCTCAAGATAAATGAATAAGCTTAAAAAAAAAAAAAGAACTCCTGTTAGTTGAATCTCTATCTTGTGTTAGAGCCTGTGCTGGGTGCTTCTTATAAAATGTATCCTTTAATTATCAGTGCAAATTTGTGAGTTACTATCCCCATTTTACTGGTAAGGAAACTGAAGTTCAGATTTGATAAGAGCAACAAGGGCAAAAAAAGCGTGGTGATTGGATGTTTTAGTTGGTTTCTTACATTCCCCTAAATTCACAGCTACCTTTATCCTTCAGAGTTCAGACTAGAATCATCCCTCTCCGTCTTCTGCCTGTTGGGGACTGCAACTTCCCAACTGGTCTGGCCACCTGTGCTCTAGCGCCCCCATATGACTTATTCTTTGCACTGTAGCCAGAATGATAACAAATTGCAAACCTGCTCATATTACTTGCCTGCTTAATATGACTCAGTGGCTTCCTTTTATCCTTTAGATAGAGACTAAATTCTTGAACATGTCCTTATGCCTGCATGGTCTAGATTATGCTGACTTCTCCAGCCTCATTGCTTACTACATTTCTCTTTGCCTCTCATTTTCTACCACAGTGGTTAGTGTGCATCAGAATCATCTAGAGAGCTTTCTGAATGCAAATGGCTGCATGCCCTGGAGATTCTGAATCAGTAGGACTGGGATGGGGCCTGATGTGTGCATTTCTGAAACTTTTCCTGGGGATGTTGTTGCTGCTGGTCTGAGGATTACACTCTGAGTAGCGCTGCCTACCATATTTTTGTCCAACAATGAGCCTTTGTATCAAGGTCAGTAACCTTTTTCTATAAACGATGGTAAATATTTAGGGCTTTGCAGTCCCTTTGCCTTCCTTGCATTTACTTACCACTGCCTAATCAGCTCTTTCTCTTTAGTGTGAAAGCAGTCATAGGCAGTATGGAATGAGCATGGTTGTATTCCACTAAAGCTTTATTTACAAAAACAGATGATGTGTTGGATTATTTGTGTATATCACACCACAAGCTGTAGTTGAGTACAGACAATGCCCCTTCTGACCATAAAGCTTTTGTACAGGCTGCTGTTTTTCTTTGATTGGAATATCCTTCCTCTCCTTCTTTGCCCAGTTAACTTGTTCTTAGCTTTCACATCTCATATCAATCATACCATTCCTTTGCCTTTCTCACCTTCTGTCATGCATCCATAGCATTATGCATCCATCCAACCATATTTACCATATGCCTTCTAAGTGCTAGGTATTGTTGCAGGTACTGAGGTTAGAGAGAAAAGGTAGATGAATCCCTATTATCAGGGGGCCTTTATTTTAGTGGGGGAGGTATATAATAAGAAGTGAACAAATAGAAAATTACATAAGATCTATTGAAAGGTGATATAAAAATACAGGGTGAGGGGCGCCTGGGTGGCGCAGTCGGTTAAGCGTCCGACTTCAGCCAGGTCACGATCTCGCGGTCCGTGAGTTCGAGCCCCGCGTCGGGCTCTGGGCTGATGGCTCGGAGCCTGGAGCCTGTTTCCGATTCTGTGTCTCCCTCTCTCTCTGCCCCTCCCCCGTTCATGCTCTGTCTCTCTCTGTCCCAAAAATAATGAATAAATGTTAAAAAAAAAAATACAGGGTGATAGGAACAATCATTTGGGAAGAAGTCTCTCTCCTTTGTAGTGATTGGCACAGTCCTGGTTTTACATTTGTTTGTGGGACTGTATGACTTGTATTGTGCTACTTGATTGGGTTGAAACTTGAATGACCTAGACCCTTTCTGGTTCTGCTCACCATTGTTTAGTTATTGTCTAGCACAGAGCCTAGCAAAGACAAGGGCTTTGAAAGTACAAACCTGAGCTCTGGATTTCATGAGTCACGCCTAGAATTATTTGATTTATTCTCTCCTAAAATACCCATTCAACTGAGTCAGTACTTTGTCAGAGATACTAGGATGTAAGGTTTGTTTGTTTGTTCATTAATTCATCGATTCAGTTTTTATTGAGTACCCATTATGTGCCAGGTTCTGCTCTAGGCCAGGTGGCAAAAAGATTAGGTAAAACAGAGGAAGATTGCTGCCTTCATGGAGTTAACCATCTGGGGCAGGGGCAGGGCAGAAATTGACTGCTCAAAACACTCTATTTGACATAAATTATTGCAAAGGAAAAAAATAAAGTAGAAAATGGGAGGCAGAGAGTGCTGGGTGGGGAGGCAGGCCGTTGCCATTTCAAATTGAGAGTGGATAGCAGGGGCCTTTTCGATAAGGTGACTTTTGAGCAGAGATCTGAAGGAGGCAGAGGAGTGAGTCACTGAGCCAAATTAACCTCTGAGCATCCCAAACAGAGAGCAAGCAAGGTCAGAGGCACTGAGCTGTCTGGCACATTCCTGGTCAATGAGAAGGCCAGTGCTGCTGGAGTGGCATAATCAGTAGACTCCATCTGTTGTGGAAATCAGCTCCATATCTGATGTTCTGTCTAAAATGAGATTCCGGTAGTGTAGATACAGGAAATTCTCCGGGTAACAAACCTCCACTCTATCTGGTGACCAGCTTCTCAGAAGCAAGAGTCTTGTCAGCCATGACAGTGAAGGAAAAGTGGAAATTTTACAAACTTTTCCAAGCTTAAACATTCTCTTCTTATACTAGCTATCTCTGAAATAAAGCCACTGAGGTATGTTAGTTCAATGGCATGAGGTTAGGGAATTTTGAGGCCTAGGTTACCAGGAGATGTTGTAGAAAGATCCCTAATTTTGAGTGCTTTATCTGGAAGAATTACTGGGGGAGACTTTAAGGAGATTATGCCTTTTACTTGACATGGTATAGCATGGACTGCTGGTTAGTTTCCCATCTTCATTTTCACATCTCCTACAGTAATAGAACTCCCAAATTTATTTGAGGATATGGCCATGCACAGTACAGGCATTTGCTAGCCTCTTTTGCAGCTAGATGTCAGCATGGGTAAGATCTAGCCAATGGACAGGGTAGGTGGTGTGCATAGTGGTATGCACAGTATAGTCAACTGTCTTGAAGTGGGAGAGTATTTCTTCTTTTTGCCTTTTCTCCTACCTCCTGGCTGGAATAGGACTAAAATGATCAGGACTTGAGCAGCCATCTTACAGAAGAGGCTGCATTCCAGCAACAATGGAGGGGAGGCCTAGGAGGTGACAGGGTTCCTTTGGATGTGTAAGCTGTCACATTGACCCTGGACTGTTCATCTTCATATATTTTATGGGAGGTAATAAGCCTTCTCAGTTTGGGTTTTAGGCCACATGCAGCAAAACATAATTATAACTAATACATCTGGACTTTATGAAGCCACAGAAGTATGAGAAAACAGAGCAAATATAGGCGTTTATTTTTTGAGCCCTTAAATTAGATATAGTCAGTATGAGAACTGTGTATGTGTTTCAAAATGAAATTTCTTTTAATATTTGTTTTTATTACAAAAGCAATCCATGCTCATTCTGAAAAGGACAGGGAAAGAAAAAAGAAAATTAAAATAAACCCATTGTTCCACTCACCTAGAAACAATGAGTTAATACAATGGTGTATTCACTTTCATATATATGTGTATGTATGCATGTGTGTGTGTGTGTATGTATACACACACACATACATACATACGCATATATATACTTAAAAGGGGACAATATCTTACAGATAGTTTTGTAACTTGCTTTTTTTGGTTGTTGTTTGTTTTTAGCTTAATGCATTGTGAACATTCTTTATCAAGGAATGGCTTCCTGGTATACCATTGTGTGGACAGTATCATACTTTATTTGACCAAATTCCTATAGCTGTGTATTTAGGTGGCTAATAATGTTGGGACAAGCATCCTTATTGCTAAATCTTGGCACAGACTTTGAATCATTTCCTGAAGATGTATCCCTTGAGTAAACAGTGTTGTGAGCACATGAGAGCTGGGCCAGTTTCCAGTGAAGAAGAGGAAACTGTAGATGGGCGTCCCACGGTCAGCAATGCCTCACACAGACCAACCTAGCCCCAGTGGGATGGGGTTCAAGGTGATGGATGATGCTGAGTGGTCAGGCCTGGGTCCTGGATAGGTGTGAAATTGATAGCCCTGTATGAGCCTTAGGGACTGAGGTTTGGAGTGTGGCAGACAGATAGTTTCCCTAGCTGCATTAGCATCAACTGGGAACCTATTAGAAATGCAAATTCTTGAGGCTTACCCCAGAACTTGTTAGGCCCAATAATCTACATTTTAACAAGCCTTCCTGGTGATTCACATATCACTAAAGTTTGAGAACTATCGTAAGGAAAATAAGGGTGCTTGTACCAAATAGAGAAAGCCCCTCCCCTTATTGGCAAAAAAGACAGCTTCTAAGAATTACAATTTTCCTTTCACTAAAATTCAGTAATACTCTATTTATAATTTATTTAATTTATACACCTATATTCTTTTCTCCATAGACCACACAGTTCTTGAGGGGAGACAGGGATGCTATTCAACTGTGTGTCCTCTTAGCACAGTGTGCTAGGTGTGCTTGACATCTTCTTTATGCCCTTTCCCATCCACTTCCCATCCTTTCCTGCCCTCTCTTCCCAAAGGTTGACCTCTGTGCATTGCATCAATGGGCTCTGGTGTCCTCTTAATCCAACTTGGGTTTGGCCAATGGACAGTTCTAGCAACCCCCAAAAATGGAGAGGGAGAGAAGAGTGAGATCAGGATTTTTATTCTCTCCCTGTGAGTGCTCTTCATACCAACTATTCATCCTCTATCCTCCCATAGACCCTTTCTCCTCTAAAGGTAGCTTCCACTATTGGACTCCCTCCTTCCAGGTCTGGGAACCATTCTCTACTTTGGGCCCCTGGCCTAGGGGCCACGTGGCTTCACTGCTGCTAGCCTCAGGTGCCTACCCCTTGTGATTACTGTATGCCCGTGCCTTTGAAATTTGCCCCTTTGCAAATAAACCCTTTGGGATTATTTATTTTGAGTGTGCATATATTTTCAGCTGAGACTTGATTGATATAATCAACACCTAATAAGTATTTGTCAATGAAATTGGAACATGTTCAAAAATAGCTTTTTTTTTCTCAAAAACAAGGTATACCCATACTCTCTATCATGTAAAATCCTTTGATAAAGTTCTTTTAAGATAGAAAACTTAAACCTTCATTTAGCCTTGCTAAGAAAAATAAGTCCTAAAATATTTATAGGGACTTGAAATAAACATTCTATTATTCATATTCTTGGTTTAAACCAATCTAGAAGGGTAAGGAAGGATCTTCTCTAACTCCCATTTATAGTGATAACTTGAGCCCTTGGGCTATACAAAATCTCAAGGGATATGTGTATTTGTGAAGATGGGCAGTGCTTTAATTTATTTTCAAAGTTAATTTTTCAAAATTATAATGACATAAATTAAAGGTACGTTGAGTTATATTGTAAGCCAAATAAATTAGTTTTAGTCTTGACATGTGTAAATTATATATACCTTGTATTTCAGAAGAGAAATGTTCCCCGTGGCCACTGATAGGCCCTCACTCTGCAGTTTGTAAATCAAAGGTACAATTTGAGAATAAAACACTTTTTATGAAATAGAATGTCAAGGGCTCCTTGTTAAATTTGCTGTAGCAATTAAGTTCTCAGGTGAGAAAATGCCTCGTTTTCAGTGTTTTATTAACTGTCATTCAGTACTCCATTTATAGGAGCAACTCTTCATAGTAAGTACACATTACGATGACTTTTCACCTCCATTTAAATGAAAAGTTTGAGAGGAGGAGTTGGTTCCTATCCATGTGCTTGAATAGCAATGGAAACTGGATATTTGCCAGTTGGCAGAAAAGAGAGAGGAGGGGAGAAGAATGGTAATTGGTCAGCTTGGCCCAGGCTGGCTGATGTTGAGGGGGAGATGTCTCCAGGGGCCACATGTCATCTGGGGCAGTATCTCCATGTGCCGCTGGCATTTTCTCCTAAATCATGGTGCTGGTCCTTGTTTCCAGCCAATCCTCAGATTCTAATTGATCACAGCTTTTGAGTAAAAGTGTGATAGTTTCATGTTGTTCACACTGGTTTTTAAATTAGGAAGAGGGTTGTGTGAAAGAGAAAGCGGAAGAAGCTGACAGAGACACACAAGTATACAGACAACGGTCTTTGGCTTCTATAATTATTCCAAGGAAAACAGTCACATTGAGAAGGTTATTTCCCTCTGCAATAAAGAACACTGGGTTTGGAATAAGCCAGCTCTGTATTTAAATTTGGCTTTTGCTGATGACCAGTTGTGTACTCCAGTAACCTTTGCTAAACCTTAGTTGCTTCGCTTACTGACTTAGTTGCTTCACTTATTGACTTCATTTATTGATAACTTGTATTCATACAGCAAGTGTGAGGTTAAGTAGGTGAATTTCACATAAGTAAAATTGTTTCATAAGCTTTAAGCATGTCAGTACCTTCCAAGAACACACCTGGAGTTATACAGGTTTGGTCCATTAGTCATTGCAGTGAGGGAGAATGATCCCATGAGGAGCTATCGGATGTTCCAGAGGGTGTTAGAAAAGACTTAGATGAGATTTGGCCTGGGGTCAGGTGGTTTGGGGAGAGTTTAAAGAAGAGGGGCTTTGTTGTGGATTGGTTGTTTTCAGGATGCAGCCGTAATTCTGATTTGGATAACTTAATTCATTTTATCTAGAGGGAGGGAAGATGAAATGGAGGCTGATGCTGTAATTAGTAAACCGCTGTTGGGTTATTTTTGTGGTTCTGTGGCACCTTGAACAGTGTTCATGTTTGTCTCTATTCAGACATGATGATGGAGCGGTTCTTGTTTTTGTCTTGACCCATCATGCTCATAGCACGGCCCTGTGTGATGCTGATGTCCTGTGACGTTGTCTGTGTTCAAGGAGAACCTCAAGGGCTCGCTGGATGTCAGGGCTGCTCTGGTCTTTCTTACATGTTATGAAAGAGTGGAATATGTTACGTTTGCAGTTGTACAGATACAGAGTTAATGCTTCTTCATGTGTGTATGCATGGGTGTGTGAGTCAAAAATTGTGTGTGTCTGTGAGTGTGTGTGTGTGCATGTGTCTTCAAGGCACAGCAGTAAGCATGGCCACTATTCACTGGTAAAAACATATCTTTTCAATTTTTTTTAATGTTTATTTTTGAGAGAGAATGCGAGTGAGCATGGACGGGGAGGGGCAGAGAGAGGGAGACACAGAATCTGAAGCAGGCTCTAGGCTCTGAGCTGTCATCACAGAGCCCAACATGGGGCTTGAACTCACAGGCTGTGAGATCATGACGTGAACCGAAGTCAGATGCTTAACTGACTGAGCCACCCAGGTGTTCCAAAAGCATGTCTTTTAATAGAGACATTAATATGGTATAGCAGTCTTGCTAGACATTCCAGTGTCCTTACTGAACATTACTCCTTCCCCAGGAAGGTGCCCCACCCAGAAACCCTGCTGAGGAATGAGATTGTTTCATACCAGGTGGTGTTTTCCCCTCACAGATCACAGCTGAATGTATCAGGGCTGGGGTCTACTGCAAGCAGCCAGTGCATAGCCTAAACAGTGACCCATGACCATGAACTGGCAAGAAGTGTTTGCTTGGAGCACTCAGTTCTTCCAGAAACTGGAAAACCAACACGCCAACCCACATAACAGTGGGTGCTAAAGGACATAGAATGCCATGAGGAAGAAAATGTGCAAACTGACATTATCAGGGTCATGAAAGAAAAGAGAGAGAGAGAGAGAGAGAGAGAGAGAGAGAGAGAGAGAGAAATAGTTTAGAAATGGAGAGCCCAGGTGGACAGAAAAAAGAAGACAACAGAGTTGAAGCCCAGAATGAAGCAGAAACTCCATGATAGAATGGGTGGCCTCAGAGCTTCCTTAGGGCTGAACCACTTCCCAGTTCTAGCTGTGACCATACTATGGAAAAGCTGCTTCCTCATGCACTAGCTCCAGTGGACCTCTGTTTTTTTGCAACAGAACGATTTAGGTAACTATCTGCAATGTTAGGGGTTTTAAGACCTGTAGACATTATCTAGCCTGTGCTTTCCACTTGAGGAAGCTGAGTCTAAGGAAAATGAAATTACCTGCTCCAGCTGATGGAACAGGCTGGAGGTGGGATGTGAATAGAACTGCACATCCATCTTCAGGATGTGCACACATGAACATACTCTGTGCTTCTTATTAAAGATGATGATCACTTTTGGGGGAGTCTGCTTTCCAAAAGAGCCCTTCATGTAGATGGAGGAGACAGCTGTCTACCTGGTATTAGAGGAGCACTATAGAGTTCTCTTACTCCTTCCCTGCTCTCCCTGCCCCAGCATGGATGCTAGCACATCACTTCTCAGATTGTTGCAAAGGTTAAGAGGTGTGTGTGTGTGTGTGTGTGTGTGTGTGTGTGTGTGTGTGTGTGTAATCCTTACCACAGTGCTTGGTGCATAGAAAAAGCTAAATGGATAGTATTTATAAAAATATATAAAGCCATTGTTCTACCTCATTTATGCATGGCTCCAGAGCTCATGAGAGTTAAAGATGATGCTGTCAATAGTAATGTGAGCTAGGATTATTATATTTAGCCCTAAACCATAACTAGAAAATTTGATGAGTAGTGTGTGGTTGATATCACCTGTGCTGATATAAATGGAAAATATCTTACACTGGGCTAGCACAAACTGGGATCTAGCTACCTATAACAGCTCCTTTAACAAACACAAAAATTATAACATTATTATCCCCATTTTTCAGATGGGGAACTGGAGGCTGAGAGCAGCTGAGGGGTGTGGAGGGATGTTCTCGCTCTAGGGAATAGTGTGAGAACCCAGGACACTTGGAGGTGAGGAAGAGAGTGTGCTAAGTTGGGGTCAACCTTCCTAACTAACTTCACTGTTTTGTCCAGCACTAGCTTTCCATCCCAGGAACTTGCAAATAAAAGGCACTTTATCCATCTAGCTGTGAGGGTAATTCTTCTCTGTCTAGGCCTAATGTCACTAACATGATTAGCAACGTGTATCAGGGAAATCACCATCCACCTTTCTTATTCATCTCTGTCTTTGCAGGTGATGAGAATGGCAGCTTGAGGTTAGAGAACATTTGTGGAATAATGGAGGTAGCCCGTATGGGTCCACTGGGTCCTCCAGGTCAGCAGAAGTGGGAAAGACAAGGCTGTGTGACTTTCAACAGTGCAATGTATGAAGTTTATTTGTAAAGTTCTTCTATAAGCTTTGAAAATGTGAAGCTCCATTCCTCTCAAGAGGACCAGTTGAAAAGCCATGGTTCTAGGAATATGGGGTCCTAACGCTGCTTATGAGCAAGGCAGTGCCGATTTGGATGGCAAAGTACTTCCTGGACTTTAGTTACGAGTTTATCCAGGCTGACTGCCACACCTTTATTTAAAGGGTATATCTTTTGGGGTGCTAAGTGGCTCAGTTGGTTAAGTATCTGACTCTTGGTTTCAGCTCAGGTCATAATCTCATGGATTTGTGGGTTCAAACCCTGCATTGGGCTCTGCGCTGGAAGCATGGAGTCTGCTTGGGATTCTCTCTCTCTCTCTCTCTCTCTCTCTCTCTCTCTCTCTCTCTGTTCCTCCCTGACTCACGCTGTCTCTGTCTCTCAAAATAAATAAATAAACTTAAAAAAAAGGGTATATCTTTTAATGAAATGGCTCCTTAAGAAATACGTGGATTGAATGCTTAAATTTTCTATGCTTTCTAACAGTTTTAAAAATAACTGTAGGCATATTTTTAAAGCTGTCAGACTTAAGATATTTATTTTGATTTTAGTATTTTTATTCACATGTTAAATTCACTTAAGAGAAATCATTACTAGTTTGAATTTGTATGCATTACCGCTCTTAAAGACCTTAAGTACATAATTGTAAAATAAATTTTTGGTTGCTATTTCATGTGTTAAGTGCCCAATTTCTATTATATACTCATTGATTTTTCTTAAAGTTTCATCTAAAATAGAATTTATTTTATATTAATATTGATAGTATAGTATACATTAAGTAGGGCTTTGGCACTTACACAAAGTATATCTACCTAGAATGATAAAGTCAGTCTGACTTGTATTCATAGCTTTGGGACTGTTAAAGATAGTTAAGTAAGATTAAACAATTTTATTTTTTTATTTATTTTTTTTTCAACGTTTATTTTTTTGGGACAGAGAGAGACAGAGCATGAACGGGGGAGGGGCAGAGAGAGAGGGAGACGCAGAATCAGAAACAGGCTCCAGGCTCTGAGCCATCAGCCCAGAGCCTGACGCGGGGCTCAAACTCACGGACCGCGAGATGGTGACTTGGCTGAAGTCGGATGCTTAACCAACTGCGCCACCCAGGCGCCCCAAGATTAAACAATTTAAATAATGCATTACTCTTAAGAAAACATTTCTGAGGGGAACCTGGGTAGCTCAGTCAGTTAGCATCTGACTTCGGCTCAGGTCATGTTCTCAAGGTTCATGAGATTGAGCCCCACATCAGGCTCTGTGTTGGCAGCTCAGAGCCTGCTTCAGATTCTCTCTCTCCCTCTCTCTCTCGGTCTTTCTTGCTCTTAAAAATAAATAAATATTAAAAGAAGAAAACATTTCTGAGAAGTTTTATACTACAAAAATTTATTTGAAAAATTAAACTAGGTTTGCCTGATAATTTCCTTATGTTTTTATTGGTACAGTTGTCCACAAACAAAGCAGTTCACTGCTCTGTGTGTGTGTGCACGTGTGCACTTAAAAAATGTATTACATTTTTGGTGTAGGTAGACAGACACCAGCTTGAGCAATTTTGGACTGACCTTATTGTAATATCAGAAGTTATGATAATACAGATACCATTTACCTGAATAATTTGAGCCTTCTGTTCTGGTTTATAATCACTAATCTTTGTTTCATGAAATTAAGCAGGAGAATTGAATGACAACTCTGTGATATTAGTAGTATAGATTCATTTTAATAGGTTTCTCTGATCTTCTCTTTTAGGAGAGTCTCTTTATCTTGCCAACATGACCTTCTTTTCAGCTTGCTATTATGAGAAAAATAGCCTTTGTTATTCTTTGGAACTTTTCCACTCTCTGTGGCCTCTGATGTTTTTATCATTGTTCAGACACTTAGCTTTGGTCACATAAAAGTTTTTTTTTTTTTTTACAAGTTCCAATGTACTTGCAAAAATACAATAGTGATTGTTAGCTAATCATTATTGTATGTGGAGCAGAGAAAAGCTCTTTAAAATGAGCGTAGGCTTGTTATCCAGCAACAGTAATTCAGAAACTCTGTTTTATCTATCATTCCATGACAGTGACAGAGGCTGAAGCTTGACTTGAACCTCTGATAAGAGATGAAAAAAAAAAAAAAGGAAAAGAACATGAAAAAATAGTAAGAAACATATGACTGGGTTGGAATGAGTATAAAATTTAGTAAAACTAGATGTTTTGCCATACATATCTGTGCCATGGAAAGTTTTAGTCTCCCTCTCCCTACTTGTACCCCCAGCATGGCTAACTGTTGGTCCGGTTGGATAGAAGTGCCCATGTATGTTGTGGACATGTATTGTTTTGTGGCCACACAGAGTCTTCTGAAAAGTCTTTCTTAGTATGAATCCTTCCTACACAAGGTAGGAGCTGAACACTCAATTTCCCAGACTCCCTTGCTGCTGGGTGCAGACATATGACATAGGCTCAGCAAATAAGATGCAAACATGGGACAGATTTTGAGTCAGGTGGCAGGAGGAAGCAGGTGGGGCATGGAGTCCTTTTTCTGGGGAGCATGTTGGAGGCATCTGACTTTTGGGGATACTTGTATGTGCGGGAGTCCTAGTGTTCTGGGCCCATCCGTGGACCAAGTTCAGTGTCTGCTCTAGAGGCAGTGGGACCTTCACTGGGGCAGTTCTTTTTTTTTTTTTTTTAATGTTTATTTGTGTGTGTGTGTGTGTGTGTGTGTGTGTGTGAGAGAGAGAGAGAGAGAGAGAGAGAGAGAGAGAGACAGAGATAGAGATGGAGAGAACACAAGTGGCAGAGAGAGAGGAGGAAGAGAATCCCAAGCAGGCTCAGAGCTGTAAGCACAGACCCAGACGTGGGGCTCAAACTCATGAACTGGGAGATCATGACCTTAACCAACTGAGGCACCCAGGCAGCCCTCACTGAGACAGTTCTGAAGTGGGGTTATTCCTTGCTTCATAGCCTCTCTACTAGCTCTTGAATATGATTTTTTAAATCTTACCAGTTTTGAAAAATTTATTTTATTTTTAAGTTTTACAATGTGATTTTATTTTATTATTATTTTTTTTAACGTTTATTTATTTTTGAGACAGAGAGAGACAGAGCATGAACGGGGGAGGGGCAGAGAGAGAGGGAGACACAGAATCGGAAACAGGCTCCAGGCTCTGAGCCATCAGCCCAGAGCCTGACACGGGGCTCGAACTCACGGACCGCGAGATCGTGACCTGAGCTGAAGTCGGACGCTTAACCGACTGCGCCACCCAGGCGCCCCTGTGATTTTATTTTTAAAGTGTTTAATGTGTTTTAATATACGTATACATTGTGAAATGATTATCACAATCAACTTAACACATTTATCACCTCACATAGTTACTGTTTTTGTGTGTGGTGAGGCACTTAACATCTACTTTCTTAGCAAATTTGAAGTATACATTGCAGCATTAATCACCATGCTGTACATTAGATCTCGGGAATTTGTTTGTCTTACACCTGGAAGTTTGTACCCTTTGACCAACATCTCACCATTTTCTTCACTCCCAAGACCCTTGAAACCACTGTTCTAGTCTCTGGTTGTATGAATTCAACTTTTTCTTTTTTTTTAATTTTTTTTTTTTTAACATTTATTTATTTTTGAGACAGAGAGAGGCAGAACATGAACGGGGGAGGGGCAGAGAGAGAGGGAGACACAGAATCGGAAGCAGGCTCCAGGCTCTGGGCCACCAGCCCAGAGCCTGACGCGGGGCTCGAACTCATGGACCGCAAGATCGTGACCTGAGCTGAAGTCAGATGCTCAACTGACTGAGCCACCCAGTCGCCCCTGAATTCAACTTTTTCAAATTTCACATCTAAGATTGTAAAGTATTTGTCTTTCTATGACTGGCTTATCTCACTTAGCATAATGTCTTTCAGGTTCATCCATGTTGTCACAAGCAGCAGGATTTCCTTCTTTTTTATGTCTCTTTTATGGAAAAATGCATAAAGGAACCAGTATGAGGAGAATCTAAATAGTCTACTATAGAGTTTTACCAAACAGTTAACTTGGACATATGTCTAATTAATTATAGCATTGTAACACAGTCTTCTCACTTGGGACAAACACAGACTTTTTGCCATGGAAGGTAAAAAGAGGCATAGAACCATCTCTGACCACAGGCTCTTTGGGGTCATTCTTTTCTTAGGTTCTACCCTTGATTTGTCAAGCTTTCATTTGCTGCTGGCCATCGATGTCTAGAAACAGGCTAATCACAAGAAGGTAATCTGGGGGTTATATCTCTCTGTGGTTTCTGTTCATTTTCTGAAGTTAGGCTTTCTGGCCCTGATGCCATCAATGTTGCTGCTGTCATGATGTTTTCTGGTTCTGCCCTTGGGTCTTGCTCCAACTTGACTGCTTTGAGTTCCCTACTTGAGAAGGACATCTGGTCTGGGGTGCCAGAGAAACCGTGGTATATCTCCAATCCTTTGTATCACACTGCTTGGTTGTGCTGGGTTCAAATGCCTCGTGTTGTTTTATGTGGTGCGCCATGCTACCTGAACTGTTCTTGGATTCTCATCCTAGTTTTTGTTGTTGTTGTTGTTATCTGCCTTTTCTGGCCTTGATGGCAGGAATCCTTTGATCCCTTCTTTGTTCTCAAGCTGAAGAGCAGTGCTGAATACATAGTAGTCCTTAAGAAGTCATCAGAAACCCTGAGGGGCACCAAGAAATATTGGGACTACATACGCCCAGAGATGTTGATATTGCCTATCTCTCTAGTCTTCCTCATTCTCTTGGCCACAATAACCAGTAACCAAACTCATTCACTTGGTCTTCAAGTGAGACTTGCCTTTATCTTTTGGTGTCCTGTCTGTGATGTCTTCTAATTAGCCTTCATGACTCCTTTTGTCAAGTCTTATTAGGATGCTCAGGAAGCTCCTTTCTACTTTTAGGGCACATGCTTCTTTGGACCCCTAAGGAACAACAGATTCTTTTCTGTATGACTTTTTTTTTTCTTTCTTCCTTTTTCTTGTTTCCAAAATAGGTCCCATTTCTTCCATAGCTGCTGGAAAATGGACAAAACAGTTGCTTTTAATAAAGTCACACTGTATATTTTAAACTTCTCTGGTCCTAGAAAACAAAATAAATGAACAGAAGGCTTTGGAGTCCTTTTAAATTTATCCATGCTTAGTGGATTACCTCTGCAGAAAGTACAAATGATTAAGTGAAAAGTAAAATACTTATCACACCATTCGATTCCACAATTACAAGTATCTGAATATTCAGAATACTTCCAAACAATGGTTTATTAAAATGTGAGAGTCAGAAAGAACCTTGAAACTTTTTTTATATCATATAACAAATGACTTGTATCCAGAATACATAACAAACTTGTATAACTTGATAATAAAAAGCAAAATAACTCAGTGAAGACAAGCTAAATATTTTTGTTTTTTGTTTTTAAAAACATTTATTTTAAGAGAGAAAGGGGGAGGGAGGGAGAGAATGTGTGTATGAGCTGGGAAGAGGTAGAGAGAGAGAGAATCCCAAGCAGGCTGTGTGCTGTCAGCACAGAGTCCAACACAGGGCTCGATCTCACGACTGTGAGATCATAACCTGTGCCAAAACTGAGAGTTGAACCCTTTGCCCACTGACCCACCAAGGCACTAAATATTTGAATAGAGTCTTCAAAAATAAGATATACTAATGGGCAATAAGAATGTGAAAAGATGGTGAGGATAATTATTTGTTAGAGAAATGCAAATTAAAACCATAGAGTGGTAATACTACCCACCCATTAAAATGGCTACAATGAAAAAGACTGAGTGTTCAGGAGTAATCAAAATTCTCATACCTCGCTGGTGGGAATGCAAAATGGTCCAACCACTTTAGGACATGGTTACATTGTTTTTTTTAAAGAGTAAAACACATGCTTACCACATGACCCAGTCATTGCATTCTTAGGTACTTACCCAAGGAAGACCAAAACATATGTTCAAATAAAGACCTATCCCCGCATTTCCATGGCAACTTTATTTCTAATATCCTGGATGGAAATGACCCAGGTATCCACTAACAGGTGATAGTATACTCATATTCAATGGAAACCTGCTTGGCAATAAAAAGGAGTCAACTACTGATACATACAACAGCATGGTTGAGTCTCAAAATCATGCTGAGTGGAAGAGGCCAGACCAAAAAAAGAATATGTAATGTATGATTTCATTTATATAAAATTCTAAAAATCCAAGCAAGCTTATCTGTAACGACAGAAGGCAGTCAATGGTTGCCTGGGGACCAGGGATGGAGGGAAGAATGAATTATAAAGGGCACAGGAAACTTTTGCAGATGTATATATGTTGTCCAAATTACATAAAGCACATTTCTCCTTACATTCTGGATGAGTAGATTATATCTGAAAATGTACTTTCTTTTTTTTTAAATGTTTGTTTATTTTTGAGAGAGAGAGAGAGAGAGAGAGAGAGAGAGAGAGATACAGAGCATGAGGCAGGGAGGGGCAGAGAGAGAGAGAGAGAGAGAGAGAAAATCTGAAGCAGGCTCCAGGCTCTGAGCTGTCAGCACAGAGCCTGACGCGGGGCTTGAACTCACAAACTGTGAGATCATGACCTGAGCCGAAGTCGGATGCTTAACTGACTGAGCCACCCAGGTGTCCTGAAAATGCACTTTGTTTTTCATATTTACTGTCGATATTATTCATACATTAGAAAGTTGCTTGGGTGCTTTTGTTTTTTACATGGTTCTTGAGTTAATTTTGTCATTCATCATAAGCTGTCATTTCACAATTATTGACAATCTTTTATACTTTTTCTTCATTCAACAGACTGTATACTCATTCACTTTGGGCATACCTTTTTCCCCCATTTAAATAACCCAGAAATTCAATAAAAATGATGCAGTGAAGAAAAACCATTTTGTCGGCCTGAGAGGAGTCACCCAATAAAATTATAGCTTTAATTTTCAATGTGACCTTTCTTGTAATTTGTGAAATTTCATGATTTCAAAAGAAATAGACTGTTCATCATCCCCTTTCCCACAGGAGATTTTGAAAACTAAAGCTTTGGGTCTAATAATCTAATAGCAACTGCCACATTGCTGTTTGCTGTCCATTTCTATGTCTATAAAGAGTGGAAACTGGTTATATTCAATTTTGGTCATCATCATTTCCAAAGCAACCTCTTGGTCTCTGAGTTTGAAGGAATCATAGCATGGCACAGTGTTTCCCAAATTTTATATGCATACAAATCACCTGGGGATCTTGTCAAAAGGCAAATTTTCATGAAGTCGTTTTGGACAGAGCCTAAGATTCCGCATTTGTAACAAGCCCGTGGGTGATGCCCCATCCGTTTGTCCATGAATCACACTTTGCACAGCAAGGGCCCAGATAACACCAAAATGGCACACAACCCTCCTATTATTTGTTTGCCTTTAAAATAAATTCCTCTTTCTCTCTCAAAAATAAACATTTTTTAAAAAGATTAAAATAAATTCTTCTTTGCCTAGAGACAGCCCTCCCCTTAGAAAAGAACAGAACATTGATTATTGTCTTTTTAGTCTTTGTCATCTAACAGTCATCATGAGCCATGTTGTATGAAGGTTTTCATGAATATGAGACCAGACAGGAAGCAGAACTGGTTAAAGGTCCAAAGAGAATAAAGGGAGAGGGGCTGCTAGTGTGTTTCCAAGCTGTGCTGTGTATGGGATACTAGGATTGTGTTCAAGTGGATGTCAGGTCAGTGTGGGGGAGTAGATTGTATCCTTAGCCTCAGTTTTCCTTCCTTCCTTCCTTCCTTCCTTCCTTCCTTCCTTCCTTCCTTCCTTCCTTCCTTCCTTTTCTTTCTTTCTTTCTTTCTTTCTTTCTTTCTTTCTTTCTTTCTTTCTTTCTTTCTTTCTTTCTTTTTCCTTTCCTTTCCTTTCCTTCCTTTCTCTCTCTCTTTCTTCCTTCCTTCCTTCCTTCCTTCCTTCCTTTCTTTCTTTCTTTCTTTCTTTCTTTCTTTCTTTCTTTCTTTCTTTCTTTCTTTCTTTCTTTCTTTCTTTCTTTCGGAACGAGGGGCAGTGAGAGAGGAAGAGAGTCCCAAGCAGGTTCTGCACTGTCAATTCAGAGCTTGATGCAGAGCTCCATCTACCAACCATGAGATCATGACCTGAGCTAAATTAAGAGTAGGATGCTTAACCGACCTCACCCACCCAGGCACCCCTCCGTAGCCTCAGTTTTTCAACCATTTATATACCCATGCCTTTTCCCCTATAGATTTGCAATGGAGGAATGACAGTCCTGTTCCTTGACTCTGGGCTTGGCCATGTGACTAGCTTTAACAGGTGAGGTGTTAGCGGATATGCCACACACTTTGGATGGGTTCTAGAGATATTTAGTGAGTAGAATCAATAATTCTTGACATTGATTGGGATGTGGTGGGTAAGGAAGGAGGAATATCAACTTTGAAATTTCTAGTTTGTAAAATTTGGTAGTGTAATTCATGGAGACAGAGGACTTTGGAGAAAATTATGGAATTGGATCATGAATTTAGTTTTTAGATATGTGATTTTGAGGTAGTGGTGGTATATGGGGAAATGTTAAGTAGACAATTGAGCATTTGTTCTTCATCTCAGAGGAGAGGCATGAGCTGGACACATAAATTTTCAAGTCATTAGCACAAAGATGGCAATGGAAGCTAGGAGACAAAGTATGAAGCCAGGAGGAAAGGTTGTAGAGACATCCTTGGGGAATGTCAACATTTAAAGGAGGATCAGTGAGCAAGGGATGTCAAGATGGTAAGAGGAGAACTACGTGAATGCAGTGCCCCAGAAGACAAGGGTAGGACAGAGTGGTCAGCTCTATTGAATACAGCTGAGAAGATCAGGAAGCTGAGGAATGACATTTGTCTGTTGGACTTAAGCAACAGGGAAGTTATTAATAAAGTTGTCAATAGTCAACTGGCAAGATGGAGGCAGAAGCCATGTTGTAATAGGCTAATAAGGGAACAGAAGGTAACAACATAAAGATGGGAAAGGCTGATGAGGAAGGGAATGTGTTATCCAAGCATCTGCAATTTCTGTTTTGCATAGAAGCAAGCCTGATGTGTGCGGCAGTAGCAAAAAAACCCCACAAGGGTGAAAAATGTTCAGATAGTTCAGAAAGTAGATATTGCCTTTATCAGTACAAGGAGGAGTTAAGTTGCATTGGTTCAGATGTCATGATTTGGATGGCTTTGCTCAAAATTGCCTATAATTTTGTTATGAAAGAAGGTTAAGTAATATTTGTCCTTGTGTAAATAAGGTTAATGGGGCTGGTTGCCATATTCACAAGGAAATGGTTTTGGGCACATCTTTTCATAAAACCATTGACCTATCTTTCCCATTTCTGTTGGATATTAAGTTCCAAGGAGGAAAAATCCCAACTGTGATCTCATAATTTTATCTCCAGTACCTAGAACAGCATCTGGTACAAGGAAGGGGTTCACTTTCTGTTTGTTGAATGAATGAATGCTAGTTCTTTATTATTCCAGGAGTTACTATGTACTCAGAAACAATTCCACCATACGTTGGCAATACTACTCAATGCTCCCGACTCTTCTGCAGGTTGAGTAACTCAAGTCTTGACATTTTACCAATAAACCCAAGTCAGGGCGGTTATAGTGTTCTGGAAAATTCACCATTGAAATGAGCTCAGCATGACTGAGACTAGGCCAGATGGAATTCTGCTTTCCAGAAACCTTGGGTAAATAGCAAGAGAATGGAGTACTGCAAAATGTAATTGTTTGCATTTGCTAGCAAACCTTTGCTATTACCCAGCCATCAAAGGGAGCGTGATCAGAATGTGAGTGCACAAAACTGAATGGTACCTGAGGAGCCCCGGGAGTTTAGAAAGCTCTCCCATGATTCCTCCTCAATGCCAGCAAGCATGTGAGAGACATTGAGTTTGGCTGTAACAAGTGCTCTCACTTTTTACTTAATCAGACTTTGCATTGTTTTCTTATTACAGTGTTAAAATGTGAATTTTGCCTCCTTGTGCTGTGGAAATAACAAAGCCCCATAACAGTTGGTTTTATCCGTAGCACCTTCCGTCTTAGAATCTCCAAGGATCTCATAAGCTGATAATGTTCTTTCCAAATGAGCTATTTTGTAATCACACTCCACATGATTGTTTAAAATGATTATTATTGTTTCACCTTAATATAAAAAGATTTATTTGCCAATAGAAAACTGAGTTTACCCAGGAATGCTTGTGTTAACTGCCTCTTGGCTAATCAAGGTCTGTGGGAATCTGGAGACTATGAAATGCAAATGTTAGTTTCTGCTTCTGTACATTTCAAGAAAATGAGGAGCTAAATTTCCATATGCAAAGACAAATTTTACTATTCTCCCTCAGTGCTCAGCGTGGGATATGACCTAGGCAAAAGGAAGGAAAGATGAAGTGGACGGAGGGTGCTCATTTTGGGAAGATGTGGGAGGGGGGTGTAGAGTGAGAACTACAGATGCATTTCTCCCTTTCCCTGTCCTAGGATTTAGGATTAGGATGGGATTTCCAACCATGTGAAGCTTTCTCTCATCCAGAATTGCTGAATTTCCACCACTCTTTTGGACACCTATTGGCTTTTGTTTGTTCCGTTCTGATTAAGCAGGTATCATCTTGCTCAAGAGATCATGCCAATGGCTGACTTCAGTGCCTCCCTGCATCGCCTCATTCCCTGCCTACGACTCATTGATACTTTCCTGACTATATGCAGACTGCTTTTAGGTGAAAAAATTTTAATTTATTTGAGTATAGATGACACACAATGTTACATTAGTTTCAAGTAACATAGTAAATTGACAACTCTATACGTTATGCTACGTTTATCAAAGTGTAGCTACCATCTATCACCATGCAAAGCAATTACAGTAGCGCTGACTATATTCCCTATGCTGTGTCTTTGATCCTTGTGATTTATTTATTCCATAGTTCGAATCTTGTGTCTCCCACTTTGCCCACCCTCCAGCCCCCTCTCCACTGGCAACTATCTGTTTATTCTCTGTATTTATTGGTCTGATTCTACCTTTTTTAAAAAAATAGGTGAAAGAAAAAGTAGTTGAAGGTTTTGTGATGTGATGCTTGAAGGTTTTTATTTTATGATACTTCTGCTAACTTTATACCAAGACTCTACGTTATGTAGGTAAAATTTTTTTACTAACCATATATGGTTATTTTCCTATTCTGAAATCAGTTCTTTATCACTGAAATGACTAACTCTCTACATCAGGGTTGGCAAACTTTTTCTACAAAGGAAAGAGTAAATATCTTAGGCTTTGTGGTCCAGATAGTCTCTGTTGCAAGTACTCATGTCTACCATCATGATGCAAATGCCACCATATGCAATGTGTACGTGAATGGGTGTGGCTGTGTGCCACTAAAACTTTATTTACAAAAGCTGGATTTGGTAGTGGGCTGGATTTGGCCTGTGGGCTATAGTCTTCAAGGAGCCTGTTTTAAATCACAGTTCCCATGGTTTTTCCATTTTCATAATGTTGGAACAGGCATACACTGGGTTCCAATATTCCTTCAAAATTATGATGACTTCCAGCTTTGTCGTTCTCTCTCTATACATTTAATAGGGGATCTTGAATTTTTTTGTTTAGGGTAATAGCATCATCTCAGTAGCCTCATGATCTGAGGCTCATTTTCTAATCTCATTTTTTGCTTTTCTCTCCCTTCATCACTCTCCTCCATCTCCCATGGCCTCCTTAGTGTTCCCTGAAAATAACAGATATGTTCCCAGTTGGGACCTTGAACTCACACTTCCCTCTGCCTGGAATGCTTCTACCCCAGATATTCCCAAGTCTCACTCTGCTTTCTTTATATCCTTAACCCAAATGCCACTTTCTTAGTGAGACCTTCTGTCCTGGTCATTGTCTAATTAGAAACACAGGAACAATTGTTTTTTGTTTGTTTGTTTGTTTGTTTTCAGAGAATGTAATAGAGGGAGATTGATTACAAATTGAAAGCCTGGTGGGGCAGAAGGAATAGGTGGGCCCATACAGATTCATGACAGCAAGGGGGCTGGAAAAGAAAAGGAGAAATGGTGTAACCCAGAGGCTGCACATGTGCCACAGAGACGGATGCTTCTGGGTCCAACACTGCCACTGCTTTGCAGCAAGACCAGTCTTTACTTCCATTGGAGAAGTAATTGGAGACCTGCTTCTGGTGTTACCACTGCCAAAGGCAGAGCCATTAACTGCTGCAGGGTTACTGCTCTTGGTGTCAGTCTGTCTGATCAGGAACTCAAGATCCCCCCTTACCCGCCCACTCCACCATGGCAGCTAAAGTTGCTTAAAGCACCACCAGAAGCAGAAAGAACATTGCTTCTTCCTTCCTTCTGCCTTCCAGTCTCTCATCAGTGATTCCTACTGGCAGAGGGAGCATTGGCAGAACCTAGCTGGTGCCAGCTGCAAGGGAATCTTAGGAATATAATTCACAGGCTTCCAGCCCCCTGCTTTACAGAACTGACCTTGGAAGGACTGGGATAGAGCAGAGAGACATTGGGTCACCAATCAGCATGCCCCATCCATTCTGTCTAAAATGAAAGCTCTCAACAATTCATTCCTTTTCCCTGATGTATTTTTTTCCATAGCTTGTATCACTGCCTAACCAACTCCTTAGGTATGACTTCTTATTCACCTATCTCCCCTCCTAGAACATAAGCTCAATTAGAGTAGGGATTTTGTTCACACTTGTAACCCCAGTTCCTAGTACAGTGACTGGAATATAGGAAATATCAAATAAATATTTATAGAATGATTGAATTAAATCCTTAATAACACCAAGGACTGCTCCTTAGTAGTACTGTGATTCATATAGCCAGATTAGACAACTTCAAAGTATCATAGCAAATAAAGGATTAACAGAAAGTGCATCTCTCTCTTTCTCTTCTCTCATATATACATATTATATTTACATGTTTTTCCTCTAGAAAGGATCCCCTTTGAAATGCTGACTATTTAATTGGCATTTTAAACCTCTTAAGAGAGAGACCCCTGCATCTGAATCTATGCCTCAGGTATTCGACAAATGTTGCACCGTCTTCAGAGAGAGTTTTATGAGTTTGCTAGGGCCACTATAACAAAGTACCACAGGTTGGGGGGCTTCAACAACAGAAAGTCATTTTCTCACAGTTATGGAAGCTAGAAATCTGAGACCAATGTGACAGCAGAGTTGGTTCCTTCTGAGGGCCTTGAGAGAAGAATCTGTTCCAGGCCTCTCTCCTTGGTATGTAGATGGCCATCTTCCCCTGTGTCTGCACACCATCTTCCTTCTGTATGTGATTGTGTCCAGATTTTCTCTTTGTTTAAAATCACCAGTCATGTTAGATTAGAGCTCACCCTGATGGATCTCATTTTAATTTAATTACCTCATTAAAGGTATACTTTAAACTCCAAATACAGTTACATTTTGAGGTTCTAGGGGTTAAGACCTCAACATAAGACTTTTTGTGGAGACACAATTCAAAAGAGAATAAGAGTTGAGGCAGGTCCCCCCCAAGTCTGTATGTTGTAGCCTGGGTTTTATCTTTACAGTTTTTGAACGATCACTTACAGGTTTAAAATTGGAAACCTTTTTTTACTTGAGATATTCTATGTTTTATTTTCCCAGTTTCCTCCCAAATAATTGGGGGAATAGGGTAATGCCATTCTTATTGTGTTGTTTTCCTGAACCAGGAAACTTCTATGCATGTCTTCAAAGGTGGAGGCTGAACAGATGCTTTCTCTACAAGTACTGACTGCATTGCCGTGATTGGGTGAATAGAAGTACTTGTCAAGAGATTAGACTTAGCTATTGCAACAAAAATGTCAGGATTGGTAAGGAAAGAGGCTCTGTGCTGTATCCTGCACTGAAGTCCAGTGATGAATGTTTCAACAGACTGATAAAGCAGATTGCATAGCAAGGGACACCTCGAATCACAAGATTACACTGCACCTCTTGACTGGTGAGGCTGGCTTTGTGTTTATAAGTCAGTGTCCCATTAGGGAGGACCCTGACTTGGTAGCTGATGGACTAGCCAGCAGCTCTGACTCGGGAAGGGTTCAGCAAGAAAACGTACCCTCTTTGACCTTGATGTAAATCGAATCTGTCATGGAACACACAGTTGAGCTCTCAGCTTGTCTGTTTGCAGCCTTGTTCTATGAACAGCCCAACAGATATCTTTCCATTCTCTCCCTGAATATTGAGTGACCTTGGAAATAGCCTAATCTGTCTTGGCAGATTGAAGATACAGAAAACAAGCAGGAGACACAGACCTGCTGGTTCCTGCTATTGATCAGTGACTTGAATGAAAGCTCATTATGAGCTGGAGAGATGTGTCAGACACGGGTGTCAAGGGTGGAAAAACTCAAAACAGACCCTGGCAGCAGAGAAAAGTGATAACAACAACACACACACACACAAACATACACAGACGCATGCACACACATACACACACCAGAAACCTTTGTTCCTTCCTTGTGTTAGTTTATTCTTGTTACTTGGCCATTACTCTCCAATCATGGCACTTTGGAAGCTGCACAAAGAGAGAGATCCTTCCCAGAAATTACTCATCGTTAGTCCAGCCCTCTCATTTCACAGTTGGGTAAACTGAGGCCAAGAGGAGTGAAATGACTGTGCAAGATCCCCCAGGGAGTTAGCACAGTTAGGATGCAGGTCTGACTTAATCCAAATCCAAGTTCTTTTGCCACATGTTTCAGCTTTTCCCTCTGCCTGACAC
The DNA here is from genome assembly GCF_028749965.1 of Puma concolor. Lineage (NCBI taxonomy): Eukaryota > Metazoa > Chordata > Mammalia > Carnivora > Felidae > Puma > Puma concolor. The sequence goes on from NC_141668.1 coordinate 121,028,785, forward strand.
TGTGTCTCAGGGTCCCACCATTAGATTCTGTAATGTCAGGAGCTTGGCTCTGGGCAGACCAGTACAACGCCAGAAAGAGGCCAGAATGGAAGACAAACCCAGGTTTGAGTTCCAATTGACAGTAGACATGTGAATTTGGGCATCCCAATTGACCTCCCCGGGCCTTACTTTCCTCATTTGTAAAAAGGGACATACAGATGGCCCTTCTCTTTGCTTGTCTGGGAGGATGTGAGATAAAAATCAGTGTGTGGATACACCTGTGGGCCCTAGCTACAGTGAGTGTTCACCCGAAGGGGTAATTTCTCACTGTGTTCATATCTAATAATGCTGCAGCCAGAAATCATTAATCAGATTGTCCCAGCAAGCCTGGGCGGTCAGACCCAGAGTTGTGCATTGTGATTAGGAGGAGGAGGACTCGTATATTAGTCAGGTTTCTCCAGAGAAACGGAGCCAATAGGATGTATGTGTGTATATGAGTGTGTGTATGTGTGTGTGTGTGTACAGTGAGACGGGGGCGGGAAGGGACATACTGAGATTAGGAGATGGAGGTTTATTTTAAGGAATTAGCTTACATGATTTTTGGAGTCTCAGCCCCGTATTTGCAGTCCAGGCCAGCAGGCAGCCCATGGAAGAGTTGATATTGCCCCTTGAGTCCAATGGCAGTCTATAAGGCAGAATTCCTCTATTCTTGTGGAATCTGCCTTTACTGTTCAGGCCTTTAACTGATTGGATGAGGCCCACTTAAATTGTAAAAGGTGACTGCTTTACTTAGAGTCTACTGATTTCAGTGTTTTACAAAAAAAAAAAATTCTTCACAATATCTAGACTGGTGTTTGACCTGAAACTGGGTACCAGTGGACCAGCCAAGATGACACATGAAATCAACCATCACAAGTGGTGGGGACTTATGAAATCTGGAACATTTTAGGGGTTGGAGGTTGGGCCTCCCTGGATGAAAGGGGGAATAGAAGTGCAGGGGGACTTAAGTGCAGAATATCGGGCCTGCCCTAAAGCACCCATTTTGATAAGAACCAGATTTATCTTATAGCTTTGGGAGGAGCCAGTGTTCTCACTTCTCCCCATCTTTGATCAGAGAAAATAGGAGAGGGGGGAAGGGAAGGGGTGAAAGGTGGCACCCCCTTGCTGTCTCTGTTCTTCTCCATTAGCTTCCATCCTTTACCATTTCAGGTTCCCTTTTCCCATGGCCCTCACCCTCTCTCACACCAATGCCAACCTCCCAAAGGGCTGCTCCATATGCAAAGACTCTGTCTGCAGGAGGAGGGGAGGCTGATGACCTCAGTGTTCCCATGTGGAAAAATCCAACCACAGCTTAGGTAAAGGTGGGTGTACAGACAGAAAATCTGTAATGTATTTCTAGAGGCACAACATGCTGCCTGAAAATTGTCACATTCGCCATGTGCCACCAGTGTATCCTGCAAAAAATGTCATTTCCTTTAAAGGTCACAAGCTCTATTGATTTCTGATTCTCTTTTTGTGTAGCAGATTCCAAACAATTGCTTACATGATACATTAGATAAGTGGATGGTTTAAGATGGTCTGAGCATTCTTGTCAAAGTGGAGATGAAAAGGGCTTTTTCTTTAAGAATGCCACAGTGTATAAGCTAGCAGTGATAATTCTGTGTATTACATATTTCTTTGCATGCTTCTATCTTCCTTCCTCCCTTCCTCTGAATCTGCCCTCTTCCCATTTCTTCCTTCCCCTTTTGCTACCTTCTTTCTACTCTTTCTGTCTTCTTCCTTCCTATCTCCTCCCTTTCTTCCTTCCATAAATGTGCATCAAGTGCCTACTATGTGCCAGGCTGCTGTGCAATGTAGTGGCATAAAAACAGTGGGCAAAATAAACATGGGCCCATTATCGTAGAACTTATATAGCAGAGGTAAGGTGATACCTTATAGCGGCAATTCTTACCAGGGGCAGAGACATTCAACACAAACAGTCATAAATAATAAGTGCTATGAGAGAAAGGTATTGGGGCATGAGAGCCTACACCAGGGGTACTTGATCTAATTCATGCTGTAGAGTGTTGAAGAAGGAAAAGTGACTTTAGAACTAAGAGTATCAGGAATAGAAAAGTTTGTTAGGTGAAAAGAAGGAATAGAACATTACAGGAGAGGGGGAAGTGTATGTCAGGGCCCTGCTGTGGAAGGGAGTTGCCCATATTTGGAATAGAGGGAAATCCAGGGAGGGGGTAGGCATGGTAGGGGGAGGTAGATATGGGTGTAGAGGTGGGCAGGGCCTTCCCTAGCAGAGTTGAGCTATGATCTTGGAGATAAGCATCTGCAAGACCACAAGGCTGGCATGTACAGAACGGATGATACGTCCTGGAGGGGATACCACTAGGATTGTAAGAAGCCCAGGTGAGAAATGATGACTTTGACTTGGGTGATTTCCATGAGGATGGAGGCAAATATTTGGAATCCAGAGACATTTGGGAAGTAAAAGCAGCTGAACTATTTAAGAAGCTTTATGACCGTAGATAAGGAAGTCAGTTGACTACCTTAACCTCAGTCTCTTCATGAGCAAAGTGGTGCTAATATTACCTGCCCTATTTTCTTTGTTCCAAGGAGTTTTTGGATATCTACCAGATATAATTCACCCTGCCATGCAATTTGGGCATGAACAATAAGCGGGACTCACAGTCGATGGGGGAGGAGACATTACCAGGCACTTGTCGTAAAGTATAATAGTTGCTGGGGCGCCTGGGTGGCTCAGTCGGTTAAACATCCGACTTTGGCTCAGGTCATGATCTCATGGTTTGTGGGTTCGAGCCCCGTGTTGGGCTCTGTGCTGACAGCTCTTGGAGCCTAGAGCCTGCTTCAGATTCTGTGTCTCCTTCTCTCTGCCCCTCCCCCACTTGTGCTGACTCTCTCTCTCAAAAATAAATAAATGTAAAAAAAAAATTTAAGTATAACAGTTGCAAATTAAGGTGACTAGGGGGATTGAAGAAAGCCAGGGAAGGGCCCCTAACTGGTTCTGGGAGGCCAGGGAGGACTTTCAGGAGGAGGCCATGTATCAACTAACCATGAAAAGATGAGTAGGACTTTGCCAATGAGGCAGATATAGAGGATGGAGTAAGGGGCATCTAGAAGAAATGAGGCAATACCTTATAGCAGCAATTTTTACCAGGGACAATTTTGCCCCCAAAATGTCTGGAGATGCTTGTGATTGCCACAACTGGGCTGGATGCTACTGGTAGGTAATGGTCAGAGGCCAAGGGTGCTGCTAAATGTCCCACAATTCACAGGACAGTCCCCTACCACAAAAAAGTTTCTAGACCTAAATGTCAGCTGTGATGAGGTTGAGAAACTCTGCCTTTTAATATAATTGATGGAATAATGTAAAAAGTTTTAGCAAATTATAAAATTCTGTACACAGGTAAAGTCTTCAGATTTTCTAGTCCTTGATGATATTGTTATGATATGTGACTAAAGAATTAAAATGACTGTTCCTAATGCACACAAGCATATACATCCAGGCTCATACATGTTATAATACCCTGTATGGTCTGCTGAGAAGCAGGGAGGACAGAAATGGGAGAACAAAGCAAGAGTGTGGACACTCTAACAGTCCCTGTTAGAGAATGTGGAATTTGATGCTGGAATGGGCGACCTTCCAAACTGTGTGAATTGACAGGCTCATTTTGCATGTGGAGGCAGGTCAGTGATACCCATGACTCTCTGCTCTCATTTCTGAGCATCAAATCGTGAAAGAAAATGAAGCCCAAAGTTACCTAAATTGGGACATAATCATGGGATGCTCTTATTTCTTCCTATCCCAAGGAAAATCTGAGTCCACTGGCCTTTGGCTGAGCTCATATCATCCAAGCACAGTTTCTTGAAAGGTGGGAAGTGAGGAAGGTTAAGAGCAAGGCTTCTCATGGCTCCTGGGTGACTCAGTCAGTTGAATGTCCAACTCTTGATTTTGGCTCAGGTCATGATCTCGCGGTTTGTGAGATCAAGCCCTGCCATCAGGCTCTGTGCTGACAGTGTGGAGTGTGCTTGGGATTCTCTCTCCCTCTCTCTCTCTCTCTCTGCCCCTTTCCCACTCATGCTCTCTCTCTCAAAATAAAGAAACATTAAAAAATGAATTTAAAAAGAGAGCATGCTGTCTCATCAGGAATACTATTGAATTGTAGGACTTTTTAGGTTTTGGACATGGCTGGATTTTTTTGAGGGGGTTGGGGAAAATGTAATAATATATACACACTTAAACACACACACACACACACACACACACACACACACACACACACACACTTTCCTGAGACCAAGTAATGGAATGTCACATGTCACCTGAATATCCTGTGATTCTGAAAATCATAGTTTTCAAATCTGGAATGATCAAGATTAAAGAAGAATGTGTTTCTGACTGTCTGGAATATAATTTACCTTGCTTTATGGGACTCCTTACTTTGAGTTCTCTGATTTCTTTGTTGATATTTTAAACCCATCATCAGTCCCATTGTTTCCAGTACAAGGACTGTAACTCTGGCTCTGAATAATCATTGATGAGCATATCAGTAAATGGCATTCTTATGCTGTTTCTGTCTATCCCTGTGGATTATTTCTGCATGCCTGATAATAATCCCCATATTCTTAAAATCCTTTAATGACCCTGAGTTTCCTACTTAATGAAGTACAAACTCCTTAGTCTGTGTTAAAGCAATAGAATCTGACTCCAGCAAATGGAGTAGCTCAGTAAACCAAAGGAAGAGACAGATAACCAAGTCTTAGGAATAATAGGACACAGGGATGCCCCAGAGGTCTCAGAGGCCAAAGTGCATGACCTGCTTTCTAGAAAAGTGTCAGAGAGTGACTCAAGTTCAACCACTCTTGGTGACTATGTGTCTGAAGAATACTCAGATTCCCAGAATAGAGAATCTGATCAGTCCAGCTAGAGTCAAGTGCTTTGCCCTCCACCTTGGACCAATCACTGTTGTCAGGGGGCGGTACTAGAATTGGCCTCATTTGGGTCACATGGATGTGCTGGCATCTGTTACTAGCAGCAGAGAGAGATGCTGGGGAGACACAAGCAAGCCTCTACCAACCTGTGCCTAGTATTCCCTACAGCTCACTTAGACAACCTGTCTGGGTGATAGACATGTCCAATGCATGCATTCTGTTCTTTCTCAAAATAGAACTCTGATTTGGGATATATTTCATACATTTTATAACTTCCCTACTCTCTACTTTTGTTCATAATGTTTACATGTCTCTACAACTTGGTTCATCCCCAAAACTTCAAGGTCAAGTGCTGCCTCTTTCTAACATTCTATAGATACCAGTGGTAGGGGGTTGGTTTTTCCACATTTTGGATTCCAGTGGTGCTTCATTTCCTGACACTCTGGTGTGGGTGTGAGATGTGAGGTGGAGAGAGGGAGCCAGTGTGTGCTAGAATAGACAAGATGGGGGAGGATGGATGGTGAAGGGTCCTCTGGACAGCATAGCTAGTGAGGGTATTGGGTTGGGAAGGTGGTGGAGAGGAGAGCTCTAATCAGAAGAGAAGGAAGTATAGATGAGGAATTAAGTGGTTAAGTGTAGAAGGCAGTAGATGAGAGTCAAACAGTTCTGAATTTGGAAGCTGACTTCCATTTTCCAACTTTGTGACATTGGCGTTATTTTCACATCCCTTCCCTGCACCACGTTTCCCTATACTGAATAGGAATTAGGATGCTTACTTACCTCATTGCTTATATATTTGTAAGGGTAGAGCACAGTAATTAAGGAAATTAATGGAAATAAGAAAATAAAGGCTTTCATTTCTTAGACCAGCCATAGTTGTTAAAATGTGAATTATAATTGTGAAAAAACAAATCAAAAACCTTTGTGAAATCCAAAAGACGCTGGGCTAACCTTTGCCTTTCTCACAAAAAATAAGAAAAATGTTGGAGAATATTCATCCCTAAATACCATAAAAAAAAGGAGGTGTGGCAAAACTTGAGGAATACTCATTTTCTTATGTTAAAACAATATTTTTCCATAATTTTAAATAGTTAATGTGAATAAGCAAACCCTAAATTATCATTCTAACCATTTAAATGTATAAATTTATTGGATACCTTGTTTACTTAAAATTAAGAAATATATTTATGATAGAAAATCGATTTTGTTCGCCTAAACTATAAAATTACTGATCTTATTTTAATTTAGCCCACTGTTACAAATATCACACAGACATTATTGCTGATCAGGAAAAAAGGAGAAAAAATAAATCCTCAAGACCCTGTGTCTAATTTTTCTCTTGTAATTCTAAGTAATGATAAATGGGTAAAGAAGTGGCTTTAGCAGATGCATATCAAAATACAGCGTGTATTAGTCTGCTCAGGCTGACGTAATGAAACCCATGGACTGGGTGACTTACACAGCAGACATTTATTTTCTCACAGTTCTGGAGGCTGGAAGTCTAAGATCAAGTTTACAACAGGGTTTGTTTTCTGGGGAGAACCTTCTTCCTGGCTTGCAGACAGCACCCTTCTTGCTGTGCCCTTACATGTCATAGAGTGAGAGGGATCTCTCAGGTGTTTCTAAAAGGACACCAATCCTATTGGATCAGGGCCCCATCCTTATAACCTGGTTTACCCTTCATTACTTCTTCAGAGGCTTCATCTCCAAATATAGTCACATGGGAGATTAGGGCTTCAACATAGACTCAATCTATAACAAAGCACAAAACCCATTTGTTCACACCAGTATGTATGTATGTATGTATGTGTATATATATATATATATTTTTTTTTTTTTGAGAGAGAAAGACAGAGTGTGAGCAGGGGAGGGGCAGAGAGAGAGAGAGAGAGAGAGAGAGAGAGATGGAATCCAAGGCAGGCTCCAGGCTCTCAGCTGTCAGCACAGAGCCCGACACAGGGCTCGAACTCACGAACCGTGAGATCATGACCTGAGCCGAAGTCGGATGCTTAACTGACTGAGCCACCCAGGCGCCCCACACACTAGTACATATTAAATGCAGATTGAGTACATATTAAATGCGGATTGAAGGCCATTGTAGAACAGTAGACTTTCAGGTGTAAGTCTTCTTGATCCACAAGGGATGGCAGGGGTCCAGGTAATCAGTCTCATCTCTGGATCTTCCGGTCTCCATTGAATGTCACTTCCTCAGGAAAGACTTCTGTGTGGACCCTGGTTGAGTTTTTGGTCCTCTGTTAACTTTTACAGGACTCCAAACCTCACCTCCATTGCATCGATCTCTGTTTGTAAGTATTTAATGGCTAATGTCCTGCACTGTTAGACTCTAAGTCAAATTTCCAGGTGTAGAATACAGAATCAGTCTTGTATCTCCATAGTATCTTAATCCTGGGCACTTGCATGTGAAATGAATGAATGCTTAAAATCCAGACGCTAGCTCACTTCAGGGAGCTAAAAGGGAGATTGGTGGACATCAGCCATGGGTGTGTGCCCTGACAGAGCAGAAGCTTTAATCTAAATAGATTATTTGACAGCTAAACAGGAGAAGCAAAGCCAAAACCCAAGTGAATACATTAGGGCAACATGGTTGGTGTGCAAATGTATGCTGATGTACAAATGTCTGTCTAGGCTCAGGGAGGCCTAGAGGTTTTTGTGTACCAGCCTAACTTCAGACAGCACCAAGAAGAGGGGCTGAGGTAATGGCCAGTCTATTTCCCTGGTTCCATATGGGGCTAACTGGCTGACAGAAGGTGTTGGGGTTTCCAGTTAGGCAGGCCTGATTTGGATAGTGTGCATCTCTTATGCCAATGAGCTCCTGTGTTTTAGATCATGTTTGTTTGTGTCTTTTTATCATCCTCCTAGTTAAAAACTCACCGTTGTTCCTTGCTCCTAATGCTGAGCACACCGACTCAGCATATGTTGCTGAATTGGATGGACTTGATGAGTTGGCTTTGATAGGATGGTTCAAGCTTCCCCAGGATTACAAATCAGCAACAAGTGAATGTCTTCCTAAGAGCCCTCAATTGGACCAATTTTCTTTTTTACAGTTCTTCCATTTTGGGATACATCTTCCATTTCCAGAAGAATAGAACCCCACAGCTAGACCTTGAAAAGAAGAAATATAACACATCATTGGTTATCAGATGTCATTGTGCCATCAAAACAAACTGAAGAACTCATAAAAGTACAGATTCCTGGGTGCCACCCTCAGAGAATCTTGTTCAATGAACCTGGAATGGAGGGTAGATGCTTTTTTTGCCACAAGCACTCAGGTGATATGAAGCAAGTGGTCTGTGAAGGACATCTAGAAGTTAGCACATGGTCTCCTGAGGATCCTGGTAAAGTGTAGGCATGCATTCATCATATCTGGGGAGGGAGGCTGACATCCCTCATTTCTAACAAACTTCCAGAAGTCAGTTGCTGATGGTCCATGAACCACACTCTATGTAGCAAAGACATAACAAAGTCACTGAAGTGACAGTTGAGTTAGGGCTCTGGAGTCAGACAGTCACACTTTGAATGTAACTTGACCACTTCCACTTTACAGCCTCTCCAAGTCTCCAAATCCTTGTGTCTCCAATGAAAATAGGTGCAGGGATTAAATGTGACAATAATATGCATAAAATATTCGTTATATTGCTTGACATGCCATTAGTTCTCCATGAATGTATGCCAGCCCATTATGTTGTTATTAGTAATAAATCCTGCTAATTCATTGCAAATTAGGCAGAGATGTTTGTTTTATAATCTGTCATTTTTCTCCACTCATTTCATTTCTAGGAGTGAGACCATGTTTCCATTCTTATTGTACAACACATCTGGAAAATAAGAAAAATGAGCCAGTCTCCTACCAGATACCCAGCACATAACACATTCTTAATAAGATGTCATATTAATGAACATCAAAACATCTGGATGAGGGGATAATTTGTTTCATCTTGCTCCAGATATTGGCTATTATGTTTGCAGAGCTGGCACACCCAGTGCTGGGTCAATGTGATTCAAAACTGAGAGGACCCCCAGTGAAAATTTCCACCCAGGTAAGCTGTTTGACATCTTAGGAAACAGCAGCCTATATATTGGCTGAATTTCTTGGACTTTAGCTTCTTGCTATATGTATTTCTGGTGATATAGAAGCCTGTCGTTCTGTCCTGAGCTTGTGTAGAACATCTTTAAGGTTGATTGATTGGTTGATTTGAAAAAGCAAAGGTCCTGAGAGCAGGGTGATGTTTACTCGATAGGCAAATATTACAGCATAACAGGTAAGCTCTCAGGCTTTGCCTTCACACTAATGTAGGTTCAAACCTTGGCTCTGCCATTTTACACCTGTGTGACTTGGGTTCACTTGCATAATCTCTCTGAGTACTATTTCATCAGAGTGCCACTGCTAGGACTTTCCTTACCAGTTGTCAGTGACCTTAATATCATGTGCCCTGTTCTAAGGGAAGCCAGAGTCAGGTACTGGTCCCTGTAAGTGAACTGTGATGGTCTGAGTCATCATTCCATGTTTGGGAATATGTTTGGCTCACCATACAAATTCACATTTATTTATTTTGCTTTTTATTTTTATTTATTTTATTTTTTATTTTTATGTTTTTAATTTATTTATTATGTAATTTACATCCAAGTTAGCATATGGTGCAATAATGATTTCAGGAGTAGATTCCTTAGTGCCCCGTACCATTTAGACCATATCCCCTCCCACAACCCCTCCAGCAACACTCTGTTTGTTCTCTGTATTTGAGAGTCTTTTATCTTTTCTCCCCTTCCCTGTTTTTATATTATTTTTGCTTTCCTTCCCTTATGTTCATCTGTTTTGTCTATTAAGATCCTCATGTGAGTGAAGCCATATGATATTTGTCTTTCTCTGACTAATTTTGCTTAGCATAATACCCTCCAGTTCCATCCAGGTAGTTGCAAATGGCAAGATTTCATTCTTCTTGATTGTTGAGTAATACTCCATTGAATATATATACCACATCTTCTTTATCCATTCATCCACCAATGGACATTTGGGCTCTTTCCATACTTTGGCTATTGTCGATAGTGCTGCTATAAACATTAGGGTGTATAAGCCCCTTTGAAACAGCACACCTGTATCCCTTGGGTAAATACCTAGTAGTGCAATTGCTGGTCATAGGGCAGCTCTATTTTTAATTTTTTGAGGAACCTCTATACTGTTTCCCAGAGTGGCTGCACCAGTTTGCATTCTCACAAGCAGTGCAAAAGAGATTCTCTTTCTCTGCATCCTCACCAACATCTGTTGTTGCCTGAGTTGTTAATGTTAGCTATTCTGACAGGTGTGAGGTGGTATCTCATTGTGGTTTTGATTTGTATTTCCCTGATGGTGAGTGATGTTGAGCATTTTTTCATGTGTTGGTTGGCCATCTGGATATCTTGTTTGGAGAAGAGTCTATTCATGTCTTTTGCCCATTTCTTTACAGGATTATTTGTTTTTTGGGTGTTGACTTTGATAAGTTCTTTATAGATTTCAGATACTAACCCTTTATCTGATATGTCGTTTGCAAATATCTTCTCCCATTCTGTTGGTTGCCTTTTAGTTTTGCTGATTATTTCCTTTGCTGTGCAGAAGCTTTTTATTTTGATGAGGTCTCAATAGTTCATTTTTGCTTTTGTTTCCCTTGCCTCTGGAGATGTGTTTAGTAAGAAGTTGCTGTGGCCAGGATCAAAGAGGTTTTTGCCTGCTTTCTCCTCGAGGATTTTGATGGCTTCCTGTCTTACATTTAGGTCTTTCATCCATTTTGAGTTTATTTTTGTGTATGGTGTAAGAAAGTGATCCACGTTCGTTCTTCTGCATGTCGCTGTCCAGTTTTCCCAGCACCATTTGCTGAAGAGACTGTCTTTATTCCATTGGATATTCTTTCCTGCTTTGTCAAAGATTAGTTGCCCATACATTTGTGGGTCTATTTCTGCGTTCTCTATTCTGTTCCATTGATCCAGGTGTCTGTTTTTGTGCAGTATCATACTACTTGATGATTACAGCTTTTTAATATGTCTTGAAGTCTGGGAGTGTGATGCCTCTTGTTTTGGTTTTCTTTTTCAAGATTGCTTTGGCTATTCGGGGTCTTTTCTGGGTCCATACAAATTTTAGGATTGTTTGTTCTAGCTCTGTGAAGAATTCTGGTGTTATTTTGATAAGTATTGCATTGAATATGTAGATGGCTTTGTGTAGTATCGACATTTTAACAATGTTTGTTCTTTTTAAAATTTTTTAAAAATGTTTATTTATTCTTGACAGAGAGAAAGAGAACGAGTGGGGGAGGGGCAGAGAGAGAGGGAGACCCAGAATTTGAAGCAGGCTCCAGGCTCTGAGCTGTCAGCACAGAGCCCAACGTGGAGCCTGAACTCACGGACTGCGAGATCATGACCTGAGCTGAAGTCAGGCGCTCAACTGACTGAGCCACCCAGTAGCCCCAACAATGTTTGTTCTTCTAATCTAGGAGCCTGGAATTGAATATTTTTCCATTTTTATATGTGCCTTTTTCACTTTCTTTCATAAGCTTTCTCTAGTGTTCAGTGTATAGATTTTTCACCTCTTTGGTTATGTTTATTCCTAGGTATTTTATGTTTTTTTTTGGTGCAGTTGTAAATGGGATAGATTCCTTGATTTCTCTTTCTGTTATTTCATTATTGGTGTATAGAAATGCAACCGATTTTTTGTGCATTGATTTTATATCTTGCGACTTTGCTGAATTCATGAATCAGTTTTAGCAGTTTTTTGGTGGAATCTTTTGGGTTTTCCATATAGAGTATCATGTCATCTGCAAAGAGTAAAAGTTTCACCTACTCCTGGCTGATTTGGATGACTTTTATTCCTTTGTGTTTTCTGATTGCTGGGGCTAAGACTTCCAGTACTATGTTGAATAACAGTGGTGAGAGTGGATATCCTGTTGTTTTCCTGACCTTAGGGGGAAACCTCTCAGTTTTTCCCCAATGAGGATGATATTAGTGGTGGGTCTTTCATACATGGCTTTTATGATCTTGAGACATGATCCTTCTATCCCTACTTTCTTGAGGACTTTTCTCAAGAAACATACAAAGGATGTTGTATGTTGTCACATGCTTTCTCTGCATCTATTAAGAGGATCATGTGGTTCTTGTCCTTTATTTTATTGATGTGATGTATCACATTGATTGTTTTGTGGATATTGAACCAGCCCTGCACCCCAGGTATAAATCCCACTTGGTTATGGTGAATAATTCTTTTAATGTATTGTTGGATCTGGTTGGCAAGTATCTTGTTGAGGATTTTTGCATCCATGTTCATCAGGGAAATTGGTCTATACTTCTCCTTTTTAGTGAGGTCTGTGTCTGGTTTTGGAATCAAGGTAATGCTGGCTTTGTAGAAAGAGTTTGGAAGTTTTCTTTCCATTTCTATTTTTTGGAACAGCTTCAAAAGAATAGGTGTTAACTCTTCCTTAAATGTTTGGTAGAATTCCCCTGGAAAGCCATCCAACCCTGGACTCTTGTCTTTTGGGAGATTGCTGATTACTAATTCAATTTCTTTCCTGGTTTTGGATCTGTTCAAATTTTCTATTTTTTGCTGCTTCAGTTTTGGTAGTTTATATGTTTCTAGGAATTTGTCCTTTTCTTCCAGATTTCCCATTTTATTGGCATATAATTGCTCATAATGTTCTCTTATTATTGTTTTTATTTCTGCTGTGTTGATTGTGATCTCTCCTCTTTCATTCTTGATTTTATTTATTTGGATCATTTCCTTTTTCATTTTGATGATACTGGCTACAGGTTTCTCAATTTCATTAATTCTTTCAAAGAACCAGCTCCTGGTTTCATTGATCTGTTCTACTGTTTTTTTTTTTGTTTTTTTGTTTTTTGTTTTTTTTTGGTTTCAGTATCATTGATTTCTGCTCTAATCTTTATTATTTCCTATATCCTGATGGTTTTCAGTTTTCTTTGCTGTTCTTTTTCCAGTTCTTTAAGGTGTAAGGTTAGGTTGTGCATCTGAGACCTTTCTTCCTTTTTTTGGAAGGGCTGGATTGCTATATACTTTCTTCTTATGACCACCTTTGCTGTGTCCCAGAGGTTTTGGGCTGTGGTGTTATCATTTTCAATGGCTTCCATGTACTTTTTAATTTCCTCTTTAACTTCTTGCTTAGCCCATTAGTTCTTTAGTAGGATGGTTTTTAGTCTCCAAGTATTTATCTTTCCAAATTTTTCTTGTGATTGATTTCAAGTTTCATAGCATTGTAGTGTGAAAATAAACACAGTATGATCTTGATCTTTTTGTGCTTATTGAGGACTGATTTGTGTCCCTCTATATGATCTACTCTGGAGAATGTTCCATGTGCACTGGAGAAGATTGTGTATTCTGCCGCTTTAGGATGAAATATTCTGGATATATCTGTTAAGCCCATTCAGTCCATTCAAAGCCGTTGTTTCCTTGTTGATTTTCTGTTTAGATGGTCTGTCCATTGCTCTAAATGGGGGTGTTGAAGTCCCCTAGTATTATGGTATTATTATTGATAAGTTTATGTATGTTTGTGATTAATTGATTTATATATTTGGGTTCTTTCACATTTGGTGCATAAATGTTTACAATTGTTAGGTCTTATTTGTGGATAGACCCCTTAATTATGATATAATGCCCTTCTTCATCTCTTGTTACAGTTTTTATTTTAAAGTCTAGATTTTCTGATATAAGTATGGCTGCTCCAGGTTTCTTTTGGTGACCATTAGCATGATGGTTCTCCATCCTCTTGTTTTCTATCTGAATGTATCTTTAGGTATAAAATGGGTCTCTTGTAAACAGCATATAGATGAATCTTGTTTTCTTATCCATTATGTTACCCTATGTCTTTTGATTGGAGCATTTAGACCTTTGACGTTTAGAGTGAGTACTGAAAGATAGGAATTTATTGCTCTTATGATGCCTGTAGAGGTGGAGTTTCTGGTAGTGTTCTCTGGTCCTTTCTAGTCTTTGTTGACTTTGGTCTTTTTGTTTTTGTTTCTTTTCTTTTCTTTCCTTTTTCTTTTTCATCTTCTCTCCCCTCAGAGAGTCCCTCTTAAAATTTCTTGCAGGGCTTGTTTAATGATCATGAACTCCTTTAATTTTTGTTTGTCTGGGAAACTTTTTATGCCTCCTTCTATTTTGAATGACAGCCTTGTTGGATAAAGAATTCTTGGCTGCATATTTTTCTGATTCAGCACATTGAGTATATCCTGCCACTCCTTTCTGGCCTGCCAAGTTTCTGTGGATAGGTCCACTGTGAACCTGATCTGTCTTCCCTTGTAGGTTAAGAACTTTTTTTCCTTTGTTGCTTTCATGATTCTTTCCTTGCCTAGGTATTTTGTGAATTTGACTATGATATGCCTTGTTGATGGTCAGTTTTTGTTGAATCTAATGGGAATCCTCTGTGCCTTCTGGATTTTGATGTCCCTGTCTTTCCCCAGGTTAGGAAAGTTTTCCACTATGATTTGCTAACATAAATTATCTACCCCTTTTTATCTCTCTTCATCTTCTGGGACCCCTACGATTCTGATGTTATTACTTTTTAATGAGTCACTGATTTTTCTAATTTTTTTTTGTGCTCTTTTGCCTTAGTTTCTCTTTTTTTTCTGCTTCATTGTTCTCCATAAGTTTGTCCTCTGTATTGCTGATTTGCTTCTCTGCCTCATCCATACTTGCTGCCATGTCAAGATTGCAGCTCAGTTATACCATCTTTTATTTCATCCTGACTGGTTTTTACTTTTTTTATCTCTGCAGGAAGGGATTCTAATCTATTTTCAACCTCAGCTAGTATTCTTATTATCATGATTCTACATTCTGGTGCAGACATTATTGCTTATATCTGCGTTGATTAAGTCCCTGGCTGTCATTTCTTCCTGTTCTTTTTTTTGGGGTGAATTCCTTTGTTTTGTCATTTTGAAGGAAGTAGGGTAAAAAACTTAAAATTAAAAACAACACAAATCAAATAAAGGTTGTTAGATTATAGGTATGTCTTGGTCTGGTTGTTGAAAGAAGCTTGATAGATTAGGGAAAAAAGGGAAAGATAAGAAAAAGAAAAAAGTGAAAAAAGAAATCGTTTGAAAATTTGAAAAAATGAATACAATAAAATACAATAAAATGAAATAATGGAAGTAAAATAGAATTTAAAAAAATTACACAAAAGTAAAAAGAATAGTAGAAAAAAATTAAAGAATAATGTTTTAATAAAAAGAAAATTATTTTAATATTAAAAATATCTGAATAAAAATATTTTATTTTTATTTTTTTTAAGAAATTTTATTTTATTTCATTTTATTTTTTTTAATATATGAAATTTATTGTCAAATTGGTTTCCATACAACACCCAGTGCTCATCCCAAAAGGTGCCCTCCTCAATACCCATCACCCACCCTCCCCTCCCTCCCACCCCCCATCAACCCTCAGTTTGTTCTCAGTTTTTAACAGTCTCTTATGCTTTGGCTCTCTCCCACTCTAACCTCTTTTTTTTTTTCCTTCCCCTCCCCCATGGGTTCCTGTTAAGTTTCTCAGGATCCACATAAGAGTGAAACCATATGGTATCTGTCTTTCTCTGTATGGCTTATTTCACTTAGCATCACACTCTCCAGTTCCATCCACGTTGCTACAAAAGGCCATATTTCATTTTTTCTCATTGCCACGTAGTATTCCATTGTGTATATAAACCACAATTTCTTTATCCATTCATCAGTTGATGGACATTTAGGCTCTTTCCATAATTTGGCTATTGTTGAGAGTGCTGCTATAAACATTGGGATACAAGTGCCCCTATGCATCAGTACTCCTGTATCCCTTGGATAAATTCCTAGCAGTGCTATTGCTGGGTCATAGGGTAGGTGTATTTTTAATTTTCTGAGGAACCTCCACACTGCTTTTCAGAGCGGCTGCACCAATTTGCATTCCCACCAACAGTGCAAGATGGTTCCCGTTTCTCCACATCCTCTCCAGCATCTATAGTCTCCTGATTTGTTCATTTTGGCCACTCTGACTGGCGTGAGGTGATATCTGAGTGTGGTTTTGATTTGTATTTCCCTGATAAGGAGGGACGCTGAACATCTTTTCACGTGCCTGTTGGCCATCCGGATGTCTTCTTTAGAGAAGTGTCTATTCATGTTTTCTGCCCATTTCTTCACTGGGTTATTTGTTTTTCGGGTGTGGAGTTTGGTGAGCTCTTTATAGATTTTGGATACTAGCCCTTTGTCCGATATGTCATTTGCAAATATCCTTTCCCATTCTGTTGGTTGCCTTTTAGTTTTGTTGGTTGTTTCCTTTGCTGTGCAGAAGCTTTTTATCTTCATAAGGTCCCAGTAATTCACTTTTGCTTTTAATTCCCTTGCCTTTGGGGATGTGTCGAGTAAGATATTGCTACGGCTGAGGTCAGAGAGGTCTTTTCCTGCTTTCTCCTCTAAGGTTTTGATGGTTTCCTGTCTCACATTCAGGTCCTTTATCCATTTTGAGTTTATTTTTGTGAATGGTGTGAGAAAGTGGTCTAGTTTCAATCTTCTGCATGTTGCTGTCCAGTTCTCCCAGCACCATTTGTTAAAGAGACTGTCTTTTTTCCATTGGATGTTCTTTCCTGCTTTGTCAAAGATGAGTTGGCCATACGTTTGTGGGTCTAGTTCTGGGGTTTCTATTCTATTCCATTGGTCTATGTGTCTGTTTTTGTGCCAATACCATGCTGTCTTGATGATGACAGCTTTGTAGTAGAGGCTAAAGTCTGGGATTGTGATGCCTCCTGCTTTGGTCTTCTTCTTCAAAATTACTTTGGCTATTCGGGGCCTTTTGTGGTTCCATATGAATTTTAGGATTGCTTGTTCTAGTTTCGAGAAGAATGCTGGTGCAATTTTGATTGGGATTGCATTGAATGTGTAGATAGCTTTGGGTAGTATTGACATTTTGACAATATTTATTCTTCCAATCCATGAGCAGGGAATGTCTTTCCATTTCTTTATATCTTCTTCAATTACCTTCATAAGCTTTCTATAGTTTTCAGCATACAGATCTTTTACATCTTTGGTTAGATTGATTCCTAGGTATTTTATGCTTCTTGGTGCAATTGTGAATGGGATCAGTTTCTTTATTTGTCTTTCTGTTGCTTCATTGTTAGTGTATAAGAATGCAACTGATTTCTGTACATTGATTTTGTATCCTGCAACTTTGCTGAATTCATGTATCAGTTCTAGCAGACTTTTGGTGGAGTGTATCAGATTTTCCATGTATAATATCATGTCATCTGCAAAAAGCAAAAGATTGACATCATCTTTGCCAATTTTGATGCCTTTGATTTCCTTTTGTGGTCTGATTGCTGATGCTAGCACTTCCAGCACTATGTTAAACAACAGCGGTGAGGGTGGGCATCCCTGTCGTGTTCCTGATCTCAGGGAAAAAGCTCTCAGTTTTTCCCCATTGAGAATGATGTTAGCTGTGGGCTTTTCATAAATGGCTTTTATGGTCTTTAAGTATGTTCCTTCTATCCCGACTTTCTCAAGGGTTTTTATTAAGAAACGGTGCTGGATTTTGTCAAAGGCCTTTTCTGCATCGATTGACAGGATCATATGGTTCTTCTCTTTTTTTTGTTAATTGGATGTATCACGTTGATTGATTTGCGAATGTTGAACCAGCCCTGCATCCCAGGAATGAATCCCACTTGATCATGGTGAATAATTCTTTTTATATGCCATTGAATTCGATTTGCTAGTATCTTATTGAGAATTTTGGCATCCATATTCATCAGGGATATTGGCCTGTAGTTCTCTTTTTTTACTGGGTCTCTGTCTGGTTTAGGAATCAATGTAATACTGGCTTCATAGAATGAGTCTGGAAGTTTTCCTTCCCCTTCTATTTCTTGGAATAGCTTGAGAAGGATAGGTATTATCTCTGCTTTAAACGTCTGGTAGAACCCCCCTGGGAAGCCATCTGGTCCTGGACTCTTATTTGTTGGGAGATTTTTGATAACCGATTCAATTTCTTCGCTGCTTATGGGTCTGTTCAAGCTTTCTATTTCCTCCTGATTGAGTTTTGGAAGAGTGTGGGTGTTTAGGAATTTGTCCATTTCTTCCAGGTTGTCCAATTTGTTGGCATATAATTTTTCATAGTATTCCCTGATAATTGTTTGTATCTCTGAGGGATTGGTTGTAATAATTCCATTTTCATTCATGATTTTATCTATTTGGGTCATCTCCCTTTTCTTTTTGAGAAGCCTGGCTAGAGGTTTGTCAATTTTGTTTATTTTTTCAAAAAACCAACTCTTGGTTTCGTTGATCTGCTCTACAGTTTTTTTAGATTCTATATTGTTTATTTCTGCTCTGATCTTTATTATTTCTCTTCTTCTGCTGGGTTTAGGCTGCCTTTGCTGTTCTGCTTCTATTTCCTTTAGGTGTGCTGTTAGATTTTGTATTTGGGATTTTTCTTGTTTCTTGAGATAGGCCTGGATTGCAATGTATTTTCCTCTCAGGACTGCCTTTGCTGCGTCCCAAAGCGTTTGGATTGTTGTATTTTCATTTTCGTTTGTTTCCATATATTTTTTAATTTCTTCTCTAATTGCCTGGTTGACCCACTCATTCGTTAGTAGGGTGTTCTTTAACCTCCATGCTTTTGGAGGTTTTCCAGACTTTTTCCTGTGGTTGATTTCAAGCTTCATAGCATTGTGGTCTGAAAGTATGCATAGTATAATTTCAATTCTTGTAAACTTATGAAGTGATGTTTTGTGACCCAGTATGTGATCTATCTTGGAGAATGTTCCTTGTGCACTCGAGAAGAAAGTATATTCTGTTGCTTTGGGATGCAGAGTTCTAAATATATCTGTCAAGTCCATCTGATCCAATGTGTCATTCAGGGCCCTTGTTTCTTTATTGACCGTGTGTCTAGATGATCTATCCATTTCTGTAAGTGGGGTGTTAAAGTCCCCTGCAATTACCACATTCTTATCAATAAGGTTGCTTATGTTTATGAGTAATTGTTTTATATATTTGGGGGCTCCGGTATTCGGCACATAGACATTTATAATTGTTAGCTCTTCCTGATGGATAGACCCTGTAATTATTATAAAATGCCCTTCTTCATCTCTTGTTACAGCCTTTAATTTAAAGTCTAGTTTGTCTGATATAAGTATGGCTACTCCAGCTTTCTTTTGGCTTCCAATAGCAAGGTAAATAGTTCTCCATCCCCTCACTCTCAATCTAAAGGTGTCCTCAGGTCTAAAATGAGTCTCTTGTAGACAGCAAATAGATGGGTCTTGTTTTTTTATCCATTCTGCTACCCTATGTGTTTTGGTTGGCACATTTAATCCATTTACATTCAGTGTTATTATAGAAAGATATGGGTTTAGAGTCATTGTGATGTCTGTATGTTTTATGCTTGTAGTGATGTCTCTGGTACTTTGTCTCACAGGGTCCCCCTTAGGATCTCTTGTAGGGCTGGTTTAGTGGTGACAAATTCCTTCAGTTTTTGTTTGTTTGGGAAGACCTTTATCTCTCCTTCTATTCTAAATGACAGACTTGCTGGATAAAGGATTCACGGCTGCATATTTTTCCTGTTTAGCACACTGAAAATATCATGCCAATCCTTTCTGGCCTGCCAAGTTTCAAAAGAGAGATCAGTCACGAGTCTTATAGGTCTCCCTTTATATGTGAGGGCACGTTTATCCCTTGCTGCTTTCAGAATTTTCTCTTTATCCTTGTATTTTGCCAGTTTCACTATGATATGTCCTGCAGAAGATCGATTCAAGTTACGTCTGAAGGGAGTTCTCTCTGCCTCTTGGATTTCAATGCCTTTTTGCTTCCCCAGTTCAGGGAAGGTCTCAGCTATAATTTCTTCAAGTACCCATTCAGCACCTTTCCCTCTCTCTTCCTCCTCTGGGATACCAATTATGCATATATTATTTCTTTTTAGTGTATCACTTAGTTCTCTAATTTTCCCCTCATACTCCTGGATTTTTTTTATCTCTCTTTCTCTCAGCTTCCTCTTTTTCCATAACTTTATCTTCTATTTCACCTATTCTCTCCTCTGCCTCTTTAATCCGAGCCGTGGTGGTTTCCATTTTGTTATGCATTTCGTTTAAAGCGTTTTTCAGCTCCTCGTGACTGTTCCTTAGTCCCTTGATCTCTGTAGCAAGAGATTCTCTGCTGTCCTCTATACTGTTTTCAAGCCCAGCGATTAATTTTATGACTATTATTCTAAATTCACTTTCTGTTATATTATTTAAATCCTTTTTGATCAGTTCATTAGCTGTTGTTATTTCCTGGAGATTCTTCTGAGGGGAATTCTTCGGCTTGGTCATTTTGGAGAGTTCCTGGAGTGGTGAGGACCTGCAGGGCACTTCCCTTGTGCTGTGGTGTATAATTGGAGTTGGTGGGCGGGGCCGCAGTCCGACCTGATGTCTGCCCCCAGCCCACAGCTGGGGCCACAGTCAGACTGGTGTGTGCCCTCTCTTCCCCTCTCCTAGGGGCGGGATTCACTGTGGGGTGGTGTGGCCCATCTGGGCTACTTGCACACTGCCAGGCTTGTGATTCTGGGGATCTGGCATCTTAGCTGGGGTGGGTAGGCAAGGTGCATGGGGGCAGGAGGGGCAGGCTTAGCTCGCTTCTCCTTAGGTGATCCACTTCAGGAGGGGCCCTGTGGCAGCGGGAGGGAGTCAGATCCGCTGCCAGAGGTTTGGCTCCACAGAAGCACAGAGTTGGGTGTTTGTGCGGAGCAAGTTTCCTGGCAGGAACTGGTTCCCTTCGGGATTTTGGATGGGGGATGGGCGGGGGAGATGGCGCTGGTGAGCGCCTTTGTTCCCCACCAAACTGAGCTCTGTAGTCCGGGGGCTCAGCAGCTCTCCCTCCCTTTGTCCTCCAGCCTTCCCGCTTTCTGAGCAGAGCTGTTAACTTATGACCTCCCAGACGCTAAGTCGCGCTTGCTGTGGGAAAACAGTCTGTCAGGCCCCTCCGCTTTTGCCAGCCAGACTCGGGGGCTCTGCTTGGCCAGTGAGCCGCCCCTCCGCCCTGGCTCCCTCCCGCCAGTCCTGGAGCGGGCACCGCCTCACCGTCCTTCCTACCCTCTTCCGTGGGCCTCTTGTCTGCGCTTGGCTCCGGAGCGTTCTGCTAATCCTCTGGCGGTTTTCTGGGTTATTTAGGCAGGTGTAGGTGGAATCTAAGTGATCAGCAGGACGCGCGGTGAGCCCAGCGTCCTCCTACGCTGCCATCTTCCCTCTCTCCTCGCCAAAATAATTTCTAAAAGAAAATACGAACTGAGCTTTGGAACATTTCAGGCCTGGCATGGAATGCAGTTTTTACACAAGTGTCTTGTGGTTCAGAAATCCGATTTCACAGCTTATCTTCCGTTAGATGAAAGTATTTATGGTGTGTCTGGAGCTGGAGTTAAGTTTCTGCAGGTGCCCAAGAGCAGCGGCCTCCTCTCTCCTCTCATTACTTTGCTGATGCCTAACTGCACTGACGCAGCGGTGAGATACCACGGAGAGAGCTGAATAAAAATATTTTAAATAAAAAATAGATTTTTTCTCTTTCTGTATTCAAGAATAAGAAAAAGAAAAAAAATGAATAAAAGGACCAGCGAACAGAATGAAGTACGATTGAAATTACATCTGGCTTCCTGTAGAAGTCAAGCTATGAAACGCTTTGTAGTTTGTAAACTAAGCAGGCTGAGAGACTTGTGTTTGTCCCTCAAGAGCGCTGTTGGCCCAGTTGGGCGGGGTTTAATGTAATGGCTCTGTTCTCCACTAGATGGCGCTGCTTAGCTTACTGGGGTAGATTGCTGTGGCATGTGTAGGCTTATGTGTGCGTTCGCAGGAGAGATCGAAATGTTGTCACCCAGCTATCTGATTTCTAGTATCAGAACTCTGTGCACTCCCGGACAAGCAAAAGCACACCTGTCCTTTGTCTCCAGCTTCTGTCCACTCCCCGCTTCTACAGTGTCCGTGACCAAGCTGTTAGGCTGCCAGGCGGCACTTCTGCCCTGAGTTTTATCTCAAATGGGGGTGTGTTTCCCAACCCCTCACTTCTGAGGGACTGAGGCTTTGACCTGCTTAGACCTCCTGGGGGAGGTCTCGCTGAGCAATGGCCAGGTGCCGGCTGCACCCAGGAACGTTCGTGGGACAGTGCTGGTGCCAATGCCCAGAGACTGTGGCTGGGGACCGCTTGCCCAGAAAAAGTTCATGCGATCGTGTAGCAGCAGCATTTCAGGGATTATGGAAAATCACAACACACATCTGGTGCCAGGCTTCACCCTTAACGGCCTTGTTCCAGCACCGGCAAATGTGGTTGTTCTCCAGGGTCCACTGAGAGCCTGTAGGAGGCCTTACAGCCTCTACCTGCTGTCCTCCCAGCAGGGGAACCGCCTCTCCCCTGTGGCCCCAGAACCCCCAGACTTCACTCTGCTCCTGGGGATTCGCCCTTCCCACTAGAGCACCGCCAGGTATTGAGCTGCGGAGTTTCAGACTATAGAGTCATAATGGAATTTAAACCCTCTCCTTTCTCCCTCTTTAGTTCAGTCCCTGCAGCTGTTTCCACTTTTACACTTTCTCTCCAGCTACGTTTGGGGGGGTTGTTTTTCCCATACAGCACCCCGTCTCTGTCCTCTCTTCACAAGCAAAAACAGCTCCCTGCCCTCTGCCATTTCTCTCTCCAGTTCACCTCTCTGCGCCACGTACCTGCTGAGTTCTGTGATTCAGGTTGTGCAGATTGTTGTGTTAATCCTCAAATCAGTTTTCTAGGTGTGCAGGATGGTTTAGTGTAGATCTGGCTGCATTTCAGGGATGAGAGATGCAAAAACAAGACTTCTATGCTGTTTGTCCACCGTGGCCTCCTCCCAAATTCACATTGAAAATTTAATTTTCACTGTAGACTGCCAATGTTGAGTGAAAAGAATTTCTGATGGTTTTTATTTTCTTTTAAGACTAGAGAGCACTGTGGGTGGTAACTTTTGGGAAGAAAGGGTGAAGGTTTGTAGATGATACAGGATACTGCAGCTCTCAAACGCAAGAAAAACTAAGGGCCTGTTCACATATGCTGTTACATCTAACCCCTGGTATTATTCTGCCTCTGGTTTTCAGATGAGAAGCCTAGGCACTAGAATAGCAAAGATTTTCTCCAAGGTAATGAGTGGCACTGTGGGAATTTGAATGCATTTAATCTGATCCCAAAGGACATGCCTTGAAACAGTCCTTTTCCAGACCATACAGTTTCTTCTCACAGGATATTAATTTTTAAAATAATAAAAGAGAAGAGTCACTGACTCCAGTTAACTCCAGGAGCAGTCATTTATCTTTTTGCCTGCAGGGACTGAATGAGTTAGAAGTTACATGTGAAAAATGGTATTTGTGTTATAATGTATGTACATAATATTGGCATTACAATCAATGTCTAATTACAATTAATGTCTATTATCCTGATTATTTGCAAACACTCTCATCTACATGAAAAGCCTTTGTGATTCTAACAGTAAGAGCCAGTTTTCATGATTTATAAACCCCAAACGGTGTATCTGATGCACCAATCCAGAAGCAAAACCAAGTGTTTCAGCTTGTAAGGTATAGGGCCAGCAGAAATAGAAAACAGCAGCTACCTCCGAATCCCATACAAAGCACACCTTGATTGATTAGTTGATTGATCCATTCATGCACATTCATTTTTTTCTTCCTTTTGACAGATCTCATTTTCTTTTTTTGCATCTTCCATTAATATTTTTAGCTTGAATGAGTGGATGATTAATCACGTCCTTCTAGACTCAGGAAACCTACATTTTTACAGCTCTGGGGCTTTTTTTTTCTCCTGTATAGCACATAGCTGGTCACACTGACTGCAAAGCTTGTGGGTGCTGTGGAATGGGATTATTTAGTGAATATTCATTGGAGTTTCTACATCGTGTTGGGGCCATCGTGTCGGAAATACAAGAATAAATAAGATGACGATGAAAATCATGATACATCTATTATGGACTCAGTTGTGTTCCACCTAAATTAATATGTTGAAGCCCTAACCCAAATGTGACTATATTTGGAGATGGTGCCCTTCAGGAGGTAATTAAGGTTAAGTGAAGTCATGTGGATAGGCTCTAATTGTATAGGACTGGTGTCCTTATAAGAAGAGCAGGAGCTACCAGAGAGTTCTCTTTGCACACCCAGAAGAAAGGCCATATGAAGACATGGTGAAAGGCAACATCTGCAAGACACGAAGATTGTTTTCACCAGAAACCCAACTGCTGACACCTTGATCTTGGATTCTCAGTCTCTAGAACTATGACAAAAAAATCTCTTGTTTAAGACACCCAGTCTGCGGCATTCTGTTGTGGTATTCCAAGCTGACTAGGATAGAAGTGAAACAGCTAAGTTATTTTGAGGGAACATTCTTGGTGAGCTATGGAGCTGGACCCTGGGGATCATAGAGACAAATAAGCCATCGTCCTTGCTTCTGGTGAATACACTAAATATCCAAGGAGGTGAGTACATGTTTGCAGTCATGCCCCAGAGTGCAGAACAAGTGCAGCTAGGTAGAGAAAAGAGTTGGGTGGAGTTCACATAGGTGAGTCTGGTGGAGGGTATTGTCGGAGCAAAAGAGGGCAAAGAACTCTCCCCAGTCCATTGTTCATTGTTCACTCTTGGCCTTGCTTGCCTGATCTTGTATTTTTAAACTCCCTCCTGGTTGTCTTAGTGAAGTCCTGCTTGAATAGAATCCCTTTGGAGGGGCACCTGGTTGGCTCAGTCAGTTGAGGATCCACTTTTGGCTCAGGTCATGATCTAGCAGTTTGTAAGTTCAAGCCCTGCTTCGGGCTGTCTGCGGTCAGCAGGTAGCCTGCTTGGGGTTCTCTTTTTCCCTCTTTCTCTGCATCTACCCTTCTCACACTCTCTCTAAAAAAATAAATTTAAAAAAACATTAAAAAGTATGATCCCTTTGAATGACTTCATGATGGCAAGGAGTCTAAAAGTTAAATTGTAGCAATCTAGAGCATCTTCTTTGCATAAACTTTATCTAAAGTTTGAGGTTGCCTATTAGAGTTTTTCTAGCCTGAAATGTATGCCAGGAGAATAAAATTCACTCTTTCTTGCCTGAGCAAAAGGGTGATTCTTCTGTTTTTCGTGCTCAGCATGGACAATAGGGTGGAGTTTTGGTAGGCTGAAAACAAGATTTCCCTGTGGATGACTTCCTGTGTGATCCAAGCCTCCTGTGTCCTCTAGGTCTGTCTGTCTGAGTGCACAGGGATGCTGTGTAACATGTATCCAGGAACTGGGTCTTTGGAGTCAGGTCCTGATGAAGAGTCCTTCCTCATCCACTCTGCAGCTCTGTGACTCTGGGCAAGTTGTGACAGCTCTTAGAGCCCCAGTGCACCCATTCAGAAAGGAAAAAAGTGGTACCCAGAATTAAGTCAGTGCTGCACTTCTGTAAAACACTGGGCATAAAGCCTGGCACATGATAGTGGCTTAATATATATTTTTATTGCTTTGCAATTTGGGAAGATTGGCAGAAATGTAATTGTTACTATTGTGCAACCATTGTGACCCAGGGTCTACGTTATGTCACTTTACCAATCAATTGAACTTGACATATCTATTTCACATCGTTTTTACAAAGATAAAATGCAGAAGTAGAAACTTATATCTGGATTATAGTAGGTACTCAATAAATGTCAGTTTTCAATTCCTTCTTCTCAGGAGTAGTTACCATTTACACCTTGCCTGCCTGGGTTAACAGTTACTATTCTTGACTCCTGCTCACATCAATGCTTATTTATGACTCCATGTATTAACCTCTCAAAATGGGTAGGAAGAGTCTGCATTATCTAAAGTCTTTTAAATGTGAAACCCATGAGTGGTATTTGGAGATTGAATTTTAACTATTATTAACATTCCAATTACTTCCAAGTCAAAGGTGATACTGCTGAAAATGAAGTCAACACAGGTTTCTGGTTTAATTCCTTAGTTCAATGTAGAGACCTAAAATCTCCTGGTATCCTCTATTTAAATAATTTAGGTTAAGGGCTAGCAGGTGTCCAAGCTAAGGCACCTGCCCTCAAAGCATGCACAATCTATTTAGCAGTAGGCATGCAAAAAAATCTTAAATAAACTGAAATAGAAAGGTTGGGCTGCGTGGCTTAGTCATTCAATATTTGTAAATGGTGAATACCTACTGTGCGTCGTGAACTCCCATTCATCCTTCAGACATTAGCCCAGAAAATCAGTCTTCCTGGACGTCTTTCTGGAACAGCCTTCCCATATCCCCCTCACATGACATGTAGGCATTCTCATAGTATCTTGTACTTCATCTTAGTGATAGTCTGTGTTTACTTCTCGCCATTGCATCCTTAGTGCCAAACAGCTTGGTGCATAGTAGGTTTTTAATACAGACCTGTTAATTGACTGGCAGCATTTAATAGAACGGGGTGTGGCTTTATTGTAGGTGATGAACCTGATTCTTTGAAAGAAGGAAATAAAGCCTAGACTGATCAAGGTAAATTCTTGATCAGAATCAATAGTGTTGCCACTGCTTATGACTCTGTCATTTCCCATAGTTAATTCTTCAGGCCTGGGTGTAGCATACTGAGTAGTAAATTCTTCACCGTCTAGAAGGATTTGTATGAGAAAGCAAGCTTCTACCTCCCAGTTCCAAGAACTGACAAATCAGCAAAGCTCATCAAGTCCAGTAGGGGGAGCTCCCGCATTTAGTAGTTCTGTTGATCGCTGTTTAAAAACCTTGCTTAGAAAAACCAAAACCAAACCAAAACTAAAAACAACCTTGGTCAAGTTTTTCATTATACTTCTCTTTTTTCTCAGAATCACAGAGTCTCAGAAATAGGAGGGACCAAAGGTCTTTTAAGCCAGCCACTCTCAGAGTAAGATTGTCTAGAACCAGGATTTTTATCTTGATTCTTTATATCCCCTTTCCTCTCCTCTTTCAAAAGTCTTTATTGAGCATCTGTGTGCCAGACACTGAGGTAATAGAGCTGAAGAAGACAAGCATATACCTTCCCCCTTTTTCTACTACAGTTTTGCTTGATGAGCTCCCCAAGCTGGGAAGCTCCTTACTCCCTGAGGAGTCTCCTCTGTCTATGGGCAGCCGCAACTGTTCACATGTCCTTTGATTGAGTCAGAAATTATTCCCTGATATCTTCTTTTTTTGATTCCCATCCGAGTGTCAGCATTGTACCTTGTATGTAATAGGCATGGAACCATTTGGGCCTTTTGGCCTCTGTGTTCCCTGTAGATGTTAGAAAAAGTGATTGGGCCACATTTCTTTAATTCTATCATTTAGTCCTGACTTTGGAATATGAACCTTTTAGTGAGTGAAGTGGCCAGGGAGTGGGCAGGTAATGTACCTTAATGCAGACAAAAATGTAAAAGTCAGTAAAATTAGACCTTAGCTCACCTTGTACCACCTCAGGGTCCTCTCTCCTCTTGGAAAATTTCTATCTTTAGGGTCTGAGAGGTGTTGTGTTATGTTATTGGGGTTAAACACACCCAAACTCCATCTAATGAAGCCCTTAAATAGGAGGTTTTAGGGGCTAACTGGTGGACATATCCCTGGGAGAGTTGCAGTTGAAAAGTAAGCATAGGAGACAACCAGCCATACCCAGCTGGTTTAATGACTTCTATTAGGGAAAATGTCCTTCACTGGAAAGGAAAGAATCAAATTAGAATGGGGAATCCTCAACCAAACAGGTAAGCAGTTATCAAGAGTGCATCTGGATAAAGCTGGTCCATGGCTGCTACTCAGAAACAATTTGTCGAGTGAGTTGGAATGAAGGAAGGAACATATTCCAAATTTCCTAACCCACAACCAACATTTCTAGGTTCTCATACTATGGGTACACATATATTTGATAGTCTCTGAGGAGGTAGAGAGAATGAGACGCATGCCATAGATGAGATGAGTAAATAAGTAGTGATTAAAAAAAATCCCCAAACTCTTGACCAGTTGCCCTTGATTTCAACACAATAAGGCACACGTTAATTAATGGAAAAGATGTTGAGTATTATCAAATTCGGGGGGTGGTGAAGAGGCTTATGCCATTATGCTACTTTTCAGTAGTGCTTGTCTATTGAGAAGAATTTTGACATCTGGTAATTTTGGCTCATCAGAAAATGACTGATGAGTGATTCATGCCTTGGGACTGGGGGTGAAAAATGGTAACATGCATTTGCTGTCACCCAGGTAGTCCAGTAGCCTCTGCTTTTCTAGGAGGGAAGAGACTTAAAGTCATATAGCATGTTAATGGAAAGGAAGAGCCTGATATATCCAAGTGTCTTGACTCCATTCAAGTGCTTGTTATCTATTATATTGCCCACTTTCCCTACTTAACTGCAAGTTAAAGATTCCTCTTACTTGGGGAGGCAGAAACAGTGGGAAGAGAATGTCTTCTGGGAGTTGGTGGAGTGATTGTGTGGAGTCAGCTTGTCCTACTTGAGTGGCCTGTGGGTCTGCCCCACACATACTGCTCTGACTACCTGGACCCTGGGGAAGACAGGGGTACCAGATAGCATAGGGTGGGGATGCGAGCTATGTAGAACTAAGCAGAAGTAGATCAGTGGATACTAGATGAAACTGCTCACAGATAAGGAAGGAATGAGTCATCCAGGTATTGATTTTGGGGGGATGGGTGCTGAAGTTGAGAGCAATCTTTAAAGCCTTGAGAAGACACCATTTTTGTTTGTTATCCGAGGCCATGTCTGCATAAGGGGCTTTGTAGAGACCACAGTAATTTAGAAAAAACACTGGGAGCCAGGCAGCCTGCCTGCCTGCCTGCCTGCCTGCCTGCCTTCCTTCCTTCCTTCCTTCCTTCCTTCCTTCCTCCCTTCCTCCCTTCCTCCCTCCCTCCCTCCCTTCCTCCCTTCCTTCCTGCCTTCCTTCTCTCCTTCTGGCACCTTTCACTGAATATGTACTTTGTGTAGGGACGTCAGGTTAATGGACATAAATATGCAGAAAGGGTGGAGGAGGCATGTCTTCATTGTACTTACCTAAGAGCATTAAGAATTTCAGGGATACCATGTTAAGTTATATTTTGTTTGTTTTTTGAGGGAGGACATTTTTATTCCCCATCAAAACTCAAGTGTTTGAGTTGAAACTAATCAGAAGCCTCCTTGAAATATGCCCAAACTCTTTCTACTTTAGTCAAGTTACTTTATCTGTGCCTCAACTTCCTCATCTGTAAAAATGGTAGCCATTTCCTATGTGGCTATGAGAATGAAATGAGTGGATCTTTGTAAAGCATTTAGACAGTAGTAAGCAACCTACAAGGTCATGGTTATTGCCCCACAAACTTGGGTTATGGTACTTAATACTGTCATTTTTTTTTGCCTCATTTTCTAATTAAAAAAAAAAAAAAGAGGTGCCATGGCTTGCCTCATGGATAGCCCGTACAGCTACAAATAGAAACATGCCTGTGGGGAAGAAAAAGACATCACCTCTTTCTGAGCCTGGAGATTTAAAACCCTTAAGGTGAATTTTCTAAATCAGGAATCAAAATATTCAATTTCTTGGTAGCATAGCTACAGATTGAAGTAAGTACTTTGCAGAATAGAATCAATCGAAGAACCTTACAATTCTAAAGGTCTCAAAACTTAGTTTGAATGACTTGGTGTATATGTTGAAGCACCAATTGTGCTGTTAAAGAATTCTCCCCTTGGCAGATAATGAACTGATAAGAGATCCTTCTGGCTGCCAAGTGTGGGTTATCAGGAGGGTCCAGATTACCTGAGGGAACGTGGCTGTATCTGCTGCAGGCACTGCTTGGGTCAATAGCTACCTATTGTATAGATGGGTGGCACATTGCCAGCTGATTCTCAAGGTGTTGAGACCTCCTCGCTGATTGAGTATTGATCTCAAGCCTGTAGGTTTCAATGGCATTCAGGAGTGAGTTGCAATAAAACGAGCTTGTATTTAGTTTTCTAGGTAGTTGTCATCCTGTTAATTTCTCTTTGTGTGTAACTTTGCCTTCCATTCTCAGAAAACACATGTTGCCTTTCTTGCAAAATGGACCTTTATGGAACTACAGGAAAATGTGTTAAGGGAACTACATTAGACCTCCAGTGTTCTGTCTGCCAGTGCTGCGAGAAATAGAAAGGCTCCGGGGCAGTGATGATTTTGGAAGCCACGTGGCAACCAAGGCTGTTTGTTCGCAAGATGGGTTCATACTGCAGTGTGATATTTCTTTGTTAGGTTATCAAATCTGATGCAGGAGGAAGAGTCTAAACTTCCAAATTAAGCATAATACACGTTCCCCGTGTCTTTGAGGCTCCTGAGGTGAGGCTGAGCTGAGTGAATTAGAAGCTCACTTCACTTTGTTTCCTGGTGTACTATCAATTAAGCAATTTCCAGAAGCAACAGCACAGATGGCGTTTTACTTAGCTTTATAGGGTAGTTTTCTACCCTGTGATATAAGGAGAGATGGAAGCAGGTGGCACTAAGGCTTTCCTTGTTACCCTCTTTGTACTTTCTTAATGAGCCTACTTGGCTTCCACTTTGCGTCTTCCTGGGTTGGAAGGGCAAAGCATTTTCTCCTGCCAGGTTCTATACTTCAACCCTGTATCTACACTTCTTTCTGATAAAAAGTTTGCCACAAAACACACACAGTGTTATTTAAGAGTGAGCCCTCTATACTTGACTCACATTTACAAGATAAATGTGCTTGATGGGAACCAAATATTTATCTTAAGATGCATCTTAACACATACCATCTGCTATGGACTGAACTGTACGGCCTCTAAAATTCATATGTTGAAGCTCTCACCTGAAATGTGATGCTATTTGGAGGTGGGGCCTTAGGGAGGTATTAAGCAAGCCAGGAAGAGTGCTGCTCTTAACCGGAATAGACAATGCTGCCTCCTTGATCTTGCACGTCCAACCTCCAGAACTGTGAGAAGCTAAGTTTTGGTTGTTTGAAGTCACTCAGTCTTTGTTGTTTTGTCAGGCAACCCAGACTGACTAGGATAGCCTCTTATGTATATTATGAACTTTAAGCATGGTATAATAAAGGCACCTTGTCAGCCCTGGGTCAGGCTGCTTCTAACAGACACAAGGAGCAGGCAACTTTCACATAGGGCTCTCTGAGTCCTCAAATAGCTTTCCCACCCTGTGCCTCATTGTTGTCAATTTGAGCTTTGTTGTTCATTGCTTTGGCATTATGGTAACGGTCTTCCTTTGGGTTGGCTTTTTTTTTTTTTAATTTTTAGTTTAAAATTGATAAATAGTACATGGACAAAGTCAGCAACAGACAGCAACAACAACCAACACATTACAAATGGGCAGCCGGTGAAAAAAGCCTCCTCTTCCACTGTGGATCCTAAGATTTGCAGTTTCCTCCCCAGAATCAACCATGCTTGTCAATATCTTTGTGTGTTTTTTCAGATCTTGTATGCATATATAAGCATATATGTATACATTAGCCCTCACTTTTTAACTTTTACACACATGTATGAATACTGTTTACATTTGCTTTTCTGTATCTCCCTGGTGGTGTTAAGAAGTTGAGGAACTCCTCACTAATGAATACAAGTCTCTAACATGAAACGGGACAGTTGCTCCCCTGACAAGAGGGTCACCTCAATCAAAGGAAGTTTAAGGGGACAAAAGGAGTCTGAAAGTGAAAGTAAGGGATGTCGAATACCAAATTCACTCTTTCCTAAGTAGTCTAGAAATTCTGTGGTAATGTTGTAGCTAAATCTCCTCACCATCCCATAACTGATCCTTTGTGTTCTCTGTCTCACCTTGAATGTCCTGTCCTCCAGGAAGCCCTCTCTGATTATTCTCCCTAAAATGTCTTTTCCACTGCTCCCAGCCAGATGATTAGCACAGCATCTGTGTAGCCTCATGCATAATTTCCTTCAGTTTGGGTCCTAGAAATGAGTAATTTTAGCATTTTACAAATGTGAAGTTACTTTGTAATATTGGAATATACTCTTTCAAGCGATCACCATTTTTTTACCAGCAGAACTTTTAGCTTTTGCTACTTTCTAACTTCAGTCTTACCTTAGCTAGACCCTGAGGTTAGTGAAGATGGTGAGAAGATATTGTTTTTCGTATTTCCAGGGTCTAGCCAGGGTCTTAGTAAATAACTGTTGAATAAACAATGTCGAGAAACTTTTCCCCTACATTTTCTTCTAGTAGTTTTATGGTTTCACATCTCGTGTTTAAGTTGTCAACTCATTCTGAGCTGATTTTTATATATAGTGTGAGATACCGGTTCAGTCTCATTCTACATGTGCATATCTAGTTTTTCCAACACAATTTATCGAAGCGACCATCCTTTTCCCATCGTGTATTCTTTTTCCCATTGTGTATTCCCATTGTGTTTGTTTATTTTTGACAGAGAGAGATAGAGCGTGAGTGGGGGAGGGTCAGAGAGAGGTAGACACAGAATATGAAGCAGGCTCCAGACTCTGAGCTGTCAGCACAGAGCCCGACGTGGGGCTCGAGCTCACAAACCATGAGATCATGACCTGAGCTGAAGCCGGATGCTTAACTGACTGAGACACCCAGGCGCCCCGACCCCCATTGTGTATTCTTGATACCCTGGTTGAAAATTGGCTCACTTTAGATGCATGCTAGTCTGTTCATTGGCCTATGTGTCTGCTTTCCATACTCTTTTGATTATGGTAGCACGTATATGTGTCTATATTGAAGTGTAGTTGACAAACAATGTTACATCAGTTTCAGGTGTACAACATTGTGATTTGACATTTATACACATTATGAAGTGATGATCACAATAAATCTAGTTACCTTCTGTGAGTATACAAAGTTGTTAAAATATCAACTATATTTCTTATACTTACACATTGCATCCCTGTGAGTTATTTATTTTATAATTAGAGTTTGTGCCCTTTAATCCCCTTCCCCTATTTAGTCCATGTCCCCAATCCCCTCTCCTCTGGAAACTACAATATTATTCTCTGTATCTATGAGTATATTTGTGTTTTGTTGTGTTTGTTTTGCTTTTTAGATTCCACACATAAATGAAATCATAGGGTATTTAACTTTATCTTTCTGATTATCTTAGCATAATGCCCTTTAGATCCATCCATATTGTTGTAAATAGCAAGATTTCATTCTTTTTTATGGCTGAGTAACACTACACTATATGTGTGTATATATATGTATATATATACTAAATATACACATATATATGTATATATATACTAACACACATATATATGTATATATATACTAAATCTTATTTATTCATCTACTGATAGATTCTTAGATTCCTTCCCTATCTTGGCTGTTGTAAATAATACTTCAGTGAACATAGGCGTGCATATATCTTTTCAAATTGGTGTTTTGGTTTCTTCAGCTAAATACCCAGACATAAAATTGCTAGAGTGTGTGGTAGTTCTATATTTAATTTTTTGAGGAACCTCCATACTATTGACTAGTGGATATACCATTTTATATTCCATATACTCACCAGTACTTATTTCTTGTCTGATAATAGCCATTTTGATTGGTATGAGGTGATCCCTTATTGTGGTTTTGATTTGCATTTCCATGATAATTAGAGATGTTGAGCACCTTTTCATGTGCCTCTTGGCTATCTGTCTTTGAAGAAAGGTCTCTTCGGGTCCTGTGCCCAAATTTTTGTTTGAATATTTTTGGATATTAACTCCTTATCAGATAAATCATTTGCAAATATCTTCTCCCATTCATTAGGTTGCCTGTTGGCTTTGTGGATGGCTTCCTTCATTATCAAAAGATTTTTAGTTTGATGGAGTTGGATTTGTTGATTTTTGCTTTTGTTGCCCTTGCCTGAGGAGACAGATCCAAAAAATTATTCAGATCAATGTCCAAAAGCTTACTGTCTGTTTTCTTTGAGGAGTTTTATGGTGTCTAATCTTAGATTTGAGTCTTAAATATATTTTGAATTTATTTTTGAATATGGTATAAGAAAGTGGTCCAGTTGTACTATTTTGCATATATACATATACATATATATGTATATGTATATTTCTAATTTTCCCAACACCATTTATTGAAGAGACTATCTTTCCCCCATTCTTGCCTTCTTTCTTGATGATTGACTGTATAATTGTTGGCTTATTTCTGTACTCGCGATCCTGTTAAATTAATCTGTGTGTCTGTTTTTGTGCCAGTACCATACTGTTTCAATTATTATAGCTGTGTAGTGTAGTTTGAAATCAGGGAGCATGGTAACTGAAGCTTTGTTCTTCTTTATCAAGATTACTTTGGCTATTTGGGTGGGTTTTTTTTTTTGTGGTTTCATGAAAATTTTAAGATTATTCTAGTTCAGTGAAAAAATGCCATTGGTATATTGATAAGGATTGCATTGAATCTGTGCATTGCTTTGGGTAGTATGGACAATTTAACAATATAATTTCTTACATTTATGAACATTTATTTATGTCTTTCCATTTATTTGTGTTCTCTTAAATTTCTTTCATCAGTATCTTCTATTTTTCAGAGTACAGGTCTTTGACGTCCTTGGTTAAATTTGTGCCTAGGTATTGTATTCCTTTTTGTTTCAACTGTAAATGGGATTGTTTGCTTAATTTCTCTTTCTGATAACTCACTGTATAAAAATCCAACAGATTTGTGTATATTAATTTTGTATTTTGTAACTTTACTGAATTCACCTATTAGTTTTAATAGTTTTTTTTGGTAGAGTCTTCAGGGTTTCTGTGTTTAGTACCTTGTCATCTGCCAATAGTGGTAGTTGTAAATCTGCTTTTCCAATTTGGATGCCTATAATATATTTTAAAAACAGGAAGTATGATGCCTTGAACGTTGTCATTATTGCTCAAGATCGCTTTGGCATTCATTCATTCATTCATTCATTCATTCATTTATTTTTAGGACTACTTTTTAGAATATTTTTGGGGCACCTGGGTGGCTCAGTTGGTTAAGCATCTGACTTTGGCTCAGGTCATGATCTCACCATTCGTGAGTTCCAGCCCTCTGTTGGGCTCTGTGCTGACAGCTTGGAGCCTGGAGCCTGCTTCCGATTCTGTGTCTCCCTCTCTCTCTGGCCCTTCCCCTCTCGAGCTCTGTCTCTCTCTCTCTCAAAAATAAATAAACATTAAAAAAATTTAAAATATTTTTGTAAAGAATGCCTTTGGGATTTTGACAAGGACCACACTGAATCTGTAGATTGCTTTGGTTAGCATAGACATTTTAACAATATTCTTTCAACCCATAAACATGAAATGTCTTTTCCATTTATCTGTGTCTTCTTTCATTTGCTTCATCACTGTTAAAATTTTCAACATGCAGGTATTTCACCTCTTTGCTTAAATTGCTTCCTAGACATTTTTTTCTTTTTGATGTTACAGTGCTTGTTTTTTTCATTACCTTTTCACAGAGTTCTCTATTGGTGTCTAGACACTATTGGTGTCTTTGTATTTTGAACTTTTAATGACTTTACTTATTAGGTCTGAAGGGTTTTTTTGTTTGTTTGTTTTGTTTTGATTTTTTGTTTTTGTTGTTGTTGAGTCTTCAGGGTTTTTTACATTTAGGATCCTAAGGAGAAGAACAGAGCAAAATGCAGTTTGTGATAGTAGACAAGCTACATGAAACCTGACTGGTAAGTGAAATGTGACCCAACCCTAGGAAGATTCAGTTTCACACGGGTCACATTAAATTTCACCTGTGAAACTTTTGAGGAAGACATTGTTGGTTTATTCTGTGCCCGTTTGTCTCTATGGCTTTATCTTAATGGTTTTCAAAATGCCAGATGAGACCTACTGTATCCAAGCCTTTTGATTTGAACATGATCTGAAGGGATGAAAACATTATATACAAACAGCTACTGCTCTTACAGTGGTTCAGCTGGTCCCATCACTGCTTAATTTAGCAAGGTTTGCATTAAGCTAATGTGGACTTACTGGGGTTTTTGTTTTGTGCTTGGAAAGGAGAGGTTTGGATTTCTCTGTGGCTTGCACTGTAGGGTCAGGAGGGTCCTCCAATTTGTAAACACTTAATGTGGGGTTTCCATGTGTTCATCTCTAGAAAGAACTCAGATTCCCAGGCATGCTTGTGTTTTATTCACATGAGAGAGAATTACTCTCTGCATTTTCCTCCTTCTATAAGCAGAATGTGTTAAAGAAAAGTTACT
This sequence comes from Puma concolor, assembly GCF_028749965.1. Taxonomy (NCBI): domain Eukaryota; kingdom Metazoa; phylum Chordata; class Mammalia; order Carnivora; family Felidae; genus Puma; species Puma concolor. The sequence goes on from NC_141668.1 coordinate 121,064,783, forward strand.
ATTTTATCTTTGCCTATCACAGGATTTTTCTTACTATGAGATATACTCCCTCTCTGTTGCAGGCTCTTTGAAACTTATAAGTAATTAAAAACTGTGTGTTGCTGTTGTTTTGTTTTATCACATCTTTAATATTACTAACTAACTACCTTAGAGGGCTTAGAATTAAGGCTAAGAAAGGGTATATGATTTTTACCTTTCTGAAACTATAGTTTAAAAAAAAGGATTTTGCAGAAAGTTTTACTGTTTTCCACTTATCTTTACTGAGCCCTACAGTGGCATTTTCATATCCTTTGGAAGTTTCTTTTATTGACTTTACATGTTGTTCATGATTGAGGACAACTTCTCCCACCACTGAAAAAGAACTTACATTTGGACTATCTCCAAACATGGCTGTCATCCTTGGCATATGGCCTCTGAGACAGAAACAGACATATCACTAAATGTTGAGTTTATTGTCTTGCTGGAAGTTCTTATCTTTAATTCCACAAGAGTAAACAAATTCAGTGAAATGAATGCCAAACTGCTCATAATATTATATGGCCTTAAATTATTCTAACTCTCACTGTTAGAGAAAATATATTATTTTAATTCATTAAGGTGGCAGTAATTGGCAGCCTCAATCCTTGCAGGAAATGGCACAATTAAGAAATCACAAAATCAAAGACAAATAAGACACCTAAGTAGATTAATCAGCAATGACTTTCAGAGTGCCACTGCTTAACTGTTTGTTACTAAGATACTCTGGCCACATACATATCAGCTAACTACAGAAATGTGGGATTCACCCTTCCAGGGACTGAAAGCATTTGTATTATTTTTTTTTTAACTTGTACATTTTAACCAGGAATTCCTTCAGGCTTTTAGAAAAATATGTACAATAGCTTTTTCCTTGTAGGCATGTGGATGGTATAAGGGTTCAGAGGCTTAGTTTTTAAAATATTTTTACTTACTACTAAATCCTTAAGATATTTGAACCTTGAACTATGGGTAGGGGCTTGCCAAGCAGGCAGTGGGGAGAGGGACATAGGACAGTTCACATACAGGGCAAGGCATGCTCAGGGTTAGCTGGAAGTGAAGCTGGTGAAGTCTTGGATGACACTCAAGCATGACTAAAACATTGTGTTTTAGACAGGGAGAAGATGTAATGGTCTGTAAGGAGGAAAAAGATAGGGTCAGGTGATTTAGAAGGGTCATTTGGGCAGCAGAATGGAGAGAGGATGAACCCACGAGTGCCTGGAGAGAGGAGAATGGTGGGAGGCAATTGCAGAAAAGAGATAAAAAGATCTTGACAAAGAGGACTGAGCACATAGACAAAAACCATAATATTTAGTGGCAGGTTGCCTGAGGATGGTGAGTGAGGGGATGGGAGACAGGGCAACCAAGAGTTGGGGGAGAGAGTAAAGAAGAGAAGAAGGGCGGGGGTATTTGGGACTCCTCCCGTGGGTAAATATTTGGTGGGATGTCTCCATTAGTCTCGCTTCTCTACTTGTACACACATTAGACACAAACACTGTTAGATGCTGGGAAGACACCTCATAGTTTGCTTATTTACGTATTTTTAAGAGTGTTTAATCAGGTTAAAATATACAATGACTGCTTGGCTGCTTACCACAGCAACTGATCTTTGACTTCTCATCCTTCCATTTGTACCTAGCTTTTAAGTCCTGTGACTCATTGTTTATCAAACAAAGGTTTATGGTGTACTCACTCTGCCAGGCACTGTTCTGGAGGCTGGGAATATAACTGTGAACAAAACAAATAAAATTTCCTGGCTTCATGGTGTGGCCTCTCTTTGGACCTCTTGAATCTTAGATTATTTTTGCCTCAAAGTCACATTTGAGCACCCCTGGAAATTGCTCTTTTCCTTAGAAGCAATTGAGACCTAAAACATACTGAAGAATAAATCCATTCCCAAGTCACTGTTGTTTTGGTTTTCTCCCAAAGAGCCTTATTTAGGATATTCAGGACTCAGAGCTTCCCTGTGGTCTCTCATGTTTATAGGAATTAGGAATTAGCCCCGAGTCCCAGAGAAGAGCCCAAAGTGAACTTTGTGGCTGGTTATTTCTCTAGGAGAACGTGGGAGTTTTGCAATTGGGATTAGGAGAGGTTTCTCTCATCTCTTCTGAACTGGAGAAGGGTTTTGCTTTAACTTAAAAAGTGCTAAGTTTTCAAAAGACCTTTGAAAGAGGGGCTCAACTAGCGCTGGGAGGCAGTTGTTTGAAATGTTCAATGTGATCTCTGACACTGTCATAGAGAAGGCAGGAGAAGGGTATGCATGGGGATCCAGAGGTGGAGGCATATCTATTAATAAACTGCAGAAGCAGGCCTGTGGATGCTTTGTAAATATGAGGGAAGCAAAGTGTGATGAACTGAGGTGCCTGCTGAGGTCTCTGGTGTCTGATGAATTTAGAGAACATTTTTCTATTTCCCTTAATGTTTCTCTGCAAGTTCCATCTCATTTCTTGGTTTAATGAGGACATTCTTTATGCCTAAACAAAACCCCTACTGTTAGAACTCAAGCCTGTTAACCCCACTGCTCTTCTCTGCCAGGATTGCAGCAGGACAGAATGAAAGGGGAATTTTATCTGCCGTGAGCTCCAGGCAGTCACCTACCTGGAGGAGGCCTCCTCGCCCTGACTGACAGCCCCTGGTTTGCCCACGTGATGGGGGAACATCACTACCCACTCCCCATGCCACCTCCCCAGACTGTTAGATTGGGCCAATTTGTCATGTGCACTGACAAGGCAGCTGGATTTCTTTTGGTTCATTGCAATTCTGTGCATTTCTTGCTAGACGCTGTGCTAGCCACTGACTCAGGTGAATAAAGTAGCATCTAGTCAGTGGATTAGTCAAAGATGGAAGGCTGTGTTGCCACATGGTAAGTATTACCACTAGAGGGATGTACAAAGTGCAATGGAAAGACAGAAAGAAGAGCAATTAATTCTGGTGGGAAGTGCAGAACAAGGGCTAGCAAGGAGGCAGCACTTGAATTAGGACTTTACGGAAGACTGGATTTGCCAGAAATAGAAGGGAGGAGTGATACTCCACATCCAGAGAACATGTACAAATGTTCAAAGCTGCCTGATGCATTCAAGGCTATCGATTAGTTTAGGGGCCAGTGTATCATCTCCATTTGTTTGTGCCTAATAAGAGAGAGCTTGAAATACAGACTTGAGTGCCATACTGTGGAACAGTGTTTAATTTGGTATTTAATCAGAAGTTTTAAGCAGGTGAGGAATGGAATTGATTCTGGCCTTAGAGATACTTGTCTGGCAGTAATATGGAGCACAATTACAGAAGATAGAAAATTGGAGGCAGGGAGCCCAATTATGAGATCCATGCAGTAATGCAGGCAAAGCGATGGATCTAGGCTAGGGCTGTGTCTCTGCTCTAAACCTCCCTCCTGAATCCCAGCCTCTTTTGGGATCTCAGCAGCTGCCTACTTGATGTCCTTGCTCACATGTCTAATAAACATCTCAAACTCTGCATGCCCAAGACTGTACTAGTGATTTTCCCTTTTCTAAACATGCTTCATTCCCAGCTTTTCTCCTCTCAGTTGGTGGGTAACTCCATCCTTTAAGTAGGTGGGGACAAAACTTTAGAGTTGCCCTTGACTTTGCTCTTTCATATGCCATATTAAACCAATCCTAAAATCCCATTGCCTCTGCCTTCCCCACTATCTTCATTGCTACCAGTGGTCTAAGCCCCCATCCCATTTTGCCTGGATTGTTTAATCCTGCTTAAGTCTTTGCTCCTTCAAATCCTTGCTCAAACTTAATCTTCACAGGCAGGTCTACCCTGCCCACTGTGTCTTACACTGTACCCTGCTCCTCCTCCACACAGCCCATCTACTTGCCCACTTACCATCCATTACTCAGATTTGTTTTCCCTAACACCACCACAATTCCATAGCATGCCATCTAATTTTCTTATTTATTTATTGTTTATTGTCTCTCTTTCCATACTTAAAAGTAGCTCTTCAAGGTTAGGGTTCTTGGTCTGTTTGCTCACTGCTATATCCCAAAAACACCTAGAAAAGAGCCTGGAACAGAATAGGGACTCAGTGAATATTGGATGAATAAATGAGTGGGAAGTTGCCTGGAAAGACGGGCTGATGTAGGTTAGCAGAGTAGAAATTGTAGCTGTTGGCATCCTGCTGGCTTTCAGGGTAGAAAGAATAAAAGGATAAAGAATGATTCTGGGTCCCTCAGCTTGGGCTAATGCCTTTGCCTGATGAAGGGAAGGCAGGAGAAGAAATATATCTGGGGGAAATTGAGTTCTACTTGGATCATGTGGAGTCTTAGTTCATGTGAAATAACTTACTTGCCTTGTTTGACATATGGATTTTGCTCAACAGAGAGGTCAGGCTGGAACTAGAGTTTTGATAGGCATCAGCTATGGAGTAGATGAGATTTCCAGGGGGAGAAGGAACCAAATGAAAGGGCAGAAGTAGGTAAAAAGATGCCAGAAGATAAACACCTTTATTTGTGGGATGCACACAGGGTAAGCCAGCTTGTACTAGTCATTATTGTTAGGCGTACAGTTTGGTCTCTTTGACATCCTTGAACATCTCTTTGACATCCTTGAACACCTCTTTGGAAGCTGGAGGAAGGGGCAGATAAGTGAAGAGTTAGGATAATGCTTGGGTTGCTTCCTGGGCTCCTGTATCTTTCAGGTATCCTCACCTTCCTGCACGCTACCTGCCACATCTATCCCAAGCTTTGGGGTCATTCTCTTATCAAGATAGTAGACAGCAGAGGGATGCCTGGGTGGCTCTGTCTGACTTCACCTCAGATCATGATTTCACAGTTTGTGTGTTCGAGCCCAATGTCGGGCTCTGTGCTGACAGCTCAGAGCCTGGAGCCTGCTTCAGATTCGGTGTCTCCTTCTCTCTCTCTCTGTCCCTCCCCTGCTTGTGCTCTGTATCTCTGTGTCTCTCAGAAATAAATAAACATTAAAATTTTCTTTCAAAAGATAGCAGACATCAGAGCCTTGACTTTGAACATTAGAAGTCCCAGCAATTGTTTTCTTCACTGAGTTGTCATAAAGGCAATCCTGCCTATATCATATGCGTTTCACATTCCATGATCCGTTTGAGACAATTTGCTACAAGGCTTCAGATTCCAATTTCTCAGAACAGTCAGAGATCACTTAAATGAATTTTGCTTGTTTACCAGAGCCGATGATGCTTGCTTCACCAAATGACTCTTTAAGGAAATTCAAACAAAAAGCCATTTTCTTTTCATTGCCTTTTTTTTTTTTTTTTTGGTTGTTGTTGTTTGTCTTTTTTAGAAACTTCTCGGTAAAAAGTCAACAAATGTATATGCAAGCATCGGTATTAGCCTCAAAACCAATGTTGATTGGAAGGATGAGGGGCTTGGGGCTGCATTTAATAGTCACCAGTGCTGAATGTCCAGGACCCTGACAAATGACTGCACTTGCATCTTAATGCTATTAGCTATTGTCACAATGTGTGTACCCACTCAAACCTGTGAGGGCCTTTTGATGTGGTTATTTTAAAAAAGGAATTTAATTGATTTCTTCACTTCATAGGAAAGTGGAAAGAAATCACAGGGTACGCTTCTCTTCTTCAGTTGAGAGGATTTTCTTTTTCTTTTTTTTTTTTTAATTTTTTTTTTAACGTTTATTTATTTTTGAGACAGAGAGAGACAGAGCATGAATGGGGGAGGGGCAGAGAGAGAGAGAGGCACAGAACTGGAAGCAGGCTCCAGGCTCTGAGCCATCAGCCCAGAGCCCGATGCGGGGCTCGAACTCACGGAGTGTGAGATCGTGACCTGAGCTGAAGTCGGACGCTTAGCCGACTGAGCCACCCAAGCGCCCCAAGAGGATTTTCTTGATATGATAGCTATTACCTTCAAGGCAGTTACTCCATACTGTTGTGGGCTAAACAAGCAGTGTCTATGGGTCTTCTCCTTCTCTAGCATCTCCTTTACATATCTTCTATTTAGGCACTAGGGCTGCCATTGTTTCTTCTGTCTTCTCAGCGTGAGCACAGCTCTCCTGTGCTTGAAGCTTGTGTCATGATGACAGCAGTGATGGAGTAGTGACAGTGCTGTTAATATTCCTGGTGGCAGTGGATGTATCTGTTAGTACCATAATAATGCTGCATAACAAAGTGCTGCAAACTCTGTGGCTTAAAATAACAGCCATTTATTTTTTTAATATTTTTTTATTTTTTTCCTCACTATTAATGAGGAAATAATTGACATCACTGTATTGTGGTCATTTATTCCTGATTACTTATCACTGGTTTGCCTGACAGTTGACTGTTTCAGGCTAGCCTCGCTGGGTGGCTGTACATCAACATGCAGATCCATCTGGGCTTGGCTCCTTACTGTGGTATGGGCTCAAGTTGTTCTGCATGTGTTCATTCTACATCCCAGAGCAAAGGAGCTATGGCTACCTTGGGGAGAGTGGGGTTCTTACGATGATGAGGGAAGTATAAGAAGGTTAGCCCCATTGCACAGTTTCTATTGCATCAAGTCAGCCTGCACCCCATTGGATGAAGCAAGTTACATAGCTAACCCCAAATTCAAGGCATGGGGAAGCGTAATCTGTCATCATTAGAACAACAAGAAAATCCTATGGCCAAGTCTAACATCAGTCAAGCAAGTATATTTCTTGTGTGGGAGGAAAGTTGGGAATTAATTTTGCCAAACAGTATTCTATTACCATATACCATTTGAGGGGTATGTACAAGTTCTCAACACATTCATTAATTGGCCTATGCAATCAATAATGTTTGACACATAGTGTCAGACACATAATGCCTGGCACATAGTGTGCCAGATACTATGATAAGCACTGGGATTATATCAATGAAGACCTAAAGGAAATTTATAGCACATGGATCCTGGGATTCTTCTGGGAAACCCAACTAGGGCCTGATCTGATGGGCTGGAGGGAGACAGATTTGATCCTGAGTTTTGGGAAAGGAGTAGGTTTAAGGTTTTGGAGTTCCTACAACCTGGGGGCAGTGAATGTGGTTAACATTTCCCATTCCCAGAGATTAACCTCTTTCTCCCAGCCTCTGGCCTTCTATGGGTGTCAGGTAAGATTTTTCTGGTCTAGAGGCAATGTGTGTGTCTTGATCCTGAGTTCAGAAAAGACTAAACATCAGTGAGTCAGGGACACTAGCTACACCAGATGACAGTTTCTGGAACCAGGGCCTCAATAAATCCAGACATCAGTCATCAGGATTTTGAGGCCCCCAGAGGAAAGGCTGTCATCTCAAAAGTTCTAGAACTTGGTCAGATTCAACCCTAAGTGACCCAAATAGAAACTTCTAGAGCTCCTGGAGAAACAGTGAACAGCATGGCCAGGTGATGGCAGAGCTTAGCCTTGTTGTCTGTATTTTCTGCACTTGTGGCTGGCTGATCACGTAAACCTGATTTTTCTTGGTTCATGACTGATTCTCAAAGTTGCCTTTGAATTGATTCATACACATGCCGATGGTGGCCATTCTGACTGCATTTCACAAGAAAGTAATAAAGCTACCTAGGTGAGTGTTTTGTCCATTTACATCAGTGGAGCACAAAGTTCTAACAACTATTTCAAGGAGAAAACTCTCCTAGAGGATAAAGACATTGGAATGTGAGATAACTAATAAGCTGGAAAGGAAGCTTTTTTCGGCCCCTCAACAAAGGGGTAAGTAAAGCTTAGCGGTATCTCAGGATGGCAACAGTCATTGTCAAATATGGAATGCACAAATATGACGGAAGAAGCATTGCTTTGTACTGATTTGGTCAGTAGTAGTTTGCTTAGACAATCAACTGATTTTCGGAGTTGCACCGTATTTAGGCCTAAAAAGTAAAGTGTTACCAGCTAAATTTTATGAACGCTGAGTGTTTCCTATGTTGGACCTCAGAGATAGAATAGACAAGAGGAAACATTGTGTATGATTGCAGAATCTGTTACATCAGTCATAGTATTAGCCATTGAAATAAAAAAATAAAACAACACTCCCCCACTCAAATCCCCTTTTAACCATGGCAATGAATTTTGGAACCACCCCTATAAGATGTACTCCTTTCTGAATTTTTTTAAGCACAAATTCAGGGGCCATTAGTGAAATTTACCATCTAAGATTTCTGTAGAGCCAAGGTCAGTAAACTACAACACGAGGAGAGAATTTGAGCTGCCAACCTGTTTTTATAAATACAATTTTACCGGAACAGAGTTCTGCTCATTTATTTACATACCGTCTATGGCTATTTCTGCACCACAACAGAGTTGAGTAGTTCCAACAGAGAGACATTCTGGCCCACAAGGCCTAAAATACTTACTGTCTGGTCCTTTACAGAAAGACTCCTGCTGTAGAGAATAGACTGGGTAAATTGGTGTGCACATAAACTCAGGCTATGAGGAGGCACTCTTTGGGTTGTGACAGAATCCTTTCTGGAGTCTGGGTCTGAAGACCCCAGGTGTGGATGGGGCTTCAGTTATGGCTGGATCCATGGGCATAAAGAATGCCATCAGGACTCTGATTCTCTACCTTTTGTACCTGCTTTCTGTCGTATTGGCTTCATTCTCAGGCATGCTGTCTTTAGGTGATAGAAAAGATGGCCAACAGCAGATGTGGGCTTATATGGCCCTTAGTTCTTACACCTGATGAGGAAAAGATACCCTTTTATTCCCAGTATCTATTGTAACTTCTGTCTCCATTCCATAGGACTGTAATTAAACTGAATGTCCAACCCGAAACAGTTTTTGTGTTCAGGAGGGTAGAGGGCTCTTCACTGAGCATTTTGTGTTGCAGGTCCCTTCTCTACTGCATGGGCAAAGAAGGGCCATGTGTTTGCAGCCCTACAAGTAGGGAGGAGAGGAATTTCCACAGGGAAACTAAGAATGCTGGAAGTTTGGAGATAGCTCAGAATGCTAATAATTCTTTGAGAGGCTTGTGTTTTTAATGTTTTACCTCTCACTGTGGATTTCTTCCAGCTGCTAAATTTTTCACCTCTTCAACCTGACTTGGATCTTGCATCTCCTGTTTTCTGCTATAACTACTTTGCTCTGTGCAGAATCTTTATTCTTTCATTCCCTTCAAGTTCAATTATAGAAGGCTGTTGTGTGACACAGCCTTTACTTATAGGCATACAGTATTTGAAGGGAAAAATAACTGAACAGTATAATAGAGGCAAATTAAAATTTAACATCAGTTCTTACTCCTGAGAAGACTTAACCATTCCTCATCAGAGTGATTTCTTTTTCTCACCCTGTGCTCCACCACCCCAACAATGTCCCTGCTCAATATAATATTTTTGGTCTATTCTTTCCCCTTAAGACTTTTCTTCTCCCTAGGCACCAGACTCCAACATCCCAAAGTTTGTCACATTTTGCTCAGAGTGGTTTTACTTTCTCTACCCCATCTGAAAGTAAGATACAGAGCAACTTATACCTCTCAAAGAAATGAAAGGCATCCCTGCAAGGTCATTAGCCTTAGAATACTAACAAAAGATTTGCAAGTATTGTGCTATTGTCACAATGGTCTTAGTAGAAGAGAGACAGGAAGGGGTTGGAAAGGGCTTTGTTTTCATATGCATATTGTTCTTGACATTTGGAAATTACAGCCTTTATAAATGATCTCTTTTATAGATAAAACTTGAGTCCATTATGAGTAAAATGTATAAGGCTCATGTGGCCAAAATCAAAGGTCATGTGCCTATTCTGTATAATGAGAATATGTCTCAGAGTCATTGGTTCAAGGAGGTGAGAAAGATGTGGAGAAGACCTGAATCCAATGCACAATCTAGAGCCAAGTTCAGGATGTTCAGGAGGAGCACACTCTAGATCAGCTGAGTGCAGGTGTCCAGCAGGATGAGAAAAATGTTTGATGTTGCAAGCTATTAAGCTTACAAGCATACTTGCTGCCCTGTATTATTGTAGTAGTGGCTGAATGATACATTGAGGGGGAGAGTCAATCTCCATTTTTGTCCACAGCTCTTGCCATTTGCTATGTTGCTCCCTTTTCTTAGCTCTAAGGGCATTCACTTTTGTCTTAGCATATTAATGCCACTTTTCTCTTCCTCCCATTTGATTGTCATTTCCTAAAGGACTGAAAATGATTTTCTCCCATGCTCTGCAGTCCCTAGCATAAATCTTTGTTCTGATCAGTAAAGATTTGGGATGAATAGAAAATTTGAGTCTCATGTTGGAGATAGCTACAGATGGAAATTATGTCTTAATTACCACCTGGTAAATAAATATCACTGGTCCCAGGTGGTACCAAATGAGATTTAAAAATGGGCTTGCACAAACTCCTCTCTCTAATACTGACTGAACTTCATCCTGGCAGCAAAGTGGAGAGGTGAACAACATAGTAATTTGCTTGTAGCACCACTGGTCTCACCATTATTTCATTTTAGCACATGGTAGTGCATGGGGAAAAGTATTTTTGGATTCATATGAAAGGGTTTGTGACTAATGTCAGTGATTGCATCAACTGGGAATAGTTTTCAGATAAGATTCTCTGCCTTCCGAAGAGAAGCCATTTTTGTTGTTGAGAAAATTATGGAGTATTCCTGTCTTTGCTATTTACCTTTTTTCCTTTCCTGGTTTTCATCAATAGACTTCCTTAAAATGACCAAAGTGTGATGTAATATGTCCCTATGCCTGTGTTGTTTTGTGAGTTCTGGTGGTACTTAACAATTCCAACAAAAATGTATACCAAACTATTAAAAAATGGAATGAAAAGACAAAAGAATATTGTGATGCCTTGTTTATTTTCAGAGTAACATACATATAAAGTATTCAGATCAAGGTGAAAATATAGGACAAAAATAGGGTGGGGGTGGAGTGGCTAAAAAAAAAATTCAATCTACCCAGAGCATTGTGTGATGATTCTTTGTCTTGATCCTGAAATAACTTAGTTTGGCTGTATTTTTTTTTTTTTTTTTTTTTTTTGTCAAATGGTAGTAAAAATAGGGAAGGCTATTTCAGACAAAAAGACTCAAAATAGGGCTGTGATCATCTCATTATGTGATAACAGGGAGAACAAATGCGGAACTCTCCAGTATGTTCAGACCATCTCTGTTTTGGCAAAACCAAAGGACCTGGCAGGACCTCAGAAAAGAGAGAGAGAGTGGAATAGTTTCAGAGTCTAAGGTCTAAGAGGGGATTGTGTCTCACTTACACCTAGTTATATACTCCTTCCACAGTTCCACAGTGACCTCCATTTATAGAATAGGGATGAAGTCTAAAAAATGTCACTGTGACCCTTTATGTGACATAAAACCTGTATATGCGCCTCAGCCTTCAAGGATAGAGTTTGGCACAAGGTATAGGAGGAGTTTCTGAGATTGAAATTGCAGACATTTCAGAGAAGCCTCCTGGAATTGTTAGAACATCTCACACAGGTCGGCTGGTTGACCTCCCTGGGGTACCACAAAATGATTTATTCACTAGAGGCTAGCTTCTGACCTTCGGCTTTGTTCAAACACACATTGGTGATTCTTGGGGACTTTAATCACAGAGATACTGAGCCATACAAAGTTTACTGCAGATGTCTGAATTTATATGGTGAGCTGGAGCAATCAGGGAGATTAAATATTCATAAACATTCAACATTTAAAAATGTCTGGTCCATTTACATCATTCTTGCAACAAATACTCACTGAGTGCCTGCTGTGTACCTGACATATAAGAGGCCACACTAGAAGCTGTGATGTCTGGCAAAGAGAATGAGTGACCTGTGTCCTTGGGAAGCTTATATCCTAGGAGGTTGGGCAAGCCAATAAGTGAAGGACTTTAGGACAGCGGAAAACAGTAAAAGTAACACAAAATAGGATTTTGAGAGTGAATAGGGATTGGGGCATAGGGTTCCTACCTGTGATTCTTTATGGTGCTCAGATCCCTGGTTCCATTTTTCCCAAAGGACCAGCTTTAACACTACTAGTAATTTGATTATGAGCAGGGCCTGTAAATCCCTGTTTGCTTAAGCTTGTACCATTTGGGTTTCTGTAGTTTCTAGTCAAAGCCGTGAGTAATGTACTTCATTACTAATAATGTGGAGCCTGGACTCCTGAGTGTGGCATTTGAGGCCCCAGTGACCTATGCAGCCCTAATTCCCATTCTGCCTCATAGCACCTGTATTCCACCTGTACCTGGCCTTGACAAAGCTTATTACCCCTTGCTACGCTTTCCTTATACAAAAGAATGGAGGATGTGGTTTGGAAACTTACACTGGGACCTTTTACTGCTGCCCATTATCTATAATATCCTCTCTGCCAGAGCCCCTTGGCCAATGTCCACCTGTCAAAGTATAAGTTGTGTCTCAAGTCCCCATTCAAATCTTCCCTCATCCAGCAATATTTCAAACTCTTCAGGTAAACTTAATCTCCCCCTTCTCATTGCACATTGAGCCTCTCTTAAAGTGTTTAATAAAATTTGCCTTGCAATATTGTCACTTACATACAGGTCTAATTGTACCACTAGTGCATGCATCCCTGAAGAATGGAGTCTGCATTTTATTTCTTAACTTTTTATCCTCTTCAGTGGCAACACACATTGAATTAGTCTGTCCAATATAGAAACATCCTAGAAGGTATAAAGTGCCGTACAGAGTTAGGGCTAATAAGAAGAGGAGCTTACTTTGTGTGTCAAGTGTGGTGCTCACTGCTTGAGATAAAAACACGTAATCCTTGTTTTGGTTAATTTAAGATTAGCTTATCTAATAGGCAAACCTTGGAATCTCCGTGGCTTAATATAGTAATTTAGTTCTTATATATTCATGAGTCCACTATAGGAATTTGATTGACAGATATCCTCCTAAAAATGACTGAGAGACTGGGTGTCTTTTGTTTTCTTGTCTGGGAGCTGGTATGGTTTAAAGCCATTCGCTGGATCCTCTACATCAGGAGGCTTGTGTGTGTGCGAATGTGGAGGGTCCCGTAGGCCAGAACTTGATCACATTATCCTATCTAGATGTGGAAAAGTCTGGGAGACACAGTCCTGGATGAGCAGTGTTCCCCACACAGCTGTATACTAAGTGCAGGGAACACGATCCTTTTATGCTAACCATTTATGCCCTAATCATAACTCTATGAGTTAGGTACTATTTTTATCTTCATCTTTTAGGTAAGGAACTCAGAGAATTGAAGTAACCTACTCATGGTATCTCCTGGAAAGTGCAGAACCAGGGTTTGAACCCAGGTTTTTCTGGCTTAGAAAAACCACCTTGGCATTGTCACATAAGGAAGCATCATTTCTCCTTGCTGTTCTTGCTGCTACATTTCCCAGATGGCAAGAAATGGTTCTCATGTCAGCCTTCATTATTGAGCATGCTCATTAATCCTACTCTCTGCAAGCCTCTCATTCTTTCCAGTATCTCTGTTGTCTCTGAGCATGGCAGGACCTATTATCCATTTTGTGGGTACCCTTTCTGTTCAGTTCCTCTGGGTCTGGTGCATACAGACCCATGTGCATGGCCCTGTGGCTTATGCCTGGAGGAGCATAATGTCCAACAGCTGTTGATCTGCCTCTCAGACTAAATAGAGACACTGCAATGGTGGCATTTGATGCAAGATAGTGTGTCTCACCTTGGGAAAGGATTTGGGGATGGAATCAGAGGAAGAGAGTGGGAAAATGAGCCTTTAATCTTTCTCAGAATGAAATTTGGCTCAATTAATATTGAAGATTAAACCTGAGGGGCACTTTGAGTGGCTCAGTTGGTTAAGCATCTAACTCTTGATTTCAGTTCAGGTCATGATCTCACGGTTCATGGGATCAAGTTCTGCGTCAGGATCTGTGCTGACAGGCACGGAGCCTACTTGGCATTCTCTCTGCTTCTCTCTCTCTATCACTCTCTCTCAAAATAAATAAATGAACATTAAAAAAAGAGTAAACTTAAAGGAAAATAATGGACACACTTTGGACCATAGCTTGTAATTGGTATTTGAAGGACTGCTAGAGTTAGGGATCATTCTCGGCTTTTAACTTTTTAACTATAATAAACTGTCAGTGGATTTATTATTATTATTTTTTTGAGAATATCCTCTGTTTCCCCATGTTCTGTGCTGTGGAAGATTATAAGGGCTTTTATTTAGGTCTTGGCAGATAGTCCCTTTGGGGAGGTGAAGAATCAGTGTAAAAATGAGAACAGGTGGATTATTTTCACTGAAAGGCATGCCGTGACTGAGTGGTGTTGATGGTTAGAGAAGGGAGTGGTCTGTCAGTATTGAAGCAGTCAGCAAAGGCTTCTTGGAGGATAGGGAGTTGCCTTGCAGCTGGAGAGGTGGGATAGGATCTCAACAAATGGAGGAGGAATGAAAGGCCATTTCTGGCTAAGAGAAAAGTCTGAATGGAGTAATCTGGGATGAGTGACTAGAGGTGCAGCCAGGGTCCAGGGAGGGTGGTGGAAGACCCACTCCCCACAAGGCCTGTGGTTGGGGAGAGCAGCAAGGAGGTAGGAAGGGAGGAAGACTGAAGAGGGTAAGAGGGGTCAGAAGACATAATATTTGGAAGGCAAAGGGAGAAATTTCAACAGCTATACAGAGTGGCCCACGTGCTACCATTTACCAGTGAGGAGGGCTTGTTCTTCCCTAATAGGTGAGAGGTCAGGGCCTGGGGACAGTTACAAAGCTTGGCTTATGCAGAGCTTGGTGGGCATTGAAGGGACATAACTTACGAGTTTTTCATCCTGTGCCACTATAACCCTTGTCCTTCTGTCCTTCTTTACCCTGAACCATCACCATCATCACCCCTGCCAATAATGCAGTTCCCACTCCTCAGGACATCCTCGAGTGAGGTGAGGTGTGCCAGTGGCACTTTCCTGTGCTTTTCCAGATATTTTGTGCAATTCTAGGGACAGGTTCTCAAAAAGTGACGAAGCTTGAGGATATGTCCAACCAATCAAATTTGCCAAATTTGATTTGGCAAATGAAGCTGTATGCCATGTCTTGCCTTTTAGCAACTTAGGGTAATTGTTTGCTGCTTCCATCATGCACCAGTGTGGTTGAGGCTGGGAGTGCACCCCTCCAACATCCCTTCATTTCACTTTGCTGTTTTGGACCACACTGGCTTCTGGGGTGCTTTCTCTCTTGACCCAAGTTTGCTTTCTTGGGAAACAGACTCTGAGGCAGGAATTGCAAACAAGAGGTTCACTGAGAGCTTTGGACCCACACCTGTAAGAGAGTGAGGGAGACAGCATTGGGCAAAGGAGGACCCACCCCCAGCATTGCTGCAGGGAGCTCTGGAGCAGGAATAGCCCTTCTGAGTGGGTCCCTGAAAGCCAAGGGCTTTGTGTTCCCACACTGACCAGTCATGAGAGGCAGCTACTTCTGGCAGGAGGTTGAACCTTGCTCAAAGCTGCTCCTCTGGCCAAAGGCAATTCCTGGGCAGGATTGCAGCTGGAGAATGAGAGCTTTGATCCTGAAAGGAACGGGTGGCTTCCCTCTGGCTTTTTTCCCCCCACAGCAATATTTTTGTGAGGGACATTATATTTGTTTTATTTTTTCAATTTTTATTTTATTTTTAAATATAATTTATTGTCAAGTTAGCTAACATACAGGGTATACAGTGTGCTCTTGGTTTAGGGAGTAGATTCCCATGATTCTCATCGCTTATGTACAACACCCAGTGCTCATCCCAACAAGTGCCCTCCTCAATGCCCATCTCCCATTTTCCCCTCTCTACTGCACCCCCCATCAACCGTCAGTTTATTCTATGATTTAAGAGTCTCTTATGGTTTGTCTCCCTCTCTGTTCTAAAGTGAGACCCATCCTGTTTCCAGAGTTTCATTCATGGGAAGGATATTTGCCTAATGTCTTGATTCCCCACTTGGGTAGTTGCTAGTTTTTCCCTGGAAATACTTCATAATAAATCACTTTCCTTGAGTTCTCAAGTCTGCGATGTCTCCTGGGGAAATAATTCAGATAACCAGCTTTGTCATCCTTGGGTGTGTTATTTAACTTCTCTGAGCCTCAGTTTCCCAGTCTGCAAAATGAGGTTAACAACCATAGACTTAACGGGGTTGTTACAGAAACTATGAGCAAGCACTTTGCCCAAGGGAGTAATGAATAAAGAAATTAAAGAGTAATATTTGGTGTTGGGGATCCCCAGATAGCACCTGATTCTGGCTGAAAAGTGGGAGCTTGAATTCTCTGCAATGAGACCTGAAACTTTTCCTACACTTACACATTCTTTTCTGCTTGTTTGAGCTTCAGTCACAAGCATTGGCTGAAATAGACCACAAATAGATTGCTGGTAAGGATCTTTAAAGTACTGCACACTTTTTTTTTCTTTCTTTTTTTTAAGTGTGAGAAGAGGAAATCTCTAAAGGAAAGGTTCTGAGTGTTCTTTTGAGTTTGTGTGTATTGAGTGTCCTGATTAGCTTCTTCTTAGAAAGCACCTCGTGAACTAATTAGATTAATTTGAGATGAAATCATGGTTCCTTTTTACATGCCCCTTAACTGGAAGTGCCCGATATTTAAGAATGTAAATTTCACTGTTTTTAAACTGTGTTTTGCCCTGGTGATCTTGGTGACCAGGGGAAGAAGGGCTTTTCTTCCCTAGAGTCACTTCCATTCTGGATCCTGCTCACATGCCCCCTCATGGTGGATAGGGCCCACTGCTCTGCCGCTAAGTGAGATATGGTGACAAGGAAACCACGTGCTACCCTTGAAGACTAATGACTCACAGGACGGACCTTGACTACAGTCTTCAGTCTCGGGTGTCCTAAGTCTGGCATCTAGACTCGAGCTTGCCACAGTAGCTCTACCTGGTTGATTGTGGTTGTCTGCAGAACTGTGTCAAAAAGGATTCTGTGTTCCTTTTTGGCCTCAGTGAAAAAGAGTGCAGAGATAGTAGTTTCTGTCACATATATTAGATAGGAGTTTATGGTGAAAGCTCCCTGCTACTTTTATATATTACTATATTATGTATCATATTTTATTGTAATATATAATGTTTGTACATAATCACATATGTAATTATATGTAAAAATATAAGATTTTATATAAAATTTAAATTATGTAATTTAAATATATTAATATACTATCAATAATACATAAGTATAATAGCATATAAATATATATATAATTGCAGATAAATGAATGTATTCTAAATTATATGACCTGTATGTGAATCTCAAAAGAGGAAGAATATGAGTAATATCATCCATACCCTTTAACCTTCTTCCAAATCCTTATTCTCAAGATGAATTCAATTATTAGCTGAAATTAACTCTACTTACAGACCATATTACCTTTGACAGCTTATTTACTTTTCCTGTGACTCAGTTTCCTCATAGGTTAAGTGGAGGTAAATGAAAGGATCTGCCTTGAGTTGCCATGAGAGTTAATAGAGTTTTCTATTGGTGGTGCTCAGAATGGTGCCTGGTATGTATCTACACTGAGATGTGTCACCTACTGTAATTTTAAAATCATGCTATTTTTTTTATCAAGTACTCACTGTTTGTCATCAACCAACATTCTGTGGAAGCTGCTCTTTGATCTCTAAGGTTGTCCTTGTATCTCCCTTTTCAGTCAGGAGGAGGAGAAAATAATTTTTTTTGAAAATATTTAATTGAGAGACAGAACACATGAGCTGGGTAGGGGCAGAGAGAGAGAGGGAGAGAAAATCCCAAGCAGGCTCTCCACTGTCAACATGGAGCCAGACGTGGTGCTTGATCTCACGAACCATGATATCATGGCCTGAGCCATGAGATCATGGCTTAACAGACTGAGCCACCCAGGTGCTCTGAAAGAGAAGATAATTTTAATTTTTATGTCAGCACTGCTGATTTTATGCTGACATTTGCAAGGCGTGGAACCCCCAGGGAAAGGGCTTCTTTCTCCACAAGGCTGAAACCAAGGAAAGCTCATGTGTGACAGAGTGGAAGCATTTTGGCCTGCAGGATGAAATTAAAAGCCTGAATTCTTTTTCTCTTTACCATAATATTGATTGAATTTAGCTATTTAAAAACACCTTTAAAATGTGAACTCACCTAGTTTTCCCATTTTGAGATACAGAGACTGTTGGCAGATAGCCTTGCCTTTGTAAAGCAATATGGGGTTATGGAAAGAGGCAGGGTTTTGGTGTCAGACTTAGATTTGAATCCAGGCTCCACCGGGTGCCCACAGAACCAGCAGTTGCTTGACCTCACTGAATCTCCCTTTCCTCTGCTGGAGAATGGAATACTAGCTGGTCACTGGCAATTCTGAATCTCTGCAAACTGGTGCTTTGGAGACTACTGTTTGGTGAAGGTTTTACTTTGCAATGGGAGTCCTGAGATCTAGTGGACTTTGTAAGTGCCTTTTGAATTTTCACTGAAGACATGAAATTATATCTAGTTGGTTTCATGGATGACCTGTTGTACTTTAAGGCTTTGAGCATTGATAAACCTGTGTAGGCAGATCTGGTGATTTTGTTCAGATTATAGGATCATTTCTAGCTCAGGATGGGTCTCCATAGTCTGTGCCAGGTGGTTGCTGGATAATGGAATTCCTTTTCCCATAGAGGCACAGTTAGGCATCAGTTCGGTGCCCAGAATAGCTCACAGATGCCCATTCAGCACATAAGCCCCTTGGAATACAGAGCAGAAAACTTAATTGCGTTGGGCTTACATAATTTTCATTGTACTTGAGTTTAATTCTAGCTTTGTCACTAGCTTTGAGATCTTAGCGTCTTTCAGCTTTTCCTCTTCTGTAAAATAAAAGTGAAGATGTCTTCTTCATGTGGTTGTTGAGGAGATGAAGGGCTCTCTGGCTCACAGTAACTATTGGGCTTATTCCCCTATTGTTGTAACTCTTATTTGAACCAAACTTGAAAACATTTTTGTAGAAAATGTATAAGTAGAATTTCAGGAACACATCTTCCTGCACTGTGCTGCTCTGGAGCTAGCATTTCCCCAGAACTCATTGTTTCATGGTTGCTTCTACAATCTGAAGGAAGTGTCCCAGGGGAGCCAAGTTGTGGGGACTAAAAGAACAGGGGTCATAACTGAAGATGCAGAAGTTGGAGATGGTCTTCCCAGCAAGTATCATTGGGCTGTATCTCAATACCTTGTGGCCTGTCAATTGCTGCCTTTCTCCTTCATCAGCCCTAGGACTGAGAACTTTCCTCTCAACTCCTCTGTGATGATTCTTCTTCCTGGGGCCCTAAGAAAGGCAATTTCAGGGTTTCCCTCCATTCTCCTGCTCCTCATGCAAGCTCCAGATGGATTCGTTTTCCTTCAATGGTTTTATTTCTTCTTACAAATTTTGAAGTTCACATATAGTAACATTCATTGTTTCTGGTGCATGGTTTTATGAGTTTGGATAAATGCATACAGTCATGTAACCATCACCAAAATCAAGGTACAGAACATTACCCTCCAGCGTTCTCCTATTCTACTCTTACACAATTTCCTTAGTGTTTTACACTCATGATGAGAGAAAAAAAAATGTCAGGCAGAGGGTCGCAAATATGGTTTGGTAACTTACTTCTTACTCTTTTTTCACGTAGAGCCTTCTGAGAAAGACAGAATCCCCTATAAGATGCTAATGAGCCATAGAGGACTGTGATGCGAATTCATGGCTTTTTAGATTCTCCAAAAAAGTTTCATGGGAACCAAAACAGAAGTGGGGGCTCCAGGGTAAGGGCTTCCTAGGGCCAGAGAGCCCAGATGGATCAAAGAAAGGACTGGGGTTTAGATTAAGGGAGCAATGGAGCCCAGTAAAACCTCTGAGAATTTTTTTCCCTGTGTTCTCTTGTCACACAACAGCCTGTTCCAAAAAAATCCTGGACTGTAATGGAATGAGCTTAAAAGCAATGATTGACTCAGGCAGAGGATACTGGAGTAAATGAGGAAGAAGAGAGGAGGGGAGGGAGGAGTACTATGAGGCTGAACTAGAGAGTCAAAAGCAAGGTTGTTCTCTGAAAGGGCTTCCGTTAGGACTCTGCCAGCCCATTATCATCTCTGTGTGAACAAGAAAATGTAACCCTCTCTCCTTCAAATGGTGGGTTGAAGCAAGCCTAGCCTGGGTCTCTGCCCCTCACTCGCCCCTCAGCAGGGCATCTTTGAGCAGGGCACAACTTGAAGGTCCTCTTGGTGAGAATATCCATTTAGGTCTCAGACAAATCAGGAGTGTGTGTTCAATTAATCATTCCCCTATTACCAAGGATGGCAGAGATTTTGCTGAATAAAAAATTATTTGTGGAAAATGTACCAGCTTCAGCCATCAAACTTCTTGACAGAAATATTAAAAATGCAGGCAAAAATTTTCCATTAGGACACTGGCTGTCCATATTTCTTGATGAGATCTTATTATTGAACCTGAGGTAAATGCTTGTACTTCAGAAGCTGGCAGCATTTCCTTGCCTTTGTGTTTCAAATTTTAGTAAAAAATCTCAAATGTCAAAATGTATGTCACTCTCTAAATAAAATTTTACACCAGAGAATGGGAGAAATGTTGCTGTTGAGTCATTTGATGTCATGCCTGACAGGAATACTGATGATTTGAATGAGCAGGCTGATGAAGACTGAGGGGGAAATGGGAATATTTTGCTAGGCATGAGATTTGAGATTTGTGTCTGGCAATGTTGAATTTTTTCACTTTCTTTTGTACCACCTATAACAAACAAAATCACAATCTGAATCGGAGTTCCTGTGTGCAAATCCTGTTCATTCTGGGTACAGCATCCTATTGACTAGGAACATGGACCAGTGTCTTGTAACCTGAATGCCTTGAAAGGGTTTTAAGCTTTTTAAAGATGGTAATTTCATTGTGTGTATGTGTGTGATACTCCATAACAGCTAAAGTTTTAGGCACATAATAGTTACTTAATACCTAAATCTATTAAATTAATAAATTGAGTATGCATGGCAATAATCTATAACAAACACTTATATTTATATAAATAGTCCATAGCATTGCTAAATTTTCATTGCTGTGTTTGTAGTTAATGTGGCTTAGTGGAAAGAGACCAGGCTTTGGACCTGGGTTCAAATCCATCCCTTTTCTGCTTTTACTATTTGTGTAACCTTAGGGAAATCCATAAGTAAAGGATTCTTATCTGTTTACTCTTTTATGAAATATGAATAAGAGTATCTACATTATGAGAAAGAGAATACAAGATAACATATAGAAATCTACTTAGCATGGAAGGTAAGTCATTTGACTGCTAATCACATACTTGAACTTGAGGCTCTTCTTCGAGGCACAGAGTAGGATTTTATTTTGCCATACCATTTTAAGTTGGATGTGATCATGTCACTTAATTTGGCCCGATTAAATTTGGAAAGTCATGTGGGGGAGGACTGAAGAGCCAATATGTAATCTGACATTTTCTCTTCCTGCTGTTTCAGTGATGGTGGTAGCAAATATCTAGAGTAACAGCAATGAGCAGAGCCCACTGTTTACCAGCAGTGGACATATACCATGGGTGAGGAATAAGCTTGTGGTATAAAACATTTCAGGCTTGTTTTTTTTTTTTTTTTTTTTTTTTTAAACATAGTGTAACCTAGTTTATCCTGATTTATAGACCAACAAACCATTTGGTAAGGTTCATGGACTTGATTCAGTTATAAGAATCTTATAAAATAGTGTGAGAAGAGTAATGGTGGTAGATTGTACCTAAAAAATAATTTAGAAAGTTTGAGGAACTGTTAAAGTTTTCCTGTGGCTTCTTTATTTTATTTTTTTTAATTTTTTTTTTAACGTTTATTTATTTTGGAGACAGAGAGAGACAGAGCATGAACGGGGGAGGGTCAGAGAGAGAGGGAGACACAGAATCTGAAACAGACTCCAGGCTGTCAGCACAGAGCCCAACGCAGGGCTCGAACTCACGGACCACGAGATCATGACCTGAGCTGAAGTCAGCTGCTCAACCGACTGAGCCACCCAGGCGCCTCTTCCTGTGGCTTCTTTAAACACTATAGCTATTTTGGAAAACTTTCTATTTCACCGGTGACCATGTCTAGTTAGGACTTGGGGAAGACTTGACTTCTCATATTTTGTCAGCCTCATTCAGGGGTATAGATTTACACAGTCCAATATAGTAGCCACTTGTGTCATGTGACTTTTACACTTAAATAAAACTGAGCATTCAGTTTCTTAGTCACACAAGTCACATTATAAGAGCATGATAGTCACATGTAGCTGGCACACAGAGCATTTCCATCACTGCAGAAAGTTTTATTGGGCATCTTGAAATTCTCTCAATCATATTTACAGTATAATTGGAGCATTTCTTATAATGAAATTGTCACCCCTTAAGCCCTCCTCCATAGAAATAAATTCGCCACTGCATCTGCATTTTACCTTCCAATGGAACACTGTGAAAATGCAAAGGAAGAGAAAAATTTCCCCTAGGCTCTCCAGAGGAAATGTACTGAATAACATCCAAGGCTCTAAGTGTATAAAGTATAACAGTAATATTATAATCATTATTATCAGTAGTCTTTGAGGCTGGAGACTTGATATTTATTGTCTGTTTACAAAGCAGAGCTCCCCTTGGAAGTAAAGAGGCACTTTGAGCTGTAGTGAAATAAAGGTGAGGCTGGATGATTCTTATGTAACAGATGACCTTTCATATCAGACAAGTGTTGAGCTCCTTTCATATCAAAGTTTCTAAGGCCTGTGGGTTGAATAATCATGTCCTGAGACAAAATTGAATAGTATAATAATTTTTCTCAGTTAACATTAAACTTGGGTGTTAAATATGAGTGTATTAGCTGGGATATATTGAGTGATGCTGCTATAACACACAACCTAAAGGTCTCTACCTGGGACAACAAAACCCCATTTCTCATTTATGCAAGTCCTCTGGGGATACTGGTTACTGTCCTGAGGAATTGTTGTCCATTTTCCATAGTTCAGACTGCCTTCCATTTCAACATCAAGTCTCTTCCCTGATCACTGCAGCAAGAAAAGAGTGCTAGAACATCCTACACCATCAAATAAGTGTTCCAGCATGAAAGTCAAGCATGTTACTTCTTTCAACACACTAGTATTAGTCATATGGCCCTTCTCCCATGCAGGGTGGGAGTCAGAGAAGTGTAATCCTTTCATGCACCCAGAAGGAGTGGATAACTATATATAAGTGAACAGTAGAAGCCTCTACCATAGTGCACGAAGTGCATTTTCCAACAAATTCATTAAATGTATAGATTTCCAGAGAGCCAATGGCTGAAGTTTTGTAGAATAATGTTGGAATTCTGGTAGCTGGATTAGATGTCCACAATTCCAAAATATCTTCCAGCTTATGAAAAAGTAAGAGTTGAATTTTTACTCAATATTAGCTTGAGGTTTTACTTCTATTCCAAGTTTCCATCCACTGCAATATTCTTTAGGACAGTTAGAAGAAAGTGTCAAAGCCCGTGGCTTTAATTAAGTTACTTTTTTTTCTGGGCATGTCAAATGTGATGTCACGATTAGATTATTCTTTGTCCCTTTCCAACACTGTTCTGGTTTTTAGAGATTTTTATGGCCACTGATAGCAGTCCTGAGAGAGAATTCTCTGAGTGTACAGGGGACCGTAGATGCTGGTGTGGACTTCAGTCTTACCTGTTTTCTGCACCACTCATAAGCACAAATCCTCTCCTTTTGCCTCTATTCCATTCCATTTTCATTATAGGGAATTTAGAATTAATGCACTTGGTAATAGAGAGCATGGCATCCATTTTTTTTTTTTTAAAGTCAGGTCTATTGAGTTGTAATTTCCATACAATAACATTTCCCCTTTTGAGGTATGCAGTTGTATACATTTTTACAAATACACAGAAATATATATAATCACCATAATTAGGATGTAGAATACCTCCCTAAATGCTCTTTACCCCACTGTAGTGAATCTCCATCTTCCATCTTAGTTTCTGGCAACACCAATGTGATTTGTGGCTTTAAAGTTATGATTTTTCCAGAATGTCATAAAAGCAGAACCATAGAGTATGTAACATTTTGAGTCTGGCTTCTTTCATTTGGCAAGTTGTCCTTGAGATTCATCCATATTATTGCATGCATCAGTGGTTTTTTAATTTTATTTTATTGTTGATTAGTACTCCATTGAACCACAATTTGTGTCCATAGTCACCACTGACAGACATTTCAGTTGTTTTCAGGTTGGGGCATCAAAGGTTTTTAAGAGGGGCACCAGATAATTTTATCATTTGGAGGATAGCTGGGTTAGGGAGAGGCCAGGTGAGAAAAAAGCAATAAGAAGGGTGGTTGCTATGAATTTGAGGAGATGTATATCATCAGTCTTTATCTTAGGTATGTGAAGGTTTTCTACAAGGGAATTAGAAGCTTATGTGACCAATGGAAGAAAGGGACAGGACAAAGTTCTGGGTGAAGACCTGATGATCTCAGCTTACAAATGTGATGCAAGTAGTTCTTGTGAATTCATCTCTGAATTCCTTGAACCTCTGGGAATCTTGCCAGGTATCTCAGTGTGTTGAAGTAGTTCTAAATATGTGGTCTCACAGTCTGCAGCATTGGTATCATCTGGGAACTTGCTAGAGATTCATATTCTCAGGCCCACCCTAGACTTCCTGAATCAGAAACCATGGAGATGGGGCCCAGACAATCTGTGTTCCGACAAATCTTTCAGGGGATTCTGATGCTCACTAAAGTTAGAGAACCACAGGTCTGTAGTGTAAGTACAGGAGGTTCCCAAGAATTTCATTCAAGAGCCACTTCAAATCTAGTATGCCTGTCAGGTCATGCAGCACTGCCTCTCATGGTCTAATCAGGAACCTTAGGGGCAAGGAGGCTATGGGAAATGAAGTTCTCAGCTTCTCTGCTGAGGTTCAGAGGACTAGCAAAGATCCCAAGTTAATAATGAATGATCTGGCACAACATGGGAAAGGTTGTACAGTGGACATGGTTTTTGAGTTATGAATGTTGGTGAATAACAGTGAAGCTTCTACAGATGCTCCTAACTTTATTATTATTATTTTTTTTTCCTAATGTTTAATTATTTTCAAGAGAGAGAGCGAGAGAGAGCGAGCGAGCAGGGGAGAGGCAGAGAGGGAGACACAGAATCTGAAGGAGGCTCCAGGCTCTGAGCTGTCAGCACAGAGCCCAACGTGGGGCTTGGACTCAAAACCGTGAGATTATGACCTGAGCTGAAGTCAGAGGCTTAACTGATTGAGCCACCCAGGTACCCTGATGCTTCTAACTTTAAAACCACATAATCACTCCACCTGTTTCTTCCTTCTAGTTCAGTTAGGTAGCACCTCACTGAGCTTTTGGCTTCTGGATTCACATGTAGCAGATTTAGTGGCTACTTGTAGAAATATGCTATTTCCAATTTCTGAGGCAGTTATGTCAATTTATATTCCCAAACATAGATGAGGTTGGTGTTTCCAATAAACTAAGGTGGTTCCTTCCTGGTATGTGAAAAATTTAGTAACAATATATCTGTGGGGTTTTTTTTTGCTTGATATTTTAAGCCAAGGAGAAAAGTAAATAATGTTTAAAGTACTTGTAAACCAAGTGTGTAACCATTTTGCCCAATTCATGGTTTTATTTAATGAGCTGCGATACCACAGGATGAGAGTTGTTCCCAAAGGGCCTCAATCAACTAGACTATTGAACAGAAATGCAGAATGTAAATTGGGTTTTAACTAAAATCATACTGCTATTACTTTTTATGGAACCCATAATTTCTGGTAGAGAGCAGGCATATAGAAAACTGTCATTATGGAAATGCCTTCCGGGATTTGACCAACTGCATTTGGAGCACGAATAAATACTCTGAGGCTTGATTTGTATGCTACTTCTGGTTGTATAAGGCTAAATATATGCCACATGGTTCTTAATACAGCTTTCATGGCTTTGTGGATTCCATGAACTACCTTTTAGATACATTATGCTCCTATTTATTTATTTATTTATTTATTTATTTATTTATTTATTATTTTAAAGTCAGGGAAGAGGTATGTTTTCTTTCATTTACATCCTCAGGGTAGATTTTTTTCTTTGAGCGCAATGGTGAGATATTTGTTCTGAAAACATGGAGAAAAGGAAGATAAGCCAAATGATATTGTTCTCCTAGTAACTGAATGTAAGAAATTGAGACTGAATTTCTCTCTTCCTTTGTACTTTCCCTGGATTGCTATGGGCTTCAGAATTGAGAGTGAGATTGGTGACTGTATTAACACTTAGGCAATTTATTTCAAATATTGCTTGCATGCCAACAATTCCAAGATTCCAAAGCTCCAGATACACTTTTTTTTTTCTCTGCTTACTGGACATCTTCATTTAAAGGTGTCAGACTCAGGATGTGCTAGACCAAACTAAGTAGATTGCTTTCTACTCTATAGATGTTAGTTCTACCTTTGCAGCAATAGTAAAGGTTTCTGGAGGGAAGCATCCTTTTTTTGAAAATATTTTTTAATGTTTATTTATTTTTGAGAGAGAGAGACAGAGTACAAAAGGGAGAGAGGCATAGAGAGAGGGAGACACAGAATCTGAGGCAGGCTCCAGGCTCCAAGCTGTCAGCACAGAGCCCAACGTGGGGCTTGAACTCAAAACTGCGAGATTATGACCTGAGCTGAAGTCAGAGGCTTAACTGACTGAGCCACCCAGGCACCCCAGGAGGGCAGCATCCTTAATGGCATTCTCTTACAAGGCTTTACAACTACAGTTTACACTTAGCAAATTCTTATGGATTAAAAAATAGTGGTGGTGGTAGCAAGTGGTTTATAAGCATGGAAGGGAGGAGCTGATGAGGATATTCATTATCTGTAGATTTATAATGTCTCCTGTAGTGCCCCTTTCATTGCCAGAATCCACTTTGAGCCAACAGCATCTTGGCCACCCCAGTGCCTAACAGGAAAAACAGAAGGCAGCATGGTAACTTGGAAGGAGGACACGTTTTAGCAGTTTTGTGTTCATGTTCTGACTCTGCCAATTAGAATTTATTTAATGACTGACTCAGCTATGAAATGAAATAATGACATCCATCTTGCGAGAGCTTTGATGTTGCTAAAGAATATCAAATGCCTAAACGATGCCTGGTATTAGTAGATGCTAACTAAATGATTGATATGCTTATGCTACTTCATATTTGTGTGGTCTCTTATGGTTAATAATAGGTACCTCCAACCACCTCAAATGTAGGGGTAACTATGTTTTCCAATTTGTAAATGAGGAAACTGAAGCCCAGAGGCCCTAAGCTAGTAAGAGGGGAGCTAGGACAAGGAACTGGACTTTTTTCTGGCACCAAATCTTTTCCTCATTCTCCCAGTTTAAACTGTCCTTTGCAAAAGCATCCCAATTCTATGCCCCAGACAGAATCAATTCCTGTTTTCTCCTCCTCTGCTTCTACAGCTCCCTCAAAGCACTCTGTATATAGTATTTTTCTAATACTGCATTGCCTTGTGATTATGTATGGGCCTGAATTCCTGAAAGAATTTGAGTTCTTTAAAGCAGGGCCATGTCTGATTTATCTGGGTGGGCACGGTGTCTGGCACAAATGCAAGTTTGTGGAATTGTTGAAGAGAGTCAGAATGTAGCAGCAGAGTCAAAAGGTTCCCTTAATTAAAGAAAAAGTGAACTAAGGGCGTTGTTTGGCGTATTACTCCAAAGCTGGCTTGCTAGCTAACAAGACAGGAAGCATCCATCTGCAAGTAATGTGCACAACTCACCCCACTGAGAATGTTAATTATGTTTTTAAAGGGAGACAGGGAGCCGTGGTTGCTTTTGGCACAAAGCAGTGGGGAGAGGGATGGCCCAGGGAAGGAATGCTAAATAGTTTCTGCAGTCTGTGTTGCCAGCTCTCTGTGTAGCTCTGGGAAGGGAGAGGATTCGTGATGTTTATTTGTCTGAGACAAAGATTTCATTACTTTGTTCTGATGATGATTCAACAGGTATGCTCTTTACCCAAGTATCTTTTTTATTTAGAGCTTCTCCTTATGCTTGGTTCGAGTCCTCTTCCAGTCCAAAGTTCTCCATATCCTGTGGAACTTGGCTCTGTCCATGGCCCTTTTCCACTCCCATCTACTCAAGTTGATCCAACATAGTTTCAGGGTCAAATTTCAGATGCACTGTCAACATCTTAATGTGCATAATCTTTGACTCAGTAATTCCACTTTTAGGAATTTTTCTTTTAGAAATTCTCTCACAAGAAAGTAAAAAAATAGAATGTGTGAATGGGCTTATGTATGATAATAAAAATCAGAAATATCTGTGATGCTCATCAGTAAAAGATTGTTTAAATAAATCTTGCTATAGCATTTTATGTAACTGTTCAAATGAATAAGGTAGATCCCTATGCAAGGATATAGTTGTATTTTGTTGAAAAGAAAGTTGTAGAATAATGTACATTGTAAGGTCTCTTTTTATGTACAGAAAATCCAGAAGCATCTGCAACATTCATTTACTCAAAAAATACTTATCTAATGAATACTATGTGCCAAGCAGTAAATAAGAAATAAATCTGTCTTTGTGGAGTTCACATTTTCATCCAGGGAAATGAATAATAAACATAATAAATGGAATTACCTTGTATGGTAAAGAATAATACACATTAAGGAAAAATGAAATCAGGACAAAGATAACCTTTGGGACTTTAATGTGGTAGGTCCTGGAGGAAGGGGCAGGGCTTTCATTTTCTACTTTACTTACTTCTGTACTGCTCATATGAGTTTGTGGTTTTTTTTAAAGTTTATTTGGAAAGAGAGAGAGAGAGAGATAGAGAATGAATATGAGCTGGGAGGGTCAGAGAAAGAGGGAGACAGGGGATCACAAGTAGGTTCCCTACTGTTAGTGTAGAGCCCAACATGGGACTTGATCCCACGACCCTGGGAAAATGACCTGAGCCAAATCAAGCATTGGATGCTTAACCAACTGAGCCACTCAGGTGCCCCAATTTTTTTATTTATTTAAGAGTAACTTAAAAGGTGTCCTCTTTCCTGTATCTTCAACTTCTTTTATTCAATGAGAATAAAATTTAACTTTTAACTTTTATTCCAATTTTAAACACAGTTTCTCTTCCATCTTTTAAAAAAATGTTTTATTTTCTCTTCCATCTTAAAAATAAAAATAAGTATAAGGTAAGAGGCTGATATAAGTCCCTTCTAGTTACAAACCCATCATTCCATTTCCTTTGTCTTCTTAAAACTTCTCAAAATTTTTGAGGAGTCCTGGACAATCAGGACCTCATTTTTTTTTTTAAGCCTCGTGTTCAATCCTTTCCCCAGCCCTATGTGGCCTTTTGGCTTTCGTGCTGCTGAAACTCTGATTTCACCAGTAAATTCTGAGGACACATCATCTCCTCTCATTTCTTTTTTTTTTTTCTATAATTTATCTTTTATAATTTACATCCAAGTTAGCACATGGTGCAACAATGATTTCAGGAGTAGATTCCTTAAGCACCTTACCTACCATTCCCTCTCCCACAACCCCTCCAGTAACCCTCTGTTTGTTCTCCATATTTAAATTTTTTTTTTTCAACGTTTATTTATTTTTGGGACAGAGAGAGACAGAGCATGAACGGGGGAGGGGCAGAGAGAGAGGGAGACACAGAATCGGAAACAGGCTCCAGGCTCTGAGCCATCAGCCCAGCGCCTGACGCGGGGCTCGAACTCACGGAGCGTGAGATCGTGACCTGGCTGAAGTCGGACGCTTAACCGACTGCGCCACCCAGGCGCCCCTGTTCTCCATATTTAAGAGTCTCTTATGTTTTGTTCCCCTTCACTGTTTGTATATTATTTTTGCTTCTCTTCCCTTATGTTCATCTGTTCTGTGTCTTAAACTCCTCATATGAGTGAAGTCATATGATATATGTCTTTCTCTGACTAATTTGGCTTAGCATAATACCCTCTAGCTCCACCCACGTAGTTGCAAATGGCAAGATTTCATTCTTTTTGATTGCTGAGTAATATTCCATTGTATTTATATACCACATCTTCTTTTTCCATTGATGGAAATTTGGGCTCTTTCCATACTTTGGTTGTTGTCGATAGCACTGCTATAAACATTGGGGTTCCTGTGCCCCTTTGACACAACACACCTGTATCCCTTGGATAAATGCCTACTAATGCAATTGCTGGGTCATAGGGTAGTTCTATTTGTAATTCTTTGAGAAACCTCCATACTGTTTCCTAGAGTGGCTGCCCCAGTTTGCATTCCCACCAGCAGTGCAAAAGAGATCCTCTTTCTCTGCATCCTCACCGACATCTGTTGTGGCCTGAGTTGTTAATGTAAGCCATCCTGACAGGTGTGAGGTGGCATCTCAATGTGGTTTTGATTTGTATTTCCCAGATGATGAATGATGTTGAGCATTTTTTCATGTGTCTGTTGTCCATTGGAATGTGTTCTTCACAGAATTGTCTATTCCCACTTCTCTGTGTGGTCATGCTCCAGGGAATCCTCTGATGTCTCATCTATTCCTTACGTTCCTCTAGGGTTCTGTGCTGGGACCAATGCTTTATCCTCCTTCCACTTCCCACATTCTCTCTGAGTTACTTTATCTACCTTTATAATTCACTGGCCAGGGAGTAACAAAGAATAGAAGCTTTGAATAACTGCCATGTTCATGGGGAATCTGGAAAGACACACACATGCTCAAGCCAGCACATATGCTCAGAAAAGACTTGAGAAGACCATACGTTTTCACCCTTAGCTGGTCTTTGGGCTCAGAGTACGTGAAAACTAACATAGAGTTGTGAGTGGTCTGATTGAGCATTGAAAGTATGCCTCAACAGAAAGCCAAATTAAAAAGACCTGGAGTATATGCTTTTTCTTTTTCTTTTTTCATTACCTGTTTTTCTGTACTTACTTTCTTGTTCTTTTTTTTATTTTTGCAAATCAACATATCCAAAATGTTCACTTTTCAATGAAAAATTATGAAGTATGTAAAGAAACAAAGTATGGTATTAAAAAAAAGGAAAGGAAAAGAAATTAACAGGAACTGTCCTTAAGGAAGCACAGACATTATACTTACTGTAGTGAGACTTTAGATCAACTGTCAGAAATGTTCTCAAAGAGGTAAAGGAAGCAATGGATGAAGAAATAAAACAAGAAGAATAATTTCTCAATAAACAGAGAGTATCAATAAAAAGAAAATATTTTTTAAAAATAGAAATTTTGGAGCTGAAAAGTACAATAACTGAAGTATAGAATTAACTAGAGGGGTTCAAACTAGAATTTGAACAGACAGAAAAATTAATCCAAGAACTGGAACATATGTCAAATTAAACTATTCACTTCCAGGGGCAAAAACAACAGCAACAACAACAACAAAAACCAAAAACCCAAAAAACAACTGAAGAGACTTGTGGAACACTGTAAAAGTTAGCAACATACACATTGATGGGAATCCCAGAAGGAGGAGAAAGGGGAAGAAAGAATACTTGAAGAAATAATGGTCTAAAACTTCATACATTTTATTTTAAAATGTGAACCTACACATAAAGGAGCTAAAGAATTCATGGTAGGATAAGTCAAGGGGACCCATACTGAGACACATCAGAGTAGCAATTTCTTAGAAACCGTGGAGGCCAGAAGGTGGTTGGGATGACATATTTAAATTGCTGAAAGATAGGGGCACCTGGGTGGCTCAGGTGGTTGAGCATCTGACTTCGGCTCAGTTCATGATGTCACAGCTCGTGAATTCAAGCCCCGCAGAGGGCTCTGTGCTGACAGCTTGAGCCTAGAGCCTGCTTCAGATTCTGTGTCTCTGTCTCTCTCTGCCCCTTCCTCACTCACACTCCGTTTTGCTCTGTCAAAAGTAAATAAACATTAGGGGCGCCTGGGTGGCGCAGTCGGTTAAGCGTCCGACTTCAGCCAGGTCACGATCTCGCGGTCTGTGAGTTGGAGCCCCGCGTCAGGCTCTGGGCTGATGGCTCGGAGCCTGGAGCCTGCTTCCGATTCTGTGTCTCCCTCTCTCTGACCCTCCCCCGTTCATGCTCTGTGTGTCTCTCTGTCCCAAAAATAAATAAAAAAACGTTGAAAAAAAAATTAAAAAAAAAAAGTAAATAAACATTAAAAAATTTTAATTGCTGAAAGATAAAAACTTTCAACCAAGAATTATGTATGTGGCAAAAATGTCTTTCAAGAATGAGGGAGAAATTAAGGTATTTCCAGATAAGCAAAAGATGGAGTTCATTAATAGTAGACGTGCCCTGCAATAAACGTTAAAAGAAATCTTTTAGACCTAAATAAATGAACACTACGAGTAACTTAAAACCATATGAAGAAATAAAAAATATTGGTAAAGGTAACTACATAGGTATATGTAGTTTTTTTGGCTTGCTTCTCCTCTCTTTCCCCCCTATATAATTTAAAAGAGAAATGCAGGGGCGCCTGGGTGGCTCAGTCGGTTAAGCGGCCGACTTCGGCTCAGGTCATGATTTCACGGTCCGTGAGTTCGAGCCCCGCGTTGGGCTCTCTGCTGACAGCTCAGAGCCTGGAGCCTGTTTCAGATTCTGTGTCTCCCTCTCTCTCTGACCCTCCCCCGTTCATGCTCTGTCTCTCTCTGTCTCAAAAATAAATAAATGTTAAAAAAAAATAAAAGACAAATGCATAGAAAAAAAAGTAAATAAAAAATAAAAATTATAAATCTATCTTAATGTGCATGTAATATATAGATAATCTGTGACACTAAGAATACAAAGGGGGAGGGACAAAGTTAAACTGAAGCAGAGTTTTGTATATTATTGAACGTAACTTGGTGTTAATTCAATGTCAATGGATTAAACTCTTCAACTAAAAAACGTAGAGATTGGAAGAATAGATTAAAAACATGATTCATCTATATGTTGTCTACAACAGAATTACTTTAGATCCAGAGGAAAAGAAACAAGGAAATTAAAAAGATGGAAAAATATATTCTAGGCAGAGTCTGTACAATGAAATATTATTCAACTATGTACATGAATGAAGTACTGACACATGCTACAATGTGGATGAATCTTGAACACCTTATGCTAAGT
Source organism: Puma concolor (assembly GCF_028749965.1). Taxonomy (NCBI): domain Eukaryota; kingdom Metazoa; phylum Chordata; class Mammalia; order Carnivora; family Felidae; genus Puma; species Puma concolor. Next base: position 121,097,661 of record NC_141668.1, read on the forward strand.
GAAAGAAGCAAAACACAAAAGGCTATATATTGTATGATTCCTTTTGCATGAAATCTGGAATAGGCAAATCGATAGACAGAAAAAATGGATTTGTGGTTGTAATGGGCTGTCGGTAAGGAATAATGGGGAGTGGCTGCTTAACTTGTACAGGGTTTCCACTTGAGGTGATGAGAAATTCTGGAACTATATAATGATGATGGTTATACAACATTGTGAATGTACTAATATCACTGAATTGTACACTTTGAAATGATTACACTGGTAAATTTTCATGTGTGTTTTCTCACAATAAAAAGAAAGAGAACATAAAATAAATGCAGACTGACTCCAAGATATTGGAAATAGCAGAAAAGGATTTCAAAGTAGCTTTTATAATTAGGCCCATTATCTTAATAAAAATACACTAATAATGAAAAGGTAGTGTTAAAACCAGATGGCCAGTCAGAAAACTATGCCTCAAGACAACTCAATATTGGGAAGGTTAAAATGATGAGAAATTAAGTAATCCTTTGTATTAGTCTAAGAGACTTAGACTTATAGAACTTTGTGTGGGGAGTTACAGAGATGATGGTTCCCTTCTTTGTTACAATCCAGTTAGTCTTGAGACTCTCTCTTTCACCCAAGTAAATTTATTATTATTTTTTTAGTCGATGTTTTTTTTAATATGAAAATTATTATCAAATTAGTTTCCATACAATACCCAGTGCTCATTCCAACAGGTGCCCTCCTCAATACCCATCACCCACCCTCTCCTCCCTCCAACCCCCCATCAACCCTCAGTTTGTTCTCAGTTTTTAAGAGTCTTTTATGTTCACCCAAGTAAATTTAATGAATTTAACATCTTTTACTTTAGGCTGCTTGAGATTGAAAATTAAAGTGAGGTGATATATCTAAATATCCCTGAGTCCCTTGCTGCTCAGGCAGCTACCAAATTTTTTACCTGTTGTTTGGTCATAAAAACTTGTCATTGGCTCAATCTGTGTTTGTTACTGTGAGGTTGAACATTTTGTCTGCATTATTCACCAGAAGGTTGTACAAGTGCTAATTGTGTTATTTTATTTTCTGACCAGAAGCCATATGTTAATTTCTAGCTGGTGACAGAAAATATTGAGCAGTAAAATGTAGAGCTGCAGTTATCAAAGCAAGAATAATACTTTAAAAATATGCACTATTGAATTCTATAGTAGAGTGAAATTTATCACTGCTAGGCATGAGATCTCTAAATGAACAAAAAGGTTGTTAACTTTTCTATTCAGGACAAAAAAATATGGGAAAATCTTACTCTTTTATATATTGTATTCCATAAACTAGTAATTTGTTCATTTGATTTCTTTTATCCCAAAAGCTGAAAGACGTGACAGTTGAAAATCCAACCTTTAAAAGTTATTATTCACTCCATGCATAGTGAAGTCTAAGGTTAAAAAGTAACTAGATCCGGTTGCTGTTCTTGTTATTTGATAAATGAATTTCAGACTTAAGATAATGAGTACATAGTTAGATATATTTCCTGGAGGATTAGACTGTAGTTGGTAATCTATATAAAATTCATAGCTTGTCACGAAGGAAATATAGTTAGTGACATATAGTTACTCCTTTTAAACTTAAAAAAAAAAGATAATGTGAGGCTTCTGGTGGCTCAGTCTACGTGTCCGATGCTTAATTTCTGTTCAGGTCATGATCTCACGGTTTTTGAGTTTGGCCACCCCCCACCCCCACCGTCGGCTCTGTGCTGACAGCTCAGAGCCTGGAACCTGCTTCAGATTCTGTGTTTCATTTTCTCTCTGCCCCTCCCCCATTTGTGCTCTGTCTCTCAAAAATAAATAAATGTAAAAAAAATTTTTTAATGTTTAAAAAAAGATAAAGTAATACAAAGGTATTTATTTTAAGGGTATGTCTCTTATAAGCTGGATTTGACATGGGAAAAGCAACATCAATATGCTAAAAACCCAATTTTCTGACTTGCTTCCCAAACTTGATATCAACAGTCACATAGTTTTCTGATAGTTTGTCTATGGCACATACAAATTCTGTAAGACAAAGCCCCATAATGACTTAATTCCACTAATGTCTTTATTTTTTTTATTTCCTTTTCTGAATATTCCTTTCCTGAATATTAACAGCTTACCACTATCTTTCATTACAGGTGTGACAAATTTATTACTCTCAGTTATTTGTTGTGCTCCATTTTTGACTCACTTCCCTATAGCCTTACCATATTTTCCCATCCCATTGATACTAAGCTTGATCATATGACCTTCTGTAGCCAAAGGAAACTATCTGAACAGAAGCTGTAATTGTTTTAGATTTGCATTTCTCATTATTGCTCTCTATCATGAGATCAGTATGCTCTAGAATATACCTTTTCCTTCAACCTCAAGTTCTGGTATGAAAAGACTTGTGGAGCTGAGCCTAGCAGAGCCACAGTCAATTGCACTGCTTATGTAACATGAGCAAGAAATGAATATGTATTGTTTTAAACCACTGAGACATTGAGAGGTTTGTGATTTGGCAGAAGGTAACTAATACATCAAAGAATATCAACAAAATAAAACTTTTTCCCCCCTTTGTCCATTCTCTCCTTAGTAGACACATTGTTTATCAAAAACAGTGTATGAGGAGCAGACTTTGCCAAAAATTGTGAGTTCCTTGATAGCAGAACTGGAAGCCTTCCTGTTCATTTTGAAATCCCAGTCTTTAGCATAAGATTGGACACAATGAATATTTGATGAATGAATAGTTATCTTTAGGTGCACATTCAATCTTTGTGCCTTCCACCCCAAAGGGTCCTTTTAACTACTCAAACTATCACACTGAGGCCTTTTCACTTGTCTTCTCTAAATCTCTAACCTCTACAAAAGAAGTATGGGAAAGAAAATGCTACAGAGTGGGGCGCCTGGGTGGCTCAGTCAGTTGAGCATCTGACTTCAGTTTAGATCATGATTTCGTGGTTGGTGAGTTCAAACCCTGCTTTGGTCTTTGCACTGACAGTGTGGACCTGCTTGAGATTCTCTCTCTCTCCCTCTGTCTCTGTCCCTCCCCGACTTGTGTTTTCTTTCTCTCAAAATAAATACATAAATAAATAAATAAATAAACAAACAAACAAATTTTAAAAGTGCTACAGAGGAATAATAATACTATGAAATATGGCAGTAGCATACAGAGACTCAGTCTTTACTATGTACTAAATGCTGGACTGTTTAATCCATTTTCTTCCTTAAACCTCACAAGTAAACAAGTGAAATAAGTTTGAATATTTTTTTTTCTTCTTTGCACAGAAGAGAAAGTAAATTTCAAAGTCTGCAGGTGTTAAGGGGTTAAATTTATAATTTTGAGCCCAGATGCTGATAATAGAATTGAATTCATATCCTATTATGTCATCTTATATATTGTATTTCAAAGATAAATTGAATCTAAAGTTTTCATGATATGATGTTTTGTATTGCCCTCAGATTAGTTTTCTACAAATTGACTAGGGAGCAAATTTCAATCATGTCAGACTTCCCTAGGTTGGCAGTGTCTTGGGTCATGACGACAGAGAACATCAGAAATATTTTCCTTTGCCTCTTCTCTTGGGTTCACCCTGATTAGCAGGTGATCTTTGAGGAAAGCTTTTATTCTTGACAGTTTTTTTTTTTCATTCTATAAAGTGCATGAGGATTAATAAGACAATTGCCTGCAAAGTGTTTGGAGCTCTGGGGAGCCAGAGGATGATTTAAGTGCTTAGAATTATTCCCCTACAAAAGTCAGCACCCAGTTTTTAAATAGAAACCCTCTTTATTTATTTATTTATTTATTTATTTATTTATTTATTTATTTTTCAATATATGAAGTTTATTGTCAAATTGGTTTCCATACAACACCCAGTGCTCATCCCAAAATGTGCCCTCCTCAATACCCATCACCCATCCTTCCCTCCCTCCCACCCCCCATCAACCCTCAGTTTGTTCTCAGTTTTTAACAGTCTCTTATGCTTTGGCTCTCTTCCACTCTAACCTCTTTTTTTTTTTTTTCCTTCCCCTCCCCCATGGGTTTCTAAGTTTCTCAGGATCCACATAAGAGTGAAACCATATGGTATCTGTCTTTCTCTGTATGGCTTATTTCAGTTAGCATCACACTCTCCAGTTCCATCCACGTTGCTACAAAGGGCCATATTTCATTCTTTCTCATTGCTACATAGTACTCCATTGTGTATATAAACCACAATTTTTTTTTATCCATTCATCAGTTGATGGACATTTAGGCTCTTTCCATAATTTGGCTATTGTTGAGAGTGCTGCTGTAAACAATGGGGTACAAGTGCCCCTATGCATCAGTACTCCTGTATCCCTTGGGTCAATTCCTAGCAGTGCTATTGCTGGGTCACAGGGTAGGTCTATTTTAAATTTTTTGAGGAACCTCCACACTGTTTTCCAGAGTGGCTGCACCAATTTGCATTCCCACCAACAGTGCAAGAGGGTTCCCGTTTCTCCACATCCTCTCCAGCATCTATAGTCTCCTCATTTGTTCATTTTGGCCACTCTGACTGGCATTAGGTGATATCTGAGTGTGGTTTTGATTTGTATTTCCCTGATGAGGAGCGACGTTGAACATCTTTTCATGTGCCTGTTGGCCATCCGGATGTCTTCTTTAGAGAAGTGTCTTTTCATGTTTTCTGCCCATTTCTTCACTGGGTTATTTGTTTTTTGGGTGTGGAGTTTGGTGAGCTCTTTATAAATTTTGGATACTAGCCCTTTGTCCGATATGTCATTTGCAAATATCTTTTCCCATTCCGTTGGTTGCCTTTTAGTTTTGTTGGTTGTTTCCTTTGCTGTGCAGAAGCTTTTTATCTTCATAAGGTCTCAGTAGTTCATTTTTGCTTTTAATTCCCTTGCCTTTGGGGATGTGTCAAGTAAGAAATTGCTATGGCTGAGGTCAGAGAGGTCTTTTCCTGCCTTCTCCTCTAGGGTTTTGGTGATTTCCTGTCTCACATGCAGGTCCTTTATCCATTTTGAGTTTATTTTTGTGAATGGTGTGAGAAAGTGGTCTAGTTTCAACCTTCTGCATGTTGCTGTCCAGTTCTCCCAGCACCATTTGTTAAAGAGACTGTCTTTTTTCCATTGGATGTTCTTTCCTGCTTTGTCAAAGATTAGTTGGCCATACGTTTGTGGGTCTAGTTCTGGGGTTTCTATTCTATTCCATTGGTCTATGTGTCTGTTTTTGTGGCAATACCATGCTGTCTTGATGATGACAGCTTTGTAGTAGAGGCTAAAGTCTGGGATTGTGATGCCTCCTGCTTTGGTCTTCTTCTTCAAAATTACTTTGGCTATTCAGGGCCTTTTGTAGTTCCATATGAATTTTAGGATTGCTTGTTCTAGTTTCGAGAAGAATGCTCGTGCAATTTTGATTGGGATTGCATTGAATGTGTAGATAGCTTTGGGTAGTATTGACATTTTGACAATGTTTATTCGTCCAATCCATGAGCATGGAATGTTTTTCCATTTCTTTAAATCTTCTTCAATTACCTTCATAAGCTTTCTATAGTTTTCAGCATACAGATCTTTTACATCTTTTGTTAGATTTATTCCTAGGTATTTTATGCTTCTTGGTGCAATTGTGAATGGGATCAGTTTCTTTATTTGTCTTTCTGTTGCTTCATTGTTAGTGTATAAGAATGCAACTGATTTCTGTACATTGATTTTGTATCCTGCAACTTTGCTGAATTCATGTATCAGTTCTAGCAGACTTCTGGTGGAGTCTATCGGATTTTCCATGTATAATATCATGTCATCTGCAAAAAGCGAAAGCTTGACTTCATCTTTGCCAATTCTGATGCCTTTGATTTCCTTTTGTTGTCTGATTGCTGATGCTAGAACTTCCAACATTATGTTAAACAACAGCGGTGAGAGTGGACATTCCTGTCGTGTTCCTGATCTCAGGGAAAAAGCTCTCAGTTTTTCTCCATTGAGGATGATGTTAGCTGTGGGCTTTTCATAAATGGCTTTGATGATCTTTAAGTATGTTCCTCCTATCCCAACTTTCTCAAGGGTTTTTATTAAGAAACGTTGCTGAATTTTGTCAAAGGCCTTTTCTGCATCGATTGACAGGATCATATGGTTCTTATCTTTTTTTTTTTTATTAATGTGATGTATCACACTGATTGATTTGCGACTGTTGAACCAGCCCTGCATCCCAGGAGTGAATCCCACTTGATCATGGTGAATAATTCTTTTTATATGCTGTTGAATTCGATTTGCTAGTATCTTATTGAGAATTTTTGCATCCATATTCATCAGGGATATTGGCCTGTAGTTCTCTTTTTTTTTTTACTGGGTCTCTGTCTAGTTTAGGAATCAAAGTAATACTGGCTTCATAGAATGAGTCTGGAAGTTTTCCTTCCCTTTCTATTTCTTGGAATAGCTTGAGAAGGATAGGTATTATCTCTGCTTTAAACGTCTGGTAGAACTCCCCTGGGAAGCCATCTGGTCCTGGGCTCTTATTTGTTGGGAGATTTTTGATGACTGATTCAATTTTTTCGCTGGTTTGGGTCTGTTCAAGCTTCCTATTTCCTCCTGATTGAGTTTTGGAAGCGTGTGGGTGTTTAGGAATTTGTCCATTTCTTCCTGGTTGTGCAGTTTGTTGGCATATAATTTTTCATAGTATTCCCTGATAATTGCTTGTATCTCTGAGGGATTGGTTGTAATAATTCCATTTTCATTCATGATTTTATCTATTTGGGTCATCTCCCTTTTCTTTTGGAGAAGCCTGGCTAGAGGTTTATCAATTTTGTTTATTTTATCAAAAAACCAACTCTTGGTTTCGTTGATGTGCTCTACAGTTTTTTTTAGATTCTATATTATTTATTTCTGCTCTGATCTTTATTATTTCTCTTCTTCTGCTGGATTTAGGCTGTCTTTGCTGTTCTGCTTCTATTTCCTTTAGGTGTGCTGTTAGATTTTGTATTTGGGATTTTTCTTGTTTCTTGAGATAGGCCTGGATTGCAATGTATTTTCCTCTCAGGACTGCCTTCGCTGCGTCCCAAAGCGTTTGGATTGTTGTATTTTCATTTTCGTTTGTTTCCATATATTTTTTAATTTCTTCTCTAATTGCCTGGTTGACCCACTCATTTGTTAGTAGGGTGTTCTTTAACCTCCACACTTTTGGAGGTTTTCCAGACTTTTTCCTGTGGTTGATTTCAAGCTTCATAGCATTGTGGTCTTAAAGTATGCATGGTATGATTTCAATTCTTGTATACTTATGAAGGGCTGTTTTGTCACCCAGTATGTGATCTATCTTGGAGAATGTTCCATGTGCACTCAAGAAGAAAGTATATTCTGTTGCTTTGGGATGCAGAGTTCTAAATATATCTGTCAAGTCCATCTGATGCAATGTATCATTCAGGGCCCTTGTTTCTTTATTGACCGTGTGTCTAGATGATCTATCCATTTCTGTAAGTGGAGTGTTAAAGTCCTCTGCAATTACCACATTCTTATCAATAAGGTTGCTTATGTTTGTGAGTAATTGTTTTATGTGTTTGGGGGCTCCTGCATTCGGCACATAGACATTTATAATTGTTAGCTCTTCCTGATGGATAGACCCTGTAATTATTATATAATGCCCTTCTTCATCTCTTGTTACAGTATTTAATTTAAAGTCTAGTTTGTCTGATATAAGTATGGCCACTCCAGCTTTCTTTTGACTTCCAGTGGCATGATAAATAGTTCTCCATCCCCTCACTCTCAATCTGAAGGTGTTCTCAGGTCTAAAATGAGTCTCTTGTAGACAGCAGATAGATGGGTCTTGTTTTTTTTTGTCCATTCTGATACATTATGTCTTTTGTTTGGCGCATTTAGTCCATTTACATTCAGTGTTATTATAGAAAGATATGGGTTTAGAGTCATTGTGATGTCCATAGGTTTCATGCTTGTAGTGATGTCTCTGGTACTTTGTCTCACAGGATCCCCCTTAGGATCTCTTGTAGGGCTGGTTTAATGGTGACGAATTCCTTCAGTTTTTGTTTGTTTGGGAAGACCTTTATCTCTCCTTGTATTCTAAATGGCAGACTTGCTGGATAAAGGATTCTCGGCTGCATATTTTTTTCTGTTCATCACATTGAAGATCTCCTGCCTTTCCTTTCTGGCCTGCCAAGTTTCAGTAGAGAGATTGGTCATGAGTCTTATAGGTCTCCCTTTCTATGTTAGAGCATGTTCATCTCTAGCTGCTTTCAGAATTTTCTCTTTCTCCTTGTATTTTGCCAGTTTCACTATGATATGTCATGCAGAAGATTGATTTAAGTTATGTCTGAAGGGAGTTCTCTGTGCCTCTTGGATTTCAATGCCTTTTTCCTTCCCCAGATCCAGAAAGTTCTCCGCTATTATTTCTTCAAGTACACCTTCAGCACTTTTCCCTCTCTCTTCCTCCTCTGGAATACCAGTTATGCGTATAGTATTTCTCTTTAGTGCATCACTTAGTTCTCTAATTTTCTCCTCATACACCTGGATTTTTTTCTCTCTCTTTTCTTCAGCTTCTTCTTTTTCCATAATTTTATCTTCTAGTTAACCTATTCTCTCCTCTGCCTCTTTAATCCAAGCCGTAGTTGTCTCCATTTTATTTTGCAGCTCGTTGATAGGCTTTTTTAGCTCCTCCTGGCTGTTCCTTAGTCCCTTGATCTCTGTAGCAATAGGTTCTGTGCTGTTCTTTATACTGTTTTCAAGCCCAGCTATTAATTTTCTGACTATTATTCTAAATTCACTTTCTGTTATATTGTTTAAATCCTTTTTGATCAGTTCGTTAGCTGTTGTTATTTCCTGGACGTTTTTCTGAGGGGAATTCTTTCGTTTCGTCATTTTGGATAGTCCCTGGAGTGGTGAGGGACTGCGGGGCACTTCCCCTGTGCTGTCTTGAATAACTTGCGTTGGTGGGCAGGGCCGCAGTCAGACCTGATGTCTGCCCCCAGCCCACCGCTGGGGCCACAGTCAGACTGGTGTGTTCCTTCTCTACCCCTCTCCTAGGGGCAGGATTCACTGTCGGGTGGTGTGGCCCATCTGGGCTACTTGCACAGTGCCAGGCTTGTGGTGTTGGGGATCTGGTGTATTAGCTGGGGTGGATCGGCAAGGTGCACAGGGGTGGGAGGGGCAGACTCAGCTCGCTTTTCCTTAGGAGATCCACTTCGGGAGGGGCCCTGGGGCACTGGGAGGGAGTCGGACCCGCTGGAGGGATGGATCCGCAGAAGTACAGCATTGGGTGTTTGCGCAGTGCAAGCAAGTTCCCTGGCAAGAACTGGTTCCCTTTGGGATTTTGGCTGGGGGATGGGCGAGGAAGATGGCGCTGGTGAGCGCCTTTGTTCCCTGCCATGCTGAGCTTTGTCGTCCAGTGCTCAACAACTCTCCCTCCCATTGTCCTCCAGCCCTCCCGTTCTCCTAGCAGAGCTGTTAGCTTATAACCTTCCTGATGTCAAGTCCTGCTTGCTGTCGGAATACATTCCGTCCGGCCCCTCCACTTTTGCAAGCCAAACTCAGGGGCTCTGCTTGGTCGGTGGGCCGCCCCTCCTACCCGGCTCCCTCCCGCCAGTCTGTGGAGCGCACACCACCTCTCTGTCCTTCCTACCCTCTTCCGTGGGCCTCTCCTCTGCGCTTGGCTGCGGAGACTCCGTTCTGCTAGTCTTCTGGCGGTTTTCTGGGTTATTTAGGCAGGTGTAGGTGGAATCTAAGTGATCAGCAGGATGCGTGGTGAGCCCAGCGTCCTCCTAGGCCGCCATCTTCCCAGGATCCCCCTAGAAACCCTCTTTAAAGAGTAAAACCAAGGTGGTGATAAAAATCAAGTGCCAAGCAGTTCAATAAAGGTTTAATGTCTTCCATTGACTCTCAGATGTGAGAGGCTGGCAAAAGAGAATTGTAGACCCAAAATCTGAGACAGGAAGGATCTCAGAGGCCATCGAGTTTAAATTATTTGTTTTGAAAATGATGATCACATTCTGAAACAAGCAGTCAGTTTAAGTGTCTTGCCCAAGATCACACAACTGGTTAGGATTAATGAAGCAGAGAAATATTGTTGTATGGTGGACACCAATGACATGTATGATCAGATTGCCAAGGAAAAGGATGAAGGGATGGATGGGTTGCTTAGTGGATGAAGATAACTTCGATGAAAAGGAAGAATTTGAACTAATTATGAAGAACTGCCAGGATTTGCTTAAGTGAAGGAGGGAGGGAGATGTATTTCATGTTATTAACACTATGTTTTCTCAACTTGGGAGGCTGGAATATGCATTGAAAGAAAAAAACACAGCCCCTGATACTATAATTTGATACAGACTCAGTAAAAGTTATAACACCTCTAATTTATGATGTTTTCTCAGCCTCCTACTCCAATTGTCTTTTTCTTCTTTCTGCAAACATGTATCTTTTGTGTGTGAGACATTGGACTAAATCCTAGGTTCTTGGAAAAGGGCATCAAGTAAAAATTAGTAAATTACTTCCTACACCAAGGAGATAAGAAACTAACAATAGATTACCCATTAGCATACATTTCCTTGTTTTAAGTAGAACATGAGAACCATAAGAGATGAAGAAAGAATGCCGTAGTTGTTCAGAGAAGGCAGATTTGGTTTGATTCTGACAGGAGAGACAATAACAGCCACCATAACTGGCATTTATATTGGGCTTACTATGAGCTAGGCCATGTTGAAGGGCTTTACGTGAGTTAAAATTTATTTAATCCTCACTCCTATCCCACATGGTAATTTCTGTCAGCAAGAGTGTGTCTATCAACATCTCTTGGATCTGTGTCTGTCTTGGCTGGATTCTCAGTGTGATCTCCAAAGTGGTAGAAGAGTTGCAGTGTGGTGCGGAGCCTGATTTGAACATGAGGCAACAGGAAAAATCAATATAATACTGATACTATCTTGATGTAAAGATTTGATATGTTTTTATCATTTTTTTGCGTTAAACTTTTCTTTGAAATTTTTATTGAGGTAAACGATGCATAAAATTATGTAAGTTATAGGTGTACCGCAGTATAATCTGACATTTTTATGCACTACCAAGTGATCACCACCAAAGTCTAGTTAGTATATATTAGCATACAGTTGACTCTCTTCACCCATTTTGGACAGCCCCTGTTTCCCTGCCCCACTGGAAACTACCAATGTGTTCTCTGTACCTATGAGTCCATTTTTGTTTTGTTTGTTTGTGTTTTAGATTCCACATATGAGCAAAATCATATGTATTTGTCTTTTTACATCTGACTTATTTTACCTTGCATAATACCTTGAAATCCCATCTATGTTGTTGCAAATGGCAACATTTCATTCTTAAGACAGAGTAGTGTTTCTGTGTGTGTGTGTGTGTGTGTGTGTGCGCGCGCCACATCTTCATTCATCTCTTTACTGAAGGATATTGAGTGTGTTTCCATTTCTTGGCTATTGTAAATAATACTGCAGTGAACATAAGGGCACATATACATTTTTGAATCAGTGTTTTTGTATTCTTTGGATAAATGCCCAGAAGTGGAATAACTACATCATATGGTAGTCCTATTTTTAGTTTTTGGAGGAACCTCCATGCTGTTTTCCATAGGGGCTGCACCAATTTACATTCCTACCGGTGTATGAGGGTTCCCTTTTTCTCAACATCCTCTCCAACGTTTGTTATATTTTGTATTTTTGTTACTAGCCATTCTGACTAATGTGAAGTGTTAACTTATTGTGGTTTTGATTTGAATTTTCCAAATAATGAGCAAAGTTGAGCATCTTTTCATGTGTTTGTTGGTTATCTGTAATTCTTCTTTGGAAAAATATTTAGATCCTCTGTCCAGTTTTTAGTTAGGTTGTTTATTAGTTGTTGAGTTGGTTGAGCCCTTCATACATTTTGGATATCAATTCCTTGTCGGATATATGATTTGCAAAAGATTGATTCTGGCGGTAGAGACAGTACCATGAATACTTTTAACAAATATTCCATTCAGTGTATTCCTTTTTCCTTGTGATGATAGTTTCTTTTGCTGTGCAGAAGCTCTTTAGTTTTATGTAGTCCCGTTGATTTATTTTTGCTTTTGTTTCCCTTGCCTTTAGAGTCAGATCTAAGGAGATTTTATTAAGATTGATGTTGGGGAGCTTACTGTCTGTATTTTCTTTTAGGAATCTTATGTTTGCAAGTCTTACATTTAAGTCCTTAATCAATTTTGAGTTAATTTCTGTGCATGGTGTAAGATAGTGGTCTAGTTTCTTTCTTTTACATGTGGCTGTCCATTTTCCCAAACCATTTATTGAAGAGATTGTCTTTTCTCCACCATATGCTCTTAGCTCCTTTGCCATAAATTAGTTGTCCATATATGTGAGGGTTTAACTTTGGGCCCTCAATTCTGTTCTGTTGTTCTCTGTGTTTATTTTTATGTCGGCACCATACATTTTTTTGGTTTGTTTTTTGAGAGAGTGTGTGAATGAGGGAGAGTCAGAGAGGGAGAGAAAGCAGACTCCATACTCAGTGTGGAGCCTAACGTGGGGCTCAATTTCATGACCAAGAGATTATGGCCTGAGCTGAAATCAAGGGCTGGATGCTTAATGACTGAGCCACCCACGTGACCAAGTACCATACCGTTTTGTTAACTATAACTTTGTAGCATAGTTTGAAGTCAGGGAGTGTGATACCTCAAGATTTGTTCTTTATTTGTTCAATATTAATTTGGTTATTCAGTGTCCTTTGTGGTTCCACACAAATTCTAGAATTATTTGTTCTATTTTTGTGAAAAATGTCATTGGAATTTTAATAGGAATTGCATTCAATCTGTAGCTTGCTTTGGGTACTATGGGCATTATAACACTATTAATTCTTTTAATCTATGAGCATGGAATATCTTTCCATATATTTGTCTCTTCAATGTTTTTCATAAATATCCTTCATTTTATTATTTGAGAGAGAGAGTGTGTGAGCTGGATGCAGGGGCAGAGAGAAAAAGAGAGAGATGGAGGGAGGGAGAGAGAGACAGAGTGTGAGTGAATTTTAAGCAGGCCCCATGCTCAGCACAAAGCCCAATCCAATGTGGGACTCAATCCCATGACCCTGGGGTCATGACCTGAGCTGAAATCAAGAGCAGACACTCAGTTGACTGAGCCACCCATGTGCCCCTCTTTCATCAATATCTTAGAGTTTTCAGTATACATGTCTTTGACCTCCTTGGTTAAATTTATTCCTAGGTATTTCTTCTTTTTTGATGCAATTGCAAGTGGGATTATTTCCTTAATTTCTCTTTCTGATTATTTATTATTAGTATATATATGTGCCACAGATTTCTATAAATGATTTTATATCTTGTTACTTTCTGGAATTCATTAATTCTATTTTTTATTTTTGGTGGAGTCCTTAGGGTATTTTATATATAGTATCATGCCATCTGCAAATAGTGACAGTTTTACTTCTTCCTTTCCGATTTGAATGCCTTTATTTTTTTTCTTGCAGAATTTCTGTGACTAGAAGTTGCAGTACAGTGTTGAAAAAAAGTGGTGAAGGTGGGCATCCTTGTCTTGTCCCTGATCATACCATTCAGTATGATGTTAACTGTGGGTTCATCATTATGTCTTTATTGGTTTGGGTACAGTCTCTCCATACCATTTTGTTGAGAGTTTTTTTATTACAAATGGATATTGAATTGGGTCATATTCTTTTTTCTGCATCTATCGGAATGATCATGATCATTATTCATTTTGTTAATTTGGTATATCATATTAATGTATTTGTGGATGTTGGGCTATCCTTGCATGCCTGGAATAAATCTCACTTGATCATTGTGTATAGTCATTTTAATGTGTTGTTGAATTTGGTTGGTAATATTTTTTTGTGGATTTTTGCATAAAAGTTCATCATTGGTACTGGCTGTAGTTTTTTTTTTTTTCCTTTTTTTTGTGGTGGTATTTAGTTTTGGTATCAAGGTAATGATGACTTCATAAAATAAGTTTGGAAGAGGTTGAGAATGATAGATATTAAATCTTTGAGTGTTTGGTAGAGTTCACCAGTAAATCCATAATTTCCTGGATCTTTGTTTGTTGTGAGGTTTTTGATTACTGATTCAATCTCTTTACTAGCAATTGGTTTCTTCAGATTTTCTATTTCTTCATAATTCAGTCTTGGCAGATAGTATGTTTCTAGGAATTTATTCATTTCTTCTAGGTTGTCCAACATATTGGCTTATAATTGTTAATAGCAGTCTTTTATATTCCTTTGAATTTCTATTATGTCATTATGTCTATTATATCTGTTCTTTGATTTCTGACTTTATTAGAGCTCTCTCTCTTTTTCCTCTTAGTGTTTGTCAATTTTATTTATTTTTTTCAAAGAACCAGATCTTAGTTGCATTGATATTTTCTATTGATTTTTAGTCTTTATTTATTTCCATTTTGATCTTTATTATTTTCTTCCTTCTACTGACTTTGGGCTTCCTGTATTTTTTTCTAGTTCCTTTAGGTGTAAAGTTAGATTATTTGAGATTTTTCTTGTTCCTCCCTCTTAGAACCACTTTTGCTGCGTCAAGGATTTTGGTATGACATATTTCTGTTTTCATTTGTCTCAAGGAATTTTTTTATTTCTCCTTTGCTTTCTTTGATGACCCATGGTTGTTGAGTACCATGTTGTTTAAGCTCCAGAATTGTGGTTTTCCTAGTTTTCCTTTTGTAATGTGTTTCTAGTTTCATACTTTTGTGGTTGGAGAAGAAGCTTGATATGATTTCAGTCTTACTGAATTTTTGAGACTCTTTTTATGGATTAATATGTGATCTATTCTGGAGAATGTTCCAACTGCACTTGGGAGGAATATATATTCTGTTACTTTTAGATGGAATGTTCTATACTTATCTATTAAGTCCATCTAGTCTAATATGTGGTAGGATGATATTTCCTTATTAATTTTCTGATAGAATGATCTATCATTGATGTAAGTGGGGTGTTAAAGTTTCTTACTGTTACTGTATTGCTGTCAATTTCTCCTTTTAGGTTTATTAAGATTTGTTTTATATATCTTGGTACTCCTATATTGGGTGCACATGTATTTATAAATATATGTCTTTTGGGATTGACTCCTTTATCATTATGTAATGCTCTTCTTTGTATATTATTAAAGTCTCTGTTTTAAAGTCTATTTTGTCTGCTACAAATATAACTCTACCAGTTTCCTTTTTGTTTTCATTAGCATAAAACATCTTTCTCCACCTTTTCACTTTCAGTCTGTGTGTGTCCTTACTTATGAAGTAAGCCTCTTTTAGACAGCGTATAAATGAGTCTTCTAAAGAAAATCCATTCTGCCAATCTGTGTCTTCTGACTGGACAGTTTAGTCCATATACACTTAAAGTAATTATTGATAGCTATATACTTAATGCTATTTTGTTAACTGTTTTCTGGCTAATTATGTAGTTCCTCTTTGTTTTGTTCTTTTCTTTCTCTTTTCCCTTGTGGTTTGATGGCTTTCTTCAGTGTTATATTTAGATTTATTTATCATTTTCTTTTGTGAATTTACTATAAATTTTTACTTTAGGGTTACTGTGAAGTTGTAGGAATTCCTATGTATACAATGGTCTCTTCTGAGTTGATAGCAACTTAATTTTGAACACATTCCAAAACTTTATATGTTTTTATTCCCCTGCCACATTGTATGGTTTTGATGACATTTTACATCTTTTTAAATGCATCTCTTAACTAATTATTGCAGTTTCAGTTAATTTTACTATTTTTGTCTTTTAACCTTCATGCTTTCTTTAGAAGTGATCTACTTTTACTGTATAGTTTCCTTTTTTTCAGTGAGATTTTTACTTTCATATGTTTTGTTATTAGTGCCATTTTTTTCAGTTTAGGGAAATTTCTTTAACATTTCTTGTAAGGCTGGTTTAGTACTGATAAATTCCTTTAGCTTTTGCTTATATGGAAAACCCTTAATCTTGTCTTCAATTCTGAATAATAACCTTACTGGAGAGAGAATTACTAGTTGCAGATTTTTTCCTTTCAAGACTTTGAGTATAATGTGACCTCTCTTATGACTTGGAAAGTTTCTGCTGAAAAATCTCCTGATAACCTTATGGGGTTTCCCTGGTATGTAATAAGTTGTTTTTCTCTTGTTGCTTTTAAAAGTCTTTCTTTAACTTTTACAATTTTAAATATAATGTGTCTTGGTGTGGTTCTCTTTGGGAACTTTTTGGAACTCTGGGCAAAAGTTCTGTTTGGGAACTTTGTGGAACTTTGGGGTCTTTTTTTTTTTTTTTGGAACTCTGGACTTCATAGATCTGTAGGTGTCTATGTTTCCTTCCCTAGGTTAGGGAAGTTTTCAGCTATTATTTCTTCAAATAACTTTTTTTTTTTTAAGATAGTGAGCTGGGGAGAGAGGTGGCAGAAAGAGATAGATAATCTTAAGCAGGCTCCACACTGAACATGGAGCCCAACATGGGGCTCGATCCCATGAACCCTGTGATCATGACCTGAGCTGAAATCAATAGATGGATGTGCAACTGAATGAACCACACAGGTGCCCCACTTTAAGTTAGTTTTATAATTCTTTCTCTCTCTCTTCTCCTTCTGGGACCTATATAATATGAATGTTATTCTTGTTTATTATTCCCTAAATGTCCTTTAAGTTATCTTTACTTTTTAAAATTCTTCTTTTTGCTGCTCTATCTGGGTGAATTCTGTTTCTTTGTCTTTCAGCTTGCTGAGCTTGTCTTCAGCTTTATCCAGTGTGATGTTGAACTCCTGTAGTGTATTTTTTAGTTCAGTTACTGTATTGTATTCTTCAACTCTATAACTTCTGTTTAGAACTTTCTTACATTTTCTGTCTCTTTGTTGAGTATCTCATGATGTTCATCCATTCTCTTCCTGAGTCTGGTGAGTGCTTCTGAATTCTTTATCAGGTAGAGTGCTTACCTTCATTTCATTAATGTCTTTTTCTAATATTTTGTCTTGTTCTTTCATTTGGAACATATCCCCCTGCCTCTTTATTTTGCCCAACTCTGTGTTTGTATGTATTAGGCAAATCAGCTACATCTTATAGTTTCAAAGGATCTGCTTTTTGAGGATTTCACACAGAGCCCCCATACACAATCCCCTTTGACTACTAGAGCTACATGCTCAAGGGTTGTCCTATATGTGGGCTGTACTTGCTTGTCTGCTGTGGTGGGGGTGGGTGGTACTGTCACCCAACCTAGCTGTGTTGTGCAACAGTGCTGAGATAGGTGTTGGACTGGGCTGGTGTCTGGCCTTGCTGCAGTATGTAGTTTGCTGCATAGGTGGGCAGTTTCTCAGCTGGATTTGCCCCCTGTCTCTAGAAGATTAGAGGAACAGTTACAAAATGGCATCCATGAACACCAACCTTAGAAAGGTAGGGTAAGTTTGCACATATGGCACCCACCAGTAACTCTGTCCCTGGAGAAAGTAGCAGTGTTTTTCTGCCTCTCTGGTAAATGCTTTAAGATTAGTAAGTGGATCTTCTTTGTATAGTGTGAGCTTTTTCAAATTAGTGTTTTTGCACTGTGTCCAGGGACAACTGTCCAAGGCTAGTCCTTTAAGAGTGGGTTCTCCATTTGCTGCAATTCTTTAGTTTTTCTGGATGTAATCCCTGTTATTTTTCAAAGCACACTCTTGAGGGGACTCCTCTGTCTTGTGCAGGATCTAAGAATTGGGGTGTTTAATGTAGAGCACAAATTCCTCACTTCTCAGAGAAAAGTTTGATGTATTTGACATTCCCCATGACTATGAATCTCCACACTTGGAGGGGGTGTTTTGGGTGAGATAATCTGTATGCCTCACTTACCAATCTTGCTTTTCCTTTTGGTCTTTGTTGTGGAGTTTTGGTTTTTTGCTTGTCCCCCCCCCCCCCCGCCCCCCAGAGGTAATTATTCTCTATGTAGCTGTGTATTTATTGTATACATGTGATGTGGGGAGTGAGTTCAGGATCATCCTATGCCACCATCTTGAACCTAGTTGAATCTGGTTTTTTTTTTTGTCTTTAAAAATAATTAAAATATTATTTTGAATACTGTTTTTTTTAATATACATGCATTGTAAAAATATTCTCCCCATGTAGTTAAGTAAAACATCTATCATCTTACATATTTGTATTTTTTGGTGGGGGGAGACATTTAAGTCTTTGCAACTGGCAGTCACCATGTTTTACAGTAGATCCTCAGGCCTTATCATGTTACACCTAAAAGATTTTGCCTGTTATTTAACGTTCTCCCTCTCCCTGTTTCACCCACCCTCTAGCATCTGGCAACTACTTTTATATGCTGTTTCTTTTGAGTTTCATTTTTTTTTTTGTGAGGGGAAGGGTTCCACACCTTCCAAGGTGAGGGATGGTTCCAAGTCCATCCACATTGTTGCGGATGGCATAATTTACTTCTTTCTCATGGCTGAATACTATGCCACTGTATGTATATACACATCTTCTTTATCCATTTATTTGTTGATGGATACTAAAGTTGTTTCCATATCTTGACAATTGTGAACAATGCTGAAATGAACATAGAGGTACAGATAACTCTTCAACATTCTGTTTTCATTTCCTTTGGATATATTCTCAGAAGTGGGGTAGAGTGGTTCTATTTTTAATTTTTTGGTATCCCATAGTGTCTGCACTAATTTAAATTCCAAGTTTATTGAAATTTTTGGTAACTCCTTTGCACCTCAGGAAATTCCTCTCTCACTTCACCTCACCCTAGTCCTAGCCCTGATGAAAGACTCCCACTAGTTCCAAAACAGTCTTTTTAAAATGGTTCCACCAGATAGGGTTTTCGTTGGCCTGACATTGGTCCAATTCCATCCCTGAACCAATCATTGATACTTAAGAGGAATGCAGTGCTTTTCTTGGGCTCTGAAACTTGCTGGGATCAGTCCCTTTCCAATTTCTTAGAGTGTGGCTTTCCAGAAATGGAGTCTGCAGTGGGGATTCTTACTCAATTCAAATTCTTACTCAATTCAAATTCATTGGAGAAGGGGGTTGAGGAAGTGGGAAGTTGATAATCAAGAATGTGGTTTCAGGGGCGCCTGGGTGGCGCAGTCGGTTAAGCGTCCGACTTCAGCCAGGTCACGATCTCGCGCTCCGTGAGTTCGAGCCCCGCGTCGGGCTCTGGGCTGATGGCTCGGAGCCTGGAGCCTGTTTCCGATTCTGTGTCTCCCTCTCTCTCTGCCCCTCCCCCGTTCATGCTCTGTCTCTCTCTGTCTCAAAAATAAATAAACGTTGAAAAAAAAAATTAAAAAAAAAAAAAAAAAAAAGAATGTGGTTTCAGGTGAAGACAAGCTTCCGCATGATCCCATTCAGTGAGACCAGCCATGTGCTAGTCAGTCATTGGCTGAGTCCTGGTGGTGGTGGAAGGAGGCACCTCTGTTGGCCTGAGGACATTTCTTTAGAGAATGAGCAGCTGTATATTGTTATCAGCCAACACATACAGCAGCTAGGCCACATGTACCAATAAACAGGTCTGGCCAGGGCCCCATGAGTCCATAGTGAAAGGTGTGATTCTGAAAGATACAATTATCAGGAAGGAAAATGGATGCCACTCTGGCACTTAGCAGATGGCCTTTGTACTTAGCTCTTTAGGAAGGGAAATGGAATTGATTGTTGCTTAATGATATCTGTTTCATTGAGAAAAAGTTATAGCACATGCACTTTCATATATCTGATCTGGAATGTTGAAAAGCAAAAGCAGCTGCTCAAGTTGCCTTCTTGCTGTCTGTCTTTTAAGTAAAAACTTGGAGCAGAGAGTCAACAAGCAGGGATACTTACCTGTGCTCACCACCCTGTCTTCATTCAACCCACCTGAGTCACAAAATGCCAGTGAATCATGCTGACAGTCCACGTGCAGGCCTGGGAATAGATTGACAAGATAGAATTATGATGAACAAAATGAACTCCTTCCTTAAAAATTCCATTAGGGGAAGTATCATGGCATTTAGAGTTCCATATACCAGGGAAACTGCCCTGGTGGAGTGAACTGCAGTCAGGAGAGGAAAGAAGAGACCGCTGTCAGCTGCAAGTCATGCCACAGAGCCTGCATAAATGCTCCTCTGTCAGCAAGGGGGGGAGCCCTGTCACCCTTTCATTAGCAGTAATTGAATGCCTACAGAGGCAGTAATTACAAATACCAGCCAGGCCTCACAGGCTCATCTGTCTTTGTTTATCATCACAGTAAGGGTATTGATCATTACTAGGGCCATCCTTTCCTTTGGATAGGGACAGGGAAATTGGATTAATAAGGCCTGGCATGTATTGTGTAACACATACTTGCAGGGAAAAGGCAGATCAGAAGTGCTGAGAAATGGCGAGCACTTCATTTCCTAGGGTGTCAAGCCTGCTAACATTCTTGGGTGCTTCCTTTACAGGGGCTTAGGCTCAAAATTTCCATCATCTGAGCATCCTTGCTTTTGCTGGAGCCACTAAATACAGAGCACAACATACACAAATACAAAGCAAACTGAATAGCTCCCATTTTAATTCACATTTCTGTAGGTAGCAAATAAATAGAGAAGGTGGTTAGGGAACTCACTCTTCTGAAAGCTGTATGCTTTGTGTCATGGTAACCACAGAGTTGGGGAGGAGAAAGTATTTATAGAAGTAATACAGCTAATCAATGAAAAATAAAACGTAGAATTAGAGCAATGGTTCTCAAACACTAGCATGCATCAGAATGGCTTGGAGGGCTCTTTAAAACACAGACGCTGGACCCCACCCCAGAATTCCTGATTCAGAGGTCTGGAATGGGGCTGGAGAATCTATATATTTTTTTAATTTAATTTATTTTTTTTAATTTACATCCAAATTAGTTAGCATATAGTGCAGCAATGACTTCAGGAGTAGATTCCTTAATGACCCTTACCTTTTTAGCCCATCCCCCCTCCCAAAATCACTCTAGTAACCCTCTGTTTTTTCTCTATATTTAAGATTCTTTTATGTTTTGTCCCCCTCCCTGTTTTTATGTTATTTTTTCTTCCTTTCCCTTGTGTTCATCTGTTCTGTGTCTTAAAGTCCTCATATGAGTGAAATGATATGATATTTGTCTTTCTCTGACTAATTTCACTTAGCATAATACCCTCCAGTTCCATCCAGGTAGTTGCAAATGGCAAGATTTCATTCTTTCTGATTGCCAAGTAATACTTCACTGTATGTATATACCACATCTTCTTTATCCATTCATCCATTGATGAACATTTGGGCTCTTTCCATACTTTGGCTATTGTCTATAGTGCTGCTATAAACATTGGGGTGCATATGCCCCTTTGAAACAGCACACCTGTATCCCTTGGATAAATACCTAGTAGTGCAATTTCTGGGACAGTTATATTTTTAATTTTTTGAGGAACTTTCATACTGTTTCCCAGAGTGGCTGCACCAGTTTGCATTCTCACGAGCAGTGCAAAAGAGATCCTCTTTCTCTTTATCCTCACCAACATCTGTTGTTGCCTGAGTTGTTAATGTTAGCCATTATGACAGGTGTGAAGTGGTATCTCTTTGTGGTTTTGACTTGTATTTCCCTGATGATGAGTGATGTTGAGCATTTTTTCATGTGTCGGTTGGTCATCTGGATGTCTTGTTTGGAGAAGTGTCTATTCATGTCTTTTGCCCATTTCCTCACTGGATTATTTGTTTTTAGGGTGTTCAGTTTGATAAGTTCTTTATGGATTTTGGATACTAGCTTTTTATCTGATATGCCATTTGCAAATATCTTTTCCCATTCTGTTGGTTGCCTTTTAGTTTTGTTGATTGTTCCCTTTGCTGTGCAGAGCTTTTTATTTTGATGAGGTCTCAATAGTTCATTTTTGCTTTTGTTTCCCTTGTCTCTGGAGACATGTTGTGTAAGAAGTTGCTGTGGCCAAGTCAAAGAGGATTTTACCTGATTTCTCCTCAAGAATTTTGATGGCTTCCTGTCTTACATTTAGGTCTTTCATCCATTTTGAGTTTACTTTTGTGTATGGTGTAAGAAAGTGGTCCATGTTCATTTTTCTGCATGTTGTTGTCCAGTTTTCCCAGCACCATTTGCTGAAGAGACTGTCTTTATTCCATTGGATATTCTTTCCTGCTTTGTCGAAGATTAGTTGGTCATACATTTGTGGGTCCATTTCTGGGTTCTCTTTTCTGTTCCATTGATCTGATTGTCTGTTTTTGTGCCAGTACTATACTGCCTTGATGATAACCACTTTGTAATACAGCTTGAAGTCCAGGATTGTGATGCCTCCTGATTTAGTTTTCTTTTTCAAGATTGCTTTGGCTATTTGGGGTCTTTTCTAGTCCCATACAAATTTTAGGATTGTTTGTTCTACCTCTGTGAAGAGTGCTAGTGTTATTTTGATAGGTATTGCATTAAATATGTAGATTGCTTTGGGTACTATTGACGTTTTAACAATATTTATTCTTCCTATCCAGGAGCATGGAATATTTTTCCATTTTTGGGGGCCTCTTCTTCAATTTCTTTCATAAGCTTTCTATAGTTTTCAGTGTATAGATTTTTCACCTCTTTGGTTAGATTTATTCCTAGGTATTTTATGGTTTTTGGTGCAGTTGTAAATGGGATCGATTCCTTGATTTCTCTTTCTGTTGCTTCATTGTTGGTGTATAAGAATGCAACCAATTTCTGTGCATTGATTTTATATGCTGTTAATTTGCTGAATTCATGGATCAGTTCTAGCAGTTTTTTGGTGGAATCTTTTGGGTTTTCCATATAGAGTATCATGTCCTCTGCGAAGAGTGAAACTTTGACCTCCTCCTGGCTGATCTGGATGCCTTTTATTTCTTTGTGTTGGCTGATGGCTGAGGCTAAGACTTCCAATACTATGTTGAATAACAGTGGTGAGAGTGGACATCCCTGTCTTGTTCCTCACCTTAGGGGGAAAGTCTCAGTTTTTCCCCATTGAGGATGATATTAGCATTGAGTCTCTCATATACGGTTTTTATGATCTCAAGATATGATGCTTCTATCCCTACTTTCTTGAGGGTTTTTATCAAGAAAGGATGCTGTATTTTGTCACATACTTTCTCTGCATCTATTGAGAGGATCACATGGTTTTTATACTTTCTTTTATTGATGTGATGTATCACATTGATTGTTTTGTGGATATTGAACCAGCCCTGCATCCCAGGTATAAATTCCACTTGGTCATGGTGAATAATTTTTTTTAATGTACTGTTAGATCCTGTTGGCTAATACCTTGTTTAGAATTTTTGTGTCCATGTTCATCAGGGAAATTGGTCTATAGTTCTCCTTTTTATTAGGGTCTTTGTTTGGTTTTGGAATCAAGGTAATTCTGGCTTCATAGAAAGAGTTTGGAAGTTTTTCTTCCATTTCTATTTTTTGGAACAGCTTCAAGAGGATAGGTGTTAACTCTTCCTTAAATGTTTGGTAGAATTACCCTGGAAAGTCATCTGGCTCTGGACTCTTGTTTTTTGGGAACTTGTTTATTACTAATTTGATTTCTTTACTGGTTATGGGTCTGTTCAAATTTTCTCTTTCTTCCTGTTTCAGTATTCGTAGTGTATACGTTTCTAGGAATTTATCTATTTCTTCTAGACTGCCCATTTTATGGGCATATAATTGCTCATAATATTCTCATGTTATTGTTTTTATTTCTGCTGTGTTGGTTGTGATCTCTCCTCTTTCATTCTTGATTTTATTTATTTGGGTCCTTTCCTTTTTCTTTTTGCTCAAACTGGCTAGAGGTTTCTCAATTTTGTTAATTCTTTCAAAGAGCCAGCTTCTGGTTTCATTGATCTGTTCTACTGGTTTTTTGTTTGTTTGTTTGTTTCAGTAGTAGTGATTTCTGCTCTAATCTTTATTATTTCCTGTCTTCTGCTGCTTTTGGATTTTGTTTGTTGTTCTTTTTCCAGCTCTTTGAGGTGTAAGGTTAGGTTGTGTATCTGAGACCTTTCTTCTTTCATTAGGAGGGCCTGGATTGGTATATACTTTCCTCTTATGACTGCCTTTGCTGCATCCCAGAGGTTTTGGGCTGTGGTGTTATTTTCTTTGGCTTCCATGTACTTTTTAATTTCCTCTTTAACTTCTTGCTTAGCCCATTCATTCTTTAGTAGTATGTTCTTTAGTCTCCAGGTATTTGTTACCTTTCCAAATTTTTTCTTGTGGTTGATTTCTATTTTTTTTTTTTAATTTTTTTTTTCAACGTTTATTTATTTTTGGGACAGAGAGAGACAGAGCATGAACGGGGGAGGGGCAGAGAGAGAGGGAGACACAGAATCGGAAACAGGCTCCAGGCTCTGAGCCGTCAGCCCAGAGCCCGATGCGGGGCTCGAACTCACTGACTGCGAGATCGTGACCTGGCTGAAGTCGGACGCTTAACCGACTGCGCCACCCAGGCGCCCCTCTTGTGGTTGATTTCAAGAGTCATAGCATTGTGGTCTGAAAATATGCACGGTATGATCTTGATCTTTTTGTACTAGTTGAGGGTTGATTTTGTCCCAGTATGTGGTCTATTCTGGAGAATGTTTCATGTACACTGGAGAAAAATGTGTATTCTGCTGCTTTAGGATGAAATGTTCTGAATATATCTGTTAAATCCATCTGGTCCAGTGTGTTATGCAAAGCCATTGTTTCATTGTTGATTTTCTGATTAGATGATCTGTCCGTTGCTGTAAGTGGGGGTGTTGGAGTCCCCTACTATTATGGTTATTATTATTAATGAGTTTCTTTATGTTGGTGATTAATTGATTTATATATTTGGTTGCTTTCAAAATTTGGTGCATAAATGTTTACAATTGTTAGATCTTCTTGGTGGATAACCCCTTAATTATGATACAATGCCCTTCTTCATCTCTTGTTACATTCTTTATTTTAAAGTGTAGATTGTTTGATATAAGCATGGCTACTCCAGGTTTCTTTTGTTGACCATTAGCATAGTAGATGGTTCTCCATCCCCTTATTTTCAATCTGAATGTGTCTTTAGGTCTAAAGTGGGTCTCTTGTAAACAGCATGTAGATGGATCTTGTTTTCTTATCCATTCTGTTACTCTGTGTCTTGATTGGAGCATTTAGTCCATTGACGTTTGGAGTGAGTACTGAAAGATATGAATTTATTGCCATCATGTTGCTTGTAGAGTTGTAGTGTCTGGTGGTGTTCTCTGGTCCTTTCTAGTCTTGGTTGCTTTTGGTATGTATGTATGTATATATGAATGTATGTATTTGTTTATTTTCATCATTTCTCCTCTCAGAGAGTCCCCCTTAAAATTTCTTACAGGGCTGGTTTAGTGGTCACAAACTCCTTTAATTTTTGTTTGGGAAACTTTTTATGTCTCCTTCTATTTTGAATGACAGCTTTGCTGAATAAAGAATTCTTGGCTGCATGTTTTTCTGATTTAGCACATTGAATATATCCTGCCACTCCTTTCTGGCCTGCCAAGTTTCTGTGGTAGGTGTGCTGCAAACCTGGTCTTTTTTCCCTTGTAGGTTAAGGACTTTTTTCCCTTGCTGCTTTCATGATTCTTTCCTTGCCTGAGTGTTTTGTGAATTTGACTATGATATGCCTTGTTGATGGTCGGTTTTTGTTGAATCTAATGGGAGTCCTTTGTCCCTTGTGGATTTTGATGTCTGTGTCTTTCCCCATGTTAGGGAAGTCTTCCTCTGTGATTTGCTCACTTAACCCTTCTAACCCTTTTTCTCTCTTTTCATCTTCTGGGACCCCTATGATTCTGATGTTGTTCCTTTTTAATGAGTCACTGATTTCTCTAATTCTTAAATTGTGCTCTTTTGCCTTAATCTCCCTCTTTTTTTGTCCTTCATTATTCTCCCTAAGTTTGTCCTCTATATCGCTGATTCTCTGCTCTGCCTCATCCATCCTTGCTGCCGTGGCATCAATTGGAGATTGCAGCTCAATTATAGCATTATTTCATCCTAACTAGTTTTACTTCTTTAATCTCCACAGAAAGTAGATAACCCTTTCTAGTATTAATACTAAAACAACCACAGCTAGTATTCTTATTATAGTTATTCTAAATTTTGGTTCAGACATCTTGTTTGTATCTGTGTTGGTTAAGTCCCTGGCTGTGGTTTCTTCTTTCTTTTTGGGTGAATTCCTTTGTTTTGTCATTTTGAAGGAAGAAAAGGAATTAATGAGGTAAAAAAAATTAAAATTAAAAAAATTAAAATTAAAAAATGAAAAACAACACACACACACACACGCACAAAATCAAATAAATGATGCTAGATCCTAGGTGTGTTTGGTCTGGGTGTTGAAAGGGGTTTAATAGATTATAGAACAAAGGGGAATAAGAAAAGGAAAAAAAGGAAACATTTGAAAATTTGAAAAAATGAATACAATGAAATAGAGTAAAATGAAATGATGGATGTAAAATAGAATTTGAAAATTTTACAAAAAAGTAAAAAATATAGGAGAAAAAAATTAGAAATATTTTTAATAAAAATTGAAAATAAATATTATTTTTTCTTTATTTAAGAAAAATAAAAGAAATGAAAAAGAAAAAAAGAAAATTGAATAGATGAACCAGTGAGCAGACTGAAATATGATTAAAATTACATCATTTTCCCTTAGAAGTCAACCTATGATGCACTTTATAGTCTGTAAGCTAAGCAGGTGGAGAGACCTGTGGTGTTCCTGAAGAGCAAGGTCGGCCCATTTAGGCATGGTTTACTGTAACAGCTCCATTCTCCACTAGATGGCACTGCTTAGCTTACTGGGGTGGGTTGTTGTGGCACTTGTAGGGGCCTATGCACATGTGTGGGAGCGGTGAAAATGGTGTCACTCATCTACCCAGTCTCTAGTATTGGAACTCTGTTCTCCCAGATCAGCAGTCACGCACCAGTCCTTTGTCTCCAGCTTCCATCCACTCCCCAGGCAGCACCTCCCTCCTGAGTTTTATCTCATATGTGGCTGTTTTCCTGACCCTTTATTTCTGAGGGATGTGGCCTTGCCCTTCTGCAGGAGGGTCTCACTGAGCAGTGGCCGGGTCCTGGATGCACCCAGGAATGTTCAGGAGACCGTGCTGCTGCTGATGCCCAGAGACTGTGGCTGGGTGCCAGCCCACCCCAGATAAAGTTCATGCAATCATGTGGCAGCAGTGTTTCAGAGATTATGGCAAATCAAAACACACATCTGGCACCAGCCTTCATCCTTGATGACCTTGTTCCAGATTATGGCAAATCAAAACACACATCTGGCACCAGCCTTCATCCTTGATGACCTTGTTCCAGCACCAGTGAATGTGGTTGTTCTCCGGAATCTCCTGGCACCTTTGCCTGATGGGGGGGCACACTGTCTCTATCTAATGTCCTCCCAGCAGGGGAACCGCCTTTCCCTGTGTGGCCTGAAGAGTCCCCTGGACTTCACTCTGCTCCTGGGGATTCGCACTTCCCACAAGAGCACTGCCAGGTATTGAGCTGTGGAGTTTCAGACTCTGCACTCCCCCTGTTTATAGAGTCTCAATGGAATTTAAACCCTCTCCTTTCTCCCTTTTTTGTTCAGTCTCTTGTGTATTCTTTCTTTGTCTCCAGCTGCTTTTGGGCAGGGGTCAGGGGGATATGCTTTCTATACTTTCCCCTGCCCACCCACCCCTCCATCTCTGTCTTCTCTCCACAAGCAAAAACAGCTCCCTGTCCTCCCTGGCTTCTCCCCAGTTCACCTCTCCCTGTTGCGTACCTGCTGAGTTCTGTGGTTCAGGTTGTGCAGACTGTTGTGTTAATCCTCAAATCAGTTTTCTAGGTGTGCAAGATGGTTTAGTGTTGATCTGGCTATATTTCTTGGATGTGAGACACGAAAAAATCTTCCATGCTGTTCTGCCATCTTGGTTCCTCCTGGGGATTCTATATTTTTAATAAATTGCTGGATGCCGCTGCTGCTACTGGTGCAGGACCACAGTTTGAGAACTACTGGATTAGATCATCCCCAGACCTTAATGAAATAACAGATGTAGGAAGTGATCATCATTGACTTTAATGTCACACACAAAAAAGAGACAGTTAATTGAAGACTACATGCCTACTCATGGAAGTAGAGAAAACCACTAACAAGAAATATCAAAACACTCATCCTGAACCAGTCAAGCCCAGTCTAACTACCAGTTTACGGGAGCTACAGAGGACACAGAAGCAAGTTAAACAATGTTGCCACAGGAATGAAAAGGGCAAAATCCAGAAAAGAGAAGTAGGAGGGGAATGTATGGATTCTAAAAGACTTAAGAAACACAAAATCCCAATGATTGGATCTATTTGAATGCTGTTCTGATCTTGAACTGTGAAAAAGAAAATTGTGATGACATCAGGGAATTATTTCCACTTCCCTCACTCTTTGCATGCCTGGATTCCTTCTCAACCTTTGATTCTGCATTTTAATATTATCTTTTCAAAGAAGTATTCTTTAATAATCTGATCTAGATAGCACCCCTTCTCTATGTTTCCCTTCTATTCAACTGACCACTTATTGTCATTATGCATTTATTGGTTTGGTTCTTTGTGTCTCCTGACCAGTCTGCAAACTCCATGAGGCAGTGTCTTACAGTGTCACGTCTAGTACACATTGCTAGGTACACAGGAAATGTGTGGTATTTATTTTCTGAATTAATGATGAATAAATCAGGGCATTTTAATGTTTTCAAATTCTTTTCCTTACCTCGTTCTAATTATGTTTTATTTGTCCTTATCAGTAGCCTCTAGGTATGTAATACTTGGACATTGTTCGGTGAAGTCCAACACATTGAGTGATTTGTCTAAGGTTGTAAGTTGTGCTGAACCAACATAGCCAGGCCAAAAGCCATTTCCACTCTGATCCTGGTGGTCTTTCTGTTCTATTAAGTTTCCATTCGGTCTTTCTGTTCTAATAAGTTTCCATTCAGAGATGTCTGACTATATAGAAATGGTCATTTTTAACAGTTAAACTTGATAGTTTTGGTGGAAGAGAGGGGGCTCTGTTAATGATCTTTCTCTGTGTTCATAGAGGTGGGGTTGTGAGCACCTGAAATGCTGTATATTTCAGTGAGGAGTTGTGTATTTGGAAAGTTAGTAATCCCTGAAGTGGGTTGATTTGCCCACTTAGGTTGCAGGTAGTCATTTCAATTTCCTGACCATTCTGGAGTGGAATTATCTGCTCATATCCTGAGCATGCCAGTATGTCTAGGATGTCTTACATTCTCTCCTCTCTCTTTGAATCTCTATTTCTATAAATCCTTACATCTTTCTTCATCTCTGTCTCTATGTCTATATATCATTTTCTCTCTTTGTCCATTCCTATATCTTTATCTCAGCTTGTATCTCTCTCTTTATCTCTGTCTTTAGCACTATATCTCTATCTCAATCTCTTTATCTCTACATCTTTCACCATTTCTAGCTCTTTCTCTCTCTCTCTCTCTCTCCTCTTAACCTCTTGCCTTTTCTCAGCTTCTGCCATGTTTCTTTCTTCTCTCCTTCACAGAAAAACTTATTAAAAGAATTGTCAACAAGTGTTGTTTTTCATCTCTAACCTCCTCTCTCTCTTTTTTTTTCTATCCACTTCAATTTTATTTCTCTTCTTTCCATTCTTCTCAAACTGTCTTTGGCAAAGAAATTGAGAATTCCCATATTTCCAGATCAAGGGGTGTTTCTCATGTTACTTGACTACAGGAAGGTTGGACACTGACCATCCTTTCCCCATTGATTCACTACTCTCTTGGTGTATTAGTCAGGATCAAGTCACTACCATTAGAAATAATCACAAAATCTCAGTGGTTTAACATAATAAAATTTTACTTTTTGCTCATTATACTAGCCATTGTGATAATAAAGGGGAAAAGAATACAGAGGATTGTGTAGGAGATTTTTATGGGTCAGGCTTGGAGTAACATATATCACTTCCAGATGCTATTTGCCATTTCTTGGTCCTTCTTGGATACAAGGGGGTGCTAAGAAATGTAATCCCAGGCTTGAAATTTGTTTACCAGCAATAATTACACTATGGAGGGTGAGTGTGAGTCTGGTGAGTGACTAACTAATCTTGGCCATAGATGGAAAGGCACGCAGCTGTCAGGTCATGTGTGTGTGTCCCCGAATGTGTGGAGCAATGCTTAGTGTATTTCTTCTCTAAATCCCATCTCTGCTTTGACCAGTGGAAGTCACTTTCCCAGGTTACCCTGCTTTCTTCCCAGAGTCTTAGCTCCTTATGAAGATAGTCCAACAGACAAAGATTTCTTGGGGCACCCTAATCACTTTTGCACCTAGATCTTCTCTAGAAAATGTACCATTTAATCCATGATATTCTCTTACAAAATCCCTTCAGAGTCTTAATTATCCTAATAAAAAGGAACTGGATTTATCAGTTGGAGGCACATTCTTAATGATTTCATATTTAATATGATCTCTATGCTCTTTGGGCTGTGTATACTTTGGGATAGTTTGAGTCAGACAAGGAATATCATCACCCAGCATTGTACCAGAATTCTGCGATACTTTCTATATAAGATATAGGACAAACAAACCCTATACTATATTACAAGTACAGCATGTGTAGACAATTAATGGCTATATTTCATGTGGATGCTTAAGGCTTTTAATTTTAAAATTCCCATAAAAATCATAAGAGCTCTCACCATGCTTCTCTTTTATCTGAAGCAAATTTATTATATGGTAGGTCTCTTGATAGTGTCTCCATTTCTTTACAGGGGCTGGCTCAGAGCCAAACACATTCCAGGGTTGGCATGGGAAAGTGAGCACTGGACACTAAGCCATGCAAAGCCCTTTGCATAAAGAGCCCTCCACATGGTTTGCAAAATGGAGAGTATCACACTCTGCTTGACTATGACCAACTTAGCCCTTAGAGAATATGCCCTTATAGATGGCCCAAGTCTCTTCCCTTTGGACATGGTTTACTCCAAAAGATTTAATTGGTAGGGGAATGCCATCAACATAAGGTCTTTATCTGTTCATGATAACTGAAGTTCTTGGCGCACTCTGCTACCTCTCAGTGCTTGAAATAGCATTAACCAGATCATTCACGACCATTATACTGAAGTATGTGAGAAAACGCACATAAGGACTAGTGTGCCTAAGGGTATAGTATACAAAGGCCTGTCTCTGGCTGGATTCTCCATAGTGCAGAATAATTCATTTAAATAAGTTTTCACTGGACACTTAATGTTGTACACCCATTACTGGGTAATTAGGGATATAAGCAATAAATAAAATAACACAATGGATGCTGTGATACCCCTTCAAGATTGAAGAACTTAACTCCTGGTCTGGTGTGAATGCTCTTGGCTGACAACCTTCTACTGTCAGTCCTTTTCAAGAATTGACTCAGCTACAGAGCTGCCTTACCCAAGTTCACAATCCCTTCCTGTGACAGCCCATATACAGTGATTGTTCTGAAGGTCTAACTGTGAAGGGCTATCCCCATATCCTAGTTCCTCATAGGGTTGACTTAGCCCCTGGATGAGCCTGCAATGCAACCTAGCTGTTCCCTTCAACTGGTTTTGCTTTCTCTCTGTCTCTTTCTCAGGTGTTCTTAAGAATATTCTTCCATAATCTTCCTGCATGCTAATGTCTATGTCAGGGTCTGCTTCCTTCCTCTGATCGAGGGGCTCACGGTCTATGGGACCAATGAAGGAGAAACAATATATACAACTCTTCTGCTCTTATTCTTCCTTTCTTCAAGACAAGAATGAATGTGCCTTGTCCCAAATGGGAGCAAAGCCCGATAATTTCCACTTTGCATAGGCAGAATATGAAAGAATGTTCAAAGGCCATTTATTCTTTCCTCATTTCTCTTTCACAACTTCTTTCCCTGTACACTTGTAGAATGCTTTGATTTTAATTTCAAATGGTGGATGGGGCTTTCAGTAACTCCCAGGTAGACATTACATATTCTACCATAGATCTAAAAGGCCAACTCCCAAGTAATAGGTTTTGGAAGATCAATAACCAAGTTGTTCCCAGACTTGCTGAGGCAGGTTTTACATTTATAATGTAAAAAACAAAAGGCTCAAAGAAAGAAGTGAGTTCATCTAAAGAGAGCTAGATTACATCATTAAACCTTTAATTAACCTGATGGCTTTGACTTAAGAAAATCAATAGAGCTTTCTCACTTGTAGGAAAGAAAACTTTAATATTTTATGTGCCAATATTTATCTTTTTTTTTCTAATATAGCATACATTTTCTCTGGTGGGTGTCTATTGTACTTTCTTTCTTCTCAAAGTTTAAAACTGGACATTTTTTTTATTGTTATCTACTGGAAATAAGATAACTATATTTGGAATAAGATTTTATTTTTTAAAATTTTTTTGTTTATTTATGGAGCAAGTGAGGGAAGGGCAGAGAGCGAGAGAGAGGTAGAGAGAGAGAATCCCAAATAGGCTCCATGCACTGTCAGTGCAGAGTCAGGTGCAGGCTCAATTCCATCAACTACCAGATCATGACCTGAGTCCAAATCAAGATCAAATACTTAATTGCCTGAGCCACTCAGGCACCCCTGGAATACGATTTTGGAAGACCTTAAAACTTAGGGGTGCCTGGGTGGCTCAGTCGGTTAAACATCCCCATTGTTAATTTCAGCTCAAGTCACAATCTCAGGGTTTGTGGGTTTGAGCCCCGCATCAGCTTCCGTGCTCACAGCATGGCACCTGCTTGGGATTTTCTGTATCTCTCTCTGTCCCTTCCTCATTCACTCTCTCTTTCTCTCTCTCTCTGTCTCTCAAAATAAATAAACTTAAAAAGCAAATAAAACCCTTAAAACTTGGCATAAAATAAGATACCTAGTGTTTTAGTTTCAAAAGTCTTGGGTATAAGGAGAGAGGTTTAGGGAGGGCATGAAAGCATTTTTACATGGATATAATGAGGTTCAGTTTGGTTCCTTTGGGAGTCTTTTGAATTTTTCTCTTGAATTGTTTATTTTATTTTATTTTTTTTGTTTTATTTTTTTATTTTTTATTTTTTTATATATGAAATTTATTGTCAAATTGGTTTCCATATAACACCCAGTGCTCATCCCAAAAGGTGCCCTCCTCAATACCCATCACCCACCCTCCCGTCCCTCCCACCCCCCATCAACCCTCAGTTTGTTCTCAGTTTTTAAGAGTCTCTTATGTTTTGGCTCTCTCCCACTCTAACCCCTTTTTTTTTCCTTCCCCTCCCCCATGGGTTTCTGTTAAGTTTCTCAGGATCCACATAAGAGTGAAACCATATGGTATCTGTCTTTCTCTGTATGGCTTATTTCACTTAGCATCACACTCTCCGGTTCCATACACGTTGCTACAAAAGGCCACATTTCATTCTTTCTCATTGCCACATAGTATTCCATTGTGTATATAAACCACAATTTCTTTATCCATTCATCAGTTGATGGACATTTAGGCTCTTTCCATAATTTGGCTATTGTTGAGAGTGCTGCTGTAAACATTGGGGTACAAGTGCCCCTATGCATCAGCACTCCTGTATCTCTTGGGTCAATTCCTAGCAGTGCTATTGCTGGGTTATAGGGTAGGTCTATTTCTAATTCTCTGAGGAACCTCCACACTGCTTTCCAGAGCAACTGCACCAATTTGCATTCCCACCAACAGTGCAAGAGGGTTCCCGTTTCTCCACATCCTCTCCAGCATCTATAGTCTCCTGATTTGTTCATTTTGGCCACTCTGACTGGCATGAGGTGATATCTGAGTGTGGTTTTGATTTGTATTTCCCTGATAAGGAGCGACGCTGAACATCTTTTCATGTGCCTGTTGGCCATCCGGATGTCTTCTTTAGAGAAGTGTCTTTTCATGTTTTCTGCCCATTTCTTCACTGGGTTAATGTTTTTCGGGTGTGGAGTTTGGTGAGCTCTTTATAGATTTTGGATACTAGCCCTTTGTCCGATATGTCATTTGCAAATATCTTTTCCCATTCCGTTGGTTGCCTTTTAGTTTTGTTGGTTGTTTCCTTTGCTGTGCACAAGCTTTTTATCTTCATAAGGTCCCAGCAATTCACTTTTGCTTTTAATTCCCTTGCCTTTGGGGATGTGTCGAGTAAGAGATTGCTACAGCTGAGGTCAGAGAAGTCTTTTCCTGCTTTCTCCTCTAAGGTTTTGATGGTTTCCTGTCTCACATTCAGGTCCTTTATCCATTTTGAGTTTATTTTTGTGAATGGTGTGAGAAAGTGGTCTAGTTTCAACCTTCTGCTTGTTGCTGTCCAGTTCTCCCAGCACCAATTGTTAAAGAGACTGTCTTTTTTCCATTGGATGTTCTTTCCTGCTTTGTCAAAGATTAGTTGGCCATACGTTTGTGGGTCTAGTTCTGGGGTTTCTATTCTATTCCATTGGTCTATGTGTCTGTTTTTGTGCCAATACCATGCTGTCTTGATGATGACAGCTTTGTAGTAGAGGCTAAAGTCTGGGATTGTGATGCCTCCTGCTTTGGTCTTCTTCTTCAAAATTACTTTGGCTATTCGGGGCCTTTTGTGGTTCCATATGAATTTTAGGATTGCTTGTTCTAGTTTCGAGAAGAATGCTGGTGCAATTTTGATTGGGATTGCATTGAATGTGTAGATAGCTTTGGGTAGTATTGACATTTTGACAATATTTATTCTTCCAATCCATGAGCAGGGAATGTCTTTCCATTTCTTTATATCTTCTTCAATTACCTTCATAAGCTTTCTATAGTTTTCAGCATACAGATCTTTTACATCTTTGGTTAGATTGATTCCTAGGTATTTTATGCTTCTTGGTGCAATTGTGAATGGGATCAGTTTCTTTATTTGTCTTTCTGTTGCTTCATTGTTAGTGTATAAGAATGCAACTGATTTCTGTACATTGATTTTGTATCCTGCAACTTTGCTGAATTCATGTATCAGTTCTAGCAGACTTCTGGTGGAGTCTATCGGATTTTCCATGTATAATATCATGTCATCTGCAAAAAGCGAAAGCTTGACTTCATCTTTGCCAATTTTGATGCCTTTGATTTCCTTTTGTGGTCTGATTGCTGATGCTAGCACTTCCAGCACTATGTTAAACAACAGCGGTGAGGGTGGGCATCCCTGTCGTGTTCCTGATCTCAGGGAAAAAGCTCTCAGTTTTTCCCCGTTGAGGATGATGTTAGCTGTGGGCTTTTCATAAATGGCTTTTATGATCTTTAAGTATGTTCCTTCTATCCCGACTTTCTCAAGGGTTTTTATTAAGAAAGGGTGCTGGATTTTGTCAAAGGCCTTTTCTGCATCGATTGACAGGATCATATGGTTCTTCTCTTTTTTTTTTGTTAATGTGATGTATCACGTTGATTGATTTGCGAATGTTGAACCAGCCCTGCATCCCAGGAATGAATCCCACTTGATCATGGTGAATAATTCTCTTTATATGCCGTTGAATTCGATTTGCTAGTATCTTATTGAGAATTTTTGCATCCATATTCATCAGGGATATTGGCCTGTAGTTCTCTTTTTTTACTGGGTCTCTGTCTGGTTTAGGAATCAAAGTAATACTGGCTTCATAGAATGAGTCTGGAAGTTTTCCTTCCCTTTCTATTTCTTGGAATAGCTTGAGAAGGATAGGTATTATCTCTGCTTTAAACGTCTGGTAGAACTCCCCTGGGAAGCCATCTGGTCCTGGACTCTTATTTGTTGGGAGATTTTTGATAACCGATTCAATTTCTTCGCTGCTTATGGGTCTGTTCAAGCTTTCTATTTCCTCCTGATTGAGTTTTGGAAGAGTGTGGGTGTTTAGGAATTTGTCCATTTCTTCCAGGTTGTCCAATTTGTTGGCATATAATTTTTCATAGTATTCCCTGATAATTGTTTGTATCTCTGAGGGATTGGTTGTAATAATTCCATTTTCATTCATGATTTTATCTATTTGGGTCATCTCCCTTTTCTTTTTGAGAAGCCTGGCTAGAGGTTTGTCAATTTTGTTTATTTTTTCAAAAAACCAACTCTTGGTTTCGTTGATCTGCTCTACAGTTTTTTTTTAGATTCTATATTGTTTATTTCTGCTCTGATCTTTATTATTTCTCTTCTTCTGCTGGGTTTAGGCTGTCTTTGCTGTTCTGCTTCTATTTCCTTTAGGTGTGTTGTTAGATTTTGTATTTGGGATTTTTCTTGTTTCTTGAGATAGGCCTGGATTGCAATGTATTTTCCTCTCAGGACTGCCTTCGCTGCGTCCCAAAGCGTTTGGATTGTTGTATTTTCATTTTCGTTTGTTTCCATATATTTTTTAATTTCTTATCTAATTGCCTGGTTGACCCACTCATTCGTTAGTAGGGTGTTCTTTAACCTCCACACTTTTGGAGGTTTTCCAGATTTTTTCCTGTGGTTGATTTCAAGCTTCATAGGATTGTGGTCTGAAAGTATGCATGGTATGATTTCAATTCTTGTAAACTTATGAAGGGCTGTTTTGTGACCCAGTATGTGATCTATCTTGGAGAATGTTCCATGTGCACTCGAGAAGAAAGTATATTCTGTTGCTTTGGGATGCAGAGTTCTAAATATATCTGTCAAGTCCATCTGATCCAATGTCTCATTCAGGGTCCTTGTTTCTTTATTGACCGTGTGTCTAGATGATCTATCCATTTCTGTAAGTGGGGTGTTAAAGTCCCCTGCAATTACCACATTCTTATGAATAAGGTTGCTTATGTTTGTGAGTAATTGTTTTATATATTTGGGGGCTCCGGTATTCGGCGCATAGACATTTATAATTGTTAGCTCTTCCTGATGGATAAACCCTGTGATTATTATATAATGCCCTTCTTCATCTCTTGTTACAGCCTTTAATTTAAAGTCTAGTTTGTTTGATGTAAGTATGGCTACTCCAGCTTTCTTTTGGCTTCCAGTAGCATGATAAATAGTTCTCCATCCCCTCACTCTCAATCTAAAGGTATTCTCAGGTCTAAAATGAGTCTCTTGTAGACAGCAAATAGATGGGTCTTGTTTTTTATCCATTGTGATACCCTATGTCTTTTGGTTGGAGCATTTAATCCATTTACATTCAGTGTTATTATAGAAAGATATGGGTTTAGAGTCATTGTGATGTCTGTATGTTTTATGCTTGTAGTGATGTCTCTGGTACTTTGTCTCACAGGGTCCCCCTTAGGATCTCTTGTAGGGCTGGTTTAGTGGTGACAAATTCCTTCAGTTTTTGTTTGTTTGGGAAGACCTTTATCTCTCCTTCTATTCTAAATGACAGACTTGCTGGATAAAGGATTCTCAGCTGCATATTTTTCCTGTTTAGCACACTGAAAATATCATGCCAATCCTTTCTGGCCTGTCAAGTTTCAAAAGAGATCAGTCATGAGTCTTATAGGTCTCCCTTTATATGTGAGGGTACGTTTATCCCTTGCTGCTTTCAGAATTTTCTCTTTATCTTTGTATTTTGCCAGTTTCAGTATGATATGTCCTGCAGAAGATCGATTCAAGTTACATCTGAAGGGAGTTCTCTGTGCCTCTTGGATTTCAATGCCTTTTTCCTTCCCTAGTTCAGGGAAGTTCTCAGCTATTATTTCTTCAAGTACCCCTTCAGCACCTTTCCCTCTCTCTTCCTCCTCTGGGATACCAATGATGCGTATATTATTTCTTTTTAGTGTATCGCTTAGTTCTCTAATTTTCCCCTCATACTCCTGGAATTTTTTATCTCTCTTTTTCTCAGCTTCCTCTTTTTCCATAACTTTATCTTCTAGTTCACCTATTCTCTCCTCTGCCTCTTCAATCCGAGCTGTCGTTGTTTCCATTTTGTTTTGCATTTCGTTTAAAGCGCTTTTCAGCTCCTCGTGACTGTTCCTTAGTCCCTTGATCTCTGTAGCAAGAGATTCTCTGCTGTCCTCTATACTGTTTTCAAGCCCGGCGATTAATTTTATGACTATTATTCTAAATTCACTTTCTGTTATATTATTTAAATCCTTTTTGATCAGTTCATTAGCTGTTGTTATTTCCTGGAGATTCTTCTGAGGGGAATTCTTCCGTTTGGTTATTTTGGATAGTCCCTGGTGTGGTGAGGACCTGCAGGGCACTTCCCCTGTGCTGTGGTGTATAACTGGAGTTGGTGGGCGGGGCCGCAGTCAGTCCTGATGTCTGCCCCCAGCCCACAGCTGGGGCCATAGCCAGACTGGTGTGTGCCTTCTCTTCCCCTCTCCTAGGGGCGGGATTCACTGTGGGGTGGCGTGCCCCATCTGGGCTACTTGCACACTGCCAGGCTTGTGGTGCTGGGGATCTGGCATATTAGCTGGGGTGGGCAGGCAAGGTGCACGGGGGCAGGAGGGGCAGGCTTAGCTCGCTTCTCCTTAGGTGATCCACTTCAGGAGGGGCCCTGTGGCAGTGGGAGTGAGTCAGATCCGCTGCCAGAGGTTTGGCTCCGCAGAAGCACAGAGTTGGGTGTTTGCGGGGAGCGAGCAAGTTCCCTGGAAGGAACTGGTTCCCTTTGGGATTTTGGCTGGGGGATGGGCGGGGGAGATGGCGCTGGCAAGCGCCTTTGTTCCCCACCAAACTGAGCTCTATCGTCTGGGGGCTCAGCAGCTCTCCCTCCCTTTGTCCTCCAGCCTTCCCGCTTTCTGAGCAGAGCTGTTAACTTATGACCTCCCAGATGCTAAGTCGAGCTTGCTGTCGGAACACACTCCCTCCGTCCAGCTCCTCCGCTTTTGCAAGCCAGACTCAGGGCTCTGCTTGGCCTGCGAGCCGCCCCTCCGTCCCGGCCCCCTCCCGCCAGTCCTGGAGGGCGCACCGCCTCGCCGCCCTTCCTACCCTCCCTCTTCCGTGGGCCTCTCGTCTGTGCTTGGCTCCGGAGACTCCGTTCTGTTAATCCTCTGGCGGTTTTCTGGGTTATTTAGGCAGGTGTAGGTGGAATCTAAGTGATCAGCAGGACGCGCGTGAGCCCAGCATCCCTCTACGCCGCCATCTTCTTCCCTCCCCCCACCTTGAATTGTTTATTTTAATAGGAGTTCACTGAGTAGCAAAGTACTGGACTTGGTCCTTTGAAAAGACCCAAAAGAAGTACTCATCTGTGCTTCTAATTTAATTGATTTACATCTACCTAATGTTCAGATGTGGCTATACTTTCTGGTTTAGTGCTTATAAGCACAGACGATTCTGTTAGTATATACAAGTTGCTAGTAAACAGCATGAAATAAACCTGGTGGTACCAGGGACACTTTAAAATTCTCCTTCCAACCTCATTCACTGGTAGAGATATGATACTTCTCTAAAGGACCTGCTATATGTGCATGGAAATTTCCCTTTTGTTCCTTCAGTGTAGCTTTATGATTCTAGCATTTAGTGTGCTTTAAAAAATCTGGTTAGGATTGAATAATTCAGGTTTCATCTTAGGAAATATAAACTACTCTTGATTTATGCGGTAGAAATTCAGGGAATCAGGTATTTACAGCCACACTGGAGGGCCCAGAAGATCAGATATAAGGCTGGACCTGAAGATAGAGCTCCTGGGACTATATTGACATAAATACAGAAGTAACTTGAGGAGCACAAGAAGATACAAAACAAATAAGAAAGACCTTACCTTCTTTAATGTTAAAGGAAAAAAATAACTGGAGACACTTACATAGTAATAATTGATTTTTGTTCCAGAACATATTAAAGCAGAAAAATAAATAGTCCAGTTGAGTGTACTTTCCGCTATTTTTATGTGACTCAACTGTGGTAACAGGAGTTGGGTGACCCTTTTGGCTTGGGGATATGATGACTTGGCCATCATTTCACAAGGTTTGGGGAAGGGAGAAGAGCAATATTCATCATTTTAACTGGGAGCAGGAATTTTTTTTTAAATAACATGTTGAAGAGGAAAGCACAGGACTGGTACTGGTGTGTGAGGGAAGGTAATGAAAGGAAACAGTCCTAAAAAGTACTTTTTTGTGGTATTTGAGAAATGGTAAAGACTTTGAAGTCATTTTGAAATTATGCTTTGGTTGTTGAACATTTTTCAAACATTAATATTACTCTCAGCTAGGCCACATGGATTATGGCCTTGGTATAGTTACAAAAATAAGAGCACAAATGGTCAGTCTTAAGGATTTTTAGGTCTGCTTCACATCTCAATAGACCCCTTACTATTTTTTTAAATAGATAATTCATAGTCATGTGAAATTGCACATCACACAGGATAACCTGAGCACATGATTACTGAGTGAAGTGAATTGGAGGAAGGAAACTCTAAAGAGCCATCTTTTGGGGAAAGTTTCTCCTCCCTGAGTTGTCCTTGATGTCATCTCATTGAATTCAAACTCTGCTATATTATTTTCAGCTAATATATTCCAGGTCCTGTGATAGGTGCTGGGGAGACCAAAGGCAACAATACTTGTTCACAGTAGCTAATAGTCTGATGGAGGAACTAATAAATCTTCCATTTCAATAGGGCCCACATAGTATTTACTTAATACCCACATACCAGGCCTGATGTCTGTAATGATAAACAATGTAGGCATGATTTCTTCCCTTGTGGAGCTTAGAGTCTGGTGGAAAAGGCAGACCACTGAGCAGATGTTTACCACTAATGTGATATGTGCTACCAGAGTAAGTGTGGGTGATGAGTAAGTAATGAAAGTGCAAAAGAGGACAATTCACCTGGTCCAGTAAAGTCATTTGTCATAGTATGTTATAATTAATAGACCAAATTCCATACATTGTAATTAACTAAAGTCCGTACTTTATGCATATTTCCTTAGTCTTTACTTAATGTCTATTTTTCTGTTCCAGAATCCCGTCTGGTATACCATTTTTAGTTGTCATGTCTCCTTTGGCTTCTCTTGGCTGTGACAGTTTTTTAGACTTTTCTTACTTTTGAAGACTTTAACAATTTTGAGGCATATGCTGATCAAGAATTTTGGAGAATATCCCTTTGTTGCTTTTTTTCTGATGCTTTTCCTTGATGTGACTGAGGTTTTGGGTTTTGGGGAGGAAGACAACAGAGGTAAAAGTGCCATTTTCTTCATATGCTGTGTATTTATCTAGAAATGTTTACCACTTGCTATTGACCTTGATCATGGCTGATGTCCTGTTTGTCAGGTTCCACACTATCCAGTTGCCTCTCTTTTCCCCATTTCCTCATAGTGTACTCTCTTTAAAGTAGTCATCATGTGCACTGTGCACGTACAGTGTGGGGCATTGTGCTCCACCCTTTTGACAGGACAGTATATCAGTTAGAGTTCTTCTTGGAGATTTGTGTCTTCTCCTCTGTTTACCATTTATTTATGTATTCAGTCATTGATTGCCATCAGTATGGACTCATGGATATTTATCTTCTACCTCATGTTATAATCCAATGCCACTTAATTCTGTGGCTCCAATTGCTCCCCAGTCCTAGAATGAGCCAGTGAGCTGTGGTTCCTTTCACTGGAGAAGGGTATGAGAAGCCAGGATCCGAATATTAGGAGCACACCTTACCACTAGGTGGTGTTGCATTTAGACCTACTCAGCTGACAAAGGCAGAACTTATATGTATATATGCCAACCTGTGTATATACACATTTCTACACATATTTCAGTATGTGTCTATATCTATGTTAAGCTATATAGGAGTTCATATTGATGTCTCTGACTCTAATTCATTACTGCCTGAATCATTCTGGCATTCTCCCATGTTTGTCTTTAAACTCCCATTGCAGTAGCAGGAAACTTGCACCTACCATCTGCCTTTCTTTCAGTCAATAGTTTAATTCTATTCTATTCTTCTCTCTCTCTCTCTCTCTCTCTCTCTCTCTCTCTCTCTCTCTATATATATATATATATATATATATATATAGATAGATAGATATCTATCTATATATATCTCCATATATATATATACACACCATTTTTTAATTGTTGCACCCCAATAGCTTATTTGTTAATTGTTGAATAATACTCTGTTACATGGATATACCATAGCTTGTTTATTCATCACCTATTAGGGACATTTTGCTTTGCTTTCAGTTGTTAACATTATGGATAGTGATACTATGAAGATTTATGAGTGACTTTATGTAGAGATAAGTTAACTCATCAGCTGGGTAAATACCTATGAGCACAATCACTGGATTGTATAGTAAGACTATGTTTAGTTTTGTAAGAAAACAACAAACTGTCTTACAAAGTGGCTGTACCATTTTCCAAATGAATGAGGGTTCCTGGTACTCTATATCCCTGTCAACAACTGGTTTGTCTTTTAAAAAATAATTATTCTAATAGGTGTGTAGTGATAATTCCCATTGTTCAACTCACAGTTTCCTAGTAACAAATGATATTGAACATATTTTCATACACTCACTTGCCATTGTATATCTTCTTTGGTGAGGTGTGTATTAAGATGTTTTGATTACCTGATCTGCTTTTCAGACTCTGCAAATCTCCCTTTGCTTGTTACTGTGGCTCTTATGCAATTTTATTGCTGGCAAAAATAAAATTCTTGGAGATATTAAAGAGTGTTAAACTTTTAATTTGAATGAATGGGTAGAAGGAACCTCTTTAAAATCTTACTATCTGAAAAGAAGAATATGTGCTGAAATTTAGATTTGGATCCAAAGTTAAGAAGATTCACCTTTGGATCTAACATAGGTAAAACTTGGAAAGATCTCTTGGTGATGCCAGCACATTTGTGCCCTAGGATTTTTTATTTTTGTATTCTGTGGCATTTGTGTTATTATTTGCCATTTGGGGATCACTTTGCCATATATTATGGTCAGGGGAATTTTTCTGGGATTGTATGATCCTGACTCAAATCTTAAGCACTACCAGGATTTGAACGATTTCCCATGAGATGTCTAGTATTAAGACAATTATTTCATCCTTCCCTTCAGATTTGGAGCAATTCTAGTGCTAGTACTCACTGAGTTCTAGTTTGATGGATTGACTTGCTTAAAACCTGGCAGGACTATTCAGACTCTATGGCAGTCAGTGTTCAGGCTGTGGCTCTTCATCTAGAATACAGGATGGGTGGCAAGGAAATTCTTGGCATACTGCTTCACTGAGACTTGTAAACAATAATTAAATGGACTTATGCATCCTAATTCTGCTGTATCATTTCCTTTTTTTCCCAAAACACATGAAGGAGTTTTAGTTCTGGATAATAAACAACAAGAATCATAGCACTCTGCATTTAAACCAAATGAGCTCAATGAGGGTATACAATTCTTGCAATTACAATTTTACTGTTTTGCATATATTCACAATAGAAGAAGAAAACAAAGAAGCATAGGCTCCTTGGTATGCTGAGAGATGGGAACTTATAAAAAGCTTTATGGGACTTTTGGTTGTCACATCATTTGGAATCCTGTCCCAACTTGGCCTGTGACTGGTTCTATGATCTTGGACAAAGCTCTTGTGACTTTTGCGATTAGTACTCCTGTTTAAATTAGTACTCCTGTTTAATATGTGGAGGCAAATGATATCTGATTTACCTTCAAATGCAATATGTGATAATAGATCCTAAAACAGGCTACAGTTTTTGGGCAAAGGAGAGAGAGCAGAAGAGCTGGTGATACCACATGTATTAACTGCTTTATTAAACTTGCATTGACTATAGTTGGCCACCAGGGGACATCCAAGAGCACTACAAGATCTCAAGAGTTGTTTGTAAATCAAATTTCTGTAAATTGAATCTTTCTTTCCTATTGAAAAATTTCAGAGATGTGTTCCCACAGGAAAATAGTGGCTCCTAGAGCAATAAAAATTATGCTCAATGATATAAACAGTTTTAACAGCAGTATTTAAAGGGAACATACTGAGTAATATATCCTTGATATTATAGTGCCTTGCGTTAAATTGGATTTCTGGTAAGGCAGCAATTTTGTAAGTTTATGGAAAGAGTTCACTTCTTTTGGCAATGAACATTTTAATATTTTCATTGTTTTTTAATGCAAATATAGAATTGTTACCTCTTAATACTGAATACATGATCATTATGTCATGTTTCTGTACCCTCTGTCTCTGTTGTTTAGTGCCTACCATGGCCAAAGAAGGGCAAGTGTATAACCACAGGTGACAGGACTGGAAAAACTCTCAGATCATTGAGTTTAGTCCTCTTACTATTGATGAGGAAACCAAAGTGAGACAGATGAAATTCTTTGCACAAAGTCATACAAATAGATGAAGTTGAAACTACTATATATGTTTATTCCTGAGGTCAATAGTGAGTAACAGCAGCCTTCTCAGAGTCAAGTTAAGAAAATATAGGCACAGTGTATGGAATATTTCATGTGAGGGAGCACACCAAAAGATGATATACAAGTGATTAAGAAGTTTATGAAAATCCATTCAAGGTGGCCTGCATTTCTCAGGACATAGGACAGAACAATGATTGTAATGTAGTAAGTGGAAATATAATCAGTTACATATGAATGGGGAAAGACTGTAAGAAGAAGAGAATGGTTTTGGTAGGGCTAGGATAGGTATTCCAGAGCTAGATGTTGGCAGTGTGTGTTTAGTACCTTTCAGTGGCAAAAATCAACTCTTACTGCAGTTCAGGTATGAGTTCTTACTGTAGCCTTAACAAAATTGCCCTAAAAAACATCCAGCCCTTTGTTCTAAATTCATACTCCCTAGTATATCCGTCTGTGGCTTCACTGCTGAGGGATCTGGACTAACATTAGTTCTTATTTTCCATTTATGGTGTTTTCAAAAGCAAATGTGACTATACCAAACTCTTAAACAAGAAGACATTAATTATTAAACCAAAGTGTTCCTTACCTTTGCAGGAATACTCTCTCAATCAGCAGCATTAGGGCCCTTTTAGTTGTTTCAGAGGCCATGGTCTAGCCTAATATTGGCCTTCTTTGATGCATATTTGTCAGTTGATTCATTATATCATCTTCAGAATGCAACCAGAAGGACAGGTTGTGGGTTCATGCTTTCATTATGAGGTGGCATGAGAATTTATCACCTCTGACCCTCCTGAGGTCAAAAGATGTTTTGTTCAGTCCAGAATTACAGTTTCTGCAAGTCTTTTAAAATGGCTGGGTATTTACACATTGGGCAGTCTATTTATTGGTATCCCTCCAATTGCTCATGAATCCAGCAAAAAAACTCAGGTATTTGGAACACTACTAAGCATCTCAGATATTGTAGATTAGGAAATAAGATGATTAAAGGGAAAGAAAATTTATGTGTATTTTAAAGGGAAACAACAGGGGCGC
The DNA here is from genome assembly GCF_028749965.1 of Puma concolor. NCBI lineage: Eukaryota > Metazoa > Chordata > Mammalia > Carnivora > Felidae > Puma > Puma concolor. The sequence continues at coordinate 121,142,648 of NC_141668.1, forward strand.
CTGGGTGGCGCAGTCGGTTAAGCGTCCGACTTCAGCCAGGTCACGATCTCGCGGTCCGTGAGTTCGAGCCCCGCGTCAGGCTCTGGGCTGATGGCTCAGAGCCTGGAGCCTGTTTCCGATTCTGTGTCTCCCTCTCTCTCTGCCCCTCCCCTGTTCATGCTCTGTCTCTCTCTGTCCCAAAAATAAATAAACGTTGAAAAAAAAATTTTAAAAAAATAAAGGGAAACAACATATTCCTGTTTTCTGTTTTTACTCTATCTTCAGTGTCTCCTTGGATCGGGACCACGGTGATTTTCGTGATTGCTGGGACAGGTTGGGCATGCCATTTCAGGCATTTAGAATTGCAATTGCCAAGTTTTCTGGGCGCTTAGCATTGGAAATAAAACTTTCAGTCTGTCACACTGCAACCTTTTGATGTCTCAGGCTTCTGATTTGAGAATGATGGGGACCTAGATGGGGGACTAAGATTTCTAGTGATTAGAACAGGATACCCCCCACTGGAAACTAGCAGACTGGCTTGTGGCCCATGTACTTCAGGTTCTTGTATTTGATTGGCATGAATCAACTTTCTCATGTCAGGCAACTCTGGGCTTTGGCCAGGCTGAAGCTCAGGTCCTTGGATTATGGTCCCTCCATTTAGGGAGGTCTCTTAGAACTTTCTACTCTTGAGAAAATCTCTGCACTCTCTGTTGACTTGTCATTTCCTCCACCTAGTTCTCCTGACTTCTCAGTCAGGCATACCTTTTGCCAAACATGATGCTGACCCTCTTGTACAAGTAAATTTATTTCAGTGTCTAACTCTGATGGTAAGCATTCTAGATTAGATTCTCATGCCATCTAGTTTAGCTTCCTAATCTGTCTACGTAAGCAGAAATTTTCCCAAGACTTCATATATGTATTTATATGTTTAATCTTGCAGTTAGGCACTTTATATCTTGTTGCTATTCAGTAGTTGTTAATCAGACAGAATGAATTAAAATCAAGTAAAGAAAACAATCAGACAAAAATTAGACTAAATAGTTGGTGGATGTAAACCTCCCATATAAACCAAAATGTTAATATCTTGAGGATGTATTTAAAAAAGGAGGAAAAAATGAGAAGGGGAGAAGGGGGAGGAGGGCAAGGAGAAGGAGGAGAAGAAGGAGAAACTTGAAGAGAAGACTAACAATAAAATTTAGAAATAGGCCCACATGGTACTCTTGCTTCCACTTAGAAGAGAAATCACAAATGTTTGTAAACATGATACAAAACCACAGTTGATTTATTGCCAAAACACTTAAAATTCAGGCTTCAACCTACCAGGAAACAGGTTTTTTAATGGTGTTTGCTTTGCTTATCACAGAAACAAAAGTTAAGAAATAATTGTGTTTGAAGTAGTCCATGATAATTATGAAAGGGTGATCAGGCCGACATTAGAAGTGAAAATAACTTGTAGTTTCAAGCTGATAATCATCCAGTCTGACTTGGCAGAGTCTGGTGATGTTTTTCATGGTAGTATCCATTCTTATTGGTTGTGATACCTGTTGGGTTGGGTGATGTTTTGTCTATTATGTGTTTTCAATCTCATCCTTAGTTTCGAGTAAAATATACTTCATTGGCGTCTTGCTGTTAGGGCAGCTAACATTTATTGATGACCTACTATGTGCCTTTATTTCATCCTTAAAACTTCCCTAAAGTAGGGAGTGTTAGCCTCAGGATATGCCTGAGCAGTTGAGGGTCCTGTAAAGTCAAATGTTGCCCAAGATCACAGACTGAAGATGCTAAATCAGGAGCTGAAACCATCCTGGTCAGCTTGTGCTCTTTTTACTCCTGTCTTTAGATAATCCCCTCCCTCATCTTTCCCTACTCTTAGGAAGACCCAGAGTCATGGACTCCCATCAAAATATGCACCTCTGTTTCACACCTTTAACTCATGCTGTCCCAGGCAAGGCACAAGCCAAAAAAGGTTTTAAGCAAAATTAAAGTCCAAGAGCTTTATGGGTAAAATCACTATATTGTCTTTTGGGGTATTTTGATTCTAAACATTATTATCTCTCTAGTTAGAATAGAAAAACCAGGAAAATAAAAACCCTCCAAAACCAAATAATGTGACTACTGATTTCTTTATTTCCTTTATTTCAGTCTTTCCTCATGGGCTTTTCTAAATTATTTCATGTCTCATTCCTTTAATCATGAGTTAATTTTGTGGCACCCACTGTAATTTTGCAGTTTACTTAGTCTTTTACATTATTTATATTTTAAACTTTCCACTATCTGCCTTCAGGTAATTTTATGGGACCATGTACCACACAAGGACCTTCCATTCCCTCCCACACATCATTTGTACTGTTGTCTTGATATACTTCTGTGTGTGTTGCAAATGCCACAGAACAATGTAATGAAGTTTGCTTTAGGCAGTGAGTTTTCTTTAGGAGACATTTAAAGTAAAAATATATATACATGTTTACCTTTATTTGAAGCATTTACAGATCTTTTCCTTTTTTTATATAAATGCAAGTTTCTGTCTGAGATCTTATTCCTTCTGTCCAAAGAACATCCTTTGTAATTTCTTAGATCACATGTTGCTTGGCAACAAAAATATCTGTTCATTTGTTCTTTTCTAGAATCCTATCCAGAATACCTCCTTGTATTTGGTTGACATGTCTCCTTAAGTTCATCTTGTTTGTGATGGTTTCTCAGAATTTTTGTTGAGAAGCCTGAGAAGTCCCTTATTTTGACCTTATATTTTAATAAAACCTTAGTTTGGGGTTAATTTTAGATAGACAAAATGTGAAGACAGTACAGAAAATTACCATATACTCTACATCCACTTTCTTTCATTATTAATATCTTATGTTCATATGGTATATTTGGATGCAATGTTGACACCTTATTATTATTTGCATATTGGTTACATGTAAAATATAAAGTATGAAAGTATAAAAATTGTGTTATCATTATATCTCCATGGTGCATTTATTAAAATTAATGGACTAACATTAGTTATATTTTTATGGACTAATTTTCTTAGTTTTTATCTAATGTCCTTTTTCTAGAATCCTATCCAGAATACCTCCTTGTATTTGGTTGACATGTCTCCTTAGGTTCATCTTGTTTGTGATGGTTTCTCAGAATTTTTATAATTTTCAAGACGTGGAGAATTATGAGAAGTACTGGTCATTTATTTTGTAGGATGTCTCACAATTGAGATTTCTTGGATTATTTTGTTTCTTATAGTTATACTGGAGTTGTAGATTCTTTGGAGGAATAGCACAGAGGTCAATTACCATTCTCATTATGTCACTCCAAGAATATGTGCTGTTAATATGACTCATCACTGTTGATACTGACCTTGTCATGGTTGAGTTGTATTTTCCAGATTTTCCCCATATTCATATTGTACTCTTTTTAGAGAAGTCACCATGTGCACCTTACATTTAAGGTGTGGGGAGTTATGTTTCACCCATTTGAGGGTAGGATATCTATAAATGATTGAGAAATCCTCACAGAGATCTGTCTCTTCTCCCCATTTATTATTGATTTGTGTATTCAACCATTGATTGCTACCGTTGTGGACCCATGAATTAGTATTTTACACACCCACCCTCAGCTTTCAGCTTTTCCCACACACTGTGACACAGATGGCATCTCCAGGCTCTTGCCCCTCCTCCTGCAAAGGGCTCATGTTGCTCCTTCCTCCGTTTTACCCTCATGGTAGGGCTAAGAAGGGTGCTCTGTTGTCACGGCCCAGCCTCAGGTGTACATGACAATGTGCATCTGTGTCTTAGGAACAATGCTTTCTTGGCATTCCTTCCTGCCTCCTGAGAACCCAACTTTAACTTGGATCTGTAGTTGGTCTTAGCTGGTAGTTTCCTGCTTCATCTTTTGTCATAGCAACCTCTGCTTGGTATAGGGTTTTTGACCCAGGATAGTTTCCAGTTCTCTGGAGTGGCTTCACCTACCCATCCTCCATTTGCAATGGTTCTTTGCTGTGCCCTGGCAGCGACAAAATTTATTTTCCTCTCCCAGCAGCTTACGGCCTTTGCTTTCTAGGAAAGAGAAGTCTGGGAAAGTGGGATGGGCTTTGTTCCTTTCCCCCAGCAGTTACTGATCACCCCTTGCGCTGAGATTCTGTACCAAGGGAGAGTTTCTCCAGGATCTTTTTTGTCCCCAACATTTCTTGTGAGTCCTCAGTAAAGAGCTCTGGGAAATGTAGATACCACTTGTGTCTGGAGGTATGACAAAATGACATTCTAGCCTACAATTAGCTTTTAAGGAATGAATTAAAATTTTAGCTGACTTTTTACCTACTTGTAGGGTGGCTGACTCTTCCTCCAATGCTCTGCCACAGGTGCAATAGTTTATGTGTTCCATTTCTTCTGAGAGAGGCCTATCTCTCTTTGCTCACTTACTGGCCTGGATTTTACCCCTGAAGATGGAGACAAAAGTGTGAAGGCATGTATGTCCTGCTTTTTATTTTCATGCTCATTTATTTGTGTTGATAAATACAATCTAATTGTTTATCAAAGTGAAATTTCACTGTAATATTATCATTTACCTGAAGTATTTGCCAGACTCGTCACTTTTTTGGACCAGTCTGTGGAGGGATTTCTTGACTATTCATAGATTGGGCTTCATGAAGACAAGTCCTGCACTTGTACAGACACACACCAACAAAGGAAGACATGCCCATAGGCCATGCAGTGCATAGTATGGTACCACCCCCTGAGAGAGAAAAATGGTACAGAGTTGAGTGAGCATGGTGTCAGAAATACAAATTAAGGTATCTGTTTCTTCTAATTGATGAAAAAAATTACCTGCCAAGTGCAAAAGAGATATTAATTCTTCTACTACAATATTCTATTTTCATGCAAAATCAGTTCTTGAATGCCTAAGAACGGGATGGAGACTTGTATATGTGACTTCATCGTTTTTATACACAGACCATATGGATGTAGGAAGAATGTCTTTGCCTATGGTAACCGATCTGAGGGAGAGAATGTAGGGAGGGAAGGGAAAGGTTAAGGATGAGATTATGATTTCTCCTAGTTACACAGGTAGATGGTGACTGTTAATGTGTTATCATTTCAAACTCCTTTCCCCCACTATTCTCCAGTCTTGATCTCTGAAATTCAGCCTGGAGTGACACCATCTGCTCTCTGAAAATTAAGGCTCAATGTGTCAATAGGTATGGTGGAAATATCATGGAATGTAGGGTCATTGGGCTTGTATCTGAGTCCTAACTCTACCACTTTCTAGCTTATAACTTAGGTTTTTGTTCCTTAAATTTTTTGAGCCTCTCTTTCCTCATTTGAAACAATTCCAACCCTGTGAGAGGAATAAATCAAAATATGGATGTAAAAAAAACACTTTTAAACTCTAAAGTTCTGTAAAAATTTTCATTTTTATTATGGCATCACATTTTGCTCCCCTGAACTTGGTGGACCATGGTAATATATACATTCAGTTTTAAGAACAGATTTTCTCTCCGTTTTCAAATGTGCTTTCTCCCACATTAAGCATATAAATAAATAAGTATATAAATTTGATCAGTAGCTTGGTTTGTTAATCTGTGTCTTTCTAGATATATTTGCCTAAGTAAATTTTCTTTTCTAGCAAACTAAGAAGTGACAAATTAGAAAACTGTAGGATTGCAGGCCTAAAACAGTAGTCAGTGGAGGAAACATGGTATTAATAGGGATACCATAGAGGTGTTGCAAAAGCTAGATTATTGGAAAGCAAGAGAATTATAGTTTGAGAAGAAAACATATTTGTATGTTTTCAGAGGACTTGCTAGTCCCAAATTTCCTTTCTGGCTGAAGAGTTTTATAGTATAAAGATTAATTTTCTCTGCTATTTTTAGGTAACCCCTTAATCTTCAAGCCAGCTCCATTCTGGTTGAAACTAGCATGCAAACAATAAAAGAGAATTGTGGCCCCCAATCAAATGCTGCACTTGAGATGCCAATGATAGGGTGAGCCTTTGCTCACAGCTTGAGTTGACTGTTCTCTCTTTGGTCATAATTTTAATGGATTCATGTTGCTATTTGTATATTTCTGTTTGTTATTCCCTTTGATCAGGAGAATATTACAATTGAGAGGGGTGTGTGTGTGTGCATGAGTGTGCATGCACAATATGAATGAATATTTACACTGGGGGACAAAACTGGCATCTGTCATGTATGGAAGTTCCTTTTTTAAATCCTTTGGTCTGGCTCCAAAGAACTCTGTTTATGCCATAATATGTTATCTTTTAATCTTACCTGTTTGTCCTTCTAGAAAATTGCATGTAAAGTTAGAGAACACTTCATTTTCTCAGTATATGCTTAGACCTACGAAAGTGTTTTTTGTATGTTGTAAGTGCTAATTACATAGTGTGGACATTTAACTGGAATAACTTTGTCCATTATAAATTACAGAAAAACAGAATTAAACAGAAACTATTTAGGGAAAACCACGGTATATTTATCCCTTAGTAATATTCCTTTGATCTTGAACTAGATTAATCAATTTATGACCTCTGTCATGGTTTCATGGTTGTAAGAGAACAGTTTTCTTTGGGTGACACTAAAGAGTCATCCTGAATATCTATATTAGTCAAACTTCTTTCAAATGATGGAGATAGAAACTCATCCTTACTTAACCTAAGCATAAAAAGGAATGTAACGGGTTTACTGGTTACATTAGTTCAAGTACTAGGAAGTTCAAGGGCATAACTAGTTGCAAACAGGGCTGGAACTGGAGGTTCACTTAATGTCAAATATTTTCCTTTTGTCTTTCTCACTCTCTGTCTCTCTATTTGTCTCTCATCTCTTTACTTGTCTCTTTTTATCTTTGAATGTGGTCCTACTTCTCCATTGTCACAGACAGGATGTTTTCATATGGTGGGAAAGATAACTGTCATGTGATATCAAACCTAAGTCATAACACCTTTTGAATCTCCAAAAAGAGATAAAGTTTTTCCTGATAACTCTTTTTTTTTCCCTCCTGATGACTTAATGGAACACTCACCCAGCCACAGCATTCATATCTGTGTTTATTGGAATAATAATGTGAGCCAGTTTTTATCGAGCCCTTATGTGCTAGGTTTGTCTCATGTAATCATCACTACAACACTCTGAGATGAGCGTGTCTATTTTCTTCCATCTCATAGGTGAGGCAACTGAGATTCAGGAATATTGAGTCCATTTCCCAGGGTTACACAGCTCAGTTCAAAGTGCTGACTCTGGAATCAAACTACCCAGGTTTGAGTCTCAAATACAAATTGAGCATAAAGACATAATTCAAAAGCTATCATGAGCATCACTGAGACCTATATTTGAAAAATTTTGCAAATGGTAATTTACTCTATTAATGTGAGTTGTATATCAGTGCATGGCACATTGCCAGATATAGTGCTAGACCAGTGGTCACCAGGTGTGATTTATTCCCCAGGAAAATTTGGATAAGCCTGGAAACATTTTCAGTGCATAGTTGGAAGGGGGGTTCCTCTTGGCATCTATAGAATAGGAGCTGTGGATGCTGCTATGCATCCTGTAAAGCACAGAAGAGCTCCCCAGAAAAAAAGAATTATCCAGGCAATAATGTTGGGGCTGAAAAACCCTGTGCTAGATGAATAGAGATAATATGTGAAACTTGGCTCTTAGAAGCTTACAGTTTAGTTGGGGAGTAGACATAGGCAGATATTAAAAGTAAAATGCATTGGTTCAGTAGAGTTGGAGACATTCAGACTAGAGAAGACAGGGATGAAGTTACCATCATGAGCTATTTAAGGGCTGAAAGAATGTAACCCTAAATAACTGACAAATTTCAATTCTAAAGAAGGTGTACTGATATGTTCTTTAGGAATATGGAATGTGTGTGTGTCCTCAGTTACATATTTTGTCTAGAACAGTGTCTTGTGATGAAGCAAGTTTTAACTAATGCTTGTTGAATGGATAAATAGGTATGAACTTAAACACTGAGGACAGGCTAAAACAGGATTCTGTCCCATTTAGAGATTCTTTGATTTTATGACAGTTATTCTTTAGGAGTTGGAGGACAAAACTATTCTTGGTGGATGGAATGTCCAGGTAAGGCTTTGAGGTAGTGGAAAAGATAGAACCTCTCTTCTATATCAGATAACATTAGGAGCAATGGTGTGGGCGTTAAAATTCTAGAGGTGCAGTATTCTATCTAAAGAGAATTCTGGGAAAAACAAAGAGGATGATATTTGCATGATCCACTTGGAATAGGTATGATAAGAGCAGCTGTTTCTCTCCTGCCAATCTGTTTTCCGTGGAAACAGAAGTATATAACTGGAATGAGCAATAAGGAGTAAAAAAAATATGTATATGTATGTGTTAAGGGAATTACTTTTTGTTATTATCTCTATGAATTAGTCATTGTCACCAGGTGTGGTAAATGGAAACTGTAGAACAGTTTCAACATTCACCTTTTATCTTTTCTCAAGCAATTATTATCAAACACAAAAAATAGAAATGGTAGATTTAATGAGTATTTCATAGAAAAAAGCCCATAGGACCATAGTTATAAAACCCACATACTGAAATTATAGCATCTGTATTTTTAGTAAGTGCATTTGGATATGGCATAATATCTTTGTTCTACACAACAGTCTTAGCTGTTTTCCATTGTGCAACGTGGCACTTTATGATACCTATTGCTTACATTTATGATACCTATTGCAACATTCTGAAAGCCCCTGGGTTTTCATTAACTTGTATCTTTGATTTTGTTGTGAATGTGTAGGGTTCCACAGTAATACATTCACAATGTACAAGGATACTTTGCAGACTGCCATGTTGAACAGTAGCCTAGGGGCATGCCACACTTTGATACGAGCTGGTGTTTTCTGTTTTGTCCAAATTTCTGTAGTATCTAAATAATCCTAGGCTGTTCTTGTCTTGCTCAATGTGTGGTAGAAGTATTTACTTTGTTAAAAGATTGGAGATGAATGATTATTAAAATGCCTAAATGTTGACATGTTTAAAGAGCAGTGTGATGTATGATGAGCAATTTCAACACTGAAGAAGGTATCGCTACCTGCATTTTACTATTGGTTCCATGTAAATACATGACACTAAAGTAGTAATGGGAATACTAGTATTTTGTTTTAAATCATTTAGAATTCATAAATTTAACAAATGAAGCTATTGAATATATTTCAAGCCAATAATTTATGAACACTTCAAAACACAAGTGAAGTGTAAAGTTTTGAAAATACACATGTTACACACATTTCTAATATTAAACTTCAGCCATACTGGTGCTCAGCATCCTTCAACTTCAGTCCTTAGCAGTTCTGATTTCGCTTTCTTGGTTGCTCTTAAGGGTTATCTCTGCCCTTAGTCCCTATCTTACCTAGCCTTGGTGGCTATATCTGCATGTATTTTCTAGGTACCTCCTACCAGCTTCATTTTTAATCTTGGTGATGATAATGATGATAGTGATGATGATGATGATGATGATGATGACGACTGGTATGGTTATTATTAGGTAAAAGTTGAAGAGAGGATGGAAGGAGGCAGGAGAGTTGCATGAGTTCACTGAAACAAAAGGGCTGAAGGTTGGGGTGAAGACATTGGAGATGGGAGCAAGAAGGCATGGAGAGGGCAGGAGATATGGATTGAAGAGAGGAATGAGAAACATAAAGACATTACTGAGTCATGTCTGAAATAATTATACTAACAAAAATCCTGGCTTTGATATGATAAAATAACATGGGTTTACTTTTTTTAATGTTTGTTTATTTTTGAGAGACAGAGCATGAGCAAGAGAGGAGCAGAAAGAGAGGAAGACACAGAATCTGAAATAGGCTCCATGTTCTGAGGTGTTAGCCCAGAGCCCAGCGCGGGGCTCGAACTCATGAGCTGTGAGATCATGACCTGAGCTGAAGTTGAATGTTTCACTGACTGAGCCACCCAGGCACCCCTACATGGGTTTATTTTTGATCCAAACAAGATGTCTTAGGCCCATTATTTCTGCTCTTCTCTGCTAACTACGACTGAAAACCCTAGAAATGGTGTGAGAGACAACCAAAGGATAACTCTGCTAGGTGGTAAGAAGAAGGAGAGCTACTCGGGGATCTAGCTCTGGAAGAACAATATAGTGTTCTTCCAGGTGGTTTTGTGTCCTGTTACCCAACAGAGGAAGGTTACACACCTGGCATTTCCTGACTCTTCATGTAACCACAAAAGATAGCCCAGGAAGCTTTTTCTTCCCCTGAATTGAACAGAAGTCCCTTTAACAACACGAGGTGAGCCTGATACCCTTGGAAGAAGGATAGATTGAGAGCTCTGCCAGAAACAAGGGACTGCTTCTCCTTCCACACCAATATTGAGATCCCCCCCATCCCTTTTTTTATCAGGAGATAGAAAGGGAAGGTGTCAGAACTAGCAAAAAGAACCAAGGTATAGCAAGCTGCCCTGGACAGGACACCTCTTTTTACATGTAGGCTCTTTCTTCCCTGACCCCCAAATTCCAGATGGGCCAGCAGAACCAGATAAAGGAACCAGGTTATAGCAAGCGGTTTAGTCCAGACAGCCTTTTGGTCCCTAAAGACTTAGTACTCACTCCTTTGCTCAGAGATACTGGGAAGCTGGGAGACACTGGTAGGAATCCCACCAAACCACACTTTCTTCCATCAAGAAACACCTGATGACCCAAGTGGGGAAACTTCTTTTTGCCCTCTTCAGACGGCACCACCAAGACCAGAGGGAGCCCCATGGTCACCAGATAATCATGGTGGAGAAATCCGTGTGTTGAGGTGGGTGGGAAGATAGTGGCAGAGGGTGAGATCAGAGTGGTAAAAGAAAGACTGATTACAAAGATGCTTGTATGCTCTGTAAAGAATGTTGAATTTTATCTGGCAGGCAATAAATAGACAATATAAGTCTCAGTGGAGGGGAGGAGGTGGAGGGATTTAGGAGGACTCCTTTTTGTGTAGGTAAGTATCTTGATGGGATAGGAAGGACACCAAACATGATTTGAAAGCCACTTCGACCCTTCAGCTACATGATATTGAGAAAATGATTTAATGTTTTATGCTTTGTTTCTTCATTTGTAAATTGAGTAAGAACGTATCCCAGGACTGTTTTATAGGCATTGTGTGAAGATCAAAGACTATCGTGTACAAAAGTGTTTTGTGAACCATAGTTTGCATGCATATCCCATATAATGGATGAATGTTGTCTCATTTGTACATGTTTCCATGGTTCAATTAAGATTCTACTGTACATGTTTGACTTGACATCATACATAATATGGTCATGAAGAAATAGTGATTATCTAATACATTAAGTGGATTCATTTAATTTTTAAAGAAGTGTACAATACGAATACACAGCCAGTTTTGTTCTTCTCTTGTTGATACTGGCATATGCAAGGGAGCGTTTGACTTTAAAGAAAATTAAAAGAATTCATCACATTTCTCCCTTTGGGCTGGAAAAGTTTTTCTGCTCGGATTTTTCACTTTGCTGCAATGAAGTTTCATAAGGGTTGCCCCATCATAGCAAATGTATGCTGCTTATTTCCACACATAACAGATTATGCTTTCATGAACACTCCAGCTGCTGCATTTCTCTTCTGGCTTTTTAACATCCGTAAATTCCCATCTTTACATGTTCTTGTTTTATAGATAATGCTCTACAAAGGCACAGAAATGCAATCTGTTTTAAAATCCCAAAGTAATTTTAATATGGACAAAGACATATCTAAGATAATTACATCGAGAATTTTGTTTCCTATGTATTATTGTCTACAGAGTTATTGTTTCTCATGCAGAGTATCACTATCCTTGCCTTACAATCTTTGTTCATCTACCTCACCTCAGTATCCTCGTCCTATAAACTTGGGTCCTTTCTATTTATGCTCACTTCCTTGAGAATTTCAACTACTCCTTCATATGGATGGACTTTAATTATACATATTCAAATCTGACCTTTCTCCCAGATGTTAATGGGAACTTTCCACCTTCTAGACATTTCTTGGCTGCCCCAGCTTGGCTACTCCATACATCAAATGCACCATAAGACCCCATATTATATACCACAGTCTATTATTTTCCCATCTTCCACATCAACTCCACTCCTTTAAGTGAGCATGACACACACAGCTTCTCCTCATCCAAATATGAGACATTAGAATCATCTTGTACTTTTCTTCTAGCTTTATCTGTCTGTCGTCATTTTCCAATCAGTCATTAAAGTCCTCTCAGTCCACCCTTCAAGTGATTTCCCCAGCCTTCATTCTCCTTGATCACCATTGTTAAATTATAGTTACCTCTCCTATTGCTGTACACATGAACTGTGTGGCACTAGCTTCCAATGTCTGATCTGTGCTCTACTGAAATGTTTCCACTGCCTGCCACTCTGATGCTCAAAAACTTTAATAGGTCTCTACTTCCTGGACCATAAATGAAAAACTTTCTGACTGGCTATGATAAATTGCACTACTGTTTCCATTTTTTCACAAGAAGATTGTAAACCCCAGTCTTTGCCAGGTAACTTTGCATTACCTCTCCATGTGAGTAGAGTATACTTTGCCATCCCATGACTGTTGAAATTGAGTATATGACTTGCTTCCACTGAGGGAAGTCGAGTGAATATGATTCAAACAGAACTTTGCTTGCATGGATTTCCCTGTCTGTGACCTACCATGAGAAGAGCATACCCCAGGCAACCACTGTCCCTGAAGGCTAGGGCCAAGAGTGCACACACATGAGCGAACTGGAGTCCAACTCATAATCTGAGGCACAGCTGCCCTGTCTATCCCAAAGATTCAAGAGTGAGAAAAAAAGATGAATTTGTCATAAAGACCCTGAGATTAGGTGATTGTGTGTCATGCAACATTATTATAGCAACTAAGACACTGACTTTCTCAAATGCTCTTTCCCCTCTGTTAAATACTCTCATGTAAAGATTTAACGCTGGTAAAGTGATCTCTATGACCTGTCTCCTTCACTTTTTTGACTATTTTCCTTACCACTTTCCTTTAAATATGATTTATTGTCAAGATGGCTAACATAGAGTGTATACAGTGTGCTCTTGGTTTTGGGGGTAGATTCATCACTTGTCTTTTAAGGGCCCGTATTTCCCTCTCTAGTCGATTCTCCTCTGATAATCACAACCTACTGGGAAGTCTCACTTCTTCAGACTTCTTAGTGTCCACATCTCTTGTTTCATACCTCAAACTTTGGTATTGTTAATTATCTAGAAGCGTTCCCTCATGTTTCATTCCAGAAATATGCTTGTAATCCAAAGCACTTGTATATCAAAGTGAATTTCCCAGTAAGAAATAATGGAAACTCAGACAATTCATTCCACAACCCCAAAAAATTCATATGCAAGTGATTATAATACTGTAACATAATACAAAAGAAAATACAAAATATAAAGAAAAAATGAACAGATGAAACTACACTTACCTTTGAAAGCCTTCGTGGCTGATGTGAAGGAGAGAAGAGGGTAGAGGGTTATTGTACAGGACGACTTTCACTTTCACTAACAGAATCACTGCTGTCTGTTGGCTGAGTGGAATCTTTTTCTTTTTGTGCAACTTTAACAGGAAACCTATCTAATGACCCAGAATTAAGCAAAGCATTCCTAAGCTTACTCTTGTATGGAAAAGCAAAGGACTGTCCATAGGTGCTTTGAAGTCCCAAAAGATACACTAGTGCTAGTTGTGGGCACCTTCCAACGTTCTGAAAAATCACTAATTTCTTCCAAACACTGCAGCCTGAGACAAAGCAGCTGAGCATGGGAGATGATCACCCACAATCTCAGAGAGAGAGACAGAGAGATAGAGAGGCAGGGAGGGAGAGAGAGAGGAACCATTGGCTCAGTTGTGATCATGTGATGTTTGGGTCATGTAATACTCAAATTGCAAGACCTTGCTTCTTTATCAAGTTAAAACTTATTACAAATCTTTGCTAATCTTGTTGAACATTCATAGAACAACTTACTTGCAATCCAAGGTGTTACTGTATATGCTTATGTTACCACCCTGTTCTGTGCTTTTGTGAATATCCAATGCTTATTCTTTATCACGTGTAGTATTAGAGTATCTTATTATCTTGTCTGTTTCCATGTAAACTCCAAGATCCCAAGGGCAGAGCTGCATCTGATTTCATATCATCTGTCCACAGGCAAATGCAGTACCTGACACATAGTAACTGGTACAGAAGCATTTATTGAATAGATGATGACTCTTTGTATCTATGCTTTGTAAGAAACCTCCGTGCCCTTTGATGGCAAGAACAACCTCTCACTTCCCAAAATATCTAGTCAGCATCTTCCAGAGAAGAGACAACCAAGATACAATTGTGGCACATTTTGTGATGGCTTAATATGATTTTCTAACAGCTAATAATATATCATCACTCTCCTTTACACAAACATTTGTATAGCATAAATTTAAATATGTTTCCTATATTTCTATGTTGCACAAAGGATATTTTTTTTTAAATTTTATTTTTTATTTTTTAAAATTTACATCCGAATTAGTTAGCATATAGTGAAACAATGATTTCAGGAGTAGCCCCTTACCCACTTAGCCCATCCCCCCTCCCACAACCCCTCCAGCAACCCTCAGTTTGTTCTCCATATTTATGGGTCTCTTCTGTTTTGTCCCCTTCCCTGTTTTTATATTATTTTTATTTCCCTTCCCTTATGTTCATCTCTTTTGTCTCTTAAAGTCCTCAGTTAAAGGATCTTTCTTTTTAAGTTTATTTATTCATTTTGAGAGAGGGAACATGTGCGTGTGAGCATGGAGCAGAGGAAGGGCAGAGAGAGAGAGAGAAGGAGAGAGAGAATCCCAGTCAGTGCAGAGCCTGATGCAGGGCTGGAACCAAACTCAGGAACCATAAGATGATGACTTGAGCTGAAATCAAGAGTTGGATGCTTAACTGACTGAGCCATTCAGGTGCCCCACTTGGAAGATCTGTAAACAGGTTTTCTTTACATAGGGGAAAAAAGAAAAAAATATTCCCCTTTTTAACCTTTTTGGGAACTTCTCCAGTTTTTTTCCATGTAAAGAGCCTAGGAAGCCCCCTTCCTCCCAGATTGGGTCTCAGAGCCATGCTTCAAGAATCAGAAAATCCTCAAGAATCATCTAGCCTTCCTTACTCTTCAATGCTATTCTTCTCTGAACATTGAGGTATCTCTTATATTATTTATATGTATTACTTGCTGTGTTAAAATTATTCCCAAATGTAGCCCTTTAAGACAAAATGAATCATTCTACACAATTTCTGAGATCAAGAATCTGGGAGTGACTTACATGGGTGGTTTTGGCTTAGGGTCTGTCACGAGGTTGTAGTCAAAGTGTTAACTTGATTGAGGCTGGGGGATTCACTTTCAACCTCATTCCTGTGGCTGTTGTTAGGAGATCCCAATTTCTTGCCATGTGGGTCTTTACATGGGGCTACTTACAACCTGAAAACTGGCTTCCCCCAAGTAAGTGACTCAAAGGAAAGAGTCACTGAAATGGAAGCCATACCACCATTTTTATGACCTCATCTCTGAAGTCACATGTGATTTCTGCTCTATTCTACTTCCCATTCGAGGTGGGTCACTAGGCCTAGCCCACCCTCAAAGGGAGGGACATTAGGCTCCACCTCTTCATGAGTGGAGTATCAATTTGTGGACATAGTTTTAAGCCACTGCACCCTTCCCTGGACAGGCTGTGGAGGTGAATGCCATTCGTATGGCCCTACCTCCCTGGCTACTCAGGCAAATATGCTCCTGTGCCTTTTTTTCTTCTTCCTGGCTTCAGGGAGTTGATTTCTAAACATTGAAATCATAAAAAGATTTAACATAAACAAGATGCAAAGGGAAGAGGCAAATCCCATAGATGTCCAAGCATTCCCAAAGCACTGACCCAGATCTGTAGTACTTGAAGTTCTTTCTTAGATGGATTACTCCTCAACCTTGGGCTCTCTGTCCTCATTCCTGAGGGTAAGCCCAGGGGAGTCTTTGGTGCTCCCTTTGGAGCCACCTTTTCTTGGGTCCTGATGTTGTTTCCTGAAGGAAGATTCCTCTCTTCTTCCCAAGGTCCTAGATGCAGACATTGCTGAATGCAAGGAGGCTGGAGGCCCTGGAGTAGTCCCTGTATCTCAGGTGAGACTTAACCTTGGGCCCTGAGGTCCAGGTAGCATCATCTCCATGAATCTTTAACCCCATGTTAGGCAGGGAAAATTTTTTTAAGTGCCTTTCACAGAGGGCAGTATGGTGTACTGAAAATACATGAGCTTTGGATTCAGGCAGATGCTGGTCAAAAACCTGGCTCTACCACTGTCTGGATTTATGCATTTGGGCAAGTTATTTAACCTCTCTGAGCCCCCAGGTTTTTCATCACTAAAAATGAAGATAAAGTGAGGATTGAATGAAAAAACATATGGAGGTAAATAGCACAGTGTCTGGCACATAATAAGCATTAGCCAATGTCCATTCAGTGAGGGAGTGAATGTGCTTCAGAGCTACCTGCCATACCCATGGAAGACTGATCCTGAACATCCCCCTCATGCTTGTAGACACCGAAAAAGAACTGGATTGTGTATTTCTGGGGCATCTTGCTTGTCTATTTGTAATACATGATTTGCTGAGTTTCTTGAATACATCCTCCTAGAAGATTTTCTATCTGCTTTGCTTTTGGTGACACAAAAGAATTGTAATTCACTTTGTATTTGAAAGCTGACAACATGATGTGAAGGCAGCCAGAAAGAGCTTTTTTTTTTGTTTTTGTTTTTGTTTTTTAAAAATCATATTGTAAGTAAGATTCTAAGAAATCAGAGCTTGGTTTCTATGAAGAAGTGTATTTTTCTAATGAGTCCTCTATTTGAGCTGTTTTGTGTTGAGGCTCTCTTAGGCAAGTGAGAAGACGGAGTGTGGGAAGAAAGAGGTGAGATTGAGCAGACAGAACAGAATGCCACTTCTGGTACTTGCCTTCGTACATAGGGACTTTTCCCTATATGTATATTTTCTTCTTCTGCACTCCCAGTGCAGAGAAATACCCCTGCCTGGTGGATGATGACACAATGCAATTTTCTTCTCTTACTTTGTCTCCCCCCAGAGATGCATGGTTTTTCCTTTAATATATTCAAGGCAGCCGTTGCTGTGGCTGGATTGGCATTTGTAATTATACACTGTGAAACTATAACATAGAGAGTGTAACTCTTCTCCCAGATGTTAAAAAAGTTTAATGTGTTAATGTGTTCAAATACCCCCACCTATGGAGCAGGAGATCCAGTGCCTTTTGACTTCTTTCTTCTGCATGATAATCACATTCTCTTTAAAAATCACATTCTCTTAAAAAAAAAAAAAGTGACTGTGTGCTGCTTTGTTGTGTGCTGTGCCAAAATCTGTAATGCTTAACCCCCACCCTCCTTTGTTATTTTCCAAGAGATTTGATGTTCTCAACAGCATGAATTGCACGGAAGTCTAAGAGGTTGTAATTAATATGTTCAGACCTTTCTTAGTGAAACTGGAGCCAGTGAATGGTGGACATCTTACAGCACGGAGGCACAGGTGATCACCAGAGGAACTAAAAAAAAAAAAAAAAAAAAACACGATTGAGGGGTACCTGGGTGGCTCAGTTGGTTAAGTGGCCGACTTCAGCTCAGGTCATGATCTCATGGTTTGTGGGTTTGAACCCCACGTTGGGCTCTGTGCTGACAGCTCGGAGCTCGGAGCCTGGAGCCTGCTTTAGATTCTGTGTCTCCCTCTCTCTCTCTGCCCCTCCCCCACTTGTGCTCTGTCTCTCTCTCTCTCTGTCTCTTAAAAATAAATGTTAAAAGATTTTTTTAAAAAAAAGAATCAAAAGCTCTTTACATGATAAACAATATGATATTTGATGACTGTGTGGATAGGTGATTTTACCTTGCTAAATATATATTCCATTATCATCTTCCTTAACTTGTTTGCACAAATATGAAAATAACTCAATTACAATAACTAGAATTACTCCAATTAGGCAGACCACCCATATGAAATATCAAAAGACTCTTCTCCATTGCAACAATGAAGATTTTTGCTTATTGATATGTACTTGACACCACCCTTGATCTATGGAATGGATTAAAATTTTAGCATAAGAAGCTTAAATTATACACAGGGTGGGACTCTCAGAACTGAAGCTTGTTAACTACAGTGAATGTTTATTATATTTTGCATTCCTTGTCCCCATTTGTGAAAGACATCCCCTACTTTTTGTTGGGGAACCGCCCCTCATTTTTAACTCCTGTGATTTAATCTTCACCTGTCCCCCACACTCCAGGGCTGGGCTCAGATTGGTTTAAGCCAATTATCGTATCACATTCCTTTGAGCATGGTGATTGGCTGGGGATGGGTAGAAGGCTCCCATTTGTTCAGTGAGCATCATATCTGAGATTCATGCTTGACCATTGTAGGGAGAGCAGTGCTTCTCCCACTGGTTGGAAAACTGTGAGGAGGTAAGGTCTAGAGCTTGGCAGCTACCTTGAGATCAGGAGGAGAGACTGAGTGAGAAAGAAATCACAGGAAGAGAAGAGCAGAGCTGATCTGAGAGACAAAGAGAACAGAGTTCTTGGGAAAGCATTTGAGCCTCTGCCTCAAGCTGACTTGAAATGTAATGCTAGCCCTAGTACTTCCTGGTTCAGAAGTCAAGACTTTTCTCTTTTCCTCAAGGAGGGTTTGATTTTCTGCTAGTGGGCAAATCAGAAGACTTCTAATCGAGTCAGACACAGAAGACTGGTTCTTACTCTTGGTATCAATGGGATCTATATTTGAATGGGCAGGCATTATCTGGGGTGTCTTGTTTGGTTCAGACTACCTGGTATTTCAAAGTCTCAATGTGTTTTCCAGTTGATCTTTTCTGTTTTTGTAAAAGTAAATTCTGGTCACCAATTACCACTGACTACCAATATTCTGCATCCTGTGTATTTTCACTCTTCAAATCTTATCCAAGCCTCAAGTAAGACAGGAAATTTCATTTCAACAGCTTCTACCATATTGTCTTTTTATCTTCTCCTTTCCATATCCAAGTTGCCCTGCCAAAATTAATAATCGGCTTTGTGATGATATTATAAATCTCCTTTAATGTTCTTCTTTATTGTAATAAATTTTAATCTCTTAGCTTCAGGATTCTTTCCTCCCCTGGGCTATTGAGATTTCCCAGGTATTTAAAATGATTCACCTGCTTGAGTAGTTTATTATCCAGCACTCTATATCCCCCCCTCCCCCACCAAAGAATCATGGCTTTTTATAGAAATTACCACATTCATATTCAGGCTCTTTTTCTATTTTCATGGTTTAAATTTCTATGTAAGCTGTTTCTAGAGTTTTTCAATGTTGTAACCGTGGCATATAAATGTAAACAATTTAAGGCCAGCCCCCAACATACACACACATGGACACACACACCTCCCTCATTCCAGTTTTCCGACTGAAAAGATAGTTTCTTACTCACCTGCTCCCCGTCTTAACCTCTCTCCTTACGCAGGAGCCCAAATGTTGTTTTCATCATTTATCTTAGAACTCCCAATCTGTGACTGGATCAGGCAGGACCTAATAGTGTCATTTTTTCCATCTCTCTGCCTCTATGCAAATAAGGACTTAAATATGTCTAAGATGACTATTCCTACCTGCTTTAAAGAGCCTCAAAAAAGGAATTCAAGGGGCGCTTGTGTGGCTGAGTCGGTTAAGTGTCTAACTTCAGCTCTGGTCATGATCTCACGGTTCCTGAGTTCAAGCCCTGTGTTGGGCTCTGTGCTGACAGCTCAGAGTCTGGAGCCTGCTTCGGATTCTATGTCTCCCTCTCTCTCTGTCCCTCCCCTGCTCACACTCTGTCTCTCTCTCTCTCTCTCTCTCTCTCAAAAATAAAAAATAAAGGAATTCAAATTCTTTTTTGAGGATATATTTCATTGTTTTATTCCTCTTTCTTTTTCTCTTGTCTCCGCTAATTCCCTCTATTATTAAGAGCAATTTCCTCTCTTGATGTCTGCATCCTAAGCCTTTCTGTCCATTTCTCAGCTCTTCCATTGGCTCCACTACTTTGATCTAGTCCTGGAACGTAGGAACATCTGCAGGACACAAACTACATCTCAGTTATAGAGGACCACACCCAAACTTCCAACTTTCCGTTGAATACACCCACCAAGGTATTTCATGGGTACCTCAGATTCATTATGTGCAAGGATGAGCTCATGGTTTTTTTGTCCTCCTTTGTTCCTTGTTCCATTTAGTGGTCCCATAATCACTAGCTAGACACCTGGGTGGTGTCATTGACCTCTCCACTTGTTACGCTGCCCCCTGTGATGTCTGATTTGTACCAGATAGCATTATTTCCCTCAAATGCCTTTCCTATCTCTGCTTACTTTTATCTTAACTTCTCCTTGGACAGGTTCTCCAATGGCTGCTTAACTGATCTCATTGCTTCCAGCTTTTTGCTCCAACTATCTTCTATATTATTGCCATGTCAATCTGTTTAAAATACAGATCATATTGGGGAGTGGGAGGGAGGGTAGGGTAGGGTAGGTGATGGTTATTGAAGAGGGCATCTTTTGGGATGAGCACTGGGTGTTGTATGGAAACCAATTTGACAATGAATTTCAAATACTAAAAAAAAATACAGATCATATAATGTAGGTTTCCCATCAAAAGCCATTAGTGTTTCCCTGTTGCCACAGACTAAAATAAAACTTCTTGGCCTGGCTGAAGACATTAAGAGGCCAGGCTTGATATCATATTAACCTGAGTTCAGATTCTCCTTTAGCCACTTATTGTCTGACTTGGGAAAATCTCATAGTTTTTCTAAGCCTCACTTTCTGTACTATAGGGATAATAACTGCCTTCCAGAATGGTCATAAGAATTAAACTACATGAAGTTTGTAATGCACTATCACAATGCCTGATGCCTATGCAGCACTTAGCACATGATCATTGCTATTTTTAGGAATGCCATTATTATTGTGTAGCAGTATAACATAGTTGTTGTCAGCTTGATAACCTCTAACTCTTAACAGCTGTGTTACTATGGTCAAATCACTCAACCTGTCTTTGTGTGTTTCCTTATCTGTAAAATGGGGGCAATAATCATAATGACCTCATAAAATTTTTAGAGTGCTAAATTGACTAATATCAGAGTTTGAACCACATTGAAGAACTATAAAAATGTCAGGTCTAATTCTTGTTATTCTTAAATCATGAAGTCATTTCTCAAAATCATGGAGTCATCCTTTTGTATATTTGTCTATACTGTTATGTGACAAATGTGTCTACTCCATTCTCCATTTTCTTTTATTTTTTAAGTTTATTTACTTATTTTGAGAGAGACAGAGACAACATGAGTAGGGGAGGGGAGAGAGAGAGAGAGAGAGAGAGAGAGAGAGAGAGAGAGAGAATATCCCAAGCAGGCTCCATGCTGCCAGCTGCAGAGCCTGATGCAGGGCTTGTACTCATGAAGTGTGAGATGATGACCTGAGCTGAAACCCAGAGTCAGCTGCTTAACCCACTGAGCCACCAGGCACCTCTCCAGTTTCCATTTTCTGTTACAGGTTCTTAGTTTCCTTTGTGCCATGGGTCCATTTGGCATCTGGTAAAGTCTGTTCACTTCTTGTCAGAACAGCATTCTAAAATGCATAATATAAAATCTATAAATTTACACAGAAAGCCAATTATATTTAAAAATAATGAACACACATTTAAAAACTTAATTTGTTAGGGTAATGTATGTGCTTTTCTAATGGACTCATAAATAAGATGTAACAGTTGGTCTAATAATTACTGTAATTTCAAGGGAGCGATGAACATAAATAATATTTCAATTATCTGTAATGTAGTAACATGCCATGAGGGTACCTATGATTTCTACTGGTGACCGAATCACAGGTCCTACCAAAACTATTATGTGTGTGGTTTACTTTAGTAAATGAAGGAATGTTAAATGTCAGAGATTGGTGAATATCAAGATGTGATTTTGTTTTCCATTCGAGTTCATGGATTTGAAGTCCTGGCGTTCAAGAAGTCCTTATCCAGATCCTACACATATTGTAAAACTGAGTTCAAATGTACTTTCTCAAAGTCTTCCTTAATCCCAGCTAGTTTTGATTAACCTACAACCTGTATCTACTCATGTCACTATGTTGTTGTTTTTTTCCCAAGACCCATATTTTTATTTCCTCTCCCATGTTATTAGGTATATGCACCTATTCCTCCCCATCAAAGATATCAGACCCATGGTCAGTCTCCACACTGGTACATAGTACCTGGGACTGAGGAGGCCATGATTAGGTAGAAATGTGAGCATGTAGTAGGTAGCTGTTACTTATCTCTATTTCCCTAACTGCCCATTGCAACGTAAAGTACACCATTTCTGAGAATGTAGCTCATTTCATTTTAGTGTTATTTACTGTGCCAGTTCTGCTGCCTGGGCTGACAAATCACCTCTCCAAAAGGCAGGTTCTAATCCCATATGCAGTCCCTGCTCAGTGGCAATTTATATGACAAGCTCTCTGAGTTTAGGCAAATATCCTGATATTTTAGCTCAGTTATTCTGACAACAACAATTTCTGCCTTATGGAGTACATATGTCACCAGAGAAAATCAGCTTCCTGGGCTTCCTGCTTGTTGCAGGAACATAAATTTTCATGGTGAACTTGAAATGCAAATGATGTGCCTTGATGCTCTTTGCAAATCTTTGCTTGCACCTGGAAGCCATCTTTGCAGAACTGTGGGTAAAAGGAGACAGAGGGGAACGAGGGAGAAACAGACGGAAAAATAGAGATAGGAGGAGATGGAGAGAAGGACGTAGGGAAGGAGAGAAGCTAGGCTTTACTTTCTGTGTTGCCTGGTACCTGCTCTTAAGCATACAGTAACTTTTCTTGAGTTTATTGTGTTATGACTTTAAGAAAAGTAGGCAAATATTTAGTTTGAGAGTTAACAAAAATTAATATATTATAGTCATAACTTGTTTTAACATTTTTTTCTAGCACTAAGTTAGAGCAAGGTTTATCAGCTTTGATACTATTAACATTTTAGGCTGGATAATTCTTTTTTTGTGGGAGGCTGGTGCATTGTAGGCCATTTAGCAGCATCTTTGGGTTATACCCAGTAGATGCCAGTAATGTACCTCCCCAAGTTACAACAAAAATAACTCCATATATTGCCATATGTCCCCTTAGGGGAAAATAGCTCTACTCTACCTCTTGCTCTAAACCAATAGAGAACCAATGATTTAGAGGATAGTGGTTTTCTGTTGTGTATCAGACTCTGCTTATTGTTTTACATACGTCTTTTTTTTTTTACATAGATCTTCTAACTTAGTCTTCCCATAGTCCCATAAAGTAAGTGCTATCATTATCCCCTTAATATAGTTGAGAGGTAAGATTCAGGGAGGTAAAACATAGTGAACAAGAAGGAAAACTAACATGAAGAGATGGAAAACTAAAGCAAAAAGGAGTCACTGCATGAGGTAATCTCAGAGTAGGGAAAGGAAATCTGTGGCCCTTGTACAATTGTATCACCTATATACATAACACATATGTTTTATCCACTCTCAGCAGTCTATCCTGAGGAGCCAAAATGATTATTAAGGTGGGAATTACTAATAGAGTGAAATTGGCAAGGGAGGTAAGATTTCATTTACCAACTCTGGTTGAACTAAGTCTTCTCCAAAAATTAATTTGTGTGACTATGTGCTTTCATAGGGCAGTGGTCACTTATCTCTGTATTACTAACACAGGGATGGTGTTTAGCATGGACCCTAAATAAGTGTTTATACAATAAGTATATAGTACCTGAAATCTTACCACTAGTGAGTCCCGCCTTAAGATATAACATTGCCATCGTTCTTTATTCTCTTTTAAATGCATATACTTTTAAAAAATATATAGTGCCTAGGGGTGATGACTTAATAATAACACTATTATGCAACTTATGAAACTTATGTTGTGGATTCATGCAACACTAAAAATAAAACTGTAGAGATCAATATTTTCATGTGGTACTTGAGAGGGAAGAAGAAATTTTTCTAATATAAATTATGAACTAAGTTTGGATATAAAAGTAATCTTGGAAACTAAGTCTCAGTGTTCCTTTTTACTGTATCATCCATCACTTAACACTTTACAATGAGAATATTACAAGGTGTTTTCTGTTGGAAAGGAAGAACCTTGGTTAATTTAAAAGATGCAGAAGGAAGTAGAAAATGAGTGGGAAGAAGCTAGGTCAGTAGGGCAGAGGAAAAGATTATAGAGGAGACCACGGAGATCTGTGGAAATGCTTCATCAGCAGCTTCACTGGCTTCTGTTGAATTCAGTAAATGTTTTTGAAATTATTTCCTATGTTTGGAACTTTCATTTGGAATGTTTTGGAACCATATTTTTACAATTTAAAAGTCAGAGATAAAAAACAGATCAGAGATAGGGTAGGATTTTGAACCTTCAGCAGCATAGGACAAAAAGAGGTGGGCTGAAAATGTACTAGGGATTTTTATTCAGAATGTCAGTCAGTTTCAGATCCTTTGTATTAAGTCCCTTATATTGAAGCCCTAATCTCTCATGTGATCATATCTGGAGATAGGGTCTTTGGGAGGTAATTAAGATCAGATGATGTTACAAGGGTGAGGTCCTAAGAAGAGAAAGCAGAGACTTTGCTCTCCCTTTATGTCCAACTCAGAGGATACAGTGAGAAGGCAGCCTCTACAATACAGGAAGAGATACCCAAACAGAATCTGACCATCCAGTTACCCTGATTTCTGAGTTCCAGTCTCTAGAACTAAGAGAACATAAATTTCTGTTGTTGAAATCACTCAGTCTGTGGTATTTTGTTATAGCAGCCCAAGCTGATAAAGACAATGTTTCACCAAATAGAGAGTATCTGTAAAGGAATATTAATTATTTAAAACGAACCAGGGGCACCTGGGTGGCTCAGTCGATTGAGCATCCAACTTCAGCTCAGGTCATGATATTATGGAATGTGAGTTCAAGCCCCACATCAGGCTCTGTGCTGACAGCTCAGAGCCTGAAGCCTGCTTTGGTTTCTGTGTCTCTCCATCTCTCTGCTCTGTTTCTGTCTCTCAATAATGAATAAAACATTAAAAAATGTTAAAACAAAGAACCAAAGAGAAATTTGAAGTTGAATAGTATAATAACTGAAATTAAAAATTCACCAGAGGGATTCAACATCAGATTTGATCAGTAAGAAGAAAGAAGCAACGACCTTAAATATGGGTTAATTGAGATGATTCAGAATGAAAAACAGATAAAAGAATTTTAAAAATAGAGCCTAAGAGACTTGTGGGAGACTATAAAGCAACTTAACACACTCTTAATGAGAGTTCTAGAAAGAGAGGAAAGAAAGTGAAGGCATATTTGGAGAAATAATGGCTGAAGTTTGATGCAAAACATTAGTTTCCACATCAGATAAATTCAATGATTCCAAGTAGGGTAAACTCTAAGAGATAATACATAAACACATTATAAGCAAACAGTCAACCAAAAGCAGAGACAATCTTGAAAGCAGGAAGAAAGAAGAAAATTGTTATTTACAAGGATCCTCCATAAGAAGAGCTGATTTCTGATCAAAAGCCTGGAACTCATATGGCATATTCAACATGTTGAAAGTAAAAGACTGTCAGTTGAGAATTCTATATCCAGTGAAACTATCTTTCAAAAATGGAGAAGTGAAGACACTGTCAGTAAGCAGAAACTGAGACAATTTGTTGTTGGCAGACCTGCCCTGTAAGAAATAATAAACAAAGTCCTTCAGGCTGAAACGAAATGATGCTACAAAGTAACCTAAATCTGTAGGAAGGAATAATAATAAGGACAACATAAATGCATGCTTGGTTTGTAACTCCTTTTTCTCTCATTTGATTTAAAGACAACTGCATAAAGCAATACTTATAAATTGTTTTGATGGACACACAGTTCATAAAGATGTGATTTATATGACAATGACAACATAAGAGGAGGAGAAGAAATGCAGGTATACAGAAGCAAAGTTTTTGTATACTATTGAAATTAAGTTGGCATTAATCTGAGCTACATGTTATCAACTAAATGTTAATTGTAATCTGTAAGGTAACCATTAAGAAAGTAATAAAAAATAATAAAAGAAATGGAAAAATAATTAAAATAATACACCAGAAAATGTCTGTTTAACAGAAAAAGGAAGCAAAAATGAAGTAACAGAGGAACAAAAAAGACTATAAGATATACAGAAAATAAATAGAAAAATGGCAGGGCAAATTCTACTTTATCAGTAATAACATTAATTGTAAATGGATTATACACTTCAATCAGAAGGCAGAGATTGGCTGAATGAGTTAAAAAACAAATTATCCAGGAGTGCCATCACTAAGATGGTAGCCTTGGTCATTCCTGCCTCAGTCTGCCTCACAAGAAAAACAACTGACAACTGTTCACAAACAAGACACCACTGAGAGACTCCTAGAATGTGTGAATGAGCCTGAAACATTCCCCTGTACCACAGAGACCAAGATGGACTGCATTAGAAAGGTAAGAGGAACAGCTACATCCTAACCACATGGTCCTTCCCTCAGGTCAGTGCAGAACCTTGAAGAAGGAATTCCTTTTTCCTCAGTGAGAAAAGAGAGCCTAGGGGAACAACTAGCACCCCTAGCATTGTGGGTTGTTTGTGGGAGCTTCTATTCTGGACTCACCTCACAGGCAATTGTAAATATACTCAGCAGTGAAGTATCTAATGTATAAAACAAAAACTAACAGAGATAAAAGGAGAGGTAAGCACCAATACAATAGTAGTTAGGAATTTAAATACCCTACTCTCATCAGTGAATACATGCTCCAGACAGAGAATGAATATAAAGAAATGGTGGGTTTAAACAACATTATAGCCCAACTGGGCCTAACAGACATATACAGAACATTCTATCCAACAACAGTAGAACACATATTCTTCTCAAATACACATGGAACATTTTTTAGGATATAGACCATATGTTCAGCCACAAAGAAAATCGTAGCAAATTCAAGAAGTCTGAAGTTATACTATCTTCTCTGACCACAACAGCATAACACTAGAAATGAAGAGCAAGAGGAAAACTGGAGAATTCACGAATACATGGAAATTAAACAACAGTCTCTTGAATAATCAGTGGATCAAAGAAGAAGTTAAAAGGGAAATAAAAGTTTCTTGAAACACATAAAAATGGAAGCACAACTTACCAGAACTTATGTGATGCAGCAACAGTGTACAGTTGTAAGAGGAAATTTCATAGCAATAAACACTTACATTAAAAATCAAGAAAGAAAGAAAAGGAAAGAAAGAGAATCAAGAAAGATCTCAAATAAACAACCTAATTCTATATCTGGAGAAATAAGAAAAAGAAAAATCGAGCCCAAAGTTAGCAGAAGGAAGGAAAAAATAAAGATTAGAGAAGAAGTAAATGAAATAGAGAACAGAAAAGCTACAGAAAGATTAACTAAACTAAAAACAGGTTATTTACAAAGATAAACAAAATTGGAAAACCCTTGGAAAACATAGAAATAAAGCTCCTTGGCATGGGTTCTTGTAATGATTTTTATTTGGAAATCACACCTGAAGTGCAAGCAACCAAATAAAATATAAGTGAGCTACATCAAACTAAAAAGCTTTCTTCACTGCAGAGAAAACCATCCACAAAGTGAACAGACAACCTATGG
Source organism: Puma concolor (assembly GCF_028749965.1). Classification (NCBI taxonomy): domain Eukaryota; kingdom Metazoa; phylum Chordata; class Mammalia; order Carnivora; family Felidae; genus Puma; species Puma concolor. Next base: position 121,170,284 of record NC_141668.1, read on the forward strand.
AATGGGAAAAAATATTTTCACACCATATGTTGGATAAGGGGTTAATATCCAAAATATATAAAGAACTCCTATAACTCAATAGCAGAAACAAACAAACAATCCAGTTAAGAATGGGCAAAGGACCTGAATAGACATTTTTCCAAAGAGGTTAATGAATGCTAATTGGTACATGAGAAGATACTCAACATCACTAGTCATTAGGGAAGTAAAAATTAAAACCAACAGATAGATCATTTCACAACTGTAAGAATGGCCATCATCAAAAGATAAGAGATGCTGGCATGGATGTGGAGAAAAGGGAACCCTTGTGTACTGTTGGTGGGATTGTCAGTTGGTGCAGCAACTATGGAAAACAGTATGGAGATTCCTCAAAAAATTAAAAATAGGACCACCATATAATACAGCAATTTAACTTCTGGGAACATATCCAATGGAAACAAAAACACTATCTGAAAAGATAGCTACACTTTTATGTTCATAGCACCATTATTTATAATACCAAGACATGGAAACAACTGAGTGCCCATCAGTGGATTAGTGGCTAAAGAAGCTGTGCTATGTATGTACAATGAAATATTAATCAGCCATAAAAATATGGAAATTCTCTTTGTAACAACATGATGGAATTTGATGGTATTAAGCTAAGTGAAATAAGTCAGAGAAAGACAACTCCTGTATAATCTCACTTACATGTGGAATCTAAAAAGCCCCCAAAAAACCCCAAAACAAACAAACAAACAAACAAACAAACAAACAAACAAAACCCACACCAATATTATAGCAGAAGTCAGGTTTGTGGTTACCAGAGACAGGGGGTTGAGGGGTGGGGGAATTGGATGCAGGTGGTCAAAAGATACCAACTTGTTGGGGCCCCTGGGTGGCTCAGTCGGTTGGGCAGCTGACTTCAGCTCAGGTCATGATCTTACAGCTTGTGAGTTCAAGCCCCACGTCGGGCTCTGTGCTGACAGCTCAGAGCCCGGAGCCTGCTTCAGATTCTGTGTCTCCCTCTGTCTCTACCCCTCCCATGCTCATGCTCTGTCTCTCTCTAAAATAAATAAACATTAAAAAGAAGATACCAACTTGCAATTACAAGGTAAATAAGTACTGATATGTAATGTACTACATGATGACTGTAGTCAACACTGCTGGAGGTTACATAAGAAAGTTGTTAAGAGTGTAAATTCTGAGTTCTTATCATAAGAATAAATTTTTTTTGTATTTTATAAAGTTTTATTTGAATTCCAGTATAGTTAACATACACTATTAGTTTCAGGTGTGCAACATAGTGATTCAGCTACACCATACATCAGCTAGTGCTCATCACAAGTGTACTCCTTAATACCCATCACCTATATCATCCAACCCCTTATCTACCCACCTCTGGTAACCATCAGTTTATTCTCTATAGTTAAGAGTCTGTTTCTTGGTTTGTATCCTTGTCTTTTTTCTTTTGCTCATTTGTTTTGATTCTTAAATTCCCCATATGAGTGAAATCATATGGTATTTGTTGTTCTCTGAATTATTTTGCTTATCATTATACTCTAGCTCCGTCCACATCATTGTAAATGGAAAGATTTCATTTTTTAAATGGCTGAATAATATTCCATTGTATGTATATATATATATCACACATTCCATACACACACACACACACACACACACAAACACACGCACACACACACGGGATGGGATGTATATACATTCATCTGTTGATGGACACCTGGGCTGCTTCCTTTTTTTCTTTTTAAAAAAATTTATGATGTTGGTTGTTAAATAAACCCTTTGTAGTAATCATTTTATAATATATGGTAATCAAAGTATCATGCTGTATATGTTAAACTTACACAGTGATGTATGTCAGTTTTTTCTCAGTAAAACTGGAAAAATAATTCAACTAAATGCTGTCTAAAAAGATACACTTTATATTCAAAGACACAATCTGTTGAAAACAAAAGAATAGAAAAAGATATACCATAAAAAAGTAACCCCACAATCTGGAGTGGATCTACTAATATTAGACAAAACAGACTTTATGAAAAAGCTAGACACACAGAAGGATATTTTATAATAATAAAAGGTTAATTTCACCAAGATGATATAATAATTATAAACAGATAGAAACCCAGTAATATAGTCCCAAATACATGAAGCAAAAATTGATAGACTTAAAGGATAATTAACCAATTCAACATTAATAGTTGAAAACATCAATGCTCTATGTTATATAATGGCTAAAACACCTGAATAGAGGATGACTGAGGAAACAAAAGACTTACCCAAACTAAATGAACTAGACCTAACATACGTCTATAGAGTCCTTCAGTCAGTAACTACACAATATGTATTCTTAAGTGTATTGAGAACATTTTCCAAAATAGACCATATATTAGGCCATAAAACTAATCTCAATACATTTGAAAGAGTTGAAATCATACAAAGTATGATGTTCCTTGGCAACAAGGGAATGATAAAGAAAAATAAGCAACAGAAGGATATTTGGGAAATTCCCAAATGTGTAGAAATTAAACACTACCTTCCTAAATAACCTGAATAACCAGTGAGTCAAAGAAGAAATGACAAAGGAAATTAGACAATACTTTAAATGAAAAAGAAAAAAACTATACATTATTAATATCAAAATGAAAATCTTAACAAAATACCAACAAACTAAATCCAAAAACATATAAAGAGGATTATATGACAGGATCAAGTGGGATTTATCTCACAGCTATACCAGGTTTGCCTAACATTCAAAAATCAATCAGTGTAATACATAACATTAATAGAACGAAGGGGCAAAACCCATTTGATTTAATAATAGATGCAGAAAAAACATTTCACAAAATCCAAAAATCCTTTCATGATTCAACACACTTTGAACAAGCCTAAATAGAAGGGAATTTCCTCAACCTGATCAAGATAATCCACCAAAAACCCCATAGCTAACATCACACTTAAGTGTAAAAAACTGAAGTGTCCAGGAAGATCAGGAAAACAAGGAAGTCCACTCACATCATTTTTTTTTTCAGCATTGCATTGGAGGTCCTAACCAAGGCAATTAGGTAAGTAAAAGAAAAAGAAAGAAAGAGATACCACATGATTCATGAGGCAAAAGTATAGTCTTTTCAACAAACAGTGCTAGAACAATTGGATGTCCACATGAAAAGAATGAGGTTGGATTTCTACCTCATGCCATTAACAAAAATCTACTCAAAATGGATCCAAGACATAAAGAGCTAAAATGAAAAAACTCTCAAAAGGAAACAAGTATAAATTAATATTTGTGACTCCTAATATTTGGCAAATATAACACGAAAAGCAAAAGCAACAAAAGAGAAAAAATAGATAAATTGGACTCCATTAAAATTTACTTATTTATTCTTCAAAGGATATGATCAAGAGAGTATAAAGACATCCCACGGGGAGAAAATATTTGCAAATTATATATCTTTTGAGGGACTATACGCAGAATAAAGAACTCCTCCACCTCAAAAATTAAAAGACAAAAGCCTAATTAAAAATTGGGGAAAATACTTGGATAGATACTTCTCCAAAGTAGTCAATAATCACATGAAAGACACTCAACATCATTAATTAGTATATTTCATACTAAAATTTCAAAGGGATACCACTTCACATGCACTAAGAGGGTTATGATAAAGAAGACAATAATAGCAAGTGTTATGATGTGGAGAAATTGGAACCATCCTAATTGCTGCTGGAAAGTGGCACAGCCACTTTAGAAATCAGTTTGGCAGTCCCATTGAGCTCTCATTTGACCCAGGTATTCCACTCCTTGGTATATCCCCAAGAGAAATGAAACTATGCCCACATGAAACTTGTACATGAAAGTTCATAGCAACATTATTCCTAATAGTCTAAACCTGGAAATTACCCCAGTGCCTGATAATTAATGGATAATGAAAATGTGCTGTACCATTAAAAAGCTATAAAAATAATGAAGTACTGATACAATCTATAAAAATAATGAAGTACTGATACAATCAAACCTCATGGTAAGTGAAAGTAACTAAACAAAAAAGGCCACTTATTGATTCCATCTATATGAAGTGTCCAGAATGGACAAATCCAAGGACACAGTAAATTCAGTAGTGGATTCCTGGGCTTTAGGATAAGGAAGGATGGAGAGTGATTGCTAATTGGTATTAAATTTCTTTTTGAGGTGGTTATAAGGTTCTGGATTTAGTGGTGATGATCATACAACATCGTGAATGTACTAAATGAATTGTACATTTTAAAGGTGTGAATTTTATGGTTTGTGAATTATGTGAATTATCAAAAAGTATGATAAAAACCCATATTCAAGTTAACCCCACTTCCCCCAGGAAAGAATAAATGTGATTGTGTTTAATAAGATGAGGAAGAGCATTCTCACATTTTCACAAAGGAACATGTTTGGGCACTGAGCCATCATACAGATGTACCACTCAGATCTACTTCAAGCTAAGGGCATAGTACAATTGATGCCAGACACAGGGCAATACAATGGATTCCAAAACAAGGTATTTCCCTCACACTCCTGGTGATTCAATTCTAAATGATTTAGTAACTATCATCATAGCCATTGTTTTTATAATAGATATAATCACCCCAAGAAAATCTAGAGCTATACTATCCAATACAGTAGTCACGAGCCACATGTGTCCATTCACATTAAAATTTTAAAATTAAATACAATTACAATTCAGTTCCCTGGTTGCACCAGCACATTTCAAATGCTCAGTAGCACTGCTGGCTACTATATTGGACAACATAGAACAGTCCCATCATTGCAGAAAGCTCCACTGGACATTACTGGTTTTGAGAGAGAGAGAGAGAGAAGTAGAGTACAGAAGGGAAGGAAGGAGAACAGTAAAGAGGTATAAAAAAACCTTCTAAATTTTTAAATTTTGTGAATTCAAAAACTTCCTAAAAGTTATCCAACAATCTTGGGGTGTCTGGGTGGCTCAGTTGGTTGAGTGTTGACTCTTGATTTTGACTCAGGTCATGATCCCAGGATCGTGGGTTCAAGCCCTGTGTCCACACTCAGCAGAGTCTGCTTGAGATATTCCCTCTCTCTCTCTCTCTCTCTCTCTCTCTCTCTCCCTCCCCCCCCTTCCCTCCCTGCCTCCCTCTGCCCTTCTCCCTGGCTCATGCACACAAACACTCGCATAAAATAAATAAAATAAAATAAAATAAAATAAGTAAAAGAAAAGAAAAGAAAATAATAGTTAGCCAGTCTTAACTAAGTGCCTATCTACTATGAGCCATTCTAGACAATAAGGATTGATTAATTGCTTCCTTGATTTATTAAATATTTACAAGTATCAACTATTGCAGAAAACTGTGTTAGGGACATGGTGTAAAATAACCAAAATGGCATATCATCTCTTCTCAAGCAGCTTACATTCCAATGGATGAGATAGCCCTTAAGAATGACACAAGCAAATATAAAATTATAAATGTGATAATCACTCTGATGGAGAGGTGTCTGGACCAGTGAGAGCATATGGGGTGTGCTTGACCTCTGTGGAGCATCTTTTTTTAAGGAATGGGGCACCTGAGATGGGTTTTGAATGAATAGATTAAAGAAAAAGAGAAGATTTTCATATTACTCAGCGATCAAAAAGAATGAAATCTTGCCATCTGCAGGAAGAGATTCTTAAATACAGAGAACAAACTGAGGGTTGCTAGAGGGGTTTTGTGTGGGGAATGAGCTAAATGGGTGATGGGCATTAAGGAGGGCACTTGGGATGAGCACTGTGTGTTGTATGTAAGTGATGCATCACTAAATTCTTCTCCTGAAACTATTATTACACTATATGTTAACTAACTTGGATTTTAAAAATATATATAGAATCTCAGTCTCTACTCCAGACAGACTGTATTAAAATCTCTATTTAACAAGATCCTCGGGTGATTAGTAGGCATAAAGTTTGAGATACATAGTTTATACCACGAACCCACAAACCATGGATTGCAGTCCAGATCGTCCCACTACCTGTGTTTATACAGAGTTTTATTGCACCACTGTTTTGCCTGTTCACTTACTAAGCACCTGTGGCTGCCTTCTTGCTGCAGGGATGGAATGGAGACATTGCCATAGAGATTGTCTGGCAAAGCTGAAAATGTTTACTATCTGGCCCTTTACGCAGAAGTTTTCTGACCCCTAGTTTATATTGTGCTATGCCTTAAAGACAGCAGTAAGGATTTAGCCCTTATTCTAAGAGCAGAGAAAGACTGTGAAGACTTCACTTTTGGAAGGATTGCTTTGGCTGCAGAGATAAAAGGCACACAGACAGAACTTGCTCCAGGGGAGGTTAGGGTCCATTGACAACCCACTTTTGTCTCCCAGATTGGTCATTGACTCCTGTCATGAGGAAGATGACTATATTATCACCTAATTCTTTGTTGTTGTTAACTCCTTAGGTGTCTGGCAGTGTGCTATTTAGCTAGTTTTTGATGCTATTTAATGATTCAGTAAATAGCTTGACCTGATGATAGTTAATGCTTACCACCCTAAGGAACTTATTTTGTGGACACCTGAAAAATCAAAATAACAGGATGCCTTATGTGCTTTGAATAGTTTCCTTGACAGCTTAGCTCTATTTTTGACGTGGAACCTAGGCTAGTACATTAGAAGGCAAGCCCTTAGCTACCTTGTGAGTTCGAAGAGAGCAGGGAAGACGGGAATCTGATTCCAGTTTCCAGTATGGACAGAACTGCAGGAAGAAGCCTCTCTGAGCTTCAGATTCTCCTCCCATGATATGAAAAAGCAGGGATTATTTAAGGTTCCTCAAAGCTTGAGCATAGTTTTGTCATTAGAGTTGCACAAGGTGACAAAAAGGAGACACTAGCCAAGTCTCTGGCTTATCTGACTCAACTGCCTGTGTATTTTGTGTACATGGCATTGTTCACACATCATACACAAAGTACAGTTGAGGAGAATATAGGGAAAAAAGACAACTCTACAGTCACAAAAGAGGTTTTTGAATTGTGCATTATTTTAGACTTTAAATACTTCTCCCTTTCATGCATACAGATAATTGAACATTACCAGCTTATTCACAATAAGACCAAACTTTTCTACCAATTAACCATAATTGTGTAGAGGTTGGCCTTACTGGCTGATTGGCTTCTTTTCATGTCCTGAGCTGGCAGTATTTGAATAAGTTGAATATTCAGTGGAGAGATGTTAGATGTTTATAAACTCACCATGACAAATGGACATGCCATCACATCCACAATACAACCAAAAGAAAGTGTTTTGAGAAAGTGTTGGGTAATGGTTTCTGGAAGAGGTTATAACTTGGTCTATAAAAGGAAGGAAGAGCTTTAAGGATAATAAATTACTTTGAGCACAGATAGGTTTTTAGCAGTGTTGGCATCTCCTGGGCAATATGCCTGCTTCAGAAGTGTTGTTTCAATGCATAAAAAGGCAGTTTGCAAGTTAAGCAGACTGTCTAATGGATAGTACTAAAGTAAGGAGGAATATTGTGAAGTCAACTTTATAATATTTTGTGGGTGTCATTTCTTGGCATTACCTCCCATCAATTGACATGGATGGCATTCAATTAAAACATTATTTCATCAAGTCATATTATATTAGGTGCTGTGGAAAATGTAGTAGCAGTGCCAGCTTCATGGGCATGTGCCTTATGCATCCATGCACCACCTCACACTTAAAGCACCGGTGTTTGGTTTAAATGCTCTCATGTTTCCATCTGGAAACTTTTAGTACATTTTAGACCAGGGATCCTGCACTTTTGTTTTCACAAGGCACTGCAAATTATGCAGCTTGTTCTGTATAGAAGATGGTGGAATCTGTTTCTTGCCTCAAGTTGCTTCCAACATTGTGTCTTAGAATCATGTTGAGACAGTAATGTAAGAAGTTGATTAATTTTTCTGAGCTTTGGTTTCTTCCCTTCGTGTATAAAAATACTGCCAGGGATGTGGTCTAGGGAAGAAACGGAGGAATTAAACTATTAAGGTGATTTTCCCAAAGTAACCAGTCACGTCAGAAGATTCAGACTTACTCTCCTGAGTTTCAGTCCACTGAGATGGGACTTCATGAGCAAGGCTTCCTGCTGAGTTCAAAATAGGATTCAGCCACAGACTAGTGGCATCACATCTCTAGTTGCTAGGAAACTCAAGAACATCTGGATGCATTGAAAAGATGCCCCGGGGGAAGGAGATCTGGACAAGGCTGTGACAGAAAGATTCATCAAAAATGGGAACCAACGTGATCAGACAAAGCAAAGGTCAGGTCCTCAAAACAGTATTAAAAACTCCTGGGACCATATCCATTTTGTAATTCAGAATTTTTCTTCTTTTGAAAGGTAACATGATGCATATTTCATTGTGTAAAATCTCCCCAGCATGTCTGGGCAGAGCTTTATAATCAAGTGTGTTAATTTTTCTGCAGTGAAATGTAGAACTGTTCATGCCAAGTAAGAAAATTTAGACTATGAATAGTTTTATGTCAGATTACATCAGGCTTTGCTGCCGAATGTAATCACGTCAGGTTTTACCACAAACTCTTGGTTTTCAGAGTTTGGATTTCAGAATTGTGGGTAAAGAATCATAGACCTTTATCAAACAAGATTTAGGGAAATAGGTCATTAGAATTTAGGAGAGAAGGGACGGGTCAGGTATCTCTCAAGCCAGGCGAGGTCTAGTGTCTTTCTCCAATGGCTTGTCCAAAAGCCTCAGATTCCCTTCCCATGATAGACGGAACACAAACCTTATGCTGAAGTAAATGAAGACCTGTAATAAAACGCTATTGGCATCACTTCTCAGCTTTTCTCCTCTTTTTCTGTTGCTTCTACTTGGCAGCTTCTGGAATGCATGGTCTCTCTGGTCATATTTTTGTGGTGGAAAATGGCATTTTCAGAACTGGCCGTCCCTAGGATTCATCTGTCATTTTCCCTCTGTGTTTCTTCTATGGCATTTGGCACAGGTGGCTCACTCGTCACCACTGAGATAGGTTTAAAACTCCTTGGCCAAATAGCCAGCCTCTTCATTAGCATACTTCTGGTCCCCATACCAAATAAAGCCAATGAAATGGGCTGACATTTATCTGGTGTTTTCCCCAGGAAAATAGAAATAAGCCCCATCCAGGTTTAATATTCGTTTCTTCATTTATTTTCTGCTTTGCTTGGACCATAAAATCAACCCAGTAGAAGCTGTCAGAGATTAAGCAAAACTAATCCCATCCTTTTTCGTTCTGTGAGACAAATGGTTCTCAAAAGTATAATCCCTGGACCAGTAGCAACAGCATCACCTAGGAAGCTGTTAAAAATGTAAATTCTCAGGCCGCATCCCAGACTTACTGAATCAGAAACTCTGGGGATGGGGCCTCATGATCGATAATTCTGATGTTAGCAAAAGTTTGAGAATGTTATACTAGATAAATGACTTTCTCTTTCATGTGTACAGAACTCCAATTTTGTTTAAGAAGTGTTACCAGGTAAAAATTCTCACTACCCAAGTTTCATAGAGCTCAAATTGCCATGGGATTCACTTCTTATCAATGAGATATAACTGGATGGTTGCAACGTTTACACAGGGTTGGATAAATAAAACAACTCATAAGTGTGTGTGTGTGTGTGTGTGTGTGTAACACAGAAATAGAGATCCTGTGTGTAAATGCAGATCATATATATATATACACACACACATGTATATATAAATTCTAGACACATAAATATTATCTCTGTATAAATATATCTATATATCATATATAGAGATATATATATATTTAAAGATATATATGTATATCTCTATAAATATACATATACATACGTATGTATCTTGAATGATGACATAAGATACAATATAGCAGGAGACAGAAATCATGGGTAAACATCAGGGAAGTTGGAGATACCTAGGCATAGATTCTCAGTCTCAGAGGAGGTACTTCCTTACCAGATAATAAACTATCAAGATACATGTGAGATAGCTTGTTCTCAGGGAAGCTAAGGCACAAGTTTACTGAGTTTTTTTATACCCTACTGGTCAAATAACACAAACTAGGCTATAAAACCAGGTAAATCAGCTGTAGCCTATCAATCTACATGTTTGCAGTAAACAGTATAGAGAAGCTGGTATAGCATGCCTTCTGGGGAGTTTGGGACTTTAAACATAATATTATAAACCACTAGCCAGTGCATTTTATCCCTTTCTTGCCCAAAGGTCAGTACCATGCTTCCTGGCATGGTCCCAGGCATCCCTGAGGTAAGAATAGAATTATTACAGATTCCGTACAAATTAACTCTCTCCTTACACAGTGGACTTTCTAGAAATAATAATATTTTTCCTGATATAAGGAGATGAATTTAACTGGCATACCTCATGTTCCCTTCTCCTTTTTTTCTTCCTAAAATGCAAACACAATATCTGGAGTAGAGCAGTCATTCTGAGACCATGAGGATGGAGTCTACACTAAGGAAGGCTAAAGAGTAAGACTCAGTGAGTCTGGATCCCCATGATATTTCTGAGACTCTTTCTAGACTTACTAATCAGGAAAGGTGGACCCTTAGTCATTTTAGCCACTGTATCTTGAGGTTTTGTTACTACAGATAAAAGCTATCCTCAAGGAAATTGAGGTATAAGAAGCAACATGTAACATTGATCTTTCTTGCTATATGAACATGGCCACTCTCATTCTCCTAGCAACCCTATGATGCCAAGATTGTATATATCCATTTAGTAGATATGGAAATAGGGGTTCCAGGAGATGAATTACCCAAAGTCTCATGGTAAACGTCAAGCCAGAGTTAACTCTTAAGACACACTTCTATATGGCTAAAGTAGTGACAAATATAAGTTTTGAGGGACCTGAAAGTTATAAAATTTCAAGATCCTCTTGGAAGCTTGCTGGTAAAATGAAGGAACTTACATCCTTTCAACCTCTATTGTTAAGAATAATCATTTTATAACATGTATAATTCTTAGTTTAAAATTTGATATACCAGTGACCAAGATTTAAGATACTTTTTGGAAATCTCAAAGCTATTTTATTTTTGCATGGCCATTCCTGGCTTTAATGCAAGCAAACAGATGGTTACTGTATCACCCTCTCTTTATACATTGGCTAAATTCTCTTTGTTTTGTGGATACTAGTAGGTGTTAGACTTTAACTGGTGATGAGGGGGTGTGTTGCTGAGCTGACATATTTTTAGAGTATAATAGTGATTAGGAATTCCTCAAGTCACCCTGCCTAGAAATAAACCTTAGCTCAATGATTTCCCAGGACTATGAACATATATCTGTCTTATCTAGAAAATTAAGATGAACATAGTACTTATCTTAGAAAACTTACATAAAAAGTTATGAAAGTAGCCCATGTCAAGAACTTGCTTACCAGGAACTTGGTACATAGTATTCAATAGAGATTAATGGTGTTTATCATCACCTCTGATGCTATTGTTTACTACCTATGTGATTCTAGGAAAGTAACTCCTTAGACCTCAGTTTTCTCATCTATATAATAATTGCATAGGTTAAATTGTTTTCATGGTATCTGGCTTAGAAATAGAAATTTTAGGGGCACCTGGGTGGCTCAGTCGGTTGAGCATCCAACTTCAGCTCAGGTCATGATCTCCCGGTTTGTGAGTTTGAGCCCCACATCAGGCTCTGTGCTGACAGCTCAGAGCCTGGAGCCTGCTTCCAATTCTGTCTCCCTCTCTCTGTCCCTCTTCCCCTCACGCTCTGTCTCTTTCTCTCAAAAATAAACGTTAAAAAAGAGAAGAAATGGAAATTTTATATTCTGCACATGCCTGCATATATTGTAATCCTGAGGTTACAGACTGTGTCTGTTTTGTTAATATCTATTTACTTAGTCTGTAATATAACACCTGGCACACAGCAGCCATCCAGTAAATATTTGTTGAATGAATGAATGAATGCAAATATTTAGCTTCTTAAGAATTAGACTCTATGGCTTATCCATGCAAAAAACTGCACAACTGAACTTGTAAGCAAACATTTCTCTGATGAATGTGACTCTGGTAAAGGAGAACACTTAATCCTGTTATGCTGGAGACTGGAAAGGTGGTGTGGTTTCACTTCTGTGCTCTTCACTTGCAGCATGATCTAAACCCTACCAGTTTTCATCAGGAATCCAAGTTCCAAGTCTTAGGGATTGTGGGGAAAAACAGTATCAATAGCTATTACGCTTCCGTTTTACCTTTGTATTTGATAACAAATAGCCTCGTGAGTTTGGGACAATGTCAAACTGTTGTACATTTACTCCTGGTCGCTATTGGCTTTAATACCAACTCCAACTTTTTCTTACAATTTGATTTTAGATATGGGCTTTTGCTGATCTACTCTTTTATCCTACAAATGGTCATGATTAATCCAGCTGATCTAGTTGGCTAGGCTGGCAGTCTCTTCCTCCTTCCATGTTGTAGATGATGTGGCTTTTACTAAAGATGGTGACTTTTAAGGGAAAAGAGACCAATTTATAGGTGAGAGTGGTAAGTGGTAAAATTACCCTTAAAACCTTAAAGCTGGTCCTCAGGTCTGCTTGCCATATCTGAAATATTCCATCAGCCTGTTTACAGAGCAGTTCTGAGACAGAAGGCAAAGACAAGAAAATGATTTGTCCCCACTTGACATCCATGATCACTAGACCACAATGACTATGAAGGAGTGTCTAAATTGCCAGTCATGTAATGTGTGGAAGGCTTTTTATCTTTAAGAAGCAGATAGCCAAAACTCATCAATAAAATTCCACAGTCAATTTTATTTTCCCTCTGAGGAAAATAATTTACATCATCATCATAAGCCCCAGAGAGGCCTTGTTGTATCAAGGACAAACAGCCAGATATCCGGAGCAGGTCGCAAAAGTAATACCACCCACCTACAGAGATCAAGCAGGATGCCTAGTTCCCCATTTCATCTCTGGAAAGAAGACCATGAAAGTAATGAGGTGGAAACAGATCCATATGACAATCTCCTCCCACACTCGCCACCACCTGCCCTTGTCTGGATCTCCACCAGAAACAAATTTCCATTTGTCTTTACACTTATTTAATTAACATTTTAAACATGAATTTGATCATGCATCCTCCTGCTTCAAACCTTCATTAATTTCCCACTCCCTCAACATCCTTAACATAAAATATAAACTTCTTCCCATGGGCTTCATGCATGGGTAACCCAGAGTCTAATTCTTAAGAAGCTACGTATTTGCAAGTATTCACTCATTCAACAAAAATTTGTTCAATGGCTGCTGTGTGCGAGGCATTATGTTATGGACTGGGTGAATAAATATGAACAACACGATGTTGATGTCTAAAGAGTCAAAAATTAATCTTTCTTTTCCTGCCATATTGAGAGCTAGACATTGAGAAGTCAGCGCTTTGGGTATGGGCTTATTGTGTGATTATTTACTGTGAACCCCAGATTACTATAAAAATTTCTACTGAAAACAGTGCTACAGCAACACAGCCCATCTCTTCTCACCTAGGAGGCTGCCCCTGTTCAAGGTACAGTTTGAAGGTATAGAGCAGAATGTGTCATCCTAAGAGAAAGGGTGGATAGGTCCAGTTAAGTTCCTGTTCTTTATCTCAAATTTCTCAATGGGGAGGAATGAGTGGGATGGGGTGTGTGAGAGATGTCCACATGGAAGGACATCAGCAATGGGAGATCTATCTTTCTCAACAATATCGGGTCATGGAAACAAAAAACAGATGTGTTCAATATTTGAGTGAAACCAGCAGGGTCCAAAATTGCCTTGTTTGTTTCAACTTAAACACATTTTAAGTCAGGGAATCTTTACCTCCCTGAATTTCCTTCTTATTGGAGTAAATGTCCCTCCTTGGATGGACAAATGTCCATCACTTGAAGACAGTCCATTTTTTTTCAGCTGATGTATTTTGTTTTTTTCCCTTCTAATAATAGAAAATAATGCTTTGGTTATTAGGTTGAACTATATGAAATTGATTTTGTTTAACCATTTTTGACACACTCCAAAATGGAAATTTCATATAATTTAATCTAATAAACTTACTCATAACATGTTTCAGAATGTAAGAAAAAGAATGAGAATGAATGTTTACATACTGATCAATTAATCAATGCTACTATATTATAGATATAAATAATATTAAGTACGCTATGGAAAACCCATGGAATGGATGGAAAATCCATGGAATGGAATCAAACCTGAAAGGTCAGGTTTGGGCCTTTTGAATACTCTGCTTGATTAGGGACTTTTTTTGTTGCAAATGACAGGGGTCCATGTGGGGGAAGAAAGAGAGTGTATCACTAGGAGATGGGGCTTTCAAGGAGCCCGGGGTCTTTGGGGACAGGAGACATAGTATATTTACCTGTGGTTGCCCATCAGTATTTGTCTCCAGGCTTCCACTGGCTTTGTTTACAAGCACAGGGAGGAAAGAAAGAGAAGAAGAATTTAAGACAGTTGGTCATCCCTGTAGTCCCCTGGAGGTCCCCAAGACCCTTTCATGGAGTCTGAAAGTTCAAACTATTTTCATAGTAATGCCAAGATGCCATATGTTTTTTCCACTGATACTGCCAATTCAAAAATAATGCTGCTTCAGTACAAACCAAGGCAGTAGGATTAAATCATATGAGGAGTCTTTGTATTCTTCAAACCATGTATTTACAGTATTAAAAAAATGCTACAAAAGGCCATATTTCATGCTTTCTCATTGCAGATACCATATGTTTTCACTCTTAGGTGGATCCTGAGAAACTTGACAGAAGACCATGGGGGAGGAGAAGGGGGAAAAAAGTTAGAGAGGTAGGGAGGCAAACCATAAGGACTCTTAAAGACTGAGAATAAACTGAGGGTTGATGGGGAATGGGAGGGAGGGGAAAGTGGGTGATGGGCATTGAGGAGGGCACCTGTTGAGATGAGCACTGGGTGTTGTATGGAAACCAATTTGACAATAAATTTCATATTAAAAAAATGCTAGTTTCACTTAGGACTGTCCTTGATGAGGCAGCAACATTATTAATTTAATTAATTATTCTGTGTGAAGAAATAATAAGCACACATGAAATATTTCTGTTGCAAGCCAAGTATGATATAATGGTCATCTTGAGGAAACGTGGTTCAGCAGTTGTTTGAGCTGTGAGTAGAACTATCTGCTTTTTTCATTGAACAGCATTTTTACTTGAAAGACCAACTAACTGATACGCTATTGGTATTTGGCATTTGGCAGACATTTTCTCTAAAATGAATGAACTGAGCATGCCATTTCAAGAAAAACAGCTGCCATCACTATTTGCCAATGGCAAATTTGAGGGTCCATGCCACTATTTCGAATTTCAGAAAAATGTATAGTTGCCAACCTGAGCTTCACAGCTTTTCAGTGGTGAAAGCCTTTTTTTTTTCATTTTTCATAGAAATATGTTATGAATGTAATTAGTTTATTGTTATTTAAGATAGATTAATAAATATTCTCTATAGTTTTCAATTTTAATTTTAAGCATGGTAAATATTGAAAGATACAGCTCTCATAAACACATGCTGTGGGGTCTTCAATTGATTTTAAGTACATAAGGTATTGAGACCAAAAGAGGTTGAGAATGATTTGTGAGAGGTAGTTTTTTTTAATATTTTTTTCCTTTAAATAAACACTAAGACTCATGCTGTTTGCTAACCAACTTTCTCCCATTATTTTTGAATTTCTTTTGCAGTGATCTGTTGCTGTGTGTGTGTGTGTGTGTGTGTGTGTGTGTGTGTGTGTGTGTGTATGTATGTTTCTTTTCATTATGATCATTTAGGCCCGGAAAATTTCTTTTCTTGGTTAGATTAATGGCAGAGCTTCTCAAGAGAAAACAGTGTCTATTGTCTTGGGACATTTTTAATATTCCCTGTCTTATAGTGCCTAAAATAGGTTCCTTCTTTTTGCTGGTTTAATTGTATGTTTTCAGTGATTCAGCCCATAAGATTATAAAATGGAAAATAATATTATAAACTTATATTCATTGAAGAAGTCAGAAAGAATAAATGAAAAAAAAGCATTGTCAATGAAAATAGACCCTGCATACTTAGATTAACGAGTACAAATGCTAGAGATCATTCCGTTTTTGGAATGTCTTAGATGTGTCCATTTCCCCCAAAATATCTATTCTGTGTTCTGCCGGTTACTGATGTTGCTGTGATTACTGTTGACAAGTGTGGCTGTACACAGATTAATGACAGGATGATTTCTTTTACGGAAGACATACCTAAGCCCACACCCATGAGGGAATTCACTTGCATGGGCTCACACACTGACATGCTCAGCAAGTCTCTATGGATGACTATTAAATTCTACTCTCTAAATGATATTATTAATAATGCCAAATCAGCCAGATCATAGAATATGTGATACAGAGAGGGTTCTGGGGACTGTTACCTTCATAGAAATTGAGGCTCAGATTACATAGAAACTTGGAAAATACTCCATTCGGAAGAGATTATCACTGTAGTTTTCTCGTGTGGCGTTCTGCTGTCAGTTTTCAGCCACCAATTCCCTCCATTATCTGGGTAATTCCCCCTAAGTAAAATGCTAGCATTGTACTAGAGCAGTTGTTTTTGGCCACTAAAATCTTAACCTGAACCCCCCATGTATCGAACAGAGAGGACAGCTTCTTGGCCTATAGAAAAGATGAGGAAACTTAAAATCTCCCCTTTGGCTCCCACCAAGCTTCTCTGTCTGCTCAGCTTGTGAAATTCTGCAGTGAACCCTGGGACTCTGAGGTGCAGTTTGAGACCGTTTGGACAAAGGACTCTATAGATCCATTATGCATGTGGAGGCCTTGTCAGAATCTGAATAATATACTTTAATTAGAGATCCAATTGGCATCCATTTCTGAATTGAGCTCCCCTGGGTGCAGTTGGCAAGGATGGTGGAAAAAGTGGATTCATGAGCTGACTAAGAGGCACTGTGTTCTTACTGAGTACCACCTATGAGTTCATCCACATCCTGGGCAATGTGGGGTGAACAAATAGAGACAAACCAACATCTGTCTTTACAGAACAGAGAGTCAATTTGGAGAGGCACAACATTAACTTAAACTCCAATGAAAGGCTAGATATAATAAAGTTTCAGAATTCAAGGATAGATGGTATGTAGTATTATTAGGCAGATCAGGAAGGACAGATGGGGCAGAATGTATTATTCATTTATTCATTAAGGTTTTCAGTATACATTTATTCCACACCAGTCAATCTGCTTGGTGATAAGGATATAAAGATAAACCTCCATGGTTCTGGTTCCTTCCTCCTTGGTGCTTGCTATCTAGGCATTGGGTGGAGAAGTGCATCAATCAAGTAATTGAAAAAGTAAATGTGACATTTCAACTATGTTGAGGTGGACTTTTTCTGACAGGTGGGAAGGGTGTTCAGAGAAAGCTTCCCTGAGGAAGTGCTCATTAAGATGAATGAAATCAGAAGGATGAGTTGAAATTGAACAAGGGAGTGAGGGAAGGGTGTGGTACAAAATACTTGACTGTGGCTGTCTTTCACCTGAGAAAGCCATAAATCAAAAACCCTGACCTTGATTTCTGGTCTTGTTTTCTACTATCTAAGGATTCATCCACTCCTCTGTGGTTTTTCCTTTGAGAATGACCTCATAGAAAACCAGCTGTCTATGCCTTATTGAAACTCTTTCTCTTGATTTTCTTTCTGTTGCCAATGATCATATTTCATGTCTCCATAGTGCTTTATATTTACAAACCACTTGTGCATACATATTTTCCCATCACCAGAACCATATGCGGTGGATATTACCATTCCCATGTCACAGATGCAGAAGTGAGGCTTCAAATAGTTCATGACTTTCCCAATGTCTCACAGCCAGGAAGTGATACAATATTACTAGAACTTAAACCTTCCATCTCCACGTCATTGGCCTTAATAATACATGGAAGTATCATTGTTACTCCAGTTTCTCCCATAGGTAGACTGAGAACCCTGATCCCTGCCTCTCCTTTTCCACGTATAAGTCATTCACTGGGGCCTTTGATTCTTTCATAACTGCCTTACCTTTTTTTTTGTTTTGTTTTGTTTTTTTTTTTTTTTAGAATTGTGGTAAGTACACTTGAAATGAGTCCTATCCTCTTAATAAGCTTTAAAGTGTATACTACACTATTGTTAAAAATGGCACCATGGTTGTATAAAGATTTATAAAACTTATTTATCTTATATAAATGAAACTTTATAACTGTCAAACAGCAAGTTCCCATTCCTTTCTTCTCCCAGCCCCTGACAACAACCATTCTACTTTCTGTTTCTATGAGTTTGACTGTTTTCTATTCCACATGTGACATCATGAAGTATTTTTCTTTCTGTGACTGACATATTCACTTAGAATAATATCCTCCAGGTTCATTCATGTTGTCACATATGGAAGGATTTCTCTCCTTTTGTTGTTGAAATGTTTATTTATTTTGAGAGAGAGAGAGAACAAGGTCAGGGGAGTAGAGGGAGGGAGGGAGGGAGGGAGGGAGAGAGAGAAAGAGACAGAATCCCAAGCAAGTTTTGCACTGTCAGTGCAGAGCCTGACATGGGGCTCAGTCCCACAAACCCATGAGATCATGACCTGAGCCAAAACCAAGAGTCAGATGCTTAACTGACTGAGTCACCCAGGCACCCCTGGATTTATTTCTTGTTAAAGGCTGAATAGTATTCCATCATATGTATATACCACATTTTCTTTTTTTTTTTAAATTCATCCATTGATCAACATTTATGTTGTTCAGGTATCTTGGATATTATGAATAATGCTGCAAACCATATATTTTATAAGAGGTTAATATCCAAAATGTGTAAGGAACTCCTATAATTCAATAGCAAAAATATCCAAATAATCAGATTGAATAGACGTTTCTGCAAAAAGAGGCATACAAATGGCCAACAGGTATAGGAAAAGATGTTCAGTGTCACTAATCATCAGGGAAGTGCAAATCAAAAGCAAACTTCGTATCTGTTAGGGTTGCTATTATTTAAAAATAAAGATAAATGTTGGTGAGGATGTGGGGAAATTGGAACACATGCATTGTTGGTGGGAATGATGCAGCTGCTATAGAAAATAGTATAGGGATTTTGCAAAAAATTAAAACTAGAACTAGCATATAATCCAGCAATTCTACATCTGGGAATTCACCCAGAAGAATTGAAATCAATATTCAAAGAGATAACCTGCATTCCCATAACTACTTTTTAAAGCAGGCTGGCTTTGGTAGGGAACAGCCAAGAAAGGGCCTTGTTTTGTGCCCAGTTCTGCCTTCAAATGTCTATTGAATTCCTTTCTCTTTTCCCACCTGCTGCGTTAAGCAGATTCCATTAGTTTTCTGGTCACTTTGAGATAATTACCAATATCATTTTCAGAGATGGAGAATTCAAGAATCCAGTCTGTCATCCAATTCAGAGCTGATCTGCTCATTCGAGTTTAGGTTTTCCTTGCATTCCACTGACCAGCAATGGCGAAGGAAATGCAGGCTGTTCTTTGCTCTCCTTTCTCCACTTTACCCCCAACTCAGTCTTCTGCTTCTGGCTCCTCTGGAGTTGAGGATAAGGGAAAGGAAATGTGGTAGGGAAGAGGATTAAAGCTACAAATAATTTTGTTTGCATAATTCCAATATTAATATTAATATATATGTATATATATACACATGTGTGTATATATATCTATATATATGTATGTATATGTGTGTATATACACACATATACTGAATCATCTGGGTGACCTTCCTGTAATTGAATTCAAACACATTCTGTCCAGTTAGAATGATCATTTCATTAGTTTGCCCAGAATATTCCAAGTTTTAGTGCTGAAAGTCCCACAGTTTGCCCAGAATATTCCGAGTTTTAGTGCTGAAAGTCCCACATGTTGGGAAAAACCCTCACTCTTGGAACAATTGGGGTGGTTGGTTACCCTGAAGAGCACCTAGCACATCCTTAAGAGTGCATGTAGGGACCCCTGGGGTTCTACAGATCCCAGTTTAAATTACTCTCACATAGTAAATAGATTCCTGATGTGAAAAACAAGAGAAGTAGCTCCTCTATTTACTAGTAGAAAGACGTTGGGTAAATGACTTAAATGAAGTCAGTAATTTGCAAAGGAATGAATAGATGAATGTGCATATAGAGCTGTGCATTGTGTCTATATTCATGTTCTTCCTAAGGGTAGTAAAGCCAGACACCCATAGGCTTTGGTTATTTTGTTAAATAAGAATGGTTCCTTTCAATTTCACCATTGTTCCAGTAGATGTTTATGTTAAAATATTTAAAGTTTAAAAGAAATTATTAATGTATTCAATTATTCATTGAAATAATGAATATAGGGCATATTAGCATTAGACAATATTCACTTAAGAACAAAAATATTTTATTTAGCCTTCCCATGTTTTATTCAGGAATTTTGATCATTTTTTATTAAGCTTAGAATTGATACAAAAGATACCATGGGTATTAGGAATAAAGAAACAAAATCAGGGGTGCCTGGGTGACTCAGTTAAGCGTCTGACTTTTGCTCAGGTCATGATCTCAAAGTTCATGTGTTCAAGCCCCACGTTGGGCTCTGTGCTAACAGTGCATAGTTTACTTGGGATTCTCTCTCTCTTTCTCTCTCTCTCTCTGCCCCTCCCCCATTGTCTCTCTTTCACTTAAAAACAAGAAAAAAATAAGAAAGAAAATCAATAAATAGGAAGAAGAGAAGCTATGTTGATGTAGTCAACATGCAGAGAAGATGTGGACAATAAATTCAAGACTTTGCTAGTTTATTTTAATGTTCCCAGCATGTGTGGTGAATTATCTCTAGGGATATATGAAAAGAGAATTGACACAAATAAGATGCAGTCAGTTTATTGGGAAGAACATGGGCTTAAGGGTGAAAAGACTTGGATTTTCATCTTGGCTTTGCTAATTACCACCTATGTGACCCCAGGCAATTTATCCTTGTGCCTCTGTTTTCTCAGCTATCTTCCTATTTTATAGTGACTTTGCAAACATTAATATAAATATAAAAAGAATATAAACATATGAATATAAAAAGAATATACAATGATCAGAGACAGTGCATTGACCTCTGGTGACCAAGAATAGGCCCATGGAGGCAAGGGAATCAAAGTGTGTGGCCTGGAAGAAACAATGGTTATGTTAGAGAGATACAACAACTGTGACAACCAGAAGGGAGGTATCAGGCAAGCAAATCCTGACATCCTTCTCTTCCTGCCTTCTGCCATCTTGACAGTGCCTCCCACAAGCCAAACCCAATGGGAAGCAAAAAATAAGGGAGTTACTTGGTGTAGCCATGGATACTAGTCTTCTGAGCATGGAGAAAGATGGAGAAGAGCCAAGAGTAAATCTGGAGGAGCAAAGACCGGGTGTAAGCACTGTAACAGAATCTGTGAGGGGCATCTGGGTGACTCAGTCAGTTGAGAGTCCCACTTTTGATTTTTGGCTCAGGTCATGATCCCAGGGTCATGGCATCAAGCCCCACATTGGACTCTGTACTGAGTATGGAGCCTGCTTAAAATTCTTTCTCTCTCTCCCTCTGCCCTCTCCCTTGTTCACACTCTCTCTAAAACAAAACAAAACAAAACAAAACAAAACAACAAACAAAAGTCTGCCTGTAATAAAACTGCATAGAGGTAGGTAAGAAAACTACCTCTAACTCTGGAAAACTGTATGGCACTTTCTTATAAAGTTAAGAATACATTTATCATATGACCTAGCAGTCTGCTCCTGGATGCTTATCCTAGAGTAATGAAAACTTCTGTTCATACAAACATCTATATGTGAATGTTTATGACAGCTCTATTCATAATCAGTCCAAACTGGAAACTTTCCAAATGTCCTTCAACAGAGAAATGTAAAAACAAACCAGGGCACATCCATACAATGAAATGTCACTCAGCAATAAGAAGGAATGGCCTATTTATGCATACAACATTCTGGATGCATCTCAAAGGCATTATCGTGAGTGAGAGAAGCCAGGCTCAAAAGGTTACATATTATATGACATTCTTGAAAACACAAAATTATAGCAGTGAGGAACTAATCAGTGGGTATCAATTGTTAGGAGTGAAGAAGGGTGTAACTATAAAGGGAAAGCAGAAGGGAATTTTGAAGTGACAGAATGGTTCTGTGCATCAGTTATGATAGTAACACAAACTTATTCATGTGTTAAATGCCATGGAACTATACATAAAAAGGTTTAATTTTATTATATGTAAATTTAAATAAAAAGAACATTTTAAATATATGAGACATATTGTGGACAAAAACATCAAGGATAGATTTATTCTTGTAAACATGTTGAAAACCTGTTTGTCCCAAAGTTGAACTTGAAGACATTCTAGTCCAAACTGATAGAGTTGTAAATGTAGAAATGTCTTAAAATAGGACATTAAGAAGAGAAGTTCTGTGTGGCAGGATGAGAGGTAATAGGCATCAGGATCTAGCCAATAGGCCTGAGGGTCAGCAAGCAATTGATCCAGATGGAACTAGACAGAGTAGCATACAGGAGACTGAGAAAAAAAAAAGAACGAAAATGTTCAGGTATGGAGTCAAAGACAAATCCTGGGTCCAGACCATGGTTTGGCTACATCACAAGGGTTTGAGGCAAGAGACCATCTGGCTTTTGGCAGCTGATTGCCTAGTGGAGAGGTGGGACAAGAATGAAAGAAGAAACAAAATAGCATGTAGAGTTTAAAGGAAGAGGCAGTGCAGTGACACAGCTGGGCTGGACTATGGTTTTGCCACTTCCCTCACTTATGACCTGGGACAGTTCTAACTTCTTGTGTACAGAAACAGATAAGAACATCTGACCCATTTCACTGCTGTGAAAATTAAGTGAAGTCATCTGCAGGAGCCTCAGTAAGTGGCTTGCCCAGATGATAGAAGTACATTAAGCAGAAGGTTTCACGTCATTTCCAGACCAGGGAGCTCATGAACTATGTATTTGTAGAGTAATTTTGTTTTGCTAAGCCTCAGCTTCTAAATCTTTAAAATGGCTATAATAATGTCTATCACCTGAAATTTAAGGGAGAAGGGTCCATTGAGATAAGAACTATGAAAATGCTTTGTGAACTGAGAATTGCTGTTTCAATATACTATTAAGGTCAGTGCAGCCCAGGAGGAAATCTTTTCTTCTTAGCTGCTGTCCTCGAAATACAGAAAGTAATCATCCAGTTCTGGGTTAGCTCCTGAGCTACACGGGACTATATATACAGAGGAGGATCACGAGGGTTCAGCTAGAAGGTGACAAACAACTTTGATCAGGAGGAAGTGGTGATATAGTATCAACATGACCACAAGGACTCACTTTTGTGCGTTGGGTGCAGTTCCTGCAAAGTACCTGGAAGTGATTAACAGCATGGGCTCTGGAGTCAGAACTTGGTGGGGAGACTTGGGCCAGTGGTAAGATATGGCTGTTGTCAGAAATACAAAATACGTAACTGTTACCCTCTTTGCCTGCCCACACCTATGATAGGTTATCCACCCATACTCTTAGTCGTGTGACTCTTCAGTGCTTCCCAGCAGTGTAGACAGATTCTACATTCTTTTTCCATTGAGTTGGTTTTATTCAGTGACTCATTTTGGACAGTGGCAGGTTCGGGGATATGACATGAACATAGCCTCATGCACTGCTGACATGTCATGAGGAGGTCTTGCCCCAGATAGCTACTGCAACTTCAGCATGGGTCATAAATGACCCACATGGAACAGATCTGAACCCAACTTACTGCCTGAACCAGAGTCAACTCAGCCCCCCAGCTGATTCTTTGAGTAAGAAATAAATGATTGTTGTTGGAAGCCTTTGAGATTTTGGGGTCATTTCTTATACAGGATTGTTGTAGCAATAAGTGACTTAATACAACAAGTTCCTTAACTTTAATTATCCTCAGTTTTGTTTTTACAAAATTAAGTTAATTATGCCTAATTGTAATCATTCACTCAGACAGTTATCAGGAATAAATGGGGTGCTACATGTAAAATACTTAGCACAGTACTCAATGCCAAGCAAGAAAATAGTAAACAAAAGTTAATACTTTGAAGATGGAGAGTAGGTTAGGAAGAAATTCTTTAAAAATGTACACCTTGCTGAGTCTCAATTTCCTCATCTGTGAAATTGTATATAAAAATACTTACTCCACCTCTCTTTAAAGGATAGTGTTAGGATACACTGGTGGTGGATGTGAAAGTAGCTTGCTGTCTGTGAAGAGCTCCCCAGGACTTAGGAGTTATTATTCTTCCTAATACAGAGAATCCTTTTACCATAATATTATTTACCATCACCCCTAGAGTTACAGCTATGTAGGAGAGTGGGATGAAAGGCATCAGTGAATGAGAGCATGGACTAATAAACTGTCCCCTCATTACAGTTAGTGTCCATGAGAATATCTCTCTTCACTTAACATACTGCTCTCTACATCCACAGCATTGGTACCTTTGCTGGGTACTCTCAGACATCTGACAACATAGCACATGTATATTCCAATTTGACTGCAGAAGGAAACTGCACGTCTTGGAAAAAGCTGCAGGATTTTGCAAAGATGAAGGGATGATGAAGAATTTCTCTAATCAAATGCAAAATAATTGACAAATGAGGATCTGACAGAGTTAGACCAGTTAATAATTGAAGAAGAGAAAAATCGACAAGGAGGATGACACGATAGGCTTCAAAGGAGAATAATTTGATGATTTGAATATCAAAGGATGCAGGGAAGCCTTTGGGAAAATCGATGAACTCTCAGTGTTTTTTTTGCAAGCATGGTTCCCTTTACATTGGAGGATATCATGGG
The DNA here is from genome assembly GCF_028749965.1 of Puma concolor. Classification (NCBI taxonomy): domain Eukaryota; kingdom Metazoa; phylum Chordata; class Mammalia; order Carnivora; family Felidae; genus Puma; species Puma concolor. The sequence goes on from NC_141668.1 coordinate 121,195,058, forward strand.
CATGCAGTTATGTAATTTCTTTGGAAAATGATCTCAAATATTCTTTGTTAATTTTAATAGTTGTCAAATAATTGCAGTATAATTTATATCTTTATTAAATGTAAAATTAACTCCCTTTAATACATTTTAGTTTTATTTTATCAGGATAAAGTCTTAAACTTTGTTGCCCTCATTTTCCAGGAAATATTAGTTCCTATTTTTAGTGGTCTATTCTGCCATTATTTTTTATTTGTGCAATTACGATTTTGTCTACCTATTATTTTCTTCTCCCTTTTAGGTTCAGGGAACCTTTGGAACCACTCCTTATCTGGAGATTTTGGGAACTGAAGCTTCCAGTGGGCCAATGAAAGCAAGAAAATAACGGCACAAGGTCCAGAATCCAGAAGACCGCCCTGGACACTTAGGGGTGAGTTATTTTATGTGACCAGCCAAATGAACTTTTAAAATTCTGGGAAGGTAAGGCAGAGCTGCAAAAACCTATCACAGACTTACTCTCTTTTCATAACTTCTGTGTGACTTCATCCAGGCAACATCACTGTGAGCCTTTCCTCCTCTCTAAAGGGGGAATGGTAATATTTACTCTGAAGGAGATTTATGAGGACTGAATGAGATTATAGATAATAAAGTATGTTGGACAATGTTTTCACAGTAGACACTCAAAGAACTTCACTGTGACTTTGTGAATACAAAAGAACTTCACTGTGATTTTGTGATTTTGTGATACAGCCATGGTGGCTTGTATCCCACTAGGATAATTCCCTTGCTTCTTCATCTCTGACATCCTATGTCTTGAGCATTTGTGTGTACACTCTAGAATTTTCCTCTGATTTTCTTTGTGTCCTGTGCTTGGCCCCACAAAATGTACATTTTGGAGGACAGTATCTTATATCTGTATTTCATTCTTCTATTGGCAGTGTGGAGGAAGAGCTGCTTTAAAATCCCGTTGAGCTCACTAAAGGGATAGCAGGAAGGAGGAACGAGGGTCTGGGGGTGCCTGCTCACACTAGACATAGAAAGAAACTTTGCCTTCTCTACGATTTGTGTTAGCATCCTCTACGTTGGCTTCTTTTCAGCCTTTTACACAAATACTATACCAAATAACACCAGCGTGTCCAGAATAATTTCCAGAACTAGAATCAACTCAGTTATGTTAATTTTGTCATACGTGGAACTAACATGACAATAACTCTGTGAGCTAATTATTTTGTAGATAAGGAAAAAAAAAAGGTTGATAATTCAGTTTGAGGAACTTATGTGAGGTCACACCTATGGCCAGAGTTGGAGGTGAGATTTAAATCCTGCAGGTGACTTCCAAATCCCTTCCTTACATGTAACCACAAAGCTCTACTGCTCAGGGCCAAATGAGGGTACCACAGGAAGCACCTTGAGATTTTTATCCCTAGTAGACTATATATGATCATATTTATCAAAAAAAACCCAAAACCCTTGCATTCCTAATATACGTTTTCACTTTTTGGTTATTTCCCAAGAGAAATGAGGTAGAAAGATTTCCATTTTATTAATGAGTTTATGTGATTTATCCAAGGTTACCTATTTAGCTATCAGTGGAGCCAGGACTGTAACCGAATACCCTGACACTTTTAACTGTACTTTATATTTCTCAGTTCTCTTTTTCAAAGCACTTTTCCGAGTCTCAGGATCTTTGTGTTGTGTTTCTGTGGCTTCCAGCTGGGAGATGGTATACCTTCAGAGCAGATGGATGGAAAGGAGGAACTCTGTCCTATGGAGCTGCATCTCCTCTCCACTCCAGAGAGCCCCATCCATCAGTTTGTCACTGCAGAGACCCAGCCGATGCATGCCCAGGAAGGCAAAGGATATATAAATATAATGGAAATCAGTCAGGGGCCAATTTTCCCCACTGAAAAGGGAATTGCATTTCTCAGGCATGTGGGCAAAGAGAGGTTGATTAAACATAAAGCATTTCCACAAAGGGGTAGCATAAAGGAGAACTCAATCCCCGCATGTTTTGAGAATTCTCCCACACTAAACCCGATTGAGTGCCATCTGTGCTTCTGATAATCTCATCTGACTGCCTATCTTGTTATGGGGTTGCTGATTTGAGCAACTTGAAGGCATTTACATGACCCGTGTTCCATGATCTGATCTGTCACAAGATTCTGAAGTTTCCAGAATAGGATGTAAATTGTGAAGTCATCCAAGAAGTAGCAGAGTGGTTCATCCTGTACTTGGTAATGTCACTGGATTTTGACAGAGTTCAGTAGTTTCTTTTAAACATAGCACCATTGGGGGGGGCACCTGGGTGGCTCAGTCGGTTAAGCGTCTGACTTCAGCTCAGGTCATGATCTCATGGTTTGTGAGTTCGAGCCCTGCGTTGGGCTTTGTGCTGACAGCTCGGAGCCTGGAGCCTGCTTCTGATTCTGTGTCTCTTTCTCTCTTTGCCCCTTCCCCATTTGTGCTCTGTCTCTCTCTCTCTCTCCATCTATCAAAAATAAATAAATGTAAAAAAAAATTTAAACATAGCACCTTGAGTACTGAATGCTGCTTTACCTCATTAACAGAGTAGTTTTTGTGATTGACAAACACAGGGTAGAGGGAAATCAATAAATTAGTACTTGATGTTCAGGTAGAGGTAAATCAGTAAATTAGTACTTGACGTTCATATAACTGACTTATTCACCACTCAACACATGGGAAATCTAGAGGGTGAACACAGTGAGAGACAATTGAAAGTCATTCTGTAAAAAAGGCAAACAAGGCTAGAGAGTTAATTGTCTGGCCAAGGGTTATATGGAACACAGGGTGGCAGTGTTATGATTTGAATGCAGTCCTTCAGTTCCCAAATTCGGCATTCTTTTTATCATCGTATCATGCTACCTCTCGTTCTTCTCATACTTCTTCTCATATTTATTTTTATCACTACTATCTTATGATTCTTTTTATATTTGTTTTTATCACATGCTCCTTTTGTACTGGCATTTTTTGATTGCTTTTATGTTTTTACATTAAATGTCACCATTGCAATTATTTTTCCAAGTCTCTCTGGACCCTATTACCCAACACTTTCCGGTATAGTGCTAAATATATGACCATGCCACACAGGTGTATTTGTATTGATGGATTTGTTGGTTAAGTGGTCCCTTTATTACTATTATCCCTATTTGGCTCTCTGAAATTACCACACACATTTATTCAGCTAATAATTTAATAAACAATAGTTGAGTGCCTATGAGATTAATCATGTGTCTTCTTTTTTTTAATTCTTTTTTTTAATGTTTATTCATTTTTGAGAGACAGAGCATGAGTGTGGGAGGGGCAGACAGAGGAGGAGACACAGAATGGGAAGAAAGCTCCAGGCTCTGAGTTATCAGCACAGAGCCCGATGCGGGGCTCAAACTCTCAGACCATGAGACCATGACCTGAGCTGAAGTCGGACACTTAACCGACTGAGCCACCCAGGTGCCCCTTATCTTACATCTTCTGATAAAGCACAGAGAGTAGAGAAAATAACTCATGGCCCAGGGCCGAAAGTGTAAGTTTAGGTGAAAGAAAAGCATACATAACAACTAGAAAAGCATACACAACAAATGTGTCCATTGCTTTTGCTCCATTCCCAAGTTTCTGGATCTCCAAAGACCAGACAGCCACAAATGAAAACATATGAAATTTATATTTTGACCTTATGTTAGTCAGCGTTTTCCATAAAAATAGAAGTAACAGGATGTGTGTGTGTATGTACATTCATATATGTATGTGCACACACACACATGCAGATTGATTGATTGATTGATTTTAAGGAATTGTCTCATGTGCTTCTGAAGACTCCATGAATCCACAATCTACCAGATGGCTTGGGAGACTGGGGACTCAGGGAAGAGTTGCATTTCATTGGACAAAGCAGTCTGTTGGAAGAATTCCTTCTTGCTCAGGGGACCTCAGTCTTTTTTCTCTTAGCTTTTTCTTCTCTTTGAACTGATTGATTGAAGTCCACCTACATTATGGAGGGCAATTTGCTTTACTCACATTCCATCAATTTAAATGTTTATCTTATCCATAAAACATCCTCACAGAAACTTCTGGAATAACATTTAACCAAAAATTTGGATATCATGGTTCAGACAACTTGACCTGTAAGATTAACCATCACAGACATCTTTTAACCACACAGACTCTCTTGCAGGGTATATATTGGAATCACCAGGAAGAAAAAGTAGCTCTTTATTCTTCCCTCACTCCTGCCACCAGTACCCCTGCCATACCAAGAAAAAGAAACAACATGAACATATACCACCATGAGAATGAGTTGATCTGTTAGGAATTTAATGTTAATTTATTAGTTTTTTGAGAGAGAGAGAGAGACGGAGAGAGAGAGAGAGAGAATGAACAGGGGAGGAGTAGAGAGAGAGGGAGACACAGAATCTGGAGCAGGCTCCAGCTATGAGCTGTCAGCACAGAGCCTGATGCGGGGCTTGAAACCACAAACTGTGAGATCATGAGCTGAAGTCAGACGCTTAATTAACTGAGCCACTCAGGTGCCCCATCACTTATGAGTTTAAATGCTGAAATGCAATTCACTGGTTTAAAGTAGATGACATGGAATGTGATTTATTCAAGTTTTAATATGGATACATCTGAAAAATAGAATAGTGAGCCAAGGTGCGTGTGTGTGTGTGTATGTACAACTTGCTTAGAGAATATATTTTAAAACACAAAAAATTTATAGATAACAATAAAAAACACACGTCAATGTAAACTTCAAACTCTGGAGAGTAAATATGTCTTGGAAAGAAGATAGGTGAATGTGTGGTACAGGTGGGGTCCTTAGAGAACATCAGCCACATCTCTGATGTTCCCTTTTATTTCTACTAGATCTGATACAAGGTAAAATATTAAGATTTGACAAAGTTTGATAGTGGATGTAAGAGTGTAGTTTTATTATTTGTATACATTTTTATATGCTTGAAATATTTGGTAGTAAAATTGTTAAAATGTTTCCTTTTTTCTCTCAAGAGTCCTTGGCAAATATAAGATGCCTAACCCACCCTCTTTGCCACTGCTTTATTTACCAAGGCCTCAGACCCACACAAGAGTTACAGTGTCTGTTCAGAGTGGGGTGAGAAGGAGAGGTAGAGCCCTTCTTCAGAGGAAAATTCCATCAGGCCTCTGTGTACTAATCTATTCCTGTGGCTGGGCCCAGACTATTTAGTGCTCAACAGTCAATCTTGAACATTCCAACAGGGACACACTATGTAAATGTTCTGAAGAGAAAACTAGGAATACATAAGCAGTTAACCCATGTCTCTTCATTCTGAGCCTTCTCAAGTCCCGGATTAAAAGGCTATAGTGTATCAAGAAAGAAGCTCTATTTAATTTTACTAACCAGATGATTATATCAGTAATTTTCTATGTTAAATTACTAACACAACCCAACAAATCCAGGGTATACGATATCAGCCCTAATTCAGTTAGTCATAATTCCATGCATGTAGAATATCAGTATTTACATAGTTTTCAGAAGATCAGAGATGTACCACCATCTTTTTCTTTTTTGGGCAATTATGCTCATCTCTCTTACAATGATGAATTTTGAATTAATCTGTCATAAAATAAATTTAAAAAGAAAACACTTTAAAGTGAAAAGATTAAGAATGGATATTTTTGGAGTCTAATCTGCAAATTTCTATTTGTTTTTTTTTAAGTTTATTTATTTTGAGAGAGAGTAAGAGAGCACGTGAACACAGTGTTTGTGGAGGAGAGGCAGAAAGAGGGAGAGAGAGATTCCCAGGCAGGCTCCAGGCTGTCAGCCCAGAGCCCAACATAGGTGAGATCATGATCTGAGCCAAAATCAAGAGTCAGATGCTTAACTGACTGAACCGCTCAGGTTCTCCAGGCAAATTTCAATTTTTTATTCATAAAACAAAAATATTTGCATGCTTTTAAGATGGAAATGAAAAGGCCTGTTTCAGATGAAACCAACTAATACTGAGGTAAAGTTCTAATAGAAGGCACTCAGATCACTTGGGTACAGTCCTTTAGCCACATAGGGTAGAAGGCAGAGTATCTATAGGAGCCCTGCAGGTTACCACTGGCCTATTTGGGGGACAATTAGCTGTTTCCTCTACTGGAAATAAAGGAAATAAAATTTAAAAAAATTTTAGGGGTGCCTGGGGAGGAGTAAGTTGGTTAAGTGTCCAAATCTTGGTTTCAGCTCATGTCATGATATCATGGTTTGTGAATTTGAGCCCTGCTCTGGGCTCTCTTCTGACAGTGTGGAGCCTTCTTGGGATTCTCTCTCTCTCTCCCTCTCTCAAAATAAATAAGTAAACATTAAAAAAATTTTTTAACGATTTTTTAAAAAGTTTATTTATTTTGAGAGAGAGAGAGAGAGAGAGAGAGAGAGAGAGAGAGCATGCAACAGCAGGAATGGGGCAAAGAGAGAGGTAGAGAGAGAGAATCCCAAGCAGGCTTTATGCTGTCAGTGCAGAGCCCAGTGGAGGGCTTGATCCCAGGTACCGTGAGATCATGACCTGAGCCAAAATCAAGGATTAGATGCTTAACTGACTGAGCCACCCATGTGCTCCTAAAGAAGGTTGATTTTAATCATGCTAATTGTGTATGTGCTTGGGGGCCATTGATGAGTAAAGGAATATTAACTTCTTATAATAATATGAATAACCATCTGCTATTCATTTATTTAAAAAATACTTATTGAGCACTTACTATATGCAAAGACTCTTAGGTATTAGTGATAAAGATGATAAATAGAAACAGAATTTTCCCTGTCCTGAGAGAGCTTGGGTAGTCACAAAACAAATATAAGTTAGATGTCTCAAAAGTGCCATGAAGGAGGGATACTTGAGTGGCTCATCCGAGTAAACGTCTGACTCCTGATTTCAGCTCAGGTCATGATCTCCAGGTTGGTGAGATCAAGCCCTGCTTTAGGCTGTGCACTGAGAGCGTGGAGCCTGCTTGGGATTCTCTCTCCTCCTCTCTCTCTGTGGTTCACATACACACGCTCTTTCTTAAAATAAATAAACTTTAAAAAACAAGTTCTGTGAAGCAGAGGGACTTTGGAAACTGTCATCAAGGAAATTTACCAGGGAGATCAGTGAGGGTTTTTCTGAGGAAGTGATGTATGAACTATAGCTTCAAGTTTTAGGAGAATGGAAGACCAGCATGACAAGAGCATCTACTTAGTTAACATATTTATTGAGCATCTGTTATATGCTGGGTTTTTTTTTTTTTCTGATTGTGTGGGATACATGAACAAGACATACTAAGATTACAGTCCTTGAGGAGCTAATATATTTGAGAAAGGGAGAGTCAGTGAATAATAAACGTAATAATGAAATTATATAGTACATTAGAAAGTGATAAGGGAAACAGATGGTGAGGGGTAACGAGAATCATGAGTATCTCCAGGTGGGAGCAACTCCTGCTTTTGAAGGTACTGATAAAGGAGAGCCTCATTATGAAGGTGATAGTCTGAAGGGTGAGGGGAGAACTCCACAGATACCCAGTGAAAAAGTGTTTCAGGAAGAGAGGACAGCCAGTTTAAAAGATGGGAGTGTGCTTGTCATGTTCAGGAAAGGTTGCAGGCTGTTATGGTTGGAGCAGAGTGGACCAGGTGGAGAGTTAGTAGGAAATAAGCTAGAAAGATCTGGGTGGTGGTTAGATTACAGAGGGCCTTCCGGTCATTGTTGGGCTTTGGCTTTTGCTCGGAGTGAAATGGCTACTGAAGGGTTTTCAGCAATCAGGACATGATCTGACTTGCTGTTTAAACAGGGTTTATCTTCCTACTCTACTGGAAATAAAGGTTTGGGAGCCAAGGGTGGAAGCCAAGGTCATGAGGAAGCTATTGCAGTAATGCCAACAATAGACGGCTATGGCATAGGCCAGTGGAAGGCAGTGCAGTTAGTGAGAAGTGGTCATTCTTCACTTGTACTCTGAAGGTGAGGCAATAGGGTTAACTGATGGATATGGATGGTGGGTATAGACAGACAGTTCTGCAAGATATCCAGAAGTTTGGATTTGCATCAACTTATGTGAGACAAAGTCCAGGGAGAGCAAGATAGAGAAGGAGGGGACTAGGAGTTCGTTGCTGGACATGCTGATAAGATTTGCATTTTATATCCAAGTGGAGATTTCAAGTAGGGAGTGGGGAGGGAACAACTAAAGACCATGAACATGGACAAATCTTTCAAGAAGTTTCATTGCAAAGGAGAGTACAGAAATGGAGCTGAGGCTCACAGGAGGAGCTAGAAGAAGAGGAGAAGAAATTTCATTTTCTTGTAATTTGGAGAAAATATCAGATTTTGTGTAAAGATGGGAAGGAGAATGGTGAGTAATGGTACTAGCAGCCAGGGGAAGGCCAGGCATTGGGCCCTCATTGGATCTTCCAAGGAATGAGGTTTTTGATTGTGGCATTGAAAAACTATTGAGATTTTGAGTGGAATGGTGTGACAAGGTAGAATTTATATTTTGAATGGACACCTCTGGCTAGGAAGCCAAAACGGGTTGGAAGCTAGTCAAAGTAGTTGCAGGCAGACTACTTGATTTGTACTAGCAATGTGCTAGACATGCCATCTATCTTAACTAATTTGGTCCTCACAACATAACTTTGTGGTAGGTGACATTCTTACACACCTTTTACAGGTGAGAGCAACAAGTACCACTATCCTGGTCTTTCTGCTATGAGCTGTTGGTCAGACTCATATACTTTTTGAGTTGGAGGGACTTTTAGAAGTCCCTGCCTAGCCTAGCCCCTCAAGTAAACTAAATTTGAGGTATTGAGAAGCAGTAGCTTGCAAATGGAATTATAGTTTAAATGCACTAGGGGGAGGTTGCTATTTAAAGTCCTCTTCTGGGAAATCCTTTGTAAAGTCGAGAATCCTTTTGTAAAGCAAATAATCCACTTTCCAATTTAGCTGTGGAGAAAATGCTGTTCTTCAAACATCAGCTAAATCTATAAAACTAAAAAGTGCCAGAGAGTGTTCTTATTATTCAGGGAGAGGAGCTGTGACAAGGTGGCATGGAGAGATGGGAGAAGAGAAGGGTGCCTGGGGACTAGAAGAGTAGAGTCCTTGGTTTTGTGTGTTGGAGGGTACACCAGGTTCTAGACAGACTCGATGTTATAGTTCAAATATTTCCAATCACGTCAGCACTCAGGGGTCCTAGAATACATGTAATGAATCTGTGAGTCATTGCAGAGGGCATAATTCTACTGTCCGCCCAGTATTCATTTCTCCATCCCAGAACAATTGCTCTCTAGCCCGTCCCCACCAGGTGATTCTGATGGAACTGCCAGTCATAAGGCTTCACCTGCCCCCTGGTCCTTGAATTGGGCACATGAGTAGGTCTAGCTAGTCAGAGCCTCCCTAGACTTTTACCTGAGCTATTTTCCTCTGGATTATGAGCAGATAGCCATCCCAGGGAAGGGGACTTTGAGGATAAATCCATACAGTGAAGAGAAAAGTGGAGCCAGAAATGGATAATAATTAAAGCAGAGTCCTGGTGACATTGCCTAAAGATCTAGACCAGTCATACCTGAATCCAGTAGGATCATCTCCTTGGAATATTTCAGGTACATTAAACAATGAATTCCCTCTGTTGTTCTATGCCTTAGGTTCTCACCTCTAAAATGGAGATACTAATACTACCTACCTCATAGCATGTGGCAAGGATTATATTAAATAATGTGTGTAACACACTTTAGGTAATGCCTGGCACATACCAGTTAACTATTGCTACATAATAAACTACCCCAAAGTTAGTGACTTAAAACAACCATCAATTGAACTTATGATTCTATGGGTTGGCCTTTTTTCTGGGTTCTGCTGGGTGGTTATTCTTGTCTCAGATCTGCTCACTCATGCATCTGTGGTAAGTTTCTGAGATGGCTTAGTTTGTCTCTGCATGGTCCCACATCCTCCAGCAAGCCCTCCCACATCCTTTCTCTCATGGTGCTTAGACCAAGGAAGTCATGAGGCCAACCCCCATCTGTGAAATGGAGAAGTGGACTACCTTTTCATATGAAAATCTGTCACATTGCAAAGAGTTTAAATAGAGGGAGAGCTAGGAGTGATTATGGTCACTTTTTCAATCTACAGTATTTAATAAATCTCACTATGTGTTGCTATTATTATTATTATTATTATTATTATTATTATTGCCTACACTAGTTTAACTTTCTTCTTGTCACTCGCTACAGACATGCTCATCCCTGCTGATAGATGTTTAAAAAGATTATCAGTAAAAGCTCAGCAATCACCTGTCTTTCTTGAACTTCTTTTTTTTTAATGTTTATTTATTTATTTTTGAGAGAGAGTTTGGTTTTCTCATTGAGACACAAATATAGTTTACCTCTAGAAATATACAGTTTGCCTTCTGAAAATGCTCCAAATGACACTGTTTGTCATTACCAGAGTACTGCAAAAGGGAGGGACTATAATTCCTCATGTTGTAAATAAATAATACTTCATCTGTTCAGCAAACCTTGGAAATTACTAGGCTTTAATGATCTAGTTTACGCAATCCATCATTTGTTTGTGAGTTTTTCCTCAGTGGTTTTCATTTTGTAATTATTAATATTTCTTCGTGGTTGGTTCATCTTTAATTGCCTTATATTTGAGGGAGAAAATATTGAGATCACTCAGTTGTTCTTATGAGGCCATAATATTTGTTCTTTTCAGAAATAAAAACATTGTAGACTTTCATGCTTATTAATTTTTGATTGTAGAGAATATAATATTATTCAAGATGTATAGTGAATACATTTAAATTTATTACTTAAACAAATTCCAAAAGTATTAATGCAAATTTGATGATTTTCATTATTATGTCACTAGCATACCGCTACATTTCACTTTCTTTGGTTTCTAAATCCAGCTGAGGATTAGTATAAGCTTTTCCCTTTGTTGTTGTAAAGGCAAGCAATGTAGAAAGGATGTGGATTTTTTTGGTGTTGTTGTTTGATAGGTAGTGGTTTTATTGCAGAGTTAGAGGGATCTATAGTAGCTTGTGAAATCAGTATGTCAAAAGAAAATATAAGCATTGCATTTTCCCACTGTAACCAGGAGGGAATAAACTCATTGCCAGCCAATGGTAAAAATGTGCTACTGTGTGCTTTATAAGTTATGGCACCATTATCATTCATAATGAGCAAAAACATGCATTTATGTTTTTATCAGATGTTACCTTTGTTTATATTAGATTGAATATCAGTGTTAGTAATTCATAATTGAGCACCACCTCTGCACATTGGCCTATTAACTAGCTAGACACTAGGTAACAAATTATTCAAAAAATTCAGTGGCTTATAGAATAATAATTGACTATTTTATACAACATATGTAGATCAGGTGTTTTGGAGCAGCATGACTGTGCAGTTCTGGCTTGAATATATCATGAGATTACATTCAGACATTAGCCAGGATTGCAGTCATTTGAAAGTTTGATGGGGACTGGAGGATACAGTTCTAGTTTGGCTCATTCATGTAACTGATAAGTTGATGCTTGCTCTTGCTGAGAGACCTTTGTTCCTCTCCATGTGGGACTTTCTATAGGGCAACTTGAGTGCCCTCTTGACATGGTGGCTAGCTTTCCAGAGTAAGAAATCCAAAAGACCAAGGCAGAGGCCACAACACTTGACCTCCATGACTTAATCTCCATAGCAAAATATTACCACTTCTGTGTTCTGTTGGTCACTCAAGCCTCGCCTGGTTCACTATGCAAAAAGAGTGCAAAAAAGTGTAGAAACCAGAAAGAAGTGGTCGTTGGTTGACATCTTGGAGGCTGGCCACCACAAACTGTTACCAAGTGACAATAGAATATCTACTAGGCCAGCTTTCTCAACCATCAAATACTGGGTACACTTTTATGATGTATGTGCTAGGTATGTCCTGCCCCATGCATAACCGGGAAGCCAGTGACTTATATCTTCAGGGTCTCTGTATGCCTGTAATTGTCTGAGTCCTTTACTATAATAATGACCCTGTGTCTTATCCAGAAGAATACAGGCATTTTCTGGAGCTCTTCCCATAGTAATGGTATCTTTCTCACAATATTTTTAGGGTCAAATTATCTTCCCAGAATCTTTATAGATTAATTTTCAAGAAATTATATTCACACACAATTTTACGTATAGTTTTAGTAGATTTAGGAACATCCTCCCCCCTCAAGCAAATTAATACTCAGATTGAGTTAAGAATTTTTTTTTCAGAAGAGGTTGAAAGATTCCTTGTTCTTCCTATCTCATATTCTCTCAAGTAGCTCATTTTCTAACTCCACCCCCTGCTACTTTTTGCTTTCAGCTTGCACACATTTTTCTGTCTTATCTCTTCCTTCTCTTCAGCTTCTTAATTTATAGATTGACTTAGCCTTTCTTGTAAAGGACTTTCTTACCTCAGCCTCCCTAAGTCTTGTTTTTCCTGCCCCTTCTGTAATGATTCTGTCACAAATCCAAATAACAGTCTGGCCCTAATGTTCTTTCCTGGAGAGTGGGAGGTGTTGCAGGAGCAGTGGGGGAGAGGAAGAAGAGCTGGGGGGTGAATATAGCATTTTTTGTCCTCTGGTGGAGAGGGAGGTCTAAAACCTTTGATACTTTAGTATTTTGGCCTCTTCACATTTAACATTTAGCAGCAGTTGATCTGACAGGAAAATACTCAAAGTAGTCCATTTGGAGAGTCGTGCCTCTATGAGTCCCCTAAAGAGTAACCATGTCGCATGAGTGAATGTAGTCTGGATTTTCCTAGTTATCCTGATAAGCTGTCATTCCATGTGTTCCTTGATATATTCTTTTCATAGCAATTTCTGTCCTAGTCAAAATAGGACAGTAAATAAACAACAACAATCGAACATTGACTCTTGGTATGCATTTAAGTCTCCACTAATCAAGGAACTCTGGGAAAGGTAGCACACCACCTTTCCCAGTTGTATAATACATACCAAAGCCTGGGTTAGCCAGTTAATTGCATTTTGAGGTTAACTTGAGATGGTCTTTTATCTTTTCATACCCTTGTACTTCAAGGTTAAGAAGGTTGGCAGTGTTGGAAAAGCACTGGGATAGGCAGAATTCTAAGATGGCTCTGAAGATCCTGGCCCTTAGGTAATCCCCAAGCTGTGACTCTGATATATGCCATGCCATCTTTATGTTATTTATGTGACACAGATGGCTTTACAAAAAGGAACATTATCCTGGACTGACGACCTAGTTAGGTGGGCCCTTAAAACGGCCTAGACTCTTCCAGGGATAGAGATTTGAAATCCAAAAGGATTTCATGTAGGGAGAGTCTCCATTGCTGGCTTTGAAGATAAAGGGAGCTACATGGCACGGTATCAGAGTACCCCGAGGAGCTGTGAGTGTCCTCTGGTTGGCAGTCAGCAAGGAGATGGAGACCTTAGTCTTAAAATGCAAAGAAATGAATTCTGCCACAGCCATCTGAACTTGGAGAGGACCTTGAGCTCTGTATGAAAATACAGGTACCCAACCCCTTGATTTCAGTGCATGAGTATGTGAGCTGAGAACCCATCCATGCCATACTCCAACTTTATGACTTACAGAATGATGAGATAATGAAAGACTATTGCTTTAAGCCACTGAGTTTGTTGTGACTTTTTATGCAGCAAATAAATGAATACAAACCATAATCTCTTTTATTCTGGTATCTTGGGGAGGTGAGACTGCAAAAGGAGAGGCATTGTGTGTGGTATTGAAGAGCTCCAGCGGTAGAATCTGAGATCTAGCTTTGTGACCCAGTTCTACCCAGTTCTAAGCTATGTGACTTTTACCAAATGTCTCTTCCCTCAGCCTCATTTTGCCCACCTGCAAAAAGAAAACAATTAGTCTATCATGGAATTGTTGAGAGACTTACATGAGGAAACAGACTTAAAAAACTAAAATGATAGCTGACTCATGTAAGGGGTACATATACATTAGCTATTATTACCCTGAGAAAAAACCATTGGTTTTGAGAGCTGGAGAATAGGAATGATTATTAAACCACCAAGAATCATGCACTTTTGGCAATTTAACAATATATTTTCATGTTTTATCCCATTTAGTTATTACTACCCTGTGAAAAAGATATTAACACCATTTCTTTCAAACTTTTTATCTTATATTTTAGACTTATAAGAAGTTGTAAAACTAGTACAAAGAGGTCCTATGTAGCCTTAACCCAATTTATAATGACATCTTACATAACTACATACATTATCAAAACCAGGAAACTGACATTGGTACAATACTGTTAACTAGACTACAGACGTTATTCAAATGTCGCCATTAATAACTTCATTTTGCAGGGCACCTGGGTGGCTCATTAGGTTAAGCATCTGACTCTTGATTTTGGCTCAGGTCATAATCTCATAGTTTGGTGAGTTTGAACCCCACATTGATTTCTGCACTGACCCTGCAGAACCTGCTTGAGATTCTCTCTCTCTCTCTCTCTCTCTCTCTCTCTCTCTCTCTAACTGTCCTCTGCTCATGCTCTCTCTTACTCAAAATAAACAAATAAACTTAAAAAGTTATTTAAAAAAATAACTTTAAATAACTTTATTTTGTAGTGAGAAAAATGAGGTTTATTTCAATTGCTGATTTCAAGATTCCCTTCAAAGTTGTGGTCATATTATATGAACTTTCATAGAAATCATTTGTCTCTATTGCCTGTTTGCACTCAGTGGTAGATTAGGAAAGAAAATGTAGCATTTACTTGACCATACCAACTGATTAAGTTTCAACTGTGCTTTTAATTGCGAAGTCTTGCTTTTGATTAGAAACTTTTACTTTTCTGCCAAGGAAGAAAGACGACTTTCCAGATTTTGATTGTTTGAAGGCCAGTTGACACAATCATAACCCCTACAGATGGATGCCCAAAAATTGTGCCCCTGATAGCAACTCCCAATGGCCTCAAAGATCCAAAGTAACCTAGAAGTAAGTAGCCCCTCAAATGCCTGTGGGAGTTTTCAAGGGTTCGGGGAATTCTTTGCAGGGATTATAATCCCTTGCCCTTGTTTGCCTCAGGAATTCTATTCCCACACGCATTTGTGTGTGTGTGTGTGTGTGTGTGTGTGTGTGTGTGTGTGTGTGTGTGTGTGCGCGCGCTTTTCTGTGTAATTCAATATAAAACTCATTGGATTCCAGGAAAACTATAGTAGCCTGAAGTTTTTTGAGAGGTTTTGTAAGTGTTAGAGGAACAGAGGAGAGGGTGACATTGCACACTTGCACGTGAAACAATTTTAACCTTGGATATTAGAATTTCTCCTTCCTAAAATTCTTTAGAGCCAACTTTGTGCCAGTGGCTCTCTTGGCTCATGTCTCTATGCCCAGTATCAGCACTACCTTCCCTATTTCCTCGTTTTCTCATTCATCTCTCCTGCCCTTGGGAGAAAAATCAACTCTTTCCCTTTTCTTTTGCCCTTTTCAGGTATCCTGGTCCTAAATCCTTAGGCTTTCACCACCTACTTAAGTCCTTATAAGTCACTTCTCCGATGATTTTAATTCTCTCTCCAATAGTGGTACCAGGTGTTAAGATGAAATGCCACTTTGCTATTAATCACTGTTAATTTTATTAAACATTAATTATTCATTTAACCTTTCAACACCTTTCCTCATTCTCTGAGTTCTCTAAAGCTCCTGGAGTTTCTTCATTACCTTTCCATTTCTCCTAGTTTTCTTACCAGAATATTTAGATCAGGGTTACTGTGGATGCTGTATCTTCTTTTAATGAATAAATCAGTTCTTGTTGCATCTTTGGTTAAGATTTCTGCTTATATCCAAAAGCTACTTCTACTTCACCTTCTAAGATAGAACATAAACTTGACACTCGCTATCACAAACGCTGCAAACCCAGTTTGGATCCACAAAGTTAAAGGGAACATCACTAAAAAATTGACAAAGAAAGATTTATTTTAGGATCTCATCAACTTGCATTTCAGATGTCAGTTCACCCTCCCAGTCTTGTCATCCCTTCTCCCTCTTGACCCAACTAAGCCTCCAATACTTCATGTAGTGGTGTGCACAGAGTGGGAACTCAACAAATATTTGTTAAATGTATTAATGGAAGAAAGTGTACATTGTAGCAAATAGGCTGAATTGATAACCTTTCGAGGGGCCACAAAATAAACATTTTTCTATCCTCCGTAGCTCCCATATTGACTCCTGTGTGGTGTAAGTAACTGATCAACTGGTCTCTTGGAAAGCAAGGTTGTAATATGAACTGGATATTTGTAACATTTATTATTATGTCAGGGAGTAATGAGTTAAATGGCTCACAAAAAATACAGCATCACTTAATACCATTTGTATCATGATGCTGTCTGGAGAGTACTTTACCTATCCTTTTTATTCCAACCACAAATTTTGAGAAACCACTTTCTTTCCTTCTGCTCTTAAAATGCTTGTGAGCTAAATCTCTCACATCGCCAAGAGTGGGTGGTGCACGTATGCTAGCCGTGCCTCATGTCACTTTTTATCATCACACTGTCATCAGGTATGATGATGAGCTGAGGCTGGAGTGGACATAGCTTCACCTCTGATGTCGACTGAAGTGACAAGCAGTCTAAAGTGATTAGTGTTTGAGTACTGAAGATTTTTCTATATCAGAAGGGGTAAAAAAAGGAATGTAACTTTAAGGCCATCTCTGGGGAAAGAAACTGGATATACTCAGGGCTAGATAGGTTGGCTGCCCCTCTGTGTGGTGGGAGAGCTAGTGTGACAATTCTAGAAACCCCAGTCTTAAGTGTTTCCCACATATTGTCACCTAAACATTTCAATATCTCTGGGTGGGAGTGGTTGGAGTGATTAGTAGGTGGTCTGTAAGATGTGGTTTCCCTCTTTTACTGCCTTTCCATGTCTAAGGCATTCATTAGTCATTCATTCCTCATCCAGGTATCATTTATCCAGTAACCATTGCTGTACTGTTCTGTACCAAGCACAGAGCTAGGCACTGGCTCTACAGCCCTGAAAAGCATGGAGTCCTGTCCTCTTGCTGTTTATATGTTAAACTAGAAGATTCAGAGGTGGTTAGTCATAAAGCAGGATGGTAAGTGCAGGGACAGGACTTATGCTCAGTAAATTAATGGACACATGGAAAAAGCATGTGACACAGTTTGTGGGAGACTCCTGGGGTTGTTGAGTTTTTGTTTGTCTGTTTACTTATTTATTTTAATGTTTATTTTTAAGAGAGAGAGACAGAGACAGAGTGCGAGCAGGACAGGGGCAGAGAGCGAGGGAGACACATGTTCCAGGCTCTGAGCTGTCAGCACAGCCTGACATGGGGCTCGAACCCATGAATTGGGAGATCATGACCTGAGCTGAAGTTGGATGCCTAACTGACTGAGCCACCCGGTTGCCACTGTGATTGTTGAGGTTTAGAAGACAAGGAGTCAAGCAGGAGAATTGGAAGAGGTTGGTGGGAGGAATGGAAGAAGGGAGAGAATGTCTTCCAGGTGGAGGGCACAATGTGAGCAAAGGCCCACAGAAGAGGAACATCATGGTATGCACAGAGTTTTAAGCAATGTGGAGCTGCTCTATGAGGCAGAGAGTGGTAAGAGATGAGACTAGAGAAAATGGTGGGGTTAGGCCATGGAGGGCCTTGTAGGTTATGCTTAGAGGTTCAGATTTTGTCTTATAGGCTGTGTGGAGCCATTGAAATGGCCTTCAGGGATCTTCCCTTAACATACATATCAGATGGAAACAGGTTTCTTTTGTCTTGACCTACCTGGCTCACTCCAACCTCAATGGTCTCCTCTGTGGTGCTGGAGATTTTTCATTGGTTGAAGGAACTGACATTGTCTGTTGCTCAAAGATTTCAGTCTTGCCTTGTTACAGTCCTTAGAGAACAGGCTTGTGGGCTTGCTGCTTCTCTTCTTATTTCACATTCACTTCTCGTTGATAATCTGCTTGACTTCTGTGGCACCTATAGGGCACCTGTAGGCGGAGTTTGACGGGCTCTGAGTTCCAGCTATTGTTCTAGGAAAACAAGAGACTCCTCTTCCTCATCTCCCAAAGTTGTTCCCAGCATTGTTTTTGTTAATTAACACATGCCAAAGATTCCAGCCTCCATCTTCTAGCCTCTTCCATGAAAAAGCCCAGGAAGCTTTAACTTCATCCTAGTAGTAATGCATGAAACCCTATAGCTTATACCAATTTTCTCTGCCAACATTGTTGGGAACAAAATTCAATATTTGAAAAATCATTTTGCATGCATGCCTTCATATTTTCAGCACTATTGTGAATCCTGTTTCTAAGTGTGAAGTATGTCATGAAGTTTATGTTTCTTACTTAATAGGTGTAACATTATGGGGGAGTAAAAGAAAAATAAGACCTGAGAGCAAGTTATCTTTGTCTCTGGATGGCATCTCAATGCTATTCACGCTGAAAAATGAAATGAACCCATGCTTATTGAGCACCCTTGATATGCCAGGCATTGTGCTAGGTATTTTCATATATTTCATCTTATATAATCCTTACCCAATCATACTGTAATGAAGATTTCATTATTTCTCATTTTTATGCATAATGTGACTGAACCTGAATCCATTTGTCTGAGGTACAGCAGAGCCAATCTCTGACACATCAGGTATACAACAAGGGAAGTGTTGATTCAAGAAGCAGCCAGATGAAGAGACAGGAGCACGAGCTTCAAATCCCCCACCCTCAAAGGGGACAAACCAATTTTTTTAGAATCATAGGGGTTGAGATGACATACATATTGATGAAAAAGGTCAGGGGACCTTATGACTATTCATAAGGAATGATGGAGCATGTACATTGAGCATATGTTCATGTATGTATGTATGTATGAAACATACATCCTATGTTTACTCTAAGGTGGAGGCAACATAAGAATGAGGCAAAACTTTATCTAGGACAAGGAGAGGAGGCTGTGGGCATGCTCCAAGAGCTGGTATAGACTGGATAGGGTCTTGGGCTTGTTATCTCAGGCCAGGAATATAGGGCCTTGCTTTCTCTGAGGCTGGAACCATTTCCCTTAACCTTGAGTCCAGGATTCTGCAGAAATAGCTAGTGGATTTGTTAGTGGGATCTGAAAAGGAAAGATACCTGATCAGGGAGAAACAGTTCTCTGAAAGACAAGCTTTAAATTTTCTGCTAGATTTAACCATTAATCCTATGGGGAATGGTTTCAGTAATACAACAGAGGATCAGAAAGGTAGCCAAATTATGGAAAGAGCCCAAATGTCCATCAATAGATGAATGGATAAAGAAGATGTGATGTATGCATATACAACAGAATACTTCTCAGCAATGAAAAAGAATGAGATCTTGCCATTTGCAACAACATGGATGCAACTGGAGGATATTATGCTAAGTGAAATAAGTCACTCAGAAAAAGACAGATATCATATGTTCTCACTCAAATGTGGAATTTGAGAACTTAACAAAAGACGATGGGGGAATGGATGGGAAAAAATAGTTACAAACTGAGAGAGAGTTAAACCATAAGAGACTCTTAAATACAGAGAACAGACTGAGGATTGATGGGTGCACTAGGGGGGAGGGGAAATTGGTGATGGGTATTGAGGAGGGTACTTGTTGGGATGAACACTGGGTGTTGTATGTAAGTGATGAATCATGGGAATCTACTCCTGAAGCCAAGAGCACACTGTGTACTCTGTATGATAGCTAACTTGACAATAAATTATATTTCAAAAATAAAAAGACATTCAGTTCTTTTCATGAGAAAGAAAAGAAAAGAAAAGAAAAGTCAGGTGAGTGTTCCCAGGACCCATAGCCAGAGGCTAATGAAGGTGGATTTTGTGCCCTGATCAATCTGACTTCCTGAGCATACTGTAGGGGTCTGGGGGTGGGAAGATATGGGTGCTAGTGGGATACCTTCAAGGCATTATTAGCAGAATAATAAATGCAATGTCCAGTATCTGAATGAACAATTAGTTTCATCTCTTTTATTAACCTTGGTCAATTACTACTGGCCATCTGGAGAATGTGGTTGAACAACAGTGCTGAGATTAATTAGCTAGATAGGACATAGTGGAGTTAGATAGTGTCTACTCAGATGCCATATATTTGACATCCTAAGTTTATTCATAGAAAAGGTGTGATCACTGTGATACCAGGGAGTAGTATAATGGAATGCCACTGGACAGCAGTCAGAAGACTGGGGTCAGTTTTCACCTAAGGGTGAGAGCTATGCCAATAATTTCTCCTTTCCCTTTTAAATTTGTTTGTGTCAATTCCTCAAAATCTATTGATATACTTACCAAAGGGAAAAATGTTTACACATTTCCCAGTGAGCATCTTCATATGGACATTTTCTAAGGGAGCATACTTTGAGCACATGTGCCTTTTGTTGTTCTGTGTTTGACAGAATTGGATCAGCATTCATTCCAGACAGACTTAATGTACGATGCATAATAATAGTAATTCTGCATGTATAACATCCCCCAGTCCTGTAAGTTGTCACTTGTGAGCCCCATTGTTCTTACCTACCAGGCACCTTTTCTCTTCTTAACCATGTGTTTGGTGGAGAGAGTTCAGCAAATATTATAGGCTTAGAAAGCACAGTAAGAATGCTAATAGAGCCATCAACCCTCAGATACCGCCTTCTGGAAATCTGACTTAGCAAGGTGAGCAGTGCAGCTCATACCTTGTGCCTCCTCCTACATGATTGCAATTAACATTTTATCTGCCCTGTGTCTCAAGTCAAAGCTTTGGAATCATTCCCTGAAGAGTGAGGAAGGACCTTAATTACAGAACAGGTGCACTTACTGCTTCCTGCTGTATTCCGATGTCACCACCTCTGAGCCCCAGAGAGAGGTCAGGCAGATCCTAGGATGTCATGTGGCTCAAATCGAATATTTTAATTTAGAGACTCAGTAAGTTGCTCCATCAATTAGAACTGGCTGTACTTGCAGCCAACTTGCTGGGGCACAGCCAGGAGCTTTGATTCATTTCATTTCTTACTGACCCTGTCACACAGTGGAGGGACAGCCAACATTTCAATGGGTGGTGGAGAGTTGCCAGGAGTCAAAAGAAGACTAATGATTGAAGAAGACTTTAAAGGGTAAGATTGGCATTTGAAATGACAGCACATATGTCATTCTGGCTAAATGATGGGGGTGCTTGGTGGGGTCCAGGGAAAGAGGTGTGCCTTATTTTATAGTTTGTTAGCAACTAATAAATCCCCCATCTCAGTGAATTATCATAGGACAGTTTGCTTTTTGCTCAAGTAGATTGCAGTGCAACTAAGTGTAAATTCTTATCCATTTGGTTTTTCAGGGGTCCAGACTCTTTCCATCTTTTGATATTATCAGTTCATGGTGCACTCCGTGAGGGAACTAGACAAACAGAGGAAGGTGCTGCCTTTCAGAGGATGAGGTTGGGGCCAACTTTTTCTTCCTTTGATCCTCAGTTCAGGATTAATCCCACAACCTAGGATGAGGTTGAGCCTGCATAAATGTACATGTGGGGGAGGAGGGTTGAGTGAGAAGGATGTAGCAGGGCTGAAATTGCTCCACACATGAGCTCAGCTGTGGACAGTAAGGGTCAAGGACCATCAAAACCGATCTCCCTTCTTTCCCAAATCCACAAGACACTGCTTTGGCTGCTATGCACTTAGGTTATAATGGGTTCAATCCCTGTTTCCAAATATAAAAACCTTGCAGTTAATGGGTGCTCAATGCATGGAGGCAGCTAATCCTAGTCCTTTGGGGAAATTCTCTCTGGCAAGGTGAGATCCCTGATCACTTCAGAGAGCTGTCCTCGGCTTTAACTACAGGTAGGTCTTTGGAATTGATAACACACAATCAGCTCTTTTCAAAGAAAAACAGAGGCTAATGACTCACTCCCAATATTATTGGTCTCAGATGAAACATAATTTAGAATAAAGTATTGTTTTAGCAGCGATACCATCACTGCTTAAAATATGCAGCAGCTATCATTTACATGTGCTGCCTGGTTATTATCTTGCTTATTTACAGAGAAAGTGGCTAGCTGTCACCCTGGCTTTCTTACACAGTAAACCATGAATAATTTTTTGTTAAAGTTTGTACTTTGAATTTAAATATAACTGGGCCATTAGAGCCAGTTGCCACCATAAACACATGTATGATTTGTGTGTCTAGATGAGCGAACCAGCACTGCAAAGAGTGGGGGCCACACAGCAATCCTTTCCTCTGCCTCACCTCCACCATACAGAATCAACTACTTACCAGGGAAATCAATTCATAACTAAATGTCTAATTGAAGAGTTAGGACAGGATAATATACAGTTGCCAGAGTGAAGTTTGATATGGAGTTTAAATCTTGTCACAGGCTTGAGACACTGTTGTTGGAAATGCAAATTGTTCCTTCCAAAACTCACTTGCAAACGGAAAGAACAATTCCTGAGTTAATGGACACAATGGGAATTGTATCCTCCCACTGGCAATTTAAGGGGCATATTTATTATCAAGTTATTGGGCCCACTATTCCTTTCTTTGGTACCACCGACGTCCCCAGCAAGGAAGCTGTGTTTGGATTTTATCAAGCTCTTAAACTTACACTTGTATTAACTTTGAATGATTCTAGTGGAGCGTATCACTAGTTGTGACAGGATTATTCATGAGCTAAATGATTCTGACTCGGTTAGAAGAGCACCCAGTCTTCTAGCCCTGGTGGAAGGAAACAGAGTTGACAGGATGACACCTTGGGGAAGCACATTGTTTGTTGTGCCTTTCTTCATGGAAACTTTCCTCAGAGATCTGACACCATACCCCAACAGCAAGCTGGGCCTGAGGTGGCACTGGTTTGGTAGAGTCCCTTGCTGTAGGCATTGGTTATGTGTAGGATGAGAAGTATGTGTGTGTCTGAGTGTGTTCTTTGCTATTCATTTCCAAGTGGCTGCTTTTGATTGCACAATGTATATACGCTTGGAATATCTATAAATCAGGAGACCCCTCCAAAATGTTCTTTGGAAAAAAATTATGTGAGAAAGCAAGCATCCAGGTATCCATTTAGGAAAACTAAGAACTCTCCTGGATGTTCTCATGCTTCTTTTCTGGTTTGGTATTTTAATTGTCATTGGGTTCGGTTGAAGTGTGTCCATTAAATCTTAACATTGCTTGAGACCCTAAATGTCTTTCTCAGATTTTGCTCATGTCCCAGCTCCCTACTGTGAACCCAGTTGTGTGATTGAATGACCCCAGGGGGGAAGAAAGATAGGAGTGATCCACTGACAGAAAGACTGAGAGCCCAGAGGCTAAGCTGCTATGACTCCTTATGTAACACCCATCCTAGTTTGTGTAAAATCATAGTACAACTGAAGGCAAAGGCCCCTAGACTAGAAGTTAGAGGTACGGGGTCTGACTTCTGTCTTTGTCTGACTTAAGACCTCAGACTGTTCACTGTAGTCCTATGTAGATACTGCACCCTCATTTACAACTTGTCCTCTTTCCCTTTTTGGGTTGTGCTGAGGATGTATTGAGAGGGAAGCCATGAAAGCACTTTGAGAAATAAAGAATGCTCAATAGCATATGTGATATACCTCAGAAGTACAAGCTAGGTCCTCTGAATCCAAATCCTCCACTGTAGCAAATATATGAGAGAGAGAGTTTCATTCTTAGGCACTTATTGGAAAAATATTTTAACTATCCTTATTATATACAAATGGATATGACATCAGAATTATACTATGCCAGAATAATTTCTTCTGAAATAGTTTAGAAGATGAGGACTAGATACAAACTAGACTACATCTGTTCATCTGATTTTGTTGGATTTTGTGTGTGGGGGGGTGGGGGGTGGGGGATGTTGTCTCAAAGGATAATTGTGATTAATAAGGATCTGGTCTCTTTCTCAATTAAGCTAATGATTGATGGAACAGGACAAGTACAAACCTGGGCTGTAACATAGTGACTAGGAGAAATAAATGGTTTCAAGCCAGCAGCATGACAAATGGTCAAAACAAGCATGCGCCCTCTGGTTATTACCCTCTTTATTATGATATATCATTAAGCAACCTAGTGTTTTATGTAATGTAGAAGTTATTAACCCACCAGAAATAAGGGAAGATGCTGCGTCTTCCAACTTCCTTGGAAATTTAAATAGCAATTGAATAGGCAGACTTTTTAAATTATGCCTGAGTAACTTGTATCTTCTTCCCCCTTGTTATATATTGGGAAAAAGAAAAAAAAAAAAAACAAAACTACACGCTTGGCCCCAGAAGGAAAGAAACCTTGGAGTCAATCCAGTCTGTACCCTTTGCACAGATGAAGATAATATGAAGTCTCAGATAGTGGAAGTTGAAAACATGACTATACCTTGGCCTATACAGATGAATTAAATATTTTCCACATAGTAGATGCTAAATAAATACTTAATGATAAGCCTTAGTGATGAGGAACTTTAATAACAGAACACCAAGAGGTAGGAAAATAAGAGGCTTGGCCAGAGCTCACAGGGTTGCACCTCGGGTCAGGCAATCTGAGTTCTAGCCCTAGTTTTACCATGTATAGCTTATGTAACGTCTGTTATTTCCTTTACTCTGAGTTTCCTCTATTTTCATGGTAAGTAATATTTTCTGTTCTACCTTAAAGTAGTACTTTTGAGTGAGTGGGAAATGAGGTATAAATGCACTTTGGAAAATGTCCACTAGCTTCCTCTATAGCTTATAAACCTGTCTTGTAGATAAATTAGTAAGATCAGGCTCTCTTTGAGGAAAGACCCACAAAGCAACAGGAAACAGTGAAGTGAGATACTCTACTGATAATTGAAGTTCTTAGTTGTTATTTATTCCTCCTCACCTCCTCTGGTGTATGAACTTGCTTGTCTAGGTCAGGGCTGTGCCATGGAAATCACTGTGGGCTATTTTGATCATTAGGGCCCATCTTTTATGAGTCTTTTAAGATAAAATGATAGGCTAAGGTACAATTTCAATTTTCTAGGAGTTCAGAATCTAAGACTCTCATAACAATACTGCCAGGAGAATAGGACAACAGTAATGAACCCATCAAAGAGAGAGAGAGAGAGAGAGAGAGAGAGAGAGAGAGAGAGAGAGAGAGAGACAACCCCTTATATTTAAAAATCTCTCACTCAGTTTTAAAAAAGTATCCTTAAGCATTTCTCTCTTTCTTCTTAGTGCTTCAGAAGTCAGAGAGTCAAACTCTATTGTATTTTACTATATTACATATTTATATAATTATTATATTTTACTATAAAATTCAGCCAAATAACCAACTATCTTAGGGTATTTAGAAATATAAACCAGCAAATTAAAATCTTATTGACATTCTATAATTTGACATTTGTGTACCTGTCTTTGTTGTAATGGTGAAAATCCATTAATTTTTTTCCCATTTCAAAGTAGTCAGATAGCCACAGCTTTCCTTAAATCAATTAAAGTAGAATTCAGGTAATTGTAATGTGAGCTTTACTCCAAGAGAATTCCCTATAATTGATAATAGATTGAAAACACTGACTATTGTATCTCCTGTATTTCCAATATTGGGATATTCTTCTGGTTCCCATTGGTCATGCCATGGTTGTAATAGGATGCCATAGTTTAGATTTTAAGAAGTTTTAATATTTATCTTTGAGAGAGAGAGAGAGAGAGAGAGAATGAATGAATGAATGAGAAGGCGAGTGGGGGAGAGGCAGAGAGAGAGGGAGACACAGAATCTGAAACAGCCTCCAGATTGTTAGCTTAGAGCCTGGCACAGGACTCAAACCTGTGGACTATGAGGTCATGACCTGAGCCAAAATCAGACGCTTAACCAACTGAGCCATGTAGCCACCCCAGGATGCTGTAGTTTAGAATTCAGTCCCATCTCCAAAGATAATTTCTTTCTTTTTAAAGTTTATTTACTTATTGAGAGAGAGAGAGAGACAGAGACAGAGAGAGAGAGAGAGAGAGAGAGAGAGAGAGAGAGAGAGAAGGGAAAAGAGAGACAGAGAGAAAGAACACCAAATAGGTTCTGTGCTGTCAGCACAGAGTCTGATGCAGGGATCAATCCCATGAATTATGAGATCATGACTTGAGCCAAAATCTAGCATTGGATGTTTAACTGACTAAGCCACTCAGGACCCCTGATAATTTCTTTATATAGAAAGGAAAACAGTCCACTTGGCTGCTATATGTGTGAACACTTTCTTTTAGGAATGGTTTTGCTACAATGAAGACTTCCTTAAGACCAAATATGATTCCCAAAGTCCCATTCATTTACACCCCCATCTCATCTGACTAAGACCTTTCATGGACAGTCACCATAACTAAGTATAGGTGATGTCCAGTATTTCCAGCAGAAGCTTGAAGTGACCTAAATGTCAGGATGTAAAATTTAATAGTTATTACACATAATAATTATATTTTATTAATGAAAACAAATGTTTGTCTTTATCCTTTTGTTTCCCCACTCCAAGTTTGGAAGAAGTATATTCTGTCTTATGTTATCTGGACTTTCTAAGTGTGCATCTTTTCTTAAGGGAAAATGGTTTCCTTAGTCCACTGTTTGTCAAATTGAGGTCCAAGGATTCCCTGTAGTTAAAAATGCAGATTCTTGGATTCTACCTCAGATTACTAAATTAGAACCACTAGGGTGGAGACTTAAAAACCTAAACATATAACTGACTTTCCATGTAATTCTTATGCATGCTAATGTTTCAAAACCACAACTATTGGCTTTGATGGAACGTCATGTGTGTAAGGTTTCTATGTTATGGAGGAAATCGATGATGGAGAGGGGGAGAACATCCTCTGAAGCGTAGAAACATGTACTCAAGGAGAGTCCTGTGTTTCTATATACCTATACAGAGGACTTCTTTTCTTTCTAGAAAAGTCTCTTTGGTTTGCTGTTCACCTTCTGGTCACTTTACTATTTAGGCAGCCATTATCCAATTGGATGCATTACCCCAGTGCTGCAGGTGCCTAAGGTATATATGTGGGGTGAAGGACTGGATACAAGAATATCAGCACTCACCTTTCCTCTAGTGTCAACAGAGCATTTCCTTTGCAAGATTAATTTTTCTCACTGAGGCTTTATAAATGTGAACATTCTTCTCTTGTCTGAAGAAACACATTAAATTTGACCCTGTGCCTTCCATAGGTGGGTGAGTATGGGCTTCCTAATGTGCTAAAATCCTACATTAGCTCTGTTACACTACTTTTGACTCTCTCACCCAACACAAATCCATCAAAACCCACTCTTTTCCCTCAGCACTCACCCCATGGTGAGCTAGGAAAGAATTTGCCCCCCTTAGTAATGTTTTGAATTTTTCTCATTCCCAACTTAGAAAAATGTGCTACTTGATTACTCTGGTTGCCATGGCTACAGGTCTAATTTCCCTTCAGATCTGATCTGTCTTTTGGTGTCACACGTTCCCTATAGTTTGGTCTGTAAGGGAGCTTTTCAGAAATTCATCTACTAGGTGTCATGAGGAAATAATATATTAGGACATCAAAGAAGGCCGTTCATAAGCTTAGCATCAGAGAATAATCACTAGCATTCCTGATGGTATATTTAGAAAGAAAATACTGAAAAACGCATCTTCCTGAATTCTCCTATTGGTTGTCTACACTCTCTTTCCTTCTCTCCCTGAATATTTTCAGCATTTTCTCATAAAGTTTATAGTCAACTTTTATCTAATGAATCTTAGTGAACCTATAAATATTTGTGAAAGCTTCTGATCTCCATTGGGAGGTAAACTGGCTTTATTTATTTATGTTTTTAGGCTGAGAATTCAGATTGTCCTCGCAGTACTCAACAATGTACACTATTAACAAAATGTTAGCTGTTTTTAAATCGTCATCTTTAGTCTCTTCTCACAGGGGCAGTCAAGTGGCCTAGATTGCTCAGAGAATTCCCCAGATATTCAGTTAGAAGCAGTAATCGTTCACTATTTTTTTCTTTTTTTATTTGATGCAATCTGGCCCTAATATGTTGATTCAAAAACATCTCACTTGCCTAAGAGAATTTTTGCCTTGAAGGATTCCAACACACTCAAATAATCAAATTTAGAACTACCAAATGCATTGACACTGCACACATCAACCTTTCCACAAGGCAAACATTTTTCAGTGATGTGGATACCTGTTTTAAAAGATTACCACCCTATTTTTTGTCCCTCAGTTTGGTGCTCATTTTAAAGAAATAATCTACAGATTTGAAAAGAAAAGACAACTGAATGTCAAATTTATGGATAATTGGGGCTTGACATAATATGGAAGGATAATTTGTTCTTACATGGCCAGAGTGGATATGAGATTTCAGAGTTCTTTAAGGAGATGTTTCAGCAAAAGCACAATTAGGATGATTAGTGCAGTCATTTGAAAACAAGTGAGTTTTTTTTTTTTTATCTCACCTTGTGTCTTTACAGATTTACCTATTCATGCACATAGGTAGAGCCAGGCTGACAGACTTGTCAAATTATGAAAGGCATGTGGTAGAAGGCTTTTTAATGCTTGATGAAGCATGAACCCAAATGGAACGACATGAATAAATTCATTCTTGGGATTTGTAAATAAATGCATTAAATGTCTTGAATATTTAATTCACTTGTTCCCAATAATATTTGTTGACATGGAAGATAATAAAGCGTAATGACTCCTAACCTCCTAAATGGGAATTATCCCTAGGAGCTGTCATTAATATGGAAAATTTTAGAAGGTTGGGTTTCAGTGGCTAATAATAAATGTGCTGCCTGCTTGAAAGAGTGTTTGATGGATGTTACAACCTTCTCTTGGAAGGAAAATTTGAAAAAGAAGCATTTGTATATTCCTTAGACATAGTATTCTTTCACTTTGTTGAATATCTTTTGCCCATTGTGTCCACTCTGGAGTTTTTAGCCTCAGAATATTAATTTTAAAGACAATCACAATGATGTGTTAGAGAAACTATATTTGAGAAAATACAAGAAAAACTCAACACACTTAAAAGTATCAAGTGATTTTCTCTGAATTAATTCATCCAACAACAGAACAAATTGTCTTCCAAATCTGATTTTCTAAAAACACCATTAAGAAATTCAGCAATGGTAAAAGAGCTTAGCAGTCTACGTGGGGGCGGGGGGGGGGGGGGGGGAACTATCATTACAGAAATCAATAACTGGCTTTTTCCCTGTATCAATAAAACTTTGTGGCGAAGGGAATATATTATTACTGAGTTAAAACTAGGAGAGATCCAGGCCTCTGTCACCCTCATTTTAAAGATGGCAACATGGAGGTCCGATGTAGCTGAGTACAAGGTAACAGAGATTTTGCAGAAACTTGATTTCAGGGGGAGAAATAAGAACAAAGGAATAATTTGGCTTGTTGGATTTCTCTGAGTTCCTGCCATATCCTGAATTTCTCTAAATCACAAGAGAAAGTAAATTACCTTGAGTGTTACTTAATTTTATCATATTTCTTTGAACATTGGACATTTTAATAGGTAATAAATTTCTAACTAATCAAAACGTTGGTTAACCAGAAGACCTCAGTGTGGACCATGATGGATGATAGAGGATTTCCCTTTGTGTTTTGTTGTTTTGCCCAGTATCTTCTTCCAGCAGGGTCTTTCCTGCATTTTCTCATTTACTAACATTTACAGTATTCTTCAGTTGTTTTTCTGGAGGGGTTTCTCGTTTTTCCTTTCTTCAGTGTGAGAAATTGTTGACCTTTTGAGTACACAGCGTTTAATGAGGTCCCCTGCCTGCTATATGAACTGAGATTCAAATGCTGACCATTCAGATGATTGGGAAGAGAAATGTGCAGCTATGCTATTCAACTCAGACCCCAAAGAAATGTGTCCTCTGAAGGAACTAGAATTAGTCCTATGTAACTTACAATGTCCTTAAATCTGGGCCTCCATTCTGCATTGTGTCAAGGTATACAGTCTCTTAATAGTTCCTGAGATGGTAGAGATGATTATATCGTAGAGCAATTCTTCATAAGTTATTTGGGAAGGTAAATAGAAATAGAGAAAAAAAGCCCATATTTTGTTTGTGGTCTTTGAATTCCATGCCCAGGAAATAGTCTTTGGAATCTATATCATTGTATTGCAGTATCATAAATTTAGCTGAGTTTCACATTGCTCTAAAAGTACAAACCTGCTGTAATGTTATATATTATCACAAGGATTCAGATATTCTCTGGGTCAAGTTATGGTTGCTGAAACTACCTCCACAGAAAGTTCTTGGATATTAACTTAGAAAGAAGTTTTTTATTTTTCTTATTTTCGGAATAGAAATGGATTTCATTGTGTCTTATCCAAGGGAAAGAAAGATGTTCTCTATTTTAAAAATAGAACACTATTCCATCTTATAATATTTATCTGAAGGGATGGTGACAGTTGTTTCAAAGCTTCATGCCTTTCCTGGAAGAATGAGAGCAAATGGTGTCTATGCTTTCTAGATATTTCATGTAATGTTCTATCCTGCTGTCATCTTGGATATTAAATGCACCAAGATCCTTGGTGGATTAAAGGCAAGCAAATATTAATTTATTCAAAGAACATACTAAGTGCCACATATATACCAGTTACTGAACTCTATAAGCAGGATCAAAAAAGGCATAGTTCCTTCCCTTGAAAAGCTTGGAGTAGAGAGTAAAATCTGCCAATGGTGAAAACAAAGTTAATGAATGACAATAGAAAGCACAGGGGCTATAAAGAAGAGGTACCATATTTTTTTGGTGAAAGTTGGGAAGAAAGGGTCAGCAAAAGCTTCCTGGATGAAATGATAACTAATTTGGATAATGAAAAGCAAATAGAAAATAGTTAACAAGAGAATGGAACATAGAGAAGGTTCATGCAAAGGACCACTTGATAGAGAATATACAGAAAACTACAGTGGTTCAGCAAAATTGGGGGGCCAGTTGCCTCGAGGGAAATAAGAGAGGTAGGTAGGGGCTATGTCTTGATCACCTTATTTCCCTTGCTAAAGAACTTGGGCTGTATTTTGGGGGCCAGGGGAGCCTCCTGACACGGTTTAGTGTGGCATAATCAAATTTGTATTTTAGAAAGATGTCTGTTTAGAATGAATTGTAGGGGAGCAGGATGAGAGGTAGGGGGACCTTTGGAGGTAGGAGATAGTGGTGGTCTATGTTGAAATAGGAATCAATTGGATGTGAGAGAAGAGTGAAGGAGAATGCTTAGGTATTGACTAGGACATCTGTTAAATAGTAGGGCCAGAATCAGACCTAAAGATGGTGGTCATAAGTTGGGAGTCTGAAGTTTGAGTTTTGATATTGAAGATATTTTGTGATATTCTTTAAGCAGAAGGGACTAATGAATGATTAGATGATATTTGTGTGTGTCTCTGTGTGTATGTGTGTGTGTGTGTGTGTGTGTGTGTGTGTATCTTATTGTAGCTAATAACCCCAAAACACACATGTTATGGGCAAAAGATAGAGTAGTGCAGAACAACAATCTAGATGGTGAAGAAACTATCTGAGAGGAGCTGGTGGAAATTGAAGACCAGATTTTGAAGATAAGGAGCAAAGTACATAGCTATGAGGATTGGACTGGATTCCTGGTTAACCTTATCTACTCCTCAGCTCCTTTGGCTGTATTTCCTAGGCAAGAAGCCAAATGGGAGGCTGGTCAGGGTCTATGATTTTAACCCAAGCACTGAAAAGTTGGAGATATATGCATCAACATTGATTGATAATGATAATATACCCCACATTAATCACTAATGCATACTAATTAGTAGGGATAGAATATCAATAAGACTTTCTGGATGGAATGGCATTTGTGTGGATTCTTGGATGACAACAGCAAAGGTGGCTAAAAATGGTGAAGGAGATATTCTAGGCAGAGGAATATTTCCAAAGGACCATTTTTTTTAATGCTAAAAGAATTTTCCCTGTGTGTCTAGAAGTTATTTATTTATTTATTTATTTATTTATTTATTTATTTATTTGTTATAATTTATTATCAAATTGGCTAACATACAGTGTGTAAAGCATGCTGTTGGTTTTTGGGGTAGATTCCCATGGTTCATTGCTTACATACAACACCTAGTGCTCATCCCAACAAGTGCCCTCCTCAATGCCCATCACCCATTTTCCTCTCTCCCCACTATCCCCGCCTCCATCCACCATCAGTTTGTTCTCTGAATTTAAGATTCTCTTATGGTTCGCCTCCCTCCCTCTCTGTTTGTAACTATTTTTTCCCTTCCCTTTCCCCATGGTCTTCTGTTAAGTTTCTCAAGATCCACATATGAGTGAAAACATGATACTTGCCCTTCTCTGACTGACTTATTTCACTCAGTATAATACCTTCCAGTTACATTTACAATGCTGCGAATGGCATGATTTCATTCTTTCTTATTGCCAAGTAGTATTCCATTGTGTATAGAAACCACATTTTCTTTATCCATTCATCAGGTGATGAGCAAACTCAACACATGAAAAACAAATAATCCAGGGAAAAAATGGGCAGAAGACATGAATAGACACTTTTCCCAAGAAGACATCCAGATGGCCAGCAGACATATGAAAACATGCTCAATGTCACTTATCATCAGGGAAATACAAATCAAAACAACACTGAGATACTACCTCACACCAGTCAGAGTGGCTAAAATGCACAACTCAGGAAACAACAGATGCTGGTGAGGATGTGGAGAAATGGGAACCCTCTTGCACTGTTGGTGGGAATACAAACTAGTGCAGCCACTCTGGAAAACAGTGTGGAGGTTCCTCAAAAAATTAAAAATAGATCTACCCTATGACCCAGCAATAGCATTACTAGGAATTTATCCAAGGGATACAGGAATACTGATTCATAGGGGCACATGTACCCCAATGTTTATAGCAGTGCCTACAACAATAGCCAAATTATGGAAAGAGCCTAGAAGTTATTTAAAAACATATTTAACCCATCACAAAGAAGATAGAGCCTTAAGAAATCAGTACAAAAGTTGTAAAATATTACTGGAAAAAAATAAAATTTGATAATAAATTTGAAAGGATCATTTACATCCTCTTATGCAGTGGTTCTCAGAATAGTCCAACACAGCAATGGAAGGATTATGGGCTCTGAGAATGGACTGCCTAGGTTGAGACCCCAGCTTTCCACTTCATGGATGTATGTCCCCTGGAAAGTTTTGTTTTGTTTTTAATCAGTTTTGGGCCTCGATTTCCTTAGCTATGAAGACAAGATAATACCTGACTTCCAGAGTTGTAAAGTGCTAAGCAACTACTCCATACATGTTAGCCAATGTTGTTATGTTTTTATTTTTTCCTAACACATATCCATGGATCAGTTTGTTTAGAAACACTAAGAGAGGTTTTGGAAAATATAGTTTCCTGATTCCCCAATGTCAGGATTTTTCATTCGTTAGAGGTAAAATAACAGAAATAATGAGCTTTCAGCAAACATGAACAATTTGGGGATCTAGTGCACATTGTGAATGTGCACAAGAAACTTGACCCAGAGAGATTAAGTTACTTATGCAAGGTGAAACAGAAAATCAAGATGGAGACAACTCCAGAAACCAGGTCTGCTCACTGAAAGTTCTGAAATACCCACCTCCTTGCCCCCACCCACCAACCTATCAAAACATTTTAAGTCAAAACTATTATGGATAGAACACAGTGATTATGTTAAAGCAGCCATAGTAAGAAAGAAATAGGTTTACACTAATGAAAAAAAAAAACATAAAGTCAGAAACATAGGTATATCTAAAATGGAGAACGTCTGAAGGAGAGAGTCCAGATCAGTGAAGTATGGAGAAAATATCTGACTTGAGAAAATTTTGAAGACGTCAGACTAAGGGGACACATTCATGTTTGGTTGGAGGGGGGTAAGTAAGGGGTCTGTCCGGGCAGCTGAGCACAGATCAGTGCATCCAAATTAAAATGATTCTAGTGGAGTTTGGACGTGCCCCACTGACAGGGACTGAAAACAGATGGATGCATTTGACGAGGGTTGAATTTAGTAATGCCTAAGATCTTCTTCATAATTCTTTGGTGGAGAAATAGGAAACTGAGTCTATAGACACTTAGTGGCAAACATTTTGGTATTAAGAATTTATTATTTTGAAAAGTTTGATGGACTATGGTCTCGGAGAGGAAAAGAAGCACTATCTGCAATTCCCTGCATATATCATGTTTACTGATCATTCTAGAAACAAGAGGAGCTAAGCAAAAGATGGCAAGGTTTCATCAGTGTAGCCAAATTCTAATGAAAATTACCAGGAATGAGAAAAGAAATCGACGAGGGAAACACCACAATTTGATCAGATATGTTTATCACTGATATTTACAAGGCGTATGTGACATGTGTTAATTATTCTTTTTCTCCCTTTACCTCTGATTATGGATAATTCAAAAGTTCCATCTAAATTCGCTGTGCTCAGCCTCACAGCAGATGAAGGCTTAATTGCAGCCCTGCTTTGGTCCCACATTTGATGGTGGCACTTGTTCTTGTTCAGGTGTTTCTCAGTGTGTATTGATGGTGAAACCCTCATCCTGTCCAATCCCGGGGCACCATGGCATCAGAACTGAAGCTAAGGGCATCTTTAGTTTTTCTCCTTCCTTTTATTTTATTATGAAGTATTTTAAATGCTCAAGAAATTGCAGGGAATAATAAACTCCTATGTATTCATTACCTAGATTTAACATTTCATCATATTTCCTTTATCTCCCCTCTAATTCTTTAAATGAATAAAAAAATAACAGATAATTGCCCACTTTGAGGAGCACTTGCTGGCAACTAGAAATGAGATGGAAAACAAACACAGTGCAAAGGAGTGCTTTTTCATCACCACATTTAATTTCATTGGAGGAAAGAAAATACACATTTTACAGCACCTCCTGTATGTTTGATGCTAGGCCAAATACTTCCACATACATTCAGTGGTATGCTCGTGATCTGGCTCTCAGAGGAAAAAAAGAGAAAAACAATAACCTGATGTGCAGTATTTTCTGATCTTGCAGTGTGTAAAGACCACCCATTATGGCTGGTTTTGAGCTACCAACAGTTTAACAAGTGGCTTGCAAAATTCCTGAATATTTAACAATCTGCTCTTGTGAGGCAGGGCAAGCTTGTTCCAGCATACACCCACATCTATTCATTCACTGAACAGACCTTTGTGGGAACACTTGATGTGCTGTAAATTTTGTGCAAGTAGCATCTCTCTATGAGGTTGGCCTTCTTTTGGACTCTTGTCCTGAGAGATTGAGATATTATTATCTTCCTTTTATGGATGTGGAAACTGAGGCCCCAAGAAGTTAGGTATATATAGCTTTCTTTGTATGGAGATTTCTATTGATTAGATGCCCTTATCCCCTTGGCATCTACCTTTTCTATGCGTGCAGCCTAATTTATATGTGCTTATACCCATGACGCTATCTGTGGCTCACCTGAGCTTTCTCTGCCTGGAAATAGGGCAGGTAGAGGAGTCTGGTGAATTAACATCCCCTTGGAGCTACCTTCATCCAGTGACTGACTGATGGGAATAGCGGATAAACACCCCACCTTCTTCACCCTTTGAATGGTATAAACTTGAAGTCCATGTTTCACCCTGGATTCTCTAGTAGGATTAAGCTCACAGGGTTTAGTTCCTTAGTAATTGACTTGAAAACACACCCTTTTTGACTGCCTTCCCTTTCTCCCATCTTTACACCCTTACCTGGGCTTCTTGCAGTCACCTCCCAGATACACTATTTGCCCTGGAATCCCTGAGTTAGGCTGTGCTTCTGGGGGAAACCCAAACTAAAACAGGTACCTGGTTGGTCGAGTCCAGAGTTTGCTTACTTTTCTGCCTATTATCCTGCTTCCTAGAGTTCACTCTTACCTTAATATTTGTGGTTCATGCTAAAATGCCAAGATCTCTGGAAGAGCTGTCTTCGTTCTCCCACTGATGTTCCTAATCCATGCCTTTGGGGGAAAAT
This sequence comes from Puma concolor, assembly GCF_028749965.1. Lineage (NCBI taxonomy): Eukaryota > Metazoa > Chordata > Mammalia > Carnivora > Felidae > Puma > Puma concolor. Next base: position 121,230,871 of record NC_141668.1, read on the forward strand.
CCAGCTTCACTAGAGATTGGGTCCACAGGACAATGCAGCCAAATAACCACATTTATTCCTGGTCCAAGCACATATCCCGAGTTGGCTCTCTTACCTGCTAGACTGAGCAGACTTGGAAAATCAAGAAGGGTGATTAAAGATAACAATTTATCTCTCACCTGTCAATCCAGACTGTGGAGTCACTTTGAGGAGCCTGGCATGTCTCCATGCTAACCATCTTCCCACCCCTTCCCACTGAGCCTTTGTAGCCACACTCAGGAATCTGGAGCCAAAAGTACTTTCTAAATAAAAGGCCTTTCAGGTACATAATTCTTTCTTGAGTTTTACTATTTCATGGTGGCTGTATCAGTCATCTACTCTTGGAGCAGCACCTGTGTCTCCCCTATGATACCCATTGCTGTTTTAATTTCAAATCATTATCATTTCTCTGCTTATTTCATACCTGTGTCCTCCCCACCCCCAACAGACTGAGAGCACACCAATGAGGATCTCTGTTTTTGCTCTCCAGGGATCTTTAACATCTAACATGGTGTGTGGGATATAGTAAATGTCAAATAAACTTTTGAATGAATACATAGAAGAGGGGAAAAAGTGAAGAATAACTCTGCTTACTCTATGTTCAGGGTGACCCCAGATGCTGACTCTACCCACACTGTTGGTTTTCACATCTCCCTATGACCTCCTGCACTCAAATATATTTGAATATTAAAGAGCATCAACCTAGCGTGATAGACCAGAGCAGGGACTCCGGAATCAAATGCCTAGTTTCAGGTCCTGGTTCAGCTATTGGCGAGCTGTGTGACCTTTGGAAACTCGCTGGACCTCTCCGTTCTTCAGTTTTCTCATTAGCAAAATGACAAAAGAGTACCTAGCTGTAAGAGTTGTTTTGAGGAGTAACGTAAGTAAAGTGCTTGCAACAGTTACTGGCATATAGTAATAACAGCAAATGCAATGTTCACTCAATAGCAAGTTCTCAGTTAACTTTTAACTATTGTTGCTTTTTTTTGTTGTTGTTCGGTAAAGTGAATTGTGCATTTCCTCTAAAGAAAACCTTTCTGTGCTTTAGGATAGATTCTCTGCTCTGACCTAAACTGCCTCTACCGGCCTTTTGCCTTCATTTACTGCTTACCTCCCCTCTGCTGTCTAAGCTGCAGGCTCCCTGGCTGATTTCCTTTTCTTCCAATGTAAGATTTTTTCCTGTTTCTGTGCCTTTTTCTGCACTGTTCTCTCTGATTAGAGTGCTCTCATCTTTGCCTCTGTGAGTTGCATCTTTTGGGAGTCACCTTTTCCATGGAGTCTTGACTGATCTAGAGAAGCTCAGTGCCCAGCCACTCTATCTTGGAGCACTTATTATTGAATGTGATGACCTAACATAGCTGTTTCATTTCTCTTTCTACCAGAACATCAACTCTATGAGTGTGCTGATCCCTGCACCCAGGATTGTGTGTCAGTATGCATGTAGAATCAGTGAACATTGAGGCACACACAGCATTTGGTTGCAGATTTCAAGATCTGCCCATGGCTCCCATGTTGCCCCCACATGGCCACTCTGTCTCGTCTTGTTTCTGTATTGTGCCTGCCCAGCCCTCCCTGACCTCATGCCCTGAAGCCAGCATCCCACTTTGGAGCACTGACCACATGCTATGGCTACTAATCTTAATTCCTCCCAGCCTCCAGGCCCTATTGAAATCCTGTTAGTTTCTCACTTCAAATCACCTAGTGGCTTCTCATCAGACTTATCTTAACATGAGAAGGTCTTCTTATTGTCTGTCTTTCTGCCTCCCTCTTGCTCATTGTTATCCAGCCAGATGACCTTCTTTTGTTTCTCAAACATGCCATGCCTGTGTCCACCTCAGGGGTTTTCACTTGCTCTTCCTGCCTGCAGTGCCTGTCCCTCACCTCAGACCTTAGCAGGGTCTTTTTCTTAACTTATCTTTAAGTTTAGGGAAACCTTCCCTTACCACTTAGGTTACATGGCACTCAGAGATAGGTGTATTAGCCTGTGTTGTTACCTGTTTTGTTCTCTTCATAGTTCTTACCATTATTTGAAATCATCTGCAAATCTGCAAACCTTCCTACCTATCTCCTGTACCTGAACATGCACTTGTTACAGCAGGAAACTTTACTGTTCCTCTTATTCATCAGTATATAACTAGTGCCTGGTATAGTGCCTGGTACATAATAGGTTCTTAATAAATATTTATGGAATGAGTAAATGACAGAATGCATGAACTAATGTCCTTGTCTGTTCTTCCTTGGAGACACAGTGCCTTTCCCCAGAATGCCTGTTTGTTGGGTGGAGTTTGAGCCCTCCTGCCTGACCCCTGATACTCCTGATTAAGAATAGCCACCATATTGTTGGCTTAGGGGTCCTCAATGAGCTTTGCTCTTCTCCCTTCCTTTCCTTTCCTGGATGATGTCCTGCTGTGAGTCTGTCTTTAACCTTTTGAGACAACAATTTCAGAGGGCAACCAGTGTGGCTTTACATGCTGGCAAATCTAGGTTCAAATCCAGGACCTTCCACTTAAGAACTCTGGCCTTGACTAAATCACTTTGCCTCTCTGAGCCAGAGCTTTCTCAGCTATGAATAGATACCATGGAGAGAAACCGCAAATAGCCATTGTCTCAGAGGGTCCCTGGGAAAATTACATGAGATAATATATCAAAAGGGTTTGGCGCAACAGTAAATTGTACACTAACAGACATTTTGACAGCCAGTACACTTTCAATTTGGCTTGTCTTTAAGACCCTGTATCTTCTCTGCTCCATGAATTTTCACACTCCTGACACTACAACCTGGTCCCAGACAAGTCCCCATGCTTGGAATGACCAGTGAATTAATGACCATGCATCATTTTGAGTGACAGCCTTGCAGGTCTGCAGAAACTCTGAATGTGACCCAAGCAAAGAAGCAGCTCTCCATGTCGCCTCATCAACGTACTGACCTCAGAATTCTCTTACACAGTCTTTCTGGTGGGGAAGGGGGTCAGATGCTGGCCCATCACCATCACAGATGGCTGTGATGTCACAGATGGCTGACACCCCATCTCTCATGATGCATGTTGATTCAGTTATCATATTCACTTTCTGAAAACCCATACAAGGAAAAACAAACCCTTTGAACCTAATGACAGGGTCTAATAGTAACCGTGGATCTAATTTACTTAGCAAGCAGACCACAAAGAAACTGAGACATTTTAACACCTAGTACCAGCTTTTCTAGAACTGAATATGGAGACACACTTACCCAGGACAAGCCTCACTTGCTCCTTTACAGTAGTGGTAGTAAATACTATGTCCTGTCCCTCCCCACCTTCTGGTCTTTATGTAAGTAAAGTCAGGTCTTTAATAACTCTAGATCCTTGTCTCTCTGATATAAGCTATTGTCATTCACATTTCAGCCCTTATACACCGTTCAAAGTGAATTTCTCATCACTTGCTTTTCTAGCAAGACCTGAATATAAGTTAGAAATCCTTCTCAGAAGGTGAAAGCTAGTGTGTGAAAACAAAATAATAAAATGCCCACACATAGTCATTAGGACTTGTGGAGGACAGTTAGTGGCTATTGCTTAGTGCATGTATCTCGATTCAGTAAATTGGAATATAAACCAGCGATGTTAAGCAAGCAATTGTTTAGGAACCAACAATGACTCATCTCCCATGAAGGCTAAAATCTTTGGAGGAATTTGTGAGCATTTAGTAAAACCATTTACCTGTCATTGGCCTCTCTCTAATTCCTTGGTTATGAAGTGATGTCTTTGCAAACATCCGATGAAAAGAAATTAGAAAGAGACAGAGATGCATTGTATCAATAGGAAATAAATAATTCATGTTCTGGAAACACAACTCATTGAGAATTTCACTGCTCCATGCTAATTACTCTATTATGGATAAAAAGCTTTATGATTGAATATGTAGGATAGTCCTAAGTCATCATTAAATGTGAATGTCTATTTCTCCCCTTAATGACTTAAAAAAAATCTCTAGAATGATGAAAAACCTGTTTGTGGCAGCCAAATGCATCATCTTATAAAGAAGTATATAAATTTCATGTTTAAAAACTGGATTATCGCAAATATTCCACTCTGATTTTTTAAAGGTAAGGTTGGTGGAAAGCCCTTCTCGAAAACCCTAACCTTCACAATTGTACTGGTTATTTTCTTGTGGATTTTGTAAGGCCTACAGATGTTCACATGTAAAAACATTACTATATTAGTTATCTGCAGGTATTTAGCAAATTACCCCCAAAATCATGACTTAAAGCAACCCACATTTATTATCTCATAGCTTCTGTGGTCACAACTCTGGGCGTGACCTAGTGGAGTCCTCTGGGTTCCTAACAAGTCTTCACTGAAGGTATTGGCTGAAATTGCTGTCTTGTCTTAAGGCTTGACCCCTGTGACTTGACAATACAAGACCTACCATCTACTGGTAGATGATGGGCTGCCATGGTCTGTTTCAAATTCAGTATGAAAGTTTACATAAAATCCCATCTACTCTGGTGAAGAGTAGTAAAAGTTTGAGCAACTTCCTAGTGCATTCTGTCACTCCTCCTGGTCAACAAGAGTTATGAAAGTCCATTAGTTTATTTCTTGTGGGAGATATAGATAACAGAGTTATTAAGAGCAGAGCCCTGGAAGAGACTACATTCAGATTTGAGATGTACCACAAATGATCTCTATGACCTTTGGCGTATCAGGGAAGTTTTTGGAGTCTCAGATGGCACATCTGTGAGAGGGAGATAAAATGGTAACTAAAACACTTAGCACCTTTTGAAACCTACTAAACTCACAAGCAATGTTGATAATATTAGCATTCTTCTTCATATGAACTTTTGTCTCTCACTTGTCAGTGGATGGATGTTGGCTCAGCCCTTTTATACCTTGTCTTTGAAACCCAATTTGTAGTAGATGAAACACTTGTACAAAAATAGAGTGGAATAAAGACGAAAAAAAAAACCACCAAGTTTTAAAGCTCTAAGTTATTTGCTATGTGAAAAAATAGAATGTTTCCAAAATCTTTCTACATCTAAATGTGGTTCCATCACTGCAACGTTAGACATGCAGTTCCCTATGGCTTTTGCCCACAACTCTTGGCTTTAACGGGCTATTGACTCAAGCTTAATTTGGCTTCCAGGATATGGTTTCTGTATGTGATGTACGGTCTGCAAGGAACATAGGGCCAGTTTTGTTTTAGGAAATGAAGATTAATAACCAGCAGCTGGCTCATTAATAACCTTGGGTACATGGGACAAAAACAAATTTTTAGATAAATTTGTAATCCCATAAATATTGGTGAAGCAGTAAACTTCTGATTCTAAATTAGTAAGTTTCTAAGGCTATAAAACACTTTTACTGCTGACTTCCTTTTCTAAAATATCCATCTGGGACCTTCAAAGAATAATGTCGACCATCTTCTTTTAAACCAATTTTATCTTTATAGTATTTTTAGAGTATGGATTTGTATTAATACTCTACTTCTTCCTTGACAGATCACAATAAACCAGTAACTACTGAAGTGGCACCATCTAATATTAACACATGTTTGTGTCATATAGTTATCCTTTTTCAAGTCTGAGTAATCTCCTGGGGTGGAATATTTTCACTTTGCATTCTCAGTGTGATTTTCTCTTCTATGTTCAGATCTGGTTTTAGTCTTGGAACGTTACCTTTTCTGTACTTGAGAATCAGAAATAATTGCTTTTGCCTGGTGCTTTAGAGTTTACAACTCATTTTCCTCTCTTTTGTTCTTTGACCTCAAACCACTCTTTACAATAAGTATTATCAGCCCTTGATGAGGAAAACAAGATTTAAAGGTTTTAAGTCACTCACTGAAAATTAACATTAACAGAAAGTGGTAGAGCTGTAAGATATTGAGGTTCCAAATCTCATGTTCTTTTCCTTATGATAGAGATGAGAAGGCTTTGGGTTACACACATGATCTCTGCACAGTTGTGTTGTGGGCTATTTCTTACAGACAGTGGTTCTCATATGTCTTCTCTCTGTATTTTGTGTTCTTTCATGGGAGCGCCTACTAGTCCCTCTCCCCCTCCTCCTGCTGCCTTCTAGAAACATTTTTTTATCAATCATTTTCTTTTTTTTCCCCAGTCATTTCCTAAATTTGAGTCCCCCACCCCAAACAGATCTGGACAAAAGATTTGGGTGCAAGTTGTTTATTTGAGAGATGATTCCATGTAGTGCAGTGAGGGAATGTGGAGGCAAGATGGGAAGGGAGGAACAGTAAAGGTAGTTTCAGTGAGTGAGTTACTACTGCAGGAGAGCAGGACTTTGTTCTACTAGATAGACTTTTTAAAACCCAAATCAGAATGATCCCACTGAGGGGTGGCAACTCATATCCTTCATTGGTTAAAGTTTGCTTCTCGGTACATTATCTTCCCTATTTTGCCATGTGTATGGAATGGCCATGATCCTGTGACTAGAGAAAGTCCTCAGGCGGAAATTTGGGCAATTGAGGAAACCATCAGCCTGTATGACTTTTGTCCACTGAAGTTACAGTTTCACCTCCACCTGGGTGGAAGTATGGATATAGCAGGTGGGGTTGGGGGAGGCACCATCTGTGTCTGCTATAGCCCTTTATTTTTTTACTGTAAATTTTACTCATATGGTAACACTTCCTTCAAGGCATTTGTACTCTCTCTTGGGTCTCATGGTTTAAGTAACAGTAAACTGAACCCAAACTGGCTTTATGCACAAAAGGAACTTATTGCATCACATAAAAAGACAGTCCAGATGAAGGTCTGTTTTAGGTGCTAAATGATGAAGGGGTTCATGTATCCAGTTGTCTCCATTTCCTCTGTGTGGTAGCTTTCTTCAAAAAGGCTCTTTCTGCATAGTCATAGTGGCTGCTAGCAGCCCAGGTCCTCTATTCTTCTAGGTTCAAATACAGTGGAAGAGTGAACATTTTATTTAGAAGACCCAGCAAAAGTTCCAAACCTTATTCTTACCAAATTGCTCTGCATCACATGCCCACTTCTGAGCCATTCACAATGGGCCAGAGTATGTGACACATTAGCTATCTCAGGTCCACACCATTTGTCACACCACAAGTCCAGATTCTATGGTGAAGCTGGGGAGAAGTGGGTCCCCAAATGAAAGTTAAGGCTGTCCCCTGTAGAAGAGACAATGAATGTGGAGAGGCCAGAGAATAAGTATCCAGGGAAATTACCCAGGAGAATTAGGTATCAATATTTATCTCTAAATGTTCTTTAATGAAAGAGTTTTTAGATGTCAGGGAGTGCAAGTGGGACAGGGATGTAGTGGATAGTACTAAGATAGCTCAAGGGATGGTGGATCCTGCTCCCTGCTTCTGTTTCCTGTTTTTTTTTTCCCAATCTGTGGCTCCTGGTATGCATGTCTAGGAAATCCCTCACCCAGTTTGCACCTGTGGAATTCAGACACAATTCAAAGAGACTTCCTTGAGCACATACTATGTACAAGGCTTATGTTCTCTGCCAACCATTTTTCCCCACTAGCAAGTGTTCTATCCCTAAGTTTCTCTTCCTTCATTTTCTGTTCTGGATGAATCATATAATGTCCTGTAGTCTTTAACAGCCCCAAGAGAACACAGGCAAAGAATGCCACATTTTTCATTTCTATACTCATCCATTCATTCATGAATCCAGCCAGCCATTCAATCATCAGTGATTGGATGCCTTCTGTGTGCCACAAAGGAAGCAAAGACTAATCAGAATAAATATTTTGACTTCAAGGAGCTGAAAATCTAGAAGGGGATGTGTTAAGGGAGATAAGACATTAAGAGAGATAAGATATGATAACTGTATAGAAATATCTCTAATGTGAGCCAGGAGTTGACCACTACCATTAGTTATAGATAGATAAATCCCTGTTTAGTTCAGACAAAGAAATGACTTATTTTCTGAGGTGGAGTCAAGATGGAATCTGATGAAACAGGGGGAATAATTAAAATTAAGTTATTGTACAGGCACCTGGGTGGTTTGGTTGGCTAAGCATCTGACTCTTGATTTTGGCTCAGGTCATGATCTGGTCCTTGAGATAGCTCTATGATGATAGTGGAACCTGCTTGGGATTCTCTCTGTCTCTGTCTCCCTTCCTCCCTGCCTCCCTCTCCCACCTTCCCCCTCTCTCTCCATGCCCCTACACCTCTCTGTCTCTCTTTCTCTCTCTCTCTCTCCCCCTGTTTTTCTCAAAACAAATAAGCATTAAAAAATTAAATAAAGAAAACTCAGTTATTGTTTGAATTTTGGAATACTTGAAATGCTTGGCATGATCAAAGTTTTTATTCCAATAAATCCAATGTATCTATTTAAAATGGCAACTCTTTCTCATTGCCACGTAGTATTCCATTGTGTATATAAACCACAATTTCTTTATCCATTCATCTGTTGATGGACATTTAGGCTCCTTCCATAATTTGGCTATTGTTGAAAGTGCTGCTATAAACATTGGGGTACAAGTGCCCCTATGTATCAGCACTCCTGTATCCCTTCAGTAAATTCCTAGCAGTGTTATTGCTGGGTCATGGGATAGATCTATTTTTAATTTTTTGAGGAACCTCCACACTGTTTTCCAGAGTGGCTGCACCAGTTTGCATTCCCACCAACAGTGTAAGAGGGTTCCCGTTTCTCCACATCCTCTCCAGCATCTATAGTCTCCTGATTTGTTCATTTTAGCCACTCTGAATAGTGTGAGGTGGTATCTGAGTGTGGTTTGGGTTTGTATTTCCCTGATGAGGAGAGACGTTGAGCATCTTTTCATGTGCCTGTTGGCCATCTGGATGTCTTCTTTAGAGAAGTGTCTATGTTTTCTGCCCATTTCTTCACTGGATTATCTGTTTTTTGGGTGTGGAGTTTGGTGAGCTCTTTATAGATTTTGGATACTAGCCCTTTGTCCGATATGTCATTTGCAAGTATCTTTTCCCATTCCGTTGGTTGCCTTTTAGTTTTGTTGATTGTTTCCTTTGCAGTGCAGAAGCTTTTTATCTTCATGAGGTCCTGATAGTTCATTTTTGCTTTTAATTCCCTTGCCTTTGGGGATGTGTCAAGCAAGAAATTGCTGCAGCTGAGGTCAGAGAGGTGTTTTCCCACTTCCTCCTCTAGGGTTTTGGTGGTTTCCTGTCTCACATTCAGGTCCTTTATCCATTTTGAGTTCATTTTTGTGAATGGTGTAAGAAAGTGGTCTAATTTCATCCTTCTGCTTGTTGCTGTCCAGTTCTCTCAGCGCCATTTGTTAAAGAGACTTTTTTCCATTGGATCTTCTTTCCTGCTTTGTCAAAGGTTAGTTGGCCATACTTTTGTGGGTCTAATTCTGGGGTTTCTATTCTATTCCATTGGCATATGTGTCTGTTTCTATGCCAATACCATGCTGTGTTGATGATTACAGCTTTGTAGTAGAGGCTAAAGTCTGGGATTGTGATGCCTCCCGCTTTGGTTTTCTTCTTCAAAATTACTTTGGCTATTCGGGGTCTTTTGTAGTTCCATACAAATTTTAGGATTGCTTGTTCTAGCTTTGAGAAGAATTCTGGTGCAATTTTGATTGAGATTGCACTGAATGTGTAGATTACTTGTGGTTTATATATACAATGGACTACTACTTGGCAATGAGAAAGAATGAAATATGGCCTTTTGTAGTAACGTGGGTGGAACTGGAGAGTGTTATGCTAAGTGAAATAAGTCATACAGAGAAAGACAGATACCATATGTTTTCACTCTTATATGGATCCTGAGAAACTTATCAGAAGACCATGGGGGAGGGGAAGGAAAAAAAAAAGGTTAGAGAGGGAGGGAGCCAAACCATAAGAGATTCTTAGAAACTGAGAACAAACAGGGTTGATGGGGGGTGGGATGGGTATTAAGGAGGGCACCTGGTGGGGTGAGTACTGGGTGTTGTATGGAAACCAATTTGACAATAAATTTCATATTAAAAAAATAAAAAATAAATAAAGTGGCAACTCTTGCAGTTCAGATTATTCAAGATTATGCTTGATGTTTAACAACATCTCTAGGAATGTGATTTTTTTTGTTTTACTAAAGTGAAAATATCTAATTTAGTTCTTACTTTTTTGCCTGATGTGGTCCCTATAGGACAAATGTCAGTATTTATTCTCTAGCAAAGACTTGATGTTTTGCATATAAATGCGTCGGTGGAACAATGTAGCCCTTGGGACTGCTACTAACATGTCCATTCTGGAATAAATCAAACATAAGACTGAGGTAAAGATAAGATTAGATTTTAAGGTAAGGACTTATGAGCCAGAAAGTTAAATAATAAGGACTCATTAGATCATGCACCCTTTTGCAGCAGGGACTGCGGCTTATTCCTTAATGTACCTTACCCCACTCTGGGTTCAAGCCTGGGCACATGAGTAGGTGTTCAGTAAAGGCATTTTGAATTAATTCCTTGGCTCTCTTCAGGGATACCACCATTCATGAGGAATCATTGGTGCCACCAACAACCCCCACCCTTCTGTGAACTCCTAGAAGGCAGGGACCAGCTCTGCTTGCTCTGTTCATCATTGCTCCTATGTGCACCTTGACACACATCGAGGTTACAAATTGTAGAATTGAAATGCCAGGGATAACTTTCAACATTCTCTAACATTCCTTAAGAACTAGAAGGTAATCTTGGTCATTTGGACTATTAACATTTTCAATTCCATCTCTCAGTGAATACTCTTCAAGGGAGCCTTCATTTTCCTGAGCCATAAAATTACAAGGTGGGCAGAAGGAAGATAATACATAACAACTTCATAAGACGGTTGTATGGGTGGCACGAGTTACTGTGTGGAAGTAGGTAGCAGAGGGCTCGGCACATATTGGGAATTCAGTAAATGACAGCTGGATCTATAAACAAGAGCAAATCTTATTTTCATATCTAGCTTTTATCTGTGAATCATATGATAAGACTATATGAATCTGGTGACTTTTAAACACATTACCAGTTTCTCTATTTTAAGCTGCTACAGGTTTTATAGTTGAGGCTTTGCGTAGACTAACAGAGAATTTGATTCTGCACAGGGAATCAATGTGAGAAAGATCTGGATAAGGTTAAATGTTTTGGGGTCAACAAATTGGTTATAGAAGATGCTTGTGGTGCCCTAGTCAAGACCTCCTTTGCCCAGGTGGGGCATCCTTCCACGCCCCCTCCCCCCCCCCCCCCCCCCCCCCCCCCAGTGCAGGGAGGGTTAGCTGCTGATAGCCCACAACTATACCCTTTGCTGGAGAATTGGCCTTGACAGAGCTGCTTTACCTGGAAATGCCTGGGGTATTACATCACTTCCACCTACCCCACAGACAGTGACAGATGTAGAGGTGCTAAAGACCCCTTTGCTTTAAGTGAAGGTGACCTTATGATATCATTCATACTTCAGAGCTCCCCAGGGGATCAGGCTGGGGCTGGATGGTAGCTGAAACCTCACCTCTCCTTGGTTTCTGCTCCTGCCCTTTTCTCTTTTTCTCCTCAAGAAGCATGCTGGTTTCAGACTCTCCTAGGGATGCTAGCCTAAGTCAGAGATAACTTGAAGACACATCACAGAGATGAAATGTTGTGTTTTTTAAGTTTATTTATTGATTTTTGAGAAAGAGAGAGGAAGAGAGGCAGAGATAATCCCAAGCAATCTCCAGAGTGTCAGCACAGAGCCCAACATAGGGCTCTAACTCATGAACCATGAGATCATGACTTCAGCCAAAATCAAGAGTCGGGCATTGAGGAGGGCACCTGTTCGGATGAGCACTGGGTGTTGTATGGAAACCAACTTGACAATAAATTACACACACACACACACACACACACACACACACACACACACACCAAAATCAAGAGTCGGACACTTAACCAACTGAGCCACCCAGGTGCCCCGAGAGATGCAATGTTTTATGTATGGTTTGAGATAAAATGCAATCTTCTGTTAATAATGGCAGCTGATGCACATATTTCACTGTGTGTATAGTGTTTTTCACATGCCACCTTTCCCTCAAAATGGTTCTGCTAAGGAGCTATTATTACTTTCCCATTTTACAATGAGAAAAACAAGACCCAAGTTGGTTAAGAAGCTAGAATAAGCTCATGAACCTAGGTGTTCTGGCCCCTTGTTTCATACTTGTCAACCTCTTAGTCTGACTTTCTCTCCTGATGTATTTTTTTCAATTGAATTCCTCCTTTTGTGGATACAGAATCACTGACAATGCTTTGCAATTCACTTTTAACCAATAGAAGCTTCTGGATCACCTTGGATTCCTTTCAACCAAAAAAAAAAACAAAAAACAAAAAAAAAAACAAAAATTATGAAACAACCCATTTGAGATATTTGGATATTTGACTCCATTTAAATGTCAGAATTGTATTGCTTTGGGCACAGGCTATTAGAAAACTTCCAGACCAAAGATAAAAAGTTGCAATGTGTTCTGTAATAAAGGTTATGATATTTCATACAAAACTGAATGAAATAAAGTCTGCATATACAAATAAATTCTCGGAGTTTATTTTTCCGACAAGATAGTGCCAAGAGAAACATGCTAAGTTACCTCTATTCTGTTAACATTTAAAGAGAGAAAGAGTAGCTCACATTTAAAAATATTAGTGCTATTTAATATTATCACCTAGAAATTTTCAATTTGGCTCTAATATACATTATACTATAGTTTGCAGACTCCAGAAATAATAGTTTTCTGAGAGATAGGAGAAATGTAATACATATCTTTAGATGCCTATAAAATATTTTTATTTATACTATTAATGATTTCTGGATAACCCTGCCTCTGACAAAATCATAGTAAATTTGTATCATGTGTTTTGTGTAACAGTTTTGACATGTGGTCAAATTACTACAAAATGGAGATAAAATATTTAGGAATATGTTTTAAATCATAACAGCCTGAGAGAGCAAGCAAGCTAGTGTTACAGGGAGAGAGATTGATTGGTCTAGGAAAGATAGCTAAAAGATTCTTTGCCAAAATGCTGTCCTTGCACTTAGGTGGTACTTCTTTATTTTTAGTTGTTATTTTGTCTGTAATGATTCGCTGCACCATAATAAAAGATAATTAGCTCCTGCTGTAGCATATGGGCTCTGAAATGTTATCCGTTATGCTGTGTGGCAGAATAATAATTTGATATGTTAGCTGGTATATGTTTATCCTCAGGAAATAATTTTTTAAATCCATTGCCTGCCAGGAAACTTGAAGCATCCTTTGGTTTAGCACATGGTGGTTTGGGCACATCTCAGGTAACACCAAAGTCAGATCTTGGCTTTTGAGTTTTAAAACACACTTTTCAAGTACATTACAGACAGAGAAGTTCTGAGAAGAAAGGCTTTTCAGTTGCAAGGACCTGATCTTCAAAATGAAGTCCAGAGACCTCAGGGCCTGAATTTTCAAACCTAAACAAGTAAGTGCAGAAAAAGGTATGACTGGGCAGAGCCAGGTTTCCTGTCCTCTTGGACTAGATAATGAGCCCATAAGAGACATCTGGTTTGAACACAGCAGCTGAAAGTTTCTCAGAGAGACAAATAAAAATTTCACCTTTAGTGGAAGGAGATTGCTGAAGCCCCACATGATGACGTAGGTGGAAAGACAGATCCACGAAATAGAGGTATAACTGGGGTGCAGTTAAGAAACTGAAGGTCTCAGGAAAAGCCTGGGAAGGATGATTCTAGAAGCCAAGCAAGCAGACTTTGATGTCAACCAAAAAATTACTTGAGAATAGAGTTGGCAAACAGGGCCATGGCTGACAGATGGAGTTGCCCTGAATTTAATCTCAGTCTGAGACATTAAGGAGGTGAGTCTAAGCAAAGAATCACACAGAGACAGCCATGTTTGCAGACAGAAGTTTGTCATTGAGGTAGTGGAAGAAAAGAGAGAATTAAAGTATGAACAGTCTCATTGCCCCCTGCCCCCACTTTTTTCTTGCCTGGAGAGATGTAAAGGCCATACAAACTCACATATAAACCCCTTTTTCCCTGGAGAGATGTAAAGCCCAAACAAACTCACAAATAAACACTTGAGTGGAAGAAAAATTTCCTGCTCACCTGAAACACACCCTTGTTCCCTTCTCTATAGATGGTTAAGGAAAACTTACTCTTTCAATGATGAATAACAAAGAACCAGCACACAACTATGAAAAATCCTGTGAGGGAGAAAACAGGAGGAAGAGAACAGGAGGAACAAATGACAGTTTAAGATTGTAGAGAGAGGCGGGATGCCTGAGGGGAAGCTAGGGTAATTTGCTAGCATGGCTCCTGAGAATGAGCCTGGCTCTCAGAATTCTTCCTTCCACACCCTCTGCAAGCTTGCTCCCATTGAGTTCTGGCAAGGGGCTGGGGATGGGAACGTAAGTTTGGGGACCCCAAGCCAAAGTATCCTGGGCTGAGGCTGGTGAGGTTCCCCCGTACTCAGTATGGTGAGGGAGTTGTACCACAGAAAGGCTGCCATGACATGCTTAGGCACAGAGGGTCACACACACCTCACAGAACCTCTTCTGGTTCCAGAGATACACAAGAGAACAACCAGTGTTCCTTCCCTCCTACAGGGGCACAGAGAAAACAGATATTTTCATGGAATCCTCTATTTTGAGGAAGTGTGACTGGAGGCCAGAGGCAACAGTTTTACTTCCAAGGATTCCAAAGCAAGTAGGTCAATGTTCGAGTTTTTTCAGAGAAATGGAACCAATAGGATGGAGAGAGAGAGTGAGAAGGAGAGAGGGAGTGGGAGAAGAAGAAGAAGAAAAGTATTGATTGATTTTAAGGAACTGGCTCATGTGACTATAGAAACTGGCAAGTCCAGATTCTGGCAGGCTGGGGACCCAGGGAGGAGTTGATGCAGCTCGAGCCTGGAGGCAGTCTGGAGACAAAATTCCCTCTTCCTTTTGGGAGGTCCAACTTTCTTCTCTATGGCCTCCATATTATGAAGGATAATCTGTTTTACTCAAAAGTCTATTGATTTAAGTATTAATTTCATTTAAAAATTACCTTGTCTGTGACATCTAGACTGGTATTTGGTCAAATATCCAGGCACCACTTCCTACCAAGTTGGGACATAAAATTAACCATCAGGACCTGAAACCACCGAACCAGATACTTTCACCTTACCTGTTGCCTTTGGAGCTTCTGCAAATCCCTGTAGTGAGAAGGCAGTGGGGAGGTGGGGGCGGTGGGGGACCTAAATTGATTTTCTTTCACCCAGTGGATGGCCCAAAGGAAAAACTAAATTCAGCTATTGGAGAAATAGTCACATGTCTAAAACACCCAGGTATGTGAATTGACATCTGTCTCCACTGCCCGTCTATGCTTTGTGTAAGCTGGCTCCAGGGCCTGCAATGCCATTCTCCATCATCTCTGCTTGGCAAGGCTCCTGTTGACCATCACTTCCTCAGGATGTCTCCTGAAGCTCTGACAGATGGCTTTGCCCTCCTCTGTGCTGGTTGGTGGCTCATGCCTGCCTTTGCTACTCACACTGCCACACAATCTCCTTTCCCAGAGGCTGTCTCTCCCAGGGTTCCCAGGAGGACTGAGTCCATTTGTCTTCAGTGATGATTTGCTTGTTAGGACCCCTTTCTTTTGCCTTCCTTCCCTTCCCTGTCTCATCTCCCTTTCCTCTACTTTGATTCCTGGCATTATGTCCCAAAGCAATTACATGCCCCCAACCTTTTCTTCAGGATCTGCTGAGGAAACTCAAATATAAACAATGTCCCTCCCAAGAGCTTTCTTCTTCTTCTTTTTTAAATCACAGAGTAGGTGCTTGATGAACAGCCAACATGGGAGATTTAAGTCAGACACTGAGAAGTTTATGCAACCTCAGATTCTGAAAAAGATTTTAAGAGTTACATATGCATTTAGACACATTTTCTTCTTGTCTTTGTTTAATGGAGAGTTTACTTTTTCATTTTATTTGTTTAAGTTTACTTCTTTATTTTTGAGACAAAGAGGGGGAGAGAGAGAGAGAGAGAGAGAGAGAGAGAGAGAACATGTGTGTGGGAGGGGCAGAGAGAGAGGGAGAGAAGGAGAATCTCAAGCAGGCTCCATGCTCAGCATGGAGCCCTATAAGGGACTCGATCCCATGACTTCGAGATCATGACCTGAGCAGAAATCAAGAGTCAGATGCTTAACCAACTGAACCACCCAAATGCCCCTCTTGTCTTTCTTACTTACCTTACTGACAGTGGTAAGTCAGAACTCACATCTGAGCTTACAGTTTCAATAACCGTGTATCTGCCAATGTCAGAGACTTCCCCATATTTTCCTGTTACAGAAGTGATCAATATGTGAGATTTTTATAGTGGAGTTGTCCATAATCTATCCATGGCATATGTTTAGATTCCTTATTGGAATTATTTTAAATAAGGTATATTTAACAACTACTCAAACACTACATATATATATATATATATCCTCTTTATCAGTTCAACAAATATTATTTAGTTCTGTAAGAGCTGGGGATTTGATAGCAAATCAAGCAAGCAAATCCTTTCCTGCGTGAAGAGTCACACTAAAAGATAATGTTTAAACAAAGCATGAAAGAGGCATAGGGTAGGCATGCACAAATCAGGGAGAAAGTTCCAGCAAAGGAAACCTCAAGTGAAAGGCCCTACACACACACACACACACACACACACACACACACACACACACACACACACACACACACAGTCGGTGTGTCCAAAAAGGAGGCCAGTGAGGCTGTATCAGGATGAATGAGGAGAGGGATAGCAGATGAGGTCTGAGAGTTGAGGAGGGATCAGGGAGCAGGTCATGTAGGGCATGATTTTTACCCTCATTGTGGTGGGAAACAGTTTTGAGCAAAGCAGTGACATGATCTGTCATATGGATTCAAAGGATCACTCTAGCTGCTGTGTAGGGCAGAAAAAAAGTGCAAAGAAAGAAACTGAGAAGGCTTTGGCATGATTACATGTGCAATAGTTGGTTATTAATCTGTAACATCATTTAGATGGAAAACAAACTTTAGAAAAATAAGCCAATAGATTCTTCAGGCCGTGGCGGTAGGGATAAGCTGCTTAAGTATACTATATAATTTTTCTAAACCGGAAAGGAGCTTAATTGTGCAGTGGCAGCTGAAGACCATTGTTAACCAAACAACAAAACAATTCCAATGAAGAGATAGAGGAATCCCTAGCCAGTGAAACAGTCAGTTCTCATGGGGAATTTCCTTAGAAGCCATTCTTGCTGCTCTGCTTTCTTTCAGAACTATCCTATTTTGTGTGTGAAATGAGACTTTGTTTCCTACCAGCATCTGAACATTAAATGACTCCAAGCTGGGAGTTAGAGAACTGGTTTCTCAGTGTGGCTCTGTTGCAACCTTGTTGGGTGACCTTGGGACACCTCACAGTTGCTCTGGCCTCTGGTCTGCAAGTCTGTAGAATGTAGGGGTGATACTGCTCCTTTTCTATGTTTCACCAGTGTGTCTGAAGGCCTCCTGAGATGACACATTTGAAAGCATCTTGTGGCTGAGAAACAGTACTCAATGCAGGGGCATCATCATTAGCTTTGCCCTAACGCAAAAGAACAATGCTTTTCATTGGAAGGGGGATGTGGTAAATTGACAAATGGAGAAAAACAAAGTGATAACTGTCATACATTTGCTTTGTACAACAGTGGCAAGCACTGTCCTCTTATTAAGATTCAGAAACATCACATGATGAAATAAATGTTCATATAAAAGGCAGCACATGCAAAGGCTCGGGGATGTTTGGTGCCATGTGCACAACTGCATGCATGGGGGGAGTGGCAGGGATTCTAAGTTGGACAGGTCTGTCCAGCATGCCTGTGGTGGGCAGCTTCTGTGGTCAGAGGAAGGCTCTCTGGAAGAGATGTGACCTGAGCGAGACATGCATGGTCAGAAGAAGACATGTTGGAGTCTGGGAAGTGGGTGCTCAAGGCAGAGGGACAGTTAGTGCAGAAGTATACATCTCCCCTTAGCACTTGCATTGATGTAAATGTACAAAGCAGTTAGTTCATTGTGAGGTGATAGCACAGCGTATTAATATAGATTAATACTGATGAGAGAGATTTAGTGTAGCAGGCCCAGCTGACGCTGGTCCTGTTTCCTCTTGGCCCACTTCTGGGTTACCTGCACAGAAGGTGGACATTTATCCTGAACACTATGCAAGCTTCTCACCTCAACTGCCTGCATCTGTCTGCTCCTCTCCCTTCAGACATTGCTCTCCAACATCAGAAAAGCCGGCTCCATCTCTCACAGGGCAATCAGCAGTGCTCCTGGAAATAGCCCTCAGCCAAGGGGGGACCATGCTAGGGCAAATGCCCCAGCCTTTCCATCTCTGGCAGCACAATTCTGAGGTGTGTTCCCATTGGTTTCTCAGAGAGACCTCAGCAGGACTGAGCCCCATTTGCCAACAGCAGTGGCCCCTTCATTCATTCAAACATCCAGTATTCTTTTCCTGGGATTGCCATAAAAAGAGACCACAGACCACAGACAGAAATGTATCTGCTCCATCTAGAGGGTGGAACTCCAAGATCAAAGTGTCAGCAGGGGTTGATTTCTTCTGAGGCCTCTCTGCTTGACTGGCTGATGGCCACCTTCTCCCTGTGTCCTCACATGGTCTTTCCTCTGTATGTGTCTGTGTCCTGATCTCCAATTCTTATAAGGGTAGTAGTCATTATTGGATCAGGGCCCACACATGTGACCATGTTTTACCTTACTTACTCTTGAAAGACCCCCTAGCCATATGCAGTCACTTTCTGAGGTACTGGGGGCTAGGACTGGATCATGGGGATTTGGGGAGACACAGTTCATCCCATAACACACTCTTTATTGGCATTGCTCTCCTCCCTGTCTCAGTCTCCCCACTGTCTCATGGCCTCCAAGATCCTCTCCCAGATGAAACACCCGTATTCAAGTCCTTGTCTTGGATCTGTTTTGGGGGAATCAAGCTGAAACAATAGGAAATCATAAAAAACTAACAACAACAAAAGTATGTGGATAACTAGAGAGTACAAATTCACCTAAAAGCATTTAAATGTTTAAATTCACTTTAGAAAAAAACAACAAATGAAGAAGCAAAAAGCACTGTGCAGGCCATGAAAAACACTTCCACAATCCCAGTCTCGATTAGTTGTCTGTGCAGTCTCTGGGCCAGATAATTTCTAGATTCATGTGTGTGTGTGTGTGTGTTGTGGAAGGAGGCTGTCCCCTGAAGTGTACGAAATACACATAGTTTAAAATAAAAAGGTAGATATGTTATCTGTGATATAATTCTGCATCCTGAGGCTTTAAGGAGGCTCTTACATCTTAATCTGGGGATGTGACCCAGTGTTTCAATAATGCTGAGTTAGGCCAAGGCAGATCAGAGTTTATGCGTGGCAATTCACACCCTGTCAGGAAGGACTATGAGCGACATCCTGTCACTCAGCGCAACTTTCAGGGCATGATGCCAGTTTTTCCCACTAGAGGGCATCACAGCTACAGAAACAAGAGAAGAGGTGGGTTTTTTGGCCCAAAACTATTGAATTAGGAAGCTCGCTGCACGGAGATTGCATTTCCAGTTGAGATCACAGAAAACCCTCCCTTACTGAGGGGTGAATTACATCCATCACGGCCTTGGGCAGGATGCTGGAACAGATGCCTGGTTCATAAATGATCACCACAAGATTGGGAGTGTGACTTTCTGAGACAATAGGCAGGTTATAGTAATAATATATCTTCTTTCCCCAGGCTCTGCCCCCAGTAAGAGTGGACCACAGTGAGATGGGAAGGCAGTCAGAGATGAAGGCTGGATCTTAGGGTTTGACTTCTGGCTCTGGCCCTTTTTAGCACTTTGAATTTAAACAAGTTGTTTAAGTGTGATGTCTCCCTACTTCCTACTCTGCAAAGCAGGGATAGTGAACTCAGCCCACAGAGAAGTTTTGATAAATAAAAAGTTCAAGGATTTTATAAATTTTAAATTACTAGCAACCATACGAGAGATATTATTATTGAGGCTGACTATATTATTCTGTGTGTTTTAAGAACCCTTGATGGTGGTATATATCCTAAAATTCTACTCTTAGATGTTCCTCTCTTTGGATTCTCTGTGAGGCAAGAGTGGGTTCTTTTTGTTCACTTGTTTATATTTGTTATATGATACATTCTAAGTGCTCAGTACATAAATGAATGAAGGAGTGAAGAAATATAGGAAACCATTTTAATTTAGGGCAGGATTTTCTAAGTATGTTCCTTGGCCCACTCCCATCAGAATCACCTGATCCTTTCCTACGCTAATAAGCACATACAATGCATGTGACACTGTTCTAATTACTTTTCATAAACTAAGTTAATCTTCACTCAGTCCTATGAGGTAGGTGCTATTATTATTCTTCTCATTTTTCAGATGAGGAAACAAAGGTTCAGAGTGGTTAAGTCATTTGCTCAAGGTCACACAGCTAGTTAATGACAAAGATGAAATATCAACTCAGACACTCTAGCCCAAGAGTCAGGGCTGAAAATCATTTCATTATGTGGCTTCCTTCTACCTAGAAAGAATGAGACACATCAGCATCTGCTGTTAAGACAGAACCAACACCTTATATTTTTTAGTGAAATAAAGAAAAAGTAAGATACTGGTTAATGTCTTTAACAAGCTATCATCTGTGTCCAGGGAAAAAGAGATTTAGGTATTTGTGTATACACAGACTCCCAAGAAGGAAAGAAAAGATATCAGGGCTAATGGGTCAACTTGGAGAGGGGAGCTTGAGGAATGGGGGGTCAGGAATGGGAAGAAGACATATATTTTGCTGCATGATCTTTTGTAGTGGTTCCAAAATTTTTAGTTCATTTTAAAAACTTATTTTCTTTCATTCTGTAGCTTTAATTTACGTGTTTATTTTAAATTATATACAAGCATTTCTGCCAATTTATGTACTGAACATTAGTAAAGTGTATTTCCTTGGAATGAGGGCTGACATTTTTTTCCTGCAGTCCTGCTGGCAGTGCATGACCCCACCTTCGAGACTCTTCAGTAGTCATATCGGTGATTTTCCAACGTCTATCCTGCCCACCCATATGACGATCCCTGAGACCCATCTCAGATCCTTTAGATTAGAACCTCCTGGTTTCTGGCTAATTTGCATGGTTTACAAAGACTAGGTAATTCTTTTGTACCCCCATGTTTGAGAATGATTATGTTAGTTCAGGGCCAGATAATTTAACTCTATTAGGAGATGTAGGTGCTTTCCTACAAGATTTTCCCCCCTTACCTTTTAACCACATGAATTCTCTTTGGCAGAAAGGAGAAAGATGAGCACACACTGGGTCATGCTTCTCTCCAGGGCAGTTAACCACACTGTAGATAGAGTCCATGCAACAGGCCTCTTTATATCCCTTCCTCATTTCCTTTTTCTGCATTATCAAAAGACCAAAAAAAATTCTCCCCTACTTTCACTCTGTGTGTCTCTCTCTAAAAATGAATAAACATTAAAAAATTTTTAAAAAATAAAAAAAGAGTGATATAAGTTATCCAAATCTTGCCTTACTATATGGCAGGTGATACATAATGACTAAATTTGATATTGATTATGAAGTCCAAGTATGAAGAACTACCAAAAGAAACAACCAAGGATTGGTAATGTTTTGCCAAACAGGACTGAGGTTGTGAAGGGTGGGTGAACATTCGTTCAAAGGAATGTATTACTTTGATTTTAAAACTTTTTAATTAAAAAAATCTTCACTTAGGCAGGTTGCTGATTGATCTGCTGCTATGACTTCAGCAAAATGAGGTTCTGGAAGGTGTTTCACTTCCCCGCTCTCTACTCACAGACAGTATCCAGAATGCTTCATTCTTTTCCTCTCTCTCATGGAATTAAAAATAAAGTAATTGGATCATAAGAGGCCTTTCCTCATCCACTCAACAGGTATTTAAGAGCTCAGGATCTTGAGTCACATTACCTGGACTTCCATCTTACCTTTTTTATTTCATAGGTGTGTACCTTTGGAAAAATCACTACCTCTATGAGCCTTTACAACATGGGGGGGAAAGTAATGGTAATAACACCCTCAAGGGTGTTAGGATGATTCAAAGAATTAATTAATTTAAAGTGATTGGAATCGTGCCTGGAAAATGAGGAATACTCAGTAACTGCTGGCTGTCTTCATCACCATCATCCTAATCCTCATCCTCATCACCATCCTCATCCTCATCTTCATTACCATCCTCATCACCATTCTTATCACCAAACTCATCCTCATCTCATCACCATTCTCATCACCATCCTCATCCTCATCACCATTCTCATCCTCATCACCATCCTCATCCTCATCACCATCCTAATCACTATCTTCATCACCATTCTCATCACCATCCTCATCACCATCCTCATCCTCATCACCATCCTCATCCTCATCCTCATCTTCATCACCATTCTCATCACCAAACTCATCCTCATCACCATCCTCATCACTATCTTCATCACCATTCTCATCACCATCCTCATCACCAAACTCATCCTCATCTTCATCACCATCCTCAGCACCATCCTCATCCTCATCACCATCCTCATCCTCATCACCATCCTCATCCTCATCTTCATTACCATCCTCATCACCATTCTTATCACCAAACTCATCCTCATCACCATCCTCATCACCATCCTCATCCTCATCACCATCCTCATCCTCATCACCATCCTCATCCTCATCACCATCCTCATCACCATCTTCATCACCATCTTCATCACCATCCTCATCACCATCCTCATCACCAAACTCATCCTCATCTTCATCACCATCCTTATCACCATCCTCATCACCATTCTCATCACTTTTTTTTTAACTTTTTTTTAACGTTTGTTTATTTTTGAGACAGAGAGAGACAGAGCATGAATGGGGGAGGGTCAGAGAGAGGGAGAGACAGAATCCGAAACAGACTCCAGGTTCTGAGCTGTCAGCACAGAGCCCGACGCAGCGCTCGAACTCACTGACCGCCAGATCATGACCTGAGCCGAAGTCGGCCGCTTAACCGACTGAGCCACCCAGGCACCCTGTCATCACTAAACTTGTCCTCATCCTCATCCTCATCCTCATCCCCATCCTCATCCTCATGTGAAAAGCATTTTTCTGGGCCTTGTGATTTCAGAGGTAAGTGAGAAACATTTGGTCTCTGTCCTTGCAGAACTTAGAATCCAGTAAAGGAAAGAGAAGTGATCCAGCAAATATAAAACAGGAAGGTAAGTGTTCGTGAAGGGCAATGCCCAGGGTTGCTGATTGGTGTCACCCTTTTTGTCATGCATTGAATATTCCTATCATTCTTCTGCCTCAGGTTCACAGCCACGTGACTTTCTCTGACATTCAGTGAAACAAAAAAGCTAGTTTTTAGTAACCTTCCACCAAGTACTTGTGACACCTATAAGACCTTCCTATCCCCTTATGTATATAATCTCATTTCCTGAATCTCCTAGGTGCCGTGAATTATATTTACGATGTTCCTCCAGACACAAACACTGTTAAAAGTATTTGGAATTTCAAAATTAAGGGCACGCCCAGATGTGGCCCCTGTTAGAAGAATTGATATGGGTCTTTTTGGGTCTCTCACTACATCCCATTTCAGGATGACCATAGTCCAGTTATTTTCCAAGCCAGAGGCTCTTGCTTTGCATTTGTTTCAAATCTCTGCACTTTAAAAAATACCATGACATTTTGATTTCAAGACAAAAGTCAAATGCCAAAAATACCACCTATACAAATGTTGAGTATTAAAAACTTAATTTATAAATGCAAACAAGATCAGCTGCCAAGATGCCAACACAGTTACTAAGTTTGCAGACTTGGATGTGGTAGACAATATTCCTCATACCTGTTAAACACCTGTGTGTTTGCTGCCTTATCTGGGATTATGAAAGCTGTCCCAGAAAAAAAGCGCCTCCACTGGCATCCTTTCCTGTCTGAATACTTAAATGCAGCTGGTGGGCTTGAAGTGACAGCTCTGGAATTTATTAAGAGAGAAAACAGTGAGATGCTGTATGGTACATCAATTGTTCTATGTGCTTGAAACACCTGTATTCTTTGGAAAACTGTCCCTCCCTCATTCCATGATGTCTGAATGGGACCATCAGTCACAGTGCGAACTCCTTGCCACGGCCCCATGGTGGTGAGTATCTAGTCCAGATCATTCCAGGCATAGTATCCCTTCTCCCCGGGAATAGCTCAGGCACATAAATAGCTGCTTCCTAAGAACAAGGGTTTTGTCTTGTTAGCTGTGGAACAGTGCTTTGAAGATCATAAGAGCTCAATAAGTACTTACGGAATGGATAAGAGTTTTAAATATTAGCCAAAAGACCATTTGTGAGTTTGTGTAAGGGTGTTTGGGGAGAGAAGGGTCCTCATTCCCAAAGGACTTGCTAAGTGGGAGGTGAAGTTGGGAGTGTTGAAAGCCGTCTTCCCCTCCTGGGAAAGGCAGTCACAGAAAACATGGAGGGAGACAGAGGGAAGGCAAGAGACCAAGCCCTACTGTTACAGCACGTAAACATTGGTCTTTCCCAAAGGTGGTACCACACCTGCACTTTCCCATTGCCTGACCCAATACACTTTCTTTTCATTTAAGCTATTCTGAATCAGGTTTTTGTCACTTGTGTTAAAAAATGGTGTGGCTGTCTTTTTAATTCCCATCACATCCACCATCCAGACCCTTCCAGTGATGCAAGAGGAAGGAACAGAGCTGAAAGGTGCATGTGCAAGTTGAGAAGGCAACTAGAGAAACACATTTTTTTTCCAGATGATGCTAGTGTGAGCTTAGACTTCCAGATGTGGTCCCTCACTCTCAATCATCTGGAGTGGACACTCTGGCTCAATTTACACATGTCTGTCTCTCTCTACCTTCCATCCCTTCTGATAGTAGTGTGTAGCTTTTAGCTCTTAACTTTGGTTGTTAGGACACAAATCTTGCTGATTTGCTGAGATGATAGTAACCATCCATAACAGAAGGCTAAACATGGGTTTGGGACTTGAGGACAGTCATGTAAATGGGCAGTAATTCCATAGCTTCACTGTCCTCAGCAACCCCTGTGGCTTCAGGCCAGGGCTTCCCCTCTGCCCCTGGTAGGCATCACCCCATGGTTGTCAAGTCTCTGTCTTTCTGGTCATCCCTCTGCGAATGTGGGATTGTGGCTCTCCTCTTAATTGGCCACCCCAGAAGAGCCTCAAATCTCAGAGAGCACTACTACCTTTTCAGACTCTGTTCCCAGCAACCCAGAAACGAGAGGGCTAGAACCTGCCCACATCCCTAGCACATCAAAAATGGGATTTCCACAAAGCCTGCATGCATGGTTCAAGCAGTCAGCTCAAGCCCTGGACAGTGTGTTTGTCCCAAGTTCTCCAGACCTTTGCTAGACCTTGCAGACTCATGCTCTCTGCTGGTGGAGAGTTCCTGCTCCTACTGAGCCGTTGAGTTTCCTTGAATCTCACTTCCTATTGCCTGTTCTCCTTGCCACCTACTCCTAGAACTCAGTACCTTTACCTTGATTTTACCTCAAACCCATACACAAGGCTGTGTGCTTTGTAGACTTGGCTGAGAGTTAGAGGCTCTGGAGGATCCTTATATTGGCACAACCACAAACACATAAAACAATCTAAATACCTAAAATGTCTGCTTTTAAAACTCCCATCATGTTTCTCACTAACATTCCTCTCTTCTCCAGTCTTCTCTTCTCTCTCTTCTGTCCCACCCCCACATGCTATTTATTTCCTCTTCAGAACAGTATGTTCTTCTCCGTCCCATTCCATCAAAGAGTCACCTTTTCAAAAGGCTCAGCAGGCCAAAGACAGTTTCTTTTCCAACCAAAATTCTTATAATTGTTATTTGATTGTCATTTCTACCACTTCACTGACAGGGACTTTAATTGATGTATAGATGCACAGTATTCATTCTTTTTCTCCATGTATGTGTGTGTATGAGTGTGTGTGTGCATGTGTATATATGTGTGAATAAGATATATCCTGTACATGTACCTTGACTTCTTTTGCTCAAAATGTCTTCTTTTATAAAGTTAGGGATATATACTAGGTGTTTTTAATGCTCCATTTAGCTCTAGTTGTTTTTAGTATATATACTGTGTTTTTATGTGTATATATACATCTATATATACACACACATATACATACATACATATACACTATGACATATATTAGGTAGTTAAAACAGTATTCATTTTTGTGTTTGGCTTATGATTTTTCCATTGTTTTTAATGTTACAATAGGGTGTCTTCGCTTTTTCAATTATAGAATTATCTTGAACTCTAAAACATAAGGTTTCTATTTTTGTCTTTGGGGTCACTAGAAGAATTAGCTACCTGAGCTAAACTGAACTGATAGAGCACTACTCACTACCTAAAGTAGAAAAGCTGACCCCCTGCATTCAAATGTCCCATGGAGTTTAAGTGACTCATTATGTCCATCATTGACCTGCCCCCAGTGGTCAGCTAAACATGTGTGTAATTTCATCGTCAGGTGGATCTAGATCAGCTAGGGTTTCATGGACAGACCCAGAGGCTCACGATGCCCCCTGATGGCGTCATAAAATACTATGAGATAATAAATTTTTTGGATGGAACATTACCTTTTAGAGCATCTAAGTATGTCTCAAGTTGTCTGTATAGGTGAATCTGATTTGTTTTGCAGAAAATACATCAGTTCTTAATTATATGTTAATGTTAAAAAAAAACCCTCAAGTGTGAGGAATTATTTCACAACCATGACAGAATTGAACATACTGTTTGTTTAACCTGATTTGATTTTTGTGATTTCGAGTTTTTCTGCATTTATGAAAATTATCTCATCAGTAGAGTGGAGGGAAAAAGACCCTTTTAGGCTCTAATCATAGTACTGGCTTCTTTAGCTATGTAACCTTGGAAATTCAGCTCAATCTTTCAAAGCAGTAGCTTCTCATTGCTTACCTTGAAGGTTGTTCTTCAATCCTTGAGGATAATAATACCCAGAAGGATTGATCTAAGGATTAATTAAAAATCCTAGACATTCAAGTGGTAAACAAATGTTAGTGACATTTATACCTGTCCTTCTTCCCTAATCCTCCTTCTACCTTGTCCCATTGAAATCTAGAATGAGCACAAGCATGATTACGATTTCCTGGGAATACAGAGCAATCCTTCTTGCCCTGGCTCTGGCCCTGTCCTGGGAAATGATGACAAAATTGCTGCATTCCCCTTCCTGAAGGGCAGGTTTATCATACAGGGGTCTAGGAAACAGAACTTGCCAGAAATTTAATACCATGAATAAAATGGCAGCAACTTCTTAGAAAGCTGCTGGGAAGGCTCAAAAGCCAAATGGTATGAGACACCTCAGAGTTTAACAATCACAGGAATCCACTGTCACTTCAAAGCTTGAAGAACAAACAGAGGAGGTGGTGTGACCAGAGCCAAGGAGCCAGGGCTGCTCAGTGCTAAGTGTAATCATGGTGGAAACACAGCCTTTGCCAGAGATACTGCCTGTGACAGAGAGAGAAGAGGAGAGTGCCTTGGCTTTTCCCACAGGAGCCTCCCACTGGCTGAACCTAATGGAAAGCCACTTAGCAAATAAACTTGAGAAATGTAGTTTGTAGAGTCATCCCCAAACAGTGGACAGAAGAGTAAGGATAGGGAAGGAACTGATTAGAAGGCAAATGGGCAAAGACTGGAGGAGAGCCAAGTGGGGAAGCCTTCCCCTTTATTTGTAGTCCCAGTTTTTGCCTCTGAGTCTATTAGCCACTTTGACCATAAATTATATTAAAAAAAAAAAAAGAAAATTCTTCCCCAAGTTAGCACCTTTTGTGAGACCCCTCCTTAGGTACTTTTCATTACAAGTGTGTTAATGTATGGTGCTACCTACCAGCAAGGGTACCCTAGCTAACAAACACACTTGCAGCAAATATTCTAGTACCTGTGTTCATGGAGAAGCAAAAGCTAGGATGTCAAAGGACTTAGGATGCTGGATGGATTATACTTTGATGGGGAACATTTGGTAAGCACATGGGGATACTCCACCCCTCTTGGCTGCTACAGGAGGAACACTGCATGTCTGAGGCTTAGGAAGAGAGTTCTGGGCTGTAGTGGTAAAGAGATGGTCCAGAAGCTAGTATCATGCAATTTCTTAAACAGCTGGGAACCAGTCTTGGCTGCACAGGATAATTAAAGGAGGGGGAAAAGAGTGCCCATCAGTGATTTAATTCATGCACCATCTTATTTAAGTTTATTCATTAACTATTTGTTGAAGACCTACTACATGTTCTCGAGCACTTCACACATAGAAATCATCGACTCTGTTTTAGCTCTTGTTGCTACTAATAATGATTATATTATTAACATTGTGCAAGGTAATCATAGAGAAAGGGCACCAGCTTCACCTGAAGTGAGTCAATAAAGGCTTCAAACGGTTCTGAGTCTCAGGAGTTCACAAGGCAACATGTAAAAAGGCCTTTCAAGGGGCGCCTGGGTGGCGCAGTCGGTTAAGCGTCCGACTTCAGCCAGGTCACGATCTCGCGGTCCATGAGTTCGAGCCCTGCGTCGGGCTCTGGGCTGATGGCTCAGAGCCTGGAGCCTGTTTCCGATTCTGTGTCTCCCTCTCTCTCTGCCCCTCCCCTGTTCATGCTCTGTCTCTCTCTGTCCCAAAAAATAAATAAATGTTGAAAAAAAAAATAATAAGGCCTTTCAAGCAAAGAGAACAGCAGGAAAAAATGTTTGAAAATGTGGAAAAAATGTAAAACCTGCCAAAACTATTCCTGCTCCCCCAAAACTTTGGGGCTCATTACTGACCCTGATTTTATGAAACCATACTAAGATTGTCATGAAAGGTAAATAAAAATACAGGGTACCCAGTTAAATTTGATATTCAGATGAACAAAACAATAATGTTTTAAGGTGAGTATGACCAATGAAATATTTGGGATATGCTTATATGAAAACATTATTTGTCATTTATCAGAAATTCAAATTTAACTGGGCATGTTTTATTTTATCTGGCAACCCTAAACCATAGGCCGATCATAGACTACATTATGCACACAAAATATAAAAGAACAAAATTATGATTCTTAGCCCCAGGTATCTTTTCAAAAATAGCCCAACCAGATGGCATCTTTAGAAGAGCGGTTGACAAACTTTCTATGTAAAAGGCCAGGTAGTAAATATTTTAGGTTTTGTGGTCCATGTGGTCTCTATGGCTGTCATTCAACTCCGCATTTGTAGTATAAAAGCTGCTGTAGACTGTGCACTGACCAATGAACGTGACTGTAGTCTGATAAGACTTTATTTACAATGGGCACAGAGCCCATTGTCATAGTTTGCCAAACCCTGTTTTAAGAAATTTTTTCCTTGTTGTGAAAAGATACCTGGAATTCAACAACAAATATCAGACCTAGTTTAAAAAATGGACAACAGACTTGAATAGGTATTTCTCTAAAGAAGATCTACAAATAACCAATAAAGACACAAAAAAATTGTTCAACATCACTAACAATTAGGAAAATGCAAATCAGAACCACAGTGAGATCCCACTTCATACCTAGCATGAAAAAAAACCCAAAACCAAAAACAAACACACACACAAAAAAAACCCAAACAAACCAAGCAGCAATAATAATTGTTGTGAAAAACATCAATACATTGGAACTCTTGTGCGTTGTTGGTGGGAATATAAAGTGGTGCAGCCACTGTGGAAAAAAGATGTGGTGGTTCCTAAAAATATACAAACCAACAAACATAATATTAACACAGGATTAGAACTAGAAACTCCACTTCTAGGTATTTGTCCAAAATAAAGCAAGGAGTAGAACAGATATTTATAGAACAATTTTCTTTTTTTTTTTTTTTTTTTTTTTTTTTTTAAATTTTTTTTTCAATGTTTATTTTATTTTTTTTGGGACAGAGAGAGACAGAGCATGAACGGGGGAGGGGCAGAGAGAGAGGGAGACACAGAGTCGGAAACAGGCTCCAGGCTCCGAGCCATCAGCCCAGAGCCCGACGCGGGGCTCGAACTCACGGACCGCGAGATCGTGACCTGGCTGAAGTCGGACGCTTAACCGACTGCGCCACCCAGGCGCCCCTAGAACAATTTTCATAGCAGCATTATTCACAAAAGCCAAAAGGTACCCACAGCCTAAATGTCCATTGATGGGTGAATTTATAAGCGAAATGTGGTACACACACACACACACACACACACACGCACATATGCACAAGAATATTATTCTGCCTTAAAAATGAATGAAATTCTGTTATAACATAGATAAACCTTGGAAAGAGTATTGTAAGTGAAATAAACCAGACACAGTAGGACAGAGTTTGTAGGATTCCACTTATACAAGATCCCTAAAGCAGTCAAATACATGGAGAGAGTAGAGTAGTGGTTACCAATGGCTTGGGTAGGGATGAATGGGGAGTTACTGTTTAATGCATGCAGAGTTTCAGTTTGGAATGATGAAAAAGTTCTGGAAATAAATAGTGTTGATGATTGCACAGCAATGTGAACATCCCTAATGCTACTGGAGTGTGTACTTAAAACTGGCAAAGGTAGTAAATTTTATGTTATGTATATTTTCCCAGATTTTTTTAAAAAAGCTACTTGCAGAGGTTTACCTGAATACTCAAAAACTACTCTTAGACAGCCAGAAAGTATTCTATTTACATTATAATACTCTAAACTAGACCCAGTGGCACAAATTTTAGTTGCTTATAAAATTCCAGTAAACCTAGATATAAATTCGATATAATGTTACAAAATTTAAAATGTTGTCTTTCCAATACACAAATTACATCTCAAAGTTTTACTGTAGAGCATTATCTCTGAAATGCTGTGGAAGTAGATTGTGACTTTGCACACTGACTGTTTATGAGCCTGGACAGTTAACTCCCATCCTTGTGTTGAGGTGAGAAACAATGGCCATCTAGTCATAATGTCTGGGTTAAGAACTGTAATAGGTGCTAAGGATAGAGAAGGTCACAATTAAGCCTCTTCCTTCCTCTTAAGGGCTTTTGATATTGTGGAGAAAACATACAAATGAATGCTTTCTTGGGAAGTAGTGACAAGCAGTTGCTAACTCATTATAGTGTTCTGTTACCCACTTTGCCTCTGGCCCAAGAACACTTCTCACCTTTTATCTAGCCATTGTCAATACTTAAAACATTTCTGTTGATTTATTTTAGCCTCTGACTCTTTCCACAAGAGCATGATAAAATGTAAATAAGAAATCAAGGTCAGAAAAGAGAGAAGCTGAGAGGCTCAGTGAAATAATATACCCCATCCCAAAGCAACTCATTATACGTTTCTCCCAATTTCCTATTGTTTCCTTTACATGGCAGCAGTGAGAAAGCTTTCTTGAGTTCTAGCAAGATTGATTTTCCAATGGGTTGCAATTATTCACAATCACTGTTTTTGACTTTTGTCTATGAATGAAGTGTTGTAGATGGAATTTAAGGATATCATTATGTGGAAATGAATTTCATTTGTAATAAATTATTAAAAAATATCTGCTTTTGTGTATGCTAGATGTTTGGGTCATTGATAGAGTTTTATGTGGACAGAGAAAGGCTGGTTTGGACTTACTGATACATTTGGCCAAAGTGCTTATTATGTGATAATTGATATAGACATATATTTTGATGACAAAAACAAATAGCATACACACACACACACACACACACACACACACACACACACACAGCTTTAATGTGTGGTCTTTTTTCATTTACATGCACAGTTATGTAACGGATATTTCTCAAAATAGTTGTGTACTTGATTTTACCATGATCTTGATAATGAAAGCTTTCCTTTCCAAGAATAATATTCAAAGATTTAACTGTGGTTATTTTCCCAGTAGAAACTAAGAATTGCCCTCTGCTTTGCTTACTTACTTCTCTATCCCCTTGTCTTGTTTTGCCATCTTCTTTATTACCATTGCTGTGCCCTAGTACAGGCCTCCAGTGCTCTCACCTGGATTCCTGCAGCCATTCTCCCTAGCTGCATTTCCACTTTCCCTCCAATGGGGTTGACATTGGAGTGACCGTTATAAAATGCTAATCTACTCTTGCCACCCTCTGCCTCAATAATCTGCAAAGACTTCACACCATTGCTTTCAGAGTAAGGTGCCAACACATTGGCTGGTAAGGATCTGACTATTCTAGTTGCTCACCACATTTGCACATGTATCTTCTATTCATGCAGAGCAATCACACTCACTTCCCAAATGTTCCATGCTCCCTTTTGCTCCGTGCCTTCATTCACAACGTTCCATCTTCCATTTTCCTATCTCTGCTTACCTTGTTAAGTCTTAGGAGCATAGAGCAATGGAAAGATATCAGCCCTTGGATTTGGATACAATAGTTGAACTATTTACCCTCTTGCTTAATATTATGTGTCTCTGGTTCTTTCATCTGCAAGACATCTTAAAAATGACTACCTTATAGGGCTTTCATGGCAATTAATAAGATAATCTAAGAAAAATCACTTGTGACTTAACAGTCATTACTTCATCAATAATTGTTCTTATTATTCATAATACTGCTATTGTTCATAATACTGATACCACCATGAGTTTTATTAAATAAACTATTCACGCATCACTTTTGTTGAGAGTACTTTCTGACATCTCCAAACAGGATTAGTTTTCCCTCTTTGACTCATCATAGGACTTGAAACCCCTTTATCTGTTTTAGCTGTCATCTAATTGTGTTGGCATTGTTTGCTTAGTTGTGTCTTGGTCTTGTTTACTTGTGCATGTCTGGATAAGTGAGTGGGTGAATAAGAGAGTTCTCCAGGATCTACTGGTGTTTTCATAGCATCACCCAAAGTAACTAGTAGTTACTATTTAAGAAATCATCTCTAAGCCAATGAGGTGTGTAGATATTTTTAAGCCAACAGCTTAGATAATTTTTTTTTAATGGAATTACATATCATTTGAGGAGAAAGCATGTATCCTGTGAGGTTGTTAAGTGTATGTTCAAGTGTCATTTGCTAATCTGCCCCTGCTGTTTGCTTTGGGGATGTGATGTTATTCCCCTTTTCCCCCAAATCCTTAACATGCCCCTGATGGTGACAGGGCAGCAGAACATTGAAGATGTGATGCAGAATTCCAGAGGCTGCCTGGGCAAGTTAGACATGGAGCAGTTGACCTAAGTCTTGAAGGAGTCCAGAGTAGCAAGACAAAAGAGGGTCAACTGATGCTGGAATGGAAGAAGTCTGGGCAAGTCATGGAGACCTGACTGGAATCTATAGCAGAGATGTTGGAGTCAAGGAAACATCCTCTCTGGTGAATGGAGATGTCTTCAATGGACACTTGGTACCAGCTCTGAGGGACCTTACCCCTGTTTTCCTACCACATTGTGTGTCAGATATATGTATTCTTTATCACATCAGAAGGACAGTGCTAGTATGTGATTCTTGTGAGCATCCTAAAAGAAATGTATTCACAAAAAAAGTCACTGAAAGAATTAATTCAAGATGGCAGAAGAAGATGGTGGCATCTTCAGGCATTGGCTTCTCATCTTCTCTCTTCTAGTTCATTTTCCTCCCAGATAACTATAATTAGTGATAAATATGACACTGTCAGTCATCTGCTGTAAACACTTCAAGTGTTTCTTCATGTACTAGAAGGTCATATGCCCTCTTAATATTCTTAGCTCTCAATTCTCATCATTGTGCGCCCTCTTTCAATATTCCAGCCATCTAGAGCTTCCTCCAGTTTGTCAGATCACCTGGCCTTGGCACACAGCCTTTCCTAGGCTGGGTGTTTCCTCACCACTTAACTTGCTACCTTCTCTTTACACTCTGGTCTCGGCTTAAACATCAGTTCCAGAAGGAGATATTTCTGATGTGCTAGACTAGTTTTGGATACTCTCCCTCATACCCCCTGGCTACTCCATAAGGTCCTGTGGTAACTTCCCTAGTCACCACACTCATCGCAATTTGTGGTATTTAATTGCTGAATGCCTGTTCTCTTGGCTAGACTGCAATATCATGAGAACTGGGGTCAAATCTATCTGATTCACTATTGAATCTCCTTAACTATAGCAATATATAACTATATATAACTATTTATGTATATAAATATGTTTTATATATATAAATAGTTTTATATATGACAATATATACTATATTATAAAGTTTTATATTTTATCTAAATATATAAATGTTTTATATAAATATGTTTTTTATTATCATATATATGTATGTAATAAATGGTTGCTGCACATCTCTGAATAAAAACAACGATGACGACAACAACAACAACAACAAACTGGTGGTTTGGGAAGCAGTTGCTGGAAAATATACATCCCTAAGCTTGATAAACCTTGTTTTCTGAGAAAAAAGAGAGTCAATTTCCAAACCCAGATGGTCAGTATATCTTTTCTCTCCTCACTCATATTAGGACATTGGCAGGAATCTTCAATTACTCTTATATCTAGCTGGTTGCATAGAAAATAGGACCAAGTTTTGTGGCCAAGGTGATGAATCATTGAGAGGAGCTTTTAGCCCAATGTACATGTCATGTGACTATGGGGATGCCACAACTTTCTAATTTACCTGGAGTCTGGTAATTCATTCGATAGCACTTCTAGAGATCTTAGTTTACCTCTTTTCTTTTTGAATTTTCTGTAACCCTTTCCATATTCACATATACTTCTCTCACCTGATGGTCAGTGCAAATAAACTAAACTGCTTCTTAAAGTTACTTTTTCTACCTTATATGATGATGATTTTATATCTATCTATCTATCTCTATATATGTAGGTATCTATATGTCTCAATCTCTCTCTCTCTCCCTCTCCCTGTCTCTCTCAGGGAGAGGGAGAAGGACAGGGAGAGGGAGAGAGAGAGAGGGAGAGGGAGAGAGAGAGGAGGAGAGGGAGAGAGAGAGGGGGAGAGAGAGAGGGGGAGAGAGAGAGAGAGATCCTGACATAACAAAGGTTTATTTCCTTTATTACATAGGCATATAGTTTATTTTTACTATTCTTTATCCCAGAAAAGATTTAAGATGGCGTTATATTAACACTATCTACTCTGCCTGATTACCACAGACAACTGAAAAATACTGTAATGACATCTTCATCTAATTCTAAAGGATTATTGAGACACTTGATATACGATAGACTTATTTTTTCTCAATTTTCATTTTGATGTTTGTACTTATTTTCTCTTAACCAATTTTTCATTCATCTAAGGTATCACAATTCTTCATAAAATCAAGGCTGCTCAGAGGATTCTTCTCCCCAGATAACTCTATCTATTGATTGCAGAACAATCTTCCTAATTCATAGGCTTGCAGATGGCTCTTAATATACCTAAGATCTTCAAGAGCTTTCAAATTCCTGTAGAATGAAGGCCAAATAGCTTAGCCTGGCATTTAGGATCCTCAAGCTGTATAGTGCTGACATCCTGCATTATTTTCTTTTGTTTGTTTGTTTGTTTGTTTGTTTGTTTGTTTTTTTGTCATAACCATTGATTGAGCACTAGCTCTGTGCAAGACCATGGTGCTAGGATGGTTCAAGCAATACTATGACAGACATGATTATGGTTCCAAGTATCTCACAAATATAAAAGCAGAGATCACATAAATATGATACAAATGAAGAAGAATGAGAAATTATTTCTGATTCTGTGTGTATGTGTATGGGAGAGTGGTGATCAGAAAACTCAAAGCTGGAAATATAGTAGGTGCTTACTCGGTGTAATGGGTGCATACTTGAAAGATGCCATGATGCAAGTTGTTCTGTTGGAAGGTTAATATGAGAGAAAGGATTGTAGTGGGTCCAGGCTGGAGATGATAAAATCATATATAATTGATCAAAGGAGATGAAGGAAGGCATGAACCTTGTTTGCCAGAGGGGCTGTCAGTGAGAATAGGGTGTGGGGGTCGATGGAGAATCATCAAGAATATGTCTGAGCATAAGGGGGTTAGAGTACCAATATCGTCTCAAGTCTTGTGTGAAGTTATTCTCAATACCAAAAAGAGGAAAATTAGGAGGGAGTTGAGGAGAAGGATTTCAGAGTACTTGACTTTGAGGACCCAGTGGAATATTCCAAGAGAGATGTCCCATGGCTGTTTCAGAAAAGAATAAACTCCAACAAACTTTGGAGTAGAGTTGAAGTAATAAATGTGAGTCTGTGGAACAGAAGGCATTTTTGAGATGTAGGTGAGATTTTTCAAGGAGATAGTTTTGAAAAAGCATTATTTTCTTCTCACCTTTTGGACATCCTGCTCCAGGCCTGCCTTTTGTGTTCCAGAGGTCACTGGGACCAGCCATCCCCACCTTGCTTTTTCTGTGCATTCAACTCAGATGTCCTCTTCTCTACTTGACTAAGTACATCTTATGTCTGTTGAATTCTCCTAATGTTTCTTTGGCATCAACTATATACCAGGCACTTAGCTAGATGCTGCAGGTTACATAAACAGGTCCTCTGTCCTCCAGGGAGTTGTCTTTGCATTCTTTGTCCAAGCTCCCACCCACAT
The DNA here is from genome assembly GCF_028749965.1 of Puma concolor. Taxonomy (NCBI): domain Eukaryota; kingdom Metazoa; phylum Chordata; class Mammalia; order Carnivora; family Felidae; genus Puma; species Puma concolor. Next base: position 121,267,293 of record NC_141668.1, read on the forward strand.
TAACCTTTCTTTCCATCAAATCTCTGGAGCATATCCTGTTGCATTTTGACATTTAGCACAGTGAGCCATGGTAATTGTATTTGTCCATCTAGACAATGGGTTCCTGAAGAGTAGACACTGTCATACTCTAGTTTGAGGTCCCTAAAGACCTAACACAATGTTTTGCACACAGCTGATACTCTTTCAAAGGCTATGTGACTCTGCTTTTATTTACTAGTATTCTCCTCTGCCCTCCACCACCCACCCCTTTATATCTACTGGAACAATTTCTTATATCTTAACTTTCTAGTTTGATGACTCAAGTCTAGATAAAAACATGACTTGTTATGACTTACAAATTATAGAGACATTTTTAATAGAGAGGCACTTCTGCTCACCTTGTCATTCAAAAGAGCTAAAGAGCTTTCTACATGCTAAATATACAAAGATGCCATAAACACTGCAGTGAAGAATGAAGTGATAATTAGTACTTAAGTAATTAATCACCCAGCGCAGTCCATGATGGGTAGTTCAGTACAGTTACTGGTAAAATCATCTTCCTTATGTTAAAATGACAAACATTTTAAGAAGAATTTTGGTTAAAGATTTCCATGGTTTGAGGATCATGCGGTCATAAATTTCAGAGGTTGGAGAGCAGCATATACTTGCCTGGCAAAGGATAAGTGGTTCCTTCTCAAGGACCTACCGTGAGTAACTAGTAGAACATCCGAAGTACCATTTCGAAAAAGGGTGTAAGGTATAGTCTAGGATCAAAGGGAAAGTCTCACAAGGGGAAGTGTCCACTGCAAGTAAAGATCTTAAAGTCACCTGTTTACCTTGTTAGGCCACATCCTCATCTACAGATGAAGAAACTGAGTCTTGGAGTAGGGACATTTTCAACAAATGAACATGTATTGAGGGCTACTATACGCTAGGCAATTCACCATGTAATGTGAGCATCCCCTGCACCTAGACGCTATATTGAGAAAAAGAAGCACTACTTCAAAGGCTGTTAGCACAGTGCATGTGGTGGAAAGTGCATTTACTGTTCTCTGTTTCTGGTATACTCAAAAGAAGGAAAATATACTCATGCATTTATTTTCAGGTTACCCACTCAGCAAACAAATTGAATGTTGATTTCTTAACCTGTCTAAATATAGTTACTTTTCACACATTTTAATTTTCATAAGTCTTGCATCCCCCCGCCACCCCCGCCCCCGGGAATAAGTTCACTTACATTTTCAAATAAGTAGTCTCTGTTCAAGATGGAAGTCCCTAATGTAGATGACTAATACTGACTTTGTAATTTCAGAATAAGCAAAGGTAAATTCATGAATTTGCTTTTTTTTTTTTTTTTTTTTTTTTTTGCCTTCAGCTACAAAACATTTGGTAGACATTGTCTTTAGTTATCTCACATATTCAACATCCCCAGAGTGATTTTAGTCTGGATATTAAATAGTCTGATACAGATGGTGGAAGAATTCTAGTTTTAAATTTAAATTTTAGATACTTTAATAGGCACATTTCAGGTATATAGCAATGTGATTAATGGAGCATCTGGAATTACCCATTATGTCCATGAAATTTAGGTGGCTCTGTTTTGTTGGATCCATGTTCAACAATACTCAAGGGAAGGAACTCTGCAGAAGGCCCATATCTGACACCAGACTGTCTTTTAGCTACTCTGTGACTTTTGGCAACTCATATTTAACTTCTGTATCTTTACATATATAATAGGGACTACAGGCTTACTTTGTTTTATTGCCTTATTGTGATTTGCATACATTGTGCTTTTTACAAATTGAAAGTTGGTGCCAAGAAGTCTATTGGCTCATTTTTCCAACAGCATTTGCTTACTTTTGTGTGTCTGTGTCACATTTTGGTAGTGGTTGCAATTTTGCAAACTTTTTCTTTATTATTATATTTGTTGTGGTGATCTGTGATCAGTTATTATGACTCACTGAAAGTTTAGAAGATGGCTAACCCTTTTTAGCAATAACTTTTTAAAATTAAGATATGTATATTTTTAGACATAATGTTATTGTACACTTACTAGCCTATAGTATAGTGTAAACATAATTTTATTTGCACGGGGAAACAAAAAGTTAATTTGATTTACTTTATTGAAGTGGCCTGGAACTAAACCTGAAATATCTCCAAGATATGCCTGTTATAGTGAAACCTACCTCCTAGGGATAGTATCAACATTAGATATCATACTGAAGTTTATATCCAATGGCTTCTCATCTATTTTGGATGAGTGTAACAAATTACACTCACAACTTCATTAAAACCATTTTAGTATCTTCCATGATTCTGTATCATGATTTAGTATCTTCTATGATTCTGTGGGCTGACTGGGCACTTCTCCTCCCTTCTGTGTTTACTGGGGTCCTCTGGGGGCTCTGTTGGTGTGGAACATTCAAGATGGCTCCCTCATATGCTGGAAGTTGATGTTGCTGTCAGCTAGAGGCTCTGTTGGGCTTTTGACCGGACCGAATGAATTCTTCATGCGGTCTCTCCAAGTGACATGGTAGCTGTGTTCTGAGATAGAATGTTCCCAGTGCTCAGAGAGGAAGGAGACAAAAGCTGCCAGTCCTTTTGAGGCCTGGAGTTGAAGTCACAGAACATCACTTTACTTATTCTCTTGATCAGAGCTCTCACATGGGCAGCCTAGATATAAGAGCATGGGAACTGGCTTCACCTCTTAATTCAAGGAATAACATGTGTGAGCCAGGGAAGGGATTCTTGGAGCCACATTTGAATACTTTCACCTCATTACATACAGGATCAAATCTAAAATCCTTACCATGACTTACGAGAGTTGGTCCTCATCTCCCACCACCTCTGCCCTCCCTTCTACTTTCCCTCTCCTCTTGCCACACAGGTCACCTTGCTCTTCTTCAAATATACAAATCTTGCTCCCACTTTGAGGTCCCAACCCTTGCTGTTCCTTTTTCCTGGAATGTTATTACCTTAGATTTTAGCTTAGCCTGTGGACTTCATTGTAACAACAGTTTCTCAGAGACCTCTTCCACGACCACCTTGTCAAGAAATAACACATACTTCTTTCTCCTATAATATTATTTTGGTTTTCTTTAGTTTTACTCATATTATTTCAGTTTTCTTCAAAAAGACTCTGGGACAGGAATGTGTGAGGTAACTGAAGAACTTCATTTTCTTCCCACTACTGACATTCTATTTCTTTTTGCTTACTGACCATTTTTTTCTCACTAGAAATGAGTTCTGTGAGGGCAAGGCCATTGTCTTATTTATAAATATTTCCAGTGCCTAGAACTATGTTTAAACATAGTGGATCTGTGTAAGTGTATAGACACACATATGTACATAACCAAGCAGGAATTAAATGAATGAACATAGCTTTGTACATTTTGTAGAGTGTTGTTGTTTTTATTATTATTATTATTATTATTATTATTATTATTATTATTATTATTCCTGGGTAGAGATGTAATTACCACTCTTTCTCTAGTTGGGTCATTCTTACTTCTGAAACCATTTACTGAATGCATGCTACATGTAAGATCCTGTGCAAGGACTATTTGCCTAGGGAATTAATAGTACCTGACTTATAATTTGTCTGATAGATCACATTATAAATGACAACAAGGTCTAGGTTACATCCTCGCAGAGAGTTTCTGCTTATCCATACTTTACAGATTGGCCTTTAAAACCCTACCTTTCAACTTTGCGATTCTATGCCAAAGTCACAACTTTGCAATGAAATGCCCGAGTATAGTTGTAGCTGTATGGTGATCCTGGACTGGGGGAGATGAAACTACCATTTACTGAATGACCACTGTGATCCGTGTGTCTTCTTTATCCTGTCCCATTTCATTAACACTACGATCCTGTGAAACAGAACATTTGGCCCCCAGTTTACAGAAGAGGAAACAGGTTCAGAGCGCCTCGATTCTCCCATTGATCTAGTGCCTAGCACAGAAGTGCTTAACAAATCTTTATAAATTACTGAACAAAAGATAAGTTAACCAAATTATTTTTAAAAATAACACCTGGAAATTGAATAGACTTGAATTTGAACCCAGGCTGATGGGCTCCAAAGGCCAAATGATTTCCACTATTCCGGAGCCAGGCACCATTGTCTTAGTAGCGTCAGTATCAAGTCTAAAAATTTGAGAAGAGGAGAAATCTTAGAGGTAAGAGTTACAGATCCATTTTGAAAGTGGGAATGAGGCAGGAAATATGAAAATTGTTCAAATGGACATTTTATATTAGGTGCTATAGTTGGTTCATTGAGGAACATCTGTTTAACATCACATGCAAAATAAAAACTTCTCTCTGATGTATTTGGCTCTTGTGTCTCCTAGAAAATGCTGGGAGATCTACATCCTTTGAATATTAATGAAGCAAATTAGCTCCAAAAATGGCCTACTGTGTCTCAACTCCAGGAACCAACATGACTCATTAGACTCCTGTTGATTAGAAATGTTCAAGTGGATTTTCTTTCCTTTCATTTTAATTAAATAAAGTTGACAGGCTTTCTTGACTCCCAATTGGCCAGGCCTCCCAATGCGTGGAATGAAAGGAAATGGCACCCTCTTCTAAATAACCCTTGCTGGGCTGTGTTGGGTTTTATTCTTTCTTGAAAGACCCCAGGAAGCAATCCGTACATTTTAAGACAAATGAGATCCAAAATTTTTGCTGTTGGGAGAAAATATAGAGAGAAAAAAATATATTTTGTATATGATTTCAGATGAGTGGTTATAGAGATTACAAATTAGGTCAGGTTGGTCTTCTGAGTGTCACAATACTGTGTAAGCAATGAGCACAATTGTAATTCTCCACCATCCAGCTGAGCCATAACAGAAGACTGCAGTGATTCAAGGGCACTTAATTTTTTCATCTGGATGGGTTGATGCACAGCCATAGAGACTCTGTGCAAGATCATAGCTGAGAACCTTATCATCCAAGGAAGACATATATACTTTGATTTCTGTCTTTTATTTCCATTGTCACATAAAATCAGCTTAACCTTAAGTTGTACCATTCTTTGGTCAGTTTACAACCACATAAAGAATTCAGTGAACAGGAGCAGGGAATAAAGACCTGGAACAGGATGGTTTTGAAATATGCAGGAAAAGAAAAGGGACTTGCCTTCCCCTTTAACTTCCTGTCTACACTGCATCATCTTCTTTTCTGTTAACAAAGAGGCAGAGAGCTCTGTGCACAATGGGACCAAAAGACCAGTTAATATAGTCTCCTACCTTTAAGACATTATTATTTCCATTGTACAGATGACATAACTGTACCAAAGAGGATAAAAGAGACTTCCCCATTGTCACAAACAATCATTTGATTAAAGTACATTGAGCACCTGACTCTGGTATGTTAAACACTATGGAAACAGAAATAAATAAGACCTAACTGTTATCCCTATGAACCACTGTCCCTAATCACTGTGTGACCTGGGACATCCAGTCCACCAGTTTAAAATACCTATTCAGTTCCTACTCTGTGCTGTGAAGTAGGTCAAATCACTTTTCTAACTCAAATTACTTCCCTTCTCTAGGCTCTGTGTCTTCATTACTCTTACCCTCAAATTCTATCGAATCCTAGAAAAGAGCAGTAGGCAACATGGAGAGAAGAAACTGGGGGTGGGAGGTCCTGTCTCAATCACCGTGTATTTAACCACGTGTAACGTAACCCATGCTGTAGGTGTTTGTTTACATATAATGATAGCTAACCTATGCTCTCTCCTTAAGGAACATGGAGTCTGCTGTGGACTGAGTTGTGTGTCCTCCTCTACTTTCATATGTTGAAGCCCTAACTCTCAGTGGGACTTAATTTGGGACTAATTTTGGAGATAGAATCTTTAGGAGGTAATTAAGGTTCAGTGAGGTCTTATGGGTGGGGCCCTGTGGCTTTATAAAAGCAAGAAAAGAGACAGCGCTCCCCCTCTCCATGTGTGAGGGGTAGCAACCTGCAAGCCAGGAAGCAAGCCCTCATCAGAAACCAGACTCTGCTGGAAACTTGATCTCGGAATTCCAGCCTCTAGAACTGAGAGACATAAATTTCTGTTATTTAAGCCACTAGTTTGTGGTATTTTGTTATAACAGCCTGAGTAGACTGAGTCTAAGAAGACAAGAAAAATAGCACACCAAACCATACAAGATAGAATATAGTTTTGGTAAAGCCTTAAGTTGTGTTTCCTAGCTGTTTTCATATAATTCCTCTCTATCTCATATACTTCCCCCATACATACACGATCTTATATATACTTTTCAAAAATTTTGATTCAGGAAATGTGTGTGTGTGTGTGTGTGTGTGTGTTGTGTGTGTGAGAGAGAGAGAGAGAGAGAGAGAGAGAGAGAGAGAGAGAGAATTTGGCAAATCTTTCTGTAACTCTCAGACCCCTGATGAGTTCTCAGCCTAGTATCTTGGAACAAATGCAATAGAAGTTGAAAGCAAGAAGAAAACGTGGCAGCAAAAACATGTGAGGAAAGCTCTTTATATCTAAATAGGCTGAAATCAAAATTAGGAAGACATTCTGGAAGAAGCAGAAAAATGCGAAATCTGTCTAAAAGTAGTCCTAGCCATGGTCATGTCCCCAACCTCCGCTCTCTCACCTCAAAATTTGTGGTAGGTTGGACTCATAATTTCAAGCAGTGGTGTGCTGGAAAAATGACTCTGGAAAACAAATTCTGATTTGTGGTGTTTGCCCATTTCTGAGGTGTAAATCCTCCCACAGTGGCTGATTTCATGTTATACCTGATATTATTGACCATGAAGATGGGAAGATATGAGCAGAATTGGCCCTCAAGAATCAATAGGAGGCAACTTTAGCACATTATTATAATGAACCTTAGAAGTTACATTATTCCAAACTTTGATTTGTAGAATTTAACTATCCCTGGAGAGGACTCGAGTGCTCCCCTGAGGGCACTGAGATGACCTAGACCTACAAGGCACTGCCACTCCCTCCCTGTAGCCTTTCTATTCACCTTAAATCAGAGCAGCTCCACTTTAAGCATACACATTGGGTGTCTGGGTAGAACACCACTTGAACAAAACTATTTAGTTATACTTTAGGTAAGTGTTTGACAATTTGGTGTTTTCCAGAAAAAGATTCCAAATATGTCAATATTTAGTGTATTATCATGAAAAGTTAAAAAAAAAACCTGGAAAAACTACTCCTTTGTGTGTTGGTTTGGTTTTAATATACCTTTGCATATAAAGTGTCCTGCAAACTCTTGCAATTAATAATACTATCTCAATTTTCTTGTAATTAAATCTATTCCAAACTTCTTTGATTAATAAAGATTACCTTTTTAAACACTTTACAGAGCAGGATTACATTTGATACTCTTTTGGGATATCTTTTCACTATATTTTCTAGAATTATTTTGGCCCTTAGTTGAAACCTCTGCTCTACGGATTAGAGAAGGGACCAGACCAGTGGGAAGATTTATGAGAATACCTATGGACTTGATTCCCATGGGCATCTCCAGTTCTACATTTTTTTTTTTTTAGCTCTATATTCTTGCTTTGGTTGTATTTGTGTGTGTTTTTCTTCTACTTTTCTTTGTTTTTTGATTGTATCCAAATATCAGTGTTCTCTGGAAAACTTCCTTTTCATCAGCTCCTTTTTAAAATGTGGCCACTATACTTAATAGGTGTTATTCCAAGCAGGGCCTAGAAAAAATAGGACTATTGTATTTCATGGATTCTAAGACATACATTTTATTTTTTTACATCTTAGCATCTTTGAAAGTGGGATCCAACTTACAGTTAAAGTTGTAGTCTAATTGGAAGCATTTTTTTCTCTTAGTGTTACATAAAATAATAGTGCATTTTACAATCAGTATCATCTTACATCAATATATGAGCTCTAAAAACCTGCAGCTATAAGTGTTATCATATAATATTCATCTTTCTCTCTGACTTCTCTCAGTTAATGTCCTCAAGGTCCATCCATGTTTTTGCAAAAGGCAAGATTCATAAGACATTATAGGTGCCTCATTCATATTTGTTAAACGAATGAATAAATGAAATGAATAAATGATTGAATATAACTTTTTTGTTCCTGTTTTTCCAAATCAACAGAAATAAGGGACTCAGTCCTGTTTCTTTATTTAAATACACATTTACACAGAATACTTTCTGAAATCAGGTCTACTAACAAATTAAAAATGGATGTTAGACTTAACTCTTCTTCAAACAGTAGATGGATCATTTCATCAAGTCATATTCCAGATGTTCTTTCCCCCTCCTTCCTCTTTTCTCCTTTTTTATTTAAAATATGATTGACATATAACATGGGGTAAGCTTAAGTTGTACAACATGTTGATTTAGTATATTTATATATTGTAATATGATTGCCGTTATGGTGGCAGCACCTCCATCATGTCACGTTATTACCATTTCTTTTTTTTTTGTTGTTGTGGGAGTAATTGAAATCTAGTTCCCTTACAAATTTGACTATTACAACACAATACTGCTGTGTATATTCACTACACTATGCATTAGATCTCTAGGACTTATTTACCACTAGCTGCAAGTTTCTGCCCCTAACTAACATGTCCTCTATTCCTCCACTTCCAAAACCCTGGTTACCAATATTTTACTCTCTGTTTTTACAAATTTGGCTTTTCATATTTTGTACATAAGTGATATCATATAATATTTGTCTTTCTCTCTGACTTCTCTCACTTAGCTAATGTACTCAAGGTCCATCCATGTTTTTGCAAAAGGCAAGGTTTCCTTTATTCTCATGGCTGAGAAACATTCCAGTGTTTGTGTGTGTGTGTGTGTGTGTGTGTGTGTGTGTGTGTGTGCACGCGCGTATGCGTGCACGCAGCATCTTTATTCATTCGTATCTTGGCTATTGTGAATAATGTAACAATAAACATAGGACTGTAAATATCTCTTTGATATTATCTTTTCATTCCTTTTGGGCATATACACAGAAGTGGGATTGCTGAATCATATAGCAGATCTATTTTTTAAAATTTTTAAGGAATTTATGTGTTGTTTTCCAAAGTGGCTCAACCAATTTACATTTCCACCAACAATGTAGAAGCATACCTCGTTTTATTGTGTTTTGCTTTATTGTGATATTTGGATTGTATTTTTTACAAATTGAAGGTTTTTGGCAACCCTTCATCAAGCAAGTGTATAGGCACCATTTTTCCAACAGCATTTGCTCACTTTGTGTCTCTGTGTCAGATTTTGGTAATTCTCACAATATTTCAATTTTTCATTATTATTTTGTTACAGTGACTTGCAATTAGTGATTATAACCTATCAGAATTTCAGATGATAGTTGGCATTTTTTTAATCAGTAAAGTATTTTTTAATGTTTATTTATTTTGAGAGGGCGAGAGAGAGAGGGGGAGTGTGTGTGGCACAATATATATGTGCCACAAGTGGGGAAGGGGCAGAGAGAGAAAGAGAGAATCCCAAGCAGGCAGCACAGAGCTCAGGACATGGGGTTCAAACTCTTGAACCATGAGATCATGACCTGAGCTGAAATTAAGAATTGGATGCTTGGGGTGCCTGTGTGGCTCAGTTGGTTAAGCATCCGACCAGCTCAGTCATGATCTCACGGTCTGTGGGTTTGAACACGCGTTGGGCTCTGTGTAAACAGCTCAGATCCTGGAGCCTGCTTCAGATTCTGTGTCTCCCTCCCTCTCTGCCTATCCCCTGCTCACACTCTGTCTCTCTGTCTCTGTCTCTGTCTCTCTGTCTCTCTCTCAAAAATAAATAAGCACTTAAAAAAATAAAAAAAACCGAATTGGATGTTTAACTGACTGAGCTACCCAGGTGCCCCAATAAAGTATTTTTAGTAAAGGTGTATATATTGTTTTTTCAGACATTGTTTTATTCAGACAATAATGGTATTGCATACTTAATAGTATAGCGTAAACATAACTTTTACATGTACTGGGAAACCAAAAATCCATTTGGCTTGCATTAGTGTTCTATTCACTTTATTGTGGTGGTCTGGAACCATACCCACAATATCTCAGAGGTATGCCTATAATAAGTTTTCTTTTTCTCCATGTCCTTGCCAACACTTGTTATCTCTTATATTTAAATTTATTTCCCTCTTTGTCCTCTCTTCTAGATCCCTTCCCAATCAGAATCAAAACAAATTCTTTTCCCTTTCTTGTGAAGAGAAATTGAGATATCTCAAGCTTCTCCAAACCCTGCTCAGGGTGACACCACCACTTCAAGGTCTTGGACTAAGTTCTTGGACCAAGGTTCTTTCTTCTAGACTCCATTTAGAAGGAGAAGGAAGTAAAGAGTAGGTTTGGTTTTATTTTGTTGATTATATACACATGCCCTCCACAACATTCCAGGTGGTGGACCTATTACTTCAGTTTTATTTCCTCCAGTGATAGACTGCCCACTATCTCCCAAAGCAGAGATGGTCCATGTGCAGATAGTTCCAGTTGTCAGAACATTGTCTTGTATATTGACCTGACATTTTCCTCATTGCAAGACTGTCCACCTTTTATGATTTCATATATAAAAAGGGATTATATATGTGGCAGTTGTTGAAGGATTTAAAGACAAGGGTCACATTAACTATGAATTTTCTATTCCACACAACATCATTTCTTTCTATGATTTCTTGAATGTCAAGACCTCCAGATTCTTTATCATGAAGAACTGTCTCCTTAGGTATATTCTAGTTTGTCAGGCTTCAACTGAGGGTATGGCAGCCAGATCTGAATGAAACATCTCACATGTAGCTTACCAGTACATATGACCTTATATCCTTGATACAATTTAAAATTTTACATTATTTTATTTCCTTGTTCATTGCATTACGTCTTCATTACAATGTGGAGACATGGTTCTTGTCCTTTTGTTCACCTTTTTATCATAGGTGTCTGGCAAATAGTAGATGCTCAACAAATGTATTGACTGACTGACTGACTGAATGAATGAATGAATGAGCTATCCTTTCTCCAGCATTTCTCACAGATGCCTTATAGCCATTCATGTATTTCGTCTGTGAATTCTCTTGGTGTCTTCAAATGCTCTTTATCAGAAACCTAAACACAAAAAGCATTTAAAGGCATTCAACCCAGCTTGAGTTTCACCTTTCTTGTATCAGTAGCTATTGGTATATGATAGAACTAGAAATTGATGGATCAATATCTGTCTATATTTTCTTTCTCCAGTCATTTATCTTTCCGTCACTCTTGCCTTACAGAAAAGTCAGAAGCAAGATAGAAATTGAGCAATGCTCTTTCTTCCCATCATCTCTCATTTTTAAACCATCCTTTCTGTGGTCTGTGGAAGACTTAAAAGTGTACTCAAACTCGATTATGGATGCTGTGCCATGGGGCTGCGGAGTGGATTCTATACTGAATGACCTAAACCTGCATCACTGATCAATTTGTGTTTTTGGATACACCCTGAATTCTCTTGTATCTTAAACCTTTCTCTTTATTGTGTGATTTAGGCATAATTAGAAATTCTTGAAAAAAGCAATTAGAAATTCTTGAGAAAAGGCAGGAGCTTTTTTTGTCCTTTTCACTATTCTATTCAAATTTGGTGTTTGCTTTATCAATAGATATTGAAAATCCAGGAGAACTTGCATGACTCTGAGCAGTGTTCTTAGCCTGAAACCTTCGGAAGCATCCTCATTTCCAGGAAGTTGATTTGACTCTGCCTGCATGACAAGAGCCAGGAAGGGGAAGATGAGGTCATGGAGGGAAAAGCATTCCAAGACTAGAGGTGTGGGTGAAATTAGCTATTGGATTTCCATATAATCATATTACATATCATTATGTAGATGACAAAAATTAAGAACTCATCTTCTAACGATTTGGAATAGTGTCCACAATGCATTATTTGCCTAAGAAAGAAAGTTAGAGCATAATGCAAATGGTAAGATGCATTAAAAAATCACGTGACAGAAATCTGTGTGTGCACATTTATGTTTTTGTTACACATGGGAATAGGAAAGATACCACGCTATTAGTATCCATTAGTCTAGGAGAATGAAAAAAAAAGTGAAAGTGGGTTCGATGGTTACAGTTTTTTCTTATGTATGTTTGTATTATTTACTTGGTTGTTATAAAAATGTTAGGATGTTCCTTTGGAAAGAGGAATTTTGTAAAAGATGAAAGGGAAAACAAATCTAAACCCCAATAACTCTTCAAAAGAAAAACCAGGACAAGGTTGTAGAAAAGTAGAACTTCTAGGCATGTTCTCCTTCTTTTCATAGTTCTTCCTGTGAGGATGTGGCTTTTAAGAGGCAGGGAAAGAGATTAGACTTTTCTGACTTGTCCTTGAGCCTTGAGCATCGCTATATTTCACACATGATTCTAGATGGCTCGTGTGGCTCCTGAGTGCTGAAAACACATTAACTGTCTTCTCTGCTCTCTATTGTTCATGTTTCTCAAAGGAGGTCATCCTGAAAACAATGTTGTGTGTTGTGGGGTAGAAGGAATGCCCACCCAGTTCTGAGAACAGGCAATACTAATGACATTAAATAAACACTTGATAATTTCTTGCCTAGGCTGAGCCATTTATATGATAATAGGTTTGCTATTGGGAATTTTTATTCTTTCGGATAAATCTAGAGTCTGACACCTAAACTCTCCCCAAAATAACAGCTCACGTTTCCATGTGGTCTTCAAATAAAAAGCAACCTAGAATGTAGGAGTTGGAATGGTGGCTGTGGAGACAGACTGTGTGAATTTGAAACCAGAGTCTCTTACCAAAGTAGGTGTGTGAACTTGGGCAACATCCTGTGCACCTCAGTTTTTCCATCTGTCTAATAGAGTTATTAGATGACCAATGCACCACATGTAAAGTGCACCAATGCAATTCTTCTCAGCCTGCCTTTTAATTTAGCCACTGCTGAGGCAAACAGGTCCATGTGGGCTGAGGCCAGCTTTGCAGAAATGCAAAGTGAAGCTCACGCATATTCCTTTAGTTTCCCGGGCTTCACTGCCACAGTGGTGTGAGAAGCATGCAGGAAAGTGACTGGTACTCACACGTCTGCAACCCAGACCTGTGGGGTCATCCTTGAACAATTGGGGGATCATCGTTCTGAGTATTTCCTTAGGGCTCTGTAGGGAAAAATGTGTGGTTTTCTAGAAAACTAGCCCCTGAATTGTCTAGACGCTAGAGGATACCCTTCCAGATTATCTGATTCTCTATAAAGTATTTTACAATACCCTAAATTATAAGTGACTCACAGCAATGCAAAATTATTCTTGTCTATAGACAAATTATGTCCTGTTCATAAGACTTTCTTTCCTGCTGTGGCAAAAGCAAGCTTGCCTCCATTTGTACATTCATTTCAATATTCCTCATCTGTGAATATGTCTGTTCTTTGGATTCTTTTGTAAAGTGATTAAAATATCTGTCTAGTTCCTTCATGGATTATGAGGTAAATATTTAACATGTGTCTATTTTTCTATCTGTATGAGAATCATGGTTTACTCAACTTGAAAAATTATCTTTTAACAGTTTCTTGTAATGTCCCAAGGGATTAAATACCGATAGCCTTTGTGTGTAACACAATTTTGTATTGTTTTTCCCTCCCTGAACCCATTACACTGCCTCTTGTCCCTTTCTCCTGGCACTTTAATGTCACATTCCCAAGTAAACTACCTGTAGGTAAGCTTTTATTTTGGTTTCTGCCTTGAGGGGGTAAGGAATGGGTTGGGACAGGGGCTTAAGATGTAGAAGTTATTCTATAAATGTTTGTTATTATTTGGATAAACTGGTAAAGTTAATTGGAATCTTGAAACTAACAATGTAAGCTGTGTATGGAGGATGGTAGCGTGACAAAATAGAAGGAGCTTGGGTCTCCAACAGTCATAGAACCACTATATTATCTCTAGTGCTTACATGAAAAAGAAGCAAATGTCTGTCTTGTGAAGTATGCCACCACACGTACATGTTGAGTTTCCCGTCACTCAGGACTGAACCTCATCCTAACTGATGCATTCCCTTTTCCTTCAAGCAGTCCTTGATACCAAAAGACTTAGGCATCTAAGTGAAAGGTGGAGCTGACATGAGGAGGCCACTCATGAGTGATTAAGTTCTGGTTGCCATAGATCTGACTAAAACCAATTCAGAACACCACAGTGGGCTAGAGTTCTGCAGAAACTGTCTTGGTTAAGAGTGATTTGAATGGATTCAAGAGGAGTAGGTAGGATTTAAAGTAGCAAAAGGGATTGTGTAGGAATTTCAAGATAGAAAGTGGCCTGAGGAATTACATGAAGGTGGCAAAGAGTACAAAGCAGGCCGTGGAGGGTGAGAGGGAAAAGACCATGCTAAAGAGGGTAGCAGGGCATGGAGGAAATGTGTGAAGAGTTCTCAGAGGGCCCCTTCTCCCCCTGCCCACCTCAAGAACAGCTGCAGGAGCCCTACAAAGCCTCGCTTCTGAGAACCCCATGATTGTTTCATCAGTGTTTCTGGATACTTGTGATTCCTTGCTTTCATCAACCTCAGAGGGAGTTCTTATGTGCGTACAATGAAATGAAATAGGAAAATGACCTGTCAGGATGTCTGTTAACAACCTTTTTCCTCCTTGCTTTCTCTGATGACACCCCTCTCTGCACAAAATTCAGTCCTCAGCAATTTGTAACACAGTTTCAATACCTGATTCCTAATGGTGATAATTAAGCCATTTAGCTTGTCTACAGACACCAACTGGCGTATTAAGTCTTTTGTTCCTATACTAAAAAAAGGTAATGATCCTTTTATATCAAACACTCATTAAAATAACAGTTCCCAAGCCTGGTGCTAATTGTGTCTCTTGTTATACAGTTACAGATCACACCGACTCTGGATCACACCAAGTGATTATTTTTATTCATTAATAGCCAGCACATAGGAAGAAATGGATCTTACCTAGTCATTATGGAAGGGGACTTTTTGATATCTTCAATGGGCACATCATCAGTAAGAGTCATGACAGCTCAGATTCTGTATAATTATTGGAGTTTATGTTCTCTAACAGTATTTGACTATGTTGTTGAGGAAGTTTATTGCAAGGAGTTAAGAAAAGGAAAGGTATAACCTTGTAGCCCAAGTCTTTAAAAGAGAGATACCTATGGACTCCATCCAGAAAGTTCAGCTAGATGATTGAAAGAAGCATCTGAACAGCGTGGTTTTCAGACATCATTACAAATTAATCACTTGTGTGTGTGTGTGTGTGTGTGTGTGTGTGTGTGTGTGTGTGTGTGTGTAAAATAGCTTCTATAGAAGTCTTCTAGAGTCTAAGGATACCTGGGTGGCTTGGTCGGTTAAGCGTCCAACTTCAGCTCAGGTCATGATCTCACGGTTTGTTAGTTTGAAACCTGCATCGGGGTCTGTGCTGATAGCTCAGAGCCTGGAGCCTGTTTTGGATTCTGTGTCTCTCTCTTTCTCTCTCTCTCTCTCTCTCTCTCTTTGCCCTCCCCTGCTTGCACTCTGTCTCTGTCTCTCAAAAATAAACATGAAAAAAAAAAAAAGAAGTCTTCCAGGGTCTAGGCAATGCAGGGTCTAGTTTTCTAGAAAACCACACATTTTTCCCTACAGAGCCCTAAGGAAGTACTCAGAACGATGATCCCTCAATTGTTCAAGGGTGACCCCACAGGTCTGGGTTGCAGACGTGTGAGTACCAGTCACTTTCCTGCATGCTTCTCACACCACTGTGGCAGTGAAGCCTGGGAACCTAAAGGGATATGTGTGAGTTTCACATTGCATTTCTGCAAAACTGGCCTCAACCCACATGGACCTGTTTGCCTCAGCAGTGGCTTAACTAGAGGATTTGCATTGGTGTCCTTTCCATGGGAAAAAAGGCTCAGAAGGCTGAACTTAGTTGCCCAAAGTTACACAGCTAATTCAGTAGAACATTCTGGTTCAAATTCACACAGTCTGTCTCCATAGACACCTTTCCAACTCTCAAATTCTAGGTTGCTTTTTATTGAAAAACACGTGTAAACATGAGCCATTGCTTAAGGGAGAGTTTAGGTGTCAGACTGTGGATTTATCTGAAAGAATAAAAATCTCCAATAGCAAACCTATTATAATATCAGTGGTTCAGCCTGGGGAAGAAATTAAGAGTTTGTTTAATGTCATTATTATTGCCTAATCTCAGAACCCTGCAGGCTTCCCCATCCAGCCCTCCTCCCCCAGTACACACACACACTTGGCCTTTACTGGAAGAGTTTTGTAATATTTTTTCTCAATTCTTCAAAGCCAGAATGAATTATAGAAGTGAGTATGGAGTCCTTTGGAGAAGTGGGAAAATTGCCTTCCACAAAATCGCTCTAGGAAGTTGTAAGTCATGGTGTAAAGGAAATGTGAAAGCAACTTGGCCCCCACTGTCACCAGCTGTACAAATTATCAGTTTGTAGTTTGTGTGAAGTGGAGCTGGGATGGAGAATGTGGGTGCTTAGACAACCATTGGACACTTAATCACAGTTCACTGGGGACTTACAGGCTAGTCTAGGGGACACATTTAAGTTTGATTATTTATTTCTGTGGTGTACCTTTGAGGCAGATTATATATACATAAGTTTCTTTACTTGTGACTTCCCTTTTTTCTGGCCATATTTCTGTGTCTAAAAATCCTTTTCATCCCCTGGTGGAAAATCCTCATGTGGTTTCCCTCAGCCAGGTTACTTTGACAATGAAAAATCAAGCAATGTTTGTGAGCCCCTCTCTCTCCTGCTTTGGTATAAGTAAATACTAGTGACTGTAGAATTTGTCTGGAAAAAGAAAAATGCCACCCTGGAGTGTTGTGGCAGGAAGAGTTTGCAGAATTTAGTGATGTTCTCTGTTTTTCTCATCTCTTATATGAGCTCTGTGACCTTGGACAAGTTGCTGAGACTGGCATCTCTGCTGATTACAAAGGTTAAATAGAGTTGATAATCCCCACCTCTCTCAAAAGGGCTGGAGGAGGGCAGGGTGAGACAGTTGCATTGAAAATAGCCTTGTAAACTATTAACTGCTGGACCACCCAAGATTCAGCAGATGCTAACATTTTTCTCTCTGACCTTCAATACAAGAAAAAGGCGAGGGTGTGAATATCTGTAATAACTCAGTCAAGGCCACAGTGCAGGGGCATAGGGGCTAATGTCATTCAAATGTATGTTGACATTATCCATGGCTAAGCCTAGAGAAACATTGTCTTGTTGCTTATCTTTGGGAAATAGCACCTGATAATAAAGTTGTATGGTCATTTGCCGTGTTCCACGCAAGGGTTTTCCATACATTCCTCTTATATTATGTCTGACTCTCAGCATAAACAAAAGACGGGGTGGTGGGTAGAATGTGTAATAATCAGGAAGCACACCACAGTGAAGGACACCATAGCACTTCTCTGTACTTGTTTATTCAGCTAACATTTGCAGAGTTCCTACTGTGTGCAGACAGTATACTGAGTAAACATATATCTTGGTGTTTGTTACTGAGACTGAGGCATGACCACATATGGCAATGCAAAAAGAGGCAGCTGTGAGGCTAAATGGTAGGTAAATCCTGGAACTAGCATATGCTTCCTACCCTAGGCTGGGGGACCCTGGCCTTAGCTCTGCAAATCAAAATCCAGGCCAAGAGCTTGGAGCTGCTTAAAGATCACTCCTCAGAGGTCACTAAAAGCTGCTAAGTGAATGTTCCCACTTTCCATCTGTCCCTCTAATCACAACCTCTGTGCTTCTTTTAGTCACAGCAAGCTCCCACATGAAGGGCGTGGGAGAAGACAGGACCCCCCCCACCCCAGCTTTTTGTTAATATGATTCTCCAAAGGCTCCTCTCCAAACTCTGGAGGAAACTGGAGCTGCTGGCTTGGGCTCAAGCTCGCAACAGCAGCAACTCAAAGATGTCATGTGGTCTGCACTAATTAGACCTGCCATAGCCATTACCAAGGAGAGCCAGAGCATTTAGGCAATTAGTGATGATTTGGCTAGTGTCCACAATTGCCAGATGGCCTCTGCAAGTCCCCCACGTTTTCAGAGAAATTACACATGGAGGCAAAGCTGATGTCCTGTAAAGACATGGACAGAGTGAACATTCTAGACATGCAGTAGGAAGAAAAGATAATACTAATCATCCCAATCATAAACATAGGTGCTATTCATTGAACACCAGTGGTGTGCCAGCCTTGAGGCTAAATAGTCCATGTGCTTATCAATTCAATCCTCACATCATCCCTATGGAGAAGGTGATGATCTTCATTTTAGTTGAGAGAAAATGAAGGCTTTGAGAGTTTGTCCAAGGTCACACACAAGAATATTTAAAGCTGGGATTCAAACTCATTTCTTTCTGGCTGCAAAACATATTCTGCAATCACATAGACCATGTTGTGTAGGTTGGCAAGAAGATCTCCTTGAAATATATCAGTGCCCCAGCCTAGATTATGTCTCTCTTGTACATGCTCTTTCAGCACATATTAAGCCTTTTATTTATAGCTATAACTATCATATGCTAAATGCCTATGTGCCCTATTAGAGTAAGTGCAATGAAGGCAGGACTTTGTTGTTTTCTTTATCATGTTATCTGCAAATATTTGCATTGTTCTTGGTATATAAAAAGTGGTCAACAGCCACTTGTTTATGAATTAATTAAAGCAGACAATCAGGCAAGAAAAAGAGGGCAAAAGAAATAAGACATGACTCATGAGAATATAAACAGATTGTTATATTACAAATATATATTACAAATATATAACAGTGGTGTGCTAGTAAACCAGCTCTCTGGGGGGAGACAGTACCCAATTTGTAGTGTCTTACAGGTATACATACTTCCACTCTGACCATTGTCAATCTACAAACATGATATCACTGAATGCAGAGTTGGGAAGTGATACACAGTTTTGGCTCTCGCCAGATTCAGCAGGACTTTCCCAAAATGTTTGAAGTCTGGGAAAGTCATTCTCCTCCCTGACTTTCATTCTTCCCATCTGCAGAATGAAGAGTTTGGGTTAGTGGTTTCCCCATTCTCTCTATCAGCCCTGAAATTCTATTAGCCTACATAGGAAGTCTTTCATTATTTTGTCCTCCTATTATGGTGATGGATGTCAGGAGGAGAAAATATGGAGGACTAAACCCCGAGAAGATAGAGTAAGGGCTCAAGCCAACAGGTGGTTATAGCACATTGGCTTCATGTTTACCTTTTTAAAAGAAATAACTCCCAGCACTTTTAAAAATGGGAAACTTTTTACATCCATTTGAAGGAATCAATCCATTTTATTCCCAAGTAAAATACAGCTACCTGTCACTAATTTCAAAAGTCAAGCATTAGTGGATTTTGGAAAGCTAGTACTTAGTATTGGGGTACAGCTGAAGATAAACTACCCTGTAATTGTTGGAGAGGTGTAGAGAGACTTACAGGTTCTGTATTTGAGAAAGACAAATTGATACAATGAGAGCATGGTGATAACTCTATTTTATGCCCTTCTGCTTACTTGACCATCTCTTCCCTTCTTACACCATTTACTTTATAGTATGCAGGCTCTCCATCCAAGGTAAATGTAAGATGTCACAGAATATCCTAGGGAGAATAGGAAACTGTTATTGTCACTGTAATCTGTGAGAGCTGTATTTCTGCCTCTGTAATATTTTCAATGGATGGTCACTTGGCCTTAACATCTCGGTTTCACAGGGCTGCTAAGTCACAATTCTGAGTGTTTATCTTGTAAAAAAATGAAAACCATAGATTTCTATCAACAGAAAATCCTTTCAAGGTAAGTCACTGTGATTTGGACAGTTCTGCACAGAAAACATATTTCAAGAGGTTTAGAGATTGAGGGACAGAGAATGAGCTGTACATGTTTGCCATTTTCTGGGACTCAATGGTAAATGGATCATTTAAAGTGCTGGCAGTCAACTTTACAGTCAGGCTTATTAGATAGTTTGCGTTGAAGTTTCACTCTACTCCTTAGTCAATATGTATAAAGCCCTTATTTCAAATTCAGATGTAGAAAGCACTTGTTCAACCACCAGTATTTGTCAAGAATGTTGGAGGGGTGTGGTGGGGAGAGGGAATAAATGAATAAAACCAGTTTTTAATATGGTACCAGAGGATGGAAGTATGAATGAGTAGTTAAGGAGGAGTGTGATATGAATACAAACAGAAATATGTAGGAAAAACACAAGACTTTGGGTCATGTGCTGGGGAGAGAAGGCTCAGATCAAATTTATTTATTAACCTTGTGACATTAAAGAAATTACTTAAACCTGAAAGTTTCGGTTTTTCTATATATAAAAGGGGTAATAATAATAATCATGCCTATCTATCAAGTCGTTTTGTAGATTAGATGAGATAATGCATGTGAAGAACTCACCATAGTCTCTGACATGTAGTGAACACTCAATAAATACCAGCTATGATTAGTTCTTTTCTTTGGAATTAGTATTTTGGGTGAGATTAATGGGGGGGGGGTGGTTTATGGGTAGGAGTGGGGATAGGGAAAGGCATTATAGGCAGACCACGCTGTATTTGGGTAATATTTACTACATTGATCCAACAAATACTGGATGGAGTTTGAAAAGGAGGACTACAACAAGCTTGGAAAAGACTGATAAACCTAGTAATGAAGGTTATCTCACCCTGAAGACCAAGGGACCCACTGTAATTTTTTTTTTTTTTTTTTTTTTTTACTGCAGGAATTTATTTTTATTTATTTATTTATTTATTTATTTATTTATTTTTTATTTATATATGAAATTTATTGTCAAATTGGTTTCCATACAACACCCAGTGCTCATCCCAAAAGGTGCCCTCCTCAGTACCCATCACCCACCCTCTCCTCCCTCCCACCCCC
This sequence comes from Puma concolor, assembly GCF_028749965.1. Classification (NCBI taxonomy): domain Eukaryota; kingdom Metazoa; phylum Chordata; class Mammalia; order Carnivora; family Felidae; genus Puma; species Puma concolor. Next base: position 121,288,042 of record NC_141668.1, read on the forward strand.
CATCAACCCTTAGTTTGTTCTCAGTTCTCAACAGTCTCTTATGCTTTGGCTCTCTCCCACTCTAACCTCTTTTTTTTTTTTTTTTTTTTTTTGTTCCCTTCCCCCATGGGTTTCTCTTAAGTTTCTCAGGATCCACATAAGAGTGAAACCATATGGTATCTGTCTTTCTCTGTATGGCTTATTTCACTTAGCATCACACTCTCCAGTTCCATCCACGTTGCTACAAAAGGCCATATTTCATTTTTTCTCATTGCCACGTAGTACTCCATTGTGTATATAAACCACAATTTCTTTATCCATTCATCAGTTGATGGACATTTAGGCTCTTTCCATAATTTGGATATTGTTGAGAGTGCTGCTATGAACATTGGGGTACAAGTGCCCCTATGCATCAGTACTCCTGTGTCCCTTGGATAAATTCCTAGCAGTGCTATTGCTGGGTCATAGGGGGGACCCACTGTAATTTTTAAGGCAGTGATCAAATCTGTGTATAGAGTTTGCTGAGGTGATACAGTTTGCTCAGAGGGGAAGACTTTCAAGGCAGGATGACCTAGTAGAGGACTTTTGTCTAGAGATGCATATTAGGAAACCAGTGGTGTTGAACCATAGTTGACACCATGTGAGTGGGGAAAGGACTCCCACAGATATATGTAGAAGGAGGATATCAATGGTGACGGCTTAGGGAATCCCGCATTTCATGGATGGCAGAGAAACAAGCACTGACACTAAGGAAAGAGATAGTATGGAAGCTGACAGAGTTAAAAGCAGAGATTGGCTTCATGAAGGCAGAAAAAGGACGTCTCTGGGAGGAGAAGGTCGGATAGCAATGTCACGCACCACTGAGATCCCAAGAAGGTTGAGGCTTGAAAAGAGCCAAGAGTTGAAGCAATTAGTGCTTCATTGATGGTCTAATTAGAATAGTTTGAGCAAACTGCTAGATTAGAGTTGAGAAAAGAGGGGTGAGGAAATGGAGTCATGAGTGTGTACAACTCTTCAAGAAATTGAGAGGTAAGGGATAAAGAGACAAAGGTCATAACCTCAGGTTTGGGGCAGGGGAATGTGAAAGTTAAATAGCTTACGAACATTGAGATCCCCCAATACTTTTGAAGTGAATGGATTTGGTTGAGACAGAGGAATTGAAATGAATGAGAAAGAGAATAGTTACCTGTATAACCTAGAGAAGAGTAGATTAAACACGACAAATGGATATTGAACGATCCCTGCATCCCAGGTATAAATCCTGCTTGGTCGTGGTGAATAATTTTTTTAATGTATTATTGGATCCAGTTGGCTAATATCTTGTTGAGGATTTTTGCATCCATGTTCACCAGGGAAATTGGTCTATAGTTCTCCTTTTTAGTGTGGTCTCTGTCTGGTTTTGGAATCAAGATAATGTTGGCTTCATAGAAAGAGTTTGGAAGTTTTCCTTCCATTTCTATTTTTTGGAACAGTTTCAAGAGAATAGGTGTTAACTCTTCCTTAAATGTTTGGTAGAATTCCCTTGGAAAGCCATCTGGCCCTGGACTCTTGTTTTTTGGCAGATTTGTTATTACTAATTCGATTTCCTTACTGGTTATGGGTATGTTCAAATTTTCAATTTCTTCCTGTTTGGGTTTTGGTAGTGTATATGTTTCTAGAAATTTGTCCATTTCTTTTTTTTTTTTTTTTTTTAATTTTTTTTCAACGTTTTTTATTTTATTTTTGGGACAGAGAGAAACAGAGCATAAACGGGGGAGGGGCAGAGAGAGAGGGAGATACAGCATCGGAAACAGGCTCCAAGCTCCGAGCCATCAGCCCAGAGCCTGACGCGGGGCTCGAACTCACGGACCGCGAGATCGTGACCTGGCTGAAGTCGGACGCTTAACCGACTATGCCACCCAGGCGCCCCAGTGTCCATTTCTTCCAGATTGCCCATTTTATTGGCATGTAATTGCTCATAATATTTTCTTATTATTGCTTTTATTTTTGTTGTGTTGGTTGTGATCTCTTTTCTTTCATTCTTAATTTTATTTATTTGGTTCCTTTCCTTTTTCTTTTTGATCAAACTGGCTAGTAGTTTATCAATTTTTTTAATTCTTTCAAATAACCAGCTACTGGTTTCATTGATCTGTTCTACAGTTTTTTTTTTTTTGATAGCATTAATTTCTGCTCTGATCTTTATTATTTCCTGTCTTCTGCTTGTTTGGGGTTTATTGGCTGTTCTTTTTCCAGCTCCTTAAGGCATAAGGTTAGGCTGTGTATCTGAGACCTTTCTTCCTTCCTTAGGAAGGCCTGGATTACTATATACTTTCCTCTTATGACCACCTTTGCTGCATCCCAGAGGTTTTGGTTTGTGGTGTTATCATTTTTGTTGACTTCCCTATAATTCTTAATTTCCTCTTTAACTGCTTGGTTAGCCCATTCAATCTTTAGTAGGATGTTCTTCAGTCTCCAAGTATTTGTTACCTTTCCAAATTTTTTCTTGTGGTTGATTTTGAGTTTTATAGTGTTGTGGTCTGAAAATATGCATGATATGATCTTGATCTTTTTGTACTTACTTAGGGCTGATTTGTTTCCCAGCATATGGTCTATTCTGGAGAACATTCCTTGTGTACTGGGAAGAATGTATATTCTGCTGCTTTAGGATGAAATGTTCTGAATATATCTGTTAAGTCCATCTGGCCCAGTGTGTCATTCAAAGCCATTGTTTCCTCATTGGTTTTTTGATTAGATGATCTGTCCATTGCTGTGAGTGGGCTGTTGATCTCCTACTATTATGGTACTCCTATCAATGAATTTCTTTATGTTTGTGATTAATTGATTTATATATTTGGGTGCTTTCATATTTGGTGCATAAATGTTTACAATTGTTAGGTCTTTGTAGATAGACCCCTTAATTGTGATATAATGCCCTTATGCATCTCTTGATACAGTCTTATGACTACTCATATGATGACTTTAAGAGACAAAACAGATGAACATAACGGAAGGGAAACAAAAGTAATGTAAAAACAGGGAGGGGGACAAAACAGAAGAGACTCATAAATATGAAGAACAAACTGAGGGTTACTGGAGGGGTTATGGGAGGGGGGAATGAGCTAAATGGGTAAGGGGCACTAAGGAATCTACTCCTGAAATCAGTGTTGCACTATATGCTAACTAATTTGGATGTAAATTACACACACACACACACACACACACACACACACACACACACACACACAGCAAGTGGAGAAGTTGGTCTCTGATGGGAGAGAAAACCCTATTCCCCTGAGTCAGAAGGGAGTAAGTAACCATGCATGGAAGGATTGCTAAAATTGGAGGTGGTGGCACACTGGCCTGTATTTTTTTTTCTCCTGTGGAACAAGTAGAGCTATTGTGTGAATGGGAGGAGGTAGAGGTGGAGCCTTGATGCTTGACTGAATTGGTAAACTTTGGAGAAGTCCTCATGGGCAATGAGAAAGAATGTGAAGAAAGGCAGGAGAAGCTGTGAAAGTATGACTCAGAAAACAGAAAACATGATGTAGCCAAAAGGGCATAATTGTAGTTTTCTCTAACCCTTAGGGGGAATCCTGGGAGCAGTTGTGGAGAAAGCGTATATGTGGGATTGATCCAGGGTTGGGGATTGGCAGGAAGTATACAGCAAAAAGGCTATAGGATAAAGGAATAAGGAAACTCCAGAGGGAAGGAATAAGGGCTAGGAGGGACTCAGAGGCTGGTATACTCAGTAGGGGATAGAAATGTGAGACTATGCCCCTTGCCATCTTCCCATAATTCTGTCAGAACAACACCATACCATCTGCATCTGTCTCTCTTTGCTCATAAGTAAGTAAGCAAAGCAACCAATGCTGAATAATAGTACTCCAGACCATTCTAAGCCAATGGAGGTAACAATATATATTCATTGGATAGCTCCTATGGCAGCAACTGGAACAAGTAGAGCTTTGTAGGGTGACATAGAGTTTCTATGAGAATGAGACAATCCCTGCATCCAGTAATCTTAGAATTGGATTTCTTTTAGCTTGGGAGGGATCATATCTTTATTTTCCTCTTCACTTCTTCCCCACATTAGAAGGATATCCAGAAATTTATGTAAGCAAAATGTTCCAGTTAGGTATCTTAAGCATGGTCAAAGGAAGAATTTAGAAAATTAACTTGGAAGGTTCCAGTAACACTAATTTACTCGTGCATATCTTATAAGTGATCTCAGAAATTCCCATCTAGTAAGTTCTAGGCATTATCCTCTTGCTCTTCAAAGTCGGATATGCTTGGGTGAAGTTATATCTTCATGTCTTAGTGTGAATGAGTTCACCAGATAACTATTGCAAACTGAGGGGTATAGAGTTTAAATTCTTTGACTACCTCTTATTAAAGAAATATAATTGGGGCATTGGGTGTCTCAGCTGATTAAGCATCCAACTCTTGATTTTGACTCAGGTCATGATCTCACGGTTTGTGAGATTGAGCCCCATGTTGGACTCCATCTTCACAGTGTGGAGCCTGCTTGGGATTCTCTCTCTACCCCCCCCATCCTCCCCCACTCATGTGCATGCTCTCTCTCTTTAAATATAAATACACATTTTCAAAAAATAAATATAACTGCATTTGATAGGAAGACGAGAATAATGTTACTAACAAAATGTTCAAGTGATGTTGAACTTGCCCTTTTTGGCAAGAGAGGGAGGAGAAGTACTTTAAACTGACTATCTAAAGGGATAAAAGTCTTACTAAAATTTAAATCTGTACATGCTGTGTTTCTGTCTTTAAAATTGACTATTAAAATATTGTTGTGTAATCTCCAAAGAGTGTAACGTTTTACCACAAGGCTTTGCAAAGCTTAAAAAAATGTTATTGGAAGATCCATTTGTTCATATGAACTATGAAATATCATTGTTTTAGAAACTAAAATTTGCTCTCTTAGGCTATAAATGAACTCAAAGCCTGTGGCGAATAACCCACCACTTTGAGAATAAACTCAACAAAGTATATTGATTGATACACCACTCTGTGTATCTGTTATGCTTTGCTTTAAGGTAGCATTCTCTTTCACTCTTCTTGGGAGTGGAAAGATGTGGGGTATAAAAATGCATTGTTGCCCACAGAGAGTAGGTGATGAGCACTGAGATGAGAGTGACAACTTCCTTCTATATATTGCCTTAGATCTGGTAAGGGAAGCAAATATTTGGGGGAGAATACTGAATTGTCATGTATATTTGAACATACTCTTCTGCCCTAAAAAATTATTGATGGCTTCCTGTTATTATTTGTGTAAAGTTTAAACACCTCACCATGATCAGAAAAGCTGTTCATTATCTGGCCCATGCATATCTCTGCAAACTTCCTTGTTCACAGTGTTCCAATCATGCTTGCTCTCTTTCATCCCCTCATATAGCCCACACACTTACCTACCTCAGGATATTTGAATATGCTATTTCCCCTATTTCTGTCTTGGTTTTCATTTCTCTTCCTTAGTTTTTAACTTAGATGCTGCTACTCCAGAGCTGTGTTCTCTGGCCTGACTACCTAAAATAGGTTCAGCTGTATTATTCTTATCTTATGTAAAACCTTGCTTGACATCCCTATGACATTATTACAAATAGAGATTACCTGTTTTCTTCATTTACCCAGATCAGGCTACATGAACAATGTATGTATCCACCTTATGCTCATTGAAGTCGCAGACCCAGATGGGAGCAATGTTTACATGATAGTAGGAATCTTACGTTTTTTTCCCCCTTTCATTATTGTTACCCCATCGCAGAGCATGGCACACTGGAGGCATTCAACAATTATGTGGTAAATGCATAAAGTAATAATAATAGCATTAACCTTTTATTGAATTATTTCTAGGACCTGAACAACTTGTTAGGCACAATAAATGTAGTCATGTCCATCAACACCACTTCCATCAACACCTCAGAGAAGGTCATTTTTATTTCTACTATATAGATTAATAGGAAGATTAACTAATTTACCCAATGACTTTTAAGTGGCCAAGCTATAGTTTAAATTCTGACTGTTATGACACAAATTTGTGCTCTCAGTCATGACACTTATTTCTCTTGCCATTTGTTAAGAGTAGCAGATTGGGGGTCCAAATTCAAATTGTCCAAAATTCCTATTAAACACATGATAGTTGGCTAAGTTTTCAAATCCCTGCAATTAATTCTCTAACCTCCCCAAATTTTCACCTCATTTTGGTGGCACGGAGCTGGTCTCAGTACTGAGCTTAATTATATGGAAAGTTTCCTGAGGCATCTCTTCCCCTCTGATTCAAATCTCATCTCTCTGTGGCCTCCATTAAAGAGGTGCTAAGATGCAAACAATCGCTGTGAAGTATGTATTTTAATAGGTATTCCAAATGCATGGAAGATGTGCAGAATTCTGGGAAAACAGAATCTCAACCTCTGCAAAAGCTAGTCAAAATGGTATTTAATAAGCCTAGATTTTTATTCCTCCCCAAGAACTCTAAGTCCCTGGAGCTCTTTTAATCTTGGCTCATTAAAAGTTAATATAATTTTGGATTGGTGCTATTCATTTTGTGTCTGGACACCTCATTTACCCAGCTCAGGCTGGGTTTCTGGGAACCAAGCCTACATAGAAAGTGTTTGTATCCACCTTACCTTCATTCAAGTTGCAGACCCAGATGGGAGTAATCAATAGCCAATCGTTGATAAATGGTAATCGTTACAAAGAATACAGATTTAAATGTCAGCCACAGAATGAATGTCAGCTATTTGTTGTTGGGTAATTCGGTAATGTCAGGAGGTAACAAAGAGAGATTGCTATGCTGCAGTCATTACCCAGCCCTGGGGAGGAGTGTTAAACATTAATACTTGGGCTCTGAAAGTATCAGAAACCTGATGTCCAGGCCAGCTTTGTAAGGGGCAGGAGAAGTTTAATAAGCCCAAATTTTTTAATCATGTGCAACGGACTACTGATGTCCAGAATCTCCATCTTCTGAATTAGACCCATTCTCTTTGATTCCTATATTACTACATTTATAGAATTATGATCTGGAGAGTAAGGGGATGGCTTGGGATTGGGGAAGAAATGAAGCAGGCAAAGCAGTAGTTTTAGATTGAAGAGTGATCTCTTCATACTGTAGACGGCTTCCTGAGTGGTTGCACCATTTCCTTGAGGACACAGTTATTTGATTTGGTCATTCATTTTTCTCATTCAGTTATTTATGCACACTTCCAAACAATCCACAGACATGCTACCATATGCAGACACTTGCTATAATAGGAATCCAAAAAAGTAAAAAATGGCTAAAGTATGGATCTTTGCAGTGGTTATATTCTATGTAGGTGAAAAATAGGTATCAGCATAATAGTTATTAAAATACAATGTGGTAACTTCTATGGTAGGGGTTCATGGAGTTATCAGAAAATAAATCTGAGAGTACGTTAGGTGAATGATGAGAGGGTGGAAGAAAGCGTCATTATGAAGAGATTTTTGATACTGATCTTGAATGATGAATCCTTCATCATTCACCAGGTGGGGAAGGTAGACAGAGAGCAGTTTGGGAAGAGAGAACTACAGTGTCTGGGTAAGAGCAAGTATTTGCTTGAAAAATAGTAGTGTGTGAGTTGATATAGTGGGAATTGAAATTGTGATAAGCAAAGAAATAGTACCATGCAGAGAAGTGTTGTTTTTGATCTTGTACCCTGTGGTTCTTGCAGGTTTTAAAGAAATAGAGTCATCTGTATGTTTCAGTGTTTTCTATAGTGCATTCTCTGAAAGTGTATGGTAAGTACTGGTAGAATGGAAATATTTAAGTCTTTGAAGCTAGGATTTTCAAAACAGTCCATGTAAGAGCTGTTGAGGGATGGAGAGGCAGGGACAGTATTGGTATCATTCACTGCAATGGAGAACATGGGAAGAACAGGAGTAACAATGTGAATAATGAGCTTAGGGAAAGAACATGTTGAGTGTGAAAGCACAATAGTAATTTATGGTGAGGTGGAAGGCTTGGAGGTATGGGGTTAGAGCTTAGTAGACATGTCAGGGAGGAAGATAGGGGTTTGAAAATTACATGATGGGTATTCTGATAATTGATAAAATTATGGGGATGGGGAATCATGAGTAGGTGAGAAGAAATGTAAGGATGAAAGCATGGTGAATGTTGGCATCTACAGGGATGAGTGGAGGAGAAGCCAGTAAAAGAGACTGGATAAAAATTGTAATAAAGGTCAGAGGGCAACTCTGAGGGAAACCCAAGGAAAGGCTTGTGTGCTGCAACTATGTTAACAAACATCCCAGTGAAAAAGAACCTAAGTTGGTCCTTTTAATGAATATAATTTATTAACTCTTTGTGTTTGCCAATTTGTATTAATAGTTTCAAATTTTAGTTGAACATCTACTTTATGTTAATAGGAGATAATGAAACCTAATTATGGTGAAGCTAGTAATTATTTCAGAAGAATGTGAAGGCATATTGGTAAACCAAGTTGGAAAAACCTACATCATCATCTGAGAGCCTTCTTTGCTCCTCACGTAATGAAAAGATCTCATTATCACACTTATTAAGGTGATGTGTTTTAATAACAAAACTTCTTAAATAATAGTTCCTACACTATATTTTATAATTAAGCTTAGGCTAAAACCAGAGAGAGCACTTGTCTCAGTTTTATTGGTGGCCTCTTGGCACTGACTCAGATATGTTTGTTGAATTGTGTTTATACATATTTCATGGTTGGATAGGGATGCTGGCTAAGCAGTGTCTCATCTCTCAGTGTGTTAATTCATTCAGCAAGTATTTACTGAGACTCTATGAATTGCTTTAGACTCTGGGAACAAAGCAGTAAAAAAATGGTCAACATCTCCTCTCTACTCTCATAGGGTTATGTTTAGATGATGGCAAAGGGGAGAAATGATCAATCAATCAATCGGATTGAGATACTGATAATTGCTTTGAAAAACCAAAGGAAAATAAGGGATAGAGATGACAGAGAGTCTTGCCTTTAAGAATAATGCCTCTGGGTCTCACAGTCTGTCTACTGTGTCAGTGGAGATCCAGCCAGTGGGAGTTCCCTGTGAATAACCTATGGGGGTGAGCACTCACTCTCGGCAGAAACTTGTTTCATTCATGCTGTCTTCTCTGTTGCTCTCCCATGTTGACTCTCATGGTCAGCAGCTGGTAAATCCCAGAAACTCACAAAGATCCTGCTGTGTCTCCTCAGGTTCATTCATCTACAGAGCAATTCTTCCTATGTTCTGCTGCTAGATGGCTTTTTATCTTTAAACACTCAAGAGAGTGAACATCTCCCCATGGGCTTACAGTGGCCCTCTGTTGTATTTCCTCGGCTAGCCAGCTTTTTGATTTGGAGTACTTATGTTTTAATTTAACTAATTTGAAAGAACAACTGTAACAATAATACATAACACTGGGGAAACATTAAAACAGTAGTATTGAGAAATATATATATATATATTTCCTTTTACACACTTTGACCCAGTTTCTCCTGTTTTCTCCCTGCTCCCTAGAAGGAATTGCCTTTAACAGTTTCTTTTGTATTTTTCTACTATATAAGAGTAAGAGGTAGGGGCCCCATCGCAGGCCGACAATATTGAAATATCTTATCAATCTTTTTATAGTAGGACACAGGCTTTACTAAGGTTTGGTCTCAACTGCTTCAGGGTTTTGGGTATGTCAGTAGGACATCAGGCTTAGAAGAACAAACTCTCAACTAAGAAGGACACCACAAAACAGCAATGCAATGTGAAATAACAGACTTTTGTAAGAAACCCAAGACTTTTATTTTTCAGTTGTTTAAATTTATTTTGAGAGAGAGAGTCAAGTGGGGGAGGGGCAGAGAGTGAGAAAGAGGGAAAGAGAGAATCCCAGGCAGTCCCTAAGCTTTCACTGCAGAGCCCAATGCCACACTTAATCTCCCATGAACTGTGAGATCATGACCTGAGCCAAAATCAAGAGTCAGATGCTTAACTGACTGAGCCATTTAGGCATCCCAGAAAACCAAGACTTTAAAGAGAAGGAACTGGCAAGAATGTATAACCTCATAGAGGCAAAATTGATTCTGAACTGGTCCAATTCTAGAACAAACTGTGACATGGGTAGTTCGCTTTGTGCTTTTCAGTGATCTCCATCCCTTACTCACCAGTTGTCATCTCCTGACCTGAAATGACTACCCGTACTCTTGATTTCCCCTATTAGGAGTGAACTCTGGCTCTCCAGATTTTGTCATGTTGAATCCCAGGCCACTGAGGTATCTAATTTGCTTTAAATAGGCCTACTTTGCATATTTCAGTTAGTTTCTTCTTTTTCAAAATAAGTTTTTATAAAGAAAACTTGATACAATCATGCAAAGAAAACCAATACACATTTTCATAAGAATACAGCTATAAAAGTATATGCAATTAAAAACAAATAATAATATTAAATTGAAACTGGATTCTATTGTCTCCCAAACTTCTGAGACTGAAGCCCACTTTGTATTTGTGTATGAGGTGAGAGAGGTAATTCTCCAGGAGGTATTTAGAAGAATGAAAGGGGAGTTAAAACAAATAAAAAAAAAATACCATTCTCAATAAGAAATGCATCACTCAGACCCTTCAAGGATTTATAGGATGTACTGTTAAAGTGAGTACAGTCCCAAATGGCCCTAGCTTTTGGCTCCTTCAGGGTGTTTCAGCTGCAGAGAGCCCCTCTATCCTCATCTGTGTCCTTCCCAGAGTAGCATACACAGTGACTGAGTGAGTCAGGTGTCTAAGGTCTGGTTATTTTGGCCCAAGAAGAGACCATTCTGAGGGGCAGGATTTGCAGTTAGAGCTTCCTGTCAGGTTGGCTGGGGTTTTCTTGGGCTTTCTTATGGTTTGCTCAATCTTAATTCATGCACCCCAAATTCCATTGCAGCATCTGCTTCTGGAGAATCCATCCAGACTCAAGGATTTCACGTTATTTAATATTGGGTCATTTTGCCACTAAAATATAGTCTAGTGCAACCATGTGAACCTGAATTTGGAGTCAGACAAACCTAAAATTTAATGTTCTCATTGCTTCTTATGAGCTGTTTCGCCTCCAGGAATTCCCAATTTTATTAAACCTAAAGTAAGAATAGTAATTTCTCACTGGGCTTTACACAGTGAAAGAACAGGAATTGTTACAGAGATTATTCTAGATTTAGATTATGCAGTAGATCAGTGCTGTTCAATAAAAGTATGAAACAAATCACAAAATTTTAAATTTTCTGGTGGCTGCATACAGAAAAGTAAAACACAGTTGAAATTAATTTTCATAGTATATTTTATTTCACCCAATTTATTCTAACATTGAGTTATTTCAACATGTAATTGACACAGAAATTACTAATGAGATATTTTACATTTTGGGGGAGTATTAAGTCTTCTAAAACTAGTGGATATTTTATACTTGGAGCTCATCTCAGTTTGGACACCCTGCGCTTTCAAGCATTATTTCAATGCTCAATAACCACATGTAGGTAGGGAGTACTGTATTGAACAGCATGGTGTAGAATAAATCTTGAGATTTATCTCTAATCCACTCTGAACCTTCAAAGAAAGAGAGAATTACAGAGGCTAAACACCTATAGAGAAACTAGAAAGAGTCAGTCTGGGATGAAGTCAGTGGGAGGGAATACCTTGACAGTGCTCACCTTTTCTCATAAATACACTTGGTCTGATATCTGCAGAATCTCCCAGCCAGTATACCAGGCAGATAGTTGAGGGAACATAAACACCATTAATTGAGAGTAATCACTTCCCCAGCCTTAGAAGAAGTATGACTCAGTGTTATTCACATAAAATTGCATTCTTCATCAAAGATCTTATTTATAGAAAAATGTGGAGAAGTCTTATTCTCAAAAGATGGGAGGGAAAATAAGGAATTTAAAAGGGAGCTGGGATATAAGGAAATATGTTGAAATTTCAAGATAACTTGTTGAGAATGCCAGGATTAAGACAATACTTTTTGTGCTGCTCAGAGGGAGATGGGGAGAATTTACACGTTTTTTAGAGTAGAAAAATTATTTTCCTGACACAGAAGGAATATTCATCTGTTATGATCACCTACATGTTTACTGGATCAACAGGTACTTATCAAGTAACAAATGAAAGTATGAAAGAGTTAACACTTAATGAGGATTGACCATATACCACTCACTGTTCTAAATATAGTGCATGGATTGAATTAACCATATCATAGGTATGATTATAATCCCAATATAATGTTTGCAGAAACTGAGGTGCAGAGGTTAGGCAAATACCCAAGGTCACACAGCCCAAAGAGAATAGAATCAAGAGAATCAAGACTCCATCCCAGGCTGTCTGATCCAAGAACTGCACCCTTCACCACCATTAGGAGGTGTGTAAAACACAAAGGTGCATCAGAGTTAGCTTTTCCTTCTTTTTGTCCTGGAGACCCAGAAGGAGGAATAAGATAAGCATATACATGAACCTGATAAAAGATAGAAACTGGAAAAGATAGAAGGAAAAAGTCCAGTGGGAATTCAGTGGAGTATGCAGAAGTATTTTGGACATCCCTCATTATCTTACAGATGAGGAAAATCAAGTCCAGCCATAGATCATTAACATTAATATTAACATATCCAACTATTTTTTTAAATTTTTTTGTGTGTTTATTTATTTTTGACAGAGAGAGCTTGAGTGGGGGTGGGTCAGAGAGAGAGGAAGACAGAATCTGAAGCAGGCTTCATTCAGGCTCTGAGCTATCAACACAGAGCCCAACGTGGGGCTCAAACTCACGGACCATGAGATCATGACCTGAGCCAAGGTCAGATGCTCAACCAACTGAGCCACCCAGGCTCCCCTAACATATCCAACTATTAAGTGACAGAATCTTTTTTGGGTCCCAGTGTCGTGTTACCTGGGAGTGCATTGAACCGGTCTTAGTGCAGTCTCTCCAAAGAAGTGGCTCTTGTTTTAATAATACCAGAGTTTATTTTATTTCCCTTGGTCTCAGTGCTTCATGCACAAGCTTTCTACTTTGTTAAGGTTTCTACATTGTAGAACACTATTTGATTAACACTTTGCTGAACCAAATCATTTGCGAATCACTTCAATGCTCCCCAAAAGTAATAATTCATTGTGAATAGGAGGAAAGAGAGCTGTCATTCCTACCCATTGTACTCTGTTCACTTAAGAATATGTGTAGATAAGAACTGGGATATTTCAGGTGAAAAATGGGAGGATTTATTGCTCTCAGATTGTCATCTTACATCTATGAGGGTGGATTTTATGTTTTTCAAGATGTTTTGCTCATGAAGATAACTCATTTACAATCTGAGCAGAGTTCCTCTGATTATCTTGATAAATATATCTATAGATGTTGTACTGAAACAAATGGCGACCCTAAGGCCACGTTTTTCAACACGTAAACACTCTATCAATCCCGAATGACATAATGTCACCTACAACTGCTCTTAGTGACATATTTGAATACTGAAAGGTGGTATTTTCTAAAGTGTCCCCAAGGTTTCTTATAGGGAAAAGGAGTTCCAAAATCAAAGACCATTGGGAAATGTGGTTAATAGGTTTATTAACTCTAGAACTTCTCAGAGACTTAAATATGCTAATGTGGATGTTTAATCTACAAGATTTGCCTAAAATATTTGACCAAAACCTCATCCCACAGCCCTCTTTGTTTTTATCCGTTGAACAGCACTTCATAAATCTAGAGATAGCCTAACTACATTAATTTGAACCACATGAAATTACCGATATTTGACAACTTTTATCCTACAAAAATGGCAGCCTCATATAGCTCTACTTAAATGGTTTGGAAATTGGGGACACCGCCTTATAGCTTATTTCTGAGAGCTCTTGAGGGATTTGTAATATATTTTGGTTCCTGGTTCACAGTCCTTTCTAACCCTCACCCCTAACTTAACTAGGCCTGTCTTTGATCCAAGTACTAATTTTACTTGCCAGAGTGTCTCTGTAAGCCCTCCATGGTGGGCCTCTCATAAACAAGTCGAACTGATAATTAATATTAAATTAATTTAATTTCAGCCTCGCACCTCTAATGATTTGCTTTACCAGAGAAATTCCATCCTTAGTGCTTAAGACATTTGGGTAAAAGTTCAATACTCTGGGGTACCTGGGTAGTCCAGTGGGTTAAGCATCCTACTCTGGCTCAGGTCATGATCTTAGTTTGTGAGTTGGAGCCCTGTGTCTGGCTCTGTGCTGACAGCTCAGAGCATGGAGCCTGCTTCAGATTCTATGTCTCCCTCTCTCTCTCTCTCTCTCTCTCCTCCGTTCATGCTCTCTCTCTTTCTCTCTCTCAAAAATAAATAAACATTAAAAAAAAGTTCAATACTCCATTGACAGGTGCACTTAATTTACTGGAAATCAACAATCTCAGTGGAAGGGGCCATACAGATGATAATTTTCAAAATATACAAAATGTATACAAGATATACAAAAAATAGTTTACAAAAGTAGTTTAAAGATCTATACTCAAGTTAATTGTCACACAAAGGGCTGTGACTTTACTGGGTATTTCCACATAAGAAAGAGTCTAGATTAGGGGCTCCTGGGTGGCTCAGTCAGTCAGGCGTCTGACTCTTAGTTTCAGGTCATGATGTCATGGTTTCGTGGGTTGGAGCTCTGTGTTGGGCTCTGAGCTGGCAGTGAGGTGATTGCTTAGGATTCTCTCTCTTCCTCTCTCTCTGTCCTTCCCCAGCTAGTCTCTTTCAAATAAATAAACTTTAAACAAAAAGAAAAAAAGAATCTAGATTGGATCTTTGAATGTTGGAATTTGGGAAATTGTTTGATGGTCTCTGGTTCAAATGTTCAGTATTGGAACTGCTACTGGAAATCCCACACATGTGCTCCCCAGAGCTACCTCATATGCCTATGTGAGTCCTTGGGAATGTTGCTGAGGTCTCAGCAAGTTTACAGTGTGGCCATACATTCTGGGCTCTGCCTGTCTCTGTACCACCAATTGTAGACTGAATCTCCAGAGCCTTGCTCCATAGCTGGCACAGAGTAAGCATTCATTAAAAATTTCTTGAATTGAATCAAATCTTCCTTTCCCTGCTCCCCTTCCTGTGGTTATATCATTAAGCAAGAAATTAGTCAGAACAGCCCAACTTGGTGAGAAGAAAACAGAAATACATTAACCAGATAAATGGAGAGAAGTGTGTGGGTTGCCTGAATTCCTCAAATTATTTCTCTAATCACCATTTTATTTAGCATGTGTTAGGGAAGCCTTAATTCCACAAACTTCCAATAGTTTGGCTGTAGAAAACAATCCTCATTTTGTGCTGAGTTTTTATTTTTTATTAAAAAATATTTTTTTAATGTTTATATTTGAGAGAGAGAGAGAGACAGACAGAGAGAGAGAGAGAGACAGAGAGAGCACGAGTGGGGCAGGGGCAGAGAGAGAGGGAGACACAGAATCTGAAGCAGGCTCCAGGCTCTGAGCTGTCAGCACAGAGCCCGATGCAGGGCTCAAACCCATGAACCATGAGATCATGACGTGAGCTGAAGTTGGATGCTTAACTGACTGAGCCACCTAGGCATCCCTGTCCTGAGCTTTTAGAGACCATGCGGGAGTGAAGTCCTGCTGTCTGGAATTCTATGCAAGGGGGACCTTTCCTGGTGTTAAATACACGTGTTAATTGAACAATTTCTCTCGACCTTGATTAAAAAACCCCACGATCCACTGATTAGATTTGCCTTAGAAACTATCTTGACAAGGTTTACAAATCAATTACACTAGCAAGAGTTTGGGCTTTTGTTTGGAAAAGGGATTTCATGTTTTGCTCATTTTGTTCCTTCCTGGCACCATTCTGAACAGCATCCAAAGAACAATGCTACACCTAATTTGCTCCTGCAAATGAGAGCAATTAAAATACCTCAACAAAAATGATGGCGGCTCTCAGATGATTTACAGACCAAGAGTGGAATGTAATGACTCTGTTTATTCCTCTATCATCTGACTTGCCAGTGGCTCTGGAAGTTTAGTTATTAAGCGCTTCCAGCCCAGTTTTGACTTGCACGGTTGGTCTTGGCTCCTTACTGAGACACACAGCTGTCAGTAGGATCTTCTGGTGCTGGAAGAAATGGGCCAGCCACTGTCAGGTCATCTTTATCAAACAAAACAAAACAAAACAAAACAAAACAAAAAAACAAAACAACCAAAACATACATCTAAATGGCAAGGATCTGCTCCTGAACTGGTAGCCCCAGATCAGGAGAATATTTCTGTGTGTATGTACCCTAACTCTCCCTTAGTACACAGAGAGATAGCATGTGTAGTAGAAACTCTGTGTTTTGATTCTAATCTAACCTAATCCAGTCTTGATCATTACCTGTGGGCTCTTTGGACCTGTTATTAATCTCTGTGAACCTCTTTCCCTGGGCATGGCCTGGGCATTCATGGGGGTTTAGCCTGTGAAGTTTTCTTTCCATCTCACCACTACCTGACACGCTGTCATTGCTATGGCCTTATTTTAGTGCCTCCAACAGACCCACGTCTTTCCTACCTCATGGCACACACCTGTGCTTTTCTTGCTTACAACTCCCCTGCCACCTCTCCTCCTACCTGCACTCTACCTATCTCACCCATAAACCATTCAGGTCTCAGCTTGAATGCCTCTTACTTACCCAGGTCTGTTTGACACCCCTCCCCTCAGTCTAAATTATTCTTGCACAGCTCCTTTGTATTGTCATGCCATTATTTACAGTTCATAAAAAAATGTTTGTATCGTAGTTGCCCAACACTCTTTATCATACCTCCCTATGTCCTGCCTTAATGCAGAGTGCTTATTAATTTCTTACATGTTATTATTCAATTAATAATCATTTACTCTTCCCAAGAATATAAGTGTCATGAATGCAGGGATCTTGACTGTTTTGTTCATGACTGCATCCCCAGTGCTTGTCACAATGGAGCTGGCACAAAGTCGGAAGTCGAAAAACATGTGTAGGGGGGCGCCTGGGTGGCGCAGTCGGTTAAGCGTCTGACTTCAACCAAGTCACGATCTCGCGGTCCGTGAGTTCGAGCCCCGTGTCAGGCTCTGGGCTGATGGCTCGGAGCCTGGAGCCTGTTTCCGATTCTGTGTCTCCCTCTCTCTCTGCCCCTCGCCCGTTCAAGCTCTGTCTCTCTCTGTCCCAAAAATAAATAAACGTTGAAAAAAAAAATTAAAAAAAAAAACATGTGTAGGATGGGTGAATAATTGGGTAAAGGTGGGTGAATATGCTCTTTGCAGGGTAGTTGAAAAGGTCAGAGAAGATGATATAAAGCACCTAATGTAGTGAGAGGCACTCATAGCACCCATACAGAAAGGTGGTTATTGTCACTGACATAAAAGAAGAGGCATATAAAAAAGACAAGAAGGGTTTATTCTAAAGCCTCTTGAGTGTACTTCCATGGGGTGCCTGGGTGGCTCAGTCCGTTAAGCCTCTGGCTCTGAGCCTTTCAACTCAGGTCATGATTTCACGGTTCATGAGTTAGAGCCCCACATTCGGCTCTGCGCTGACAGTGTGGAGCCTGCTTAGGGTTCTCTCTCTCCCCCCTCTCTCTCTGCCCCTCACCTACTCACACACCCTCTCTCTCAAATTAGTTTAAAAAAATTAAAACTCTGAGTGTATTTCCAGTTTACAAACACATTCAGTGTAATATCCTATACGGTCTGCCTCAGTGGTTCTGCAAAATCCCTGCCATGACCCTTCATCTGTACCACCTAATTCCCCAAGCTGTGCACCCTCTTTGGCACATTGGACAATGCAGAGTTCATTGAGCAGCCCTAGTGTTTCATTCCACTGGGTCTTTGCACACCTGGATCTCTCTGCCTGAAATAGCACATGAGGAAGGTTGAGGCAAACCTTACCCTACACCCCACAATAGGGATGTTCTAATTACAGGCAAGTTTCAGAGATTCCCCACGTCTAGTCAGGGCCAACAAAGCACAGTTGAATCAAGTTCTTGATAAATTGTCAGCAGCTGTTACCAGTAACACCAGGATCTTTTTCTCCTTAATTTTCAGAGACGTCCTCAACTGAGTTTGTGAAAGGTCTCTGTACTAAGATGGAAGAATTGAGGCTACAATCTTAAATTTCTATGAAATACATAACCACAAATTATTGTGTCTTTCCCTTCTTTATGTTCTGAATTGAGAAAATGTAGAGAGGACACATCAGAGATACAATGAAATGTATCTGAAATGGGGGTTCCATGTTTGAGTTGGAGCAAATGAGGAAAAAAGTCACTAAATGGGCCTTTAGTTTTAATAATGAAAATATTATGTTCTCAGTTAGCCATATTTTTCCCAACAGAAATAAACTGGTAGTCTTACTACATTAGCAGCACCTTAGCAATGTAATATCACAAGATCTCTCTTGCAGAAGGAAACAGAGGTCCAGAATAAGTGATTGGTTAGTTTATGAGATAGTTTTCACCCCTGGCCCATGCATGGACTCCCCATACATAAAATTATCTTTATGAGAAAGCATTAAGGTGATAGATAGACTCAGTTGTAGTGAAATGGCATGATGTGGGTTGCTAAAGCTGGCTAGCAACTCAGATGCCCACAAATGTTAAGCTGGTAATGAATATGGTTGGTGCTGACCAGGTCAAAGGAAAAACATTTTCTTTTTCTTTAAAAAAATTTTTTAAACATTTATTTATTTTTGAGAGAGGGAGAGAGAGAGAGCACGCACGAGTTGGGGAGGGGCACAGAGAGAGAGGGACAGAGTGTCTGAAGCAGGCTCCAGGCTCCGAGCTGTCAGCACAGAGCGAGATAAAGGACTGGAACTTGTGAACCACGAGATCATCACCTGAGCCGAAGTTGGTCGCTTAACTGACTGAGCCACCTAGGCACCCCAAAAACGTCATTTTCTACTCAACTCTCTTGTAATAAAAAGTACTGCCCAGTAAATAATAAATGGCAACAGACAATTGACCTCAGGATTTGGGGACAATAGGGAATGGTAGAGTTTGTGGCCAATTAAAATTGGATACCAGATCTGAAAGAGGTATTTATTATGAAGCTTGAGCAAATTGTTCCGAGAACCCTGATGTTAGATCTTTATGTGCTTTGTAGCTAGAGATCTAGATTTGGGGTGAGGTTTTCTAATTTTAATTACTGTTGAATGATTACAGTTATTTACAGTGTTTTTATTTATAAATATCTTGACTCCTCTGAATGCCCTGGTGCCATGAAATCTTTCTCTTTCCCCATGTAATTTATGTATAATGAAGTTTTGTGTCCAGAACCTCCAGTTGTGTGCTCTGAAATTAAGTTCTTGTAAAAGGCTAATTACACCAACATGAGAGCCAAATAAAGTACATCGTTCTCTTGAGCAAAGACAGTGTGGACCACTGTTCAGGAGTTACTCCAGCCCAGTTCACTCTATGTACCCCTCATTATCATTCCTTAGCGCCCCAGAAAGCTAAACTGTCATTGAGATCACTGTCTTAGTAGGCAATCTCATTCTGCCAACTCGAGACTGGCTTTCCTGAAAGGTGGTGTCCACCTGATGTTGAGCCATAGCTTGGATGCCTACTAGACCCCAGAAATTCTTTAAGAATCTTCTTCAACACCAGTGTTCTGAAAGGTCATGCCAAGGGGCCTGGTGTGGTGCTGTTTTAAATTTTTTTTTTTCAACGTTTATTTATTTTTGGGACAGAGAGAGACAGAGCATGAACGGGGGAGGGTCAGAGAGAGAGGGAGACACAGAATCGGAAACAGGCTCCAGGCTCTGAGCCATCAGCCCAGAGCCCGACGCGGGGCTCGAACTCACAGACCGCGAGATCGTGACCTGGCTGAAGTCGGACGCTCAACCGACTGCGCCACCCAGGCGCCCCTGTGGTGCTGTTTTAATTCTTGGTCTTGTGCATCCGATGGGCCCTATCAGTCAAGAAACTCATAGCTTTTTTTGGTTCTAAATAATATCCTTACATTCTTTGATAACTTTTTCCTTCTTCCTTTATCTCATATCAGTCAAATGTTCCTCTTCTTGGATGGATCTCCTCAATATTCTTTAATTTTTTTCATTCCAGTTTTCCATATCTATGTTCATTTATTTTGTTTTCTGAGAGACTTCACCATCTTTATCTTTCAGTCCTTCTAGTGGAGTTCTAATATTGATGAGTATATTGTTAATTTTCAAGAGTTTTTCTTATTCTCTTATTCCTTTTTAAATTTTTTTTAACGTTTTATTTATTTTTGAGACAGAGACAGAGCATGAACGGGGGAGGGGCAGAGAGAGAGAGAGAGACACAGAATCGGAAGCAGGCTGCAGGCTCTGAGCCATCAGCCCAGAGCCCGACGTGGGGCTCGAACTCACGGACCGCGAGATCGTGACCTGAGCTGAAGTCGGCTGCTTAAACGACTGAGCCACCCAGGCACCCCTCTTATTCCTTTTTAAAGATGTCATGATATTCTTACTTAATAAATATTATATCATTTCTTCTCTCTAGCAAGGTATTAGGTATCTTTTAAGGTTTTTTCCCCCTCCTCATATTACCTTTCTACTTTATGAACATTTTTCTGTGTCATTTTCAGTGACTGTGCCTCATGTTACAGGCTTTTCTTAAACACCTGGCAGGCTTTTGTTGTCTGCCCATATTAATAGTTAGGCAAAAGCCAGAGTGTGAGCCTTATCTGCAGGGGGAGCAGATGGGGAAACTTGTTGAATGGCGGGCCTTTCTGTAGCATGATTAGGCAGAGGACAGCTGCTTCATTAGGGGACCACCAAAAGTCAGTTGGTCTTTTCTCTCTCACAGACCAGGCTCCCACAGAACACCCCACTACTTTCTCCCTTTGCTTTCTTGCTTTCTTCCGGTGGTGATTGGAAGTGGAGATATGTGATTGACAGCGCACTTGTAGCTGAATGGCCAAGTGTTGCTAAGACTGTCATCATTCAATAGGATTTTACTTAAACCACTTTTTTCAGTCGTGGGCTTCTTCATCAGCATCCATGGGGCTTGCATGTCAGCGTTTGGAATACTTCTGATTCAATTTCTTCCTAGATAGAGCTTCCAGATTTAGCCAAAATGAAAACAAAAACAAAAAACAAAGTAGAGATTGCCTAGTAAAATTTGAATTTCAGATAAACAAGAAATGCTTTTTTTAGTATAAGTATATCCCCTGCAAATCTGAAAGTCAAATATCACTGAGTGTCTTGTACTTTATTTGGCAACCCCATCCACATCATTAGAAGGGAGGAGTAGTAACCTGGCTGCACCAGTGTGAGGTGGCAGGGATCTGCAAGAGCCCAAATATTTGTTTCATTTTGTTTTAAAACCAACTTTGCACCTTTCTCCCTTTTTCAGCCTTGTTCTTGAGTCCAACCTTCATGGCAGCTAGTGTTATCAAGCCCTCATTCCCTCTTGAAGTTTTGCAAGGCAGCTTTGTTTCCTCTTAGTGACATGGCTGTCTACAAACTTTTGACATTCAGATTCATCTCTGTGGCTACCATATTTTAATTTCATCTAAGATGAGATCTGTTTTCTAGTGCATCTAGTGAATAATGAAGAAAGAAAAAAAATGCTTACAATTTCAATTGTGATGTTAAAGTCATATTTCCTTCTGAAATGTGAAAGTGTGAAAAAGATGCATGTTTTAGAGCTGACAAAACATGGTAATTCTCCCACTGTTTCTCAGTTTCCCCCAAATTAGTTCACATCTCTTATTTACTATTATCTCTTCTTCCATCTTGTTTGTCCTTGTAGATTCATATCTTTTTAGAAAATCATTTTTTTCTCATTTTAGAGGAATTTCAGGGGATTGCAGATATTTTTTTTAATGTTTATTTTTGAGAGAGAGACAGAGACAGAGACAGAGTACAAGCAGGGGAGGGGCTGAGAGAGAGAGAGATGGAGACACAGAATCTGAAGCAAGTTCCAGGCGCCAAGTTGTCAGCATAGAGCCTGCCTGACGTGGGGCTTGAATGCACGAGCCATGAGATCATGACTGGAGCTGAAATCATCTGACGCTTAACTGACTGAGCCACCGAGATGCCCCAGGAATTGCAGAGATTTACACGTGTGTTTATTCTTCCTCTGTTCTCATTTCATTTAGTGGAAATTTTAGATAAATCTGTTGCTTGGCATGATGAGACACAAGCTCTGGCTGTGTATGTCCTTCCATTCTTACCAGATGTTTTGGCCGCATGGTGGAATGGACAGTGAACCAAGAGCCCTGGGGCCCAGGCAGGCTCCAGCCTCACCCCGCCATTGCCAAGCCTCTTACAAGAGAACACATCTTGGCCACAGCTGCCACAGCCCAGACAATAATTTATTCCCAGTGCTCTCTGCTGCAATGCTATAACTACTTCATGCAGAACAGAACTTTTGAGATATAAGCAGCTCATTTCAAAGAACAGGAGGACAGGGAATAAGCCCCCATGCCAAGTGAAACAGTGGGAATTCCCACTGTTTGCCATTTACTTTTCTTTATTATTTAAAAAATTTTTTTAATGTTTATTTATTTATTTTGAGAGAGAAAGAGAGGGAGCAAGAGCTTGTGAGCAGGGAAGGGGCAGAGAAATAGAGAATCCCAAACAGGCTCTGCCCTGTCAGTGCAGAGCTTGACAAAGGGCTTGAACATACCAACTGTGAGGTCACGACTTGAGCTGAAACCAAGAGTCAGACACTTAAACGACTGAGCCACCCAGGTGCCCTTATCTTGCTTTATTCTTTATGTACAATTTTCAAAATCTTTCCTGATTTTGTTTTCTTTCTTTTATTCATTCAACTGTGTGCCAGGGACTATTTTGCGTACAGTAGTGACCCAAACATATAATAATCACCAGTCTCATGAACGTTGTATTTGGGAGGAGTTATGGGAGACAGAGAATAAAAGTGTAAAATTAGACAAAGAATAAAAGGGAGACAGAGAAAAAAATGTTAGAAAGTGATCAGTGCTATGGGGAAAGGACATGCAATGAGAGTGACCAGGTAAAAGGGCCGGGATGCAGCATTGTTGCCATTATTAAAAGGATCATCTGGGAGATTCTTACTCAGTAGGGGATCTGTAAGGAAAGTCCTGGAGGGGGTGAACCAGGCCATTATCTTGGGGGTCAGAGTGAAGGGAGTATTCCAGGCAGAGGGAATAGCAAATACAACTGCATGGAGACAGGAAGTTTCAAGAAAAACTAGGAGGCTGCTGTGGCTGGATGGAGTAGGCAAGGATGAGAGTGACAGGAGATGAGGGAGAGGCCATCTCAATCAGATGGGCTTTGTCATCATTGTAATGTCTTCTAGGCTTCTACCTGATGTGACAAGAGAAGCCTTATGCCCTTACCTCCACATTCCTCACCTCCCAGATGAAGAGCCCTGGGCAGACAAAGGATATGATCTAACCTGTATTTTCTTAGGATCTTATCTAGGCCAATGCACTTTCTAAAATTTTTCCTTATTTCTAGTTTCCTTTGAAAAACCCAGTCAGAAGTCATACCTGCTTTTGTCTGAGATCTTCCCTTTTAAGCCTAATCCACTTTTCTCAGCCATGACTCCAATTCTGGGATCTAAGTGTGTGCCCCTCCATTACCTCAAGGATTAAGACTGATAAAAAGCTCATATAGTGTTCTCATAGTTTAATTTTTAGCTCAGGGATTTAATCTGACAAATTACTCTTTATCTCATTTGTGGTGACTGAGATTCACCAAATTTCCCTTGCACTAAAAGGTAAAGTAAAATATTTCTTTGGGGAAGAGTGAGACATTATATTCATTCCTGGGCTACAAATTATTAACAGCAAATCTAATGTAATCATCCAATAAGTGCCAAGTATAACCCCACCCCTTGAGATGTTTATCACTACATGCAGCCTATGTTTGCTACCAGCATTGCTGCTATAATGAGAAAACATTTTTGCGTTCTCCCAATATTGAAAGAAAACTCAAAGAATCCCTCTTGACCACAGTCATTCAAGGCTGGAGTCATAAAGCAAAAGACTGATAAAAAACAAAATGCTAGCTATCATTTGTTCTTAAGAAGCGTCAAAGGATCTAATTTAATCATTTAGTGTTATTAAGTAGAAATTAGGTTTCCATGAAGACAGTGGCTTTAGATTTGGCAGGATTCTGATCCTCATTTGCTAGCCTTTTTCCTCTACAGAAACAGACTGATAACAATAATACTCCCTTTCTCATTTCCAAAGATGCAGAGCCCTGGAGTTTTGGTTCCTGATTGGTAAACTGGGTGATGCCCTCTAAGGTCCAGATGCTTCTGGGAAGGAATTGTCTTTTGGTTGTGGAGACATGTGGAAATGGATGCACTGTTCACATTTATTATTGGTATTTCAGGAGCCTGGAATTAGGATTAGAAAGTTTTGATTGGTTCACCTACTCCATGACAATGGACACATTCTTTCTTTTCCTTAGTCTGAGTTGGTTTT
Organism: Puma concolor; assembly: GCF_028749965.1. Lineage (NCBI taxonomy): Eukaryota > Metazoa > Chordata > Mammalia > Carnivora > Felidae > Puma > Puma concolor. The sequence goes on from NC_141668.1 coordinate 121,312,371, forward strand.
TTTATCTGTTGGGTGGGGATGATATCTCTCCCAGAAGGATTAAATGGGAATATTTATTCATTTTTCCAATGGAAGCAGCAAACATAGGAGGCATTCAATAAATACCCTTCCATTCTGTTTCTATATAAAAATACCTGCCTGGACTTCCTTGCAAGTAAGATCAAGTGAGCCATGTATCCAAATGTGTTTCCAACAGCATTGACTGCTTTATATTTGCTAACCTATGCAATACATAGACATGACCCATTATACTCTAGGTGGGAAAAAGAATGGGATTTTTATTTCCCCATTTAGTCTTTACCTACTATGGCTCTCCTTTCCAAAACCAGAGTTAATTGACACTGGTAACATACCAGAATCCCTTATATGCCTATCCTAGCATCCCAGCTATGAGCCTCAAGCTGTGTCCTCTCCATAACTGCTGTGACTTCTAGAGTATCCTGCTGTTGCTACAGAGAAGATGATCATTTTCACCCTGGTGCCCACTTCATCCTGGGGCACATGGAGGGATGCTGCCAAGTTAAGTGTAGGGCGCACTAGATCTGTGACCAACCAAGCATTGTCTCACATCTGCCTCCGCCAACTCTGCTGCAGGGTTTGGAATGTAATGAATAAACTTGATCGTGGGGTAGCTGGACCATCCATTTCAGACATCATATTGGGTGACCCCTCTGAGAGAGAAAAGGAGGGAAGCTAGTGCTTCAAGTACGAGTAGGAACATATAAACCATTAAATACTTCCCTTTACAATATTGTATACATTCAATTTTTAGTTATACTTTATAGAGTAACTTCCAATTGTTTCCTTCCTTCCCTCCTTCCTTTTTAGTTCCCTCCCTCCCTCCCTCCTTTTATTCCATTTATTTGTTAAAAAATTTTTAATGTGTATTCATTTTAAGAGAGAGAGAGAGAAGCAGCACATGAGTGGAGGAGGGGCAGAGAGAGAGGGAGACACAGAATCCAAATAGGCTCCAGGCTCTGAGCTGTCAGCACAGAGTCTGATGTGGGGCCTGAAACCCATGAACTAGTTAGACTATGACCTGAGCCTATGTCGGATGCCCAACTTACTGAGCCACCAAGGTGCCCTATTCCATTTCTTAAACAAATAGTGAGAACCCACGGTGTGCTCAGCATTGTACTGGGTACTGGAGAATGGCATAAATATTGCAGAAAACTCCTTTGTCTGAAATACTTTCTAATAGCTGGGTATTTCTGAAAATGCAGTAGCTTTTTTAGAATGGAGGAAGTTGGGCTCTGAACTAAGTACCCAAAGTCCATCTTCTGTGAACATAGGGACATAGTTATGGAATCTCCAGGCTAGAAGGAATCTTGCCCAACTCCTCATTCAGTCCTTTTGTGTTACCTCAAGTGCCAGTCTTTTCTTGCACACTTGTGTGAATGACATGCTCCAATAATTGCTACATTTTTAGAAATCTATCATTTCCAGAAAGTATCTCTTTTGCTTGAACTGAACCCAAATCCACCTTATTATACCATTCATTTCTCCCTTCTGGGACAATATGGAAAAAATTTGCTGTAATGTATGATTTTCATCTGCCTTTCTATTTGAAGCCAGGTTTCTCTTCTATAATGGATCTTCTCTTTTGATGTTGAACTTCTCCTTTCTCATTGGTTCCTTGATCCCTGGTCTGTAGCCTTGACTTGAAATTCTTCCACCTCCCTGGTCATTCTCTGAGGTCAGTCTTTTTCTCTAGTGACTAGTAGGTAGCGAAAGGGAACTGTTAGATTTTAAATCAGTCATTCATCCTCTTTGTTAATATTTTTGAAGAGTTCCTAGAGAACATTGTTGCAGTATGGCAAGAGAGAACTCTGGTGGGGTTTCGCAAGAATGCATTTATTTATACCTTCCCAAATGTCATGGGATTTTGCAGCTGTAGGGTACCTCAGAGGTAATATACCCTCAACACATTCATTTTGCAAGATGGGAACATGCCCAGAGAGAGTTAGTGCCTTGCCTAGACAATAACAACAGAGATAATGGTGGCAAAATTGGGAATCAAATCCCAAACCCATGTCCCAAACCCATGTCCCACACTTTATTCCTTCCATGGAGACATGCTGATCCACCTACTCAGAGCCAGGTTCTAGTAGGGGACACACCTTCTCTGGCAAGTTTGACCAAATAGAGGTCATCATGAATGGGATTTTATCTCCATAATGTACACAACTTCCAGAAGGATGCACTTGGAGCATTAGGGAAGAGGGTGGCTTCTTAGATCAGCCATACCAGCCCCAGGGTTCCATAGAGAGATGTGGCAGCTGAATTCCTTCTGCATCCCTCACTTCCATAGAACAGAAGTTGGCAAAATATAGCCTTCAGGCCAAAACAACATATAACCTGTTTGTATAAAGTTTTATTGGAACATAGCCATACTTATTCTTTGACATAATATTTAGGGCTGCTTTTGCTTTATGATAGGTAAGTTGGGTGGTTGCCATGGAGACCATGCAGCCTGCAAAGCAGAAAGTTTCTACTATGTGGTCCTTAACAGGAATAGTTTCTTGATCACTGCTGTAGAGAGTTTAGAATTCCAACAGTGGCTCTAATCACAGTCCTTGCATTTTTGTTAATCCACCTGTGCAGCCTCTTTGCTTGACTCTGTCAAGATATACCTGGGTAAGGCTGATTTAATTGCATTATTTAAATCAATACACGGGGTAAAACAGACCAGGGAGTCCAGTTCAGGCAAAAAAAAAAGGATATATTCACTATCATTAGTGTCTTATGTATACACTATCATTAATTTTCAAATTAGCTTTTAATATCACATATAGAACACAAAGGGAATACCATCAGTAAAGACAGTCCTTAGACTAGGTCTTGACACAGTTGTACTGGAGCTTGACTGAAATTAACTTTTTCTATACTACAACTAGGGTACTTAAAAAAAAAAAGGCTAGAAAAAAATACCATGAATAAAGGCACTTATTACATTGATGAATAATTATGATTAGCTCCAGGTCTTCAACTGGCAGCAGGATCTGGGAACAAAGGTTCAATTCATGGATAGGAGTAAGAGAGGCAGCTGTCAGATGGCCCGTCCCTGCAGAGACCCCCTCCAAGCTGAGAGAGGGGCACGGCTGAAGCATCAGGCCTGGAGCTCAGCCAGGTGAGCTTTGGTGAAGGGTACTCAAAGATACTTTTTTGTTTTTTGTTTTTGAAAAAAAAAATACAAAAAGCATGTTTCTATTTATTCTTGTATAATTATTTTTAGTACTTTAAAATAAATAAATTGGCAAGGATACAATCCCAGACATACAGATCAAGAACTGGAAGATTTGTGCTCTATACCTGATTATTAGCGTCTGCTGCCAATGCATGTAGTATTTATTTTTTCCTGAGATGCTCCAAGGCCAGAAATTCTTTCTGTGATTGTTTCTCTGAGGCCGTTGGTCACTCCTTTGACTACAGTGCTAGCTTTGGGGCGTCAGTACCACCTGAGATAGAAAAAAATGAGCCCTTCTTTCTTCTCTTAGTGATGGATGCCTGAAGAAATAGGATCAATGTTGCCGGGTCTGTGGTATTGGCTCAGGTGCTGGGATCATCTGCCAAGGCCAGAGAAAGGGCACTTCTGGAGCCACTGGACTGTAGTAGAAGATTAGCACTTCATAGGCTTACTCTCAAATGTACTTCCTAGGCCAATATCACTGGGCACATCTTGTTTCCAAAGATGTCTTTCAGCATTTGGACCCATTTTTCATGGTGATATTTCTGCACCCAATTTTATTTATTTTCTTTATGTACATAATAAGAACCAGTAATCAACAGTATATAATATGCATATTTAGCAAAAGAATAAAAACTTGCACAGGAATGATAATTACCAACTTGAGGGCAGTGGTTACCTATCAATGTGTATGTGCAGGTAGGGATGGACAGAGTTAGCTTTGTTTATAATTTTTAATTAAAAACAAAATAATTTTGAGGAAAATATGAAATATTAACATTGGTTATATTTGGCTGTGGATACTTGGGAATATCATACTATGTTCTATACTTTGTTTTCATATATTTTTACAATTCAAAGTAAAACACAAAGGGAAGGCAGGCAGGCAGGCAATTATTTAACTTCTGTGAGTTTTTTTTTTTTTTTAATTTTTTTTCAACGTTTATTTATTTTTGGGACAGAGAGAGACAGAGCATGAACGGGGGAGGGGCAGAGAGAGAGGGAGACACAGAATCGGAAACAGGCTCCAGGCTCTGAGCCATCAGCCCAGAGCCTGACGCGGGGCTCGAACTCCCGGACCGCGAGATCGTGACCTGGCTGAAGTCGGACGCTTAACCGACTGCGCCACCCAGGCGCCCCTAACTTCTGTGAGTTTTATAGAAAACCTTTAGTAGGAGGTTTTCCAAAGTCTTTGGTAAAGGCTTTATTCCTCTCTTTAAGGAATGTGGGGAAACACACATTATACCCACAGAGGAAGAAATTTTAAGAAACATTCTATTTGCATGTATATATATGTAATGCTCAATTTCCAAATACACACTACTTTTCCTCAACCTTAATAGTAAAATAATCAGTAAATAGTGAAGGCTGCTTGGTGTATATGCTTTTGTATCCTTTTACACATTTAGAAACAAATGAACACATCTTTTTTTTTTTATTCCTAATAACAGTTTCATACTGCATGAACTGTTTTAAGACCTGTGTTTATTTGTTTTTGTTTTTGTTTTTTTTTTTTTTTGGAGATTTTTCTAATTCAGAACATAAAAGTTTGCCTGTTTCCATATGATGATTCAATAGCATTTTACAATATGGATATATTTCATTTAATCACTTATATGTATGAATTATTCTATAATACGTGTTATTTTCATCCTTATGTGTGTACCAGCATTTTGCCTTTTAGTGGTCAGGTAGAGAATTCAGTTTGGGAACCTATCTATAAAGAGTGGAGAAATTCTTAACTCAAACTTTGTTAAAACTTGCCCATAGCACCAGACCTATATTCTATACTGTGTGCTCTCTAGAGCACTAGTGAGCTGCAATAGCAATCATTCCTTTATTAACCATCAATTTGTGTTTATTAATGTGATTAATTTTGTAAATCGTTCTTCATACATTTATTTAATAGTTCTGGTTTTCAAACTTTGACAGTGGTAGGTATATGATTTTGTCTTATTATATCTCATTTTTTTATTGAGATTTTTGAAAACTCCTTTCATTGAAATTGGTATCCTGCTGGGAGTCAGAAAAAAAAAAAAAAAAGAATGCTGTATTGGAGTACATTTGTATCATCATTAAAATTCTCAGGGATGAAGCCTCTGAAATGTATTGCTATTTCATCACTTTGCAACTTACATGTCAGTTACATAGCCAGAGGCCATTGGAGTTGGATATATATAATTACAAAACACCTTTCTCTATATTTGCAAGATCTCCTTGTTTTTAGAAGACACTTGAAATGCATCTTAATAACCTTTCTTTTTCCCAAGAGAGTTCAAAAAGTTTAATGGCTTATAGCAAGTGTATCTGGAAAAAAGTTGTTTGAAAAGAATGATACCAGTACTTTCTCATGGTGATAGGTGTGGCTGTTTTGAATCTTCATTGTGGTTGAGGTATGATTGAAGAGAAGTCAGGAAATTCACAGTTAAATCAGATAGGCCAGAAGCTATTCCCTTTTCTTTGTAAAATGAAGCTCCAAGGGTATGAATTTATAAAACAAACTATCTTCCCCAAATTAATTGAGAATGAGGTTGGATTTAGCCCAGTTGTGGTTGCCTAGCAACCAAACTACATATTGGAAAGGAGATGAGGGTACTTTAGCCCCTGGGTACCACTTAAGGCACTGAGTTTCCTTGAAGGATGTGAAAAAACTTTGCTCTTTTTGGTAGTCTCTATTTAAAGATGCCTATGATCCATACCATATGCCTTTCACCTTTAAAATCAGATTTAACATTGTAAGTCAGCTTGTCACCTCTTCAATCAAGCTTTCCCTGACCATCTCCAAGGAACCCCTGAATCTGGGCCATATCTACTTCCTCTGTGCTCCCCTCACCCTATGCATTTCATTACCTCTGTACTTATCATCCTAGAATCATTAACTTGTTCACTTATCTTTTTTGTGTGTCTGCTCAACCTGATTGTCATTAGGCACTATCTCTTGTTTTACTTTGTATCCCCATGCGTAACTCCATGTCTCATATTCTGTAGCTGTTCTGGCATCATTTGTTGAATGGATGGATGGGTGGATGAATGAAGATATTAATGCATGAATAAATTAAGAGTTAATAAGGCTTCAGTGAAGATACTCCCTATATTAGCAGATGTATCAAAGACTCTATATGTAAATGTAACAGAATCACTGTAATGTGTTGGAACAGACTTTGTGATAAACCTATTTCAAGCCATCGTTGTAAAGAGGGTTTTTTTTTTTGAGTTAAGTTACCTTCCCTCTTTTTTTCTGTTCTCTGCCCTACAGGCTACCTAAACCGTTGTGACTGGTTCTTAAAGTGGGTTCAAATCATCAAGCAATTTACCCCAACTTTCTATCCCTATGTCTGCCTGATTCTCCTTGCTTGTTGGACTTTGCCTATGGCTTATTGTTCTCTTTATTATTACTCAAGTGCCACTTCTTTCATTTTAGTGTGATGTATTCTTCATCTCAGGTTGGCACAGGGAATTTTTCTTGGGGAAATTCTGGATTCCCTGCGGCTGTTAACATGTTTAGTTATGACTGTAATAACCCTAGAATTCCCCTGGATAATCTGTCAAAAGGACATTTTACATGGGGTTGTTTCCTGAGGTAGGGAGCTATAAAGGGAACACATTTCTCATATCCAGGTCTTCAAATCCAAGGCACTAGAAGGATTTTGTTTTGATCAGGGTTATTGCAGGAATCAGGTGGCATACAAATTGTATAGTTTGAAGACAGTTTTAGAAAAGGGCTATTTATAAAGGCCTGGTCAGGGCATAGAGAAATCAAGAGAGATTGGATACTACTCTAGGGCTAGAAATAGGGTCATCTGAAGGGGAAGTGGGGAAGAATGGTTCTGAAAGCCTAAGGAAAAAAGATCAGAGAAATCAGAGAGAGGAAATGAGAGCTGTGTGGAGAAGGTTTCCTGAGAAGAACAGCACCCTTTTTTCAAATTCATGGAGACTATGCAGAGAGGCAACCCAGGCAATCAATGCCCTGAACTTTCTTTTCTTCTGATCTCTTACTGATGTGCTCCAATGGCCAAGTCCACCAGAGGGCAGAGATGGCCCATGTCAGCCAGCCTCTTGGGACACAGAACAAGGTACAAATTGGAGAGAAGATCTGGAAGGGCAAGTGAAAGATACTTGGCACAACCACCCAGAAGGAAGGCAGACATATTGAGTCCTGTGAATGGAGGCTTTGTTGTATATAGCTTCACTCCAAAATAACTTTGGGGGAAATGTTTTGATATTTTCTTATAGATCTTCAACTGCTTCTGTAAACATTTCTTTATCTTATGCCTTATTGGTATTGCCCCTTTACTAATTTGCTCATTTAAGGGCTATAACACTCTCTAAAAACAAACACACACTCCTTTGGCTTGATCTTACCTCCAGTATAAAGTCCATGTTTACTGTGGCATTTGTGAACCTCCGAACTGTGGCTCCAAATATTATATACTTTTAAACGTCTGGGTACCTCTTATACATCTTTGGGTAGTTGCTAACATAAAACTCGACTGGATACAAGTGAGATAAATCTATATTACACTAATTTAGACAAGGAATGGAATTTATTGGACAGATTACTACCCAGGAAGGGCAGGTCTCTGAGCAGCTTCTGGGATTCCAACACCACAGAGTGGGGACAGTTTCTTTCTAGAACACCACCATTGATGTGACTTGGCTTCCAATCCCTATGCTTTGTGTGTTTCAGTTCAGGTTCTCCAGAGAGATAATCTGATTGGTCCAGCTCTGGTTAGATGCACACTGAGGGTCTAATTAGGTATGGTCAATAGAGATACAAAGTAGCCATGTTGTCCCTAGGAATTTATTGGTGGATAGTGATGATGACACAGTTATTAGAGAAGAGCAACAGGTTATAAATTGGAGAGACACTTTTAAAGGCTATGTAACATGAAGACCTGAGTTAATTGTGATCTTCTTAAGTGAAGTCTTTTCAGATTTCTCTGGAGATTTCTATATCCTTTAGTGTAATATACTTACCTTGTTAAAATCTAATTATTTTTCTAAATATTTGTCAGTTGCTCCCCTAAGATGTTGAGTTCAAAGAAAGGGACCATATCTTATTCATTCTTGTATGCCCAGTACCTAACACAATGAACAAAGAGGCACTCACTACTTTTGGTTAAACAAATGAGTGAATATCATTGTAGAAAAGTAATGGGCATTGGAATCACAAGGCTGATGGTGAGTTACTTCGTTCATTCATTTGTTTGATCTTTTGAATTAAGCCAATCTTTAAATTACTTTAGCTCTGGTTTCTTTGTCTCCAATGATAGCCACATCTTAGGGTAATGAGAAGCAAATGGGATACTTGTGAAGCAGTAATGAAGGCTTTAATTGTTGGAGAGCTCAAATACTGTTGGAGTCAGACCTGTTTTTCAATCATTCTGTTGCCTCTTGCATGATATTGAGCAAAGTCACTTATTCGCCTCTGTGAAACTAAAAATGATCATACCTACTTCATAAAGTTATGATGAAGATTAAACACTGATCATCTATATATTATGCTTTCTGCTTGGTGATTGCTCATCTATGTTACCTATACTATCAAGGTCAAATCCTAGGCAACACAGGAGAGCAGATAAATCTGATTATAGGTTCCTTTTAGTTTCCACCTGCCTCATCTCCACATTACTGCCTGGCTATCATGTTGTCTTTTGTCTAATCATCTGAAATGACCGTCCCCTTAAGCAATTCGACTGGGGGATTTTCTGGCTTTCCCCTCCACTCTATCAACTCCAAGGACTAATCCCTGATGATAATCAATCCCTGATAATATTGTAAGGGATGCTAATGAATTCCCATCACCTCTCAAACAACTGTTATGTCCATTTTTTCGGGGGGCATATTTTAGAGATTCAAAATGAACTCATCAGATTAGTTTCCATGGAGAGATGTGCTAGTCTTGGGCTTAGGTGAGAGGCCTGGAGGCATGTATACCTTTCAGTATTTCACACATTATAACAGGAGGAGGCCCTTGCTGTAGCTTAAGGAGGAATGACCTGCTGGAGGTAGCCTTTCAAACATTGTCTTCCTTCTCTAAAGTAAAGAAGATTCTGGCATAGTTGAATAGGTAGAGAACAAAAAGTCAGGGTGTCCCACTCTCATTGACTTTCTTTCTGTGAAATGGGGCTAACATATATCCCATTTTAATTATAGGACAATTTTGGAAACCAAAAAAACATAATATGTGAACAATTTCATGAAGATCCATTAAAATCAAGGATATATTTCTGAAAGTCCTCATTTCATGTAACTCCAAGCTTAGAAAGGCATTTTCAGGCTCTAAAAAATTAGCCCATATATAATTACTCTGCCTTAAATGGAAGCTCCAGACTATCATATTCTATTGTGTAGAAGAAACAGACTTTGTTACTTGGTTTAGGTTTAAACCATTAATGACACATTTTAAAATTTGATCCAGTTTTATTGGTACTGGCAACAGAGAGACATTAATAGTAAATATTGAAGCCACCTCAAAAAGTGTTCTGGACTTTTAATGATATTGAAAAAGGAAGCTTACTTCTAGATGTTAAAGAAATAATATGATTTTACGTGTATATTTATTATAAATTCGTTTACATCTGAAGTATTTAACACAAGATACAACTTATAAACTATTATTCTATCCTAAATTAGCTATTTTCTATAACCTGCCACAATTTTTTAAGATGTATTTTATAGACTTTGATACCTAAACAATATGGAGGTTTATATTTCAGATGCATTTACACAAATACTATAGTAAAATTACTTGAGAGTGATTTCTTACTTCTTTGGATTAAAGGGCCAAAAATAGCACTGAAGATTAAAAATTTTGCTGAGCTTTCTGCCTTAGCTGGTTTGTCAACCAACTAAAACTCTTTATGTTTGCCAGGTTACAACTGATGGATCCCGTGGCTTTTCTATCTGCACAGGGAAGGAATTTAAAACCAGAAGAAACAAGTGCTTTAACATTCTAGAGATTTACTTCATGACTTCCTTTAATTAACATCAATTCCTTATTAAAGAGGGACTCCTATTTCCGATCCTGTATCTTCTCTTTCTCTCAAGGAGAACACTCATACTACTGTTTCCACGACAACAAACATTAGGTGGGTTTCAAATTATTGCTTTATCATTATTTTTTGAAGTCATTCTTTCATGTGAATACCTAATTCAGAATCTCTCTGCATGTTAATTTCCTGATTTGTAGGAGAGATCAGTGATGATAGGGTTGTTTTGAGATTTCAATGAGTTAAGTAGAAGTAAAGGAGTTTGAATTCTCCCTGGTAAGAATTCAATATGTATCCTCCACGCTGTGGTTGTTGCTGAAAGTGTGCCTGTCGCTGTTGCCTTTGGTCCTTTAGGAACTTCTTGAATCATATTCTTGCAAGAACATGAAGATAAATGGGCTACTTTTGTTTCTTGTGCTCCGCTAGAATCCAGAAAGATTAGTCCAAATAGTAGGATGATCTCTGAGGACATAAATATGAGATTTTATTTCAGAAGCTTCAGTGTTTGAGAGTCTTCCCCTTGGGAGCAGAATATGAGTATTTGGAGTACTCCAAAGCAGAATAATGAATATTTGCTTTTCCTTTCATTTCTCACAATTTTCCTGACCCAGAAGCAGTAGTGGATTCTTCTGTCATTCTGGTGTTCCCTAGCTATTCTTGTGGGCACCTTGCCTGATTCAGTTATGCTTTATAAATTTTAAAATACAAATGGAGTCTCCATACTACTTTATCTCAGAGTCTGAGAAACATATAAATGAAAAATAGAGTGGAAGCCTGTATTAGTTAAGATTAAATTCAGCTATATATGAAAGAAGCTCAAATAACAGTGGCTTACCTAAGAAAGGAGATTTTTTTCACTCTCCCATAAAATATGATCAATGGTTGACAGTCTAGGGCTGCATTAATCAATCACCCCGGTGTATTCTCCCTTTCTGCTCCTCCATCCTTAATATGACTTCTATCTTCAAAGTTGCCTCACTGTTGTGAGATGGCCATTTGAGCTCCAGCCATCACATTTATGTTCCCAGCAGCAGAATGGAGGAAAAGAGAGGAACAAAGATATTTATCCCCACTTAATGAACTCCTTTTAAAAAGCTTTGTGAGGGGCGCCTGGGTGGCGCAGTCGGTTAAGCGTCCGACTTCAGCCAGGTCACGATCTCGCGGTCCGTGAGTTCGAGCCCCGCGTCAGGCTCTGGGCTGATGGCTCAGAGCCTGGAGCCCGTTTCCGATTCTGTGTCTCCCTCTCTTTCTGCCCCTCCCCCGTTCATGCTCTGTCTCTCTCTGTCCCAAAAATAAATAAACATTGAAAAAAAAAATTGAAAAAAAAAAAAAAAAAAGCTTTGTGAGAAGCCCCACACTGCAACTTTTGCCTACTATGTCGAGGGAAGACAGGAAATAGTTTTATCTAGAACTTGCATTTAGAGTTTAGAGGTATTTCTTCGCTGTCTTGATAAGCTGATAGGTCAGAGCTATCCTCACCATTATATTCCAGAGTGGTGGGCATAGGCTACAGAATCAGATGAATCTGGGTCTGGATCTTGGTCTGCCCACTACTCTTTGAATGTCCTCAGGCAGATCAGGGAAGTTCCTTGAGCTTTAATTGTATCATCTATCAGATAGATATAATGATAGAGCTTACTTTATAAAGATTGAAAGAGATGATCTATGTATGTAAGTTTTTTATCCAAGTAATAATTTTTAAATGAGTACCAATAATTTTATTTCACTGTCTCTTATGGATACAACACTGTACCAACTTGGACAAATATCATATCTTATTCTCACAATAAATTTGCAGTGTTTTACAAATGAATAAATTAGAAACTTGAAAAGACTAAGTAACTTGACCAAGATTTTACAAAATGAAATGTAAGCCTTCCCTCCCAATTAAAAAAGAAAAAAAAAGCCCACATCTTTCTGACTGTAACAACTGATTTTTCTTCCAGATTAGATTGTTTCTTTCAGTTCCAGGTACACACAGAACATGTAGGTTTATGTAATAACAAGCTGGGTTCTAATAGCATTTTTAGCCTACAGATTGTATTCACTCAGCAAGTGTCAGGAGTTGTTAGACATTGCAAATTGGAGTTTTAAGCCCAAACCTCAGACTTGTATTCTGAGAAAAAAAATGGGACCCTCTTGTAGAAGAAAAATAAGAAAGATTTTCTGCCTAAGACATAGTTTCAAAGTCTCATGTTTCTTGTTCTTTGTCATCAAGTTAAATATGTAGACTTTGAGTGAGATAATCAGGTTGGAGGGCCAGATCATATTGTTCTCTGTCTTCTGCTGTCCATTCAATTTGTAAAATTGAAATGAGGCATCTGCTATGCAAGTTATAAGGTTGAGCTGGACTAATGTGATAAATCCCTGGAGTGGTATACAATACCCATATGACTTTCATATGGCAAAGTTTGCCATGATAGAGAAAATCTAGGATGGTGTCAGTGCAACACAAGGTGCAGCTGAATTCACACATCTCCCATGTAAGAACATTTTCTAAGCTGGGACCTGAAGAATAAATAGAGATTAACCAAAGTAGGAGAAGCTGAAAGAGTATTCCAAGCAGGAGAGACAGCATGTGACTTTGACCCTGGGAGCTTATTTTGGACATCTTTTCTTTGATTATTCCTACCCTTACCTTTTAACTTTTGCCTTGACTTTGCCAGGTCTGGCTTTCAGCCTTGCCATCTGAAAGCTTCTCATGAAACATGGATGCCACCACTTTAAACAACATGCCACTGGGATTATGTCCTCGTAAAGCCAATGTTAACAAACCATCCTGTAGAATTGTTCTAAAACGAGATGGCAACTAGACTTCATTTCCTGTGCCAATGCTAATTGTTTATGGTAGCAGACTGGACAGATCAAAAAGATACTGAGGATTAGTGGAAAGAGTCCCATGATTAATTAGTGATGCTTCCCTAGGTTCAGAAAGAGAGTTCTGATGCACAAGAATTGGCATTCTTGGGCCCAAAACTTTCTTTTCCCCTTTCCATTATGTTTTGAGTGGAAATAGGAAAAATGCCAAAGAAGTAGGGTACAGGCCAGAAAGGACAGATGATAATACCTCCCGTCTCTTGCCTGTAGCATTTCCAACCTCAGCATACAAAATCTGGCTTTTGATAATAATGAAAAGCTGACTCCAAGTTCTCTGGGTCATCTTGGTGATAGTCCCTACATTTGTCTTTTCAGACACCCAGCTGCTGCCCCTAACATACCTGCCTACAATAAAAAGCCTGATGTAGGGATTGCCCCAAACAGGAATGGCTGGGGTGAGGCCGGAATATTGTCTGTGGTCACAGACTTGAGGTTGCTACTGGCCTGCATGGACTTGAGCCTATGATCTCATCCTCATAAAAGTTTCTTGCTAACCTATGAGTAATAAGCTACAGACAACAGTCTCCTCTGCAATTTTTTAAAAAAATTATTACTCTATTTCCCGTGCTTAAAACTTTTCATTGGTCCCATTGACTGCTTGCCAATCATTCTAGACTATCTTGTACACTGCATTCCAGACACATAAAAACTTAACATTGTTTTTCTTTGTGCCACCCTGTTTTAATGTCTGTGCCTTTGTCTCTTCAGACCTTTGTACTTGAAGCCTTCTTTAGTGCCACTTTGTCCATTTGGCTACTCTAATCTAAATTCCAGACCTGGCTGGAATACAACCATCTCTGTAACCCTTACCTGTCCATCCCACTTGGTTCATCTCCCTCAGCAATGCCATCTCTGTGTATTTATATACATTTATTATTACACACTTCATATTGGTTGTAAATAAATCATATTCCCTAGTAGACTGTGACCTTCCTGAGGGCAGGAAATGGGTCTCCCTCATTTTGTAACAGACATTTAAGCCAGAGTCTGGTCACCTCATATATTAAATTTAACTTAATCATTGGGGGTGGGGGGCACTAAAATGCTCCTTACAGCCTCACTTTGCATATCTGGAAGAGAGGAAACTGCTGTCTAATCAAAGATATATATACTTGTTTATCCTTATTCTATTTCATGGATTATAGTCAGGACAGGGAAGATCAGAATTAAAAGTTAGACTTAAAATCAGAATTAAAAATTGAGTTACTCCACTGCAATTTGGAGGGATGGGGGGCCATGTATACTTCCTTGGAATTTTTAATCAAAGAAATTTTATTTTTATTTATTACAACACGGTTCCAGGCAACATCTTGCGTAGTCTTATTAATTCAATTATTCAGATGCTCATGAGTTAATATTGTCTTATCTCATGTTTTCAGGTCATTAACTAATAACGAAAAACACAAGTAATTAAAAAATTTAGAAAATGCCATTAACTGCCATTGAATTTTGTCTCCCTTCTGTGTTTGTCAAGTAGTTGGATAGAAAACACTTAACCTTTGGCTCACAATACCTTCCTAGGGAATGACCATCGTCCTCTTGGCTTCTTCCCAGATGGACTGGGCTAGTTTTCCACACTGTGGATTCTTGAAGCCATTATTCCCACTAACTATTGTGCTTTTTGGAAACATGCTGTCTAGTCAGAGAAGAAGGAGAAAGATTGTGAGCTCCTAATTGTCCAAACATGTTTATTGACTTGCTTGCTTTCTCAAAGTTTGATAAAGACAAACTGAGTGAATCCCAAGTGCCCCCAAGACCCTATCAGCCATCATTAGAACATAAAGTTAAACTCCTTTATTTATTAAATACCAAAATTAAGAAGTGAGCCCTCATTATGTTTGCATAAAGTTCTGTCTTTAGAATATTTGATTTCCTCAAGTGTCTCTGCACATCCACAGAGATTGCTTAAATATTCCACACATTTATCCCATTGGCTACCCCTGCCAACTGTTTGACTCTAGATTTCTGCCCTCTTTTACTGGTTGCATCTTAGTGTCTCAGGTGGGTCCACTAAGGCTTGGGATTCTCTCTGTAATTTTACCTGGGCCTGGGCATACTTTTTTCTTTAACCTGCCATAGAGACAGATAATACAGGGTGATGAAACCTTTGAAATAGTGGGTGATAAAGACTAGAAATAGATACCAGAGATCTCAGAGTTCATAGGTCAGAACCCCTTCTGGAAGACCTCTGGGAGGTATGATCTGTTTATGAGCTGAGTTATGTTCCCAAAAAGATATGTCAGTGTCTTAACTCCAGTACCTCAGAATGTGACCACATTTGGAAATATTGTAGATGTGATCAGTTCAGATGAGGTGACACAGGGCTAACATGGGATCCTAATCCAATATGATTAGTGTCCTTTTAAGATGAAGCCTCAGAGAAGAGAATGCTCTGTGAAGACAGAGAGAGAAATTAAGGTGATATAGCTGTAAGCCAAGGAGCACCAAGGACTGATGGCCATCACCAGAAGCTAGGAAGAGGCAAGGAAGGAGTCTCTCCTATAGGCTTTTAGAGGAAGCATGTCCTTGCTGACCACTTGATTTTTGGACTTCTACCCTCTGGAACAGAAATAAATTTCTGTTTTTTAAGCCACCCAGTTTATGGTACCTTGTTATAACATCTCTAGGAAACTAATACCAGGTCCTTCCTGCTAGCTCCCAGCCTGTCATCATAATTGCAGAACCTAGCTCATATCTCTAAACCAGCAGCTGCCCCTGTCCATCTGAAGTCCCAGATCAAATTCTGATGTTCTCCCTCTCTAGCCTCACATCTGCTCTGTCCTAAGATGACTGCTGATTGTGAAGTCCATTTTTTTCAAGAAAACAAATTAACAAATCTTTGGTTGACTCTCTTCCAGGAATCACTTTGTGATGACCATCACCAGGTGGACAATATTAGGCAACAAGTCTCTAGTACAACAGTTGAGGTGGATTTTGGCATTATCAATCCAGTTCCATTTAGAGTCCCTCTTGAAAATTTGCTGACACAATCTCTCTATTATGCTTTCCTTTTTATGATTTTTGCATAAATAGGAATATATATCTTCCTTTTTTACAATGTTAATTTATTTTAACAGAGTGAAAAGAGAGATCATTAGTGGTAGAAGGGCAGAGAAAGAAAGAGAGAGGGAGGGAGGGAGGGAGGGAGAGAGAGAGAGAGAGAGAGAGAGAGAGAGAAAGAGAAAGAGAGAATACCAAACAGGCCCAATTCAGCATGGAGCCAGAGCCCAACTCAGGGCCCCATCTCACAACCATGAGGTCATGACTTGAGCCAAAATCAAAAGCCAGACACTTAACCAACTGAGCCCCCCAAGTGCCCTGGAGTACATATCTTCTAAGAAAAGACACTCACTTTTAGGAACAGCACATGAATTAGGAAATGAATGTGTCCTTACAGAAATCATCATCTGTAAAATGTTAACATAATGAAATCAAAATTTTTACAGTCTATTTTAGAGAAGCTTAGATTGTCTTTGCATTCTATTAATTCATTCTAAAATTCTTTGCTTTACCTTTGCATAGCTAAAAGCTACATCAGAGTGATTTTCCTAAAATAAAGGTGGTTTTTATTTCAAGGTAAATTTAAATTTTCACTATAAGGTAATACAAAAACTATTAAAAGTGTTAAAATGCCCATCCAATTTATATGCTCCACCCTTCTGCTTCTATCTATGAAGGTTTTCAGTAAAAAGAAATAGAGATATAGAGAGTACTGAAGATAGAGGTAGAGGTAGGGGTAGAAGGGGGAGAGACAGAGACAGAGACAGAGAGAATTCTCAACCCTTTAGAGTCCAGCCTTGGCTAGACAGACCCCTCCATTATCTCAAGATTTTTTCATTTTAGGATTTCAGTTATTCCTACTCTCTTTTCCTCCATGAGAAATTATTCCTTGGATTATGCTTTTTATATGATACTTAGAACTGGAAATTCCATAAGTAAAAGGAGAAATAGCTCAAGAGGGATGAGATGTAGAGGGTATTATGATAGCACAGTTGTGAGGATGCAGCTTTTCAGCACATTGCCAATCCCTGGTGCACTCCCATGATTGATTTGTGATGCCCACCATGGGTGTGGAGGAAGTAGAGATGAATCTGTAGCATGAATTTTCTGTTCTGCATAGTCTACTTAATCTGACACTTGTGCTATAGCTGTCTTTTTTTTTAGGTTAAGTTCTCTAAGTCAGGAATCAGAAAATAAGGCTCACCACTATTTTTGTAAATAAAATTTTATTGAATTCAGCCACACCCTTTCATTTACATACTATCTGAGGCTGCTTTTATACTACAGAGGCAGAGCTGAGTAGTTGCCAGAGGGACTGTGTAACCCATAAAGCCAAAAATATTTACTATCTAACCCTTCACAGAAAAAATTTGAGAAACATTACTCTATATGGTGCCAGTCCTGGGAAAATGCCCTTATTCTTGTATCTACTAACTGGACTCATTCCATCCTTCAAGACAGAGTATTTCATGTATTCAGCTCTCTTAGTAATAGAAAATTGAAATCAAAATCAAACTATCTAGAGTGAAATAGTGGAATTTTAGCTCATAGCTGCAAGGTCCAGGGTTAACTGGCTTTAGGTACAGATGGATCTCAAAGGGCAAATGGGTCATCAGAAGTATTCTCCCTATCTTCATCTCTCAGTCTTGCTTTTTCTCTTAGGTGTCCCAGGAGTCCCAGATTTATAGTTGACCAGTTATCCCAATAGGGCATCTCCTTAGCAATTAGTCCAGCAAAAGCACCAGCACTGAGTGTAGAAGAATCACCATGGATTATTTGACATTCTCTAACCAGTACCATGGCCAGGGAATAAAGTTTGATAACTAGCCCGGGTTCATGGATGTCTCCCTATAGCTGGACCTGGAGTCATTTCCACCCAAATTATAAGACTGGTTATAAAGGAAAGATAGTTCTCCAAAGGAAAAACAATGCCCCCACCCCTGCCCCACAAGACTAAGGGTAACTGAATGTACAGTAAAGA
The DNA here is from genome assembly GCF_028749965.1 of Puma concolor. Lineage (NCBI taxonomy): Eukaryota > Metazoa > Chordata > Mammalia > Carnivora > Felidae > Puma > Puma concolor. The sequence continues at coordinate 121,330,408 of NC_141668.1, forward strand.
AACATCCATCCACTATTCCTGATTAATGGGATTTCTATAAGAAGGAAGAGAAACAAAAGAGTCAGAGAATCTATCCTTTTAGATTCTGGTCTGTTTAGACCTGGTCTGGTCCTTCTTGATCCCTTTTGATAGCTTATATTATGATCTGTGACTGCCAGTCATTGCATGCCAATCTGAGGGAGCATTCAGGCTGCTGTGGCCATAGGTGGTGGCCAGGAAAGAAAACTTGGTGGTCTCTGGATATCTATATACTCTCCCAACTATAAATATTTGCATAGGCAACATTTCCAGCTCAGAGCATTGTACATTGTGATCTTACCCCAAGAGATTTTCCAACAGAGCTGCACCCATATCCAGCTGTAATTACTAGTGATGATGCATCATAGCAACAGACCAGACCTTGGCTAACACCTGCCAGGTAGATATGGTTGGTACCTTTTTTCTCCCCCAAATCAACTGAAAACAATAAAAAGTGGTTGTTAATTTAATACCTTTGGTTGAGAAATTATCACTGTTGACCATGAATATGGAAGTGACATAGTGTGCCCATTTCAAAAGGTTATTTTTTTTTCCACCCTCAATTTTAGTTGTCTATGCTTTCATCTGTAAATACTTTCCATGGAAATGAAAGCCACAATTTCCTGCACTTTTCAACATTAATGTTTCCAGATAGTACCACCCGTTCACTGTATAAAATCTGTTCCTCTACAAATGACCCCGGGCCACCTCTCTCCACCTATCCAAACATGTTATATAGGGGGGATTCAAGGCATCAGTTTTTAAAGCTCCTCAGGTGATTCTAAATACTGCTAATTTAGATAGTCTTCTTGTTTGGCACCTCGGAATCATCTAAGCCCTACACTGGTCACAGAGTTAGCTACTATCTTCTCTCTGTCTTCATTGACTTTTGTTATGGCTTCCTGAGCTATTTTGCAACAGCTGATTAACTTATTTGCCTCTTTCACTAAACTTTGTTCCCTATAGGCAAGCAAAGTTATTTATTTTTGTATCTTCAGCACTTAGCAGATCACCTAGAACAAGATAGCTGTTTGATAAATCATAGTGGAAAGGAATAATCTCACACCATCCTCTCAAAGATACTATGAAATAGGTATTGTAATCATTCCTGTCTCATCAGGTCAGAAATTGAAACTCACAGACATTAGGTGCTCTGTGCAGAGTTTGACTTGAACCCAGACCTTCTGACTTTAATGCCATGTCCCATTCTAGAACATCATTCTTAATGGAAAGTACTGATACAATTGCTGGCTAATAATGGTTAATAAATAGCAGGTTAAAAATGGTCAAAATTTGGCGGTTTGATAGGCTTCAAACTTTTGTTGTAGCTTTATTTAGGGTTTTTGACTTTTTGTTAAAAGAAATCAACAACAAGTAGTCAAAACAAATTGGCTGGAACTCTCAGTGGCCTTAGCTGGTCAGAAAAAAATGTACATAAGGTTAATGAGCAGAAACTCAGACCCACTGGCCCCTCATAGTATAGACTTCAATAAAGCGTTTCATGAGATGAGTTCAGTCTAATGACTGTCTGGATATTAACCATGAGATTAGGGCTTTTCTTTATCAACTCATGGAGTGGTGAGTTGGAAGTGAACTCATGGAGCCATAGAATCCTGAAGAGTTTGACTTCTCATGGAGTCAGATCATTTCACAAAGAGTTAAAGGACCTGAGTTTAAATATCAGTTAAGTTACCACCTTGCTATGTGAACTTATGAAAGTCTTTCATCTCTGTGAGTTTTACTTTATTTATCTGCAAAATGGAAAGAATAACTCCTATTGTACCAGATTAATCTAAGGTTGTAATATATATATATATATATATATACATATATATATATATATAATATATTATAATATAATAAAATAATATATTATTATATATATATATTCCATTAAAGACTTCACAAACTATAGTGTAGTGTACAATCATATGATAATGTTATTGTGGCTCTTCCCTACCTAGAAGGGAAAGGCCAGCAGGTTCACTAAACACAGCATTAAAATATAAATACTTGAATGAACAACCTAGATGCCTTTAATGATAATACATGAGCATCCTGTCTTTAATGTAAAGTCCCCTCTGGCATGAATAGATTGTTACAGCCAGTTCATTTTCCATCTTTCCAGCAGATTAACTGCTTGTCTGAACTCTTGAAATAGGAATTATGAACCTCTGTGGAGTTGAAGGGGCTTCCTGATTAACTCATCTGTTTTCGTCTCTTATAATGAGAAGTTACCACTGTGCCCAGAGTGTTCTGCTTCTCTGAAGGCTTGCAGTTCTCACTTTATACACAGTGGCAGGTGGGCACTGCCAACAGTCTGACTGATGAATTCACTACCTAAGACTTAGAGAAAGAAATGACATTGGAAGTTAAACCATCTTAAAAATAATACATGAATAGTGCCATCTCCCTCTGTCTATTTTGGAAGCTTCTGAATGCAATTTTGATAGTGTATCTATATGGTTCTCAAAGTAGGGATTCCAGAACATCACCATCATCATCATCATCATCTGTGAACCTGTTAGAAATACAAATTCTTGAGCACTACCCTAGACATACTAAATGAGAAATGTTGGAGGTGGGTTCCAGCAATCTGTGTTTAAGCACTATCTAAGTGAAACTGATAAATTAAAGTTTGAAAAGCATGACATGTCTTTACTGGACAAATTCATGTCCCTTGAAATAAGATAGGGACAAGAAGAGTAACATAGGAGTATTTATAGTTAAAGTCTCTTTTCCCTAGGTACCCACTGAGAATTCTTTATCAATTATGTTCAGTTCTGTTGTGGGATTTTGTTGAGTAAGTAAGTGTTTGGGTGGAGAAAACTGGGTGAAATCATGAGAATATGAAGTAATATGAATTTTAAAGAGACATGTTTCCATGTTTAATTGAAAAATTCTGGGAAGCATAGGTGGGGCAAAAAAGGAGGTATGACCAAGACAGTTAAATGAACTTGTCCTTCTTTTAGGAAAAGAGAAAAAAAGAAGGTAAAACATGCATGCCCCCAGTTGTTCAAGTCATCAATCTAGCATCACACTTTTAACTCATTTTCTTTTCTTTAATGGCACATCCAGTCCCTTAGCAAATCCTCTCAGCTCCATTTCCAAAATGTATCCTCAGCTCATTCACATCTCCAAATATATGTTGCCACTGTCACATCAAAGGCATTATCATCTTTCTCCTGGGCTACTTCTTGCCTCCTAACTGGTCCCCTAGCTTCCCTCTTGTCAATCTACTTTGAACACATTTAGAATCACCTTAAAACATAATTCAGATCAGTCACTCCCCTACCTGCTCAGAACACTCTAATGGTTGTTCTTTGCATTTAGAATAAAACCCACACTTCAAACCATGACCCACAAGGCTCAGCCTGACATGGACATTAACCACCTAATGTTGTTTAAATCCCCTCCCCCAACAATCTGCTGCAGTAGCAGTTATTTTTGTTGTTACTATAGTTTAGAGAGAGAAAGAGAGTGCACAGGAGAGGGGCAGAGGAAGAGACAGATCATCTGAAGCAGACTCCACGCTCAGCGGAAAGCCAGACACGGGGCTCAGTCCCACCAGGACCCTGGGATCATGACCTGAGCCAAAATCAAGAGCCAGGCACTCAACCTACTGAGCCGCCCAGGGACCCCATCCAGTAGTAGTTTTTTATTGTTAGTTCCTCAAACATCCCAGGCTCTTTCCTGTCTCCAGACATTTGCCCACACTGTTAGCTATGCTTGGGTTGCTTTTGCTACCACTCTTTCAAAGCTGGCTCTTCTTTCTCCTTTAAGTCTCCACAAAACTGGCAGCTCTTCAAAAGGACCTTTATTGGCGAATCTGTCTGAAATGAGTTTCTCCAAACTCACCCAGTACATAGTCTATCTTGACTCCTTTTTTGTTTCATGCATAGTATTTTTCACAGTTAGAAACTATTTATTTATTTTTTGCTTCTGTCTCTAGAATGTAAAGTTCTCATAGACTAAAATCATGTACATCTTATTTGGTTTCATTTCTGCTGCTACCACAGTGATGGGCACATACTGATTGCTCAATAAATGTTTGTTGGATCAGTAAATTGGAGCATCTTTTGTGCTGTGTGATTCTTTGGACAGATAGATATTTAGAAAGTTTTGCTTAATGCTCTGTAATATTCTGCTATAGTTGCTCTTCAAGAAAGCTTGGGGTAGAATTATTGGTTTTAAATGAGGTGGGCTATGAATATATGCTGTGCTACGCTAGAACCAGTTCATACTGGCTTGTGAGAACAGACTGTGAGCATCTCTTTTTAATTCTATGACCTTATATTTATAGCTTGAAATCTGTAATGGTGGGAGTATTTACACCGTGTCAACTGATAAAAACTAAAAATCAGAGATTTATTTTTCCCCAGAGAACTAGTTCTTAAAATTTTCCAAGCATAATATTGATAGATATGTTTTAGGTTGTGATCCCCAGAAACAGACCCTTAAGGAGAATAAGGAAATAAGATCAATAAGGGAAGAACACCAAAGAGGAATGTGATATCAAGCAAAGTCCCATGGAGTTTTACTCTGGCTCAATCTGACAGAACAGTTGTGAAAACAAAGTTGTCCATTCTGGGGCTTGGGGTCTGGATTATTTGTACTGTCACCTATCAGTCATTGGTTAAGGACTAACCCATGGGAGCATGCATTCTTAGGTACTACCTGTTTCTGTGTGCAAAGGGAAAACAAGTTCTGGCAGTCTGAAGGCAGGGCTGTAACAAAGAGTCACAGTTGCTGGCTTTTGGGAGTGTGAGCACCCAAAAATGGCAAAGAGAACCTGGGCCCATGCTCTGCTTGCTGACAACTCTTCCACAAGAGTGCCTCCCAACTTTTAACATACATTTAATTGACCAGGAGTATGGAAGTCTGGAGGATCAGTAGGTCTGGGGCTGAGCCTAAGATTCTAAGTATCTAACAAGCTCCCAGGTGATGTCATTGATGCTTCTCATGAATCACACTTTGAGGGGCAAAGTTCAACAAGATGCTTTAAATTATTTTCTACAGGCAGATCCAGTTTTATTTGGCTCAGTCGAATTAGTTTTCCTGGAAACATGGTTTACAGAAGAGTTTGAAATAGAGCCACCTGAGAGATACTTGATCCCACCATTGAATTTCCCCACTTTATCTATGAGGTCAAATACTTAGTTACAGCACTTTAAATTTGTAAGGGAGGTTTCAGATCCCCAGTACTTCAGAGAAGATAAGTAAATGCCAGGTAAGTGTCTAAACACTTTTTGACCATGTCATGGTGCTAGTAGCTAAATCTATTGCCCACACACCAGTGGTTTTTGTTCTCTTTATCTTTTGGCTTCAAGATCATTCATCTATTCAATAAGCATTTAATGATACCTATTTGTAAGTTGCTATGAATGTTTTGTTGACATAAAGATGAATCAGGTAAAAAAAACCAGACCTGTCTCTTGCTCTTTGTGGCATCAAAGTCTAGAGTGTTGACTTATAGAAATTACTGGAAACAGGTTTCAAATTGATCAAACATCTGCAATGTTTACTTTGTGGGTGTTTAATGGGTGACAGAGCTTGAATTACCCCTTGGTCGAATTTTTCTCACACAACCAACTTAAAAATGTGAGGGGGCTGCCTATGGCACAAACTCAACGAAGAAATAAAGTAGAAAATTATTTTTAAGCCTCATCACTGAAGATGTGAAGACATAAATGCTTTTTACTTGCCAACTCTACTCTTTATTTTTATATTCCTCAATGAATGCTAATAAGACATACCAGTGCCGACCGCCTTAGGCAGAAATAAATATTATGCACTTGCAGTAATTAATTTATGGCAAAGTGTAGTCAGTAGGGTAAAGTGAATTTGTGAAATTCTCAGAGTACTTGACAGCTTCTTATTGAAGCAGAAATAAAATGTAGTCAATAAATGGTAAAATGCTGAAGAAAGTGTTTAGTTATCACCACAAGGGTTATATTAAGTAATTTGGGGTACTTTGCTTTCCTGTTCAACCCAGAAGTTATGCATTCATATTACTGCAACATCAGTGCAGTATTTTCTAAACCAAGCAAATAAGGAACAAAAGAAAACTTTTTGGAAGTACTCTTTGAAAATAACCCTTTTTTTCCCCTAACAGTATGCAAATGAGCTTCTAAATATGTAAACCTTTACATGGGTCTGCATGGAGCCCCCACATATTTTGGAAGTATTTTGGTTCAAATAATTTTGAGGCAGCAGCAATTCATAAAATATTACTTCAAAGACATGCAAATGGTTTGGCAGGTAGACATTGTTAGCGGGATGATGTTGAGTATTTCCAGAATCCCCTGCCTTTAGGTTTGCAATTTTGTTGATGGTAATCTCTCTGTTTAAGTTCAGATTCCTGAGAAGCAGAGCCTGAGGTGGAGAATCTTGTATAAGTAGTTAATTAAGGGAGTGCACTTAAGAGGAATGAAGGAAAAATCTGAGCAAAAACATGATTTCAGGAGAGGTCTAGCCTCAGCTGGATCCCACAAGGAGCTCTAGAATGTGAATCATGTTACAGAGTGCCCCACCATGAGGCCAGAGACCCTGCCTTTTGTACCCTCATGTCAGTTAATCAGGAAGTGACTCTTTGGGGAGAAGTAGACTATCTCATTGGTGAGGTGGCTCCTTTTGGCCAAGGACAATTCTTGTATTGGAGATTTGGAAAAGGAGACAGCTGCAATCCAAAACACACAACAGCTGGGAGATGGTGCATTAGCCCAGTAAAGGCAATTTGGGTAGGGCACAAACTTGACCTATTACTCTCATCTGGGAAATGAGGAGAGAAGAAAAAAATGACAAGTTGGTTTATGAACTAAGTGCTCTGATAAAATAGCAAAAATAATGTCCTTGCACTGATTAGTAGGTCTTGACCAGAAGAACATTTGGGCTCCTGGTGTTACTACTAAACTTTTCCTTCTGAAGTAACTTAAAAGTTAATCCAGTAATGATCCCACTCTTCTCTGATCAGTTCTCAACATAAAATATGTTCATAGGAAGTGAATTGGTTGTTACAACATTGTGGGAAACTGACCATGGAAGAATGGGCTCATGCACTGGATGACAGAATCGGGGGGAAACATTGTAGTAAGTAAACTAATCCTTGGTCATGATGCAGTACTTTTGTGGTGAGTGAATCACTTCCTTTCTCTATGGAAGTCTTCTGCAGACCCAAATTGACTACTCCTGTGTTCCTCAGCAGACCTTCTTCCTTCTCCTTCTTCCTTCTTCCTTCTCTTCATCTTTTGTCTCTCATTTTCTTTTCTCTTCTCACTTGTTTCTTCCTTCCCTTCTTCATTCTTTATTAAAATCACTTTACCTGGGGCGCCTGGGTGGCGCAGTCGGTTAAGCGTCCGACTTCAGCCGGGTCACGATCTCGCGGTCCGTGAGTTCGAGCCCCGCGTCGGGCTCTGGGCTGATGGCTCAGAGCCTGGAGCCTGTTTCCGATTCTGTGTCTCCCTCTCTCTCTGCCCCTCCCCCGTTCATGCTCTGTCTCTCTCTGTCCCAAAAATAAATAAACGTTGAAAAAAAAAATCACTTTACCTTCCTCCTTATTCTTGCAACCTAGCTGCTTTCCTTCTTTCTCCTCTCTTCTTTCTTGCCTATTTTTCACCCTCAACCCTCGCCCATCCCCGATTCTTATATTAAATACTCCTGCCTATTCCCTTCTCCCCTCTTCCTTACTCCTTTCTTGTGTCTCCCTCCTCATCTCCTTTCCTTCTGTTCATTATTTCCCTCTTTTGCTTCACATCCATTTTCCTTTTTTCTCTCTATCCCTCTTTCTCCTTCCCTCTCTTCATTAATTTTCACAGCACATCTATTGGTTCCTAGGTAGCCAGGATGCCTGCTGTATTCAGACTGCCTTCTCAAGCTCTAGACAGGGAAAGTATTTGTTACAGTTAACTTGGTGAAAGTGATTCAACCAATTTATCTTAGTATTTGTGTGTAATAATTCTGGGAAGGCACCAAGAATGTGAAAGTATGTGTAATTAAGCACTATTGTAACTCAGCAGGGATTTGGCCTTCCAACCTACTTAACACAGGCTTAGCTTTATTGGGCCCTGGTCTGGCAGGGCCCCAGTGCTTTGGATCTACCATGATTAAGGATACTTTTCCAGATCCCCCAATTCTCAGTTCATGGCATTCTTTGCAGAGATCAAAAAATGCTTTAAGTTTACTATCCCCACCAGCCAGCTTTGAGCAAGATCTGTCTCACCTGCCTCACTCTCATTACACATCCCATCTGTCTCTGATGCTCCTTTGGCAGCCAAAGAGCTTGATGCATTATGCATCTCAGAATATTAGAAAGATTATATAACCACCACACTATCAAACTCAGGAGACCAGAAATAATGGGAGCGTCTCTTTCAAGGACTTTTCCCTTAGTTCTAATGTCAAGGAGGACAGTGGTATTGGTTAGAGAATTTTAAATGGGAAGAAAAATACACAATCACAGGCACATACACCTGCAACCTCATACTGTTCTAAGGACTGTGTCAGCTTGGTTAAAAAGAATGGAAGTAGTAAACATCTTTTGGCAAGAGTCTCCTGGAAACATTAACTGATTTTGTGATTCAACAAAGGTCTATAAATTGCTAAAGCTATTGCCAGAGAGATGCAGTTTATGTATAAATAGATGAACGTAGAAGATACTATATCTTTTATGGTTGGCTTAATGACATCCGTAAGGTGATATACTAGCCATAAAGGTGAGTAGATGGAAGGAATTGATACAAGTCATATTTTCACATTGTTGATTTGCTAATCTGACTAGATGAAGAGTGATTTTTATGCCAGAATGTTAGCTGGCTATCCTAGGAAAGTATCAATCCATGTTGCACCTTGCTCATTAGATTATTCTAATTATTAGAAAGATTCACACTAAATAACAAAAGGCTCACCAGTAGGCAGGAAAAAGTTAACTAGCTCTGTGGAACATTTGCAGATAGTAGTGAAGACTAGGAATTCAGAGAAGCGGGGCATTAGAAAATCTAACAGGGAGGGTTGCTAAAATCAAGGAGGGATACTTATCAAGACTTGATTACTCCCGAACCCTAAAAATCTAGCATAATTATCTTGTATGGTTACAAAACCCCTTTTAATTTGGAAATTTATTCCCTGGATCTTAGTTTCAGAATTTGTTTATGATTCACGGATTTGTCATAGAATTTAAGCATAGAAAGTGTGTGTATTTTGGTCTTCTACAGTAGAGGAGTGTCACTGGGAGCCACAGCAATTCCATCCTTCATCTTCCTCTGGTGCCACAAGGTCTCTGTCTCTATTTTCCATATTTACTTTCAGAAGAGGAAAAGTTGCTTCTGCTTCATTGGCACATTAACCATCACAGCTGTCCCCAAGATGGTGCCTTTGGCCATGGAATCCACCTCTTATTTCCAGTCAATCTTGACCCAAGTGTCCAATATCAGGAGAAAATACCTGATTGGCTCCACATGGATCATATGACTGTCTCTGGTCCGATCAGCTATGGGACCAAGAGGATGAATCACATGGCATGCATCTGGTTATGTTTATTTATTTGATGGAAGGGAGAGTTGTTAACAGAGCATGGATGTGGCTGGGAATATCAAAAGATGTCTGCCACATTATTCTAATATTTCAAATGTTGAGATGAGGAACAACACCAGAATGATGACCATGAAATAAAACTATAAAAATGAGTGGATCTGTAATCATATCTTAGTTTAAAAATTATGTTCTCAGAGGCCTTAAGCTCTATATAAAAATATGAAGGTTATACACAAATTTTAATTTATAGAAATTTAACATGATCTTCAAGATAATGTCCCCAAAGGCAAAAACATTTCTACTTGACACTAAAACATCCAGTTGAAAATAAACAAATTTAGGGACACCTGGGTGTTTCAGTCTGTTGAATGTCCAGTTTGGGCTGAGGTCATGATCTCACGGTTTGTGGGTTCAAGCCTCATGTTGGGCTTTGCACTGACAGCTTGGAGCCTGGAGCCTGCTTCAGATTCTGTGTCTCCCTCTCTCTCTGCCCCTCCCCCACTTGTTCTTTCTCTCTCTCTCTCTCTCTCTCTCTCAAATAAATACACATTTAAAAAAATTAAAACAAATCTATATGATGGCTTTAAATAGAGTATGTTGTTGCTTCATTGATTTAAGTGCATTTTTAAAAAATCATATTGAAATATGAACACTATTGCCAATTTTATTCTTTTAATAAAAAAGTTATTTTCTCCTGGTATATAAGTTAACTTATTTTCTCACTTACTAGATCTCCACTTTCCTTTTTTAAAAAAAATTTTCAATATTTATTTTTGAGAGAGAAAGAGAGACAGAACACAAGAGAAGAGTGGCAGAGAGAGAGGGAGACACAGAATCCGAGGCAGGCTCCAGGCTCTGAGCTGTCAGCACAGAGCTTGATGCGGGGCTCAAACCCATGAGCCATGAGATCATGACCTGAGCCGAAGTCGGATGCTCAACCACCTAAGCCACCCAGGCACCCTCTGCTTTCCTCTTGAAGGATATGTGTCTAATTCTCTGCCTTGCAGGTTAACTTCTTGTTGTTCCAATAACTTTTTAAATAACAGAAGTGACCTATAATAAGCCCTGAGATATGAGATATGAGCTTTATAAAGAGGATCTATACCTCTGTCATTGCTGCTATTCATTCAAATGCACAAACCCATAATTCTTCCTTCTCCAACCCAAATCATTCAGTCACCAAGTCCTGCCAACTTCTTTCTCAATATCTGTCAAATCCATCTCTTTCAATATTTCTTTTCTTTGATCTTATGTGTACACTGCTGCTCCAGGAATACTTCCAAGGCACTGCTTTGCTTTTCCCTATCCTTTCTGCTAACAAACTTTAAATGACTCACCATTGTTTTCAGAACCAAGTCCACTTTCTGCATCTTCCCACTCCAGAATCTTCCTTCCTACCTCTCAACCCAAAGATAACAGAAAGTTGGGAAAGGAGATTGAAAAATAAGATGCAAAGCCTGGTGTGCAGTTTTGTGGCTAGTTTATTTTCTTCTTTACAAACATAGTGGTTCCTGAAATGATGTCAGAACGTCCCAGTAGCTTCTAAATGAGTCTTCATACTCTTTTGTCTCCTTATCCATAATACATCACATTCCTCTATTAGGAGGTGAACAAGAGGCAAGAGTGCCAGATTTGGTTTAAAAGCTTTTCTGCCTCTTCTATTAAAATACCTGTTACTAGGGGCGCCTGGGTGGCGCAGTCGGTTAAGCGTCCGACTTCAGCCAGGTCACGATCTCGCGGTCCGTGAGTTCGAGCCCCGCGTCGGGCTCTGGGCTGATGGCTCAGAGCCTGGAGCCTGTTTCCGATTCTGTGTCTCCCTCTCTCTCTGCCCCTCCCCCGTTCATGCTCTGTCTCTCTCTGTCCCAAAAATAAATAAAAAACGTTGAAAAAAAAATTAAAAAAAATAATAAAATACCTGTTACTAAAATAAATGTTAGTTGGCATTTTCTCATAAAGGTATTTTATGGATGGGGCGCTTTGCAGGTATTTCATTATTTTTCCAACTGTAGAGAAGATCAATTTTGATCTTTGTTGTTATATAGTCCTATGTGTACATTAAAAAAATTTTTAAAGATAGAAAATGTAAATATACAGAGATAAATTAATATATTATAAAAAAGAATTAGAGCCAGAAATTGCCCCTGGCATCTGGCTTATGGTAAGGAATTTATCTGTTTGCTCTGGAGTTATAGCCCCTAGCTAGGTCCCAACCCTTCCCTCTTAGCTGGAGGTGTGCATAATCACTTTGAAAACAACCTGTTTCTAGAAGTCCCAGTTCTGCTTTCTTGACTTCCTAGTTTACAACTCTTATGAAGGTGATAGTATCTGATATGGGTACATTCAATAAACATCTGTTTTGAGCATCTACTATGTGAAGATACTCTCCTAGGTACAAAAACAAAAGTGAAGATTGTCATGAAAGAGTTCTTAACAGGTTGCTTAAACATTCTCAGTGCTTCTATGAAAATGGGAGTAGGAATAATACACTATCCAGATATGAAAGAGCCTGAAACATAATATCTAATCAATACATGACCAGGGCCTTCAGCCATGGAATGAATTTGTTTACTAGTGCCAATGCTGGGTAGAGGGGCTGTTGTCCAGGTGCACTCTTAAGTACAACAAGGATGTACTGAGTTCTCACTCTGGACCTAATGTCATACTAGATGCTAGACACAACTAGGAGCAAGACAAAGAACTTTTCCAATGTTCACAGTCTCTTAGATTACTTGGAGGGAGAAGGAATAGGGGACCTATATTAACAAATGAATGTGTGGTGCAAGATAGTCTCATCCCCTTTTTGCCTTTCCATTCCTCTCCATCTTTATTCCTGGTGAATATGGAGTATTTTTTTTTTTTAACGTTTATTTATTTTTCAGACAGAGAGAGACAGAGCATGAACGGGAGAGGGTCAGAGAGAGAGGGAGACACAGAATCCGAAGCAGGCTCCAGGCTCTGAGCTGTCAGCACAGAGCCCGACGCGGGACTCGAACCCACGAACCGCGAGATCATGACCTGAGCCGAAGTCGGATGCCCAACCGACGGAGCCACCCAGGCGCCCCTGGAGTATTTTTTTTTTTAAATTAATGTTTATTTATTTTTGAGAGAGAGAGAGAGAGAGAGAGAGAGAGAGAGAGAGAATGAGGCATAATGCAAACAGGGGAGGGGCAGAGAGAGAGGAAGATACAGAATCTAAAGAAAGCTGCAGGCTCTGAGCTTTCAGCACAAGAGCCAGACATGGGGCTCGAAGTCACAGACCCTGAGATCATGACCTGAGCCAAAGTTGGATGCTTAACTGATTGAGCCACCCAGGTGCTTCTGGAGTATCTTTTATCATAAGAATCCACGGAAGTTACCATTTTAGAGGTGATTGGTATTTGTACCGTTTCTAATATGATTCATATAATTCATCGTAATAGTATTATCAAAACAAACAATATCAAAACAAATAATAACTAACATTTATTGAACAAATTTGCCAGGAACTCTTCTGAATGCTTTGTGTACACATAAAAGCTTTGTGTATTGACCTAGTTGACAATCATTATCAGAAGATCATTAAGGAATGACTCTAGGTTTAAGAACTTCAGATGTTATAGCAGATGGTGGGTAAGGTATATGGGTGCAGTCTGCAACTCAGTGCCTCTGATATCATACCAAGTGAATGTCTACTTGTGTTATCATCATTAATTTATTTGCTTTTGTTCTCTCTATATCCTTAAGGAAGGTATGACACAGAAATTTTAAATAACTTGCTCAATAATACAAAAGGGAGTTGGTCTTGTAAATGTGAGTCTCAACTATTGCCAGTCTCAGATACCTGAGGCTAGAGAGGTCTTGCTGCTCTGAAACAGAGAGTGAGGACATCAAACCACCATTTGATGAAACCAGGAACATGGGTGAGGGCAGAGGGGATGGAGTCAGGAAGGGAAATGAAGGGAGAAGGGACTTAGGGGTACCTATCTAAAGTGGACACTGTCTGGTCTGAAAAGGATTCCCTTGGGAACAGTAGAAAAATCCTTTGATTGACTGTCAAATACATTTGAACTTGACTGAAACTAAGAATTATTTATTTATGGTAGGGAACTACCTGGTTATTGTGGGGCATTATATATATGTATATGTGTGTGTATACATATGTGTGTATATATACATATATGTTCATATACATGTATATGTATATATATGTGTGTGTGTGTGCGTGTGTGTGTGTGTGTATAAAATCCAGCATCATAGGTTCTAAGACAGAGTTTTTTGGGGACAGGTATAAAAGGAAATGGTAGGTTTTGTTGATTGGTGGTCAGGAGATAGGAAAGGCTTCTTGGTCTCCACCAAGTATTGGAAAGTAAGCAGGTATTTACCAATCTCCATCACCCCCCAAAAAGATGGAGAAGGGCATTTTTGGCAAAGTAGTCAGCATGGGCAATATCATATAAGTAGGAAAAGATCTTCAGAGGAATTGCAAGAAGTTTAACTTGACTAGAGTTACCTTAGAGTTACCTTGCTGCAATGAATGATGTCGCTGGAAACTCTGGCATGAACAGACAACTTTGTAAGCCATATTTAGAGTAGGATATGGGAAACTGCTGAGGATGTCTTAGCAGAGGAGTAACCTGCTTAGGTATGGTTTATAAAGCTCACTCTGACATGATACAGAGGAAGGCTGGGTGAAACATACGTACTTCACCGTTGCTCCCAAACCCACTATCTCTATAGAAATTCTAACTGTGTCTTTAAACATATCCCAAGTGGGGTGCCTGGGTGGCTCAGTCGGTTGAGCTACCGACTTCAGCTCAGGTCATGATCTCACAGCTTGTGAGTTCGAGCCCCACATCGGGCTCTGTGCTGACAGCTCAGAGCCTGGAGCCTGCTTCAGATTCTGTGTTTCCCTCTCTCTCTGCCCCTCCCCACTCATTCTCTGTCTCTCTCTCTGTCAAAAATAAATAAACATTAAAAAAAAATATCCCAAGTATATCAAAGGAATAGAAAGATATCTAACACGTGCTTTTGTGCCTTTGAACTTCTCAGGAAAATGACAAACTGTATATTGCTTATGGAGCAGATGGAAGACCACTTGTAGTTTATATTTACATCTGTGAGAAATCTTAAGGATTGAGTGGTTTAGCAGTATTTCTGTTGTGTGTGCTATAAAAATTCATTGGTCAAATCAAGTCTCAGTGCTGCTTATGAAAATAAAATGTGCGACTCCATTTCACCATTTTATTATTTAATTAACAAATATAAATTTAATTTACTATGTGTTGAATGGATGTCGTATTATGTACTGTGGGAGATGCCAAGAATGATACAGATACTAATACTATTACTAATAATATGGTAGTAGCCAACATTTATTGAATGATAACTTGAATCAGGCATTTTTCTAAATGCTTTACGTGGATTATCTAATTTAATCCTCACAAAAGCACTAAAAGGTAGATATCATTGTATTTTTGTTCTGCTGATGAGGAAACATACCCAGAGAAATGTGGTATGAGATTACATAGCTAGTTAGACTTAGAGCTGGGATATGAAATTTGTCTGATACCAGAACTTGAGCTTTTAATTTGATACTCAAAGAATGTACATTCTAGCTGTGGATATGAGTGATAGTGGGGAACCATAAAAATGTCACAGGACAGATACAAAATAAGTATAAATGGGTCCAGAAAAGCAAGGTGACCATGTTTATTTTGGTAAGGTCAGGGAAACCTTTGTGGGGGAAAATGTACTGTGTCTTAGATTAGGTGTCTATTTAGAAGAAACCATGAGACAGGGACTCAAGTATAAATAGTTTACTTAGGAGGTGATTCCAGAATAGCTCTTGTAGGGTTATGGGGAAGTGAGAAGAGAAGGAAAGCAATAAAGAACATGTTCAAGCACAGGTTGTCACAGTAGACAACTAAGGCTAAATTCCACTGGGGACTCCAGGAGATAGCATGATTCAGAGTAGTACCACCCACAAGATGAGGAAGCTGAGGTATTTATGCTCCTATTTCAATCTTTCAATGACTGAAGGTTGCTCCTGGCTTCATTAACTCACTGGAATTTCCAACCACCTCCAGGCACATGCCCTCAAAGCAGTGAGTACCCAGTGGTTGTGGTAAGGTGAGGTTGGAATGTACTGGAGTGGTGACTCCTGAGCATAAATGGACTGGACACCAACAGCATCAGGTACAAAATTTAAACTGTGGCTACTCCTTGATGAAAGGGAGGCAGGAGATGTAGTCTATTTTGGTCATCTGTGTGCTCAGGTAAAAATCTGGGGTACTACTTCTGAGGAAGCAGAAAAGAACAGATAGAGGGAAACAACTCACAGTCTTTGCTGCAGTGTTGCCCAGGAAGTAGTTCAAAGGGATTGTAATCCATACAAGAAAGACTAAGGAAGCTGAGGAAGTGTTAGCTGAGCTCAGAAAGCTGAGATCAATGAAAGGTGTGCATCTGTGTGTGTGTGTGTGTGATGCATGGTAGCAGCACAGGGCTTGAGACAGAGGAGAATGTGGAAAATTGGAAGACCTGAGGAAGGCTGTATGGCAGAACTGCAGGAATTAGGGAGAAAATAGGGTATAATGAGGTTGGAGAATAAGGAGGTGGTGTGCCAGCCAGGGCCAAGTTAACGTGAACTGGACTGTAAACCTGATGCTCTTAAATACTCCCCTCAAATAATGTGTTACTTTTACCTAGTTTACAATCATCATTATCAGAAGATAATTAAGGAATGACTATAGGTTTAAAAATTTCAGATGTTATAGCAGATGGGGGGTAAGATATATGGGTGCAGTCTGCCACTCAGTGCCTCTGAAATCATACCAAGTGAGTGGCTACCTGTGTTATCAGGATGCATAGGGCTATAAACTGTGACTCAAATTGCCTTAAGTAGAAAGGAAGTTTATCTCCTAGACAGAAATATGTGACCAGGCTCCAGGAACGAGGGATTTGGCTTTTCTCTTGATTCCTCCCTCCTCTGTATCAATTTTGTTCTCAACTTGGCTCTCTTCATGGTCATAAGATGAGTGCAATCAGCAACTAGGGAAAGTTGCTCCTTTGTTCTAGTGGGAAAGAGATAATCCACATCCCTAACTATAGGACACATTTCTTTACTTCAGTCTTTTTTTTTTCTTTAATATGAAATTTATTGTCAAATTGTTTTCCATACAACACCCAGTGCTCATCCCAAAAGGTGCCCTCCTCAGTACCCATCACCCACCCTCCCCTCCCTCCCACCCCCATCAACCCTCAGTTTGTTCTCAGTTTTTAAGAGTCTCTTATGCTTTGGCTCTCTCCCTCTCTAACCTCTTTTTTTTTTCTTCTTCCCCTCCCCGATGGACTTCTGTGGGAGAACTGGACAGCAACATGCAGAAGAATGAATCTTTACTTCAGTCGTATTAGATTTCCTTACATGTTGAGCCCACTTCTGAACCAATGATGATTACCAAACAAATTTCCACAGAGAACTGTTAAAAGTCTAAAATCTAATCACCATCAAAGAGAACAGGAATACCATAATAGGCTTAGACTAATCAAGGGTTACTTCTGAAGATGTGGGTGGAGTGATAGTCATGGGATCAGAGTGGATACCTGAACAAAATAATGATTTTGAAAGGAAGGAGAGAAGAAAAAGTGATGGTGGGCTTATCACCCAAATTATCTACTTCATTTCTAATCCCGTCTGTTCTTCAAAATAGCCACAGAAAATACAGGACCACTAATTGATATATTTCAAAGCATAGCTTTTCTTGAAAATATTCCTCTGTGGCAGCAGTATATCATTTAAAAGCCTAGACTCTGGATCTAAATGCTTGAGTCCAGATCCATGATTCACCATCTACCAGATGTATTAGCTTAAGAAACTTAAATTCTTGGCTATCATTATCTATGTAATAGAGACACAAATAATCATCTCTACCACAAAGAGTTGTGCAGATGTTGAAATTAGATGTTTTATAAATCTTGGGACAGTGCTGGGCTCATGGTAAGACACCAATAAGTTTAAGCTAATATTATTCCTTGTTTGCTTAGTACAAAATGATTTTCTGCCAGTTATGTTAAAATAGAGTGAGAACTTGTGATATGATAGGGAATTTCTGGCTTGAAAATATCTTTGGGAATTGGTAGAATTGATATGAATTTAAAATGCCTTCTTCTAAATGTCCAGTTTACAAATCTGGGTTTCAGAATGCAATGAAGGCATTAAAAAGAGCTTTCCTGATATGAAAGCATAACCAGGATATTAGTATTTCCATGTATAGACATTACTGAGCCCCTTCAAGGAACAGATGGACTTAAATATGAATGAATGAAGTGATAACCTAGGTATAATTAGTGGGAAGGGATAATGACACTGTAATTAGACCAGGGATATGAAGAGTTAGAGAATGCTCCAAACACCTATCTTTCACTGCCCAGAAATCATTATAGGAGGTTGGGGCTTAGGGAGTGAGGAGAACTTGCTTCATAAGGATGTTTCCATTGCTTATGCCAAAATACATCCAGCCATTGTATAGTTTTGCAAATCTCTCTCCTGAGAGAATGAGAAGATAATTTTCAAAACAGCTAGGCCCACATAACCACTAAAATGGAAATGAAATTAATGGAATAGTTTTTATATTCCCTCTCACACTCATCTATAATAAATCACATGAAGCTGCACCATTTCTGCATTTATCGCATAAACAGTCCCTTTTCTCCTAATGGCTGTACTTCTGACTTTAAATACTAGAGAAATAGATTAATTGTCTGGAGTCTGGAAAAGGCAGTACTTGATCATAAGTAGCTATCAAAGGATTAAACCTGTACTGTCCAATTGGCACTTACCTTTGGGACTCTTGGGCAGTGGAAGAATGTTCAGATAAACAGAAATGTAAGAACAGACTCATCCTACCCCCTTATCTTTTATGGTCCATGCACTAAATGCAAGCACACTTTTCTGTTGTCAGCATTGTAAGGAAAGCCACATTGAGGGGCGCCTGGGTGGCGCAGTCGGTTAAGCGTCCGACTTCAGCCAGGTCACAATCTCGCAGTCCATGAGTTCGAGCCCCGCGTCAGGCTCTGGGCTGATGGCTCAGAGCCTGGAGCCTGTTTCCATTCTGTGTCTCCCTCTCTCTCTGCCCCTCCCCCGTTCATGCTCTGTCTCTCTCTGTCCCAAAAATAAATAAACGTTGAAAAAAAAAATTAAAACAAAAAAAAAGGAAAGCCACATTGAGAGGACATCCTTCCCTTTGTCTTTTCATGTGTAACTTTTATTGAAAACTGAAAGCTGATGTGTCAGGAAACTCAGGGGCTCTTAAACAAAACTACATGAGTCCTGAAGGAAACAAACTGCAAAACTCTCTAAGAATGCTAAATATTCTTTGGGCTAATGTACTACCTCTTACCTTCAACCTAAAGTATTTTGCATGTAAGAGTGTCAAGGACATTCCCCAACCAGAGGGCCAAGGTAAACCCAGAAACAGATGGTAAAATAATTGTCTCTTGTCCTTTTTTAAAAAAAAAAAATTAATGTTTTTATTTATTTTTGAGACAGAGAGAGACAGAGCATGAGCTGGGGAGGGGCAGAGAGAGAGGGAGACACAGAATCTGAAGCAGGCTCCAGGCTCTGAGCTGTCAGCACAGAGCTTGACGTGGGGCTCAAACTCACAGACTGTGAGATCATGACCTGAGCTGAAGTTGGATGCTTAACCGGCTGATCCATCTAGATGCCCCTCTCTTGTCCTTCTTAATCTTTGAAAATGGTGCTGTTTACCCAAGACTATGCTTTTCTATCTCAGGTGCGTATGTTCCCTGAGGTTATGGCCTCGTGTGCCTGGTAATACATGAAACCTCAGGATAAAGTTAGATCTACTTTAATGGAGCATATTTTTTTTTTCTATTTGAGAGTTAGTATATCAATTAAGAATACATTGAGCTGCAAATAACAAAAACAGTGGCTTAAACAAATCATAGAATTTGCTTACATAACAAGACCTCCAGCATTAGATGGTGCTTTTAGGGACTCAGATTTCGTGTGTATTTTCACCCTTAGTAGCCATTCTTTTGTCATCTTTTGCATATTAGCTTTTGCCCTTTTTCTTGCACCTAGTGTTGCAATACAGCTACTGTACGTCAAGGGACAAAGACTGCATACAAGGTGGTTGGGCAGTGCCATTTGCCTCTTTCTCTTTTTTAAGAGAAGATAAATCTTTCCAGGATCCTCTCCCTAAAGATTCTGTTTCAGCCTCAGTTGCTGGAATTGAACTATATTTTATCCTTACATGTAGGAACAATTACACATCAGAATTCATAATTGCCTCAATCAGCTTAGACTAGTTATGATACTATACCTGGAGCTTAATGCATTGTCATCTTGAACAAAGTTCTGATTCTGTTAAGATGGAGAAATTGTCCATTTGTCCTATTTATTAGTCAATTAATGAGGTTAGTCATAGTAAATATTGGGGATATCTTGTAATAGTAAAACAAACAGGAATATATTGCATTAAAAATGAAAAATTTTCACTAAATTTTAAAACAATATTTGAAGATACAACAGACTTTCAGACTGTGCTTCAAGTCTGCCATAGTGCATAACTGACCACCCTCCACCCATGCCTCTCATCCAGTCCACTTTCCAGAGTAGCAGGGTGATCTTTGGAAGGTACAATGTGAAAATGTTGCTCTCTTGCTTAAAAATTGTCAATACCATCTCAACAGCATTGGGATAAAGTCTAATGCCCTGATGGTGCCATTAAAAATCTTAGAGGCTTGTCCCAGATTCTTACCTGGCCCCATTTTGCCACTCCTCCCATGTGATTTTGAAACTCCTGTTATACTTGTTACACTCTTCAAGGTAGCTAAGCAAACTTGGCTTTGAACCTGGTACATGCTTCTCTCTGGATCTCTCTACTCCCACCTTCCATATGTCTTTTCTACTGGTTACTCTCAGCCATCCTTCCAGCCATTACTTCCTCTGGGAAGCCTTCCTGTTTGGACCCTGACAGGTTCGATGACTCTACTTTTTGTTCCTCCAGCACCCTCTCATTTCATGTAGAGTTCTTTATTAGAATTGCTGTAGGTTATTCAGAATATAGAACTCTTCTATCTGATCCACCTTGTTTACTATTTGATTCTGACTGCCTAGCGTATTGCCTAGCACTCGGTAGGGATTCCATAAATATCTTCAGTTTATTTGGTTTCTACTTGCTTGAAGTTTGTTGAAAATCTTCTAACTCATTTATTGGCAGTACACTAATTATACAGTGTATAAGAAGGGAAGCTCCATCCCTTCTTAATGAGTTTGAACAAACAAAACTCAGACATTAAGGGGAAAAAAGGATATCACAAGCAGAGAGGCATTTGACCAGTCACCAAATATGACCCCAGTGCCCATTTCATTAGGAAGATTTAGCAAATGAGAATTTTATCACAGCCACTCTTAAGAGAACTGCCTTTTTCTTCAATAAGTAAGGCTTTTATTTTGCTTATGACTTGTTTTGTAAAGATGTCTGTCATTTCATATTTAAGGACTTGTTTGTTTTGTTTTCCTCCAAGTTTATTCCACAAATAAGAGTATTGGGCCTAGAATACTCATTAGGCTAGTTTTCCTTCCCTAAACTCTCTGATCTTTCTTGGTGGGTCTTGTTACTATCTATGGCAGGCAGGCTGGAACCGTGCAGCAGAAAAGATTGTATCTGGGAGCCAGGCCTATTATCGATACCTCCAGATTCATGATTTGTATTTAGGAAGGAAAACAGGCAAAGAAAGAGGCATCTGAGCTTCCAGATATAGCCATATCTGAAAATAGATGCT
Source organism: Puma concolor (assembly GCF_028749965.1). Taxonomy (NCBI): domain Eukaryota; kingdom Metazoa; phylum Chordata; class Mammalia; order Carnivora; family Felidae; genus Puma; species Puma concolor. The sequence continues at coordinate 121,351,738 of NC_141668.1, forward strand.
ACCTTGAGCTCCCATGTTTGTAAATCAGTAAATGTCCTTTTTTTAAAGGCTTCTTTGAGTTGAGTTGATATTTATTTGATCTTTCATAAATGAATAATGAATACAAGATTTGGAATCAGAAGTGTAATGGTTGATTGCCTAGAAGTATTATCATAATCCCTGTGGCCAACAGGAGTTATTCCTGCCTAACTGAATATTTTGAATAACTGAATATTCTGTTATCAGAGAAGAGGAAAAGGATGCCACAAGACAAAATAAAAATCCATAGTATCTATTTTGTCCATATCATATGTCCCTTCATCACTGTACCTTTAGCTAAATTTATGAACTGCCTTTATTTCTGAAGTTGGAGCTTCCTTCAGGATGGTAGAAGTGAACCTCTGAAAATTAATTCCCTAGGTGTCACTTTATCAAGACTAGTCCACTGAAAGTCAATTTGTTAAAAGTTAGTTGTAAATTTTAAGTTCAAAACCATATGAAAAAATCAAAATTAGTCAAAATCATCATATAATAAATTTGGATTAAAGGAAAATTCCCATATCAACACTGAGATTTTAGTTCTAAATGATAAAATGTATGTTTATAAATATTATATTTAATATCCAAAGTTGAACATTTTTGATAAAACTGTTGAATCTTTTGTTATAAAATTACACTGAGGTCACTGACAAAACCAAATGTTGGCAAAGATGTGGAAGCAACATGAACACTCATTCATTGCTGGTGGGAATATAACATGGTACAGCCACTTTTGAAGACAGTTTTCTGGTGGTTTCTTAGAAGACTAAACATATTCTTTTTTTATAAATATTTAAAAAAAAATTTTTTTTTCAACGTTTATTTATTTTTGGGTAAACATATTCTTACTATACAATCTAGCAGTAATACTTCTTAAATTTAGTGAAAGTAGTTGAAAACTTATGTCTGCACAAAATTCTGCATGTTGATATTTAGAGTACCTTTTTCATAACTGCCAAGACTTGGAAGCAGCCAAGATGTCCTTCAGTAGGTGAATAAATAGATAAACTGTGGTACATCTGGATGATGGGATATTATTCAGCACTAAAATTAAATGAGCTATCAAGCCATAAGAAGACATGAAGGAAATTTAAATGCATATTCCTCAGTGAAAGAAACCAATCTGAAAGGCTACATACTATATTATTCTAACTATATGATGTTCTAGAAAAGGCAAAACTATGGAGATAATAGAAAGATTAGTGGTTGCCCAGGATTTGGGGTGAAGAAGGGATAGATAGGTAGAGAATAGAAGATTTTTAGGACAACAAATATACTCTGTATAATGCTGTACTTATTGGTACATGTCATTATATATTTGTCCAAACCAACAGAATGTACAGCATCAAACATGAAAGTGAACCCTAATGTAAACTATGGACTTTGGGTGATTATGATGTGTCAGTGTAGGTTTATCACTTGTAAGAAATGTGCCCTCTTGTGAAAAATGTGGTTAATGGGGAGGCTGTGTATATGTGGCACGACATGAAGAATATGGGAAATCTCTGTACCTTACCCTCAATTTTGCTATGAACATAAAACTGCTCTAAAAAAATAAAGTATTAAAAAATTCCAATAGCTCTGCAGGAAGTGGGGGGGCAGTGAACAAATTTTGTATATTTGGCCAAATGCTCCTTTGATAACTAAGCCTTATCCCTTGATCTAGATCAAGAGTGGGTGCCTAGAGCCATTAATGTTCTTCATAGGTTTATTTGACTTGAATTCACACTAGTGGGTGGGCTTTCCATGAAAAAGGCAGGAAGTCCAATGCAGGTGGATAAAGACAGTGCAGATAAAGGAGAATATCTTCCACAGGGGAGGACCTACAGTGTGCAAGCTGCAGCTGTTCAACACTTTGCCTTGCCTTCATCTCCTTTACTAAGTCTCTGATATGATAATAAGCTGCCTCATTGTTGAGATCATTTCTTTCTTTTGTATACATGCTGTAGTGGTTAAAGGGCCTGCTTTCTTTTAGTAACTCAGCCATTTACTGAATCTGTGAAACTTGTCTGAGTCAGAATAAGTTAGATTATACTGTTGTAAGGAATAGCCCCTGAGATTTAGTGCCTTAATACAACATGCTCTTTGTTCAACATGGGTGGATGAGGTGAAGGGGAGACTCAGGTCATTATTGTCTTTACTGGTCACTCTCACAGGAGGTATATCTATATGGAGCTACCCTACTTGAACACATGGCCTCTTTGGTTAGCTCAGCGAAGGAAAAGCAAACATAGACGGTCACACAGAGGCTCTTACATGCTTCTGCTCAGAAGTGATACTTCACCTCCACTCATACTCCATTGGCCAAAGCAAGTCACATTGTTACACTTCACTTAAAGTGGGCGGGAGATTATAATCCTCAAGGACCTGACTGGAGGAGGATTGGATATTGGTGAACATTGATATCGTCAATCACAGGTAATTAATTGTTCTGTGCCTCTGTTAACTCATCTGTAAAAGAAGGATGATAATATCCATGTCATAGAGCTATTCATGAAACTGAAAATGAAATAATGAATGTAAAAAGCCTAGCACTGTACTTGGTAGTTAGAAATCAATAAAATTATTACTGTTACTATTATTAGAATGAATATTTATCCTTAGTGTAGACTATGACATCGAGTAGTACCATTCTAAGTCTTTTTAAAAAATATTATCCTGGGGTGCCTGGCTAGCTTAGTTGTTTGAGCAGCCAATTTGATTTTGGCTCAGGTCATAATCTCAGGGTCATGGGATTGAGCCCACATCAGGATCCATGGTAAGCATAGGGTCTGCTTAAGATTCTCTCTCTCTCCCCTTCTGCCCCTGTGCCTATCTAAAATGTACATATTTATAAGGTCAGAATAATTAGTTTTCATTGGAATAAGTTACATAATCACAAAAATTCTTTCTTCTAGTTTCCTCCATTTTTAAAAATGACATCATCACCTACCCATTTATATAAGCTATAAATTTAGGTATCATCCTTGACATTTCTGTTTCCTCACCTTGCTAATTCTGCCAATTTACTAAGTCCTGTCAATTCTACTTTATGTATATCTTTTTACCCCACTGCTACCACCTGTTTCAAACCACCACCATCTTTTCCCTGGAACTATAGTAATAGCCTCCCAATTGGTTTCCCCTGTATCCACTCTTCTTCTCCAGCTCTTATTTCAGAAGAGAGCCAAAGTGACTCTTTTTAAAAAACGCATACATGAGTAAGCTTCTCTCTAGATTATATCCTTCTATGTCTTTCCATTTTATTTTTTACCAAGGCCTCCAAAGCTCTTTATGAGTATGGACAGCTCTTCTACATAGGTCCACAGGGATGAGAGGCTCATCTAGTGTTTCTCTAATTTGCTTTCCCTGGGTTCTGATACATTTGGCCAAAGTTGCTGGTGTACATCTTGATTGCTGCCTAAGGTCATTCTCCCCTCTTCCAAATGAAACTGCAATCAAAATAAGGTAAACTCAAAGGCCAATGCTGCCACCTCCCAAAGGTGTTCTGAGGGCTCTCACTTTCCCAGAAAATAGAGATGGGATTATTTACTTCCACTTGTCAAAAGCCCTAAAGTTGCCAGTGTGTCACAATAACTCAGAGGGTTGTAAACTTCAGTGTGATTGCAGACTATGTGCCCATTTGAAAACTTTTATCAGCTTCTCTCTATTTTTAAGATGGCAGATAGAATCAGACACAAGACAAATTAAAAATGATTGTTGTTACTCTTGGTTCCATCAGTCAACCCTCTGAGTGTGATTCTAGGAGAGACAGGGTTTCTACTGCCAGATGAGTCCCATTTGTCACAGCATGCAGTTCCATTCTGTGTGGTAGGCCTGAAAACAATTGTGACTGTAGGCTTTTCTTTTCCCTTAGGTTAGCGTGATTTAAAAAAAAAAAAAAACAACATTGTTGAGGCATAATCCATATACAAAAAAATTGTGCAAATTTTGCGTATGCAGTACAATGAATTTTGACAAATGTATACACAATATAGCTGCCACCAAATAAAATATGGGACGTTTCCATTACCCCCAAATGTTCCCTGAGCCCCTTTGCAGTCACCCTTTCCATCCTCTGCTGTATAATCACTAATCTTCTTTCTGTTACTAGAGATTAGTTTTGCTTGTTCTAAAATTTCACATGAATAGAATCGTATAGTGTCTACTCTTTTGGGTCAGGCCTCCTCCTCTCAACACCATGATTTTAAAAAATTTATATTGTATAGATATAGACACACTAATATACACTATACATATACTTATGTATAGTGTGTATACACACACACTCTTTGCATAGTATTCTATGAAGACAGCACAATCTGTTTGTGTGTTCTCCCGTTGACGCACATTAGAGTATTTCCAGATTTGGGCTCTTATGAATACAGCACAGGCAGACATTTGTGCATGGGCGTTTCCTGAGGGTATGTTTTTATTTCCCTTCTGTAAACACCTACACTTGGTTAACATAATTTTAAAAATTGTTCATGATGGTCTTACATTTAAACAAATTCAGTATTTTTGTGATGATATTCTAAATGAAGATATTGTTAACAATACTTCCTTTTAAAACTTTATCAATTTAGAGCAAAATTTTAAGAAATATTAGAACCTTAGCACAATTAGGTCCATCAGGTCCATCAAGGCACGGTTAAATAATTCACATATTCATTAACAGTGGCAAGTAATCTTGATCAGCAAATATTTATCCTACACCTACCCAGTAAAATAAATAGCATGAATAGTATCTGTGAGATACACAGAAGAGTTGTCTTTACCGTGAAAGACACTTCAATTTAGATGGAAATACTGAATCAATGTTAATCGAGTAAGGACTTCAAAATAATGATGAAATACTGAGTTGAGTGGTACACATTAGCAGTGAATCAGGACATCAGAGAGGTTGAATGATGGATAGTGGTTACCTAGGATGCAGGTATAGATTTCAAAATGGGATTATCATAGAGGAGGAGATACTCCAGCCTCTCTCTCTGAAGCAAAAAAGATTTGCTGATCTGTTTAGTCAGAATTAAGCTCAACTGCATGGGCCTTTAGACTTGTGGTTACCATGTAACAAAAAGGCAAGTGCCCATATTTACCTTACTCTGTCTTAACCTATGCAATTGATTGGATAATGGACATGGGGGTCTTATGAGGTGGGCTCATCTCTCTTCATGTGTGCCCTGTAGGAATTATTGAAATTCTTGGATTTGGGGAGATGGTGTAGTAGAACATGTTTTTCTCAGGAGTTAGCTGAATGTTCCAACGTGGTCTTTATCAGAGACATTCAATGACAGATGCTGACTTGGGTAATAATATCTAATTTGGGTTTCTGATTTGCCTCTGTTTACATTTGTCTACATCTGGCTCCTTATTTTTGAGGGGGAAATGTCTGCAAGATAGAGTATACTATTAATATGCCACCAAAAAATTTACTGCTTAGGTCCTTAAATTAACTACTTTAACCATATTTAATGAAAAGTTAACACACTGTAGATATTTCAAACTATGGAAGGTTTAGTTCCACATTTACTGTTGTTGTTGGAGACAGGGTTACAAAATTAACAAATAAGGGAAAAATAAGCAAAGTTTAAAAAATCTTATGGAATATCATCAGTCCTAGACATTGGTAGCAAATTTCAGACTCCCTTCCTTGAATTTCTACAATTAGTTTTATTATTTCTTAAAGAGAAACCAAGGAGCGGGTAGGAGTGTGAGTACTGGGAAGGTTTAAGACATCTCATCAAACATTCCCTGCCTCTTGTGATTTCTTTTTAATTGAGAAAGTCATGTTGTACCCTTTCCACATGAAAAAGTTGTTCAAAACAGAACAGACATATTGTTTCTAGTTAGCAATTTCAATCTGAGAGAAATATAGTAAATGTCTTTGACTTCCTACTTCCACTGAAATTCATTATTAATGCCTGTCCAGAGACCAAAGGGGAGAAGGCTAAAAGTGGGCTCCCATGAAACAAAAAAGCAAAACCAAAAAAAAAAAAAAAAAAAAAAAAAAAACCACTAAAATTGATCAGTCTGCCACCAGGCTCTGTGTAAAAAAGTATTGAGATCCATTAGTGAGTTCTGCCACTGGTGACAAAATTGCTAATTGTGATGGTGTTGTCGCCCTTAACTGAGCCCTCCATCCTGGATGAGACAGCTTTTCTCTAGAGTCCCAGAAATCATCTTCCTTTAGAGAAATTCTTCTCAAGAAGGATTCAAAGCATAATGATCACTTATTTTCAGGAGTGCCAGAAAGTTTAAATGCTGATGGAATTTGGGGGAACCTCTGAGGAAAGTATATCACAATGCTAGGCAGGTATGACATTAGTTTCATGTCGTGTACTCATTTTCACTGCTGGAGATATTTTGATTTCTCTCTTATGTGCCACAAGAGCAGCAACAATATTTGGTTCAAACAGAACCTTTTTATTCAAAGGCCTCACACTGTAATGGGTGAAAACTTGGAAAATGCCTGCAGGAAATTAGTGGCACAAGTTGCTTACTCACTTTCAGCCTATTAAAATCACCCTGAACCTTGTAAACCAGACGATGTTTTCCTCCCAAGGGCCTGCATCTCTGTTGCTTCAGCTTTTAGAAATAATCCAAGAAAAGTAAACACTGAGTCTGGGGAGACACCAGAAAAGTTTCAACCTGGATGCAAAATTCAGTTACCTTTTTTTATTATTTCATTTCCTTCCGAAGCCCATGGATCATACCACACAGTTCCTTCTGCAAAAACAGTTGAGAATTACCAGTAATTGGAACTATTTACATTCAATGCCATCATGACAGAAGCAGCTTTATTATATTACAGAGGGATGATTAATATATGACAGAGATTAAAGATTGCATCACAGCAGGTAGGCTTCTTGTCTGATCTGTCATTTCGCTGATTACAAAGGCATGCAAATTATACAAACAGAAAAGTGATTTTCTTTTATGCTAATTTTAGCTCAGCCCACCTGTGCATTAACTCATTTTCAATTAACTGTTGAAAGGTGGATTGTAATACGTTCACTAAGGTTGATTTCTGCCCTGTTGGCCTACCTGCTCTGATATCAAATGCTATTGTCTTATAACCTTATTTCAACCTTAGATTTAGTCTCATATTTGTGTTTTTTTAACCTGTTATTTTAAATTCCTGAAAAGATGAAATTCAAGCAAGCAACTTGCATGAAACTTAAGCCACTTAGAAGGTGTTGTGAACTCATAATTTGGGTAAAGTAGAAGGCTTATCTTTCCTGACACACTGAGCAAATGAAAGGAATATTGTTGCCTACCTGACTATTGTAATATTTATGTTTCGTAGGTTTATGCCTGTTTGCCAAGAATCTTTGATACCTAATATGGTTAGCTGCACATACTATCAATACCCTCATTTGCCTCTATTATAGGTCAAGTCTACTTCAATAATGACAAAACATTTTAGATTTATTTCCATGGGAGCAAAAATGGGAAAAAGTACCATCTCAAATCCTAACTTCAAGTGATTGCTAGTGTTTTTCTGGACTCATATGTGACCAAAGTCCAGACTCAGTGGAAAGACAATTAGGATCAATTAGTTATATCTCATATAAACAAAAAAAAAATGCTGTTGACTTGTGAGAGGGATTATCATCTTTAATTAGAATTTGCAGTCTTCTGTTAGGCCACAAGCTTCTGAGGACAAAAACTATGTAAGCCCTTTTCCTGGCCTCAGTTCCAGGCACACATAAACTACTCCACTTGATAGCTAAGGACATTGGTTCTGGAATCAGAATGTCTAGGTTTTATGGCTGTCCCTGTACTTAAGCTGAGTGACCTTGGCAAGGTTTGTTTTGTTGTTGCTTTTACCTAACTGGTGGTTCACTTTTCTCCTCTATAGAAAGGTTATAAAATGAGGTTTTTTTTTTTTAAGTTTATTTATTTAATTTAAGAAAGAGAGAGCATGAACAGAGGAAGGGCAAAGAGAGAGGGAGAGAGAGAGACCCTGCTGACAGCACAGAGCCTGATGCAGGGCTCGATCCCATGAACTGTGAGATCATGACCTGAGCTGAAACCAAGATTTGGACGCTTAACTGACAGAGCCATCCAGGTGCTCCTATAAAATGAGTTCTTAGTTCATAGGGTTATAATGAGGATAGATTAAATAATGAAACAATAAGCATATATAGAGTTTAACATAGTACCTGGGACATAGTAAGTGCTTGATCAATGCACGGTTGACTAATATAGGAAGAAAAAGTATTGATATATCTCTAGCTCAGTGTTCATTTTCTTTTTTTTTAAGTTTATTTTTTTAAAAAAAAATTTAATGTTTACTATTTTTGAGAGAGGGAGAGAGAGACAGAGAGCAAGCAGGAAAGGGGCAGAGGGAGAGGGAGACACAGAATTGGAAGCAGGGTCCAGGCTCTGAGCTCTCAGCACAGAGCCCGATGCAGGGCTCGAACTCACAGACCACCAGATCATGACCTGAGCTGGTAGTTGGCTGCCCAACTGACTCAGCCACCCAGGTGCCCTGAAAGTTTATTTATTTATTTTGAGAGAGACAGGGGGAGGGACAGAGAGAAGGAGAGAGAGAGAGAGAGAGAGAGAATGAATTTCATGCAGACAACGCGGAGCCTGATGCAGGTCTCAAACTCAGGAATCGTGAGATCATGACCTGAGCTGAAACCAAGAGTCTGATGCCCAGCTGACTGAGCTACCCAGGCGCCCCTCATTTTCCATTAAGAGCAAGGAAACTGAGGACAAGAAAAAAAATAGTACTGCTGATTATAGGCGTTTAAGATTGAAAAATCCTCAACCATTAACATTTGAGTCAGAGCTTTATTATTCCAGGCTGTTAGTAAATGTGAGGCCATTTCAGTGTTTGGAGTGATAACAATAAAAGGAGAGGCCAATGGGGCTGCAAATAAAAACTGACTTCTCTGAGAACAGTGTTTTCTACTATCATGCCTGTTTTTATCATCCCATACATTTTTGCAGATGCGATACAGATGTGATACAAGCATTCCCCCCCCCCTTTTTTAATAACAGTAGGCAGGGAAAGCATGCTAGTGAGGGCTAAAAATAAAATTGCAGCCTGCTCTCCCATAGCTTACTGACTCCCTTTCACCAATAAGACCCCATCTCATGCCATGCACTGAGTTTCCATTTTACATACATCATCTTTGTCCTCTCTGCAAACCTGAAGTGAGCGTTAGTATCCTCCTGTTACAAATAGGGAAGCTAAGGCCTAAGACGAGAAGCCATTTCCCCTCTTCAAGGACCTATTCCTGCCAACTTCCAAATGGTTGATGCTTCCTGCTATAGACATCCTGAACCAGCTGGTAGTCAGAACTCCTGGGCTGTCAAAGTGGGATCTCAGAGCAGGTCTCACATCACCTGGCCATGTCAAACTCCACTTCAAAGACAGACAACTCTTTGACTGTTAAAGTTTCCTGTGCATTAATTTTTTCATCTAGAAATGGGGGTGAAGTGGGTCCAGTGACTTTTTAAATGATGAACCATGTAAGTACAGAACAGTTTTTAGAATCTCGGTTTTGTGGTTCATTATTGGACTTAAGTTAGTGCTTCACAAACTGTTAGGTACAGAAGAATCATCTCGGGGTCTTAATGTCCACATTAATTAAGAGGCAGAGGGGCCTAGGAGTTTGTGCAGTTCTAAAAAGTTTCCACGTGATGCTGATCCTGGTGAACAAGGACCACACTATGAGTATCCAGGCTTTAGGTGAGGCTTTCTCAAAGTGCTTTCTGCAGACATGAAAAAAGTCAGTGTAACTGGGTTTGGGGAGAGACTATTTAACAAGCATCCAAGTGATTCAACTACATCCTAAAAGTTGTGACATTAAGAACACCCTGTTTTTCAAACTAGACCCATCATTAGGACAACGTGTTGGTTAAAAGCTACAGTCTCCTGGGCTTCTCCTTCTAGAGACTTAGATTTTAAAGTTCTGTTTTTCTGGTCTTGATCTTTACAACGTAAAAATCTATGGCTCAGTGAGATTAAGCATTTTGCCCAGAACCAAAAGCAGTGAAGAGAGGAGTCTTGAGCATACATGTTGACCAAGAGAAGAGATGAGAGAAAAAATAGTCAGTGAGTGGATGGGAAGGGAACTGGAGAGGCTCTATCAGGAGGCACCTGAGGGCAGCCCTAGGCTTCACCATCCACTGGGCCTGCATTAGAAACTTACTCACCCTGCGGAGGACAGCTTGACTTCCCCATAGTGTGTCCCAGCTTCAGCAACACAAGAGGCAGCTTTCAGATAGGCAAGGTGTTCACATCAGAGGAGACAGCCATATAGACTCATAACTAGTTGGAGAACTTTCTTAAGGGATCACACATTTCTAGAGGTTCTAATTGTTTGTCATATCAGTAACCCCTGTCGTGGGTTCTTATTGATCCAAAACAAACAAATGAAAAATATGCACAAATGACATAACTGGAAATAATATTAGGAAAATAGAAATTTCATAGTAATACCCTACACTCGGTATCATTGTTTGTCACTTATAATGCCCCTTTTCAGCTTTTACATGTACACTTTCCTAATGTTGGTAAAACTGTTATTTCAAAGTTGAGTTCACCTTGTTAAGGGCCAATGAGCCCCAGTACACACAAGTTAGTAGAAGTCAGATTTTTGTGGACAGATGAAAGGATAATGGCTTTAAAAACCAACATGGTAATTAATTAGACCAGAGATAGTGAAAATCCTTCATCTTTTATGCTAATCCCAAGCAATTATTGGCTGCCTGGACAACTGTATGGAGAGGGTTCTGAGCAGACAGCAGGACTTAGAGGTAAGAATGCTTTGGTTGTTTCATGACGTCTGTCCTGGGTTCCTGAGAGGTGACTTGTGACATGTTAGGTCAGATGCTCTCTCACTCAATTCCACATAGCACTGGTATTACATTCACAAATACGATATGCCACCTACTTTTTCATCTTGAGGGTGGCTGGTGGCAACTGTGCTGAGCAATGTCTAGTCCTTTGCTGTTAAGTTCTCTCCTACATCATTTTCATAGCCCAGTTGTGTAAGCTGTAAGCTAAAAAAACTTCCATAAACGTCCAGATAGTAAATATTTTAGGCATTTGGGGCCATATGGTGTCTGTTGCAACTACTTAACTCACTTTGTGGAAGGAAAGCAGCTGTAGGCAATACGATGTAGACAAATGATGGTCCTGGCTGTGCTTCAATAAACATTTATGCACAAAAACTAGTGGTGGGCAAGATAAGTCTCATATACCAAAGTGTGCTGACCCCTGGCATAGAGGATTCTTAGGAAATTGCTGCTTTATGGACAGTTTAGACGGTGGGATTAGGAAATGATACAGAGTTGATTAAGGAGTAATTAAATGCTATGGGAGTGTTCTTCAGAGAGCCTCCTCAAGCTCTCATATCTGGCCTACAGTGCATGCGTGCATATGTCGCCCCAGATTTATATTGCATTACGAGAGTTGCCGTGTGTTTTTCTAGATCGGGTATATTGTAAAAAGGCAGTAGTAAGTAGTCAAGAGGGTTCTGACCTTTGGCTCTGCTGATGGAGTGTTTGCAGGAGACGATATCAGTGGCATCTGGTAGGCACATAGTGAAAATAGCAAATGGCTTAACAAACTATCCCATTCACTATTAAAATATTCAGCTTGTCAGTCAACATAGTTTTTGAACTTGCCTTATTATGGATTTCTGTCTCTATACCATTCTTGTTTGAATCTGAGTATTTGGAAATATTTAAAGCAGAATGGAATGCTTATTATTTACATATTCTTTTTTGCAGCTTTGGTAGCTTTATTCCTTGAGGCAGTTAAGAACTATTGTGTTTAGAGTATTTTGGGGGGCTCTTAAAGGCTGGGGGTTTGATGACTGTGATGGCTATTTTACTACTTGTTAAGTTCTCAAAATTGACTTTAAATGAATAATTTTTAATCAGCCTTTAAAATTTTCTTAAACGTTTATTTTTGAGACAGACAGACAGAGACAAAATGTAAACAGGGGAGAGGCAGGGAGACACAGAATTTCGAAGCAGACTCCAGGCTCCAGACTGAGCTGTCAGCACAGTGCTCTACATGGGGCTCGAACTCACCAGCCATGAGATCATGACTTGAGCTGAAGTGGGATGCTTAACTGACTGAGCCACCCAGGCACCCCTAATCAACCCTTTTAAGAAAGACCTTGGTGGCTGAGTCTTTTCCATGTTAGGTATATTATGAATTGTCTCCAAATTGTTTTTTCAAAATTGTTTTTTAATGAATCTCTGGGTGTTGTGAGAAAAACTCTCTAAAAGCCTGATAGACGAGGAAAGCCATTTCAGATTTCTAAGTTAACATGACTGTTGGTAAACTTTGTTCAATCCAAAGGCCTGATTTATGACCCGCCACGTACGCATACATTGTACATCTGCTTTGTGAATGAGCAGCCTAAAGGAACACCATATTGTCCTTGAGATATCGATCGACGCTCCTACTCACTGCATTGCTTTACCATAAAATTTGTGATTCCTGCCTATATGCTAATCTGTAATATTTTCAGCTTTTGCAAAATGGAAAATGTATATTTGATGAGGGGGGGAACTAGTCTTTCCCAGTTTCTTATTAATACTATAAATACAACTTGGTTTGTCCTGCTTTAGGACCTGGCTTGGGCGACATGATGTTTATGGAGTTTAAGCAGTACAATAGAGCGAAGAGAGGAGAGTTCTACCACAGACAACCTTCCAGAGGTGGAAGGGATGAATGAGGTCATGCTTCTTAAAGCTGGTTGTTGATTTACAGCCCTTTTGGAAGCTTCCTGGGTATAATCTGAAACTGGCCCTTTGTATGTGGAGGGCAGGGAGAGACCCAAGAAAGAGACTGGTCACTCTATGTTGGTAGGTGGCAGTTTAGTAAACAAAGGGAACTTAACCTGAGGTTTGTCTTGTGTGGCAGCAGGACGAAGGGATCCCTGCACCCACATGCCAAATCTTAAAAGTTACAAAGAGGCACTAACTGGGTTCAGCTGCATATACCATGCAGATGTTCTCAATACCACATCACTACCTCAAGGCTCTGTACTTGGAGTAGCCTCTGGGAACAGAAAAGACAAGTGGAACCCACATTCCTAGGACAGGGGAATGAGCCACTGAGCGGCTAAATGCCTAGATCCAGCTCATAAGTTAATCAGTGGTCATGTCTTTTCAGTGAACTCCCCCAACACTGGTCTCATCGAGAATTCTCCACAGACCTGAAGGTACCTCCCAGAGAACCCAAGTGAGGTTGAAGTCTCCCATTTGCTACCTTCTTTAATCCACAGCATCTAGAAGAAAGTCCAGCTTCTCAGTGAATAACTATGTCCTTCATTCCTTTGAGCCTGGCTCTCCCACCTACCCCTCCAACCTCCTCTTCCTACACCCACACAGGCCCACTTGTTGTGATCATCCTGTTAAATTTGTCCAGTTACCCCTAAGGATGATTCAAATCTTCACATAAATCAAACCCCCTCATTCTTGTTTCTTTCATTCTTCCTCATCCATGAGAAACTGGGACTCAGTAATCTTTCCAAAGTCTAAGTCCCCTTTCTTGCTGACCCATGCAAAATTCAAATTCAAAATCAATTTTTTTTAGTTAATTTATTTATTTTGAGAGAGAGAGAATAAGCAGGGAAGGGGCACAGAGCAAGGGAGAGAGAGAATCCTAAACAGGCTCCATGCTTTGTGTGGAGCCCGATGTGTGGCTCAATCCCACAACTGTAAGATCATGACCTGAGCCTATATCAAGAGTTGGATGCTCAACTGACTGAGCCAGGTATCCAAAATTAAACATCAGTTTTAGAGCTATTTGTATTTTAGGGAAATTTTAGAGACCTAGAAGTTTAGAGAAAACTATTTGTATTTTAAAATTGAACTTTCTCCTGTATATTCTTAATTTTATAAAGTCTATGATTAATAAAAAGCTTTATTCTCCTTTTGGACGACACAGGCAACTTAGAATATTTAAATTCTAATTGCCTTGGCAGGGCTTACATATTATTACTGTTCAGTATTAAAATCTTACCTGTTTTAAAATTTCAAGGCATTATTATGGCTCCTGGGTGGTTCATTTGGCTAAGAGTCTGACTCTTGATTTCAGCCATGCTCTCACAGTCGTGAGATGAGCCCCACATCGGGCTCTGCCCTGGGCAGTGGAGCCTGCTCAAGATTCTCTCTCCCTCTCCCTTTGTCCCTCTGCTGTGTACATATATGCACACCCTCTCTTTTTCTCTGTCTCTATCAAAATAAATAAACGTTAAAAATTTTTCAAGGCACTATTATTCATTTACACAGTCAATGCTTGCTTAGATTCACCCGGATAATCAGTTTACCTTGTACCATTCATTACTTGCATCTCTGACCTTTCTGGTATAATATTTCTTTTTCCAAAAGTATATATTTTAGAAATTCCTTTAAGGAAGGTTTGTTGTGGTGAACTCTATATTTTGGTTTATCTGAAAATAGCATTTTTATCTTGAAAGAGATTTTTGCTGGAGACATAATTCCAATTGACAGCTATTTTCTTTCAGACCTTTGAACATGTTATTCTACTATAGTCTGGCTTCCATTCTTGCCATACAGAAGTTTTCTGTTAGTATAATTATTACTTTTTTAGATGATCTTTTTTTTTTTCTCTCTAGCTGATTTTTTTTCTTCTACTGTTCTGTAGTTTCACTATAAAATGTGGATTTCTCATTGATTTTTTTTGAAACTCCTTGTCCTTCCTGAATAAGCAAATTCATGGTTTCTCAATTGTGAAAAATTCTCAACTATTATCTATCTTGGTGAATAGTCTATGGGCAGTTGAAAAAATGTAATCTGCTAAGTGTGCGATATTCTATCTTGTTTACTAGGTCAGGTTGGTGTTAATAGTGTTATTCAACTCTTCTGAATTACTACTGATTTTTCTGTCTACTTTGTCTACCATTCATTGAGAGAAAAATGTTCATCTTCAACTATAATCATAGATGCATCTATTTATCCTTTTAGTTGTCAATTTTTGCTATATATTGAAATTCTGTTATTGGGTGCATACACATTTAGAATTTTTATGTCCTTTTTATAAACCAATCCTTTTTTTCATTATGAAAAACCTTGCTTTTTATCTGGCAATATACCTTAGCCCAAAGCCTAATCTCTCTCTCTCTTTCATATAAGTAATTCAGTTTTCTCATCATTTGTGTTTGCATACTCTATCTTTTGCCATCCATTTATTTTAACCTATTTTTATCTTTATATTTAAAGTGCATTTCTGATAGACAGCATGTAGTTGATATTGGTTGGGGCAACCTATCCACTGTTGAAAGCTTCCTGAAGACTATAACCAATTTACTGGTTTGATACAATCTCCTTATTTTGGTGATTAGGAATTTGACTTGGTCAGGATAATATACCTAGTTTTCACAGACATGCACATAGAATGTAGGCACCTAATACTCTACTCAGCCACTGTCTTGTTACTACACTGACTTTGTCTCATCATTTGCAATGAAATCTAGGGGGTTCCTCAGATATTCTGCTTTTGGTTTGATTTCCAGAGAAGCGTTTCAAGTAAAGGTCAGTAGGATGAATGCCATTGTTCTGGAGTAGTTGAAAGCTTTTAGCTTTGCCTGCTTCAGTGACTTGCTCATAATATCCAACCCTTAGTGCCAAGTGACTTCTTGTAAACCTTCAAAGATTTTAGATAACTCTAAAACCTTTGTAGTGTGCAACTGGGCAGTTCAAAAGCCAAGTGTTCTTTTAAAAGGGCAAGAAAAGTCTAACCGAGTGCACACTTGATCTTTTGACTTCTTTCCATGTCCCCGCCTCTTTAACATTATAGATCCTTTTGCATTCCAGCCTCTCTATACTGATAGGGCTACAGTAATTTCCCTGGACAACTCCGTTCCTCATCACATCCATTTAAAACTACAAAACAGTTTTAAAATTCTTCCTGAACTTGAGGGGTCTGCTATTTGGTTTGGTTTAAAAAAAAGGTGATAGTGATGGGAATAAATAATATTATTTCCCTTTTGAAGTTGGAATTGTAGATATTCAGGATTCAAGGAAGCTCATTTTATATTTTACTTAAATCTGCATTACCATTCTGAGCTATAAATGAATATCATCAATTATGCATACACATGGGTTTGAAATGATATACCGTAAAGTTGTGAAAAGAGCTCAATCATGGAATGAGAGACAGTTTTGTCTTTGAGTTCTAACCAACCATTTGACCTCAGGCAAGTAATTTAACATCTTTGGGTTCAGTATCCACATCTATGAAATAAAATGTTTGGGATTTCTAGACTCTGAGATTTCCCTCTTCAATTCTGTTTCAATGCCATTTAAATAAAGCCCAACATTTTTTTCTTTTGCATAATAATTTCTGTAATATATGTGTGTATGTATCTGTAAATTTTGCCCCAAGCTGAGATTATGAATTTTCAGAATTTCCTCTGCTAATTTTTTCCTTTGTGCTTAGCAAGTTTTCTCCCCTAAATTCAAAGCTTTGCTTTCATGATGTTATGCTGTTGCTTAACTACCTTTACTTTGGAAAATTGTGTGTGTGCATGTGTGTGTTCATGACATTGCATACAGATTAGTGTGAATGATGATTAGAAAACATACTTATTGAGTTTTTGTTGGTGTGTGTGTGTGTGTGTGTGTGTGTGTGTGTTTGTGCTTTCTATGTTATTGTCCTTTCCCATTGAAGTGTTAGCCAATTCTCTGTGCATTGCATGTGGGTTCAGTGCCATAGATAAAGTCTGATGATGGGGCATTCCCACCTAAAATGGGATTTGATAAGAGAAAAAATATTTCACTTCAGAACATGGCTTTGCTTATCATTTTGAAGGTCATTTGTAGTGGGCTTTGAAGTAAACTTGGGTTTGAGAACTGATTCTGTCACAAATTTGCTTTCAATCAAGGAATAGGGATTTGGTAACCTTGTTTAGCCATGACTTCTTGATATGCAAATGAAATGTCAGAATCTAGTTTTGCATGGTTGCTATAAGATTAAGTGACTTTGAGTATGGTAAAGCACATCTTGCATCTGGTATATAGCCAGTGCTCCATTCCTTTCCTTCTACCCTTTAAAAAGTTACCCACGACTCTGTTCATTAATTATGATGATCAGCAAAGCTTTCTTTTTCTTTTTACATGACTTACTCGCTCAGAATGATCTGGTTCCTTCTTCTGAAGTGGTACCATAGCATTCATAACTATAAGAAGGGGAAATCCTCTTGGAATACATCAATTAAAGAGAACTTGGAGGAAGCACAGGGCCTAGCCTGGATCTCAATTGTAATAAATATAAGTTAATCAGGTGACCTCTTTCTCTGTCGTCTTCTAGACCACTTGCTCTGTCATCTTTCCTTTTGAGACTGCTTTGTTCTGTTCTTTGCAGATCTCATTTAGACACAATTAACCCTATCTCCTTGACACACATTCTACCCCCATGACACAACAATTTCCTGGTTTTGTCCCACCTAACTGACATCACCTTCTTAGTATTACTACTGCTACGATAACAGCCACTACTGTTACCACCACTATTATTGTTGTTACTATTATTTTTGCTGTTTCATTTTCCTCAGCCAGACTCTTGAATATTGATGAGTCCTAAGGGTTTGGGCCTTGCTCCTCTCAGATTCACTAGAAGTTTTGACCTACAGCTTTGCCCATTGCCTGTCAAGTTATTTTCTATACTCCCTAGTCTGTGAGGTCCAGACCAATATTTCCAACCTCCTACATGTTACGTGTATTTAGAAGTCTTATAGGCCCCCCACATTTGACATGGCCAAAATAGAAATCTTGGTCCCCCAAGCGTGTGTTCCCCTTGAGGTATTTCAAGCCACATTTCTAGCTAGTTCCTGAAGCCAAGTGTCCAAGAACCATCCTTACCATCCTTACTCCTTCCTTCTGTTCACCATCTACATGTAAGTCATCAGCACTTTCTGTCCTGATGCAAATGTGTAATCTGAAGTCTTTTACTGCTTTCTGTCCCTGCTCTAGTTATTCATCTGGACAAAATTATTACCTGTCACCAAGACTTACTATGATCTCCAAACTTGTCCCCCTACTGCTGTTCTTGTCCTTTTAGCTTTCCATTCTCCATACTTCCTTTACCAGAGTTACAATGTAAGAATGAAAACCTTATCTGGTCACTCTTATGGTTAAAACTTTTCAGTTGCCTCCTAATACATTGAGAATAATAACTAAGTTTCTTATTCTCACACACAAGATCCAACCTGATAAGATTTCTGCTGACTTCTGTAACCTGAAATAAATGGGTTTTCTCCTTTCCTTACTATAATACTTTGGTCACACGATGGGATTTCATTTTTCTCTCTTTTTCTTTTTTAATAAGCCATGCTCTTTAAAGCATTAGGGCACTTGCACTTGGCAATGCGTCTGCCTTGAATGCTGTCTCCATGTGTCTTTGCAGAATTGTCTCCTTATGTCATATGACACCAATCCAGAAAATTCTGAATACTGGAAAGGTAAATCAAAAACTGATAGAATTGTTATCCAGAGGAGTGGTATGAGGCCAGAAGGGCATAAATGAAACTAATATGAATTTATTTTTAATATTTTAACACAAAACATGTAAATTCAAGAAACAGAATTGTCAGTGAAAAATGTAGTTCCTAAAATTAAAAACAAGCAGAAGCTACTAACCATAAATCTTAGGGAAATGACAAAAAAAGTAGTTATAAGGACTTCCACTTCTGGACATGATGTAATAAGGAGGACCAGAGTTGTCATGCCCCTTTAAATAACAAGAAAGCAGACAACACTTAGGAAATGATGGTTTTCAGTTATTGCACAACAAACAGTGCCAAGACTGTGATCCTTGAAGGTAAATGGTTGAGGTGAGCCCAACTACCCACAGGCAGTTTCCAAGCAACATCATAGGAGATAGAATTCTGGGAGGCCAAAGATGTAATAATTTGTGAGGACACAACACCAGAGAAGATGGTGGCAAACTGAGAGACCACTCTGCCCTGGTGATTTGCAGAGGCATCCCCTCTGGTCTTTGACTGAGTACTGGTCTTTTTTTTTTTTAAATAAAGTATAGTTGACATACAACATTCAATTAGTTTCAGGGGTACAACATAGTGATTCAACAATTATACACATTATAAAACACTCACCATGATATAGTATTGTGTTATAGTATTCACTATATTCCTTATGCTTTACTTTTCATCCCCATGACTTAATTATTTTATAATTGGACGTTTGTTCTTCTTAATCCCTTTGACCCATTTTGTCCAGCCCTTAACCTCCCCCATCTTAGGCAACCACCAGTTTCTTTTCTGCATTTATGGGTCTGTTTCTCTCTATTGTTGTTGTTGTTGCTGCTCTTATTGGATTACTTGGATTTTTAGATTCCACATATGAATGAAGTCATACGATATTTGTCTTTCTCTGTTTGAGTGTATGACAAAACTATGGAAGGCCTGGGAGAGAAGCCCTGGGCATAGGCAGGATGTGAGACTCTCACAGCTGTTTCTGAAATGGGTATATTAGCTATCATAACAATCAGTTTGGAAAGTCTCTCAGTACATGGAGCATTGGTTTCAGTCTTCTGGTTATAACCTTAGTAAATGAGGGGCGCCTGGGTGGCGCAGTCGGTTAAGCGTCCGACTTCAGCGAGGTCACGATCTCGCGGTCCGTGAGTTCGAGCCCCGCGTCGGGCTCTGGGCTGATGGCTCAGAGCCTGGAGCCTGTTTCCGATTCTGTGTTTCCCTCTCTCTCTGCCCCTCCCCCGTTCATGCTCTGTCTCTCTCTGTCCCAAAAATAAATAAATGTTGAAAAAAAAAATTAAAAAAAAAAAAAAGAATTGGATGCTCAACTGACTGAGCTACCTCGGTGCCCCAGATATTATGTGCTTTTTAACATGACATGATAATGAAGTGTACAATGTCCCTTGTTATGTAATCTTTTAAAAAATGTCTAACTTGAATATATTCAAGCATTTATGCCTAAGTTAAGTTTGTATGAAATATAGGGAAAAAGTGATGTTATATGACACCATGATAAAACCCATAAGCAAATCTAGAACCAGTCCAGTATCTTGAACTAGTCAATATCATGGAGAAAAAAGAGGGGGAGAAAAGTAGCAGGATTCTTCTAGATTCAAAAAGATAGAATCTATTGTAAAAGTGGGACCTTGTTTTGAACAATCCAGTCCTAATAGACTTTTGTAGAATAGCTGATACGGTGTGGAATTTGACGTTAAGAAATTATTTGTTGGTTTCCTGTCTCACATTCAGGTCCTTTATCCATTTTGAGTTTATTTTTGTGAATGGTGTGAGAAAGTGGTCTAGTTTCAACCTTCTGCATGTTGCAGTCCAGTTCTCCCAGCACCATTTGTTAAAGAGACTGTCTTTTTCCAATGGATGTTCTTTCCTGCTTTGTCAAAGATTAGTTGGCCATACGTTTGTGGGTCTAGTTCTGGGGTTTCTATTCTATTCCATTGGTCTATGTGTCTGTTTTTGTGCCAATACCATGCTGTCTTGATGATTACAGCTTTGTAGTAGAGGCTAAAGTCTGGGATTGTGATGCTTCCTGCTTTGGTCTTCTTCTTCAAAATTACTTTGGCTATTCGGGGCCTTTTGTGGTTCCATATGAATTTTAGGATTATTCTAGCTTTAGGAAGAATGCTGGTGCAATTTTGATTGGGATTGCATTGAATGTGTACATAGCTTTGGGTAGTATTGACATTTCGACAATATTTATTCTTTCAATCCATGAGCACGGAATGTTTTTCCATTTCTTTATATCTTCTTCAATTTCCTTCATAAGCTTTCTATAGTTTTCAGCATACAGATCTTTTACATCTTTGGTTAAATTTATTCCTAGGTATTTTCTGCTTCTTGGTGCAATTGTGAATGGGATCAGTTTCTTTATTTGTCTTTCTGTTACTTCATTATTAGTGTATAAGAATGCAACTGATTTCTGTACATTAATTTTGAATCCTGCGACTTTGCTGAATTCATGTGTCATTTCTACCAGACTTTTGGTGGAGTCTATTGGGTTTACCATGTATAATATCATGTCATCTGCAAAAAGTGAAATGGACAAAGGACCTGAATGTGAGACAGGAAACCATCAAAACCCTAGAGGAGAAAGCAGGAAAAGACCTCTCTGACCTCAGCCGTAACAATTTCTTACTTGACACATCCCCAAAGGCAAGGGAATTAAAAGCAAAAATGAACTACTGGGACCTTATGAAGATAAAAAGCTTCTGCACTGCAAAGGAAACAACCAACAAAACTAAAAGGCAACCAACGGAATGGGAAAAGATATTTGCAAACGACATATCGGACAAAGGGCTAGTATCCAAAATCCATAAAGAACTCACCAAACTCCACACCCAAAAAACAAATAATGCAGTGAAGAAATGGGCAGAAAACATGAATAGACACTTCTCTAAAGAAGACATCCGGATGGCCAACAGACACATGAAAAGATGCTCAATGTCTCTCCTCATCAGGGAAATACAAATCAAAACCACACTCAGATATCACCTCACGCCAGTCAGAGTGGCCAAAATGAACAAATCAGGAGACTATAGATGCTGGAGAGGATGTGGAGAAACGGGAACCCTCTTGCACTGTTGGTGGGAATGCAAATTGGTGCAGCCACTCTGGAAAACAGTGTGGAGGTTCCTCAATAAATTAAAAATAGACCTACCCTATGACCCAGCAATAGCACTGCTAGGAATTTACCAAAGGGATACAGGAGTACTGATGCATAGGGGCACTTGTACCCCAATGTTTATAGCAGTACTCTCAACAATAGCCAAATTATGGAAAGAGCCTAAATGTCCATCAACTGATGAATGGATAAAGAAATTGTGGTTTATATATACAATGGTGTACTACGTGGCAATGAGAAAGAATGAAACATGGCCCTTTGTAGCAACATGGATGGAACTGGGGAGTGTGATGCTAAGTGAAATAAGCCATATAGAGAAATACAGATACCATATGGTTTTGCTCTTATGTGGATCCTGAGAAACTTAACAGAAACCCATGGGGGAGGGGAAGGGAAAATAAAAGGAGGTTAGAGTGGGAGAGAGCCAAAGCATAAGAGACTGTTAAAAACTGAGAACAAACTGAGGGTTGATGGGGGGTGGAAGGGAGGGGAGGGTGGGTAATGGGTATTGAGGAGGGCACCTTTTGGGATGAGCATTGGGTGTTGTATGGAAACCAATTTGACAATAAACTTCATATATTGAAAAAAAAAAAAAGAAATAGTTTGTGCCTAATGTGTTCATCGTACTTTTTGTGCAGGAAAATTCCCTTGTTTCTCCAAGATGACTGAAATATTTAAGGGATGAATTGTCTATAAATTACTTTAAAACAAAAATATACTAATAGTATATATGACAAAATGTTCTCTCCACTTTGTTGAGTCTTTAAAAAGTTTCTTAATGAAAATTTGGAAAAATCTATTATTTTCCATAATCACCGTAGCCAACTAATCTATAATATCTCCTATTTTCCCCATGGCACTAATCAAGTTTGTGAAATACTTCCCTCCCCCCACCCTGGGGATTCTCACTTCCTGCACTTCAATGTTTGATGAGAGCAGGGATTTTCTCTATCATTATTACCAATGGAGTCCTGAGTATGGTGCCTGACACATACTAGGGTTTTGTTGTTGTTGTTGTTGTTGTTGTTGTTGTTGTTGTTGTTCAATTAATGAAAATAGAAGAGAGAAATATAACTGGATAGGTAAGTTAGCGGAAGATTATGAAATATGCTACAAATGGTGATATACAAGAATTAAACTATAGTAATCAGGCAGTAAAGTACTTCTGGAGACTTCTCAGCAGGTCAATAACATGACCCAAGTTATAACATGATTTTTTACACCTTTGTAAAGGGATTCTGCAATCCTTGATGATCCACGTGTTTTGTATAGGAAAGATGGATATTCAAGTCTTCATGGATTTTCACTATGGCTTTGTGACTGACATGTTATATTTTATGGGCCATTTAGCATTGTATAGTAATTCATGTACACATAGCCTATGTAACTACTAAACTGAAGGGAACTTTTGAATACTTGATTGAAAAGTTAATGTAAGAAACAAATTGTATCTCAACATGAAAACCCAAGGTAGAGTTTCTGAAAATGTTTGCAGGTAATACTCTTCCCTTGAGATTGTTTCTTAATTTTGTATAGTTGTGATATGCCACATACTTTACCCCCTCAAAAGTACTTTCATTTCTCTTAAGGAATTCTTCTGGGCATCTGTAACTGTTCTATTTCTGAGTGAGTGCAAATTGTCTTCCTGACCCCTTTCATTTCTCTGCACCCCACTTCATCCACCATCTTTCCTTGATATGACAAATGCGTTTAGTGTACCAGTATAGAAAGGAAGGTTTCTGTAGTCTTGAAAGAGAAAAAAAATCTTCTTCTTCATCTGTACTTTTAAATTGGGATGGGATAAATAATCAAATTATCTTTTGCTATCTAATAAGTCATTCTAATGGTTACTGGCAAAGTCAACTATTTAATTATGTTCACAAATTATGCAGGTCAAAAATTTGAACTGAGTACAATAGGGCTGGTCTTTGTTCTACAGTGTCTGGAACCTCAACAGAGAAAGCTCAATGGCTTGTGGATAGAACCATCTACAAGTTTTCTCATTTACATACCAGAGCTGGGATGATACTGGACAGCTGAGATCAGTTGGGACTATTAACCACAGTACCTACATGGAGGTTCCTCAGGTGACTTGGTCTTCCTCACAGCATGGTGACATTTGGGTAGCTGGGCTTCATTAAACTCAGGACTCCAAGGCTCAGTGTTCCAGCGACCAAGGTAGAAGCTGCATAAGTTTGTATAACACATGGTGTTACCCCTATTGTACTTAATTAGCTAAAGCAGCTACAAGTCTGCCCAGATTCAAGGGGAAAGGACTTAGAATCCACCTCTCAATGGGAGGAAATGTCAAATTTGCAGTCATATTTTAAAATTTCCATGACTAGAAGTAGTATCCAGTTAGAAACGCTTCACTGGAATGAGTATTTAAAATAAGTATGCTTGTTCTCAGCCTTATGCACATGTGCTATGAGGCAGAGCAAACTCTGAAGGGCTGTCTTGAGCATGTTTTGACCATTTTAATTCTTGTTCTGCTGGTTCCTTCTTCCACAGTGAATGATATTACATAAACATGTTGTTTTCATATCTCAGCTAACAAATTTTTAAATTGTGCTTTATTCCTCCAATGTACCTACCTCCAATTCTGTAAAATCAAAGAGTTAAAAGAGTACTGAATCATTCATAAAATGAGCAATGGATAATGGTTCCTCTCAGCTCTAAACATCCATGGTTCTGAACTCACTTTCTTCAGGACACATTTAGAGTTTGAGTTTATCAGATCACATAAGCTGGTACTTTTTCTGCTCATGGCCCAGTCATGATGATTCTGGGTTTTTAGCCTCAAGAAGCGTGAACTTCACACAGAGACTTTTCAAATTGTTCCAACAGTCAGCCTAGTAAATTAATTATTGAACAGTCACTACCAAATGCTGTTGACATGTGTGCAGTTTGACAAGTCTGCTATAACATCCAGCCCTTTCAGGAAAGTAATTCTGTAAGGAAATTGCCTGCAATAGAAATTATGGGACTCAGCTGGGTGACAGCCATGTCATGGCAATCAATACAGGAACAAAAAAATCAAATATTAATGAAAGATAGATTTATTCGTGCACAGGATTAGTATTTTTTGTAAATGCCGTTTTATTTCCACTGTCTACTTTCCAGCCAAGGCTGAGTGTTAACTCACTGACACTAAACTCAAGGTGACATTTCTCATTTCAATTATTTCTTAGAGTGTCTTCCTCCTCCTCTTTCTCCTACCTCTTGTCAAGAACTGCAGATGACATAATGAAATACTCCATCAACTATGGAGCCTAGAGTCTAGAAAGGCAGGAGAGTTTTATTGAGATTGCTGAATGTAGAATACATCCTAATTTGAAAGCCAGCATGAAGCGATGAGGAGAATCTTGGCCTCAAAAAATATATGTAGTATCAAGATAATTTAATTTAAAGGAAGTCTGAATTTCTATTTCTAAATTAGCTGTTAGCTAGCTATAAGTTGGAAACTTTTAAGATAAGAATTCTAGGGATGCTTATCCTACTAGGTAACACTTGTTGACTACTTAGGCTGGATAATGTTAAAGAATCTCTTATTTTCTGAAGAACTGTTACCCATTTCTAATCAGTTATATTCATGGATCTCTTAAAATTTTTCTTTTTATTGCTTCTTTTACAGAATGTGTAAGCAGTCAGAAAAAATCATGGAGTAGGGAAAAGCAATAAGATTAATTATTTGGTGTTCCTTAGACTGGCAACAACTTGTTGGACAATATCTGGCAAATTCATTGACCAATTCAGTCAAAATGGCCAACATTCTGAAAAATTGATATGTAGTGTTCTTGAAGAGCTGACTAAAGGAATTAAGCATAAAAACAAGTAGATACCATCTATCTTTGGAAACATGGAAAATCTTCCAGTTGTTGTCATTTGGTATATTTCCCAGAGACTTCTAACATTACAACTTCTTGGTTTGGAATGGAATATAATTGCTCATTTTGCTATAGAATACAGCAAACAAAATCATTATTTAAGTCTTCAATAACTAAAGCTGGTATATTTAATTAATGAAGAATGAACAAAAATTAGGACTGGTAAAGGCATTGTGTTAACTTTGAATTTGCCTTCAAAAATTCAGTTGAAGGCAAGGGGCGCCTGAGTGGCGCAGTAGGTTAAGCGTCCGACTTCAGCCAGGTCACGATCTCACGGTCAGTGAGTTCGAGCCTCGTGTCGGGCTCTGGGCTGATGGCTCAGAGCCTGGAGCCTGTTTCCGATTCTGATTCTGTGTCTCCCTCTCTCTCTGCCCCTCCCCCGTTCATGCTCTGTCTCTCTCTGTCCCAAAAATAAATAAACGTTGAAAAAAAATTTTTTAAAAATTCAGTTGAAGGCAAGAGTGATCAGGGCATACAGGAGTAGATAGTGTTATAATGGAAAGTTTTTTCAGGGAATCAGATTTTAGGTAGTGGCCTAGGATCAAAGGAGTGAGGTATTAGGAGGAGAGAATCATTCTTCATTTCCTCCCCTCCCTTCTCTTCTCCTCCTTTCCCTTTCCCCCACTGTGGTAGACAGAACAGTGAACCTTCAAAAATGTTCATATGCTAATCCTCAGACCTGTGAATAAATTACCTTCCATGGCAAAAGGAACTTTGCACATACAATTTAATTATAGACCTTGAAATGTTGTGGAAGTTACAATGGATTATCCAAGTGTGCCCAATGTAATCACAAGGATCTTTATAAAAGGGAGGCAAGAGGGTCAGAGTGAGGGATGGGGAGATTGAAGTTTTATCATTGCTAGAAGGAGGCAAGGAGACAAGAAATGAAGACAGCATTTTAGAAGCTAGAAATGACAAGGAACAGACTTCTACCCTTAGGCTTCCAGAAGAAATGCAACCGTGCTGACACCTTGATGTTGGCCATGTGAGATCTGTTTTTGGACTTCTGACTTACAGAACTGTAAGATAATAAATATGTGTTATTTTAAGCCCCCGAGTTTCTATTAAGTTGGTACTTCAGAAATAGGCCATTAATACAATCTCTGTCCCCTTCCCTCTCTCAGCCATGACTGCTGCTTCCCTTATTCTCCTTCTTTTCCTCTCCACTTACTCTTGTCCACTTTCTTCCATCAATATTTCTCAAAATACACACTAGTGAAAAAGCAGGGCTTATTCCTATGTGGGATACATGGGAATGGAGAGAGAGTATTAAAAAAGGCAGAAAACATTCAATCCCTTACATAGCTGCTTTGAAGGAAATAAGCAGGGATTAGAGGAAATGAGGTTGTGTTTACAGGGTAATTGGGGATGGTCTTGTTAGTAAGAAGGTGACTTTTATATAGAGATGCCAACATTGAAAAGGAGCTATATGCAACAGAGCTGTGTGTTGGTAGGGGTATCTTCTGTCCAGAGAGAAGCACCAGTAGGAGACAGAGAAGAGTAGTCAAGGCAGTTCAGGTTGCTTTTTAAGAGTAAGACTTGTCAAATCATAATCATTCTTTTTAACCTCACTGAGTGAAAAATCAATACGTTTCATATGCAGGCTTTCAAGCTCTCATCTACCATTTAGTTCAAGCTGCCAAAATTCTTGCTCTTGAAGACGTGGAGAGGTTTGATTAATTGGTTTTGCTCCAAGTATCATCCTACATAGGGTAATAATGTCTAGTAGTGTAACGCTCTAAAAGCGGCAGAGTGCTGGCTTAGCTGGCATGGCATTAGATCCAGTTATTAAGGGGAATGTAGCTGCTATGCATGGCCTTTCCTTTCATGTACTCTGCACAATTAAGGACTCAATGGATGGTGCAGTTGATTATCTTTCTATCCTCTTTTCACCTTTAAATTTTAGTTCTCATTTATGTTTGAAATCTTTCATAGCACAGTCTCCAGAAATCTCACCTTCTCTTGATAAGAGCTCTTGTTCCATTTATGACATCAGCCGAGGACACTGATGCCACTTATTCTTTACTCCCATGCTGCTCTTAATTCCAGCCCTCTCATATAGAAAGTGGAATATGGAGAGGATAACATGGATAATTCAAGTCACTGAATGCTTTCCTTTGTATTATCCAGGTAGTTAACCAACAGGTACCTTTGGCTTGAATTGCCTAGATAATTCCCATTAAAAATAATGTATTTGGAACTTTGACTTATTTTTACAACAGATAGCAAGGTATAGCATTTATAAGTGATAAAAGAAAGAACTGGGCTAACAGTTGAAAGTCAGGTCATTAGTTATGTGACTTTGTTATTACTGAGTACTTGCTTTGTTTCTCTTATCATCACAGTCTTGAATGATGTTCTATCTCATTTTTATTTTTATTTTTGTTAAGTGTCTTTTATTTATTTTGAGAGGGATAGAGACTGCATGATTAGGGGAGTGGTGGAGAGAGAGGTAGAAGGAGAGAATCCCAAGCAGTCTCTGGCTGCCAGCTGCAGATCTTGACTCAGGTCTCAAACTCCTGAACCATGAGATCATGACTGGAGCCAAAACCGAGTCAGTTGCTTAACTGTCTGAGACAACCAGGCATCCCTATCTCATTTTTAAGTTGTCAATCTTGGGGCATCTGAGTGGCTCAGTCGTTTAAGCATCCAACTTTGGCTCAGGTCATGATCTCACGGTTCGTGAATTTGAGCCCTGCATCAGGATCTGTGCTGACAACTCAGAGCCTGGTGCCTGCTTCGGATTCTTTGTCTCCCTCTCTCTCTGCCCCTCCCCCATTAGTGCTCTATCTCTCAAAAATGAATAAACATTAAAAAAATTAATTAATTAAATAAAATAAATAAATTGTCAATCTTACCACCTACTTTACTCCTTGACTACCTGTTTCCTCCAACTGCTTTCTGAAAGGTCCCTGATACCCTCCTGGTAAATTCAGTAACTTACCACTCTTCACTACATTTTATTTCTCTTATGGGTGACATTGTAGACATCCCTGTCTTCTTAAAATATTTTCCACAATAACTTCTCTGATACTTTACTCTCATTATTTGATTATATTTTTCGGGTCTCTTCTTCCTGTCTAAATGTTGCTTCTCTTAGTCTTCCATGCTTAGATAAAAAGATGTTACTAGGACCTGCCCTTGGTCATGTTTTCTTTGTTTTTATACTTTTGTCTTGGTAATCTCATAACGTGTCATTTCTCTTTATGTACATTATCTCCAAGACTGGATTCTTTACTGAACTGCATTTCTAGCTCTATAATAGACGTTTGTATCCAAGTGCCCTTCTGGTGCCTGTTAGGGGCTTACAAAGTCTCTCCATTGAGTTTGCTTGGAGATCTTGCCATCTGACCATACTAGTCAATGGGCTCAGGCTTTGAGATCGCCACCTGTAGATCAGGAACATCAGGTAGCTTAAGTTCTATGACTCTGTGTACCGTGTCTTGGTAGTTCTACTGCTGGAATGTTCTATAACAGTCCTTCTAGATTGATCTCTGGCAAAGTCACTGTAAGAAATGCCAGGAGTTATCCAACAGAGACATGTATTTATTATAACACTGTGGCCACTCACAATGGATACATCATTGTATTTGCAGAGGAGGGCTCATTCTTACCTAGCCCATCCTTAATGGGATGTGTTTTCTCTTTCCCTTACTCTGCTTTACCTTTCTATGCTGCTCTGGGCTATAGGCTATCTGAGAAGGCATGGAGGAAGTCATGAAATATTCCCTTTATTTGCTCTTTTCCTGCATCATCACCAATGAATGAAGGAAATTGGTGTTTGCAGAAAAGGGGACATGATAAATTAGATCTTTGGACATGGTCTCAGGGGGAATCAGTGAATCAGTCATCTAGTGGGCCTTCAGCTGTGCACTGCTTCACCTCCGTCTTCCCCCCAAACAGACCAGACCTCTTCCCAATTGGCTCTCTAAGTGTGTTTTCTTTATATTTTCCAGTGATTTTGGAATCACTGGGCATCCAAAAATTCAAGCTCTGTGTTCTGGAGCTGCTTTTGCTTCTAATTGGAATGCTATGGAAATAGTATAGCTATGTGATAATAATGTGACACAGAACTGAAGTCCTGGCTGTGGGAATGAGAAGGGAGGGACAAGTCCAGAAAATAAATGATGAATTTAATGAGACTTGAGAGTTCTTTATGAAGAAAGAGTGAAGGAGAGGGTGGAGTCGAATAGCAATAATAGTTAACATTCATGGAACCCTTACTCATGTGCTGGGCATTATTCCAAGTTCTACCTGTATTATCTCCATTAAGGAGTTGTAAATACGTTAATGTTGAAGTTTGACCAGAACCAGCTGGTGGTATATGTCAGTGCCACTCAAAGGAAAATCCACAGATGGGTGTAAGCCCACAAACTGCATTGATCTCTGTTACAGTGAACATAGAAACTAAAAGTAAGGATTAAGGATTAGAAGCTTTTATGGAAAATTGACAGAATGACTTTATGTAATAATAAAATTTGGACTTCTATGTTTTATGCCTTTGCTTTTGTATTCCACATAATTCATTGTGGGAGGGGGGCATCTAGAGGCTGTTTCAAGCCTTCTTCCACGACTAAATTCAGTTTGTTTAGTCTGTGTAGAAGTAGTAATACCAGTGATAGTATTTCTTGGGTCTCATTTAAATAGTTTTTGCCTTAAGCTCTTCTACTTAGGTACCAAATTGTTTCATATTTTTAAAGAGAAATATTCCGAAGAGTTCTTATGGATGTTTATAGCTGAGCTATGGGAGAAAGACATGTTGAAACTTAGCACATTTTTGTCTATGGAGAAAGATCTCATATCTTTAATAATCTACTGAGAACTGGCAAAGGGGGATGCTTTTGTAAAGATTTTGTAGGGAGTATTGTTACCACATATGGATCTTCTTACCTGAGTTCAGAACAGTTGAGTCCCTACGTGATAATTCAAGTCCTGTTCCCCAAACAATTATGGACCCAACCCTTCTGGACTTGGTCCTGGGTCAGCTAGAAAGGGCCAGGATGACTCTTATGAGAAATTAGAGGGTTGGGGGTTCAAATTCACAGCCTGTCTGATGACAGTAACAGCTCATTTCTGTTAAACACTTAGTATATGTGGGCAGTATTCTAAGTTCTCCACCGATGCCAACTCCTTAAATCTTCACAATAAACTTGTAAGGTTGAGATATCATGGTCTCTGATAGATGAAGAAATTGAGCCACAGAGTTTAAGTTGCTAATGGGTATACAAATGGTAAGTGGCAAAACGAGTATTCATACATAGCCTGTCTGGCTCCACATTATGGACCATTGTACTTCTGAGATATTCTTGTGTGCTTCTTTTTTTTCAGTTTGGCTATAGTTAATATATAATATATTAGTTTTTGGTGAATATCATAATTATTTCATATTTGTATATATTGTGAATTGATTACCACAGTAAGTCTAGTTAAATTCTATCACAACACATAGTTAAAAAACTTTTTTCTTGGGATGAGAATGTTCAAGACCTACTCTTTTAGCATGTAATTCTTTTTTTTATTTCATATTTGTATCTGTTATGTTTATATACATATGGTATTCTTAGAGAAAAAAAAACAGTTCTCTGAATCAGAACAGATTGTTTATTGCTCACAGAGAATCTTAGCCCCCATTCCCTGACTGCCAGTCCTCTTGGGGTGATACAATGAGGGCAAGAGAGGAACCCAGAAATTATGAGATAAAGTTTATTTAGGGTGGCTGGCATATTGGCCCACCCTCCCCTCCTGAGAAAGAGAAACCTTTATTCTGGAACATACATAAATATTCTCTAGGAAGCAAGGAGAATGAGATCTATAGCTTTTCCATCTTGGAATGAAAGCCAATGGTTCTAGGAGAGATAAAATCCTGAATCTCTCTGAAATAATATACTACTTCCAGCTTCCAAGGTCTTTTTGCCATTAAACCATCTTTTACCAAGGTTTTTAAGTTTCCAGAAAGTTTATGCCAAGCAGAAATGTAAAAATATTCATGGAGAATTAGCTCCCAACACTATCAGTTTGAGACAGAAAGGAGAATTAAAAACATAAAAAAGCACCTCCCCCTCAAAATAGTTTGAGAAGCAGTAGTAGAAGTGATAGAAATAAGGAAATCAAGATATGAAGCCAGATTTGGTAAGATCCAGAGTGAGGAATTTGGTTGAGATGACCTTTCCTGGGAAGGTCATCTGGTGGCTTAGAGGAGAGGGAGAGTTGGAGACAAAGTTTTGTAAGTCATCTTTACAATGAAATTATCATTCTGATAATTAGAGCCCAGAAGAGTAGAAGGAATCTCTAATGGGCACAGAATAGGGAAGAAAAGAGAGAGGAGAACATTAAGAAGCAAAACTTGGCTAACTGTTGGGATTCACAGAGGGAAAGGTGGTCTTAGGGGGAATGTCTGCAGGAGGTTAAATTGGGCATCTAGATACAGCCAAATAGGATTCTGGGAAAATACTGTGGATCAGCCATTGCCAGGTGCCTCAGAGCAGTCCATTGCTTTTAGCTGCAGGGACCCTCACCAGTTGCAATCCAGTAGGCCCATTCCTATAAAACCACCTCTCTTTCCAATGCTAATTCTCCTGAAAATGAGATGATTACCAGAATTAACATTTGAAAATCTAGAGCTTTCTCATAAAAGTTCACATTGCTGGCTCCTCTGTCTTCTCTTCCCTCCCTCCTCCAAAAATATCAGTCATATTAGATCTGTGTTTGTCATCGTTCTTAGATTTCTATCATCCCTAGCAAACTAACGTACTCTTCCCTAGCCTTGAACTTGAACAGCAGCTGCCCTTAACCAATGGGACCATCATTGTTTTCTTTCCTCTAATTGGTTTTACATATTTATTTGATGTTCCAGACACTGGTAATGCACAATATTTTTCTTTAGAAATTTTCTTTTGGAAATAGACTTTTGTATCTTAAAACAATACTAGTTTTAAAAACCTTTCACTGATCCAGCAGAGGGCTTAAGAGCTGGATTTCAGATGTAAGCTGTACCAATGTAGTAGCTGTGGAAGAGAGGGTCTAGGGAAGCTGATCACCAGAGCTGATGGCCTCTGCTCAGAATGGTGAGTTGTTGCTGGAAAGTGGTTGCCCAGCCAAGCATTACAAAAAGGTGAGACCATTTTATTTTATCCTGGGAAGTAAAATGTGCTGGTAATGATGCATGTCACATCCTGACCTAGGAAGTTTCTAAAAATAGAGTTTGCTTTCTCCACCTGTACTGTATCCCTCTGATGCTCTCACCAGACACATGTTGAAGACTTTTAGCTCCATAACATGCTTCTATCCTGGATTCTTGAGTCCTTGCTTGAAAAAGAGCCACCCAACATTGAAGGGGCAATTTTACTGAGATTTGAGTTGGACTTTATTGCAAAAAGAAGTACTTGCTGAGTATGTTAAGTCCCCAGGATTTTAGGATTACCTATTATAGATGTTACCCTCTTGATTAAAATGCCTACTATATGACCTCAAATGGGATAATTTAACCTCTCTGTGCCTGTTTCCTCAGTTGTAAAATGGAAAGGAGAATAGAGAATACCTCATAGAGCTATAAGAAGGAAATGGGGATAATTTGTGTAAACATTTAAAAGAGTTACTGCCACATTGTAGGCACTCAAAAAATAGCTATTGTCATTTGTACCATGGTATTTGTTTTGTTAATGGAACTAAAGGTGGTCTTTATGGAAAGCAGGCTCATTCTATTTCTTCTTAATATATGGTCAAACTGATGTGGGAGACAAAGTCAGAAGGAAATGATAGATAAAATTAAATTTCCTTATAACCTGCCACCCATTGACAAATACTTGAGGCAGGCAGGGTGTAAGATTTATCTAGGAACTCCCTACTGTCTTAATGTTAATGCTTTGTTAGAGGGAAAAATAACCTTATCTTGACAATAGCTAGCCAGAATCCTGTTAGTCTTTGGTAGCCTATGAAAATCCTTTGGGAAACTTCCCCTTGCCTTTACCTCCCCCCAATTCCCAAGTATCATAATCAGTCACTCCTCACAATCCTGGGACAGCTCTTTCTGCCCATAGGCCCTGTCCCTGTGCTTTAATAAAACCACCTTTTTGTACCAAAGACATCTCAAGAATTCTTTCTTGGCCACTGACTTCAGACCGCCCTCTCCCCGCCCCCACCCCACTCCAAAACCACATCAAGACCACAAGGTCAAATTAAGCAAAACCTAAAATCTTCCTCCAGAAATCCAAGAGAAAGTAGAAAATCCACTGAGAAAGTAAATAATCCTGTTGTCTGTGTTTCAGTTTGCCAGAATTGTCTAGGTAATTGGACAGAACTTTCTTGAAATGGCCATTCTATCAATCCCTTCTTTTTCTTGGGCTTAGCCTATCCAGCCACTAAACTAATGGCTAACAGGGCAAATTCAACTGCCCTATTGATAGATCAAATTATTATTTTCACTATTGGGCAGGCACAGCATCCTGGTGGGGACTGTCTATTGTGTTGACTCTCTCCCACATCTGATCCACCTTGTAGCAGAGGCCTGCCTTTATGGGGCATGGAACTCATTGCAGAGAACACATTTCCTACCATGAAGCTTGAAAGAGTGCCTGAGCCTCCTTGACTCTGTGTCTCCAGCATCCCACCCTGCCTGTGGGTGTTGGCAAGGGTGGGGCCAGAGAAATGTCCTCTGGGAAGCATTGTTAGGCAGACCTGCCCTTCTGTGATGTGAGAAGACCCAGGAAGAGAGGAGAGTGGAAATGTTATGTGGGGTCACCCCCAAGGAACGCCAGCTGTTGGTAGGCATATGTGCTATAAGGCAGAATCCACCTGTTCCTCCCTTTAAGCTATATCAGAACTGTTTTTATTTGAGTTTTGACCCTGCCTGGTCTGACTCACTTTCTCCCACCAAGTTGATTTGGATCCATGTTCCTTCTTCACTAAAAGTGTTTTCATTGCCTTGACTTAATTTTAAAAAACAATTCTGGTGTTACTTAAATTCAAAAGGAGCCCTGAGGTAGATGCCCCCCTGTCTCTTAATCCGTGACTTAATTATTTATTAAAAGACCATGAAGAGCACCCTGCCTCTTCATCAGGACCCAAGGCACGTCCCCCATGTCCCCTATCACTCCTCACGCTGGTTTCCCTCCCCACAAGGCAGCTCTGGAAGAAGCCTGTCAGCACTGGGAAGGAAACCAAGCAGATAATCAGGAAATCAAGTATTCACCAGCAATGGGTATTTGGAGTGCAGCAAGTTCAATTTGCCAGATAATTTGCTTCCCACACTCAGCTTTACCTACAGCACAATGAAATACATTTCAATCTAAATTGCCTCCTAACTCCAATCAGCATTAATTTAATAATACATATTCAACAGATATAAACACTTTAAATGACTGGAAAATGAGTACAGATCCACATGTGTTTATGCTGATATTGATGCCTAAATACGATATTTATCAGTGATGGCAATGGCAATGTTTTTTTCATTTTATTCCCCCCTCCCAGATGTGAATATAAAATCATTTGCAAGCTGCTAAGGGGTTTACATATTGGCAGGGTTGGGAAAGCCTTCACCTACTTTACTTTGCTTGCCTGTGTGTTCATTATGATTTTCTCTGCTGGGCCTTGCTCTGGTCTGAGAAATTTCTTCTCTAATCAGGACACACTGCCACCTCTGGTTGGTGTAGAGGCTCAGCTCCACCTGCAGAGGTGATTTTTCTTCCAGCTTTGTGGAAAAAGAGGGGAAACTGAGGAAGCATTAGTACATAGGCAAGAGAGCCACAAAAAGAGCCTTTAGAACAGAGAACATCTAGAAATGGAGTAACTTCTATGCAGATGGGGAAACTGAGCCCCTGAAAGGAAATGAGTGTTCCTTAGAGTGTTAGGCAAAGCAAGGACCAGAAGTCGGGCTTCCTGACCTCCAGGCCTCTGGACATCCCCAGATGCCTCTTCTTCTCTGGGAAAAATGTAAAGGACTTATAATTTACATGGAACTAGAATGGCCTTTTTTATTGGTTTTCAAAGACATGGTAGGGCAGCTAAAAAAATAATGAAAAAGAAATTTGAGAATTTAATATAAAAGCAAATGATAGTGATATTGGAAGAAGTTTTACAAGACTAACTGTCAAAGTACAACTTTCAAAAAGTTAAAAACATGATGCACTACAAATAAAGTATGAGCATGTGTCAATTTATTAACTCATTAATAAGGAAATAAATGAGACGGTAAAGCTGGCTGCAAGAACATTTGAGGAACTGAGCATTGATAGGAATTAAGAAATGTTAGCCTAAGTTTGCTAGGTTGGATACAAAATTGGTTAATATCTACAAGACATTAAAACCTTAAAACCTGAGTGTTTGGAGGTATCTTTTCTACTGGGTATAAATCTACAAGTTAATGTGTAATGTCACAGTGCCTGGACTCCAATCAAACACTAAATAGCAATATCAAACACAGGTATAGTCTTCCAGAGAACTAATCCTTGGGTGGACCTGGTAAGACATGTCTCAGTATGCCATTGGTAAAAAATGCCACTGTTCCTGCCTCTCATCTTACCTCACAGATTTGAATAATAAAGCAAATTACAAGTTTTAGGTCATCATCACAATAGAAGTTCATAACCACCCTTTGCGTTTTTCTAAATATACTTCTACCAGACCCTCCCTGTCCTGGTCACACGCATGCTTTCAGCAGACTCAAAGCCTGTGTGGGCTTTTATATTTCCACCCTCTCTCACAGAGTCCTTACTCTTCCTTCCTCCGACTCAGTACTTCTTTCCATTTCCAACATTAGGCCCACAAGATCTTCAGACTTTTACAGTTCCTCCTGTCATGGATCAATCTAGTGATCTTTAAAGTCAGAAATGGTCATGCTAGGTAAAATTCCATGCCAACAATAGAAAGGCCAGACCCAGAAAGCAAAAACTAAATTTTCCCTGGGAGAGGAAGAAGTGGGGAAGAAACTAAGCATACTCAAGCATTAGAGATCTTATTTAATCCCTGCCACCAGTAAAATTCCCACCCAAGAGTAGGTCTGTCAGAGATTTGTGGTCTGGAAAACATACAAAGATTTGGCATTTGGGGGCCATTGTACCAATTCAGGGTAGCATCAGCTCCTTCCCTGTCTATCAGCCCTAGACCTTCCTGAGCTATCCTAAAGGCCACTTTGTTTTTAATTTTATTTTATTTTATTTTATTTTATTTTATTTTATTTTATTATCATTTTTTTAATATATGAAATTTATTGTCAAATTGGTTTCCATACAACACGCAGTGCTCATCCCAAAAGATGCCCTCTTCAATGCCCATCAATTACCCTCCCCTCCCTCCCACCCCCCATCAACCCTCAGTTTGTTCTGTTTTTAAGAGTCTCTTATGCTTTGGCTCTCTCCCACTCTAACCTCTTTTTTTTCCTAAAGACCACTTTGAAGATTCCAAGCTTTCACTAAGAAACTTTGTTACGTGCATTGTTTCTCTCTCTCTCTCTCTCTCTCTCTCTCTCCCTCTCTCTATCTATCTCTTTTTTTTGCTGATTTCTGTGTTTGTTTTCATGGATATATAATTATTATTAACCATTTGGTCTGTTTATTCAGGCACATACACTTCAATTGCAATACCAGGTTCTAATATTTTAAGAAAAATGTGTTTGAAGCTGACATTTCGTTGGGTTTCTCACAGGATCTAAGACATGGAATGCATTTGCTGGGTGTAAATAATTAAAGACATTTCTGCCTTCAATTGGAGTCAGTAAGTGCAGAATTTGTTTACTTTTAAAATAGATCAGAGATGTGGTGATGTGAGGTTTAAGGTTGGAAGACCCTGGTTGTCACCTGAGGATTCTTAAAGGTAGCTGTGTAGCCTTGGGCCAGCTCTGCAGACCCTGAGTGGGAAAGAAACTCTTGTGTGGGTCTTTGAGTTCTACAGAGAGCTAGTGAAGAAAGTATGTGGGGTGGTGGGGGGAGGGATAATTGAATGGGTAGGAGCATCATGAAATACTGCTCTCCTGTTTCTCAGTGCATGCAGTAAAATCAAGGGTTATCCTGGACTTTATTTTTTTTTTTTGCAACATACCTAAAGGATATAGTAATCCTCATCATTAACAGAGCTGCATTTTGATTAATTTTCAAACTGGAGGCGGATGGGCAATGTGAGTATTTGCTCTTCATTTTAGACAATGCTGTCCCCCTCCCTGTGAATTCTGCTTGCTCCTACCCCTAGAGAACGACTGCTGTGAACAAAGAGGTTAGGGAGATGTTGATGTGCCCATTGACACATGCACTGTCTCTGTAGCACTCAACCTCTGCCCCCACACAGCAGTCACCACTGAAGGACTCTGAGCACAGGTATCAGAACGCAGGAGGCTTCCACCTGTGAGTACATTTTACATGATCTCCTCAAAGGGACCAGTGCATATCCTAGCTATGGTATGAATGATTCATCAGGTTACAGTCCAAGCCCTCCTGAGCTCAACAACCTGGGGCTCACATTTGGGTCCGGAAACTTTGTTATAATTTCCCTTTGCCCTACATTTTCTGCTGTTTGTTGACTTCTTTCATTCTGGAGATTCTGAGTTATGGCTCAGATTTTGGCACAGATGGCACAAGGTCAGCAACCATTTCTCTGTGGCTACATCTCTTTAAAAAAATTTTTTTTAGCATTTATTTACTTGGGTGGGGAGGGGCAGAGAGAGAGAGACAGAAAATCGAAGGCAGGCTCCGTGCTGTCACTACAAAGCCCGACATTGGGTCTCAAACCCACAACTGTGAGATCATGGCCTGAGCCAAAGTCAGATGCTCAACAAACTAAACCACCCAGGCACCCTTCTGTGGCTGCTTCTCTTATCTGTATCCTATAAATAGGATTCACAGGCCTTTAGATTTTATACATATTGGCACATCATGGCTTTGGAGTTCTATGATTTCTGAGACTTCTCATGAGATGTGAATGCAAGCTTCCATGTAGACCAATGCTTCCCAAATTATCTATGGTGAAAGGTCAGTTTTATTATTTAATTTTTTTTTAATCCACTGCAGACTAATATACTTTTACAATGCAAGAAAATGAATTTTAAAAAATGAAACTAAAAAAGAGAGTACAACTCCTTTTTTATACTATTAGATTCAGCTAGCACAAAATTGTTCTGTCAGGTCTCTGTTAAAGTTTCTGAATGCTTTCATCTCGATTTTCAGTTCTTACCTTGCTGTGGAACAATAAGAAACAACTCACAGACCAGCCCTGTTGACTGTCCACAGTTTGAGTAGCTCTGATCAAGAGAATATGTAGGAAGATTCTCAGCCAAGTGTATACTGTCCTTTTTATGGTGAGAGTAAAGATGGTCTCCAGCTGTGATGATATACTCAAAGTTGTGAGTGCCTCCATCCTACCCATCCCCTTCTAAGAAGTTAGGACCACATTTGGAAAGTACGAGGTGGAAAGATATTCTTGTTCATAAAATCTAATCAGAGCTTAAGAAGACTTCTTTTGTAATAATGAAAATGAAACGAATGCAGGAATACAGACCCAGCAGATGATAGAAGTCATTCTATATTTTCCCAACATGCCAAATTGGAGAGGGTTCAAAAATGTAAATATGAAAAGACCCTGAATAGCCAAAGTAATGTTGAAAAAGAAAGCCAAAGCTGGAGGCATCACAATCCCAGACTTTAACCTGTATTACAAAGCTATAATCATCAAGACAGTATGGTATTGGCACAAAAACAGACACATAGGTCAATGGAATAGAATAAAGAACCCAGAAATGGACCCACAAAAGGTATGGCCAATTAACTTTGACAAAGCAGGAAAGAGTATCCAATGGAAAAAAGGCAGTCTTTTTAGCCAATGGTGCTGGGAGAACTGGAAAGCAACATGCAGAAGAATGAAACTGGACCACTTTCTTACAACATACACAAAAATAAATTCAAAATGGATGAAAGACCTAAATGTGAGACAGGAAACCATCAAAATCCTACAGGAGAAAACAGGGAGCAACCTCTTTGACCTCAGCCACAGCAGCTTCTTACTTGACACATTTCTGAAGTCAAGGGGAATAAAAGCAAAATGAATTATCGGAACCTCATCAAGATAAAAAAGCTTCTGCATAACAAAGGAAACAATCAACAAAACTAAAAGGCAACCAATGGAATGGGAAAAGAAATTTGCAAATGACATATCTGATAAAGTGTTAGTATCTAAGATCTATGAAGAACTTATCCAACTCAACACCCAAAAAACAAATAATCCGGTGAAGAAATGGGCAGAAGACATGAACAGACACTTTCCAAAAAAGACATCCAGATGGCAGACACATGAAGAGATGCTCAACATCACACATCAGGGAAATACAGATCAAAATCACAATGAGATACCACCTCATACTTGTCAAAATGGCTAAAATTAACTCAGGAAACAGCAGATGTTGGTAGGAATGCAAATGTGTGCAGCCACTCTGGAAAACATTGTGGAGGTTCCTCAAAAAGTTAACAAGAGAACTACCCTAAGACCCAGCAAGTGCACTACTAGGAATTTATCCAAAGGATACAAAAATGCTGTTTTGAAGGAGCACATGCACTCCAATGTTTATAGCAGTGTTATCAGCAGTAGTAAAATTATGGAAAGAGCCCAAATGTCCATCAGATGATGAATGAATTAAGAAGATGTGGTGTGTACACACACACACACACACACACACACACACACACACACACTGGACTACTATTCAGTGATGAAAAAGAATAAAATCCTGCCATATGCAACAACATGGATGGAACTGTAGGGTATTATGCTAAGCAAAATAAGTCAGTCAGAGTAAGACAGATATCCTATGATTTCACTCATATGTGGAATTTGAGAAACTGAACAGATGAGCATAGGGTAAGGGAAGGAAAAATAAGATAAAAACAGACAGGGAGGCAAATCATAAGAGATCCTTAAATATACAGAACAATCTGAGTGTTGATGGGGGAGGAGAGGGGAAAATGGGTGATGGGCATTAAGGAGGGCATTTGTTGGGATGAGCACCATGTGTTATATGTAAGCAATGAACCACTGAGTTCTACTCCTAAAGCCAAGACTACACTGTATGTTAACTAACATGAGAATTAAAAAAAAAGTGTAAATATTATTTGTAAAGAGGTCTGTGTAAAAGCCAGGAACTTTAAAATGAACATAAGGAAGCCAATGACCTCAGCTAAGTGCTTAAGATAACAACATAAGTACTACATGAAATGAAGGGCAGAGGGAGTGTCTGGGGATGGGGGCTGGGTGGGGTAGGAAGGAGAAGGAAGAATCTGAAGCCAGCACAGCAGATGCCCTCAAAAGAGATGGATTTGATGAGTCAGTGCTAATCTTTAGATTCAGATGCATTTGCATTTTTAACAACATCAAAATCACAAACTTTTGTTACTCCGTGGAACACCTCCAAGATGTTTAAATTAATGCATCATAGCATTAACTAAGTGTATTTGCTCATTGCCTGAAATAATGGCATCAGTCAACAAGATTGCAACTGGCTTTGTATATAAATGCGAGAGAGATTTACTTCTGAGACTGGAATTAGGTGGACCAATTAAATGGAAAAAATAGTGCCATTATTTGAACGAAAAAAAAAAACTCACACAAAATAAGCTACCCCAAAGATGAAGTTACACAAGGAGGTTTTGAGAACTCATCAGAGAGAATTTTCTAGGTTGACACATTGTAGAAGAGTTGATTTTATCTAATCCGACTTACTACTTGGCAAAACTTATTGGTACTGGAATATATGATGTCTACCTTGGTGAGTGCCCTCACCAAGCTGATAAATCATTTCTGTAAGTTAGAAACAATTTGGTGCAACAGATGTGGTAAAATGCTATAATAGAATGAAAAGTCTTGTAGTTGCCCATTTTTATTGGGTATCAGAATTGTCTGGGGTGCTTGTCAGTAATAGAGATTCCAAGTAATATAGGGTCTCAAATCTAGATATTGTGATTCAGCATATCTGGGGCAACATAAACTGCCTTCACAAGCAATCCCTGTGAATCTAACCCAGGTGGTCCCTAGAACACATTTTCAAGATTTATACAGCTTTCTCATTGGATGAATGAGGAAATGGGGACTCCTTAGCTGTATGACCTTGATAAAGTCATTTAAATTCTAAGAGGCAGAACCAAGACTAAAACTCAGGGATTTGTTCCCACCCACATGCTGCCTTAGGAGTACCTGGGTCTCTGGATGAATTGTATCCCTGTACAATTCCCTGCTACAATACGTAGCTTGGAAGCAAACGTATCTCTCTCAATTTACAACTAGAAGGGTTTTGCTGAAACCAGGGATGACTCACACAAGAAAATTTTCTAGAGGGTCATTGAAGTTGCTTCTCAAACTCTTACGTTAGTGGTAACATGTCCAGTGACTACCTTGGGTTTCCATAATCTCAGACACAGCCTGAGGACATAAGGGGCAGACAGTCTCTTTTTTGCTCCAGGTGGGGAATCTGAGAATCACAAGAGGAGGTAGAAAAACTGGAGTTCATACCCAGTCCAGTTATCAACATGTGAAGGAAGGCTTAGAACCAAGGCAGTTGTCTCTTGAATCATTCTGACAGTAATCCTCAGGTATCCTTTGACTCAGTTCAGTTTTAACACTAACCACCCAGAGATAGCACAGACACATTGGTTAAGGATTAAGTCCCATAAGACTGCCCCTACTTCAGATGCCAGCCCTATAGCCCAGGTGTCACCATGCCACCTTCACTTCTGCTACAAATTGGAGAGTTCCCATGACCTCCTTTCAGGTTTGATAATTCCTTAGAACAATTAGCAGAACTCAGGAAACAGCTATACTTATACTTTAGGATGGAGAGAGATGAGGAGGCAGAGCTTCCTTGCCCTCTCCAGGTTTGCCACCATTCCCAGTACATCAATGTATTTGCCAACTTGGATGCTCCCTGAACCTCAGTATTTCAGAGATTTTATCAAGGTTTCATTATAGAGGCACAGTAAATGAGCTTATCAGTCATGTAATGGAACTCAGTCTCTGGTTCCACTCCTTGGACAGAGATGAGGGGATAGGGCTGAAAGTACTAACCCTCTAATCACCTTTGATCAAGCTGAGGTTCTTCGGTGGTCTTGCTGTGGTCATCTCATTCACATAAACTCAGGTATGGTCTAAAATGACTTTATATAAATAATACAAGATAATCTTGCCACTCCAGAAATCTCACAGGTTTTAGGTACTCTGTCCTGGGAACTCTGGACAAAGGCTAAAATAGTTTTTTTCTTACATCTTTCAATTATGTTTTGAATAAAGACTTTTGTCAGAGAAGACCATTCATCTTATTGACTTATCTGCAACATTGTGAAAGGAGGCATTTACTATCTGTGTCTAGACTGCAATATGTAGGAATATTAGAAATGATTACGTGTGCAGTTTGCATTTCTTACATTAAAAACAAGAAATAAGATGACTTTACAGATTATTTTGTAACTGCCTACATGCTGTTATGATGTAAAAGGAAGAAAAGATTTATATAAGATGGTATGTTACCTTGTTAGGAAAATTAGGCTGCAGCAATAAATATCATCCACTGGCAATTTACAGTTTATAATGTACTTTCATGGGCATCATAATAAACTAACATTTATTAGACACATCTTTGGGTCAAACTGCTAAATGCTTATATGCATGATAATCTGGCTTTTAGGCCTCATAACTCTATTAAGCAGGCACTATTACTATCTTCATTTTGCCAATGAGGAAACTGAGGTG
Organism: Puma concolor; assembly: GCF_028749965.1. NCBI lineage: Eukaryota > Metazoa > Chordata > Mammalia > Carnivora > Felidae > Puma > Puma concolor. The sequence continues at coordinate 121,394,970 of NC_141668.1, forward strand.
TACACAAGGTTAAATAACTTGCTCGAAGTCACAAATGAGCATTAGCATCAGAACTTGATACCTGGTGCATCTGAGCTTAGTGCCCTCCACTGTACTTATAATCCGTGCCCTATAACCTCAAAGTAGAGGAGAGAATCCTGGACTGATAGCCAGGGTAGCCTGGATTCTAGTCCTTGTCACACAGACTTGCTCTTTGACCTTGGACACCTCACTTTGTTAACCTCTGATTTCCCACTTTGACCTTGTTGGCTGGGAGGCAAGTTGAGGTAGATGTGCTTTGACATTTCAAGTTTTACTGTTTATGACCCAGTGCCTTGACTTTGGCTTCTGCTCATGTTTGGTCCCTAACATTTGGAAAAATGACACTTTATAAATCTGGGGGTTTGGAGTGTCAGGGGCAGCTTCCTTGAGAAATTCGAGGGCCAGTGCCCTTGTTTCCTTTTATGCTACAATCCCTAGCTCCAACACCTTTAATGACAACATATTTGATTTCTCTGAACGTAAATGGAGACCATTTCACAGAGCCATATGGACAATGTAAATCAGATTTAAAAATAAACAGCATCCTGGGAAAATGCCTTCACAATCTCTAAGGTTAATATTGCTTTTTTTTTTTTTCACAAATGATTGAAATCAGGGAGCATTTGGAAGTCTGTTATTCCCTCTTTGTATTGCAGAGCATAAACTTGTTCATGTTTTGAAGTTTTGCTTTCTGAAGTTTTGTTCTGAAGTTTTGCTTTCTGGTCTCTTATTTACCAACAGAACTGATCTTAGTCAAGTGACATGACTATTCAGAACCTCAGTTTCTTTATGTGTCAGATGACAATAACACCTACTTCATGAGATTATCAGGGGGATAAGAGGAAGAAGCCTGAAAACTGCTTGCTCCATGTTGTGGATGTAAATCGACCTTGGATCTTTTCTGAGCCCCCTTCCCTGCCCTCCCTCCTCTTTCTCTGCCTGAGCTCATCAGGCAGCAGTATACAGGTGGGTCTGGGGCACCTGCTGGGCCACTAGGTGTGCTGCTCTTGCTACTGTCTGTTTCATTTTCAGATCTTCCTCCACCCATCTCAGCAGGATCTCATTTGGAGATGGAAATTAATATTGTGGGGTTAAGCAGAAAATTCCTCTCAGTTCACAGATAGGCTTTATCTCCACTGTGAGTCTGTTCCCAGAGCCTTGCAGTGGCCTCAAGAATAATACACATCTTTCAGGGCCTTGATTAAAGGTGGTCCTGATTTTTTTGTCCTTATGGTCAGTGTGACCTGAGTAGTAGAGCCTCAAGTACAGGATAAATCCGTGTGGACCTCTGAGACTCTGGCTTCCTTGTGGTGTGCTTGTTTACCTTGGCAGATAGGAGGGAGCAAGGACTTTGAGAGCTTCCTGATGCCTCATTTAGACACAGTACAGTCTAATGAGCATTTGGACTCTGAAGATAGACTCCTGGGATTCAAGCCCAGGCTCTGCGGCTTTGCTGACTGGCTTGATAACCTTGGGCAATTTAACTTACCCGTCCCTCAGTGTCCTCTTTTGTATGATGGAGATAGTAATAGCTATCTCTTGGGTCATGGTGAGAATGTCTGACACATATTAAACGCTGTGTGTTTTTGCTATTACTTTAAGTATTTGCATTAATATAATGAATGAAGCCTATTTACCTATTACTCTTGATATATTACTATACTAAAAATAACATTATCAAGAATCAGGAAACTGTGACAACTTTAGAGTTTGTAATAGCTCTGCTTAAGTCAGTTTCTCCAAGGGTGATGGTAAAAAAAAAAGATGATTTTGGATGACATGAAGACAGGCTTTATTTTTCCTAATAATTTTGAGTCTACTTTAATGTACTTGGGAAAACATAGATAACATATCAAATCCATGGGTTTGCTTGGGATGAGGCCTGGTGGTCGGAGGACAGGGCTCAATATACATGAGGCAACAGAAAAGTTTCCATTGGAGAATTTAAGCACTTGAGATGTCCTTAATCAATATGTGGCTCTAAGTGCTTGCAGATCTTGAATGCAAGTTACAGAGGAGGCATGAATCGTCAATGACTTGTAATGAGATGAGATTACAGTTAAGAATTGGTGTTTTAAAATAATTTTGAAAAACACCTTGAGAAGAAAAATGTCTTCATATGTTTGGTAATGATAAACGTTAAGTGTTTTTTGTTTTTTTTTTTTCCCCTTGTAGTGTTTCAATGATAATGAACAGTGATTCTTCCCCCGGGCCTGGTTCTTGATTATTTAGTAGTGAATATTCCTTGATAGAATCTCCTTGATGGCTGCTAAAAGACTGTTTCTGAGAAATTGCCACTCAAAGAGGGAAATAATGTAGCCCTAACTGACTGATGGACAGAGGATAGCTTCAGGGTGGAAAGCCCTCCATGTTGATTGCTTGACTTCTCATTTCCCTATGGTGGCTAGATCTGGACTTGCCATTCTGTTCTAAAGAAATAGCCACTGAGAAAATCCCACCAGTTGTCTCCTTTGAAGGCTGTGACATAAATAAGGAAGATAAGAGGAAACCTGGGTTCTCTTTCCAGTTCTGTGTCTTAGAATGTCTGACTTCGGGTTAGTTATGGGTACTGTCCAGGCTTCAGTGCTTAAGTAGGGTAGTAAAGCCAGCCCAGAGCTCAGAGTCATCAACTGGATTATCTTAGTTCCAGTTCGGATGCGGAAGATTTTTTTTTTTTTTCCAATCTGCACCATGTTGTTTTTTTTTAATTGTTTTTTTTTTAATTATTTTTTATTTTTTTAAGTTTATTTATTCTGAGAGAGAGTGAGGGAGGGGAAGGAAGGGGCAGAAAGAGAGGGAGAGAGAGAGAATCCCAAGCAGGCTCTTCACTGTCAGTTCAGAGCCTAATGTGAGGCTCAAAATCATGGACATTGAGTCCAAGACCTTAGGCAAAATCAAGAGTCAGACGCTTAATCTGACTGAGCTATCCAGGTGTTCCTGAACCATGTTTTAAATAAGAGGAAATTTCACCTGAAACATCTGTAAGTCCTGTTTCTGTTTGAAACTTGGAAGATCCAATGACCTTGATCTCATATTCCTACGTGGTGAAAATCCACTGGAGATGAGTCACTGTTGCCACTTGAGATGTAACTTCCTCATGGTTTACACTAGTTCTGTTGTCTTACACACAAGCCTCTTTCTTCATTTGCAGCACTTGCCTTGCCTCTGTAGTGTACTTGTAATGTCCAGAATTCTCTTTTGGTTGCTCAAATGTCTTCATTTCTACTTCCTTGGCTACTTCAAAAATAGATTGGATTTGCCATTTAAGCAGTTTCTGGATAAATAAAATGCTTGTAGTAAGTTTTCAGAATTTTTCATATGTATGATATTGATCATAAGTATGAGTGTGAATGTTATGTTTAGTTACATTTTTATTCCTTTAAATCTGAAATTAATCTCCAAATCATAAAATGATATGTTCTTTTAAAATGCTTGGTTTTGATGTAATTTCAAAATAAAATCCAAGCTTCCTTTGTTCTCTAAATTATCAAGGGAACCAGAAATAACTTAGAATAAGGGCAAAAAAGCCTTGGAGTTCTCTGTAACTTGCTAATGTATTATGTCTCCATCTTTAAGGAGTCCAAATAAATGTAGTTGTTGAAGGAAAAAGACATTGGGTAGAGGAAAAACCTAACAAATAAGAAAAAATAATAAGCACCGATTTAATAATGGGATATTATTATATATAATAACATAGGCTTTTTAAAGGTATGATATGAAATAGATATGGGACCCACCATCCTTTCAACTCTAATTCCAAGGTTCTGAAATTTTGGCAGTATGCCATGTTTTACAAAGACCTTTTTTCAGAAATTATTTAACTGTTTTTGGATTTAGAAGGAGAGAGTTTAATATCTGGAAAATTCTATGTGATACAATTTTTTCTTATCTTCATATGTGACTTGTACAACCTAGCATGACATTCTTGGGGAGTTGGCACAGCTTGGTGGGGAAAATCACTGGACTGATGTCAAATAGAATCTAGCCCATGTCCTGGCTCTAAAACTTCCTAGAGTCGCAAAAACAGTCCATTCTTGAGGCACTCAGAGCTTTAATTTCCTCCTTTGTTAAAAGAGATAATAATGGGGCTTATTCATGGGGAAGGTCACTAAGACCAAATAACACAGTCTTCCTAAGTCAGTGTAGTATGTGCCATAAAATAAACATACCATAAATATTATGTTTTAGTTTTGGCACAGTAAATAATTATTGTTGTTGAATATTCCTTAAATCCTAATAAATCTTGAGAAGTCACCTTGTCTTAGATGTTTTAACTATTGTCTATTTTTTTAAGAACAACATACAACAACAACAACAACAATCCACTGAAAATGGATTAGGGCTAGTTTATTTCTCTCCAACAGTACCTTGTCAAGATTTATGTGCAAATGTATGTTACATTTATCCTGACATCTGAACTATATTTTATCATTTAAAAGCTCAATCTTTTCTAGAGTGAAAGGTTTCCACAGGCATCCACTGCCAAGATTCAGTATATTTTGTTTACAACATTGGGTGTTAACTAACCTGATCCCACACAGCCCTCATAGCATTGACTTAGTATGGTCAGGGACCAGAGACATGCAGAATTCTTGTTTTGTTGAGGTTGTTGGTGAGAGTGCCTGTGGCAACAGATGTTCTTAGGTAGTTGTATGATGCTGTGTAAGCAAAAGCGCCACTTGTATGGATCTTCCACCTTCCATCTGGTTGTTTTTGGTGTCTCAAACCATGGGATTATCTGTAGTCTTCTGGGTTGGTGGGAGGATTGAGCACTTGGTAAATCAATGTGCTATAGCATGAAAACTGTTAACATCCTAAATGCAAAGTGTCAGAAGTCCTTTAAGAAATGAAAATCAAATGTGTTACTCCTTTTGAGATTTAAGACACAACACTTCACAGTACAGGATAAAGAGAAAGGAAACCTAACTCGGGAGAAATACACGAAAGCCCATAAAAGTCACTTGAGAACCAATCAACGCTTTTAACTTCAGCCTTTTAAATTACTATTTCGTATTGTACTCAATTTGATTCTTAACTTGCTTAAAGAAGAAAACAAAAGTAAGAGTGAAACATCTATAGAGGTGGAAAGAACTAATCCCCTCTTGGTTTGTATTCAAAAGAAACCCACATATTTAAATAATTCCTGTTTTTGTAGAATTACTGAAGATTTCTTTTTCTCTGTTTCTTCCTTTATTGTTCTAAACTTTTCTCAACATGTCAGTTAAGTTGTATTTACTATAGGCATCATATAGCTAGCTATTAATTTGTCTTAATAAAAGGATGCAGCCATTCATCATTATTTTGATATATTATCTTATTTCCTCTATATTCTTTTATGTCTATTACTTATTCCTTTTTTGGCATTCTCTTTGTTTTCCTTTCTTTGCATTTGTAAGATTAATATGTTTTATTTCTTGCTAATTTGAGATTTCGATTATGGATTTACATTTCATTAGTGGTTACCTTCATAGTTTAACAGTTGTATTTGTGCTCATGTCAAACCTCCTATTTTTTCCAATGCCTAATTTTGCAAATATTTAGACATACAATACAGTTGAAAAATGTTACAACAAATAGCTGTGGGTGCTCTATCCAGATATACAATGTTCATGTATATGTTCATGCGAATGTTCATGTTCCTTGGGTATGGTCTTCAACATGACTTTTCATGCTTTAGCTCCTGCTTACCTTTCCTTTTACTATACTTAATTTATCAATTAAGGCATTGCTTTCCCAAAACTTCTTTGCTAGTGTTTGTAGTAATACTAGAACATTTTAAGTAACTAAAAAAGTGCATTCAAGCTCATTAAAGCCCTTTCTAAAATAGAGGTGTTTGAGCTAAAGTGTGCCTTACTCATTGATCTATATGGTCCAGCCATTCTGTCCAATAATCTCAAAAAGGATTCATTATCTTAACACTGAGCCTTCAGAACTAGTATTATGTTCTGATAATAGAGAGGGCTACTCAAAGCTTCACCATCCAAAGTTAAATTGGTTTATCATATGCAATTAGGTGTCATTTGTTGCTATTTCCAGAAAAAAAGGTGATAAATTTGCTGCTTATCTTGATAAATTTTTCAGAAGTTTTTAATTTTTAAGTATACCCCCAAATGGTAAAGTCTAAACCTATATTTTGTTTTTTGTTTGTTTCTTGGAAATCTCCTCTGTAATAATTTTGAACTGATTTTATTCATTGAATCTCTCTAAAAGTCAACACCATTGGTGTATTTAATAAATAAAAATACTTTTAAATTACATTATTTTGTATATGTTATTAGATGTCTAATTATTCCCAGAACATGGATTTCATATAAACTAAAATAAATCATTTGGTTTCAAAATATTGAAACACAAACATATTAATAATAAAATTAAAATAGGAAAATCATGAAGGAAAATAATTAACATGTCAAATGTTGCAAGAAATATCAAAATATGTATTTTATAATCAAATATTTTGGCACCACATTGTAAAATGATGACAAAAATATAAAAGAAGTATAAACTGAGGAAACTTTGTAGATGGCTGTCATAATAGATCATCTGCACTAAAATTAATAAAATAAAGGAACTTAAATGCATTATGGATATACATGAATCTAAAAGCCTTACATCTGTAATACCATGATGTATTCCAGATCACCATTCTGGGCCAAAGGTAGACTTGTTTTTTTCTATGTGGCCTTCTAATTATGTTTGAACAGAATCTATACAATATCTTTGAGCAATAACTGGACTTGGCATAAGTAGATTCTTTGTCAAAGTCAGAGAAAAAGTTGTGAGAAAATGAGAGACAAATCAGGTATCCCATTCCTTCCTTCCAATACTATTGTATTTTTCCTATTCTTTACAGCCAAAATATTTGAAATTATCATCAATATTCTTTGTCTCTACTTCTTAATCTTGCAATAACACCTTCTCAACCCATTTCTCACCTGGATTTTGTATTTTCAATACCACTGAAAGTGGTTTTCTAACTAGCATCCACTATATCAATTGACAATATCCATTCTTAATCTTGTTTGAGCTTTCTACAGAATTCTGCACTGTTGAGGATGGCCACATTTTAAAATCTCTCCATTTTGGATTCCACATTGCTGCTTTTTCTAGGCTTCTTCTAATCTTCTGCCTGCTCCTTCTCACTCTTTTTCATGGGCTTTGCTGAATCCTCAGTGATGGTTTCCCCTCTGGGTTCTCTTCTAGGCTGTCCTCTCAATCAACATATTATTCTTGAATAAAGTGTTCAATTTTCTCTCTGCTATTGGCATTTGTTCTAAATCACCAGCTCAGACTTCTCATCTTGAAACTCATATATTCAAAAACCTACTGGAATGAACCATCTAGATGTCCCCAGGGCACCGGAAAGTACATTTGTTCCCAAATGAATTTACCTTCCATTTTCCTTCACCCAGGATCTGTTCCTTCCCTTTGTTTTGATATTTCAAGTGACACCACTTTTTGCCACATGGTCTATGAGGACATTTGGGATTTTATGTATGATTTCTCCCTTTCCTATTCTCTTCTCACTTTGAATAGTTCACTAAGTTCTCCATGCCTATATCTTAAATGATTATCACTTCGCAATCAACAAAATCCCTTAGTCCTCCCTTGCTGCTCACCAACATAAGTTGACTCCATTAGTGAAACACAAGTTGAATTTTTCTCTTCCTGGGTCTCCCAACAGTTTTCTAGACTGTGTTCACTTTCCTTGCTGAAGTGTAAATCTGATAATAACTCACCTTGGCTTGAAAATCTGGAGCAAATGTTCATGTTTCTTGGGTATGGTCTTCTTTTTTTTTTATTTTTTTTGTCTTTTTTTAATATGAAATTTATTGTCAAATTGGTTTCCATACAACACCCAGTGCCCATCCCAACAGGTGCCCTCCTCAATGCCCATCACCAACTTTCCCTTCCCTCCCACCCTTCATCAACCCTCAGTTTATTCTCAGTTTTTAAGAGTCTCTTATGGTTTGCCTCCCTCCCTCTCTAATTTTTTTTTCCCCTTCCACTCCCCCATGGTCTTCTGTCAAGTTCCTCAACATCCACATAAGAGTGAAAACATATGGTATCTCTCTTTCTCTGTATGACTTATTTCACTTAACATAACACTCTCTAGTTCCATCCACATTGCTACAAAAGGCCATATTTCATTCTTTCTCATTGAAAGTAGTATTCCATTGTGTATATAAACCACAATTTCTTTATCCATTCATCCGTTGATGGACATTTAGGCTCTTTCCATAATTGGGCTATTGTTGAAAGTGCTGCTATAAACATTGGGGTACAAGTGCCCCTATGCATCAGTACTCCTGTATCCCTTGAGTAAATTCCTAGAAGTGCTATTGCTGGATCATAGGGTAGGTCTATTTTTAATTTTTTGAGGAACCTCCACACTGTTTTCCAGAGTAGCTGCACCAGTTTGTGTTCTCACCAACAGTGGAAGAGGGTTCCCGTTTCTCCACATCCTCTCCAGCATCTATAGTCTCCTGATTTGTTCATTTTAGCCACTCTGACTGGCATGAGGTGATATCTGAGTGTGGTTTTGATTTGTATTTCCCTGATGAGGAGTGACATTGAGCATCTTTTCATGTGCCTGTTGGCCATCTGGATGTCTTTTTTAGAGAAGTGTCTATTCATGTTTTCTGCCCATTTCTTCACTGCATTATTTGTTTTTTCAGGTGTGGAGTTTGGTGAGTTCTTTATGGATTTTGGATACTAGCCCTTTGTCCAATATGTCATTTTCAAATATCTTTTCCAATTCTGTCAGGTGCCTTTTAGTTTTGTTGATTGTTTCCTTTGCAGTGCAGAAGCTTTTTATCTTCACGAGGTCCCAATAGTTCATTTTTACTTTTAATTCCCTTGCCTTTGGGGATGTGTCAAGTAAGAAATTGCTACGGCTGAGGTCAGAGAGGTCTTTTCCTGCTTTCTCCTCTAGGGTTTTGATGGTTTCCTGTCTCACATTCAGGTCCTTTGTCTATTTCACTTTTTGCAGATGACATGATATTATACATGGTAAACCCAATAGACTCCACCAGAAGTCTGCTAGAACTGACACATGAATTCAGCAAAGTCGCAGGATACAAAATTAATGTACAGAAATCAGTTGCATTCTTACACACTAATAATGAAACAGCAGAAAGACAAATAAAGAAACTGATCCCATTCACAATTGCACCAAGAATCATAAAATACCTAGGAGTGAACCTAACCAAAGATGTAAAAGATCTGTATGCTGAAAACTGTAGAAAGTGTATGATGGAAATTGAAGAAGATATAAAGAAATGGAAAAACATTCCGTGCTCATGGATTGGAAGAATAAATATTGTTAAAATGTCAATACCACCCAAAGCAATCTAAACATTCACTGCAATCCCAATCACAATTGCACCAGCATTTTTCTTGAAGCTAGAATAAGCAGTCCTAAAATTTGTATGGAACCACAAAAGACCTCGAATAGCCAAGGTAATATTGAAGAAGAAAGCCAAAGCAGGAGGCATCACAATCCCAGACTTTAGCCTCTACTACAAAGCTATAATCACCAAGACAGCATTGTATTGGTACAAAAACAGACACATAGACCAATGAAATAGTATAGATACTCCAGAATTGGACCCACAAAAGTATGGCCAACTGATCTTTGGCAAAGCAGGAAAGAATATCCAATGGAAAAAAGACAGTCTCTTTAACAAATGGTGCTGCAAGAACTGGACAGCAACATGCAGAAGGATGAAACTAGACTGCTTTCTTACACCATTCACAAAAATAAACTCAAAATGGATAAAGGGTATGGTCTTCAACATGACTTTTCATGCTTTAGCTCCTGCTTACCTTTCCAGCTTCATTGCCTGCTATTCTGTTTCTCTACCCCACAATCCCATGTACCATCTGGCTTTTACTTTACCTGTTCTAAATGTAGTAGTTTATGTCTGTCAACCTCTTGTGCCCTCTTGATCTTCTGCCTTTGCACATACTGTTCCCTTTTGTCTTGACTATTCCCACTCAAACTAGTTCTCATTCATCCTTCATGTCTTAGCTTGGACATTTCTTGCTTTGGGATGACTTTTCTAGGTTTTCCTTTTCAATGTTTTTCTTTTTCTTTTTCCTTTCAATTGCATCTTTTCAACATGTGTCTGCATATCCTTGGTTATGGTGCTTTTCAAATTGTAAAATATTTCCCTCTTGCCTTTTCTGTTACCAACATTTCATCAAACATTTTGCTAATAATAAATTCATGTCAGCAACTGCTAGTAACATTTATTGAATGCTTTTTTCATGTGAAGTGGTTTTAAGATCTTTTCATGTTAGTATTAAATAAATTAAATACACCAGTATATGTGGAAGTATTATTAAAAATTAATGCAACAACTTATGTAGCAGATTCTATTAGTACTATTGGACATAGGGGACAGGCACAGAGGTTAAGTTGATTGCCTAAGATCTTACAGATGGAAGTGATAATATCAGTATTCAAACCCAGGCAGCTGGATCTCAGATCCCCCATTTTTAACTTTTGAAGGCTGGAACATCATGTACCTTATTCTCATATCTTGAGCATCTCACATAGATAATAGTACATGGTAGGTGCTCAATGAATAGTCATTGAGGAAAGAGAAAATGATTGATGTACTGGACCCTGTGTCAAAGCCATCTGGAGTTTGTGTAGAAGTGAAGAAATCTGCATACAATGCCTGATTGCCTGATGTTACCAGGCTGCTGGGCCAATCTTTCTCAAGCACCAGATACTCCAGTTTTCCCTTACTTCCCCTCCGAAGCATATATTATATTACCACATATATGGTATATATTACCCCGTAGGAAACCAAGGAATTCTAAACTGCTTGCTTACAATACAAACAATATGCTTTTGTTTGTAAATCAATGAAACCAAATTTGATTAAATGGCACTGAAGGGAGATCTTTTGGAAGGCCACTCTATAATGCATAGAGTCAGTGGGAAGAAAAAATTTGCAAATCAAGTAGAACCAAGATATAGCAGGAAAACAGGTATGCATATGATCCCTCTAAGTAAATGGTCTTTATTAATTCACTTCAAATGCTGTTGCCAGCATCTTCTCCATTCTCTTTGTCTATTGTAGGACTCTCATGGCAAAGTCATGACAAGAGTTTTGAATCTCCTTATAGCAGCTGCCAACACCTTGAAAATATCTTTGCTGTAGCTGGGTATTTGTTGTTTCTTTAATATGTGAAGTCCTTGTTGGAGACATCTGACTGGCTACCCTAATTCTTGGGTCTTTACCATGAGCTGGCCCATCCCTCCCATGTCCCAACTCCTATATTTCTATTTCTGTATTCTCCAAATTTAGAACAATAATTTTGATGTCTGGTAGTCCCCTTTATTCCCACCAAAAATACCTAGGCAGAGCCTGTGCATTCTCTAAAATTAGAAGAAGAAAGTGATGTTTTAAGAAATCTTAACCCCTCTTACCAATTCTTACTTATTCCCTTTTGAAGTAAGGGATTTAGTCTGAAATAGGCTAAGTATTGACACCTTCTGATGTATTAAGGGATCATATTCTATTCATTCATCTGTTACATTTATTAAGCAGCTACTATGTGCTGGATACTACTCTAGGCACATACTGAAAAGGGAAGATGGTATCCTACCTTTCAAAGAACTTATAAAGCCCATTAATACACTAGCAATCAGAAGTCAAAAAGGCTAATTAGAGTACATAAATTCTCTCAGCAGAGTACAGAGAGCTCAGAAATTCAGAAGAATGATATAGCAAGGCACAATTCATTATTCTTTGTTTAGGAAGATTAGGAGACAAGTTATTAGATTTAGTTTGACAAAGACTTTACAAGCTCATTTTTAGCTTCTTTGCCTCAAGGGAGCTAGTTCACTGTCTTCTCAGTAGGCTGGAAGCCATCTCAGCAGATGGTCCTGGGCTGTGTATGCCAGCCACAGAGCATTTGCCTGGCGTGTTTGCATGTGGCTCTGTTCTTGTCCAAGCAGGAGGCTATCAGTGCAGAGTGTTTCCCACTGCTCTCCAACAGAGGATAGGGAGGGAGGAGAAATCCATGGGTGGAGATCCAGAAGTGGCTTTCTTTCATTTATGATCCTTTGTAAGCAGGCTCACTGCTTGACAGACTCCAGAGGCAAATTATGAAACTGACAGAATCCTAGAATCTGAGAGCCCAGAACAGTACCTACTAGGTGTACTCATTGGTGACTGATATGTTCTTATGTTTCTAATAATTTCTCTCCCATCTGAAGAGCAACACCATGCAGTATCAGTTCCCCAGCTTGTGTCTTGCCTACTCCTGGGGACTGTACTACTAGACTTACTTTAACAATATATTAAACAGCTGTTTCTTTTTAAACATCATCAAATGCTTCTGGTCCAGGTTCCAGTCATGACCTTTGCTGTGTAATTTGAACTCTTCCTTGAACTATTCTGAACTTCAGTTTCCATAGCCATAAAATTGGGAGAAAAAAAAATAACGCTCTCTTTAGCTGTTGAGAAGATGGAAATTAGGGTGCATAAAAACATTTGTAAACTACAAATGGCTTTTCAGATATTCATGTAGTAGGTATCATTATTATATTACAAAGGTGATATTTAGAAACCTCAGATATTACTAAAGAAAAGTGTTTAAATATATAAAAAAGAACACAGGACTTTCAACTATGTATGGATTTAAACTAGTGTTATCTATAATATGAGGGTGGTGATATGTAGGCTACAAGGTTTATATACAGAGATTAGTGAAGTTCAAGATAAGAGTGAATATAAATCTCTGCTCTCAATCTTTGTGACTCTAGAAAAGTCTGTTAACCTTTCTGAGCCTCCATCCTTTCATTTCAAACAAGGATAATACCTACTTTTCAGCACTCTTGAAAGTACTGAATAAGACAGTTTAGAGAATGCATCTGGCCCAAAGTAGACTTTGAATGTATGTAAGCTGTATTTGCCTTTTGTTGTTACTTATAAGGGGAATAAGCATTTCCAGAGTTTTCTCTTGTCCATGGGGAAAGGAGGGAACACATAATCTCATCTGTCTCCTCCCCCAGTTTTAGGGGGTTGATCTGTTCTTAAAAAAATGATTACAGGAAAAAAACAGTTTATTTTATTCTCTTTAGGTAAACTATATGAAGAGAGAAAAATTAGATGTAGAACATATCAACAGTTGGTGGTCTATTTTGCCACTATTCTTCCAAGTCTCCTATCAAACTCTTCCCAATTACCTGATAATTTTTTTTGGTGTTTTTGAGTATTAATGTAAGATATTTGTGGTTGCGAGACCCCTCAATGAGCCATATCCTGTCCTTAGTTCTGGTATTTTCATTAGGTTGCTATTAACACATTCATTGATTTTGTAAACAAATCCAAGACATTTCAATAACTGTTTTCTTCCATCACATTAATACAAAATGGGAGACACCAGGCTTCCAGTGAGCTTTTTCCCTATACTTCACTTGCATTCAATTTCCTATGCTATTTTATGGAGGCTTCCCTAATAACCTATTTTTTGTTCATTTGTTTTTCCCCTTCATTATCTTTATTACAACTGTCCTATTCTTAAATATCAAAATATCTCATTTTTGCTGCCTATTTCTTCCTCTCGAGTTCCATGTGATTTGTTTCTATATGAAAACTAAAATTTATGAATCTTTCTTATTAATTTGAAATAATTTCAATCTAAAAAGGAAGGAAAACTAAAAATATTTTTTGAACCACCTGAGAATAAGCTATACATGTACTACTCCAGCATGCCTGAACACTTCAATGCAAATTTCCTTATTTATATTCTCATTGTTTATAAGATAACCAATAAAATTAGAAATTAACATTGCTATGTTACTAACATCCAATCCAAAGATTCCATGCAAATATTGCCAAATATCTCAATAATATTTTCTATAGCCAAAGGATCCAAAATAGGGCCATGTGTTACATACAGTTATCATATTTTTTCAGTCTCCTTCAGTCTGAAACAGTTCCTCAGTCTTTCCCTGAAACTGTTTAAAGAGTATAAGACTGTTATTTTGGAGAAAATCCTTCAAAATAAGGCTCCAAGTCTCTCACTGTAGAGAAAGCTAAGATATATATGTATGCGTATGTGGTTACCCATATTTACAGCTATATTTATTTCTCTATCCTTCTATCTAACCTGTCAAAAATTATAAGTTACAGTTGTTCCAATTCCAATCTAACACCAAATTGTTAGTTTCATTTTTTTCCCCATTTTTTTTCCGTTTCTGAATTTGTAACTCCCGCCTCCAGTGCTGACAAACCTGGGTGCCATTTGCCATCTCCTGTATTTTATGTGTTCATCTCCATTTTTGGAACCAGTCTCCCAAAGTTTCTGGAACACCATCTTTCTCACTGTGCCCACCTTCCTTGCATAGGCTTCGACCCTAACGACTTTTGAAAAGATAGAGAAAGGCAAGAAGGCAGACAGGCGGACAGAGTAGGTGGCTTCTAGCTTCTTCATATGTTGGTATTTTAAAGTACCACACTACTAAGGATTTGACTATATGTTTATATCTGGCTCTTCCCGTCTCTTTTTAAAACCTTCCATACTGAGATTGGGGTGGAGGTATCTTAAAGTATCTCCTTTCCCATTCCTTCTTGTCATTGGTTTTTGAATTGATGCCATTTGTGAGTCATTTCTTTGGAGCCTATTATTACCCTCTTCCCTGAAATGTGAACATCTCTTAGAGGGGCCTCCCTTTTATAGTGTGTGATTTTTCATGTCACAGATCTTAGGATATTGCCACCTCCTTTTTACAACACTCAGTGACTTCTCACTTACAGTAGTGTTTTCAAACTTTTCATTTATTTTATTTTAGAGGCAGATGTTCTTTTACAAATGACATCATAGGCAGATGACCAATTTAAATCATATAAAAGGCTCTTCCTATAACAAGGCAGAACATTCTGTGAGAACCAACCCCCCAGTCTATATCAGGGAATTTTCTGCTTTTAAATTGGTCCCCAGTTGGAATTGATTTTATCTTATTCCTTGATTCACAATACACTCTTATTATTAATCTGTGCATGATCTGTTTTTTTAATCTACTTAGTTAGTGATTTTTAAAAATATAATAAGCATCTACAAACTTACCACCCCCAAGCAAAAGCTAGCACTTTAATCTACACTAACCATATGAGTTCCCTTCCCACTATATCCCCTGTCATTTTACAACTGAAAAACCCCTGTCCTGAATCTTGAGCTCATCAATCCTTTCTTGCATTTTTTTGGTAGCTTTAATGCCTCTCTACACTTCTATAAAATATACTTTTATATGTTTATAAAACTATAACATATACGTTGAACTGGTGTTAACATTATAAAAAGGTATAATTAAGTTTTTTTTTTCCACTTGATAATATGTTGCTAAGATTCATTGAGCTTGTTGTATACCCTTTTAGTTCATTTGTTTTCACAGCAGCATAATATTCTATTGGGTGAATATACCATTGTTTATTGTCCTATTAATGGGTGTATGATGTAGTTCTATTTTTTTCTCATGCGAGTAGATTAACAGTAATGTCTCCTCTTGTAAACATATAAGCAAGCATTGAGTATATAGATGTGAAATTGCTCTGTCATAATATATTTGACTATTTTACTTGGTACAGCATTTCTTAAACTTGGAATTATTGGCATTTTAGGCCACATGGCTCTTTGTTGTGGGGCTGTCCTGTGCAGTGTAGGATGCTTAGCAGCACCCTTGGCCTGTACCTATTGCATGCTGGTAGTATCTGCACGCCAGTTGTGACAACCAAAAATAGCCTCTGACATTGCCAAATAAGACTAGATGCGGGGTTGCAAAATCATCCCTGGTTGAGAAATACTGCTTTAGAAGTTGAAGCCAAGCTAGTTTTTCAAAGCAATTATACCATTTGATACACTCACCAGAAATGTTAAAGAGGTCTATGTCCTGTACTCTCTGTAACACTTGGTATCTTCAGACTTCTGAAATTTGCCAATATTCTTTAGCATGACAATTTAACCACAGCCATCTGTTCTCATTTCTGGCTCGTATGCTCTTATCAACTAACATACTCTCCATTGACTAAACTGGCCTAATAAACTTCTTTGTTTATTAATCCTACAAATATTAGCAGCAATTTCATGCCAAAGTATGAAGATGCTAAGCACAAGATACCATGGTAGTAGAAACAGGTGTGGTTCCTGCTGTCATGATGCTTGACCTCTAGTGAAGGAAATACACATTAATCAAATTACCATACTGTTCAATAGAAGGGAGCAGGAGCATAGCACTGATAACCTATAATCAAGAGATTTTACCAAGTCAGCAAAGTCAGGAATACATAAGGAAGTAGAAAGGACTTCTGTTTTTGAAGACCATAGAGTGAGGGGATTGTGGTATGAGTTGAGGCATGAGACAGAGGTGAGGGTCAGACCAAGTAGTGCCTTGCTGGCCATATTAAGGTGTTTGGATGTTAGATACATTTGGATAAGAAACATGGACACCTATTTATATTAGTCTTCTAGGGCTGCCAAAACAAATACCACAGAGTGTGTGGTTTGAACAACAGGCACTTACTTTCTTACAGTTCTGGAGGCTGATCGAGGTGCCATCAAGGCTGGCTTGGTTTGCAGATGGCTGCCTTCTTGTTGTGTCCTTACACAGCCTTTTCTCTGTTTCCTCTGTGTGCTCCTGGCATCTTTTCCTCTTCTTATATGGACACCTACCTTTATGACTTCATTTAGCCTTAATTACATCCCTAAAGGCCCTATGGCCAGATGCAGTCACATTGAGGGTTAAGACCTCAACTTATACACTTGGGAGGGTCACAGTTCAGTCCATAACACCTTTGAAATGTTAGAAGTAGGGAAATAAATTGATTTGTCTATTTTAAAATGAGGTGATTGTACTGCAGTATGGATTAGAAGGCCACTTGAAAGTTAAGTGTAGCAAGAACCAGGATGGTGATAGAGATTCAGGGGGGTGTTATCATCAGACACTGATTTAGAAGCTAAAATAGACCAGATGGGGAAAGTGTTAAGGAAAAGGGGATGATGATGGCACTACCTTATGGCAGTGCCATTTCGTGAGTCTGGGGCTGGCTGAGAGGAACTGAGAGAGGGCCAGGAACAGGTGTGTGGAGTGATTTGGTTCAAAGAGTGTCCTCTGCCCCAAATGTTTTTCACCCTTTATCTATTCTTGTCCATCTCAACTTTTACTCATCTCTCAAGGCCCACATTGAATATTGCTTCTTTTTTAATGACCTTTCTTAGATTTTCATCTTTTCCCATCCCCTCCCCAGCTTTACACTCATGATTGCATGTATTTGTTATTGCCTTATTCCACATTGCCTGAAGGCACAGTTTTTAGGACATTAGGGAACAGATATTCTGGTTTTGGATCTCAGTTCCTCCCCAGGTAGGAAGCTCCTTCAATCCAGGAAGTATGTTTGGTTCACCCTTTTGGTCTAAGAGTATATTCGTGTCTATTACAAATGAATTGTTCAGCAAAGAGAGAAAATTGATAACCAGAAGGGGAAAGAGATGCTCAGTGGAGAAATGAGCCCCAGTCACAACCTTCTTTGCTGGCATTTATGTCTGTCCTCGAGTCAGCCCTGGTCTGGCCCTTCCTCTTCTCCTTTCTGTTAGAGTTGGGTGGGTTTGGTGCCTGGAGGGCTTCACCAGTTTGTGTGTGGATCCTTTATTCTTACCTTACTCTATCTCCCTCTGCCTCTTTCACTCATGTGTTCATTCATCTATCCATTTATTTACTCATTAATTAATTCATTCAACAAATCAGTCCTTCATTCAGTATTTATTAATTAATAGACACCCTTCTAGGTACTGGAGAATAGAGCAGAGAAAAAGCAGATGAAAATATCTGCTCTTATGGGAAAAACCAGGCCCTAACCCTGAGCAAAATTTTGTCACTGATGTCCAGCTCAATGATAGGTAAGGTCATTGGCTTCCTCATTCTTTGTAGCAAAATTTTAGAGGAAATAGGAAGGGGTATCAAGAGAAAAAGTGATAGTGGTGACTCTGCATCCCAGAAGGCAGATTTCTGGGATGGAGAGGGGGAAAGTGTCTGTCTTTGGAAGTCATGGAACAGAGAGACAAGAACCTGCTGCCTGCCCATTGTGTAACTTTAGATCATAATCTGTAAGAAGAGCAGGTTAGTCCAGATGATTGGTAAGGGGCTGCTGCATGTCCCATCCATGGATACACTGTGAAGTAAAAACAGAGACTGCATTAGGAAACGACAGGGCCTTGGAGGTACCTGGGTGGCTCAGTCTGTTAAGTGTCTGACTCTTGATTTCAGCTCGGGTCATGATCTCACAGTTCATGAGTTGGAGCCCCGCACAGGGCTCTGCACTGACAATGTGGAGCCTGCTTGGGATTCTCTGCCTCCCTCTCTCTGCCTCTCCCCTGCTTGCTTTCTATCTATTTCTCAAAATTAATAAAAACAGAAAAAACAGTTTAAGGAAACAAGAGGGCCTAGAAATCCTAAATAGTCACTATTTATACTAAATTTAAATATTTACTTCCAAATAGGTAAGTAGCCAGTTCACTGCTTTGATTAGTCCTATATTCCTAGTCCTTCTCAGCTAGCATACAAGTTCGGTGAAACATTTATCTAACGTTAAAACAATTAAGTTTTTAAAAAACATACTGCTGCAATGATGTAGTAGTAAAAAGAGAGGAGGTATTTGAAATTCATTGCAGCATAAAACTAAATTAAGTAGATAAGTGCCTATTTTTTATTTGAACCTATGTAAAGACTGCTATTCAAGACATTAATTTTTAAATAAAGGGCTGCTGTCAGGATCCTGTAATAAATAGCATATGTTCAGAGGTAAAAGGAAGCCCCAAATTAGACAAATTTAAATAATCTAGGATCCTCAAAGAAGACATAAATATGTATTTGCTTATTTTCTCTGGGAAGTGAGATGAATGCCTCCAAGCTCTAATTCAAGAATGTTGACATTCTCTATCCATTCATGTTAACTCAAATATAATTTAATACTTTGCCCCTCATCGTATAAATATCCCCATGTGTTTATTTTACACACTAATGTTGGTTTCAAAATCATTCCTTCAAAAACAAATATACCAGGTAGCATGCTCTATAATAATTTAGGGCAGGAAAAACCTTTCCGTGAGGAAAATATAATAGAAATAATACACCCTGTAAATCTGTTTCTTGGTGATGCATAGTATGTGATGGGTACCTTCACCCTAGCATTTCATTAAAATAGTTCTTTATTTGACATGACTTATTATGGGTTGGTGCAGTTCCCCAAACCCTGGCTTTCTCATCTCCCGAAACACTATTATTTCAGGGGCAATTACAATACTTCACAGATAAACTCTGTGGGTAGTAAGGTTAAGGTTATTTTGTGAAAAGTGATGAGGAAGACCAAGGCTCTTGCAGATAACAGAATCAACTTATGCTGGTTAAGCAGGAAGTAAAGAATCACAGAGCATTAGATAGCTTACCGAATTTCCACAAGGATCAGGACCTAAGCTTGTATCTGTATAACCAAGGTCATATGACCAGGAGAAATGCTCAGTCATAGTATGGAATGTTCTGAGTGAAACCCCTACCCTGCCCTTTATGTCACTTGCTACCAGTGATGTTGGGTACTTGCTCCTGAGCTACCCTTAGAAGAACCATACACCTTCCCTATCAAACTTTGCAGAAGCTCCACTCTCCCTGCATGTTGTCACCTCATCATATTGCTCAGAATTAGATTCTGAGTCTCAGGGATGTGTCTCAACCTGGCTGAACCTAGGTCATCTGCAGAACTCAAAGCCATCTTGGAAACATCATTTAGTATAGACAGGAAGTCATTCCAGCAGGGGGCTATAGTGGGAGCTATACTGTGATGTTTACCTATTTTTAGGTAGTTAGACAAAATTAGACAAATTTGAATAATCTAGATTTTTCAAAGAAGATAAAAGTATGCATTTGCCCATATTCTCTGAGAAATGAGAATCTTCCTTCATCCTCAGGTTTTCTTTTGAAAATCAGAAAGTTGCTCCAGGGAAAAGGAAGCAATTTGACAATGTTATACTTTATGGTACTTAATATACTTTGGAGACATTTTTAAATACTCTAATAGTATTTAGAATATTTAAATATGTACTCACTTCTTAGAACTTACAGGTTCTAGATCCAGATATTTATTTTCTAGCTAGTGATATTTGATGTTCATCCATTCAACAAATATTTAAGATTTCCTCTCTTCAGAACACTCCCAGGGAACAGAAGAGTTCAAAGAGATTGGAAACAGTATATAGAGTTCCCATGTTGAGAAGAAGTAGAAAGTGCTTGGGGGGAAATCCAGCACTTCCATGTGGGTGATGTGAAGTGGGCTAAGGGGCCAAGAGATTTATCTGGAAAGATAATAGAGCCAGTTCAACAGGGACCTTGTATGTCAGGTTATAGATCAACTATTTAACTTCTCCCAAACCTAAGTTTTATACTAGAGCTCTCTCAAATCGACAAACTTTAAATCACAAAATGAAACAAAACAAAACAAAAAACAGAAACAAATGAGAGAGAAACTGAGAGGATTTATTAACTTGTGGGCTGGAAAAGATAGCCCACAGGATTCTGGTAATAAATTCAGTAAGCAATAGTAAGTAAGCTTTGGAGACTGGAACTCGAATTGAAGATACTCAGGACATGGACTCATATCTCTCTTTACCTTTGTCTCTCTCGCTGTCGTTTGTCCCTATTTGGTTTCACTTAAAGGACAGGCGTTTCTCACATGGCAAATTAAAATCCATCCAACATCTTGGAAATCACATCTTCCATCTTAGAAATCCTAGAGGAAAGGGAACCTTGTCTCTGTTTTCTTTCATTCAATCCCAGGGAAGCCAGTTCACTGATTTACCCTGCTTGAGTTAAATGCCCATTAGTTTCTATCCAAGTTACCAGGGTGATAGCCAATGCCAATCCTCTATACTTGGATCACATGTTTTTCCTGGGGATGGATGGGTGCAATATTTTGTAATTGTTCCATTAAAAACCCCTATCTGATAGTTTCTCTTCCGGTGAGTAACATGACTGTTGAAAGTTCCTTATTTATATTCTTGTAGCTTATTATCCCCAGTAGATATTAATAAGCTACATATATTATGTGTTCAAAATATTTGTTGTGGGAGGATTATACACTTCCTAACTCATTGATATCAAATTTGGCCATATAATTTGTAGTACTTCTCTCTGTGTGAAAATTATACTTCTTCACTTCATTAACATAATATTTGGAGCCAGAAAGACACTTTGGTCATTGAAAGTCACTGAAGTTGAGGAGTTTGTAACAGTAGCATAACTGAACCTAAGTTGACTGATACACACAACTGTTTTCTTCAAATGTTTACATATTAAACCTATGAAAGAACTGTATTGGCTCTGCTGTCCAAATTTTGAACCAAATGCCATTTTTAGAGGGGCCAGAGATGTGATTGGCCAGCTCAGGAGGTCACATGTCAGTTTTTTACCAATCAGGAAAGAGCTAGTGGTTTCTGTGTGATGTGGGTAGTGCTCTGTTGGTACCAACAGAAATTATTGTATGGAGGGGCGCCTGGGTGGCTCAGTCTGTTGAGCATCCGATTTTGCCTCAGGTCATGATCTCGCAGCTTGTGGTTTGAGCCCCACGTCGGGCTCTGTGCTGACAGCTCAGAGCCTGGAGCCTGCTTCAGATTCTGTGTCTCCCTCTCTCTCTGCGCCTCCCCTGCTCACGCTCTGTCTCTGTCTCTCCAAAATAAATAAATAAACATTAAGAATTTTTTTTAAATATTGAAAAAAAGAAATTATTGTATGGAGAGGAGGGCGGTATGGGTTCTCAAAAGGAAAGGAAGAATAGACTGCTAAACACAACATGTGTCCATTTGGACTTTGTCCTCCCTCCTCTTTAAAATTCCAGAAAATTCCCCACCTGTCACTGTTGGTAGTACCTCTGTACTTACACACAGAAGGTTATGGACAGGTGTCACTGAAAAGGTTTCTGAGAATAAAGAGAAAGATGATTTTGTTTGGGTTTGGTCTCTGTTGTGTTAAGAAGAAAAAGTTTATTTTCTACTTCTCTTTCGGGAGACCAGAGCCATCCTGTGCTTCACCTTTTGATTTATAACAAAGACTAAGTGACTGTTTCATCTTCTTTCACAAACAAGACTCATCATTCACCCATTTTTGTTCCTAGAAGGCTTGATAAAAACTAAAGCTGCAACCTCAGAGAGAATAGAGCTGCATATCCATCCCTTCACCTGCATAAATATAATCCTACTTTGTACCCAACCCCAGACCTATCTTTACCTTGAGAAGCCCAGACTAGACTTGCCTGGGGTAGGGAGTGTGGGTTATCTGCACATGTATGACCATCTTGCCTTGGTGGCAAGCATTCCCTTTAATGACTGTGCCTGAGGGAAATCTGCCAGACTAATTTGGGGCCACTGGTTTGTGCTGACATTTGTGATCAGGGAGAACTGATATGCTAAACCTATTGAAAACACCATCTGTAATTAAAATCTGGGCCCTTGTAATATAGAACTAAATGAACATCATCTATTATCTTGTATTGTTGAAGTCTAACATGAGACATTTCCTTGGGAGCTGCCTTTGGGATTTTAAACCTGAATTGAATTATTATTGGTAAAATAAATCAAGACTTTTTCCCCTGCAATTTTTAGCCCAATGTTTACAAGATATGTCTGTTTTCCTAGTAGTATCATGCTTATTTTTGAGCCCCAGATGATCAGATAACACACAGTTCTCACTGTCATGGTATATCTACTCTAGGATTTTTTCTTTTAAAACCTGGTGGGTTCACGTCTGCCTTCAGAAGGGCTGGGACAGAGCGATTAAAACAAGATAGTACTTTATCATATTATTACTGACATTGATATTCAATCCATTTAAGAACTAACTATTTCAGGACTGCATTGCATTTCTACTTACTTTGTCTACCTTGGAGAACTGAGTGATGATGGAGACTGTAGGTTTTTACCTGTACCTAATGGAAGAGTCTAACTCTACATTATTTTACGTATGGATAAACTGAGGTCCAGGGAGAGAGAGTTCCTACATGAAGTGGAACAGTGAATTAGTAGTGGTGGAACTGAGGTAACTACCTAGTTTCTTTTCTTCTTATTTCTGATGCACCAACACCAAAGTGAAGGACTTTTACCAGTGATCCTTCAGATGAGATTAGAGGGTTTCATGCTGGAAGAATCATTCGCTATTCAATCCTATTTCATTCTTTCACACTCCAACAAGGAGATGGTGTTAGTTCAGTGTCAGCCTGTACCTATGTATACTTGGTAATCTTTGTTGAACAGAGACCCTGAGCCTCATTAAATTTTGCTACATTTAATAACATAACTTTGCTTCCATTGAATTTATGTTCACAGTTGCCTTTTTCTGTATAAGAAGTGATACTGCTTTTTTTTTATTTACAGTAGCTATATAAAATTCCTTTCTAAAATAAAAAATGTAAAGTGAGTTGGTTCAAAGAAAAACATTAAGTAAGAAGTAGAGGTGGCATAAGGATATGGTAATAACCTGAAGTTTCCCTAGAGCTGTCCTTCGGGAAACAGAGGGCTCTATTATGTTGCTCTCCTTTCTTTTATTATTATTATTATTATTTTTTAATGTTTATTCATTTTTTAAGAGAAAGAGCATGAGCAGAGGATATGAAGCAGGCTCTGAGCTGACAGCAGCAAGCCCCACTCAGGGATCAAACTCACAAACCCAGAGATCATGAACTGAGCCAAAATCAGATATTTAACTGACTAAGGCACCCAGACACCGGTTGCTTTTCACATAGGCTTCACAAACAACTGATCATCAATCCTTACCAGTTTTGCATCTATCTTCTCGAATGCTTACTGGCCCCATGCTCAGTGATGAGCACTGTGTACAAGTTATCTTGTAAAATCCTTTCAACATTTCTAGAAAGGCTTCTATTCTTACAGCGATGGAAACAGAGAACTCACTTGCTCATTATATTTCCTCTTTTTGTTTTCCAAGGACTACACCCTCACACATAAAGAGTGGCTACAGCTCCTAGATTCTATGCTGGGAATTCACTCACCAAGCAAATCTAGGTTCTTACTAAATTGTTTAGTGAGCACTTAAAATGTTCAAGTAAGCTGGGATACAGAGATAAATCATGAAACCAAGCTTTTAGTGACTCCTCAGCTGGTCCAAGGCACATGCATGAAAACAGATCAATCATGACACTGCTTGGGGTGGGAGAGGGAGGCAATTAGAGGAAGCCAAATGTGAACTTGGATTTGAAAAGAGGAGAAAGTAGATCAGGTAAAGAAGAAGGGAAGAACAAAGGCACCATCACATCTTGACAGTCAGTAGGCTTCAGCCTAACAATAGGGTTAAGAGCCATTTTTTGAATGTCTACTACATGGTTGGCCTGGCAGAAGGGACATTTCTTTACCTCATTTAAAACTTTAACAACTATAGGATAGTTAGTAGCATACTAAATTTTTATAAGAAGAAACTGAGACTTGGAATAGATGAGATGAAGTTGTCATTTAAGAAAGAAGATACACCAGAGTAGCAGCCCGGGATTAAAATTTATGTTGATAGATAGCTGCTGATATGCATGAATGAGAGTAGCTTCTGGAGTGCTCTGTGGAGAGAAACGGTGAGGCTGTGTCCACCTCTCTGGTAAGCAATGGTGTGATTCATTAGTCTGGGTATGGAGAATGGGGAGAGCAGTGGTAGGAATGATGTGTGATCCCAGAGTAAGACATGAATGGTGTATGCAAGAACCATGAAGAATAAAAGGTTCCATAAGAAGTCCTAGGAAATGAACCTCATTTGAGCCACCACTGCCATTTTAAGCCTTGTCATTGCTGTCTGCATTACTCTAAATGCACTGATAAATACCCTGTCCTCCATCTCCTGCCCATTCAGTGCATTCTCCACACCTCCACTGACTGTAACCTTGAGTTTAAGCATATAAAACAAATCCTTGGCCTTCTTTCCTTTCACTATTAAATGTAGTTCTTAGTACATTCCCAAGAAATTGGTTGCTTCTGAACTCTCCACAGTCACCATAGAAACACAAAGTCAAACAAGTCATTTAAAAATTATCATATAATTTTCTCTTATTTCGAAAGCAAAGCTTTTGGTTGCACTTTGCCTTGATTTGACAGACATCATAACCTGTGATTGAAAGTCTAGTCTTTTTATACTTGCAATTTCCCAAAGGTGATTCCTGTGATATTGGCAAAGGTAGTGAATTAATTTCCATGCATTAGAAAATGACTATATAGACCATATCTTTCTGACTAATGTACACTTCATCAACAAAATGAACTGCCTACCTCTGAGGGGTGGCCGTTGGCTGTCCAGCTCAGTCTGGTACAGGGTAGGTAAATCTATCTAATTCAGGGAAATCATGGGGAACAGGTTTGCCCACAAACTGAAGTCATATTCTCCAAAGAGCTTTCTCAGCATTAAATTTAATATTCTGATTTCCATCAGTCAGTCTCCTTTGACTTAATTTTCATTTGGTTCCTGTTCTGGTCATTTGCTTGTTTTGTTTTTTCCCCCTCAGGTCCTTCCTTTGCTGATTCTCCTCTCTTTATTATAAGAAGACTGACCTTTCAAACTACATTTCTAACTTTGCTGCTGACTCAGAAAGTGTAGGCACTAGCAAGGTCTTGGAAGACAGGAAGAGGTAGGAAGCAAGGGTATTTTTTCCCTCTCTCACTTCTTAGAGTAGTATTCCATCAGTGGCAACTTGGTTCTGGCTTCTACTACCTAGTTATCCCCTTTGGGGGTAGGTGCCTTCCAGAAAGCTCCAATGTTTCTGCTGGAGGCACCTTCCCCTGGGCTCCTCTAACATTCTCTCCATCCTTTGTCCATCCAGTTCTTGAGGTCGTAGGAGCTTCCTCCAGATTATCATCTCTAGATTGCCACCCCTTTCCATGTTTCTTTTTTCTTTTCTTTTCTTCTTCTTCTTTTTTTTTTTTTTTTTTTTTTGCTCTTTTGAGCATTGAAATAACTAATTTCTCATTTTTGGTCCGCTCTGTTGAGTTACCTGGTGCAGTTTTGTTTTCCTGCTTGGACTCTGGTGAATACAGTTCCATATTCAGAAGGGGAAAGGGGGGCTGTGAACATTTTATTGATCACCTGAAACATCATCAATATCTAGTCCCAAACCCATACCTCTCTAGTGTGGCATGACCTTACTGACTAAATACAATTATTATCCATTTCTCACACCGTATAAGTGAATTGGGAACAAATGGATCAGGTCAATGATCTAAACATAAATTTGTGAGTATAAAAATAGACTCTATCCAGGGAGAATATTTATGTAATCTTAGTGAGAAGATCTGTAAGTCTTCATTTTACATCTGAATCTCATTGGGACTTAGTAATGTGTTTAAGAATAGAAACATCACTAGAATTTCTACCCCACAGGTACAATAACCTTGTTGGTCTTATTTACTGCCATGGCTTCAGAAACTAGAAATATTTATTACATAGTGTGGTGTTCCAGAGCACAGTGCCAGCAAATAACAGAATGAGAATTCATATATAGTCTGATTAGCCTCTCAGCTTAGCATTTATCAATAGTTCCTTCCCATGGATCTCAGTGGCCAGTGGTAAAGGCACATGGGATGTTGTCACATCGGCAATGAGACACAGTTGCTCACTGGGTTTACAAAGCACTCAACTTAGAGAAATGTGATATAAGAAAAATTATTCATAAAGATATAGTAGAGATGAAGAGACGTGAAGGCTTGTCTCCACTAAAATACAAAGTGCGCCACCACACAGATAACAGTCTCAAAACTAAAAGACAGTGTTGGAACCCGCTAACACAACACAGAATGATCTTCTTGATACCATGTTTCTGTTGCCTCATTTGCGAGGTCAAGGTTATTTGTAGAGCTTGCCACTTTTTGTTGCTTTCCAATCATGATAGGAAAGTGGCAGAAGGAAAAGAAAAGTGCAGCAGCAGCAGCAGCAGCTGCAGAGTACAAAATATGTATTTGATATTTAAAAAGTACAGGAATGCAGACTTCCTTCCAATCTATATGATCATAGTTTGGCCACTTTATAGGTTAAGTTATTATGTATGTAAGAACATAAAAAGAGAAAGATCATCCCTTTAAAAATGAACAGTGACAACAAAGCCCTCTGGACCTGAGGAAGCACACTGGCTTTTAATATATTGAAATGTGTCTGTACTGTTACCACAAGCCCCACAGCCCTCTCCCTAACACTTCTGGCTGTCTACATGATCCTGCGCTATCGGGACCCCAAATCCTTGCTCCAGCATCTGTTCTGATTGATCAAGTCCCAGGCTGCATTTCTTGTTAAATATATTCAATATTATCTCTGAAAACATGTTTATCACAAGCAGATCTAGATAATAATTGCATGATAGAAGCCAATACCTCTACATGATCTCATGTTTCAGTTTTGCACAAAGTGCATTATGGATTGAGCTTTGTCCCCCAAATCTGTATGTTGAAGTCCTAACCACCCCCATGTGACTCTGTGGAAATAGTGCCTTTAAAAAGGTAATTGAAGGGCATGTGGGTGGCTCAGTCAGTTAAGCATCCAGGTCATGATCTTGCCCTCTGTGAGTCTGAGCCCCGTGTTGGGCTCTGTGTTGACAGCTCAGAGCCTGGAGCCTGCTTCGGTTTCTGTGTCTCCCTCTCTCTCTGCCCCTCCTCTGCTCACACTCTGTCCCTCTCTCTGTTAAAAACAAATAAACATTAAACATTTTTTTTAAAATAAAATAAAAAGGTATTTGAGATTAATGAGTTTATAATGGTGGAGTCCTAATCCGATAAGACTGGTGTCTTTGTACCAGGAGTAGGTGCGCACAGAGAAAAGGCCATGTGAAAACATGGCACGAAGGCAGCCATGAGCAAACCAGGGAGAGAAGGTCTCAACAGAAACTAACCCTGCTGAAATCTTGGTCTTGGACTTCCAGGCTCCCAAACTGTCAGAAAATAAAGTTAAGCCACTCAGTATGTGGTATTCTGTTATGGCAGCCCTGGAAGATTAATATAGGTAGTAATGAACTTAAAATGGAAAAGAAGGTTGTTTTTTTTTCTCATGATACAAAAAAGGGTGAACACCTAGAAATAGCCATAGATCAGTGTGATCTATCTTCGGGCATGAAGACCCTGCCAAGACAATGCTAGTCCTGTGCAGATCTAATGGTAGAAAGCAGTGTGATGTGAAACAGCAGGTGACTAAGATATGTTTCCTTTGAGTAGGTGATATAGTTCTGTATCCTTAGTGCCTTTCTGCCTACATCTATCAAGGGTCACAATAATGAAAATTCAATGATAGAGCCGAGCCAGAAAGATAAACTGCCTATTCCACTTGAGAAGAGACAGCCGTCCTTGATTTTCCAATAATAGCCTTTCAACCTACACTTTAAAATTTAATCCTTTAGACTCCATCATGTCTTTAATTATTTATACCGATTTGGCTCTATGTATGGCAGCCGACATGTAGTGAGCAATATTAATTGGCCTCTCCCCTGGTGCAGTTTCTCAGAGTTGTATTCTTCCCTTGTGCATGAATACAAGTTGTGTGTGTAAAAATATGTTAATCCTGATATATAGGGAGTATTTGCAGTTTTCAAGCCTCTGTGCTGGTTCTGAAATGAATCAAATGCTTGCTTTTCAGTGGGCAGTCTGTATCCTGGACTTACAAGAATTGTTTTTTGCTGCCCAAACATTCATCCCCCGTAACAGCACATTCTTCTTATAATGGGACTTTACTTTTCCTTCATAAGTATGTTAAGGCATTTTGGGTAAGGAGTACAAATTATTTTCCCAATGTAGGCACCAGGATCTGGGTTATAATGATCAAATTAGAAGTTCACCAAGTTAACCATAGAACTTGATGACTATTATAAAAGGACTAGTTGCAAATGACTGAATCCATACTATGGAATCAACAGTGTGTGATTCTTTATGCATTATGATAATTATCCATGCAATAAATGAAACATTTATAATTTCCTCCTCAGTAAGAGGTGATGAAAACCTTTGGCATTGACTAGTTAGAGCTTTCTTGACTGGATTTAAATTTCTTTCACTTTTATTGTTGACACTCAGCTATTCCTCTAAGGTTCCATAATACAATTCTGACCCTCTTTTGTGTGCATTCAGAGGTCACATTCTTGAATTGTAAACCTCACTTCTTAATCTGTTTATTGAATTGCCTGAAGCTCATTTTAAGCAATGATCAATTGTATTGCTAGACAGAATTTGCTTTTCTCCAGTTATGTGCTGTGAAGTACCCACAGCTAGGCACATAGGTTGTGAAAATGGCTTCTTACTCAATTTCTGAGACAATATGTGAGTTTTTAAGGCACCCTACCAAAGGAATGGTTATGTGCCTGTTTATTGTGGTAGAAAGAGTAGGTTGAGACTGGATCTTGGCCTCAGATGTGGCTGCCCCCCCCCCACCCACTCCCAGGGAAAAGCATGAGGACCAGGAAACATGTGACATACTAGTTGTCATCCTGTATGGTGGCAGTAATTTTCTATAACTGTTTCATACCCATCCCAAATCCACATCTAACAACATGATAATGGTACCACGTGGAGTCTACAATGCTGTAGTTCTGATGCCTATTACTATTATTATTAATGTCCATTATCTTTTAACCCATGTATAGACTTGTGATTCAATACGTATATGTATATGTGTGTATATATATATATATATATATATATATGTGTGTGTGTGTGTGTGTATATATATGTATATATATATATATATATATATGTTTGTGTGTGTGTGTGTGTGTGTAATATAATACATATAGAGAGAGAAATGGAGAGAGATCTTTTCTGTTATCTATTAGGCATATATTCATTCTGTTGGTTGCAGACAATTATTTGTTCCATAACTATTATATTTATAAAGCATCTGCTGGGTGCTGGCCATTGTTACAGGAGCTACAACCAAGAAAGCAGGCTACCAACACATCTCTGTTCTCATGGAACTTATGTTAGTGTGGATGTGGATCAACCTTGCCCTAGAAGAAATGCAGGGCCAGCCAATGGGACAATGTTCAGTGTTTGTTTATTGGACGCAAATGCGGTACAATGTGTTTACAAGAGCAAATAAAACTATAAAGAATTGTGGGATTTAGGAGTGAAATGATTGGTTGGGGGCAGATTCTGGAGAGTCTTAAACTGTGTGAGTTGTTGGAGTTTCTTTATTTTTAAATTATTATTCTTAATAATTTTTGATATAATGAAGTAAGAAAGATGGTAACATTAATGGCATTTCCTTGGCCTCGACTTGGGTTGAAATTAGCAGATCAATCTAATGACTGTCAATAGTTACTGGATTTCATCCTTGAGCAATAACATACATCTTAATAGACATCAATTTAGGCACATTTGCATAAAATGAATATTTGTGATTTTGCATTTCAAGCACATACTCAAGTAGAAGGCAGAGTTCTGTATTTGGCATTGGTAAAGCAATTTGCTTTATGGTTAATCTTTCTGAATTACTGCTATTGAATTAATTT
Organism: Puma concolor; assembly: GCF_028749965.1. Taxonomy (NCBI): domain Eukaryota; kingdom Metazoa; phylum Chordata; class Mammalia; order Carnivora; family Felidae; genus Puma; species Puma concolor. The sequence goes on from NC_141668.1 coordinate 121,425,518, forward strand.
GTTTAAATGAGACTAAAAGGAAAACAAAACAAAACGCTGACATAAATGTGATAGAAAAATAAATCTATCCATTCTTGTGGAATGGAGTATCTAAGTATAATCTTTGTTCAGGATCCTAGACTAAAGAGGCAGTCAGGGAGGGCAAGTGACTGAAATCTGACATATGAATTCAAGTTAAAGCTATCAGTATCAGAATAAAAAAATAATTTATGTAATCTTCAAGGCAAATTTTTCCTGCTCTTCACAGGTTAATAAGAAGGAAAGTAAGGTATTCAAAGCACCCTACCCCACATAATTGTACTTCAAATATTTGTAAACTACTATCATATCTCCTCAAAGCCATGATGTCAAACTGAAAAACACATACAGGATTCACATACTGAATTGCTGCTGCTTTGATTTACCTGCACAAGACACCATGTCATTAACATAAATCATTGAATATTGCGTATTGAGGTACTGGCCTTTTCAGTTGATTCCTGTGCTCCACAGATAACTGTATGAACACATTTCTAGAACTGTCTCCCTAGTTCCCTGACATCTCAATCTAATTTCAGGTTTTCAACTTGTTTATGGGTTTCTTATGGATGAAATGCATTAATTTTGCTTTTGAATAAGAATGATTTATCGTGGGGACATGACATCCCTTTGGTAGGTTGAAGGTATTTTGAAAATAGTAAGACCCAAGTCCCTGACTTTGGAGGACAGCAAAGCAGTTATGCAGAAGCTAACGTAGACTTTTGAAAAAGGGGAGACTAAGGCTAATCAAGGAATATAAACACCAGCTTGTTGTGGGAAAAGCGTGAGATTGATTTCTCCCCAGTTGTACAGAGGCAATTGAGCTACAATTTTCACACTGTATTTGGTTTGAATTGTCTGGGAAAAATAAAGTGGTGTATTGATTAGCATTTGAAAACCCAATTAGTACTCAGTTTGCTTGAAGGACAAAATGAGCACAATGTCAGAACCAGTTATAGGTGTTTCTAGGACTAACAAGCACCCCAGAACTCCTAAGTGGGCCCTGATATTACGAAGAAGCAGTTTCTGAATAGGGACTTGATTTCCTTCAGAACTACATGGCATGCATCCACACTTTGTGGGGGGGTTGGGGATGCAATTCTTGCTTCTCTGTTACCATCTGGCTATAGAGTTGATGTACATATGATTTTGCATTTTTTTTAATACAATACTTTTTTGCTTGTTTTGTTACATGCTTCTTTGTAATGCTTTTCCTGTCCTAATCTCTTTCCCAACAAAATGATGAAGACAATGTTGCCATGAACATTGAAAAACTTCTGGAAATCAGCAATTTCTAAAATATAACCCATGAACACTAGTTCCAAGGGATTGACAAAAAGTTATATGAAAGATAATTTGTACCAGCAAGTAAGTTGGGGAAGTGCTGAGTTAACTTAGTTTAACAGAGAACTTTGCTGCAGGATCTAGGTACACCCTTAATATGCCAATGTACATGGTGGCTTTCAAAGAAAAAAGAATTTAGGAGAATGGACTAACTCCTTATTTTTCCATTCTTTTCCCCATTTTGTTTGTCTGTCTGTCCGTCCATCCTTCCACCCATCTGTCCAACCAACCAACAAACTTATTTCATTCAATAAACTACATGTGACATTGTCAAATGGGGCAAGGGGCTGAAATAACTTCTATGAGAATAGAGAAGAGAATGTTAGGTTAGAAGTAAAAGAAACTTGGCCTCATCTTGGAGATTTTTCAGGACTTCTAATTTGAAGAATTTGCCTGCTTATGTGGAACTTTAGTTTCTTGAGAATGTTAAGAGATGTTTTTTTTTCTTTCTTATTTAGATTAGTGATACTTTTTTCTTGCCAGCATTAATGAGACTGGAACTTAGTGGCAGTTGACTGGGCCCTGAGGAGAGGAGCCCAGGGCTGCTTCTTATCTCCATGGTGGTTCAGTCTGCAGTTTGAGCTCTAAGGCCTGAGGTATAAAGGTGACTAAGAGACAGTCTTTTGATCACTAGTAGAGTCCAGAGTCTCTCTGTTGCCCAGCTGGTCTAACTCAGCAGGCAAGTGAAAGTGAGCAGAGAGAGACTAAGGACACATGTTCTCAACATCTTTTATTTATCTCAGCTTGTCATGGGGCATAAGGGTGGGGACCTTTTACATTGTCCAGGTGAGCAAGAACTGCATGCAAGGATGATACAGTAGTGAATTCTCACATCCAGGAGAAAACTTAGCTCCCAGCCAAGAAAGCTTGGCAAAGGACATGCACATTGACTCTTAAAAAAATGTGTTCAAGGGGCGCCTGGGTGGCGCAGTCGGTTAAGCGTCCGACTTCAGCCAGGTCACGATCTCGCGGTCCGTGAGTTCGAGCCCCGCGTCGAGCTCTGGGCTGATGGCTCAGAGCCTGGAGCCTGCTTCTGATTCTGTGTCTCCCTCTCTCTCTGCCCCTCCCCCGTTCATGCTCTGTCTCTCTCTGTCCCAAAAATAAATAAAAAACGTTGAAAAAAAAATTAAAAAAATAAAAAAATAAATAAAAAAAAATGTGTTCAAGCTGAGAATTTAGTAGCAATGAACCTGAAAGTAAAGACTAGGGGCTTGCAAATTGAAAAACTCATGAAGCTTCAGTATTGTAAGATTAAATAAATCAGTAAAGTAGAGGTCTTTCCAATTAATCAAAATCTAAATAAAGGCAGGAATGTTAGTTGTTCAACTTAGGAGCTAGAGCAAACCTCCACTATGTTTATCACAAGTCAGGTTATCCAAAGACACTCCTCTCTCCCTTAAGAGGGAGAAGAGTGGGTCCCATCATGGACCAAGATCATTTTTTCCTATGGAAACATCACATTGTCTCTAGAATCCATTCTCTGTTGTCATTACATTTTTTATTAGGTTACTACATAGTGTGAGCTGTGTATATTAATCAAATTAGATCTCACGGAAGAATTTGGTTCTTGCTGAGTGGTTAATACCCTGTGTGTCATGCTGAGATGTGACAAAAATGCCATCTTCTGAGCACAGCAAGTGGCTGGGGAGAGGCCAGCTCCAAAGATTTTTTTTTTAACCAGGAGTATTCTGTGACTCTAGGATTTGGGACTTGCAGACTGCACTGTGTTTTAATAGTTTTTGGTATCTGATACCTTATAAAGCATCTTGAAATGGGCAATTTCCTACTTGGTGTTTCTGCAAGATTGCCAGAAAACTCCTCGTGCCCCTCCCAAAATCTCCGCTGGCTGAATCTGTAATTCTGTCTACTTGTCTTTTAACTCAAAGCTTTTTTGCCAGCAACTATGCATGTGTACCTGGCTTTTCATCGAAATCTATTTTCTGGTCCTTTACACTATAGTGTAAATGTGCTTTGGAACAATTCTCCATTCACTAGACCCTCATTTTGAAAGTATATATTGGGTTGTACCAGGTACCATGTTAGACACTTGGGGAAATGTGGGAAGCCAAACAGATATGGTTCCTGACTTCACAGAAGTTTTCTCTTTTAGTGGCTCTCAACTTTTTAAAACTGGGATTGGCAAATTAGAGCTCTCGGATCAAATTTAGAGGGCTGCCTTTTTTTTGTAAATGAAGTTTTATTGGAACATAGCCACAGCTGTTCATTAAATATTTTTATTTATGGCCGTTTTTGAATTGCAATCATAAGGTTGAGGTTGTCATGACAGAAATCACATAGCCTGCAAAGCCTAAAATATTTACATAATATTTGATTCTTTCTAGAAAAAGTTTGCCAATTCCTGTCTTAAAATTGCAGGTATTGGCGACCCACTCTGAGATATTTTAAATCAGTAGACCCACAGGTGTGTAACATTGGGCACGCACACAACTTTATATGCACAGACCTCTACTATAGCCACTCTTCCCATGAAGGGATTCTCTTAGCTCTACATATGTGCCTTTGGTTTTTCCTTTAGCAGTTTCTCCTCTTTTCTCCTCTGCTTTCTAAGGCAGGTGCATGTGTTCTAGCAGCCATAGTGTCTGTCCTCTGCAGTTCTCCATTGGCATTTCATCTCCCCATTTCTTCCTCCTTCCTCCTATTAACTATTCTTTGATAATGCCCCAGATATCTACATTTTTCAGTTCTTGCTCTTCTCTTAGATTCCTCCCTGTATTTCCAGTTGCCTGGATCACAAGGCTCTCTTGTCTCAAACTTAGTGTGTTTGAAACAAAATTCATCATCATTTCCTCCAAGCCAGCTCAGCCTCTGGACTTTAGGATTTTCTGTTATTGGGAACATCCGTCTTCCTCTCTGACTTCTTAGTCATTAAAAATAATGATCATATTTCTTTCAAATTTACCTCTTGGTCTTAAAAAACAATCTAGTTGAAATCAGGACCTAAGGACAAGTAACAAATGGCAGAGGTTTATGAAAAGTTCACAAAGCTTACCAGATGCATAGACTTTCTTAATTTCCTATGGGAGATATAAGGAAGGAAAGAAATTAACCAGGATCAGGCATCCACAATGAGCCAGGCATTATGCTAGCCACCTTTTCTTTTTTTCTTTTCTTTCTTTTTTTCCTTAGAGAAAGAGAGAGAGCAAGGTAGAGAGGCAGAGGAGAAAAGGAATCTTAAGTAGGCTCCACCCTCTGTGAAGCCCAGCGGCTTGACTTGGGGCTTAACAAGGGGCTGGATTCCAAGACCCTGGGATCATGACCTAAGCCAAAATCAAGAGTTGGACCTTCAACCGACTGAACTACCCAATCACCCCAGTGCCAGCCACCTTTTCTATTTAATGTACATAACACTCTCAATAATGCTATGAATATTTATATCCTCATTTTATAGGTGAGAAAGCTGAGTCTTACAGTACCACTTAGGTACTGGTAGCTAGATCTAAATTTTTAATATGGTTTCCCATCTTCTTGTGGAACAGCAAACCCAGCTTCTACTCTTGAAAAATATCTTGGGATTTTATTGAATTGATGTTTGCTAAATGTTCTTTTTTAATATCTATCAATCAAACCTGACTATTCAATTAAGACTAACTGTATTTTTAAGTATCTCTTCCTCTCTTGCTCCCCACTAAACAACAATAATAATGATAACAGTAATAACAGTTGACATTTATGGAATGACTCACTATGCCAGGTGTCCCTACCTACGACATTGCATGAATGTTTGATTTTTGTCTTCACTTCTACCTTGTAATGCTGACTCTTTTGTTATCTCCACTTCACAGATAAGGATACTGATGCATAGAGAGATTTAGTAAGTTGCACACAATCACAAAACTAGTAAGTGGTTCACACATAGGCAGTCAGACTGCAAAGTCCTTAAACTTATTTTTTTTTTTTTTAATTTTTTTTTTCAACATTTATTTATTTTTGGGACAGAGAGAGACAGAGCATGAACGAGGGAGGGGCAGAGAGAGAGGGAGACACAGAATCAGAAACAGGCTCCAGGCTCTGAGCCATCAGCCCAGAGCCCGACGCGGGGCTCGAACTCCCGGACCGCGAGATCGTGACCTGGCTGAAGTCGGACGCTCAACCGACTGCGCCACCCAGGCGCCCCTTAAACTTATTTTTTGTAGCTGATGTCATGTTGTTATATATTTATCAACTAGCACTATTTTCTGTGGTTGGGGGGATTTGTAGCACTTATCAAGTTCTGTGGTATAAATATCCCCATCCAGGCAAATTTCAAGCTACATCACTATGTTGCATCACTGCCTTACAATATACTTGGCTGATGGTATGTGAAAAAATTTAGCAATGGACTCTTGTAATCCTGTATTGACTTGCTCTACACAGAACCAGATACAGATACTTTAATGCATTAGGGCAATTTATTCCTTATGCTAGAAATGTTGCAATATTGATGAGACAGAACATGCTTCAAGAGTTTGGAGTGGGTAAGATTGGTGTGAGCCAGGTATGGTTAATCTTGCAGTGTATGATGGGCGACATTACAAGAGATTGAAAGATCAGACTCCCAGGTGCAAAGCATAAGCAAATGGGAAATGTTGGGGAGGTAGCAAGATCACACTGACCCATCTGGAACACGGAGTAACTTGGGAAGAAGACTCTAGAAAAGAGCCCTTTTAACATTGGGCGATGTCATTTAGAGCCTTTAATGGGTGGGTGACGGAGATCTTCAGCCTCCTGTGTTTGGACTTTGGAGAAGATAGTGCCTCCAAAGCGCGCACGCACACACACACACACACACACACACCCAAGACAGTACCCAGGAATACTGGCATTTAATATTTCTCTGTCATGCTCAGATTTATAACATTTTTTTCAACCAAAATCCTCATTACAGGTAGGGTTGCTTTTTATGATGATATGAATGATACACATTTGAAATTAACTTAATCCAAAAAAGTTTAAAAGACTCAATTAGTCTTTTAAGTTTGAAATAAGAAATATCTCTAAATTGTTAAAAATGCGATCCCAAAATATCAAGGTTGTCAACCCACAGAAAGTGTAAACCATGTTAATGTTAGTATCTTGTGAGCATACCACTTGAGTCATTTAAATGGAAAGAACTCATTTTCCTTTGTTGGAATTGTGTGTCCCACACTTTGGTTTCTGTGCAGTGAATATTCTGCAAATGGTATTGCTTAGCTTGTAACAGTGGTGACTATTAAAATATAGTGGTCTTTATTATACAGAACAAGCTTGTCATCTATGTGCTATTGGTGTGGATTGAAGTGTTGGGGTTTGGAGCCAAAGGCCAAGAAAGAATTCTTGAGATGTCTTCTAGTGTAAAAGGTGGTTTTATTAAAGCATAGGGACTGGAACTGTGGGCAGAAAGAGCTGCACTGGGGTTGTGAGGAGTGACTGATTATATAAGATTTTCTATCCTATGGAGGGGAAGGTGATGTTAGGGCTCCCAGGAAATTGAATCTATGGGTTTCTGGAGATTTCTTTTTCTTGTAAATCATTAAGACAGTTGCAAATTGATGAAGACTCATCTACTGCATGACTGTGGTCTCCATCAGTTAACAATTTGTTTTTCCCTTTCCTTTGTTCTTGGGCAGCCAGGAAAGCCCGAGGAATGTTACACATATCACCCACTGGAGGGAGGGGGGTTGTTAGCTTGTGCTTTGCCCTCAACTTGCCTTTGTTTCCCACATCAGTATTATTAATCCGAGCACTAGAAAATACATCCATAGAATAGTTACCGGTCTAGAAGTTGACTTTGATAAAACAGTAATGATGTGCCATGATATTACCAGAGGAACAGACTTAACTGCATAGTATGAGAGATAATGCTAAAACAAAACAACAAAACAAAATGGGATTAGAAAAAATAATATATTCATTGCAGATGTACAGTCTGGGAAAATAAATGTTATCCTTTCGTATTTTAGTGAAGTGTGATGATGATGATGATGATGATTAAGTTATGTAATAAAATTTTATTTTTGAAGAGGAGAGTTGTGCATTATGTGGTGCCCTGGAGATACCACATCCAATAGGTGCCTACCATATACATTTGGGTGTCAGAATACAATTCTCCCCTCCCCTACAAATATGTGGGATTTTGGGGTGATGGTGTGGGATTGGAGACAACAGCCAAGAAAGATCTCTTGAAGATGTCTTTGGTGCAAGAAAGGTGATTTTATTAAAGCAGTGGGGCAGGACCCATGGGCAGAAAGAGCTGCACTGGGGTTGTGAAGAGTGATGGATTATATGCCTTTAGGTTGGGAGGGGGTTAGGGACAGCATAAATCTCTAAGGAATTTTGGAAGCAATGTTTCCAGTACCTTGAGGGGCTAGCTGTTGTTAGGAAAATGCCATTTATTACTGTTTAGTAAAACCTCAGTCATGAGACCCTGCAGATGTAAATCAAGGGCCATATTTGGAGTATAATTGCCAGCATATACTTGGGAGTTAAAGATAAAGAAGGTTTACAAAGGAATTTTTATGTGTTTAAGGGGACTCACAGGAGCCTGAGGGGTCAGAATAATGTTAAGCCAAGATTCCCTTTTGTCCCCAGCAAAGTGTCATCATCAAGGCAGCTGAGTTCCCAGAGGTAGGTCAGTCTGCCTGTTTCAAGGACTTGTCAGTGGGCTGGCCATAGGCAGTAGGAAATTTAATTTTTCATTTGCCTTTGTTTCCCACATCACCATGGCAAACATTTGAACCCCTTACATCTTGATGAGGGCGATATTCGGTCTCCAGGAAATGGAGTCTATAGGTTTCTGGAGATTAGGATATGGATAAAATTGTCATTTTCTTACAGTTTACTAATTTATCCATAAACTGAAGAAGACTCCTGTCCTGCATGACTGTGATCTCTATCAGTCAACCATTTGCTTTCTTTCCTTTCCCCTGTTCTTGAGCGGCTAGGAGTGTCTAAGGAATATCACATATGTCCCACCTGGGGGTGGGGGGCGTTGTTAGCCTGTACTTTGCCCTCAGTTTGCCCCACACTCCTTCATCAGATGCCACTCTGTTAGAAATTTTGATATCTTTTCCCCATGTGCCTCTTCTGCAGGCTGAGGATGAGGAGTTTATGTGTAGCTCTATAACACTTACAAATAAAATGCAGGTGTTTGCAATGGAAATGTCTGTGGACTTTTACACAATCAAAATGTCTTTCCTGCATAGATCATCTGACATAAAACTGTATACAAAGGGCCAGAGAAGAGCTGAGCTTCATACACACAGTTTACAAGCCTGCTGATCAAGCCAGTAGCCCTTCATACTGGGAAGAGACCACTGGACAGGAGGGCATCATAAGGCATTCTCGTCCTCTTGCAACTCCTGCCACTCTTTAACTATTAAATGTATATTTCTTTGGCTTGTTAAGAACCATAAAAACCAAAGAAATACCATTTCCTCAGACTGAGTAATAGCCTCTTTGAGGGCAAGCATTCTGTCACTTATATATCTTTGGATTTGTCCCAGAACATAGCATAATGCCCTCTCAAACACTGACTACCTGATGCCTTTCTCTATTAGATGTTATTTCCAAGAAAGAAGAGAAATGTTTACTGGTATTTTTACTCCTTGACTTAAAAAATAGCCTATTCCTTTAATAAACATCTGAATGTAAGGGTACTGTCTCACTCACTAACTGTGTAGTATGATATAGACATCTAAACTCTCTAGACCTGTTTACTCATTTGTAAAATAAGGTGGTAGGACTAGATGTTGCATCAGAGAAAAGTTGATCTCTAGAGATGCCCTGTGGAGCTCCATCTGCCCAACATTTTCATCAGCCATGAAGATGTGAAAAGCATACTAATAGACATCACAGAAGACTTGGAGCTGGAAGGCATGGTCAGTGTTTGACAAAAGCTGAAGACCAAAAGATTGTGGCAGCTTGGAACAATGTGCTACATTCCAAAGGTAAATTCTTCCTCTGAATGTAAAACCTTCTATAATGGTGTAAAACAAGTGAGAAAAAAGTTGGAAGGCCACAGCTTCAAAACAGTACATACAAGTAAGACTTTTGAGAAGTAGGCTACAACGTGGCATATGATTTGGTTTAAATTTAAAAAGCTTAACTTTTATGAGCACAGAAGATCAAGGACATGGGGTATGTTCAGATCAAGATGGTCAATCTGTCTAAGACAAGTTTTCATCTCTAAGGTAGGGATAGTCATGATAAGTACAGTTCAGAAATGTATCCTATGAATCTTAAACACTGTGCTAAGGGCTTTTCCTGGCACATCTCAGTAATCTTCATAAAATCTCGGTGAGAGGTAGGTATTAATAGAATGCCTGTTTTATAGGATAGATGAAGAAATTGCAACATAGATTATGTAGGTCATTGTCCAAGGCTTCACAGGTAGCCAGAGGTAGAGTCAAATACAGTTCTTTCTGACCTCAAAGGTCAAGCTATAAAGTGCTATTTTCTATTGCTTCCCTCTATAACATTTAAGGGGCACAGAGCTAATTGTGCCATATAAATCCTAGCACAGTGCCTTGTGTGAAGGCATAGAGTAAATGCTAATTCCCTTCTCTTTTGCTCCTTCTCTCTCCTTCCATCCTGTGCCTTAATGGCCAAGCTCCACCTCGGTATGTCCTTCTGGGGATTTTTCTGAGGCTTCAAGGGTAGACCCTCTGCATATAGGAATAGTTGTTCCATGACTTTGCCTACCTGCCACTCCTCCTCTGTTAAATAGAAATCTTTTGCTCACAGCTGCAAAGGAGGCCATTTAATTATTCACCATCAGCAACAATGCTCACCTCTGCCTCATTCATACTCAAGGCTTGCTGAGAAGTTTGGAGGGCTTGAATTTATGTCACTGAAAACATTCTCTGGAGAAGGCTAAAACCTCTCTGCTAATAGACAGGTAAACAACCTGAAGAGAAAATAATTCATTTTTAATACCATAGCACGGACTCAGGTTGAGCCAATGGCAGCATCTATGTCCCTGCAGAGGAGATATGCTTAGGTCTGAGGGGCATTTCTCCTTTTAAGAATTTGTGGCACTACTTATTTTATAGAATTGACAAGACTGGTTTTGTCAAAAGTATGTATTGCCCAAATGACTGAAACAGACATAATTATCAGCTGCCTGTTACTCCCAAGAGGGACAGAAATCTCACTTTCTACTTACTCTTGCTTTTAAAAAAGTAACAGCCACAGATTGGTTCCAAATCCTGAATCAGTAGTGTTTACCACTAACAGAAGTGAGTGTGTATGGGGATTGTAGCTGCCTTATAGCCACTCCCTGTTGGAAACATTAGTATAGCCCAACCATTGAGGGAAATGACCTCTTTATAGTAGAATTGAGTTGACCTCAACCGGTAGCCCCCAAGTTTGTTCTCTGGATTCGAACCTAGGGATAAATCAGTTAAAATCCCTTGGAAGTCTGTGAGTTCCATGTTGTCTCAACCCAAAGTTTGAAAAAAATGATCTTATTCCCAAGACATGAAAAAACAAAAAACAAAACAGGGGCACCTGGGTGGCTTAGTAGGTTAAGTATCCAACTTTGGCTGAGGTCATGATCTCATGGTTCGTGGGTTTGAGCCTCACATTGAACTCTGTGCCAGCAGCTTAGAGCCTGGAGCCTGCTTTGGATTTTGTGTCTCCTTCTCTCTCTGCCCCTCCCCCACTCACATTCTGTCTCTCTCTCCAAAATGAACAAACAAGAAAAAATTTAAAAAAGAAAAGAAAAGAAAAAAAAACCCTTACCTAATACACATAAAGAAAATTAAGTTTGAAAAAATTACCTCAAACTAAAACAAACAACTATACCATTATATGTACAATTGACCCTTCAATAACATGGGTTTGAACTGCATGTGTGTGAACACACAGGTTATTACAGTGCAGTACTATGAATGTATTATCTCTTTCTTATGAGTTTCTTAACATCTCTTTTCTCGAGCTTACTTTAATGTAAGAATATAGCATATAATACACACAACATAAGAAATATGTTAATCGACTGTGTTATCAATAAGACTTCTGGTCAAAAGGTACCTGGGTGGCTCAGTTGGTTAAGCGTCTGATTCTTGGTTTTGACTCAGGTCATCATCTCACAGTTCATGGGATTAGGCCCCACGTCAGGCTCTGCTATGACAGTGCAGAGCCTGCTTGAGATCCTCTGTATCCCTCTCTCTCTGTCCCTCCCCTGCTCATGCTCTTTCAAAATAAATAAATAAATAAATAAATAAATAAATAAATAAACATGAAAAAAGGACTTCTGGTCAGCAGCAGCCTATTAGTAATTAAGTTTTGGGGAGTCAAATTTATATGCAGATTTTTGACTCTGCAAGAGGCTGATGTCCCTAGCTCCCTGCATTGTTCAAGTCAACTGTATATTAAAAAGATGAGAGGGAGGAAAACTGCAAACAGTTAGCAAGGGTTCTCCTATGTTCAGAGATTATACATAGCTGAAATTTTTGCCCCTTATTTTTATTTTCTGAATTTTCTCCAATAAACAGGATTCCTTTTATAACCACAGAGTGCAAATGTATTTTGGAAAACACTTTGAAATGCTACAGTAATAAGACAATCCAGGGTATGTATGCCTACATAGGTCCAGGGAAGTGGCCACAAAGGATGCAGGTGAATTAGATGTCTCCTTTACTCCATCTCTGACCCAGCACTTCTCTTTGAGCAGGAGCAAAATGTTGCAAGGATGGATGTGGTTGCATATGTGAATTCATTTGCCAAAAGATACTTAGGAGTGAAAGTTTCTTTTTATTTTATTTCTTTTTTCTTTTTTTGCAATGCTAAAGAGGATAGCAGACACTGTCAAGGAAATTTATTAACAGCGACCCTGCTTTTTTTTTTTTTTTTTTTAGATAAATCATGGAACTTTAAGGAAGAAGACTGCTAGGTTTAAAGAAGATATAGTAATAATTATTTTATGGTATCCCTAGTTTGCAAGGTAGTAGAAATGTATTGCTGAATTTTTTTGCCATTATAAATGAGTGTTAAACAAACACGTATTAAGTCTTCATGCTGATCTACAATAGTACTAGGTACTTGGATTACAAAGAACAAAGATCCTTCTTGTGGCCTCTCATAATGGATTTAAAAAATCAAACAAACATGAATAAAATGATGTTAAAATATGATAGTTGATGTATGGGAGGTGTGTACAAAGAGGGGGTATGAAATTGGCATGTAGTAAGTCACATAGCCCTGTAATGTTTTCTCTCTTTTGATCTCTCAGCCTGGTTAACTAACTCGGTATTTCCATATTATAGAATACAGCAGGAAAGGGGTGCCTGGGTGGCTCACTTAGTTGAGCGCGGACTTCAACTCAGGTCATGATCTCACGGTTCGTGGGATAGAGCCCCTCATTGGGCTGTGAGCTAACAGCTCAGAGCCTGGAGCCTGCTTTGGATTCTGTGTCTCCTTCTCTCTATGCCCCTCCCCTGCTCATGCTCTCTCTCTCTCTCTCTCAAAAATAAAATAAACAAAGAAAAAAGTAAGAATACAGCAGGAAAGAGCTTCCTACCAGCCAGGCACTGTTCTGTTCTTAACAGGATTTATTTATGTATTACTATCCCCTCCATAAAAGCCTAGCAAGGGGGTCTTGTGCTATTTCTATCCTTACTTTATGGCTGAGGAAATTTGGCACAGAGACATTTAGTCATTTGCTGAAAATCACCCAGCTGGTAGGTGGTAAAACTGGTACTCTAATTCAGGTCTTTCTCCAGAGTCTACTGTGGCCTCCACATAGAGAAGTGAAGTCTCCTAGATGGCAAGTGGCCATGCCAGCCCCTTGGAAGGGTAGACCTGTCCCAGGACCTGGTGTTTATCCTTCTAAATTCAGCCTAGTGAAGGAAAGAGAGTGAACCATGAACCCCAGTTTCGCCTTTGACATGTGTACTTTCTGGAATGTTTGCAGTCTGGAGAAAAAAGAATGCATGTGTTAGAGATCGTAAATTCCTGAAATTATTTTTATTTTTAGCTTTATCATGTTTTGTAGATAGACAAGACAATAAAAGGGGGGAAAGAAAGAAAGAAAATCCAACTTCTTTTTTTCTTTTGGTTCTAAGTGAGAGTAAACCTTGCCGTTAGCAGCTGATTAAGCACCTCCCTGGTTTCTGTCCTAATTCATCCACAGGGAATCAATGTCCTGATGTTCTTGTTCATGGGCTGTTAGCCACCTGTTGGAAGGACCCCAGCACATAAGTCCTCAGAAAGTGACACTTGCATTCCTTTTCTCCAATGACCTGTCTATGGACTGTCATGTGATCTTCAGGCTTCTTGGCATAGTACACATGCAGTCTGTCCCAAATCCTTTGATACCTCAGCCCTAACTTCTCCCAACCTATGCCTTGTACCCTTCTGTCTTTCTGGCTTTGTTCATGCCTTTTGCAGATATGTCCATATGGCCCAGTAGTATCTGTCTTTCAAGGTCTCGCTCAGTTATAGTCCCTCCCTTGCCCCCAAGGAAGCTTTCCCTGGGAAGTTTTCTTTTAAGAGTTGTTCAATATATGGACTAAATCTCACCTCTGAATCAAGAAGTTAGTGGTGAATATATTTAAGGTGAGGGGATAAAAAGTTTGTATTATGTTAAATGAAAAGAAAAACAGCTCTCAAAATTGTGCATTCACTTTGGTGTTGACATGATAGAAATGTACATGCATATCACAAGAGATCATAAGAGAACCTAGGGAGACAAAGGTAATCACAATGGTGAGGTGGTAATATTCATTTATTATTATTATTATTATTATTATTATTATTATTATTATTATATAAAAAAACACCATCTTATAATATTCCTTAAAAGTATCTATGCATTTTCTTTTAATTTTTTTTTTCAAAGTTTTTATTTATTTTTGGGACAGAGAGAGACAGAGCATGAACGGGGGAGGGGCAGAGAGAGAGGGAGACGCAGAATCCGAAACAGGCTCCAGGCTCTGAGCCATCAGCCCAGAGCCCGACGCGGGGCTCCAACTCACGGACCGCGAGATCGTGACCTGGCTGAAGTCGGACGCTTAACCGACTGCACCACCCAGGCGCCCCTATGCATTTTCTTTTAAACTGCAATGTCATTCATTGCTTTCTCGATGGACCTCTGATCTTTTTGCCTGCCTGGTATTTATTTCTCCTCATAAGAATATCTCTCTTTGCCTTTGTGTGAAGTCCTTTCCTACACTAATTCCATCAAGAGGGCCAGCCTTTCTCTAGTCCAGGGACAGGTATGTGAGAGCCAATCAGTGTATTGATTACACTGATTTCTATATTTGGATCAGGGGTATCAAACAATTCAAATTGTTTAGGCAAGATTGATTTCTAAGAGTTTTGTTGGAATGACTGGGAAAGAGAAGCTCTATTATCTCAGAGGCTTTTAAGCTGGTACGTATATCCACCAGAAGCAATCAGTGATCTATTTTCTGACTGCCACCACAGAAAAGCAATAAGGAAGGTCTCCTAATTGATCAAAGGAATTACCTGAGTCCATGAATGCATAACCTTTACAATTCATGGTGTAAAATCGTATAAGACAAGCTGATCTAATTTGATAGGCATGAGTAGAGATACTGTAGCCTTATTCATTATCTCCAAAAAACTTGACCCACATAACCACATTGAACTTGAAGATGAGAAGTCTGTGGATGGACTGGGATTGATGCTTTCCCTACTTGGCAGGACAATTCCTTGAGACTTGATGGTTTTGCAAAGTATGGCTCTCTCTTATTTATGGCAATTGGCAGTTTGTTTCATGCTGAGTAAATGGGGCTGTCTACTGTGTCCATGGACTACTTTCTTTTTGCTGCAAGCTAAGGCCTTCTGTTTCCTGAGAAACAGAAGTCTTGGTTTCACCAAGTCTCACCAGGCCACTGGTGATCTTGAAGTTAGTTTTTCAATCTCACAGTATTTGTTTCTCTACTGTGAAAATGACAGGATAATGTTTCATGGCTTTTGGGATTCCTTCCAGCTCCAGTACACTGTGAATCTATAAATATACACTGATTTCCCTGGAGCTGTCCAACATATGGTGCATATCTGGGGTATTATTACAGCATGGTAACTTGCTTTACCATAGTGGGGTCTCGAGAGTGTCAGTGACTCCATGTTCATGTTTCACAGTGAGGGTAGATTATGAGGGCACACAATGAACATTGAGTTTAGGTTTGTTTGCAATCCACTCTGACCTCTGATTTTTTTTCTCCAACTTGACCCACTTATTCAAAACTGATTTGGTTGTCATCCAGCTTTGCTCATTTTGATTTGCAAAATTTAGCCTATCTTGGTGTATCTAGGAAGGATCATTTTGACTGATTATTCAGAATTACTGAATACTTTTAAACTGCAATTTTGTTGTCTAAGCCAATACTTAAGAAAGTAGTGAAGGACCACTTTTTGTTTGTTTTGTTTTAATTTTCAATCTATTATGGACTTAGACTTAGGAAATCATGCATTTGGATGCTGTGGCAGTTCCAGATTACTATATATCTTTCTAAATGCTTGGTCTCAGATTTGCACATTTTCTGTTTGTATATATGCATTGATTTATTTCTGAATTTTCTCATTCTCTTCTGCTGGTCTATATAGCTAACCCTGTGCTGATACTACACTGTCTTAATTACTATGGCTTTATATTGAGTCTTAATATCAATTAAGATGAGCCCCTTCTCTGAGCCAACCTTGCTTTTCAGGAGTACCATGGCTATTCTTGGCCCTGTGTTCTTCCTTGTAAACTGTAGAAGTGGTATGTCAGGGTTCACAAATAATTTAATTTAATTTACTTATCAATTTAAGGAGAGTTTTTATCTTTCCAATAACATGTCTTCTTATCTATGAGCATGGTTTATTTTTACTAGTTATTTAAACTTTGAATAAAGTTTTATAATTTTCTCTAAAAAAATTCTTGTGTATAGTTTATACTTATTTCTTGGTGGTTTATAAATGCATTGTTATTGCAAATGACCCCTTTAAAATATGTTAGAAAATGTGCTAACATTTTGTGTCTATTTTATAAGTACGCAATTGATTTTATTATATTAATTTATATCCAAGAGTCCTGCCAAACTCATTCTTTAAATAAAATAATTTTTCCATGATTTTTTGTTTCTGACATAGTCATGATTTGTGAATAATAAGTCTGTTTCTTTGCAATCCTTTTATTTACTATTTATTTTCTTGTCTTATTGCAAGTATATTAAAGTTTTGTATTACTTTCTTTAACAAGTGCTATAACGAATTACCACATTCTGAGTGACTTAAAGCAACAGGAATTTGTTTTCTCACCAACTGGAGACCAGAACTGCTATTGGTAGGGGCTTGCTCCCTCTGACAACTCTTGGTAGGAAGGCTTCCTTATCCCTTCCAGCATCTGGTGGCCTCAGCACTCCTTGGCTGTGGCAGCATGATTCTACCCTTTGCTCCTGTCTTCACTTGGCTTTCTCTGCATGTCTTTCTGTGTTTTCTCATCTTTTTACAAGGATAACAGGCATTGGATATGGGGAACACTCTAAATCCACGATGGTTTCTTCTCAAGGTACTTAACTAATTACATCTACAAAGGCCCTGTTGCCAAATAGGGTCGCATTCTGAGATTCCAAAGTAGAAATGAATTTTGAAGAGACACTATTCAATCCACTACCAGACCTTCACTAGGATAAAGAATAGAAGAAATGGTAGTGGGCATCCTCTTGCAGTCCTAATTTTTAATAGAATGCTTTTAATATTTCCATAGTTACCATGGTTTGTGAATTCTAAAAAACATGAATTTTCACTTTTCAACAAGTCAGAAAGTATTATGAGCCTTACAACCAGTGATTACCATAGTTTAACTTGTAGCATTTTTTTTCCTTTATTTGTAGTGCATCTTATAACAAATGGTACCTTACATTGAACAGAATAAAATAAATTTGTTTTGCTTTATATTTATTTTGAATCTATGTTTAGCAGATTAAGAAATTTCCTTCTGTTTTTAGTGTAATGAGAGCTTTTTAATTTTCTTCGAAGATTTTATTTTAAATTCAACTTAGGTAACAGATACTGTAGTATTGGTTTCAGGAGTAGAATTTAGTGATTCATCACACACATATAACACCCATTGCTCATCATGAATGGATGTTGAGTTTAACTGAATGCTTCTTTCCTCTTTCTATTGAAATAAATATGTGATCCTTCTCCTTAATAGGTTAAGTAATAGGGTAAATTTTATTAATAGATAATTTAACTTTAAACTCACTTTGGATTCTTTTTTTTTTTCTCTAATATGGTTTTATTTACTTATTTATTTTTTGTTTTATGTCTTTTTTTAATTTAAATCCAAGTTAGTTAATATATAGTGTAATAATGATTAAAAGAATAGAATTTAGTAATTTATCACTTATGTATAACACTCAGTGCTCATCCCAACAAGTGCTCTCCTTAATGCCAACCAACTATTTAGCCCATATGCCCACCAAATAGCCTGCCAGCAACCCTCAGTTTGTTCTCTGTATTTAAGAGTCTCTTAGGGTTTGTCTCCCTGTCTATTTTTATCTTATTTTTGCTTCCCTTCCCCTATGTTCATCTGTTTTTTTCTTAAATTCCACACACATATGAGTGAAATCTTATAATATTTGTCTTTCTCTGACTTATTTCCTCTAGCACACTACACTCTGCTTCCAGCCATGTGTTGCAAATGGCAAGATTTCATTCTTTTTGTTCACTGAGTAATATTCCATTGTGTGTGTATGTATATATATATATATATATATATACATACATATATATATACATACATACACACATGTACATATACACACACATACATACATACATGTATACACACCACATCTTCTTTATCCATTCATCTCTTGATGGACATTTGGGATCTTCCCATACTTTAGCTATTGTTGATAGTGGTGTGCATTTGTCCCTTGAAATCAACATTTTTGTATCCTTTGGATAAATACCTAGTAGTGCAATTGCTGGGTCAGAGGGTAGTTCTATTTTTAATTTTTTGAGGAACCTCCATACACTTTTCCAAAGTGGCTACACAAGTTTGCATTCCCACCAGCAGTGCAAAAGTGTTCTCCTTTCTCCACATCCTCGCCAACATCTGTTGTTTCCTGGGTAGTTAATTTTAGCCATTCTGAAATGTGTGAGGTGGTATCTCATTATGGTTGTGATTTGTATTTCCGAATTATGAGTGATGTTGAGTATCTTTTCATGTGTCTGTTAGCCATCTGGATGTATTCTATGGAAAGTGTCTATTCATGTATTTTGCCCATTCCTTCACAGGGATATTTGTTGTTGTTGTTGTTGTTGTTGCTGTTGTTTGGTTATTGACTTTGATAAGTTCTTTATAGATTTTGGATACTATCCCTTTATGTGATATGTCATTTGCAAATATCTTCTATCATTCCATTGGTTGCCTTTTAGTTTTTCTGCTTGTTTCCTTGGATGTGCAGAACGTTTTTATCTTGAAGAGGTCCTAATATTTCATTTTTACTTTTGTTTCTCTTGCCTCCAGAGACCTGTCAAGTAAGAAGTTGCTGTAGCCAAGGTCAAAGAGGTTGTTCCCTGTTTTATCCTCTAGGATATTGATGGCTTCCTGTCTTACATTTAAGTCTTTCATCCATTTTGAGTTTATTTTTGTGTATGGTATAAGAAAGTGGTCCACATTTATTTTTATGCATGTCATTGTCCAGTTTTCCCAACACCATTTGCTGAAGAGACTGTCTTTTTCCAATGGTTATTCTTTCCTTCTTTTTCAAAGATTAGTTGGCCATACATTTGTGGGTCCATTTCTGGGTTCTCTCTATTCTTTTCCATCGATCAATGTTTATGTTTTTCTGCCAGTCCCATACTGTCTTAATGATTACAGTTTTGTAACACAGCTCGAAATCAGGAATTCTGTTGCCTCCAGGTTTTGTTTTCTTTCTCAACATTATTTTGACTATTCAGGGTGTTTCCTAGTTCCATTCAAATTTTAGAATTGTTTGTTCTAGCTCTGTGAAGAATGCTGATGTTATTTTGTTAGGGAGTAAATTGAATATGTAGATTGCTTCGGGTAGTATCAACATTTTAACAATATTTTTTCTTTCAGTCCAAGAGCATGGAATATTTTTCCATTTTTTTATCTTCAATTTCTTTCATAAGCTTTCTATAGTTTTCAGCGTATAGATTTTTCACCTCTTTGGTTAGGATTATTCCTAGGTATTTTCTGGGTTTGGATGCAATTGTAAATGGGCTCGATTCCTTGATTCCTCTTTCTGCTGCTTCATTATTGGTGTATAGAAATTCAACCAATTTCTGTACATTGATTTTAATTTTTTCAACGTTTTTTATTTATTTTTGGGACAGAGAGAGGCAGAGCATGAACGGGGGAGGGGCAGAGAGAGAGGGAGACACAGAATCGGAAACAGGCTCCAGGCTCCGAGCCATCAGCCCAGAGCCTGACGCGGGGCTCGAACTCACGGACCGTGAGATTGTGACCTGGCTGAAGTCGGACGCTTAACCGACTGCGCCACCCAGGTGCCCCTGTACATTGATTTTATATCCTACAACTTTCCTGAACTCATAGATCAGTTCTAGCAGTTTTTTGGTGGAATCTTTTTGGTTTTCCACATAAAGTTTCACACCATCTGTGAAGAGTGAAAATTTGACTTACTTCTTGCCAATTTGGATGCCTTTTATTTCTTTCTGTTGTTTGATTGCTGAGGCTAGGACTTCCAATAGTATATCGAATAACAGTGGTGAGACTGTTGTGTTCCTGACCTTAGGGGGAAAACTCTCAGTGGGTCTTTCATATATGGCCTTTATGATCTTGAGGTATGATCCTTCTATCCCTACTTTCTTGAGAGTTTTTATCAAGAATGGATGCTGTATTTTGTCAAATGCTTTCTCTTCCTCGATTGAGAGGATCATGTGGTTCTTATCCTTTCTTTGATTAATGTGATGTATCACATTGATTGATTTGTGGATATTGAACCAGCCCTATATCCCAGGAATAAATCCCACTTGATTGTGGTGAATAATTCTTTTAATGTATTGTTGGATCCAGTTGGCTAGTATCTTGTTGAGAATTTTTGCATCCATGTTCATTAGAGATATTGGCCTGTGGTTCTCCTTTTTACTGCGGTCTTTGGTTTTGGAATCAAGATAATACCTCATAGAATGAGTTTGGAAGTTTTCCTTTCATACCTATTTTTTGGAACAGCTTCAAAAGAATAGGTGTTAACTCTTCTTTAAATGTTTGGTAGAATTCTCTTGGAAAACCATCTGGCCCTCGACTCTTATTTGTTGGGAGATTTTTTTTATTACTGATTCAATTTCTTTACAGGCTTTGGGAATGTTCAAATTTTCTATTTCCTCCTCTTTCAGTTTTGATAGTTTATGTGTTCCTAGGAATTTTTCCATTTCTTCCAGATTGCCCAATTTGTTGGCATGTAATTGCTCATAATATTTTTCTATTATTGTTTGTATTTCTTTGTTGTTGATTGTGATCTCTCCTCTTTCATTCATGATTTTATTTATTTGGGTCCTTTTTCTTTTTGATCAAACTAGGTAGGGGTTTATTGATTTTATTAATTCTTTCAAAGAACCAGCTCCTGCTTTCATTGATCTGTTTTATTATTTTTTTTAATTTCAATTTCATTGATTTCTGGTCTTATCTCTAGTATTTCCCTTCTTCTGCTGATTTTGAGCTTTATTTGCTGTTCTTTATCCAGCTCTTTTAACTGTGAGTTTAGGGTGTGTATTTGAGACATTTCTTCCTTCTTTAGAAAGGCCTGGGTTGCTATCTACTTCTCTCTTATGACCACCTCTGCTGGACCCTAGAGGTTTTGTCCTGTCCTGTTTTCATTTTTATTGGCTTCCATGTAGTTTTTAATATCCTTTTTAATTTCTTGGTTAACCCATTCATTCTTAGTAGGATGTTCTTTAATCTCCAAGTATTCATGGTCTTTCCAAATTTTTTCTTGTGGTTGATTTTGAGTTTCATGATGTTGTGGTCTGAAAATATGACAGTCTTTTTGTACTTCTTGAGGGTGATTTATGACACAATATGTGATCTGTTCTGGAGAATGTTCCATATACACTCAAGAAGAATGTGTATTCTGCTTTAGAGTAAAATGATCTGAATATCTGTTAAGTCCATCTGTTCCAGTGTGTCATCAAAGCCATCACTGGAGTTATAGCTCAGTGGCAGAACATTTGACTGCAAAGCCATAGTTTCCTTGTTGATTTTCTGTTTACACGATCTGTCCATTGTTGTAAGTGGGGTGTTTGAGTCCCCTACACTTATGGTATTATTATCAATGAGTTTCTTTATGCTTGTGATTCACTGATTTATATATTTGGGTTCCTCCACATTGGGGTAAAAATAGTTACAACTGTTAGATCTTCTTGGTGGACAGACCCTTTAATTATGATATGATGCCCTTATTCATCTCTTGCTATAGTCTTTATTTTAAAATCTAGTTTATCTGTATAAGTATGGCTACTCTAGCTTTCTATTGATGACCATTAGCATGATAGATGATTCTCCATCCTCTTACTTTCAATCTCCAGGTGTCTTTAGGTCTAAAATGAGTCTCTTGTCTCTTAAAAACAGAAAAAACTGAGGGTTGATAGTGGGAGGGAGGGGAGGGTGGGTGATAGGTATTGAGGAGGGCACTTTTGGGATGAGTACTGGGTGTTGTATGGAAACCAATTTGACAATAAATTTCATATATTGAAAAAAAAATTAAAAAAATAAAAAAAATAAAATGAGTCTCTTGTAAGTAGCATATAGATGGGTCTTATTTTCTTATCCATTCTGATATGCTATGTCTTTTGATTGGAACATTTAGCCCATTTACGTTTAGAGTGATTACTGAGAGGTATGAATTTAGTGCCATTGTGTTGCCTGTATGTAGAGTTGGTGTTTCTAATAATGTTCTCTGGTCCTTTGTATTGTTTGTTGCTTTTGGTGTGTTTGTTTGTTTGTTTTGTTTTATCTTTTTTCCACTCAGAGTCCTCCTTAAATTTTCTTCAGATCTGGTTTAGTGGTCACGAACTCTTTTAGTTTTTCCTTGTCTGCAAACTCTTTATCTCTCCTTGTATTTTGAATGACATCCTTGCTGGATAAAGAATTCCTGGCTGCCTATTTTTGCAAGTCAGCATGTTGAATATATCCTGCCACTCCTTTCTGGCCTGACAAGTTTCTGTGGATAAGTCTACTGCAAACCTGATCTCTCTTCCCCTATAGGTTAAGGACTTTTTCCCTTGCTGCTTGCATAATTCTTTCCTTGTCCATGTGTTTTGTGAATTTGACTACGATATGCCTTGCTGATGGTCAATTTTTGTTGAATCTAATGTGGAGTTCTCTGTGCTTCTTGGATTTTGATGTCTGTGTCCTTCACCAGATTAGGAAAGTTTTCCACTATAATTTCCTCACATAAACCTTCTCTGTTTTTTCTCTCTTCATCTTCTTGGACTCATGATTTGGATGTTATTCCTTTTTAATAAGTCACCGAGTTCTTTAAGTCCTATATTGTGATATTTTGCCTTTGTTTTCCTCTTTTTTTCTGATTCATTATTCTCCGTAATTTTATAGTGTATATTGCTGATTCACTGCTCTGCTTCCTCCATTCTTGATGTCATGGCATCAATCGAAGATTGCATCTTGGTCATAGCATTTTAAACTTTGTTCTAATTTCACTTTATTTCTTTTATCTCTACAGGTAGGGTTTCCCTGGTGTTTTTTATGCTTTTTTCACCCCCAGCTCATGTTCTTACTATCATGGTTCTAAATTCTAATTCAGATATCTTGCTTATATCTGTGTTGATTAAGTCCCTGGATATTTCTTCCTGTCCTTTCTTTGGGGTAAATTCCTTCATTTTATCATTTTGGAGGAAGAAAAAAATTAATAAATTAAAAACTAAAAATTAAAAAGTTAAAAACAAACAAAAAATCGAATAAAGGAAGCTAGATCCTAGGTGTGTTTCAGTCTTCTTTTTGAAAGAAGCTTGATAGAATAGAGAAAAAGGGGAAAGTAAAGAAAACAATGTAAGAAAAAACTGAAAAATTAAAATAAGTACATAATAGAACAGAATAAAATGAAATAAATGAAAAATTTTGAAACTAAAAAATAAAGTAAAAAAAATAAAAATAAAATTTTCCCTCTCTGTATCCAAGAAAGAGAAAGAAAGAAAAAAGAAAACAATTTTAGGGGCGCCTGGGTGGCTCAGTCAGTTAAGTGGCCGACTTCGGCTCAGGTCATGATCTCGTGGTCCGTGAGTTCAATCCCTGCATCAGGCTCTGTGCTGACAGCTCAGAGCCTGGAGCCTGTTTCAGATTCTGTGTCTCCCTCTCTCTGACCCTCCCCTGTTCATGCTCTGTCTCTCTCTGTCTCAAAAATAAATAAAAGTTTAAAAAAATTAAAAAAAAACAATTTTAGCAAAACCAGAAGCAAAGAAAATGAAAAAAATAAATGAACCAGCAAACAGAATGAAACCCTAGTGAAGCTACATCCAGTTTCCCCTAGAACTCAAACTATGAAGCACTCTATAATCTATAAACAAGCAGGTGGAGTGACTTGTGCTGGTCTTCTAGAGGATGTGCTTGGAGGATGCAACTGGGTGGGGCTTGGTGTAACAGTTCTGTTTTACACTAAGTGGTGCTGCTTAGCTTACTGGGGTGGATCAGTGTGCATGTGCACTATGCGTATTCAGTGAGAGGTGGAAATGGCTTTACCCAACTCTCTAGTCTCTAGAGCAGGAAGTTTGCTGTCTCACCAACTAGCAATTAAGCACCCCTCCTTTGTCGCAGGCCTCTGTCCATTCCCTGCTTCTGCCTGTCTGTGTGCACGCTGTCTGCCTGCCAGGTGGCACCTACCTCCAGAGTTTTATCTCAGATGGGGTTGTATTTCAAAACCCCATATTTCAGAGACCCCCACAGCTTGGACCTGTGCCAGTTGTCTGGGAGAGTGTCTTGCTGAGTAACGGCCAGGTGCCAGCTTGCCCCAGAAAATGTTCAGTGATCACACAGTGGCAGCTATTCAGAGATTATGGCAAATCACAACACACAGCTAGTGCCATGTTTTGCCACACTCTGGTTTCTTTGTCCCAATACCAGCAAATATGGCTGCTCTCCAGGGCCCACTAGGACCTTTGCCTGTGAGGAGGCTGTTTGGCCCATATTGAATGAGGGGGAACCGCTTCTCCCTGTGTGGCACATGGACCCCATAGACCACACTGCCTGCTTCTGGGTATTTGCCCCATTTCTGCACTGGACCACCACCAGGCACTGAGCTCTGAAACTTTGGACTCTGCACTCCACTTTTTATAGAAACCTGGTGATATTGAAACCTTCTCCCATGGGGCGCCTGGGTGGCGCAGTCGGTTAAGCGTCCGACTTCAGCCAGGTCACGATCTCGCTGTCCGGGAGTTCGAGCCCCGCGTCAGGCTCTGGGCTGATGGCTCAGAGCCTGGAGCCTGTTTCCAATTCTCTGTCTCCCTCTCTCTCTGCCCCTCCCCCATTCATGCTCTGTCTCTCTCTGTCCCAAAAATAAATAAACGTTGAAAAAAAAATTAAAAAAAAAAAAGAAACCTTCTCCTAGCTCCCTGTCAATGACTGTGGGGAACAGATTTCTTGTTAAGTCCCCTGTAAATGTTTTCACTCTTTGTCTCTCTTTCTCTCCAGGTACTTTTGGGGGAAGTGCTTTCCTTGAATGAAACCAATGTACTATACTCTCCCCCTTTCTCTCTCTCTCTCTGTCCTCTCTCCATGACTATGATTCCCTACCATCCACAGTTTTTCTCTCCCCCAGTTCACCTCTCTGCACCACATACCTGCCAAGTTCTGTGGCTCAAATTATGCAGATTATTCCATTAATCCTCAGATCAATTTCCTAGTTGTTCAAAATGGTTTCATGCTGATCTAGCTGCATTTCAGGGATGAGACAAGTTCAGGGTCTCCATGTGCTTCATAATTTTATCTCATCCTCTGGATTCTTTTGATAAGTCCCACTTGGTTGTACTCTGTCATCTTTATATAGGCACTGTTTAGTTAAATTTTTCCAATTAAAAATATATTTGTAATATGTTCATGAATGATATTAGCTTATAATCTTCCTTCCTCTTATTTTTTAAAAGATTTATTTATTTTTATGTTTTAAATTTGTATTTATTTATTTTCAGAGAGAAAGAGAGAGAGAAAGCATGAGAAGGGGAGGGGCAGAGAGAGAGGGAAAGAGAGAATCCCAAGCAGGCTCCATGCTGTCAGTGCAGAACCCAATGCAGGAATAAACCCAGGTACCTACAGATCATGACCTAAGCTGAAACCAGGAGTCAGACACTTCACTGACTGAGGCACCCAGGCACCCCATCTTCCTTCCTCTTCTTATTCAGGACTGGTTTTATCAAGATTATACTTGGTCATGCTGTATAATGTTATTAACATGCTGTTGAATTCAGTTTGCTAAAATTTTATTGAGAGTTTTTGCATCCATGTTCATCAGGGATATATAACAGACCTATGGTTTTTCTTTTCTTATGATGTCTTTATCTGACTTTGGTATGAGGGTGATGTTGACCTCTTATTTTATTTGTAAAAAACTTTAATAGACATTAATATTATTTTTTTTTTTTGAGGGGGGAAGAGGCAGAGAGAGAGTGAGAAAGTGAATCCCAAGCAGGCTCTGCACTATCAGTACATCCTCTCTACCAAACATTTAAAGAATTAATATTGGACTCAGCGTGGCTCAGTTAGTTAAGTGTCTGGCTCTTGATTTTGGCTCAGATCATGATCTCATGGTTTACGAAATTGAGCCCTATTCTAGGTTCTGTGCTAACAGCATGGAGCCTGCTTGGGATTCTCTCTATCCCTCTCTTTCTACCCCTCCCCTGCTTTCTCTCTCACTTAAAATAAATGAATGAATGAATGAATGAATGAATGAATAAATAAATAAATAAATAAATAAATAAATAAATAAATATTTTGTGGGACTCACCTGCGAAGCTTTCTGATCCTTGGTGTTCTTTGTTGGGAACTTTTTTTATTAGCAATCTAATATCCTTGTTTGGTATTGGTATTCTCAGGCTTTCTATTTGTTCTTGAGTCAGTCTTGGTTGTATGTTTCTGGGATAAACAGAAACTAGAAGCTAGTTTCCTCTAGCTTATTCAATTTATTGTTGTATAATAACTCAGATAGCCCCTTATGACCTTGTGTTTTTTATTTCCATGGTATCAGTTATAATGTCTCCTCTTCTTTTTTTTTTAAATGTTTATTTTATTTTTGAGAAAGAGAGAGAGAATGCAAGTGAGGGAGGGGCAGAGAGAAAGAGGGAAAGGGAAAATCCCAAGCAGGCCTCACACTGTCAGCACAGAGCCCAAAGTGGGGCTTGAACACATGAACCATGAAATTATGACCTGATCCAAAGTTGGACGCTTGACCAACTGAGCCACCCAGGCAGCCCATGTCTCCTCTTTTATTACTGATTGCAACTCAAATTCACAATGAGATATCATGTCATACTTGTTAGGATGATTATTACCAAAAAAAAGTTTAACAAGTGTTAGCTAAGATATCAGAAAAATAAAACATTGTACATTATTCATAAAAATGCAAATTCATCCAGGCACTATGGAAAACCTTACAAAGGTTCCTAAAAAGTCAAGAAGAGGGGCGCCTGGGTGGCTCACTCTGTTAAGTGTCTGACTTCAGCTCAGGTCATGATCTCACAGTCTGTGCTGACAGCTCAGAGCCTGGGACCTGCTTCAGATTCTCTGTCTCCCTCTCTCTCTGCCCCTCCTCTGCTCACTCTCTGTCTCTCTCTGTCTCAAAAACAAATAAAAACATTAAAAAAAATTTTTTTTAATCAAGAAGAGAATGACTACATGACCCAATAGTCTCACTTCTGTATAGATATCCAAAGGAACTGAAATGAATATTGTAAAGAGATATCTGCACTCACATTTTTATTGCAACATTGTTCTCAGTATCACAGATATGGAACTAATGTAAATGTCCACCAATGTTTGAATGGATAAAGAAAATGTATGTTAGAGTTACATACATACAATGTAATATTATTAAGCCCTAAAAAATAACAAATTCTCATGTTTTAAATAACATGGAAGAATGTGGAGGGCATTATGCGAAGTGAAATAAGTGAGACACAGCAGGAAAATATTACATAACACCACTTATGTGAGGAATCTAAAATTGTCAAACTCATTGAAGCAGAGAGTAGAATGGTGTTTGGCAGGGGCTAGGAGAATGAGAAATGGTGAGATATTAGTTAATGGTACAGAGTTACAGATTCACAATATGAATAAGTCATAGAAATTCACTTACTCTACTTATGTGCTGTCTACTGTACAGCATAGGGCCTATAGTTAACAACATTATATACTTAAACATTTGCTAAGATAGTAGACCTTATGTTAAGTGTTATTACAAAACAGAAACAAAAACAATAATAATAATAAGGAGGAGGAGGAGGGGGGCAAGAGGAAACTTTTGGTGGTAATGGACATATTCATGGTATAGATTATGGTGATAGTTTCATATGTATGTATTTATCTCAAAACTCATAAAGTTATATACATTATATATGTATATAATTTCACATGTCAAGTATATCTCAAAATTGGTTTCTTAAAAAACATACTAACAAAAATAATTGACAGTGTTCTCTCATTTTATTCTCTGAAAAAGCATATATAT
The DNA here is from genome assembly GCF_028749965.1 of Puma concolor. Classification (NCBI taxonomy): domain Eukaryota; kingdom Metazoa; phylum Chordata; class Mammalia; order Carnivora; family Felidae; genus Puma; species Puma concolor. The sequence continues at coordinate 121,453,534 of NC_141668.1, forward strand.
CTTGGAATTATCAGTCCAGACTTTCATTAAAACTTGTCTATGAATGTACCTGTACCTATTTTTTTTCTTTCAGTGAGAATGTTTAAATACTTGTCCAATTTTTGTTACAGAGGAATGTTGAGGTCATCTTTTAACCTTCCCGATTCACTTTTGTTAAATTAGATTTTTCTTGAAATATGTCTATTTTGTCTGTTTTCAAATTAAGTGTCATAGAATTGCTCATACGAATTGTTTGTTAGAATTCCTGCTGCATCCCTAATAATACCACTTAGGTGGTTCCTAATATATAATCTTCTTTTACTTATCAATTTTCTTTAGTTAGTTTAAATTTGGTTTTCTCTGCTTTGTGTCTTCATTGACTCGATGAGGTTTCAGCTCATTTTGTATTATCTCCACTTCTTCCTTCTTTCTGATTTAGTCATTAATCTTTCTTTATTATTACTATTTGCAGATATTCTAGTGGCTGCCTGTGTAATTTTAAATGATATAAATATTTTACATTTTTTCTCTCTCAAATTTTCATCTCTGCTTACCCTTTGAGAGGTGATTGAGATAAAGGCCCTTCCTTTTGTTCTTCAAATTGCTACTTACAGATTAATGGTCCTGTCAATCAGCAAAAATGATTGCTCTTGAATGGCAGTCTATGTTCCCATCCCTATGTCTCCCTTAAAAGTGGTCCAAATACCACTTGAATGCACCAAATATTTCCATTTACTCAAAAGCAAACTGTATGGGGGCGCCTGGGTGGCGCAGTCGGTTAAGCGTCCAACTTCAGCCAGGTCACGATCTTGCCGTCTGTGAGTTCGAGCCCCGCCTCAGGCTCTGGGCTGATGGCTCAGAGCCTGGAGCCTGTTTCCGATTCTCTGTCTCCCTCTCTCTCTGACCCTCCCCCGTTCATGCTCTGTCTCTCCCTGTCCCAAAAATAAATAAACGTTGAAAAAAAAATTAAAAAAAAAAAAAAAGCAAACTGTATGTAGAATCTAATTTTGAAAACTCAACTAGCTGCATGACTTAGGGAAAGAGTTTCACCTTTTCAGTCTCAGATTACTTATTTGTGAAATGGGAATGCAACCTGTCCTACAGGGTTATTTTAAGACTATTATTAGGTGACAGCTGTTAGTGTGCCTAAGACCGGGCACTGCATGGAGTCGGTGCTCAGGATAGATATTTCTCTATGCCCCTTAATAACTTTTCTGTTACACAGCATGCTCCCTTTTCTGTTTGAAGATAGTGCAAATGACTATGTATTGGTTATCCACAATTTTCCGATAACTTAGTACATCAACTAAATTCTAGGAATAAATGGGCACAGGTCTTTTCTCAGCCTATGCATATGTATTGTAGGAAGGAGAAGAAAAATTAATTGATAGAAGTATTGTGAGAATTCTAATGTCCAACTTTAAAAAAAAAGATTAGGGGCGCCTGGGTGGCGCAGTCGGTTAAGCGTCCGACTTCGGCCAGGTCACGATCTCGCGATCCGTGAGTTCGAGCCCCGCGTCGGGCTCTGGGCTGATGGCTCAGAGCCTGGAGCCTGTTTCCGATTCTGTGTCTCCCTCTCTCTCTGCTCCTCCCCCGTTCATGCTCTGTCTCTCTCTGTCCCAAAAATAAATAAAACGTTGAAAAAAAAAATTAAAAAAAAAAAAAAGATTAGTGTTTTATACAGAATAGAGTGGTGGTTACTGTGGGGTTGAGGGTTGGGAGAAAATGGAGGTGTTAGTCCAAGAGTACGAAGTTACAGTTGTAAGATGAATAAGTTCTGGATATCTGATATAGAGCATAATAATTATACTTAATAATATTATATACTTGGAAATTACTGAGTAGATCTTTGATTTTCTCACCACAAAAAAAGAAATGGTAATTGTGTGACATGGTGCAGCTGTTAGCTAATGTCATGGTGGTAACCATTTTGCAGTACACAAAAGAATAGTAGTTTATAATCTCTTTTGTGTCATCAACCTCTTGGAGAATAAGATAAAAATCATGGATACTGTCTTCCCCCCAAAACACATCTGCACAATCTTTTACACAGAATTCTATATTTCATATATCCTTCATAAGCTAACTATGAATTGAGGAGTAAGAATCTCTCTTTCAGAAAGTAACAGTTTTCTTTAAGGTTAGCTGAATGACATATATTTGACAGCACCGATATTCCAATTCCATGCAGACCAATATATCCTGAGTTAGAATATGAGTTTGAAATGGACAGATAGATTTTTTTGACACTGTTATTCTTTTTACTATCAGTCATAATGACCCCGAAAGGAAACCAGAAACAGCTTATGTGCTTAAAACAGAATGTGAAAACATTTCTCAACTGTTAGGATGTTCTGAAGAATGTGTCCCCTGTGAAGTCCCTGTGAATCTTACATTGAATGCATTTAAAACTTCAAAAACCCTTCTCCTACCTTTCTTTTCCTTTACATTCCAAGTTATGCTGGACTTTGTATAAAAGCAGCATCTAAGGCAAGAATATACTTAGTGTGTCAATGATAAGAGTAAAATGCCATTTATCTTTGTTTCAAAAACAAATAAGGCTTTGTTAGGCCAAAAAATTATGTGTGTGTGCACATGAACAAACACACATGAGAGAGGGGGGAGGGGTAGAATTATACCAATTTTGACCTAATGCTCAGAAGTACAAAAATGTCAGAATCTAAAATGTTCTCATATAGCTAAAACATTGTAAAACAGTGGGGTACATACAAGAAGGTGAAACTTAGAATAAGACTGAAACCTTGAATTTTTAAAAACTCAGGAATGATTTTTAAAAATCAAATAAAAAATAATAATGATACATGGAAAGATCTTTAGGAAGTATCTGGTGTGTAGTTAGCGTAGCCAAGGTAGTTATTGATTCCTGCTCTCTTTATTTAAAATTTGTGCATTTAAAAGCACTGGGCTCTAGCTTCCTTTGCTGCTTCTCAAAATATATATTTTTAAAATAATAGTGGAAATAACTTTTGTGGTTAATCTTGTCAAGTAAACTGTTTTTTGCCAAGGATTTGCTAGGACCATCTTCATATGAAAAATCACTTGCTGGTTTGAAAGATACATAAATGGAGTAGGTTTGATATGAGTACAAATCATAGGCTTCTTTAGTCATCAAAGCTGACTGGAGATAGGACCAAAGCTTATAGAACACTCAAAGGTAAAAATCAGGCTTACTAGTAGAAGTCCAAAACTTGGCTGGAAAGGGTTGTAAAGGACAGGAAAAAAATATCTTTAACAGACACAATCTCTAATCTGCAAATATTCTTTCTAGACTCCACAGAGTGTATAAGATGGGGGAAGAAAGAAAAAAAATATCATTCATGAAGGACTTAGATAAATGGTAGGTAAATAATCCTGCAATAATGACCAAGTTCATCTACAGACACTAGATTGTTCTGTTGTGCAAATTGATATGCTATGGTACAGTTAGACACAGGTGTTCTTAATTGAAGCAAATCCCTAAAGACTTTAACTTAGGGACACACTTAAAAATACCAAAAGATAGAGGGACACCTAAGTGGCTTGGTCAGTTGAGTGTCTAACTCTTGTTTTTGGCTCAAGTCATGATCTCAGGGTTCATGAGTTGAACCCCGCATCAGGCTTTGTGTTGACAGCACACAGCCTGCTTGAGATTTGTCTCCCTCTTTCTCTGCCCCTCCACTGCTCACTCTCTACTCTCTCTCTTAAAAATAAACATTTAAAAAATATCAAAAGATCAAAAGGTATTATTGTATTACAGATAAGAAGACAAACTCTGATTTCAAAACCAAAATCTAAGCCTTGAACACTTGTTTGCTAGCTAAATGACTTTAGGTTTATGGCTTAACATAGCCAAACCGGCTTCCTCATCTGCCAAGGGAGTCTATAAGGGCCCCAACCTTATAGAATGACTGTAAGCTTTAAATGAGGCTCTGTGTGTTTAAAGCACTTAGCACAGTATGTTGCACATAGAAAGCACTAGATATTAGCTCGATACTGTTTTTGACATTGTTATTGATCATTTGAGGCATCCTCTGACCTCAAGGATATTAGTTGAGAAAAATCAAGTTGATAAGAATATAAAAGTCTTAATGCAGTAAATATGCTTATTTTTAAATGCCTAACCAAGTATACAGGAACACTGCATTAATGAAGTGTTACAGGAGAAAGTCAATAGGATGAAGTAACAAGAGGCACAGTCATTTCTTTAGGTAGTTGAGACAAGGCAGAAGCGTATCCTCTTCTCAGAAGTGAGTACCACAAGACTTCCAGGGCAGGGTCAGCACAGACAGCCCAAGACATATTGCCATACATTAGTTTTTCTCAGAACTATTTTAAAAATTCCTACAGTATAATTAGGGTGGCTGTGATAAACGAATTTTAATGCCTTCATCAAGATGTGTGCAGTGGTATTTTTCCAAAGATCATTTCTCTGTCATCTTAAGGGGCAAAACTAGGAAGATATATTGGAGAACATAAATGATTCACTAACTCTCAAAGGAGAGTTGAGATAAATATTTATATTGGTCATTTATCATCCATTTAATACTCAGGGGCTTATTATATCCACACTTACTATGTTATCTGTTGTAACTATTCCCATTGGAGTGATTTTTCTTAGCAGCTATATAGAGGAGGTGCTAATAGCCCAGACATCTCTCCATTTTTTTTCTCCATTTTAATACCCCATTTGCTGAGCAACTACCTCCTTCGTTTCAAGACTGTGCATTCTGTTAATTTATGCATAGTGAAATTCTATGCTGTTCACAGATTGGTATGCTTGCTAGACCCATTACCTAACAGAAAATAGCCTGAATGAATGGCATTTTAGGAAAGTGAGAAATTAATATAGTAAAAATCGTAGATGATAGCATTGGGGTTATAAAAGTCACCTTTGCTTTCCATATATCACATACTTTGCTCAAGATCAATTATAAATTGAAATAGGCTCTAATAATTCCATAATTATTGAGCACCTACAATGTACTAGAAAAACAGTGTATAATAAAATACTGCCCTTATGTTCAAGTGGCCTGTAGTCTAGTCAGTATAACAAGCTTATAATTAAAAATAATAGAACATTAAGTAAGGTATGTGCAGTGATAGAGATATGCACAGTAAATATCCAGAGTAGGGGTACTTACGTTATCTATAAGTGGTCAAAGAAGTTTCATGGAGAAGGAGAAACCCAGAAATGTCATTCACATACGCACACACAGTTAGGTTTATCTCTCACTTATAGGTATATTCATGATTATGTATCTCTGTCCATGGCACACAAGGTTTTAAATAATTTGAATTTCATTCATTAAATTATCTGAACTAAGTCTTAAAACACCCTGATTAACCAGTAGAAAAGTGTGGCATTGAAGGGTGTTCTAAGACAGGGAGATTAGATCAGTAAAGGCTTGAACTCAGAGATAGCAGAATGAGTACAGACAAAAATAATTCATTGTGACTGGAGTTTAAAGTGGTAGGCACAAAGATACAGCCGTTGATGTAATCATGGCAAGATAATGGAGGTCTTTGTTATGAGCCATTGCTTTGGGTGTCCTTCCCTCTGGGTGCCCCATTTTATTGGTGCTTCTCCGCATGAATTGTTTTGGCCAGTGGAATGTGAGAAAGAAGTGAGATATGCCACACCTGAGAGGAAAATTAAAAGCTATTCTATGATCCTGATGTCACTCTTCTATACATGCATCCTATCAGAAGGCAATCCACAACCAACATATTAATGAACGAGAAAGAAAAGTTGGTTGTTGTAAGCCAACTGAGATTTGTGGAATCACTTGTTAATACTTGGTTTAAGTATTAACTTAAACTTGGTTTAAGCTAACTGTAACAGTCATATTAGATTATTTGGTGGGCAACACAGAAGTTTTTGTATATGTGTGTGTGTGTGTGTGTGTGTGTGTGTGTGTGTGCGTGTGTGTGTGTTCCTATACACACACACTTTTTTTGGATTATAGCATAAATAGAAATGTTCAGAATTCATGAGTAGAGACTAGAGAATTATAATACAGGAAGCATATTCATATGATGTATATCCTGATTAGAAAGTAGAACATTACCAGCAGTCCAGATATTCTTCTACATACATCTCCTTTTCTTTTTTTTTTTTTTTTTTTTTTTTTTTTTTAAATTTTTTTTTTTTCAACGTTTATTTATTTTTGGGACAGAGAGAGACAGAGCATGAACGGGGGAGGGGCAGAGAGAGAGGGAGACACAGAATCGGAAACAGGCTCCAGGCTCTGAGCCATCAGCCCAGAGCCCGACGCGGGGCTCGAACTCACGGACCGCGAGATCATGACCTGGCTGAAGTCGGACGCTTAACCGACTGCGCCACCCAGGCGCCCCATACATCTCCTTTTCATTAACATTTGCACCCATACAGATAACTGCTATCCTGATTTCTAATGCCATGAATTGGTTTCAACTTTTTATAAATGTAAAGCATACATTATGTACTTTGCTGTGCATGGATTCTTTCACTCACTGTAATGTGGGTGAGATTAATTCCCATTGCATGTGGAGCACTTCATTTTATTGATATATAGTTTACCATTTTATGAATGTATCAAAATTATTTATTCTGTTGATGGGTTGTTTCAACTCTTTGATTATTACAAATAGTATTGCTATGAATATTCATGGTTTTGGGAAAGCTTACATATGCATTTCTTTTGTGTATATGCTAAGGAATATCACAGAGTATGCCTGTGTTCAGCTTTAGTAAATATTGCAAAATGGTTTTCCAAAGTGATTGTACAAATTTATATTGCACACAACAATATGTGAGAGTTTCAGTTGCTCCATATCCTTGCTAGTATTTGGCATTGGCTGTTTATTGTATTTTTAGCCATTCTGGTGGGTGTAAAAGTAGTATAGAATGTTTCAATTAGGGAACATAGTATGGCATATCCTTTCACTTATTTGGACCCTTAATTCTTTTAATAATGTTTATATTTTTGTTCTAGTTCAATTTGTAGTCATGTTCTATGTTGACACTGTAATGTTTTTCCTAGACTTATTCTTAATTATTTGATGAAGAAGCCTTCTTTGGTGCCATTACAAGTTTTTTTCTATATATTTGTCACTGGTATATAGAAATACACTTAAATATACTTGATATATGTTTCATTCAACATTATTTTTCTGTGCCTATGGGTATATCTGACTGTATTTATTTGAATATAAATAAGTATATATTCAATTATTATTTTAAATGTTAATTTATTAATCGAGAGAGAGAGAGAAAAGGAGGGACAGAGAGAGAGAGAGAGAGAGAGAGAGAGAGGGAGAGAGAGAATCCCAAGCAGGCTCCACACTGTCAGGGGAGAGCCTAATGGAGGGGTCTAACTCATGACCATGAGATCATGAACTGAGCTGAAATTGAGTCAAATACTAAACCATCTGAGCCACCCAGGCATCCTAATAAATATATGTTCAATTATTAATAAATTATTATTTGTAGAGATATTTAAATTTGCTAGATCCACAAGCCTATCATCTATACATAATGACCTTTTTAACCATTTTTAAACTTTTTAGTGGGAAATAATTTGAAACTTGAAGAAAAGTTTCAGTAAGTATGCAAAGAACACTCATAATATTCTTTATCCAGATTTATCTCTTGTTAACATCTTATTTCCTTGATCACTTTCTCTACTTCTCTTCCCTAGATATACATGTATAACATTTCTGTCTGGCCAAATTGAGAATAAGTAGCATACATCATGGCAATTTATATCTGAATACTTCAGCGTGTATTTCCTATGAGTAGGCATTATTACCTTACTTAACTACAACAGTATAATTAATCAACTTTACCTAATGTAACCTTGATAGAATATTTTTAATTTACCAATCAATTCCAGTTTTGTGAATTGTCCCAACCAGGCCATTTATAGCCCTATTTTTCTTCCTCCAACAGAAGATCCAGTCTAATATCAGGAAAACATGTGATGTCCCTGTCTCTCTAGCCTCTTCTCATATGGAATATTTTCATGACATTTGTCTTTTATGACATTCACAATTCTTAAGTATATAGTTCACACTTTTTGTAACAGTGCATCTCATTTTGTGTAGTCTAGTGTTTTTTCATGATTAGATTCAGTTCACATAAGAGAAGTTGTGTGTTTTTCACAGTATCACATCTGAGGTACATGGTGTTCATGTGCCTCTTGTTGATTATGTTAATTTTGACCATCTTGTCCAGAAAAGAAATGCAATTTCTCCACAGGACAGTTACTGTTTTTTGTTTTTTGTTTGTTTGTTTTTCCTTTCACCTACTAGGATTTCTTTAGGGAGATAATTTAAGATCGTTCAAATATTCTGATCCTTGTCAAAAATTTCCCCTGGGTTTCTTGCCTGAACCTATAAAGCCATTTCTATAAAAGCTGCAAAATGATAATTTTTCATTGCTAGCATTTTATCCATATTTACCAATTGGTGTTCAATATTCCAGAGTGTGAAAGAGACCTCCTTTCTCCTTCATTTGTTTATGTCTTTATCTAGGTATCATCATTTGGACTTAAAGATTCTCATTCTTTCATTGGTTTATAATTTATTACTATTTTTAATTATTTTGATGCTCAGATTATCCCAGATTTGACCAGTAGGAGTACCTTCAACCTATATTTTGTCTAAGCTCCCCAGTGTCCACTGCTGATTGCTTTCTACTTCCACAACCTTGCTTGCTATAACAGGTGAAAAGAGAAACTCTGTTGGCTTTCTTTTCTTCTCTACTTACAGGTAACTATAGTTATAATAAAGACGTCTGTATTCTAGCAAAATTGAAGGCAAAGCTCATGTGTGGTTTGTGTACTTGATTTTAAAGTCTTTTTTGGAAGAGTATGGGAGAGCTTCCAAGTCCAGCCGCTGCCACTTTTCTACAAATTTATAGATGTAGCATTTAAAGTATTTCCAATAACGACTATTTTATTTTTCCAACTTTTAATCTATTTATTTTACTTTGTGTACTGTATTTCAAGTAACAATGTTAACTAATCATGATGGTATCAGATGTCCTTATCCCTCCAGTCTTAAAGGAAGATGCAAATATTTCCTCATTAATCATAAAGTTTATTATAGATTTTTGGTAGATATCCATATTTAGATCAGTAAAGTATCTGATCCAGTGAAGTAGCCATTTGAACTTTGGAGTTTTCTTTCTGACAACATTATTGTTATTTTTAATTTCCTGATTTACTGTTTTTTGCTAGATATAATTTTACTAAGATTGTCCATTTCTTCTTTGTCAATGTTAGTAAACTTAATTTTTTCTAAGATTTTGTCTTTTAATTGAAATGTTCAAACTCATCCTAAATGAATAATTATTCCTCCCATGGTTTATAAATTTGACAAGTTTTTTCAAAGAATCAATTTTTTACTTTATTGATAATTTCTATTGTACGTTCATTTTCTATTTCACTAATTCCTTGCCTTAAATCTATACTTCCTCCATTATAATTTCTTGGGTTTAATTTGCTATTTCTTTATTACTTCTTGAAATAAGCATGGTAGCTCCCAAATTTTCAGTCTTTCTTCTATTTAAATACGTGCATTTACAGCTATAAATATTGTCTGGACCGTGGCTTTAGTTGAATCCCACAATTTCTGGTTAGTTGTGTTTTTGTCATTCAATTCAAAATATTGTGTAATTTTCATTATGATTTCTCATGTAAACCATAAATTTAGAACTGATTAATTTCCACAATTGGGGATATGCTAGTTATCTTTTTATTATTGATTTCTATTCATTTACATGGTGGCTTTCTGTATGACTTAAATTCTTTTTTGTTTGTTTATTTTTTTACTTAGAGAGAGAGCATGAATTGGGGAGGGACAGAGAGAGAGAGAGGGAGAGAGAGACTTGCAAGCAGGCTCTGTGCTGCTGAGCATGAAGCCCGATGTGGGGCTTGATCTCATGAACAGTGAGATCATGACCTGAACCAAAATCAAGAGTTGGACACTTAACCAACTGAGTCACCAGGTGTTCCTGTATGTCTTAAATTCTTAAAAATTTCTTGTAATTTTCTTTTTGGCATAATATAGTATTGATTTTGGTAAACATTTTCTGTCTTCTTGAAAAATATGTTCTATTATTGTTCATTTTTCCATGTCAATTTGGTCAGTTTTATTAATTGTGCTTTTCAAATATATATCTTTAAATTTTTCTCCATATTTTGTCAGTTAGTTGGACAGATATACTGAAATATCCTTCTCTGTATATTTGTACCTTTCTCCTTTAGGTCTGTCGATTTTTCTTTTGCATAGTTTGAGGTGATGTCACTGCCAAAAAATAACCACAGAGCAATTATTTCCTCTTCCTGGTGATTGAAGCTTTTATCATTATACATTATCCTATATTTGCAATAATAATTTTTTATTGTCTTAAAGCCTAATTAGTCTGATCATAGTACAAATTCATGAGCCTCCTTTTCATCAGTATCTTAGTCTGCATAACAAAATACCATAGACTGGGTAGCTTTAAACAGTACAACTTTACTTGCTCATGGTTCTGAAAACTGGAAGTCCATGATCAAGGTGTCAGTAGAGCTGGTGTCAGGTGAGAGCTTTCTCCTTTTGTTGCAGTTGGCTGCCTTCTCTCTATGTCCTCAAGTAGTCTTGCCTGGGTGCATGCATGCATACAGACAGAGATCTATCTCTCTTTTCCTCTACCTATAAGGCCACAAGTACTGTCAGATTAGTATCTCACCCTATGACCTTATTTCACCTTAATTATCTTCCAAAAGGTCTTTAGTTAAATGCATTTGCATTGCAGATTGGGCTTCAATATTTGAATTTTGTGGGGACATGGTTTAGTCCATAGCAGTTAATTACATGTAATATATCATTTTCATACTTTTATTTTCAAACTTTCCATATCTTTTTGTTTATCATATGTCTGTTTGAAAAATGTAGAATTCAGTTTAATTTTTTAAAGCAATAATATTCAGTCTGGCAATATTTTTCTTTTATCTAAATATTTAATTTACTTACCTTTAATGTAAATACTTAGACATTAATGTAAACCTGTGCTTTATCATTTATTTTCAATGTTAGCACCTATTCTATATTCCTTTTTTATCATTTTTGTAATATTCAAGTAGGTTTTTACTATTGTACCTATTTCCCTCACTGGCATATTATGTTATTTGCTATTTTTTAGTGGTAGCTCTAGAGCATAAAATACATATTCTTATCTTGTTAAAGTGTATAAATTGGTATGTTTACCATATCCTAGGAAATGTAAAAACCTTATAATATTTTTTTTTCAACGTTTTTTATTTATTTTTGGGACAGAGAGAGACAGAGCATGAACGGGGGAGGGGCAGAGAGAGAGGGAGACACAGAATCGGAAACAGGCTCCAGGCTCCGAGCCATCAGCCCAGAGCCTGACGCGGGGCTCGAACTCACGGACCGTGAGATTGTGACCTGGCTGAAGTCAGACGCTTAACCGACTGCGCCACCCAGGTGCCCCATAATATTTTAATTTTTATTTAACCATCCCTGCCTTTTCTTTGTTAATTATTTTAATTTTGTATTTGCACTAAGCTCCACATGTTATAGTTTTATATAATCAGTCTTAATTTAGATTTATCCACATATTTTTATTTCTACTTGCCTTCCCATTAGAACAACTTTTTAAAGTACTTATTTTGGTGTGGGTTTGTTAGTAAGAAATTGCCTCTTTTGGTTGGAAAATATCGTTATTTTTCCTATTTTTTTAAAAAAATTGTTTAAGTTGAAAGAGAGAGAGAGCAAGCACATGTGTAAGTGGGTAAAGGGCCAGAATGAGAAAGAGAGAGAATCCCAAACAGGTTTCTTGCTATCAGCAGAGCCCAATGTGGGGCTCAATCCCACAAACCATGGAATCATGATCTGAGCTAAAATGAAGAGTTGCATGCTTTAACCGACTGAAGCATCCAGGACCCCCCATTTTTTTCCCATTTTTGATGGATATTTTTGTAGGGTATGAAATTCTACTTTGGGTATTATTTTCTTTCACTATTTTGAACATACTCCATTGTCTTCTGAGTTATATTATCTCTGTCAAGGATCAATTACTTTTCTTGTTGTTGCTCCTTTGAAGATTAGGGGTAGTGTTCTTAAGATGTATCTCTTTTTGTTTTCTTTTCTTTTCAGCATTTTTCTATGAGGTCCTAAGGTGTAGCTTAAAAATTTTTTGAATGTTTATTCATTTCTGAGACAGAGAGAGAGAGTGCAAGCAGGGGAGGGGCAGAGAGAGAAGGAGACAGAATCCAAAGCAGCCTCCAGGCTCCAAGCTGTCAGCACAGAGTCCAATGGGGACTCACACCCACAAACTGTGAGATCATGACCTGAGCCAAAATCAGACACTCAACCTACTGAGCCACGCAGGTGCCCCACTAAGGTGTAGTTTTAAATATCATTTTTTGGCTTAGTGATTCTAGGATGCTTGAATTTGTGGCTTGATGCCTTTCTTCCACTTTGGAAAATTCCTTGTCAACACCCCTTTGTATATTACTTCTTTTAAAAAAAAATAACTTTTATTTATTTTTGAGAGAGTGTGTGTGTTTCAGCAGGGGAGGAGCAGAGAGATTGGAGACCTAGAATCCGAAGCAAGCTCCAAGCTGCCAGCTGTCAACAAAGAGCCCAACATGGGGCTTGAACCCATGAACCGTGACATCTTGACCTGAGCCAAAGTTGGAAGTTTAACAAACTGAGCCACTCAGGTGCCCCATACTTCTGAAAAATTCCCTCTCTCTGCTCTTTCTGGGAATTCTCATAACATATATTATTCTTTTTCACTGAATCTCACCATGGCTTTTACTCTTTTTTTATCTTTTAAAAATCTCCTTATGCTTAGGCTTAGTGTTTTCTACTGACTAACATCCCAATTTACAAATCTTCCCTTCAACTTTATTAACTCTAACTTCATTTAATGTATTTTTCAGTTTTATGATTTCCATTTGGTTCTTTTTAATAGATTACAGTTGTCTCCTGAAACATCTCTAATGGCTTTTTGGAATTTATGGATTAACAGCTATTTAAAATTTTTTTCTGTTAGCTCCAGTATCTGAGTCTCCTTTGAGCAGTATATTTTATTTTAAACTATTTGTTTTTCTATTCTGTTGTTCTTTGGACATTTAGCCTTAACTCCTGGTAAGTTGAATGATAAAATTTTTTTTTTAAATTTTATTGAATGTCAGATATTGTGTGTGAAGAATTACAGAGATGATTCATTGATCTGATGATGTTATCTTTCTTGAGCTAAGAGTTAATTTTGCTTCTAGCAGTCGCTTGAGCTACAGATATATCACTTTAATATATTTTGGAGTTGAGTTGATTTCAACTGGGTTTGGTCATTGTGAGTGGTAATCTGTTTCTACTTAGCCCTACTTCATTGGTATACTCCTTCAGACATCCCAACTGAAATGTTTACCTGGGCCCTTTATTTTTCGTGCTCTCTACTCTCTAGTCTCCCTGAGATTACCTAATGTTCAGTTCAGCCTCTCAGCTACAGCTTTATACTCATTGTTGTTATCTTGCATCTTTATGTCCCTTTTGGTATCTGCTGCTTCCATTTTTGACTTGTATGCTGCCAAGTTGAACTGGTAAATGCCTGAGGCAAAAAGCTGTCTCCAGTGTCAGGTTTTCATCTCCACACTTACCTTCTTTGCAGGTTTTGATGCCTGGATGCTCACTGCTTTGGTTAATCTTTAATACCTTCAAATATGTTATTTAAAAACCATTTTATCTGGAATTTCTGCTTGTTTTCAGTGGGATAATTGGTCTATTCCAATCTAGTCTGCTAAAGAGAAAAGAACTGTACACCACATTCTTGTGGAGGATTTTAAGATCATTGATTCACATCATGTTATCAGATCATCATTTTAGAAAAGATTAGGCTCCCTAATTTGTGGTATTAGGGAATGCCCAAGGCCAGCCAGAAGCCTTCACAGAAAATCACATTGCATTTAAATGCATCAGGAGTGTTTTTAATTAATGCAAGTAATTAAAACCCTTTGCAAAGTGAAATTTCCCTTTATAATTGAACATCCCCTTATTTTTATAAATCTTGAGGATTCATATTTTTTTAAGTGAGGCACACCTGTTATTTTTTTGGCTCTTCTTCTTGGTACGATTTGAGGTTTTAGAAATCTTTTTGAGTAAGCATAGAGCCTGCTGTTTAAAAACAAAACAAAACAAAACAAAACAAAATAAAAAAATCCACACAGGCCTGTGAAGATTTTGGAGAACCACATGATTTTCTTTTTTTAATCCAAGTGTTCCAGGAAATATCCATTTTTAAAAGATGATTTGCTGACACTTTGAATCTTGAATCCAAGTTGCTGATTCATGCAGTTTGAAGTTCAGAGAATTGCTTAAAGTTATAGCTTCTCAGGAAATAATCATGTTGATGTCAGAGGAAGTTTGTAGAGCTATGAAGAATTGTAATTACATAGTCTGCTGCTATATACTGCAGTCTGATAGATAAGGGACAGATTTAACAATGAGGTTGACAGTGGAGCTGTTATCGATCTTTTGTTTTTAAAGCTAGCAATGATATATCTCACACTGTAACTTCAGTTCAAACCCACATAAATATGAAATTGCTGAGGTATGAGTAGGACACAGAACAAACAGGTTAGAACATGTGACTATCTGAATATGTGAAACTATAAAAAGTGCATCACTGATAGAATGAATAAATTCTTGAGGGAATTTTGTCATGTTAGATATTTATAATAAACTTTACCACACTCTGGAATGTAAAGAAAACACCAGCCAATATATGATGTAGCTATATTATTAAACCACATATTGCATAGTTTTAATTTTGTCATATCCTAAATCAGTACTTGGGCTGTATCTCTTTAGTAATTCTTTATAAATAAATGGTGCTAAATAAATTCTGCCCCATTCATGGAATAAATTAATTTAAAAAGTACAAGGTAAAGTTTTAATCCTTTTTTCCCTTGACCATTTTAATTCTGTTCATGAACCACCAAATTGATTATCTTGGTAGGACTTTGAGGTTCAAGAAATTTATGGGCGCCTGGGTGGCTCAGTCAGTAAAGCATCCAACTTCGGCTCAGGTCATCATCTCCCGGTTTGTGAGTTCAAGTGCCACATTGGGCTCTGTGCTGACAGTTCAGAGCCTGGAACCTGCTTCAAATTCTGTGTCTCCTCTTCTCTCTGCCCCTCCCATGCTCATGCTCTGTCTCTCTCGGTCTCTCAATAATTAAATGTTTAAAAAAAAAAAAGAAATTAATATACGGGGACACCTGGGTGGCTCAGTCAATTAAGCACCCAACTCTTGATTTCAGCTCAGATCTCAAAGTCTTGAGATTGAGCCCCGCGTAGGGCTCCCTTCTGAGTGTGGAGCCTACTTCAGATTCTCTCTCTCCCTCTCCTTCTGCCCCTCCCCAACTTGCATTCTCTCTCTCTCTTTCTCAAAAAAAAAAATAAATAAAAATAAATAGATACATAAATAAAAAGAAATATATGTATCTATGTAACAACATACATAAAAATAAATTAAAGAAGACATCTATCACCTACCCAATGGAAAGTTCATTTTTAAAATTTTGTCCCTTTCTCCTTCCATAGGTATAACCTATTTAAGGTTAGTGACTATTAAGTATATATCAAATTATGTTAAGTTTTCATTTTATATATTACATAGAGAATGCTTTTACAATTTATGACATGCAAATATCTGTGTACAATATGCAGTATTATTTTGCATAATTTAAAAATGATATAAATGTTATGATGTTCCTTGCAACTTGTTCTTTGTTAATATTATATTTTTGATATTAATTTATGTGGATCCATGTACACCATTAATTTACTTACCTTATAAGATTAAATTTATGAATAATAGGAATAATATGTTAATTTCCCTCTAATTATAGGCAATTAGATTATTTCCAATTTTTTCACTGTTTGAAACATAATGTAGTGAATATACTTGTGCAGGTCTCCTTGTACACTTTTATAAGAGCTTCTCTAGGCTACTTATGTAGAAGCAGAATTTAATTAGAAATTGCCAACTTGTTCTCTGAAGTGGTTATATAATTTTATACTCATACCACTCTGTGATTTCTCATTTCCCCACATACTCATCAACACATGGCATTATCTAAGGCTAACAAACAAACAAACAAAACAAAAAATCCCCACAGCTTTCAAGACTCCCCTCATTATGACCATCACACAAAACATAAGGACTGGAAAAAACAGTCCCATACTTTAAATGTTAAGGTTTAAGAAAAGACCACTCCTTCCCCCAGCACACCCCCCTGGTTGGAAAAGCAATACCATATCTCTCATTGTTGAACCAAAAGCTCAGCATTGCTAGCCTTCATTCTCTCTGAGGTTGTATCATTTTTCTATGGAGCCATAATAAATATTTCATCTGGGAATATATCTAGCCAACGCTTCCCCAAACTTGTAATTCAAAACATTAGTCAAAGAAATTTCCCTTGAAAAGCAAATTCCATCTGGGAAATGATATATGTTATATCCCTCTTCAGAAATTTAACAAAGCTTCTGATAAATTCCACAGTGAGAAAACCAATCTAATTGGGTTAAACACAACTTGTCCTAATTTTGTTAAAATCGACTACTACTAGGAACACAGTGGAGAACACTAATCTAACCCCTTTCAAGCTATCATTAGCAAAGAATTGTGTATTAGAAACCTGGGTTCCATTCCAGACTTACCATTTATTTGTTCTGTAATTGTAGACAAGATACTGACTGTTCATGAACATTAACTTTCTCATCCCTAAAGGAATATGAAGTCTTCTTTACAGGTAATAAGAAGGAATAAAGTGGTCTATACAAAGCACCTAGCATGCCCTAGCCCATAATAGGCATTTGGTATATGCAGGATTATTCCTCTGTTTTCAACTTCTTGAGATAGCTTCATGCATGTATTCTCCCTAATTCAAAGTGTTCATTTTATTCTTCTAAAAGTACCCTTGTCATGCAGATATGGGCTATCTGCTATACATAAGTCAGAATTGAGAAAACCATAATCGTTCATGATTGTATAATCTCAGTTGGAAAAGCCTTGATTTTCTTAGCCTGTCCTAACAGACCAACTCCAAGCCTTCTTGATTTCAATTTAGCTTCTGAAGTTTTCCTTTTACTTTCTTATATGTTGCTTCATCTACAGCAATGAGGGATGCATGAGATATTTCATAGTTAGTTATACCTTATTTTTTCAGACCCTCACAGAACCATCAGGCTAAAAGATACCTGCTCTGAATTTTTCCATTCCCATAATGTCAGAGAAGTTGAGATTCAAGCAAGTTAAGTGTGAACATTTATGTGAGGAAAGAATAATATGGCCTAACAGTCCCACCTGCCTTGTGGCTTATTGCATGGACCTTTGACAGACACTGTGTTGGGTTCATATATCACCCCTTTACTTGTGACCCTGAACAGATGACTAAAACTCTCATAGCCTCAATTTCCCTACCTGTAAAATAGGTAAAATTATATCATCTCCTTCATTTTGTGCTTGAAGGAATGGGCGAAGAAATGCAGCACAAAACATGTGAGAATTCTAAACAGATATCCATTCCTTCCTGGAGATGTTTACTTTGGGGTAGCCTCCACTACTCCAGAGGTCTATTGAAATACTATTGTTTTGAAATCTTTATTGAGTTCCCATTCATTATCTACAATGCTAATTGAAAGAACAAGTCTGAGGATGTTGCCTTTAAGCAAGAAGTGTTTTATTGTAATTATCATAAAATATATCCCCTACTCAATACTACTTATACTTAGACAAGCTGAAGAATGAACACATCTTTAGAGGATAAGACTGACCATCAGAGTACTCATTTCTATGTAAAACAGTTACAACTTATTGAGCAGCTACTATGTGCCTGTCAGTGTAATAGAAACTTTGTATGATTATAATGATCACTCCCAATTGCTTTGTAGAAATTAAAATAAGAAAGGAAAGATCTTATTATCATGAGGCACAGTGATAGTGCATGTGGGAGTGGTTAGTAATTCCAATACCACCACATCCTACATTTACTAAGTGCTTGCTATGTGACACATAGTGTTATCAGCACCTTGCAAGCTTTATTACATTTAATGCATACTAAAACCTGGGTATTTACTATTACCCATATTTTACAAATGAGACAAACAAGGGCTAGACAGTTTAAACAGTTGTTCAATGCCATGTTGTTAGTAAATGTTGAAGCCATGATTTGAATACAGTTCCCTCTGACACCACAGCCCATGGTTAGCTGCCTCCTAGAAAGATGGCATTTGTAGACTTGGTGCTTTTTCACGGTCATACATGGACACTCAGTCTCATGAACTTGGAAACTAACTTTCTATATTCCTGGAAGCACTTTCATCTTTCAGGATATAATCTCAATTTAAACAAGATCACAGAATGATATGTAAATTAACTCTTAAGAGGATTCCAGATATCTTTCCCTATAGATATACACCTGCCTGTGAAACCAAAGTATTTGGAAGGTTGCTTCACCTCTTTCCAAAAGTAAGTTTGAGACCCAGTTGGGGGAATGAGGTATATGATTTCAGAGGCTAAAGTATTGAACTAAGGCAGTTTGATGCATTCTCTCTTTAAAAGAGGTAGACTGCTCTCATGTGGTCAGTTTGGGATCCACTTCCCAGGACATAAAAGGCTCTGAGAACCATCATTGCTCTCCATTCCAAAGCTGACCACCTTCTTTTAATAGGCATTTCCTTCCATTAGCTACAACAGAACCACATCTTTAGTTACGGTCAGGTTCTCAGGTTTTTTTTTTTGTTTTTTTTTTTCAACGTTTATTTATTTTGGGGACAGAGAGAGACAGAGCATGAACGGGGGAGGGGCAGAGAGAGGGAGACACAGAATCGGAAACAGGCTCCAGGCTCCGAGCCATCAGCCCAGAGCCCGACGCGGGGCTCGAACTCACGGACCGCGAGATGGTGACCTGGCTGAAGTCGGACGCTTAACCGACTGCGCCACCCAGGCGCCCCCAGGTTCTCAGGTTTAAAAGGAAGTACTTTTGCCAAATAATACTGGGTATATATTAAATTGATTGTAAAATATAGCACACACATTTATATATGATATTAGAAGTTAACATAGCATGTCTAGTAATCCAGCAGCTTATTTTCTCAGTGGAATTGTGTTTCTTCACACAATTACCATATGTAGTTATTGGGTTACCTTGGTCGCCAATAATGTAAAAATGAGCAGGAACTGACACTAACTGTAGGATCAGCCAATTTTGGGCCTATTATCTGGCTTTCACTCAGTGGAATGTGTTCATTCACTGAATTGACAGGTGGAGAATCAGTGTATAATGACTATTGAAGTTACTCCTCTGCTCTTTTATTCCCTGGAAATGGAGAAATGAATTCTGATTAGCAAAGTATGCAAATAATACTACTTTTCATTTATCGACTTTCATCCATTTTGCATTCATTTTTCAGTTTATCACTTAAAGAGCATCTTACTTTATTTCCACATTTTTGAGGACTGTTGAGCCCTGCCACCCAGGAGCTGCTAACGCACATCTTTGTTATTTTTGTGTTGTAGAAAAGAAAAAGCAAAAACTGTGATAGCTGTATGACTTGTACCCATCATTGGTAGGAAATGATCATCCCAACATATGATTCCAAAACCTATTCTCTTCCCATTGTGATCACATTTTTCAAATTGGTTTTTAGGAAGTGCTAAAATATCATGGCTCAACTCTCTTGTGCTTGAGATCTAGAAGGTATGTAGACATATAGATAGACATAGACTTTAATTTCTGGGTTTAGTTGTTATCATGTTCTCTTTTAAAAAATGAGAATATTTTTGCTTGGATGACCACCTCCTATCTGAAGTCTCCTGCAATATATCAGAGTCCATGTTTGTGTTGTATTTGAATGGTATTAGTGTGAAGAAATGCCAATTAAAATTTTTGTGGTGAGATTTAAGAACAGAGATGGGCTTTATCAAAAATTTATGTCTTCTTCATTCCCAGTGAAAGGCAAATGAAATACATGAGGTTATGAAAAGAGACGTCCTAGGAGTGTTTGAATGAAGAAAAGTGGTAGACAAATTGGGTCTCTTGGTAAGCCATATTGTAAAGGATGCAGCACTCTTTTGAGCCTATATGTCATCACTAAGTATGCCATTCACTCTTTGGACTCAAGTTGTTTTTAGGAAAACAACAGAATTATGTTGTTTTAGTGATTTCATAGTTTTACTTCAATTTTTATTAACAAATTTTATTTCAGGGTTGGATAAGTTCTGTTCTAGAAACATAAGTTTACATAGTCTTCTCTTTATACATATTTATGGAACTTTACATAATATAATTTCCCAACTCAGAGTTGGGGGAATTCTGACTTTTTAAAAAATAAGGTATGAGCATTGATCAAATGTAGGAAATATTGCATATATTTGTTTTAGTAAACATGTATATATTGCACTTATATACTACATTCTGTGAACTTTGCCAGTATTGCTAAACTTCATCACTTCTAAGGTGTTTTTCCTCCCACATTTAACTTATTCAAAATCAGTGTATAATTCATTGCCATTTTTCCTCCAATTGATACATAAAATACCAGTTCCTCTAGCATATTAGAATCAAGGAAACTTGGGAACTCATTTCATCTGCATATTAACCCTCAGAGAAGTATGATTGTTCCCACGTTTGAGGTGTGAAAATTCAGGCATAGAGATGTCAGTGAACTTGTGCAAAGGCAAACAGCTAATATGCAACAAAGTCATTCCCACTCGTGTAGTCTAATTAGAGAGTTCCTTCTCTAACCAATACAACTATAATGGCTGAAATTAACATACTGTTGATAATGTAAAAATTAAAATTTGCCAATATCTATGACCAAATTGCTACAGCTTAGCAAATTACATACTAAACCGGCTTGATTTCTGATTAATATCCCCTGCTGTTTTTACCAAATACTACCACTATGTCATCTTAAGTCTGTGGAAGATTGACAAGTGCATCAAGTGCTTTAAATCTCAGAAGATACTACTGGGAATTGAGTTCCTCTGAATCTGTAATGTGATGGAAACTGTTCTGTCTTCACCAAAGATGAATTTATAGAAATTAGGTCCATTGTTAGTTCCTCACTTAGATTTTTCAGTTTGACAAACCAATGGAGTGAACATTACATACAAAAGAAATTCAGAACAGTCTTTGGAAGGGTTGGAACACAAACACTGAAGACACATCACAGCATTTTCACGGGTTATAGATGTCAACACTTAGCATCTGTGAATGAGGACAGCGGGAAGGGTTACAGGTTATTGTAGCGTCTTTGTTTCTTTTGTTAGGAACTTCTTGGCTTTAAACAACTGACCAAGACAGTAGGGCAGAGTGAGAGTATGGTGCAATTGAATGTCTTAGTGTCAATAAATACCATAGAAATGGCCACTGGTATGAATGTTCTTGAATATGAGTATACATTAACTGCTATGATTTATTAAAATGATGTTTTTAATCTATGGCCATTTGTGTAGTCTGCAAAACTTTTCTGAGAAAGAAATTCTCCCTTTTGGTCCATGTGGTATGTGGTTCACATTTTCTTAGGTACTTGCAAACACATGTAGCAATACCAGTCCCTGTATTGTTAAAAGAATGTGATGTTTATTCTTTAATTACTGTGCTACTTTGTATTTTGTATGTTTATTAATACTGCGTATAGTTTCTTGAGGATATTTTATGTTAGCTGCAGACCTAGTGTATCATTTAGCTTTAACTGTGGCACAAACCATCCTAAAACTTAATGGCTTTAAAACAATACCTATTTATTTAGCCCATGGCTCAGCAGACTGGCAATTTGGCTTACCTTTAGCTGAGTAGTTATTCTGGTTTCACTTAGTTTCACTTACATTCCTATGATCAACAGTTAGGTTAACCTGAGGCTGGTTTATCACCAATGGGCTTAACACTGAGAGCTCTTATCTTTTCCATGTGGTCTCTTATATTTCAGCAGGCTAGCGTGTGACTTTCACACGGCAGCTGGGCAGGTTTCTAACTGAAAAATTGCATACTAACTGAAAAATTGCAAGTTTCTTTAGGCTTAGCCTTAGAACTTGCACAATGCCATTTCTTCCCCATTGTTTGGGCTAAAACCAGTCACAATTCCAGCCCATAATCAAGGAGAAGGTAAAAAGACTCCATGGGGCGCCTGGGTGGCGCAGTCGGTTAAGCGTCCGACTTCAGCCAGGTCACGATCTCGCGGTCCCTGAGTTCGAGCCCCGCGTCAGGCTCTGGGCTGATGGCTCGGAGCCTGGAGCCTGTTTCCGATTCTGTGTCTCCCTCTCTCTCTGCCCCTCCCCCGTTCATGCTCTGTCTCTCTCTGTCCCAAAAATAAAAATAAACGTTGAAAAAAAATTAAAAAAAAAAAAAAAAAAAGACTCCATCTTTTGGTTGGAAGAGCTGAAAATACACATTGGAAAGTACAAGGATACAGCAAGGGATTGAGATTAACGACCATTTTTGTAATCTACCGCATTTAGCCTTTCATCTGTCTTGCAAGATAATGTTCTTTTTTTCCTGTTCAGTTTTTATTTTATTTATTTTTTTTTTTAATTTTTTTTTTCAACGTTTATTTATTTTTGGGACAGAGAGAGACAGAGCATGAAGGGGGGAGGGGCAGAGAGAGAGGGAGACACAGAATCAGAAACAGGCTCCAGGCTCTGAGCCATCTGCCCAGAGCCCGACGCGGGGCTCGAACTCACGGACCGCGAGATCGTGACCTGGCTGAAGTCGGACGCTCAACCGACTGCGCCACCCAGGCGCCCCTGTTCAGTTTTTAGTACTATTCACAGGTTTATTCTACCACAGTATCTACCATCTGATTCTCTTTCTTTTCTTTCCTTTTCTTTTCTTTGTTGCATAGGTGCAGTGAGAGGGAGGTTGAAGAGTGCAAAGACTATTGTTCACCAAATGAGCAGTCCTTTCCAGAATACCTTGATATTTAATGGTGTTTGAGACTACATGAGATCTGTAAGAAATCCTACCATAATATCAAACTCTTCCTCTAACCCACCAGAGTGGCCAACAGATTGTGTAAAAGGACTAATTCAAATATAATGGGAACTCTAAAGGAGACTGTAGAAGATAAATTCTTGATGTGGCAGAAGGATTAAGACCCACAAAATATGAAGGGCAGTGGAAACAACCTAGTATCAGGTGGTTCAGGGAATTGATATCTCAGATAAAACACAGTTGTCCCCAGATATAAATAAGGAGTAAATTGTTTTTATGTGGCCCCAAAATGCTGAGCTAGTACCAATAGGTAGAAATTACAAGAGTCAGGTTATGGCTTATTATATTGAAAAAAATATTTTAGACTCCCAAGGCTTTTCAAAACTGAAAAGGGTGATAACAACTAGTAGTTAACAGCATGGTAAATCTGGAGTCAGATTGTCTGGGTATAAGTCCTGTCTCTTGTGCTTCCTGTCTTTGATCTTGAACAAGTTCATTAACCTCCCTCATCTATAAAATGGGACTAATAAAGACTTGTACTTTCCTTTTTTATGTTTCTATTTATTTTTTTAATTTTATTTTAAATTCCAGTATAGTTAACATACAGTGTTATATTAGTTTCAGATGTACAATATAGTGATTCACTAAGTCTATCCATCACCCAGTGTCATCACAAGTGCGCTCATTAATCCTCATCACCTATGTAACCCATCCATCCACCCACCTCCATCAGTTGATAACCATCAGTTATCTATAGTTAAGATTCTGTTTCTTAGTTTCTCTCTCTCTCTCTCTCTTTCCCTCTTTTGTTTTTCCTTTGCTTGTTCTTTGTTTCTTAAATCCCACATATGAGTGAAATCATATGGTATTTGTCTTTCTCTGATTCACTTATTTCACTTAGCATTATACTCTCTAGCTCCATCCATGCTGTTGCATATGACAAGGATTCATTCCTTTTATGGCTGAATAATATTCTATTGTGTATATATACCACATCTGTTTTATCCATTTATCTATTGATAGACACGTGGGCTGCTTCCATAATTTGACTATTTTAAATAATGCAATAAACAGGGGTACACGTATCCCTTTCATTTAGTGTTGTTGTTTGGTGGGGGTTGGGGAGAGAAGTACCCAACTGTGCAATGGCTGGATCACAGGGTAGTTCTATTTTTGAT
Organism: Puma concolor; assembly: GCF_028749965.1. Taxonomy (NCBI): domain Eukaryota; kingdom Metazoa; phylum Chordata; class Mammalia; order Carnivora; family Felidae; genus Puma; species Puma concolor. The sequence continues at coordinate 121,477,682 of NC_141668.1, forward strand.
TTTTGTTTTTTGTTTTTTGAGAAAGAGACAGCGTGAGCAGGGGAGGGTCAGAGAGAGAGAGAGAGAGAGAGAGAGGGAGAGAAGGAGGGAGATAGAGAATCCTAAGCAGGCTCCACACTGCCACCACAGAGCCATATATGGGACTCAAACTCATGAACCTGAGCCAAAACCAAGAGTCGGACACTTAACCAAATGAGCTACCCAGGCTCCCCTATTTTTAACTTTTTGAGGAAGCTCCATATTATTTTCCACAGTAGCTGCATCAGTTTGCATTCCCAACGGTGCAGGTGGGTTTCTTTTTCTCTACATCCTTGCCGACACTTGTTGTTTCTTGTGTTTTTGATTTTAGGTATTCTGACAGGTGTGAGGTGGTATCCCATTGTAATTTTGATTTGCATTTCCCTGAAGATCAGTGATGTTGAGCATCTTTTCATGTGTCTGTTGGTCATTTGGATATCTTTGAAGAAATGTCTGCTCATTTTTTAATTGGATTATTTGTTTTTTTGGTGGTGTTGAGTGGTATAAGTTCTTTATGTGTTTTGGATACTAACCTTTTATTGGATATGTCATTTGCAAATATCTTCTCCCATTCTGTAGCCCTCACTTAGTGCCACATTCCATGTTAGACCTTGAGAACAATGAAAACAATTTTTTGATTGTTTCCTTCACTGTGCAAAAGCCTTTTATTTTGATGTAGTCCCAATAATTTATTTCTACTTTTATTTCCCTTGCCTTGGGAGACATATCTAGAAAAATGTTGCTGTAGCTAACATCAGAGAAATTATTGCCTGTGTTCTCTTCTAGAATTCTTATGGTTTCAGGTCTCACATTAAGGTCTTTAATACGTTTTTTAAGAGTTTGTACTTTCTAATATTAGGATTTGATGATAACTCATATAGTAGTTCTTATTGTAGTGGCTGGCAAGATAACTGTTCAAAATGGTTAATCATGAATAATAAAAATATCTATATGTTTGAAACTGACTGAAGGCCTCAGTGAACAATACAGTTGGTGAAATATCAGGCAGTAAGGAATACTAACACTCATATGCTTCGTGGGTATGTGATACCTGTCTGTGCTATTGGAGATTTTCTCCCACCCTGTTAGAATTGCCCCAACAATTCACTAAAAACTCTCCTTTCCCTTCTGTCTATAAAAACACATTATTACTATTTTGGTCCAGGCCTAATTACTATGGATTATAACCTTATTTTCTCTTATGGAAATGATCGATAATTCTCATGTGCAAAGATATCTACTTCCAACTATGACTTTATCTGAAAAATCATTATTTTAATGATCATCACGGCTCATTTTCTTCCTTTTTGCCAACATCATTCTTCATAAGACCATTGCTTTAGGTGACTCAGAAAAATCAATTCAAGGGAAAAAAAAATGCAGTGTCCATAGGAGGTCAGACTAATGGTTGATGGTGCCCAAAGCAATGGCTTCTGATTACCAATCCACTGGAGTGGGTCTTGGGATTGAAAACAAATCATTCAGCCAATGGCTGTCTTATCAGTTTGTTTGTAAATTGGGTCTTTTTGAGTTACAGGGCATTTTGCAGCTTTAGCTATGCTCCTAATGTGCTTAGGAGACTTGGATGAAAGATGCTGATAGCATTTCTGGGAGACTAGGTCATTTGAGTGATCACCTGCTGACTTTTGTTAATGTAGGCTAGCAATCAGCAGAATTCAGTTGGAGGAAAAAATCCATTTTCTATGTTCAGCTACCCTGCATAGGGGAAACACCTGTGAAAATTCCTACTTGGAATTATGGTAGCAAGAAACTACCATAGCAATCCTTTGAATAACAGCTGCTGAGCTAGTCGTTTTATACTCTACTCTAGTATAATATTATCACATATTATATGCTAATAAATATCATATATTCTCTATATATCATCATATATATGCTATATATATATTTATATATATATAGCATATATATAATTCAAATATATGATAATTATAATATATAGGAATAAACAAGGTGGAAATCAATTTACAGAGGATGCTAGAAAAATACCATAATTGTTACATAATCCTAAAATCTGTTTATAAGAAATAAAACACTAAAATTGAATTGCTTCAACAACAGTAGCCAAAGGCTTGGATTTTATAAGTGTAATGCCTTAATTCTAAGACTATTCATTAGCTACAGCTGTACTCCAGTTCACCCACACTGATCTTTGCAGCAGCCACTAGCCATAAGAGGGCTACTGAGCACTTAAAATGCAGCTACCTCAAACTGAGATATACTATAAAGAATAAAAGGCAGATTGCGTTTTGTAGGTTTAGTATAAAGGCAAGATTGGAAATACCTCATCAATATTTTTATGTTGATTTTGATATAACATTTTGGATATATTAGGTTAAATAAAGTATATTTCAAAAGATTCTTTTTACTTTTTAATATGGCTTCCAGAAAATTTAAAATTACTTATTTGGCTTGCATTTGTGACTCACATTTTCTTTCTTTGGGGCAGAGCTGGGCTGGAGTTGCATTACTCAAAATGAGGTCCTCAGACCAGTGGCATCAGCATCCCCTGTATAAGAAATGCAGAATCTCAGATCTTGCCCCAGACCTCTTGAATCAGAACCTTTTTTAACAGGATTCTCAGTTAATTCACACACACATGAAAGTTTGAGAACCACTGGGTCATGTCCAGTAGAGCTAGAGTGAACTGATTAAGAGGAAAATACCCTTGTTTCATCTGTAATGTCACTCTGACATCACATTTCTTTGGTGTGTCCACATTACCATGGTCCACACAGACCTTCTATGACACCCTCTCCATGATTTTATAATGGAAATTAATAAAAAATATAACTCATATAGCAGAAAATTCACTTTCTGGTAAACTTTTTAAGAGTAACTCATTTGGAAAGCAGAACTTTTCTGTAGCTGATGCTGACTTGCTTTTTCTTCATTGTCCTGCTTGATGGTAATCAAAGAAGGGCAGATCCAGGCCTCCACCCTCACCATTTTCCCCCTTTCGTCTTTGAGTCTCATCTTGAAGGTGGGATAGGCTTTCCCTGACCATACTCTGCCTCTTCCTCCAGCCAGTCTCTCCCCATCACATTGAGTTGTCTAACCTTCATGGCATTTCTCTCTTGTTAAAATCCTTATTACTAACTCTTTATGTGCTCATTGTCTACCTTTTTCCCACTAGACTACAAATTCTTATAGGACAAGAACATTCCCTTGTTCACTTCCACAGTGACTCCTGACACCAACTACCCCCAAGCTATGCCACATTTCTCAGGTTAAGAGTATAGTCCCCCAAAACTGTTTGATTTCAGACATAGCTTCAAGTTTGGGGGTCCTCAGGCCACTTCACTTCTTACCAGTTGGCTACAAATTTGGGGGTTCCACTACCCCCTCAGGTTTGAGAATTTTCTAAATGAATCACAGACCTCAGGAAAGCACTATACTTACGGTTTTATTATAATGAAAGTTTACAAATTGGAACCAGCCGAAAGAAGAGACACATAGGGTGAGGTCTGAGGGGGTCCCAACATGAATCTTCCCCCTCCTTAGGGAAAAATCACCCTCCTGGTATATCTGTGTGTGACAATATTCAGAACATAATGCCAACTAGGAAAGCTCCCTTGAGCTTCCGTATTTGGAGTTTAGATTGGGGTTTCGTCATATAGACATGGATGCAACTGGCCATGAGGTTGACTCAATCTCTAATTCTTGTCTTCTCCCCAGAGGTTGGCTGATATCCCATGGCTCAAGGCCCCAGTCCTCTAATCATCCTTATCCTGAGTCTCCTGGTTGACTTAAACTATCTAAGGGCTCACCACAAGTCACCTTGTTAACATAAAGCCAGATGTGGTTTAAGGGGCCCAGCATGAAAAATAGCAAAAACATCCCTATTATTTGGGAAATTCCAAGGGTTTAGAAGCTCCCTTCCAGGAACTGGGGCAAAGGCCGGTTAAGCTCTTTATGGTGCAGGAACCTCTCTAACCTTACTGCCTACAATGTTTCTTGGCAAATGTGAGTACCCCTTAAATATTTGGATAAATGAGTTCTCAGTGCCTAGCATGGAACCTGGCACTAAGTGAGGGATAATAAAACTTTGTCAATAGAATGATTATACTTTCAGTTCTTCAGTTAGGTGTACTGTCTCAGAGTTTAGAAGTAAGAGTTACTTACTTGTTTGCAAGTAGCCTTCTAATGCCTTACAGAGGTGCAGCATTGTTAAACAGAATTAATTACAATAATGGAGGTGAAGAACGTAAATCTTTTACGTAATCTTTAAAGGAAGGAAATGAGCTCTATAAAATGACTCTAAATTGGTATTTGAGCTTTTTCTCTTGTAATTAATTATTGACAGTTTGAACTCGTTATGCATGGGGGGGGGAGAACACCAATTATTAATACTTTAAGACAACTCCTATAGATTAACTTGTTCTTTTGATGATTGTTTTGATGTCCTCAAAAAAACATTGCTCTGTCAAGAAATGACTGTTATAGGGGCACCTGGGTGGCTCAGTCAGTTGAGCATCCGACTTCAGCTTAGGTCATGATCTCACAGTCTGTGAGTTTGAGCCCCGTGTCGGGCTCTGTGCTGATAGCTCAGAGCCTGGAGCCTGCTTCATATTCTGTAGTTCTGTCTCTCTGCCCCTCCCCTGCTCATGCTCTGTCTCTCAATAATAAATAAACATTAAAAACTTTAAAAAAATAAATGATTATTACATACTTTCTTGATTCCCAAATTGTTGGCTGGAATAGCTAAAATTCTGCCTCAGTGAAGAGGAAAAAAAAAAGAAAACAGGAATTTTCAGTTTAAATAAGATTAAACCAGGCATGAGATTGAATTGGTGGTCTAATAGGTTCAGAACCTTGGAAAATTTCTGTGAAAATGGAGGAGGGTGGCAGAAAATCAGAGAGGATTTGGAGTGGAGGATAGATAGGGTAGACCGTGCAAGGAGTCAGAGGTTTGTGGTTTGGGAAACAACCTCCCACTGCTTGTGAAACGAGGTCAAGCCCTTTATGAAGTTCAGGGGAAATAAGTCAACTGGTGCTTTCATGTTTATAAATCTACAACTTTGTTCTAGTACCTGTTAGGTGATTTGGGGTGAACTACCTCACCTCCTGACATCATTTTCTATAACATGGGAGAATAATTCCTATCTGAAAATAGCATCTACTTGGCAGGGTTGTTGTAAGGGTTAAGTGGAGCTGTGCCTGTAATGTCCATAGTGTGTGGTCCTGAGCTGTAGCTCCATGAACATCATCTCTCTCCTTTTGGATCTCCAAGTTTTTTCATGTCACATTCCTTACAATTGAGGAATGTGAACAGGTGAACAAGTCTCTAGAAAAACACATGGTTGCAGATTTCTCTCAGAAGAACCAGTTTTTTGTGTTTTTTTTTTTTTTTTCAGATCATCTTTAGAAAATATCCCACTTAGCTAGTCTCTGTTCCTGGGATATTTCTCATAAATGTTTGTTTCTCCCAATCAGTATTCACGTATGAGAGATTTATTCATTTTTTCTTTGTAAATATGGACAGTAGTTCAGGATGAAATTAAGAGTAGACACATAAACCATGGCCCATGAATATTATTTGATGTGAAATGGCATGGTCTTAAATGCCCTCTTTTCAGAAATTACCTTTCTTCTTTCCTTTTCATTTTTGTATAGAAACACAGTTACATATAAGGACTTTGGAGTCAGGCAGAACTCGATTTTTCTTAACCTCTCTGAGTATGAGTTTTACTCTCCATATGAGGATGATAGTTCTTGCCTTCCTTGGGTGGGAATTAAAGTGAGACTCTTATGCACTGTCTAGTCTGGTCCTCAGCTGGCTCTGAAAGCCTCTACCTGCTCAGCTCTCCTATCAGAGGAACATAGTTTCTGACTTGGCCACCAGTGACTTTCCATGTCTTGGCTCTTGACTTTCACATCTAGACAGTCAGGTGAATTGAGGCCAGAAGAATTTACATATTCCATGATGTTTCTTGTTGGGTCTGTGATTCCCTTTGAAATACTTCAGGGACATGCTGATATCCCCTGTGTTTATGTTAGTGGTAAGTAACCTATTAGGTATAGCTAGAATCTTGATTAAGGATTTAGACTCTAGTGTGGTCAACTAGTACTGTTACTAGAAAAGCTTTACTCTAAAGATGCCTACTGCAAGGTCTTTAGCTGTCTTTAGTTCTCAGTAACTCAACTTTTTGCCAGTTAGCTTAATAAATTAGTTTATTGGTGAAACTGGTTGCTTGTTAATCAGCACGATGGTTGATAGAAATGAGTTCTCCTTTGTGAAAGGAACAGAATTCAAATTTTGTGGCTTGGCTAAAATATCATGTGATTGATGTCTATTATTTGTCTATTTATCTTATGTTGTGATATTTCAGCCAACACACTCTACATATATATGTTATGTTATGTGTATGTGTGTGTGTGTGTGTGTATATACATATAGTCCTCCCTCTTGCAAAGACAGAGCATAAGAATATTGGTGAAATTAGTTTGGATCCTCTTTCAAATAAATAAACTGTAAAAATACATCTTTAAGGCATTTGAGGTAATCTAAATATAAACTATGCATTGGATGATAAATATTAATTGTTAGGTGTGATAATGGTACTGTGGTTAAATTTTCTTTAATTCCTTGTCTATTAGAGATATATATTTAAGTAATTACAGGTCAAATGACACATCCTGTATATGGGATACACTTTAAAAATTCCAGCCACATCTTCTAACAAAGACAAAAACAAAAATTTAAGAACAAAAGAGCAAAAACAAAACAAATACCTAGGAGGATAGATAAAATGAAATTGGCAAAATACAAATAGTTGCTGGCAATGGATATATTGCATATAAGGATTGATTAAACTATTCTCTCTAAATTTATGTATGTTTGAAAATTCCCATTGAAAATACTCTAGGGGGGCACCTGGGTGGCTCAGTCGGTTGAGCATCCGACTTTGGCTCAAGTCATGATCTCATGGTCCGTGGGTTCGAGCCCCATGTCGGGCTCTGTGCTGACAGCTCAGAGCCTGGAGCCTGCTTCGAATTCTGTGTCTCGCTCTCTCTCTGCCCCTCCCCGACTCATGCTCTGTCTGTCTGTCTCTCTCTCTGTCAAAAATAAACATTAAAAAAAATTTAACAAATACTCTAGTGGGGCCTCCAATCTGAATGAATCCTTAGGGAAGGTGTGAAGATGGTCCTGGGTACAATGTCAGGGCATTTCTGGGTGCTGATGCTAACTTGAATCTGACTCATAATGGGTCTGGGATATTGTCATATTTGCTTTTAGTAAACCTTTCTGACAAACTAGTGGTCAGAACCTCTAAAAGAACAGTGAACCAGGGCTACAGGAATTGGCAGAACATCTGTACAAACTAATTTGGCCTATTTGCTAAAAAAAATTTATTTAAAAAATGTGTGAATAAGACAAAATTTGACCTGAGACTTATTTATGTTGGAATTTGATAATGAGGTTGCAGGTGGGTAGCTGATAACCATCCTAAATCTTCCAGTGGTAGTATCAGCCACCAAAAATAGAACTCAGAACTGTGTACAGATGGGCTTATGCCAATTCTAAGCAGTGTTGCTGAGAATGGAAAGACTGACTGAGAGGGAGCAGAGCCTGAGGAATTAGCCCCTGTGACACAAGTAGGAGGGGGTAAGAAAAAGGAAAGGGAGTGGCAGGGGGTTCCACACAGAACTTGAGAGAGAATCTCACGTTGTGATGGACATGGATGGCACGTGCAACATGTGGCTGACTGAGGGAAGCATGTGTGCAAAGTAGAGCTCCACAAAAAGGGGGTAAGTTGGGAGCTACTGGGGGCCAGTAGTAGGTGGATAGTTCAGGGTCAATGGGAGAAAAAGAACAGGTAAGGCTTCAACAGGACCTTGAATCTCATGAGGATGTGCTTTATTTGGAGGGGAATTCTATTAGCAAGAGGAAGGCAAGCACCCCTCCACCCCTACTAAATAATGACATTTACCCATTGAAGGAATTTGTAAGCCATGAGGTAGGAAGCCAAGAGTTGAAAGTCATTACCTGAGCTAAGGTTCACAGTGAAACTTGTGTTTTGAAAATGGTAGAAGCTCAGTTATCCTTGGGTAGTCAGGTCAGAATGAATATATTATCCTGAGCTATGAACTGGGTCTCCTTAAATCCTTCTTAAATCCATCGCTGGCTAATGATCATATTGGTCAGTGAGAACATAGGGGGACTGAGGGGTAAAGTTATTAGGTGGATTCTAGTCAGAACTTGCTTCAGTTGCTTCTCTTCCACAGGCATCTCAACCTGGTGAGGTAATTTATCAGGGTATTAGTTTGTGTTTTCTCTCCCTGCAGACCACATTCTTTGCAGACCTTTAAATTCTTTCTGCTTGAAGAGAAGTTATGTTAGTGAAACATTAGAATTCATTACATGCCTTCTTGCTTTTCCCTTTGGGCTTCTTTCCCCCTAAGACCAAGTCATTAAAAAGATGATACATTACCAAGGGAGATGTTGCCAAGCTAAAAGGAGAGATGCCCCCAGAGGAAAGAGAGAGTAGGGGTCTACAGTCCTGTGAGCGGTGGAAACAGGACTTGCTCCCTGATGTTGCTCTGGGGAGATGAACAAGTGTCACCAGGAAAGGAAATTTGGAATAAGCAGAAAAGAGTGTTAGGTGACTTCAATGGAAATCTATGCATATAACATTACAGGTTAAAGTTCGCAACTAAGTAAATTGTAGCTAAAAGTAACGCAAAATAATTCTTGTCTGTATACATGCAAATACATTCTGTCCAGTGGGAGATTAATTGGCTTCTCTTCCCACCCTTTGTGCCTATTTGTAAATTCCCTTAAGCATTCCTGTGCCCCATGTAAACGAATGCTGCTTTGACTTCTTCAAACTTGTAATATTTCACCATTCCTTCATTAATAATGGATTAAATAAAATCTTTAACATGTATTCATTTTATACCTGTTGAAAATTTTCAATTATGATTCTACCTTATTAAATTTATTACTTTCCAACAGGACAGGGACATGATACGTCTCATATATCTGGGCAGTACCCCACAGGGAGCCTGTTGCAAGCTTATGTAAGCCACTTAAGTCACTCGATGCTCATTTTCTCTTGGTAAATAGTTAATTGTCCTCCATAATTAAGTGCGTGGGGTAGCTACTCTCCTCCCTTGCAGGCTTGCTTCCAGGGAGTTCGATTTAGTGATGCCAAGTCCCAGAGAGAGTATGCCACTTATACAATGTTGGTAAACAGCCATAGAAAGGAAAAGTCAGTTCCCAAAGACCCACTTGGCCAGGCACCCTGAAGCAATGAACTGATGTTCTCATGGCTGGATCAGCTGGCCTTCTGCTTGTCTTAGGTGACAAGACTTCTCCGTGAAAGAGAATAGATGGAGGACCACATGTGTCATTTTAATCTAGGATTCTACTTCAAAGTGTAAAGCTATAGGGCTCACTGATTCCTTAAATGTTGCTTATTGAGGGCAGAGGTGCTGGTTCAGTCTTTCTAGTGCAGTAGTGTTCAGGTACTCATTTCACTAAGAAAAATTCACACTGTCATCCTTTATGCTATTTAGCAAGACTTTTGTTGCATATTTATTTTTTTAAATTAATTTATTGATTTTTAATTTTACACCCAAGTTAGCATATAGTGAAACAATGATTTCAGGACTAGATTCCTTATAGCCCCTTATCCATTTAGCCCATCCCCCCCCCCACAACCCTTCCAGCAACCCTGTTTTCTGTTCTTAAGAGTCTCTTCTGTTTTGTCCCCCTCCCTGTTTTTATATTATTTTTGCTTCCTTTCCCTTATGTTCATCTGTTTTGTATCGTAAAGTCTTCATATGAGTGAATTCATATGATATTTATCTTTCTCTGACTAATTTTCCTTACCATAATACCCTCCAGTTCCATCCACATAGTTGCAAATGGCAAGATTCCATTCTTTTTGATTGCCAGGTAATACTCCATTGTATATATACACCACATCTTCTTTATCCATTCTCCATCAGATGGACATTTGGGCTCTTTCCATACTTTGGCTATTGTTGATAGTGCTGCTATAAACATTGGGGTGCATGTGCCCCTTTGAAATACCACACCTGTATCTCTTGGGTAAATACCTAGTAGTGCAATTGCCGGGTCGCAGGGTATTTCTATTTTTAATTTTTTGAGGAATCTCCATACTGTTTTCAAGAGTGGCTGCACCAGCTTGTATTCCCACTAGCAGTGCAACAGAGATCCTCTTTCTCCACATCCTCTCCAACATCCATTGCTGCCTGAGTTGTTAATGTTAGGCATTCTGATAGGTGTGAGCCGGTATCTCATTGTGGTTTTGATTCTTATTTCCCTGATGATGAGTGATGTTGAGCATTTTTTCATGTGTCTGTTGGCCATCTGGATGTCTTCTTTGGAGAAGTGTCTATTCATGTCCTTTACCCATTTCTTCACTGGATTATTTGTTTTTTTTTTTTTTTTTTTTGGGTGTTGAGTTTGATAAGTTCTCTATAGATTTTGGATACAGACCCTTTATCTGATATGTCATTTGCAAATATCTTCTCCCATGTCTTTGGTTGCCTTTTAGTTTTGCTGATTGTTTCATTTGCTGTGCAGTAACTTTTTATTTAGATGATGTCCCAGTAGTTCATCTTTGTTTCTGTTTCCCTTGCCTCTGGAGATGTGTAGAGTAAGAAGTTGCTGTGGCCGAGGTCATAGAGGTTTTTGCCTGCTTTCTCCTCTAGGATTTTGATGGCTTCCTGTCTTACCTTTAGGTTTTTCGTCCTTTTTGAGTTTATTTTTGTGTATAGTATAAGAAAGTAGTTCAGGTTCATTTTTCTGCATGTTGCTGTCCAGTTTTCCCAGCACCATTTGCTGAAGAGACTGTCTTTATTCCATTGGATATTCTTTCCTGCTTTGTCAAAGATTAGTTGGCCATATGTTTGTGGGTCTATTTCTGCATTCTCTATTCTGTTCCACTGATCCGAGTGTCTGTTTTTGTGCCAGTACCATACTGTCTTGATGATTACAGTTTTGTAATACATCCTGAAGTCTGAGATTGTGATGTCTCCAGCTTCAGTTTTCTTTTTCAAGATTGCTTTGGCTATTCAGGGTCTTTTCTGGTTCCATAGAAATTTTAGGATTGTTCTAATGTAGGTTGGTTTGGGTAGTATCAACATCTTAACAATATTTGTTCTTCCAATCCAAAAGAATGGAATATTTTTCCATTTTTTTGTGTGTGTCTTCTTCAATTTCTTTAATAAGCTTTCTACAGTTTTCAGTGTAGAGATTTTTCACCTCTTTGGTTAGGATTATTCCTAGGTATTTTATGGTTTTTGGTGCAATTGTAAATAGGATCGATTCTTTGATTTTTCTTTCTGTTGCTTCATTATTGGTGTATAGGAATGCAACCAATTTCCATGCATTGATTTTAAATCCTGTGACCTTGATGAATTAATAGATCAATTCTAGCAGTTTTTTGGTGGAATCTCGTGGGTTTTCCATATAGAGTATCATGTTATCTCTGAAGAGTGAAAGTTTGAATTCCTTCTGGCCAATTTGGATGCCTTTTATTATTTTGTGTTGTCTGATTGCTGAGGCTAAGACTTCCAAAAGTATGTTGAATAACTGTGGCAAGAGTGGACATCCCTGTCATGTTCCTGACCTTAGGGAAAATGCTCTGTTTTTCTCCATTGAGGATGATATTAGCGGTGGGTCTCTCATATATAGCTTTTATGATCTTGAGGTATAATCCTTCTATCCCTACTTTCTTGAGGATTTTTATCAAGAAAGGATGTTGTATTTTGTCAAACGCTTTCTCTGTATCTATTGAGAGGATCATGTGGTTCTTGTCCTTTCTTTTATTGATGTGATGTATCACATTGAATGTTTTGCAGATATTGAACCAGCCCTGCATCCCAGGTATAAATCCCACTTGTTCATGATGAATAATTCTTTTAATGTATTGTTGGATCCAGTTGGCTAGTATCTTGTGGAGGATTTTTGCATCCGTGTTCATCAGGGAAATTGGTCTATAGTTTTCCATTTTAGTGGGGTCTTTTGTTTTGGAATCAAGGTAATTCTGGCTTCAGGGAATGAATTTGGAAGCTTTCCTTCCATTTCTATTTTTTGAACAGTTTCAAGAGAATAGGTGTTAAGTCTTCCTTAAATATTTGGTGGAATTCCCCTGGGAAGCCATCTGGCCATGGACTCATGTCTGTTGGGAGATTTATGATTACTAATTCCATTTCTTTACTGGTTATGGGTCTGTTAAAATTTTCTATTTTGTCCTGTTTCAGTTTTGGTAGTTTATATGTTTCTAGGAATTTGTCCTTCCAGATTTCCCATTTTATTGGCATATAATTGCTCATAATATTCTCTTATTATTGTTTTTATTTCTGCTGTGTTGGTTGTGATCTCTCCTCTTTCATTCTTTATTTTCTTTATTTGGGTCCTTTCCTTTTTCTCTTTTATTAGATTGGCTAGGGGTTTATCAATTTTATTAATTCTTTCAAAGAACCAGCGTCTGGTTTCATTTATCTGTTCTACTGTTCTTTTTGTTTTTGTTTTTGTTTTTTTTTTTCATTTTGTTTTGTTTTGTTTTGTTTCGATAGCATTGATTTCTGCTCTAATCTTTATTATTTCCTGTCTTCTGCTGCTTTTGGTCATTATTTTCTATATTTTTTCCAGCTCTTTAAGGTTTAAGGTTAGGTTGTGTATATGAAAACTTTCTTCCTTCTTTAGGAAGGCCTGGATTGCTATATCCTTCCCTCTTATGACACCTTTGCTGCATCCCAGAGGTATTGGGCTGTGGTGTTATCATTTTCATCAGCTTCCATGGACTTCTTAATTTCCTCTTTAACTTCTTGGTTAGCCAATTCATTCTTTAGTAGGATGTTCTTTAGTCTCCAAGTATTTGTTATCTTTCCAATTTTTTTCTTGTGGTTGATTTAGAGTTTCATCACATACTGGTCTGAAAATATGCACGGTATGATCTGGATCTTTTAGTACTTGTTGAGGTGTGGTTTGTGTCCTACTATGTGATCTATTCTGGAGAATGTTCCATGTGCACTGGAGAAGAATGTGTATTCAACTGCTTTAGGATGAAATGTTCTGTATATATCTGTTAAGTCCATCCAGTCCAGTGTGTCATTCAAAGCTATTATTTCCTTGCTTATTTTCTGTTTAGATGATCTGTCCTTTGCTGTAAGTGGGTGTTGAAGTCCCCTACTATAATGGTATTATTAAAAACGAGTTTCTTTATGTTTATGATTAATTGATTTATATATTTGGGTGCCCTCACATTTGGAGCATAAATTTTTACAATTGTTAGGTCTTCTTGGTGGATAGACCCCTTAATTACGATATAATGCCCTTCTTCATCTCTTGTTACAGTCTTTATTTTAAAATCTAGAGTATCTGATATAAGTATGGTTACTTGGGGCTTTCTTTTGGCAACCATTAGCATGATAGATGGTTCTCCATTACCTTATTTTCAATCTGAAGCTGTCTTTAGGGCTAACATGGGTCTCTTGTAAATAGCATATACATGGATCTTGTTTTCTTATCCATTCTGTTACCCTATGTCTTTTGAGTGCAGCATTTAGTCCATTGACTTTTAGAGTGATTACTGAAAGATATGAATTTATTGCCATTATGTTGCATGTAGAGTTGGAGTTTCTGGTGGTGTTCTCTGGTCCTTTCTAGTCTTTGTTGCTTTTGGTCTTTTTTTTTTTTTTTCTTCTTCTTTAAGAGAGTCCCCCTTAAAATTTCTTGCAGGGCTGGTTTAGTGGTCATGAACTCCAATTTTTGTTTGGGAAAATTTTTGTCTCTCCTATTTTGAATGACAGCCTTGCTGGATAAAGAATTCTTGTCTGCATATTTTTCCAATTCAGCACATTGAATACATCTTGCTATTCCTTTATGGCCTCTCAATTTTCTGTGGATAGGTCTGCTGCAAACCTGATATGTCTTCCTTTGTAGGCTAAGGACTTTTTCTCCCTTGCTGCTTTCATGATTCTATCCTTGCCTGAGTATTTTGTGAATTTTGACTATGATATGCCTTGTTGTTGGTCGGTTTTTGTTGAATCTAATGAGAGTTCTCTGTGTTTCCTGAATTTTGATGTTTGTGGCTTGTTAGGAAAATTTTCCACTATGATTTGCTCACATAAGCGTACTACCCTTTTTCTCTCTCTTCCTCTTCTGGGACCCCTATTATTCTGATGTTATTCCTTTTTAATGAGTCACTGAGTTCTCTAATTCTTATTTTGTTCCCTTTTGCCTTAGTCCCCCTCTTTTTTTCTGCTTCATTATTCTTCGTAAGTTTGTCCTCTACATCACTGATTCATGCTCTGTTTCATCCATCCTTTCCGCTGTGGCATTAATTTCAGATTGCAGTTCAGTTATAGCATTTTTTATTTCATCCTGACTAGCTTTGACCTCTTTTAGCTCCACAGAAAGGCATTCTAATCTATTTTCAACCCCAGGTAGTACTCTTATTATCACGATTCTAAATTCTGGTTCAGACATCTTACTTGTATCTGTGTTGGTTAAGTCCCTGGCTGTCATTTCTTCCTGTTCTTTTTTGGGGGGTAAATTCCTTCATTTTGTCATTTTGCAGGAAGAAAATAAATAAAGTAAAAAAATAAAAATTAAAAAATTAAAAACAACACAAAATATCTGATTAATGATGTTAGGTCCTAGGTGTGTTTTGGTCTGGTTGTTGAAAACAACTTGATAGATTAGGAAAAAGGGCAAAGATAAGAAAAGGGAAAAAAGAAAAAAAAAGAAAGGAAAACATTCCAAAATTTGAAAAAATGTGTAACATAAAATAGAACAAAATGAAATGGTGGAAGTAAAATAGAATTTTAAAAATTACAAAAAATAAAAAATATAGAAGAAAATAAAATTCTTTTTAATAAAAATGGAAAATAAAAATTTTCTTTCTATATTCAAGAATAAGAAAAGAAAAGAAATAGAAAAAAGTTCAATAGATGGACCAGAGAACAGAATCAAATGCAATTGAAATTACATCCAGTTTCCCCTAGAAGTCAAAGTGTGAAGAGCTTTATAGTCTGTAAACTAAGGAGGTTGAGAGACTTGTGTTCCTCAAGAGTGTGGTTAGCCCATTTGTGTGGTGCTTAGTGGAACTGCTCCATTCTCCACCAGATGCTGCTGCTTGGATTAGTAGGGTGGATTGCTGTGGCTGTGTAGGTATGTATGCACATACGTGGGAGGGGTGAAAATGGGATTACCCAGCTACCCAGTGTCTAGTATCAGAACTCTGTGCTCTCCCTGACTGGCAGTCAAGTGCCCCTCCTTTGTCTCTGGCTTCTGTCCACTTCCCACTTATACACTGTGTCCAAGCCATCAGGCTGCCAGGCAGCACCTCCGTCCTGAGTTTACCTAAATTGGGGCTGTGTTTCACAACCCCTCACTTCTTAGGGACTGCGCCTTTGACCCATTCTGATCATCTGGGGGAGGGTCTCACCAAATAATGGCTGGGTGCTGGCCCACCCCCAGGAAATGATCATGAGACCATGTCATTGCTGATGCCCAGAGACTGTGGCCAGGCACCAGCCTGCTCCAGAAAAAGTTTGTGTGATCATGTAGCAGCAGCATTTCAGGGATTATGGCAAATCTCAACACACATCTGGCACCAGGCTTCCCCCTTAACGTCCTTATTCCAACACCAGCGAATGTGGTTGTTCTCTGGGGTCCAATGGGACCTTTGCCTGTGAGGAAGCTGCACTGCTTCTACCAAATGTCCTTCCAGCATGGGAACTGCCACTCTCCGAGTGGCCCAGGGACCCCTCAGACCTCACTCTCTGCTCCCAGGGATTCCCCCTTCCTACCAGAGCACTCCCAGGTATTGAGCTACAGAGTTTCAGACTCTGCAGCTCCTCCTGTTTATAGAGTCTTAATGGAATTTATACCCTCTCCTTTCTCCTTTCTCCCTTTTTTTTATTAAAAAATTTTTTTTGAACATTTATTTATTTTTGAGACTGAGAGAGACAGAGCATGAACGGGAGAGGGTCAGAGAGAGAGGGAGACACAGAATCTGAAACAGGTTCCAGGCTCTGAGTTGTCAGCACAGAGCCTGACATGGGGCTCGAACTCACAGACCACAAGATCATGACCTGAGCTGAAGTCGGATGCTTAACCGACTGAGCCACCCAGGCACCCCTCTCCTTTCTCACTTTTTAGCTCAGTCCTTCATGGCTCTTTCTACTCTTCCTTTTTCTCTCCAGCTGCTTTGGGGGGATGCTTTTCCCATACTCTCCCCCCGTCTCTGTCCTCTCTCCATAAGCAAAACCACCTCCCTGCCCTCCATGGCTTTTCTCTCCCCCAGTTCACCTCTTCACACTGCATACCTGCCGAGTCCTGTGGTTCAGGTTGTGCAGATTGTTGTGTTAATCCTCAGATCAGTTTTCTAGGTGTGCAGGGTAGTTTAGTTTTCATCTGGCTGCATTTCAGAAATGAGAGATGCAAAAATACTTCCATGCTCTTCCACCATCTTGGCCCCCTCCCTGTTGCTGATTTAGATAAATATATTTGAAGTATATCCACAGAGATCTCTGGAGTGACTTCCTGGTTAGGTCTGTCAAATATTTAGTCTGTAGCGTGTAAAACAAAGGTAATTGTCACACATGTGTGTATCACACTTTTTACTGGTATCAGTTAAGGGAATTTGCAGAAGGATTTTTTCCCCAAATTTTTATTTAAATTCTAGTTAGTTAACATATAGCATGGTATTGGTTTCAGGAGGAGACTCTAGTGATTCATCACTTACATATGACACCCAGTGCTTACCATAACAAGTGCTCTCATCCATTTAGTCCATCCCCCACTCACCTCCTTCCATCAACCCTCAGTTTGTTCTCTGTCATTGAGTCTCTTATGGTTTGCTTCTGCCCCCTTCTCTCTGTCTCTCTCTCTTTTTCTTTCTCTGAAGAAGGATTTTTGAATAGAGGAATGACATCATATGTGTACTTTAGGATAGCACTTGTGCCACATGTGAATCTAAGGATTTTACTAAAATATGTAATCTGATTCACCAGTCTTGGGGAGGGCCCAATCTGCATTTTTAGCAAAACTCTCAGGTGATGCTGATATCAACTATTAGTCCCTAGGTCACACTTTTTGTACCAAAGGCTTAAAACAGGAATCTGAAAATTTTTCTGTAAAGGCAAAGAGAGCAAATATTGTCAAGTTTGCACATCACATTTGTTGCTGCTTCATTCTATTACAGCATGATACCAGCTATCAATAATACATAAACGGATGGTTGTAACTGTTCTAATAAAATTTTATTAAAAAAAAACCTGTTGAATATTTGAATTAGGTCCACAAACAATAGTTTACCAACTCCTGGTTTAGAAATATCATTCTGGCAAGAGTGTGTAGATGGATTGAAAGAATGAAGGGAAGATTAGAGATAGGTAGCCCAGTTAAGTGGAGGAATTTTGATGGAAGCTAATAAATGTTTAGACTAGGGCAAAGGGTTGGGAAATCAAAAGTGGGAATAGAATTGATAGGACTTGACAGGAATAGATAAAATATGCAGAGCTGACATCAATATTGGATGCGTTTTAGGTCCTCAAGTAATAAAATAAGCCATGACTTTTCATGGACACAGTTTGAGAGGATTAGTTTTTGGTCTTTTTTCCCCCTTAAGTTATGACAGCTTTTGTTACTGATGTCCTTCAGAATTTATGAAAGCCCAGACAATTTTATGTTCCTATTGATGATGGAAAATTGGAAAAATTTTATATGAGGTTTCATATTTCAAGGAAAAAATATCTCATTTTAATTAACTCTTCTTTCTACTGAAATATGAACAGATTTGTTTGTACATTAATTGTAGCTTTTAGAGTTAAAGAATTGTATGCCACTTAAAATTAAGTTTCTCTTCTGCTCTGGGGCCTCTGGTAGGTGATAAGGTATATTCAAGAACGATCAGTATTATGTAGTAGGTATTTATGATTAAAAAGTGAATTTGGCAGACATATCTCAAGCTTAAGAAATCGAGCTTTTTTGGAGAGAGTCTAAAGTAAACACCCCTAAGTTAAATAATAGAGGAGTTAAATTCTATCTCAAAGTAGTATTGCACCAACTGAGTTCTGTAGAATAGTTAGAAATTAGTCCCATGGTCAAAAGATCAGGAGGCATTAATTACCTACTTTCAGTATTCAGAATAAGGGCTTGCTTTTCCATGACTCAAAACCATTATGAAATCTATGAAAATGAAAAACCCATCATATTTAATTTTTGATTTTGCTTCAATTTTCTCCAATTGTCCCTGTAAGATCTTTCACTCTTTGTTTTAAAATCAGGATCTAATCAAATTTCATACATTGTGTTTGGTTGTTACATCTTTTATAGTCCAGTGTTCTCAAAATGTCATCCTTAGGCCACAAGCACTAGCATCATCTGGGAACTTGTTAGAAATGTCACTTCTCAAATCCCATGCCCAGATCTACTAAATCCAAAACTCTAGAATTGAGACCAAGCATCTGTGGTGGTGATCCTGAAGCAGTGAAGTTTGAAAACTGCTGCTTTAGTATACAGTCTTGCCTGCTTGTCTTGGCTGTGTAATAGTTCACCCAGGAATCTTTTAAGAAGACTCAATGTCAGTTAGAACTTCTAGGTGTGAAACTCAGGCGTCAGTATTTCTGAAGCTCCTCAGGTGTTTCTCCTGTGCAGTCAAGACCCCTGCTTTAGTTTCTGTTCACCTTGAACTGTCTCCTTTATTTAATGACATTGACTTCATCTTGCTAGTTATTTTGTAGAAGGGCCTATAGTGTTTATTTGATTGGATGCCTACTTTTTGCACCTTTATTGGTATTTCTATTCCAAAGAAATGAAAGGAATAAATCATATGTCTTTTCTAAAGTCTTCTGAAAATATCTTTGGGCTTGCATATTCCTTGCAAGTAAAACAGATAATATCACAACCATCTCCTTGGGTTGTGGGGTTTTTTGTTTTTTTGTTTTTTCAACCAAGTACATCTCTCTGCCACCTATTTTTCCTGTCTTTCTCAGCCATATTATTACCACTCTGGATTTCAATGCGATTTTTCTTTTTCATGTTGATTTTTTTTTGTGGAACATTTCTGCAGAATTTTGCCCTTCTCTTTCTGGGTTTATCAGCTATCTGCTCATCGTATGGACTCATCCATTTCTCCTACCTCTTCTATTTCAAGCTGTGTTTTATTAGAGGATTTGTTTTTAGTATCTCATCTGGCCATCTTGTGTGTTGAGAGGCATCTTTGTTGTCTTACCTCTTTTTTTTTTCCCCTCCAGCCACTCAGCACAGATTTGCTTAGATGCCTGCTCTGAAACCTGTTTTTATGTCATCTGTCCTGACAGTTACACTGAGTTTCTTTTTGTTTAGATTTGTAGGACAAAACCTGTTGACAGTTAATATGTTTCTGTATCATAGAAGGCTCTAAGTCTCAGTAGATTGACCCACATTTTTTTAACCCAGGATGAAGCAACTCTATGATATTATACATGCATGTTACCTCTATATGAAAATAAATCAAGGCATGCATTCTACCACTTTCCATCCACTAAGATAAAGGTCGTTGAATATAATGCAAAGGGAAGTAAGTATCTTCATGAGGATTTGATAACTCATATACATACAGAATCAGTAAGTCAAAAAATTAGATTTTTAAATTCTATCTTAGTGATAATAAATAGTGTTAAAGGATAATTTTCATATATAAAAAAGTAAAAATGAGCACATTAAAGAGTTTACTTAGCTCATTATTAATGAGTGAACCAGACATTTTATATAACAGGCTCACAGGAGAAGTCTAAGAAATACAAAATTTACATGAAATAAAAGATTGAAATGAGAGTGCAGATTGACACCAAACAGGGTTTATTTTTTGATCCCCGGGAAAAGACTAAAGTCAACTGGACCTGTACCAAATAATGTATTTTTAAATCCACTGGTATGGTTTTGCAGTACTATCAGTTATATGCACCTTACAGAGCTGTAATGGAGCTCAAGGTCAATGAAAGAATAAAAGCAGATAGAAGAGTATGTTTAAAATATTTCATTGTTTTCTATTAGAGATACCAGTAATCCTTTTGGTATTTCCAAATGCCCTTACAGAAATAGCATTTGTAAAAGGCTTGCAAGACTTACAAATATATGCTTTTAACCATCAGCTCAAACTTGTCACACAGAGTGGTGATATCTTTTCATAGTTGGCTTCAGGGAGGTAAGCTATGAAAACACATAGTGTGATACAAGTAGGTGTTCACAATGTTGTAGCTTTTCTTAGGGAAGCAGTGTTGGTGGTGGTGGTTAAGAGCAAGGACTCTGGAATCACACAGATTGTGCCTCAATTTTCTCATCTGCACAATGGGGACAAAATAATGACAATCTCATGGAGTTGTTACGAGGGTAAAAGAGCTTATTTGTAGAAGTGCTGAGAACAGGGACTATCTCAATAAATGCTGCCTTTGTTGTTACCATTGGTTGGCATTCAGCTGTCACAGACAAGGTCCAAAAATGGCACCCAGATCCTCTGCGTCCAAACCCATGTGTACCCTTTGTCAAAGATGCATTGTGAAGAATGACATATATTTACATATTTGACAGCTTTTTTTCTCCATTTTTTAGCAATCAAGCTGGTTTGCAGGAAGCAGGTTTTCTATTTGAATCTGAGAAATTTGAGTCGTACTTGAGTAGATATTCTGTTCTGCCTCTCCTTTCATCTTGCAGGTCAGACGTGCTCAGTTTACCATATTCAGCCAAATATGAACTATGCTAATACCCAAGCCTTAGCACTTGATGTCTACTTAAATGGAATCTGAAAATAAATACTTCTGAGCTCTCAGGATGACATTTCAGTGGCATTAGGAAGACAGACAAGAGTGCAGCAGAATGCCAGTGTCAGGTCTTGGTGATGAACCATAGAAAATGTTTGCTTACAGCAGTTCTTTGTATGGATGAGAACAAATGTGGCCCAAGGAATAATTAACTGAGCAGAGCTTGGGTTTGAATGCTGGCCTGTCTTCAGTATGTGATTCTCTGAACTCTCTTGTCTTCTGCTCAGAGGGTTACTGTGGTACAGTAGATTCCAGATAAATGTGGTTATCAATATGGTTAATAAGAACTAAAGGGTAAAACAAGGGTCTAGTAACTAAACCTACTTCATAGAGTAACAGGCTTAGCTGTTGGCAGTGGGGCCAGAGTTTTGGTGAAAGAGTAGACGTTGGTGTTGAGTCTTTCAGATGTTGAATTGGAGCTCCTGAAATCCTCCTGGACCAGGAACTGCCAAGGCCTGATTATGGCACTGAGGCTGTGAGAAAGACCCACATGGCCTCAGTAGAGTTGGTCAGAGGACTGGGAAGACTATAAAGCCAGTTCTGGTTTCTATAGACTGGAGTGGGGAGTCCATCTGTATGTCCATTTCACCCATTCCTAATGATGAAGCTTAGCAGAGGTCATCATTGGGGTGGAAGGAAAGCCCACTAGTATCCTCACTTTTAGAGCTCTGTTGCTTGTTTCACTGGAGTTTGGTTGCAGGGAAACAAATGTAAGATTTTCCTTTTCTAAAAGGGTATCATGTACAGACATCAGCATAAGACATCTTGCATGATCACAGTTGGGGCTCAAACCTGGTGTGTTTGATTCCAAACTTTTGTATGTCTCCCTTCAACATTCTGTACACCTGATTCATTTCTTAGGGCTGCAGTCACAAAATACTATACATGGGCTTGCTTGAACAACAACAACAACAACAAACACAAAACATAAATGTGTTGTCCCAGTGATGGAGGCTGGAAGTCCAAAATCAAAGGTTAGCAGAGCCATGCTCCCTCTGGGGGCTCTCAGGGAGGGTCAGACTTCTGGTAGCCCTGGATATTCCCTGATTTGTAGCAGTACAGCTCAATCTCTGCCTCTTTCTTTACATTAGTGTCTTTTCTCTATTTCTATGTCTTCATATGGTTTTCTTCTGTGTGTGTGTGTGTGTGTGTGTGTGTGTGTGTGTGTGTGTGTCTGTGTCCAGATGTCCCCTCCCTGTAGGTATTTTAATCATATTAGATGAGAGCCCATTATAATGATTTCATGTTGACCTGAGTACATAGGCAAACACTATTTCCAAATACGGTCTCATCCACAGTTACCTGGAGTTGAGACTTTAAACATGTGATTTTGGGGAATAGACTTTAAACCAAAACATGACCTATTCACTTCTCTGGCTCCCTTTTATTTTCCAGGCACCAGGTTTTCACATTTGGTAATTATTTGTTCTTTTCTCTATGCACCCATCCTTTTAATAACAAAATACTAGTGATGGCCTACTGTGTGTAAAGCAATGAGCCCATAATGATACATGCAAGCAATGGTACATAAACCTGAAAGAGACACAGAACAGGTAAACAGATGGGTAAAAAGAATCTCAAACCATGCATAGTATTATAAAGGAGGGAGATAGAGGTGGAGACATGGAAGGATGGGTGAAGGTACACTCTAGGGTAGCCCAGGAAAGTTTCTTAGAGGAGTTACAGCTGAAATGAGACTGAAAGAACAAGAAGTGATGTCCGTGCAAAGCTAAACAGTGACCCTGGCTAAAGGAAGAGCAAGTACTAAGAGCCTGAGGCAGGGACCAGCTTAGCACATTTGAGGAGCAGAGAGGTGAGGAGTGTGGCCTGGGACTTGAGGTAAGGCAAAAGAGAGAGCTAGAGATTTGTGCAGAGGACAGATCTTGCAGAGCCTTGGAGGGAAATGTGAATTTTAACTTAGGTCAACAGCTGACAAACATCATATCATAAAAGCAATGACATGCTAACAATAATAATAATAATCAGAATTTCTTAAGCATCTGCTCTGTGCCAGGCATGCAGCTGAGTACTTCTCACATACCAGGTCATCTCATCCTCACCACAAACCCGAGAAGGAGATGGTTTGAGAATTCTTAGAATATTTGTTCATTCTTACATTTATGGAGCATGAAACCTATTCTAGGAAAAATACTAGACCCTCCAGGGATGTGTTGAGGATCCCTGTCCTCAAGTTAAATACAGTCTAGTAAAAACATGTGTTAATAAACGACCACTGGTAGCTGGATGACAGGGCTACAGCCTCCCAAGTACTCTGGGCTCCAGTGTACTCCATGTGTCAAGTGGGGAAGTCATCATTTCCTCCTTGCAGGGTCATGACAGTTACCCACAGTGCACACTGGGTGAGAGAGAGCAAGACTCTTGGGAAAGAGAAGATGAAAAGTCTCTGAAGAGGAGGGTGAGCTGAGCCTTGCAAGGAAAGTGGGCATTTCTCAGGCAGACAAAGAGGAGAATGACAAAAATTTGATTTTGATTTGTTATGCCTAATGCATTATAAACTTTATTATTTTTTTCACGTTTACTTATTTTGAGAGAGAGGGCACACATGTGCGCATATGAACATGTGAGCAGGGGAGGGGCAGAGAGAGAGGGAGAGAGAGAATCCCAAGTAGGCTCCATGCTGTAAGCTCAAAGCCCAACATGGGGCTTGATCCTACAAACTGTGGGATCATGACCTGAGCCAAAGTTGAGTCAGATGTTTAATTGGCTGAGCCACCTGGGTGCCCCTATAATCCTTACTATTAAAATTAAATGTGAGGAACGAATCTATGCTCTTGAAAACAGGCTACACGATGTAATTTGACATCTAAACTTTGTATAATGCTTGGTAAGAAGTGTGCTAAAACACCACTTACTGGTCAAAGTTCTGCATATAATTTTAGTAAAAATGAGACTGCCATGGTAAATAGAGACCCATTCAAGGTTTTCTGTTTCCAAGATTGTAGTATTGTCTTTTCTTTTAAGAGAAGGTATATGTCAACTTGCCCTCTAGTGACAGTATTTTGTATTTCACTCAAATTTAGAAAATAAGCTGCATGCTGGCTCCTCCACAAAATAATTTGCTTTTTATAAGATAGAAGCCTATTGTGTGTATAACTACTAAAGGTGTAGGAAACAGTGACCTCTGTGAAGTGTCTTCATTGTGTGCTGGTGATGTGCCTTCCAGATGGTGACAGGGGTCATCACTGAGAGATAATAGTCCAGAACTTAGGCAAGTTGCCTACCCTCAGGATATAGTGTCCTTTTGACATGAGTTGACCAGGATGGTGTGGATTTATCTCTCTGTTACCCCTACCAGAATGTAAGCTCCATGAGGGTGAGGGTTTTATTTGCTTCACTACCAATCCCAGTGCACAGAACAGTGCCTGGCATGTAGGAGGCACTTAATACCTGAGGTGAAAGAAGGAATGGACAGTGACAAGTATGAAGGTCAAAGGCTGTCAGTTATAGAAAGCCCAAGTTGTGTGGTCACATAAGCACACGGGTGCTTAACTGCATGATGGTGTCTTTCCTTCTGTGGCTATGATCACTTGCTTTTTATTTTATCTAATCAGGTTTATTTTTTCCAGGCTGTTTTCTTAGGATGTTTTCTTTGGCCATTCTGAGCAAAAACTTAGAAGAGGAACAGGGAAGAGAGAGTCAAGGATGGGCTGTTCTGGGTCTGAAAGATGAGGAGACAATTAGCAGACTCTTCTTATTGATGACTTATTATGTTTAAACCCTCTTATGTAAATCATCCATTTATTTATGTCTGTAATGTGCATTGGTGCTAAACCATAGACACACAGAATATGATAATCGTGGAAATCTAACTGAGTCTGTCATATAGCTTTTCACTGTTCAGTGTAGCTTAACTCAGCAGCCTCCCAGTCTTGCAGAAAGGACAGTAACTAGTGTTTCTTTGTCATCCTCTTCATAATTGTTTTGTTCCTTTCACCAAGGGTTTACTGCTCACTCCTCCTTTGAAAGAGAGGACAGGGGAGGCCACAGAGATGAAGGAGATGTGATCACACTTTTCCCTGCTGATGGCTGAACATGCTTGCTACTTACAGTTGAAAAAGCATCATCATCTTCAAGTGCCTTTTAGGAGCATTCATGCTATGAAATCAGGGTGAGCCAGGAGAGGAAGGAGGCATTTCTTAATGTGCTTTTTAAAGTCTTCAGAGTTGAAATCCTTCCTTAAACAGTCAACCCCCTTGGAGAGAAGAGAACATATCTTTAAAGTTTCTTCCCAACATCTTAAACCTTTCAGGGTTTTATCAAGTCAGAGATGATAGTGAAAAGATACCCTTTGAGAGGTAGAGGCAAAGGATGGATATGGATTTATCCTTTTGCTCCATGACATTCTCCTCTGCAGAAACAAGTAATGCTTCCCAGTGGGTGGAGGATGAAGGCCAAACTTCTTAACCTTCCATTTTAAGGCTTCTAGAGCCCAGCACCAATCTATCTTTTTGAGGCCATCTTCTAGTATCCACTTTATGATGTTCCAGTCCAATTGTCCTCCCCAGTGGCCTCCAGCTATGCTTTGTGCTTTCAAAATTTAATTACATTTTTTTTTCTGGTTAGGGAAAGATAGAGTTTTGACTACTGAAATCTGAAAAGTACAAAACAGAAGATGGCATTCATAGTTCTACTCCTCAGAATTAACCTTTCTTGGTCATTGTCATATTGCTTCCGATTGCTAAATATATATGTTGGGGCGCCTGGGTGGCGCAGTCGGTTAAGCGTCCGACTTCAGCCAGGTCACGATCTCGCGGTCCGTGAGTTCGAGCCCCGCGTCGGGCTCTGGGCTGATGGCTCAGAGCCTGGAGCCTGTTTCCGATTCTGTGTCTCCCTCTCTCTCTGCCCCTCCCCCATTCATGCTCTGTCTCTCTCTGTCCCAAAAATAAATAAACGTTGAAAAAAAAAAAATAAATAAATATATATGTCTATTATAATTACTGTGTTTACAAATATTATTAAAATTACAAAAAAAATGATTAATCATTTAATCAATCCTGATTCCCTTCATCTTCTCCAGAAGTAACCACTACTTTGGTTTTCTTGCATTATGTTAACTTAATAATATACGGTATTTTTCTACATTTATTTTATTTCACATAAATAGCATCGTATGGTGTGTGTCATTCCATGATTTTCTTTTTTCCTTAAACCACATGTGTTGATGTCTAGCTATGTTGTTCCAAATAGTTCAAATTCATTGCTATTAACTCCCATTCTCCACTGTATGTTCTGCTTTTCCTTTTACCTGCTTGATGGGTATTTGGACTCTTTTCATATTTTTGCAAAGCTGCAGAGAAAATGAATGGAGTATTTCATTCACACATGCAAGTATTTCTCTTGTGTGTCCAGGGGTGGTATTGCAGGATCATCGTGTCTACATGCTCTGAGTGTTCACGGAAGATGCTACATCTCCTTGTCCTTTTACTAGCTTACAGGCCCAAATTGGGTGAGCAGAGATATTCTTTCTTTTCTCCCTTGAATTTCACATGCGTAGGATTCCCTTTATTCTTCTCCTTTCTTGTGGATGCTCAATCTGTTTATCAAGATTCAATTGACATAACATATAATGAATATTCCTCTCATTTGACATTTACTCCATATTTTGACTATTTTTGCTTTAGCCATTGATACCCCTGCCAGAGCGAATAAATGGATTTAGAAGGCACAAGGCCTGAACACTCCTTTGTATTCTGTAGTGCCAAGCCTAGTCTCTGGCCCACAATGAGTACAATGTAGAGCAAAGTCAAGTCTTGCTTGAAGCCCATGTACTAAATTGAGAGATGGAACACCCAGGATAGTCAAAATCACCCTTGTTTTTTTTTAAATTGCCCATAATTTGCTATCTTGAAATAAGCTCACTCAGTCAATTTGTTTCCTGCAGCATTATACCTAATCAAGGCATCTTTGTTTGATCAACAGATAAAGGTGATGGACCTCTTAGTATGATAAATATGCACTGTAATTTTTAAATGCATTTCACCCAGCATGTAATGTACACGTTTCTTTTGGGAGAGGGATGTGGGAAATGTAACTGACAATGGAAACAGCAGATAACCTCTCATCTCATCCTCCTAGTGGGGCATTTATGCTGGGGCAGATCAGAAGGAATCATCTGCCTCCCCTTCATCTCTCCCATGCCCCAACACACCTGTACTTGGTGTGCTTTGTCATGTGACCTCACCAAACATAATGCTCAGATGAAGCAGGTATTCACCACAGTGGCAGCTGAAAATAAGCACCCACCTCCTTGGTCTTGCCCCACAGAGAGAAGAGGATGAGACAGAATCCAGCAAATAAGGCAATAGGGTAGCTTTTCTATAATCAGTCTCCTAACACTCCCTGAGGTTTGACAGAAATAATTAGTTCCCAAACACTTTTCTGAAGGTCATCTACACTCTGCTGTTGTGGGAACCATTTTATTTCAAAGTTTCTGGATATAACCCTGGTGGTGAGTTAGTAATAGAGTGAAAGATTGCCTCGAATATGTACAGGCATATTCCTCAGTTCCTCAGGCACGCATAGACCTAATTTGTTCTCACCGTACATGAGATTACTCATTGATTGTTTTAAAATACAGGTTTTATGTTTATTTAGGTATGGTGAGGCCCATAGATCAGGAGATGGCTGTCTTTGAAAACATAGTTTGTTGCTCACAGATTTCCAAGATGAGAGGGCACACCAGGCCATGAGGGTCACACAGGGAAGTACAGGGAGGGATAGGTCAGGAGGCAGAGGGAGTGGGGAAACTGTGTTAGAACCTTTATTGGTTTTTGTGGAAGGAAGGGGTGAGGCACAGAGAGCAAGATTTGAATTGGCTTGTTTGAGTAATTTCAGTGGGCTCTGGAGTGTATAGGCCATCCCTAGTTGTTTGACTCCTGGCCTGGAATAATTACAGCAGGTGGGTGGGTAGTGGCCTTGGTGTAATAGCCTGATAAAGGAAGTGGTTGAAGTGTTGGCTCTGGATGGGCTGGTTCGCATATGAAAAGCTAGCTTGCCAATGAGTCCTTTGCTGTCTTTAGAAACTTTACCCTAGGAGGGTCAACAAGGCCCCAGGACCTCAAAGCATTAGAATACAGAGAATAAAGCATAGTTAATACAATGAAATTCTTCATGGTGATATTTTCCCTAGGTGTGGCTTGGTCTCCTGTATCCACATAATGTGTTTGTGACCTTCTATGAGGGATATAATCAGCTGTCAACAATGGAACAATGCAGAATGCCACAAATTTAGATGTTGGGGCAACGGAGATTTGGAAAAAGCTACTGGGGGTGGGCAAGCATCCTGATTCCTACAGGTGTCCTTCAAGTGTACTCCCCTCCCCAAATGTCCTTTAGACTAAACTATAATTGGGGCGCCTGGGTGGCTCAGTTGGTTAAGCATCCGACTTCAGCTCAGGTCATGATCTCACGGTCCGTGAGTTCGAGCCCCGCGTCGGGCTCTGTGCTGACAGCTCAGAGCCTGGAGCCTGTTTCAGATTCTGTGTCTCCCTCTTTCTCTGACCCTCCCCTGTTCATGCTCACTCTGTGTCTCAAAAATAAATAAATGCTAAAAAAAATAATTTAAACTATAATTATAATGTTACCATCACTGGCTCCTTGTAAAAAAAAAAGGGGGGGGTGGTTTAATCTGCAATTTTGTGTTAATTTGTTACCTCTCTCAGATAAGATATTTGCATTTTGAATGGTAACCAACTGATCTTTGCCCTTAAATTTCTCTCTTGATGTCCAAAGATTTGTAAATTGGCATCACCATCCACCCAGAGAGCCAACCCAATAATTTGGGCAACACCTTTGACCCTTCCCTCTCTCTCCCCTCTTCATATGATTCCTTACTGAGTATTCCCTCTTATTGCCCCTAAGTCTTTCTCATATCCATATGTCTGTGTCTATTTCTTCTCCATTAGCTGACTTCAGGATCACTTCTTTTCTTATCTGCATCATTACAGCTTCCTGTCAGTTCCTTCTCTTCTCAGGAAAAAGGAAAGAAAGCACAAATCACCAAAATTGGCAATAAAATTACTTTCAACCCTACAGATATTAACAGAATGATAAGAAAGATCCTCTGAAAAAAAAATCAATGCTAACAAATTAGACAACTTAGACAAAAAAGAAAAATTCCTAGAAAGATACAACTTACCAAAAATGTCTCAAGAAAAAATAGAAAATCTGATTTGATTCATATCAAATAAAGTCTCTGAATTAGAGGGGAAAAACTTTTTCACAAATAAAATGCTAGGCCCAGATGGCTTTCCTGTTGAATTCTGTAATTTTTTTTCTTTCTTAAGGAAGAATTCTAATTCTGCACAAACTGTTTCAGAAAAAAAGAGGAGGAAACACTCCTCAGCTCATTGCAAAGGCAAAACTAAAAGCATTTACAAGAAAACCACAGACAAACATCCCTCATAAACACACAGGAAAATTCTTAACAAAATTAACAAATCAAAGCCAGCAATATATAGAAAGGTCTGTATACCCATGACTAAATTAGTTTATGTAAAGAATATAAGGTTGACTTAACATTTGAAAGTCAATTAATGTATTATAGTGTACTGATAAAATAAAGAACAAAAACACATGATAATCTCAATACACACAGAAAAAAATCCAACACCTGTATATGGTAAGAGGGGAAAAAAAATCTTAACAAGCATTGTAGGGAAGTTCTTCAAGCCGATAAAGGGTATCTATGAATAAAGTTCCCAGCTAACACGTTTTTTAATGATAAAAAGCAGAATCCTTCCCTTTACGTTCACAAACAAACAAGGCTATTCACTCTGATCACTTGTGCACATGGTGTACTGCAGGATGTGGTCAGTACTAAAGGCAAGAAAAAATAATTAAACCCATACAGTTTGGAAGAAAAATCCTAAAGAATCTACTAAATGGTGACAGTAGCAAGACAGCAGGATTTAAGATGTGTGAGCAAAACCCTACTGTATTTCCATATAGTAGCAAAAATATCCAATATGGTAATGAAATCAACAATTCAATTTGCAATCATATCAAAATAAGCAAAATAAGTAGGAATGATTTTAACAAAATAAGTGTAAGACCTATACACTAAAAACTTCAAAACATTGCAGAAAGAAATTAAAGAAGATCTAAATAAATAGACACACCCTGTTATATTATTGTTTTAAATATCCATTCTGTTCCATTGTGTTTATTGTTCCTCTTCAGGATCAATTTAACGGTTAACTTTTTCAGTTCATTATATCTTTATATTTTTTTCTCAGCATACACATGTCAAACCCCTTCCCAAATATCCCTTCTAAATGGAATTAGTTGGACTTAGGTTGTGAGTGGACCACCCTGTGATGTCTCTTTACTTCATTTACATGTTCTTTCTCATTTGCAGATGACTATCCTAAGGAAGGGACCCAGGGAAACTAGGGATGGTATTTAAGCCTTTCTTGAATGTATTCTTCTGCTGGGACTGCCGTAAAAAAGTGCCACAGACTGGATAACTTAAACAACAGAAATTTATTTTCTCACAGTTCTGGAGGCTGAAAGTCCAAGATCAAGGTTTTGGTAAAGTCTGTCTCTCCTGAGGTCTCTATCCTTGGCTTGCAGGTGGCTGCGTTCTCGCTGTATTCTTTATATCGCTTTTTTTGCATCCCTGGTGTTTCTTCCTTTTCTTATGACACTAGTCCTATTGAATTAGGATCCCACTTTTATGACCTCATTTAACTTTAAAGACCTCCTTAAAGGCCCTATCTCTAAATATAATCACATCGGAATTGGTCTTCAACATATGAATTTGGGGGCACATGAACAATTCAGTTCATAATACTGAAGATGCACATTTTGTGGTAAAACCCCCATTGTGTTTCTGTCTCCCTCGCTTCCGTGATCAAAAGAACCCTTGAGTGTTTCTCCTTGTCTTGTTATTCCTCATAAGGTTTTATCAGCTTTATCCTAAATAGCCAATGATTACCCTTTACTTTTTATGTTCCAGGTACTTTTTGAACGTTATAAATTTCCAATATGTTAAACCATTTCTGTTACTGTGGTTTTGATTTCTAGCATTTCCTTTAGACTTTTTCTTAGTGTTTTCATCTCTCTATTTTCATCCCCCATCTGTTCTTACATGTTGGCTACTTTTTCTAATAAGGCCCTTATCATGCTAACCAATATTTAAAATTCTCCTATAATCCCAACACCTGTGTCACATCTGAATCTGATGTTTGCTTCCTTTTTTCTTGTCTGTTAGAATGCCTTATAACTTTTTGTTGAAATCCAGACACATTTTACTGAGCACCAGAAGTTGAGGGCAGTAGATTTTTAAACTGATATTTTAAGTTAATCTGACTAGGAGCAGGGCTGTGTTTAATACTCCTTTGCAATTATGAGTGCTGGAGGATTGAAGTTCCTATAGTGTCTGTATTTTGGTTTTGAGCTTTCCAAAGTCCAGCCCCTCAGATAGTCTGTGCATCTCCCAACTCTTTCACCTATAATACAGTACTGTTACATTGGAGTCCTATTATTGTGGTAAAAAGGAGTGGGGAAGGGGCATTCATTCTTTAACCTTCTGATTAAATCCAGTATTTTACTGAGCCTGTGTCCCTTGGCTGTGACTTTCTCATGTTCATTCTGTGGTATAGCTGTTTTACCCCCACCCCACCCCTATTCCCTTCTTCATAGTGTTCTAAACCAATTTCCTTAAATCCCTGACCTGTGCTGATTAAATTTTTTGTCTTGCTAGATGAGACAGGATAAAGTGTACATGAGTAGGAGAAATGCCTTTCTCTAAGCTAAGTTCCCCCAAATTGTTTCTCCTCAAGGCAGGCCTTTTTTCTGGATTGACAATGATCACTCTTCCCCTTCATCTTTTGTTGAGCCAGGAGAGAAGCTTTTTTTGGATCCTCACCCTGAGAACCTATAGGGTTTCAGGAGGTAATGCCCAGAAAGTGTCACTTCCCACAAATAATTTTTTTAAAAAGTTATAAATAAATGTCTAGGCCCAGATGACTTCACTGGTGAATTCTATTACACATTTGAAAAATAAATAATAGCAATCCTACGGAAACTCTTCTGGGGGTGGAGGGGCGGGGAGAGAAGAAGAAGGAAACACTTCCCAACTGTTATTCTGATATCAGTATAATGTGATAAGCTTGGCCTCCTGCAATTCCTCAACGTTACTGTTTGGGTGTTTCTACCAGTTTATGGTGTCAGCAACTTCGGCTCCATGTAGGTGGATCTTAACTGTGACCCTGGATATGCGCCTTAATCTCCAGATTTCAGGCTGGTGGTTTGTCCTCTAACCTCAATTCTTTGATGGGTCCAAGAAAAGCCATTGATCTTTAGTGTTTTTAGCTTTCTCCTATTGTATGGATGGGAGTGATGACTTCCAAGTTCTTTTCATGTCAGAGCTGACACCAGAGGCCCACATCTATTAAATTAATGAGTTAACTCCAACCCAACGAGGCAGATGACATTATTATCTACATTTTACAACTAAGGAAACCAAAACCACATGTAAATAGATTGTTTCTTTGCCCATGATGACACAGTCGGTGGTACAGTCAAGTTTTAAATTAATTCAACTTATTGTCTTTTACTATGTAACTCTAATACATTTCCTTCCTTCTGACAAGACACCCACTGTAAAAATTTCTCCTCCGATCATTGATGCCTATTGAGAGCGCATTATTTTCCAAGTAAGTATTAATGCTTGTAAATCACTTAATACAATGCCTGACACAGAGTAGGTGTTCAATATATAATGGAAGTCATGTCTTTTGCCTTTACTATCTCATTTATTCCTCACGATGATTCTTTGAGGTAGCGTTCTATACCTGCCATTTGGTAAAGGAAGTAGGTACTACCCTAGACATCCTAATATAATTGAGCTAGGATGCAGCCTGAACACTGCAGTTTTAAACAACTTCCCAGGTAATTTCATGTGAAGCCAAAATAAAGAAACACCACTGTAAAAGCCATGCTAGTCAGCTCCATCCCACTGGTGCCAAGAGAGAGGACAGACCCTGTGTCACCAGACATATTTTTGTCCTTTTTTTTTTTTAATAAAAAAGGAAGCTGGAAAGTTGAATTACACTGTGACATTTCCTAATTCAAAGTTGTCTCAAACTTTAAAAAAAAAATACATGGACTCCTGGGAAGTCATGGCATACCGATACTTTGCAACCAGTGCATTGGGCAAGTTGGAAACATCAGTGTTGCTGTCCTAGCTAGTGTTTAGATTAGATCAGTGGTTCTCAAAGTATTGTATCAGTATCACCTGGGAACTTGGTAGAAATTCATATTCTTAGACCAGGTCCAGACGTACTGAATCAGACATTCTGGGGGTAGGTACAGTATTTATGTTTTAACCAGCCATCCAGGTGATGCTGATGTATGCACAAGTTTGAGAACCCCTAGATAAACTGGCTGTCCTTTTTTCTTCCATTCCATGGAGAAAGTCCGCATTAGCAGAGAGGGTCTATGGAAGCAAACACTACAAAACAGGAATCAGAACATCAGGGTTCAACTCAGGTATCAGTCTGTAGAAATACTACATTGCATGAGAGACAGACCCTTCCTTGAAACCCAGTTTTGAGGACAATTCAGGGAAAGTTGAGCTGATGTGATGGCATTTTAATTTGTTTGATTTTCACCTCTGGTACTTACATCTTGAAAGACCCATTAAAGCTGCCTATGCAGGATCTGTATGAAGCCCCTTATCTTTTCAGCCATATGAATACAAAGGGATGGGAGGAAGGAGTGGGACTCTGGTTAGAATAGGGAAGATGATTTATGCTATAAAGGGTGTGAAACATGGAAAAGTGTTTCTACAAGCTGAATACTAAAATATTAGTCTGGAAAGTGATATGGAACTCTGTACTCTATACTACTTAGTTTCAGTATATTCATCCCCCAGGTTAAATGCGCATGCACACACACACACACATTCCTATACATACATGGTGTACATAAATGCATGTATGTGGGAAATGCATGTGGAATATACCATAAGACTTATGAGCAGTTGATGTAAACTCCTCAAGTCAGAAAAAGTTTCAGGATATGGAATGATGGGGTGGTAATGAAATCTGAACAGCAGCCTTGAATGTGAATGGAAGATGACTTGGAGGAGATTGCCATTGGCTGTCCACAGCCTGGGGACTGTGGTGGATTATACATACGTTACATTCAGACAGCCCAGGGTTGTCTTCTTCCCTGAAAAGTATTTGGGGCTTGTCAGCTTAAGCACTAGGGACCCTGCTTGCAGACAGCTTATTCAAGCAAGATGAAGGCTAGACAAAGAATTATGAGTGTACAGAGTGTTTGTAAAAAGTGAGGTTGCTAAGAGGTTGCATAGTAAGGGAATGAATTATTGTCTGGAAGTGACTTGAACCTGGGTAAACAGTATTAGGAAATGAGTGGGAATCAGCTAGGTCAGTGGCTCTCCACTTTAGGAGAGTATGAGACTCTCCTAAAGTATTTGTTAGTAATGCAAAGGTGTGATTCCCTCTTGCATCCCCATACCCATTGCCTAACCTCTGACAACCACCAGTCTAAAAGGGCAACAGAATCATTGTGGTGTTACAACTGATCAGTATTTTAACTGTGATGGTGTGTATGCAAATATACAAAAGGGATAAAATAGTATGGGATGGAACATAGACACAAAGACAAGCAAAACTGGAGAAATGTAAGGTGCATATCAATATCCTGAGGGTGATATTACACAATAGATTATACATGTTTCCATTCGGGGAAATTGGGCTAAGAATACAAAAGATTTCTGTATTATTTTTTACAACAGCATGTGAATCTACAATTATCTCAATTAAAAAAATATCCCCAAAATGTATAGGTCCAGGCTTCTCCTATTCCAGTGATGTTGGGTCTCTGTGTGCTTTGCTGGCTTTTCAGGGGATTCTGATACTCACCAAAGTAGGAGAGCCACTGGGCTCTACAGGTGATTACTGGTAGGAGTGGGGTGGAGAAATCATCTCAGGCGGGAAGGATAGAAGAACAGTAACTGTGAGGACCCAAGGAGAAGAGCTTAGCAGATTTAAGATGCAGGAAGAAAACATTATTACTGGAGATTAGGCTTGAGAAATGGGTTGTGGTCAATTTAGGAGTCTGGTAAACCCTTATGGGGCAATTGCAAACTCTGAAGAGCTTAAAAAAAAAAAACCCTCCATAAGCAGATCCTCATTCTAGACATCTCCATCAGTTGAGTGGGGTGGAGCTGGGGCATCATTTTTTTTCTTAAGAACTATATCTCTAGAGCTGTTAGCCTTCCCCACTAACAATATCCCAGTTATGTATCAGCAACAGAATAGTACTTTTTCCCCCAATGATGAACCTACATTAACACATCATAATTATCCAAAGTCCATAGTTTACCTTAGGGTTTATGCTTAGTGTTATACATTCTATGGGTTTGGACAAATGTATGACATATATTTATCATAATAATATACACAGTATTTTCACTGCCCTAAAAAATTCTTTGTACTCTACCTCTTCATCACTTCCCCATGCCCAACCCCTAGAAATATATTTGTATAGCCTCCATAGTTTTGCCCTTTCCAGAATGGCATATGGTTGAAATCATACAGTACGCAGCCTTTTCAGATTGGCTTATTTCTCCTAATAATATGCACTAAAGATTCCTTCTTGACTTTTCATGGCTTGATAGCTTATTCCTTTTTAGCACCAAATAATATTCTATTGACTGTATGTACCACAGTTTACTTATCTATTCACCTATGAAGAACGTTTTGGGTCCTTCCAAGTTTGGCAATTACAAATGAAACGGCTGTAAACATCTGTGTACAGGTTTTTGCACGGACATAAGTTTTAACTCCTTTGTGTAAATATCAAGGAATGTGACTGCAGGATTATATGATATAAGAATGTTTAGTTTTGTAAGAAAACAGCAAACTGTCTTCCAATGGCAGTAACTTTTGATATTAGCACTAGCAATGAATGAGAGTTCCTCTTCCTCCACATCCTCTCCATCTTTTGATGTCAGTATTGTGGATTCTGGCCATTCTTATAGGTGTATAGTGGTGTCTTATTGTTTAATTTACATTTCCCTAATAACATATGATGTGGAGCGTCTTTTAATATACATATTTTTACCATGTGTATATTTTATTTCATGATGTGTCTGTTAAAGTCTTTCGCCTATTTTTAAATACAGTTGTTTTCTTATTGTTGAGTTTTAAGAGTGTTTGGGTATTTTGGATACTTTATCAGCTGTTTATTTGACAAACAGTTCTTTTTCAGATGTTTATTTTGCAAATATTTTTCCCAGTATATGGCTTATCTTCTAATTTTCTTAACATTGTCCTTCACAGAGCACAAGTTCTTAATTTTAATGAGATCTAAATTATCAATTATTTCTTTCATGGATCTTGACTTCGATCTTGTATCTAAAAAGGCATCACCATACCCCCAGGTAATTTAGATTTTCTCCTGTAATACCTTTGAGAAATTTTATAGTTTTGCATTTTTACATTTACATTTAAATGTATGATCCACTTTGAGTTAATTTTTGTGAGGGGGTATAAGGTTTTCTAGATTTTTTTTTTTTTTTTGCATGTGGATGTCTAGTTCTTCCAACACCATTTGTAAAAGAGACAAGTTTTGCACCACTTCTTTGCTTTGCTCGTTTGGCAAAGATCAGTTGGTTATATTTAAGAGGTCTATTTCTGCGCTCTCCATTCTTGTTATATTAATTTCCTTTTCTATCTTTTCACCAAGACCACACTTGCCTTGATCCCTGTAGGTTAATAGGAAGTTTTAAAGTATTGTCAGTCCTCCATCATTGCTCTTTAATATTGTGTTAGCTATTCTGGGTATTTTGTCTTTTTATATAAATTTTTGAATCACTTTGTTGGTGTACATCAAATAACTTGCTGGAATTTTTATTGGAATTGCATTGACCCTATAAATCAAGTTGGAAAAAAATGACATTTTGAATATATTGAGTCTTCCTTTCCATGAACAATGAGCATGGATTTATTTAGGTGTTCTTTGATTCCATTTATTTAGTTCTCTGATTTCATTAATCAGATTTTTTTTGTAGTATTTCTCGTGTAGATCATATCTTGTGCAAATTTTGTTAGATTTATAACTAAGTATTATATTTTTTGTGCTAATGAAAATGATAATGTGTTATTTCAAATTTCACTTGTTCATTTTTAGTATACAGTAAAGCACTTTTTTGTGTTTTTTTTTAATGTTTATTTTTTATTTTTATTTTTGGCAGAGAGAGAGTGAGTGAGCACAAGCAGGGAAGGATCCAAATCATCTCTGCACTAACAGCAGAGAGCCTGATGCGGGGCTGGAACTTACGAACTGTGAGATCATGACCTGAGCTGAAGTCAGATGTGTAACCAAATGAGCCACCTAGGGACCCTAAAGCAATTTACCTTTGTATATTACCCTTATATCCTGCAACCTTGCTATAATTGTGTATTAGTTCCAGAAGTCGTTTTTCTTTTCTTTTTTTTTATTCCTTTGGATTTTTTATGTAGATGATCGTGTCATCTGCAATTTTATGATAGTTTTATGTCATCCTTCCCAATGTGTATAACTTTTATTTCCTTTTCTTACTCCATTAGCAAGGACTTCAAGTATGATGTTGAAAAGAAATGGTAACAGGGGACTTCCTTGCTTTGTACCTTATCTTAGAAATTTTTTGGTTTCTCACCATTAAGTAGCTGTGGGTTTGTTTGTTTGTTTTTTTTTTTTGTAGATAGTATTTATCAAATTGAGATAATTCCTCTGTATTACTAGCTTACTAAGGGTTTTTATCATAAATCATGTGTTTTGTCAAATGCTTTTTCTACATCTATTGATATGATCACATAATTTTTTTTTAGTCTGTTGAGCATTGTGTTAAATTTATTGATTTTTAAATGTTGGACCAGTGTTACCTACCTGGAATAAATTCCAGTCGGTCATTGTGTATAATTCCTTTTATCCTGTCTTTGGTTCAATTTGCTAGTATTTTGTTGAGGAGGATATTTGCATCTATGTTTATGAGAGATACTGTTTTGTAGTTTTTCTCCTAATATCTTTTCCTTGTTTTGGTATTTATGGTAGTACTACTAGAACTCATAGAAAAGTTCAGAAATGTTCACTCTGCTGCCATTCTCTGAAAGAGACTGTAGAAAGTTTGTATAATTTCTTCCTTGAATGTTTGTAGAATTCTACATTGAGCTCATTGCATCTGGTGCTTTCTTTTTT
Source organism: Puma concolor (assembly GCF_028749965.1). Taxonomy (NCBI): domain Eukaryota; kingdom Metazoa; phylum Chordata; class Mammalia; order Carnivora; family Felidae; genus Puma; species Puma concolor. The sequence continues at coordinate 121,515,746 of NC_141668.1, forward strand.
GAAGTTTATTAATTGTTGATTTAATTTCTTCAAGAGATATAGGCCTGTTCAGATCATCTGTTTCTATGTGTAAGTTTTGGCAGATTGTGTATTTTAAGGAACTGGATGATTTCATCTAAGTTATCAAATTTATGGGTAGAGTTGTTTATAACATTACTTTTAATTTTCACATCTGTATTGGTCCCCCCCTCTTTCATTTCTGATATTAATACTTTGTGTCCTCTCTCTGTTTTTCTTAACCTGGCTAAGGCTTATAAACTTTATTGTTTTTTTCAGAAAAACAGCTTTTGGTTTTGCTGATTTTTCTCAATTCATTTCCTATTTTTAATTTCATGGATTTCTGCTCTGATTTTTATTATTTCTGTTCTTCTGCTTTCTTTGAACTTAATTTGATTCTCTTTTTCTAATTTTCCAAGAAATTAATTTAGATTATTGAGTTAAATCTTTATTGTTTTCTAATGTACATATTCAATGCTAAAAATGTCCCTCTAAACACTGCTTTTGCTGCATCCAAAAAATGTAGATAATGATGTTTTCATTTTCATTTAATTCAAAATATTTTTAAAATTTTTCTTGAGATTTCTTTCTTCTTTGATCTACATCACTTAGAAGAGTGTTGTTAAATCTCCACATTTGGGAATTTTCCAGTTATCATCATTTTATTCATTTCTAATTTAATTCTTATGTTCAGAGAGCAGACATTGCATGAAATCTGTCTTTTTCAACCCCTTCAGGTGTGTTTTATCACCCAGAATGAGCTATATCTTGGTGAATATTCCATGTGAATTTGAGAAAAATGTGTATTCTGCTTTTGTGGGGGTAAACTAGTCCATAGATATCAATTATACCCAGTTGATTGATCGTGTTGTTAAGCTCAAATATATTCTCATTGATTTTTTCTGCCTGCTGGATCTATTCACTTCTGAGAAAAGGTGTTGAAGTCTTCAACTAGGATAGTGGATTTGTCAGTTTCTTCTTGTAGTTCTGTCAGTTTTGGTCTGATGTAGTTTAATCCCCTATTGTTAGGTGCATGTGCATTAAGAAATGTTATGATTTTGTGGGGAATTGACCCCTGTACCCCTTATGTAATATCCTTCTTTATCTCTGATTACTGCCCTTAATTTTCTTACTTTGAAGTCTGTTCTCTCTAAACTTAATATAGCTGCTCCTGCTTTCTTTTAATTAGTGTTTTTCTCCACCCTTTTACTTTTAATCTACATGTGTTCTTATACTTAAGGTGGCTTCCTGTAGACAACATATAGTTGGGTTGTTTATTTTGGTCCACTGTGACAATCTCTGTCTTTTAATTGGTGCATTTAGACCATTGACATCCAAAGTGATTATTGATACAGTTAGAATAATATCTACCACATTCCTTACTGTTTTCTATTTGTTGCCCAGGTCCTTGGTTCCTCTTTTTGTCTTTGATTCTTTTTCTGGCTTTGTGATTTTAATTTAGGCATTTTATATAATTTCATTTTCTCTTCTTTCTTAGCATATTAGTTATTCTTCAGTTTTACTTTTTTTAGTGGTTGCCCTAGAGTTTGCATTGTATTTTTACAACTAATTTAAATCCACTTTCAAATAACATTACCACTTCAAAGGTAATGTATCTTCTTTTTTTTAATGTAATTTCTACTTTTAAAAAAATGTTTATTTATTTTGAGAGAAGGAGAGAGAGCATGAGTAGGGAAAGGGCAGAGAGAGAGAAAGAGAATTCCAAGCTGACAGTGCAGAGCCCAAAGCAGGGCTCAATCTCAGGAACTGTGAAATAATGATCTGAGCCAAAATCAAGTGCTGGATGCTTTGCCAACCCAGGCACCCCAAAGGTAATGTACCTTCTAATAACAAAAATAATACTAATTTCTCCTTCCTGTCCCTTATTTCATTGCTGTCATTCATTTTATTTACATATAAACATAAATAAGCATATATATATACATACTTAAGATATAAACATAAGCATATATAAATTACATTATTAGTGTTATTATTTTGAACAGACTTATCTGTTAGCTCAATTAAGAAAAGCACAAGTTTTTATTTTACCTTCATTTGTTTTTTCTTAGATGCTTTTTCTTTCTTCATATATATATATAAATTTTTGACCTATGTTATTTTTCTTCTCTCCAAAGAACTTTGTATATCTCTAGCCAGATAATCTATGGGTAAGAAATCCTCTCAATTTTTGTTTATCTGAGAAAGTCTTTAATCCTCCTTAACTTTTGAAGGGTAATTTCACAGGGTACAGAATTCTAGGTTGGTGGGATTTTTTTGTTTTTTGTTTTTTGTTTTTTGCTTTCACCACTTTAAATATTCCTCCCCATCCTCTTCTTGCCTGCATTGTTTCTGAAAAGCAGTTGGATATAATTCCTGTCTTTGTTCTGTAGATAAGGCTTTTTTTCTGAATTTTTTCTTTATCTTTGACTTTCTGTAGTTTGAAGATGATATGCCTAAGTGTAGTTTCTGTTTTCATTTTTATCCTTTAGTATTCTCTGAACTTCTAGGATATGTGGTTGGTGCCTGACATTAATTTGAGAAATTTTCAGTCATTATTGTTTCAAATATTTGTTTCCTTCTTTCTTCTTCTAATGTTCTCATATTCACATTTTATAATTGTCACACAGTTCTTGGGTATACTGGTTTTTTTTTTTTTCAGGTTTTTTTCTCTTTGGTTTTCAAGGATTGTATTGATTACAGAGATTCTTTGCTTAGCTGTGTCCAGTCTACTAATCGGCTCTTCAAAGGCATAAAGGCATTCTTCATTTCTGTTACATTGTGTTGGTTTTTGTTTGTTTGTTTTGGTTCTTATCTCTAGCATTTATTTTTGGATCTTTTTTAGGATTTCCATCTCTCTGCTTACATTGTCCATTTGTTCTTGCATACTGTCTATTTTATCCATCAGAGCTCTTAGCAAACTCATCATAGTTGTTTTAAATCCCTGATCTGATAATTCCAACATGCCATGTCTGTTTCTTTACTAAACAAGCATCAGTGTCTTTAAATTGTGGTGGTTTTTTTTTTTTTTTTTTTTTTTGCCTTTTTATATGCCTTGCAATATTTTCTTGGTAGTCAGACATGTTATAGTGGGGAAAAGGGACTGCTGTAAATAGGCCTTAGTAATGTAATGGTGATGTGTGTGGGAAGTGTTATATATTCTTATGATTAGGTTTCAGACATTTAGTGGGGCTGTGTCTCTGGACTGTGAACTTCCAAGAATTTCTCAGGTTTTTCTTTTTGTTTGTTTTTCCTCCCCTTCGGTGGAACAGGATGGCAAGAGTGGGCTAGATTTGGTTATTTCCCTTCTCCACTGTGAGTTAGGCTCTGATAATACCCCAGCATGTTAGGCTGTGGTTAATTAGTTTCCCCTGAGGGCAACCTTATTAAGAAAACTGAGTGCTCTGGTGTATTTCAAAATGGTTTCTTCTCTTCTTTTGCTGGCAGCGTAGGGAGGTTTTTTCTCCTGTATTTACTGTGGGAACCTGGTCGAGCTCCTAAAGGTAAGTAAATCTTACAATATTGTGTGGGCTCAAATGAATGGGTCTCCCTGAGGTTTTCAACTCTCAGAATTGTCTGCCCTGAGCTTCCAGCAATCCATCAATTATAGTTGAGGTTTTCATACCCTGGCATCATATTTTTTTTAAACCCCAGGTCATGCTATATTGATCCAGGGTTGAGAACCAATGTAGAAAGGCAATGAAAAGCCTCCAAAAGGTTTTTGGTGTTTTTTTTTTTAATTTTTTAAATGTTTATTTATTTTTGAGAGACTGAGCACAAGCAGGGGAGGGGCATAGAGAGAGGGAGACAAAGAATCCGAAGCAGATTCCAGGCTCTGAACTGTCAGCACAGAGCCCAATGTGGGACTCAAACTCACAACCCATGAGATCATGACCTGAGCTGAAGTTGGATGCTTAACCGACTGAGTCACCCAGGTGCCCCCATTTAAAAAGAAACTTTTTTTTTTTAATAGAAAGCCACTGAACGTTTTAACCGGAGACATGACTTGGTCAGATTTTTGTTTTAAAATCACTCTGGCTCTAGTGAGAAAATGGATGAAGATTGAAGACAAACAAGGATATGGGGGGAAGGGGGCACCTGGGTCATTCAGTCGGCTGAGCGTCTGACTTCGGCTCAGGTCATGATCTCACAGCTCCTGGGTTTAAGCCCCACGTCAGGCTCTGTGCTGACAGCTCAGAGCCTGGAGCCTGCTTCGGATTCTGTGTCTCCCTCTCTCTCTGCCCCTCCCCCACTCATGCCACATCTCTGTCTCTCAAAAATAAATAAACATTAAAAATATTTTTTAAAAAAAGGATATAGGAGGGTACTGCAGTCATCCAGGAGAGTGGTTGCAATGGTGTCTTTCAAAAGGGAGATAGGGATCTGGGGAAGATGACCATGTGAAATTAAAAAAAAATTTAACTGGCACTACCTAAAAACTGATAGGAATGAGCATGCAGGAGAGGAGTTTTTGAGTCCCAAGTACCAGAGAAGGGAGGACAAATGTGTTCTTGAGATGATTCTGAAGTTGATGGTAGAGCTTGATTCATCAGTGAGAAAAATAGGTCTACTTGTGACAGCCAATTTCAGGATCAGATTACAAGGACCAGAATTCCACCATTTAGCCATCTGATTGTACCGCCAGAGAGCAAGACGAGTGTTACAGGAGACTTGAACTGTGCCCTGGGAGAGTCCTGATGCTATAGCTTTCCCCAAAACCAACAGGAAGGAGGCAAAACATGGTAAAAGTGCCCTATCAGGCAGTCTTGTTAAGAGTCAGAGTGCCCAGTGGAATGAAGGGAGGATAATTAGGGAAGGGAAAACTGAAAGGGAAGAGAACTGTGGGGAGGCTAAATGCAATAGTGAAGGTATGGAGCAACTGCAGGCCAGAATTAGTGATCGCAGTAAGACTACAGGGAAGGGGAGAAGGGGGCATCATGAGTTAAGTTATGAGGGACAAATCAACAGGACCAGATGGCTGATTGAAAGTTGAGCGCCATGCAGAATAAGGAGGCCAAGAGCAAGAGGACATAGAGTAACAGTAGAAACGGGGCTGAAAACAGGGTGGAGGAAAACTGGAGTAGGGGAGACTCACCAAGATAAACAAAAATGAACCTTTGATTTCTGAACCGTCCTAGGATGGCAGATGTTCAAGCAAATAAAAACACAGGCTGTCACTTATAATGTAGGTCTTCAGTAAAGAAATGTTAAGGCAAAAGCCAAAGAACTTTGGATGTTGACAAAAGATAGAGGGGGTTTCTGATTGCTGGTTCTTCTTCTCACCTGCTATTAATCAGTGTAGCAAAACACAAAGTTTGGTTCAACTCTAGCCAGAAGGACAAATCCAACACACTGTCTGTTTTGGTAAAGTAAGTGTTACTACAATACAGCCCCACCCGTTCATTTATTTATTATGTGTGGCTTTTTTTTGTGCTACAACAGCAGAGCTGATTAAATGCAATAGAGACCATATGGGCCACAAAATTTATAGTATTTACCATCTGGCCCTCAGCAGAAAATATTTGCTGACCCTTCCTCATTTCATCATTGTCTGTACCAGTATGTGGCTTGGAGAATCTTCAACAATCCTACCAACTACCAACACCCCAGTATCCATCTGTTCATTTTTGCCCAACACATTGTTTGTCATAACAATTCTACTTAATGTGATATACAGGTTTATTCTCCCAACCTGTGTTCCAGGAGTAAGTAGCTATCCTCCAGCTTTCACCCATCCATTCCCTATTTGAATGGAATTGACCCCATTCCTTTGCCATTGTTACTAAATTAGAATCAGCTCTTGAACCTTTGGAGCTCAGTGTTTGAGGCAAACAGAGGAACTTACTTTCTTCTCTTGTAAATGAACATGGAAGGGTTTAACCTAGGAGCTGTTGAGAGAAGCCAGAGTGAGGCAAAAAAGAGGGAAATGTTGAAATAATTTTAGGGAGATTGAGCTAGATTCCTCATCCTTCAGAATCACCAGATTGATTTGAATCCTGCCCAGCCACAGGGCTCTGTGGTTATGTAAACAGATAACTTCCTTTGTCATGTAAGTCAGTTTGAACTGGGAACTAGGCTCAGGCAATTTAAGAGGTCTTCAATGACTTGTCCTGACATAGTTGTCACTTTGTTTAAGAACACTGGAGAAGCCACATCCCCTAGTCAGTAGTTAACAAGGGAATTGATAGCTTCTCCACCTGGAGTCTTCCTCATGGTGGTTTTCCTGGGCTCAACTCTCATGCCATCGGCTTCAGCCTCTATCCCTTTCTACTGCTAAAAGTTGCTGTTGGCCTCCCTCTCCCTGTATGCTGGAGTTTGTTCTGGTCAATCTTGGGATGTTTCTCCTGTAGGTTGGTCTTGTTGAACAGCTTAGAAACAACCTTCACTGTTCAGGATCTTGGTCCTTTTATGTAATTAAAACATCTGTGGCTGTAAGGAACAGCAACTAAGCCTGGCTCTTTTTGGCAAAACAAGGGACTCTATTATGGAAGAATACAGGGTAGCATATATGGTGGAGGGAAATGCTGAATTACCAGAACTTGGAAAGGACATGGTCCTTGCAGCTCTTGGGCTAGTGAGAAGGAATGAATGGACATTCTCTTTGGGATTCAGCTATTGATGAGGCCACTCCAATCCTCTTGTGCCCTATGCCTTCACTCAAAACCCATGTTCCGAGAGAAGAGACTCTGGCCCAGTGTAGGTCACCTCTTGGCTGCAGAAGAACAGGGACCTTAAAGGGCAGACTCTTCAGGACCAAATGGAATGAGGAATGAGTAGTTACTCAAAGGAAAATAATGATAAGACTACTCAAAGGAGGTAGGGGGATGATACACAGGAAAACAACAGTTACCTGTTAAAAAACTCTGTTTGGACTCCTTAGGGCCATATTCAATGACACTTTTATCCCGTAAATCAGTTTTCAAAGCTTAGTGTGCTTTGGAGGGCTTTTTTAAAACACAGATTCCTGGGCTCCTTCTCTAGTTTCTGAATGCAGTAGCCCTGGGGTGAGGACCTGAGATGTGGCTTTTCTAACAAATTCTTAAGGTGATGCTGATAGTCTAGACCCAGAGTTTGAGACTCACTGTCCTATATAAATGGTGTCTTTTGCAGATTATAGTTAATTTTTTTTCCCCAGCAATAATGGATCAACCCTTCCAGTCTGAGAAACTTGAACTTGTTACATTTCTTACTATAATTCAACAGCTCTTAACTTTGTCTTTACCTTGTGAATGACAGTGGGTGTGACAGTGAGGTATCTTTTAAATTATCTTTAGGGGCACCTGGGTGGCTCAGTCGGTTGAGCGTCCGACTTTGGCTCAGGTCATGATCTCACGGTTCGTGGGTTCGAGCCCCGCATCAGGCCCTGTGCTGACAGCTCAGAGCCTGCTTCAGATACTGTGTCTCCCCCTCTCTCTGCCCCTCCCCTATTCATGCTCTGTCTCTCTCTGTCTCAAAAATAAATAAAAACATTTTTAAAAAGTTAAAAAATAAAAATAAATAAATTGCCTTTAAATAATACCTTCCTAAGAGAGTATGTTTTTACACAATTATAATGTCTGTCTTGAAACCTATGATAAAAGTCAAATCCTATGGTGTGTTTAGTCCATCTATTTTGACAGTCTTAGTCAAATTCCAAATAACAACAGAGGAGTGAGGGGCCTTGTAGCTAAAAATGTTTTGGCAGGACTTCTTTAGGGAGAAAAGGTGTTCCTCCATCTTAGCTTTGACAGGTATTCTCTGTTCCAACCAGATTCTTTGCTATTGCTCATTGGAAGAGGGGATTCAGATAATGAAGGTGAAAGTGCTACAGGTGTTAGTGAGTTTCTCATTGATTTATAGAAGATATTCTTAGCCCCAGGAAAAAATGCTGGATGTAGTCTGGTGATGTCCTCTTTTGAAGGTGATGTTTGTAGACGAAAAGTAGTTTGACCAAAACTTATAGAAAGTTAGTGTCATAAGTAGAACAGGATTCCCTGTCTGTTAATTCTCAGCCCTGACAGTGATGGTGCTAACAATATCACCAAAAGTATCCTTATCACCATTGTTACCATCTTCATGAGCCACAGGGCTGGTTACCGCTTACTGAGCTCATAGTTTGTTCAGAATTACGGTAAATGCTTAACTATGTGCTCTAACTCAGGGAGCATAGGAAACAATTATGTTAAATGCCTAACTATAGGGGCGCCTTGGTGGCTCAGTTGGTTAAGAGCCTGACTCTTGATTTCACCTCTAGTCATGATCTCACAGTTTGTGAGATCTAATCCCATGTCTGGCTCTGTACTCAAAGCAGAGAGTCTGCTTGGGGTTCTTTGTCTCCCTCTCTCTCTGCCCTTCTCCCACCTCAAAATAAATAAACATTAAAAAACATAAATGCTTAAATATATGCTCTAACTCTGTGGTTAACAAAGAATTTTCAAACACTATATCCTGTGTTGGTATAGAAAGTTTCATTGAGACACTGCCATGCTCTTGTGTTTCTTTGGCTGGCAGCCCCCAGCTGCAACAGCAGAGTTGAATAGTTGGAATAGAAACTGTCTGACCTACACAGCCTCAAATATTTACCATCTGGTACTTTACAGAAGAAGTTTTCTGATTTCTTCTGTCTGCTATTCCAGGCATCAGCCTGTGGAGTCAGCACTATGATGGCATTTTATTGATGAAAAAATAGGGGCTCAAACAGAAACATACCCCCAATCATACAAACCATTGAGATGGGATCCAAATTGAGGTGTATTAGCCTCCAAAACTTTTGTGACCTATACTTTGTATTATCTCTGATTAATTGGGTTCGTTCTATGGATTGTATCTTATTAAAGTAATACAGTGGGCTTGAATATGGTGACATTTTTTTCTCCCTTAAACTTTAAGTGACATTCTAAAATGGGGAACTTGTCCCTAAAGGGTAATCATATCACAATGGCATATTTACTTTTAAAACTAAATTATATTTTATGGCAGTTGCTAAGTTAATGAAATGATTATACTACCAGCTAAATGGATTTTATTACTCCATGCTTTTTGCAGGACACCTGAGAATTGACTGTTAGGCAATGAGAGAATTGATTGCTCAGTGGGAATTTGAGCCCTGAACTTAGACTCCCCTGAAGCATATCTGTATGTATTTACATGAGCTGCTTATTACCCTAAATATTTCATTCAAGCTGGTATTTTTTGTTGCTTTTAAAAGTTCCAGTTGCATCCTTCAACTCAGTGGATATCAATCTTTATGGTACATTCCAATCATAGGGGAGTCCTGAAAAATATCTAAGCCCAGGTCCCCCTCTCCACTTCCATTAATTAATTGCTCATTTACTTAAAAAAAAAGTTGGTGTGGAGGCAGTGTTGATAGACTCTGTAAAGAATGCTTTGCCAGGGACTTGATATTTGAAGGCATACACTCTGAGTTAAGGGCTCCTTGGAAGCAGGCAAAATTAAAATTTTCTCGCTTGAATGAGCAACAAGGGACTTGTGAAAGATTTTGAGGTTTTCATTGCTCATGCTATGTGTCCATTTCTATTTTTCCTCATCAGCCAGTCCACATTTCACCATATTAGCTTTGGGAGAAAGGTCTAGATAGTATAGATTAAGTTAATATAAATTAGACACAATTAGGCATCAGTTACCTGGAAAGCAGGAAGAGTGTGGATCATCCAAAGCTTGAGAAAGTTAAACATTGTTTCTTAATTAATTAGATATAGAAACTGTGCTTCAGATTTATTAGGTGTCCTTGATAAATAGCAGATTTCTGAGTCCTACCCCAGATCTCCTAGATCAGAACTCGTAGGGAGGAGGCCCAAAGAATCTGTAAAGGTGGTTCTTATGCACACCAAGTTGTGAGAAAAGAATATATTGAGTCCTATGTTTCTATTGATGTGTGAATATTACTATGTCAAAAGACAGGAGGTGGGGAAAAGAAGCATACAGGCATGTTCAGCTGACAGAATATTCCACTGATTATCAGATGTATGTGCACACACATACTTATTTACACATGCATGCACATACAAGTATATTTCAGGTGGTCAAGTACAAGTATTCATTTGTACTTGACATCCCTTTGCCTAGACTGAGCTCTTTGTATATGTGCCTCTTCTCATCATTCAAGTGTCAGCTCAAATGTCAACCCTCCAGGGGGCTTATCTTGACGATCACGGTAGATGTATGGCAGACATTTCCCTAATGTTCATTCTTCTTTGTATCTATGCCTTTTGCCATGTGACTTTGCAGTTTATTTCATCAGGAAGTGCAGTCTATTTCCCCTCCCTTTGAATCTGAGCTGACCATGAAAACAAACATACTGTGACCAAGAATATACAATCAAAATTCCAGTGTATGGCACAAAAACAGACACATAGACCAATGGAATAGAATGGAGAACCCAGAATTGGACCCACAGAAGTATGGCCAACTAATCTTTGACAAAGCAGGAAAGAATATCCAATGGAAAAAAGACAGTCTCTTTAACAAATGATGGTGGGAGAACTGGACAGCAATATGCAGAGGAATGAAACTAGACCACTTTCTTACACCATTCACAAAAATAAAGTCAAATGGATAAAGGACCTGAATGTGAGACAGGAAACCATCAAAACCCTAGAGGAGGAAGCAGGAAAAAACCTCTCTGACCTCAGCTGCAGCAATTTCTTACTTGACACATCCCCAAAGGCAAGGGAACTAAAAGCAAAAATGAACTGTTGGAGCCTCATGAAGATAAAAAGCTTCTGCACTGCAAAGGAAACAATCAACAAAACTAAAAGCCAACCAATGGAATGGGAAAAGATATTTGCAAATGACATATCGGACAAAGGGCTAGTATCCAAAATCTATAAAGAACTCACCAAACTCCACACTCGAAAAACAAATAATTCAGTGAAGAAATGGGCAGAAAACATGAATAGACACTTGTCTAAAGACATCCAGATGGCCAACAGACACATGAAAAGATGCTCAATGTCACTCCTCATCAGGGAAATACAAATCAAAACCACACTCAGATACCACCTCAGAGGTGGTCAGAGTGGCTAAAATGAACAAATCAGGAGACTATAGATGCTGGCGGGGATGTGCAGAAACGGGAACCCTCTTGCACTGTTGGTGGGAATGCAAACTGGTACAGCCGCTCTGGAAAACAGTGTGGAGGTTCTTCAAAAAACTAAAAATAGACCTACCCTATGACCCAGCAATAGCACTGCTAGGAATTTACCCAAGGGATACAGGAGTGCTGATGCACAGGGGTACTTGTACCCCAATGTTTATAGCAGCACTTTCAACAATAGCCAAATCATGGAAAGAGCCTAAATGTCCATCCACTGATGATTGGATAAAGAAATTGTGGTTTATATACACAATGGAATACTACGTGGCAATGAGAAAGAATGAAATATGGCCCTTTGTAGCAACATGGATGGAACTGGAGAGTGTTATGCTAAGTGAAATAAGTCATACAGAGAAGGACAGATACCATATGTTTTCATTCTTATGTGGATCCTGAGAAACTTAACAGAAAACAATGGGGGAGGGGAGAAAGAAAAAGGGAGAGAGCTAAACCATAAGAGACTCTTAAAAACTGAGAACAATCTGAGGGTTGATGGGGGGGATGGGAGGGAGGGGTGGGTGGGTGATGGGCACTGAGGAGGGCACCTGTTGGGATGAGCACTGGGTGTTGTATGGAAACCAACTTGACAATAAATTTCATATTAAAATTAATTAATAAATTTTTAAAAATCCAGTGTATTCATCATAGGCCTTAACACTCTTTGCATACTTTTCTTGTTCTCTTGACCCCTGCCTCCATCATATAAACAAGCCCAGGCCTGTCTCCTGTTTGATGTGAGACACATGGTCCAGTCATCTCATCATCCAAGTTAACGTCCAGGCGTAAGAGCAGAAGCTATTTGATATGAGCCTGGCACAAGCTGATCTGTCTTCTGACTGCAAATTCATGAGTGAACTCAACCTGGATTAGTCTCACTGGGTCAAGATCAGCAGAACTACTTACCTGTCCCTTAATGCATGGGAATTAATAGTTGGTATTTTAAGCCACTATATTAAGAGAAATACTTGTTTTTTAAGTCCGTATATTTTGGGGTGCTTTGTTACACAGAAATAGCTAACTGGTAAAACCATCTTTTCAAAAGTCTTCACCTTATTACCTCTTCATTTTGTATACAGTCTTCTGTGTCTTTCTCATTATCTGAAATTAGTTTGCTTTTACTTGATTTTCACATAAGAATGAAAATACATTGAGATTAAAGTTTCTTTTTGTCTTGTCTGCTGATGAATCTCCAATGCTTAGAGCAGTGCCTAGCTGGTAGACAGTTGGTAAATATTTATTGAATCAACAAACACATTTCATATAGGCATCCCTTACAGATGTTGTTTCCTAGTCTTTTTTTCCTAAAGGTTTATTATTAGAGAATGGTAAAATTTATTCTCAGGAGGTCTATAATGGGAAATGATGGGATGTGGCTCACACTTACGAGAAGTTGCTAGAAAATGCTAGCTTGGAAGTGGCTAAGTGGGTCACTTTCCTAAGTGGGTCATGTCACATTTTGTTTTAGTCCCAAGTCCTGTCTGCTGCATTGGCTGATGTTAAAACTTGGGAAGTTAGGGAGACACTCTAAAGATACTAAGTATTTTAGACAGGGATTCATATTTTCCAGGAATCCATGGTCTGTGACATTGTGTCCATAGGTAATATTATTTGCTTTTTTGTGCATTGAGAAGGAAATCTGTGGTATGGTTTGTCCTAGGGAAGGACATTAAATGCTGTGGAAGGGTTCTGCTCTTTTCTACCAGCTGAATGTTTCTGACAATGGGTCTGTTCTTTGGGCTGCCTAACTGTCATCTTTTCTTTTGAATCTTTCTTCTTTCCAGAAGCAATATATGCCAGTGGTTGAGAATCTCCACTTCGGAAGCTGATTTCCAGAGCTGGCAAATGGGCTCACCAATAAACATCTGTGTGACCTCAGGCAAATCACTTTATGTGCATCATTGAGGTAAGGATAGTCCCTACCTTGCAGGGCTATTGTAAGAATAAATGATCTAATAAATGTAAATCTTCAGGACCAGAGCCTAAGAATATAGTAAACACTATGTAAGTATTAACTAGGAATGTTATTACTATTGACACTCATTGTCAGTCATGTAATTTTGAAAAAAAAATTGAAAAATCCATCTTAGAACCTCAAGTTGGTTATCAGATTCCTATAGTATGGTCATTAGTAACTACTAGTTTTAGGAATGATAATACTTGGATTTGATGACTGCTTACCTTGTGATAGACTGGATGCTAAAACACTTTTTATTCCTGCCTAATAATACTTTTCACAACCCTATGCTGTAAGTAGCTTATTATCATCTTACAGGTGAGGATGGTAAAGGATCAGAGAGGTTTAGAACCTTGCCCAAGTTTTCACAGACACTAAGCCAGGATTCAAACCTATTCGGGTTGATGCCACATACCCCTCAATTCTACCTCTGACTTCCCATAAGAGAAACAAAATGTAGTAAGTTAGAAGTAACTTATCATAAAAGACTACTCTTACTGATGATGCCATTTCTATACAACTCTGGAAATATACCTTTGCATCAGACTTAGGAGTTTGTGGAGAGTTTTCACATGTGCATTATTGTTCCCTGCAGTCCTCACAACAATCTTGAGAGGTAAATGGCCTCCATTTTCCAGTGTGCTGGGAAGCAGAGGTTGGAAAAATCTAGTCACTTATTTTAAATTCCACAGCCATGATGTGACAGCACTTTGACATAATCCAAAGGTCCAAGGCCAAGTCCCACACTCTGTTGACAATGCTATGTTGACATAACATCATTGACTTACTGATTTGTATTTTTCTAACTTCAGTCTGTGAGATGTTAGGCATATTCTGGAATAGAAGTCAATAATTTAGGACAACAGGCATTCTTTAAATTCATAGAGGCTTAAAATAGCACTATAAATGGGAGGATTAAGCTACTTAGAAGGACACAATATTTTTGGGTACTTTGGTGAAATCATTGCCTCTATCCAACTACCACTCTAGGGAAATCAATTTGTTAAATCTTATTGATTAAACAAAATCTTTAGATTCTAAGTCTACTCCTTGGTCGCAGCCTAATTTCACACGACTGTAGAGCTATGTTTTCTAAAACGTTACTTAAAATAGGTTTTAAGTAGAAAAGAATAAAGCTTTAAAACTATAGTATTAGATTTTTTAAATCTTTTTTTCTTAATTAGAGCATGAGTAAAGGAGAGGGGCAGAGGGAGAGAGAGAATCTTAAGCAGGCTCCATGTTCAGTGCTGAGCCTGACACAGAGCTCTATCTCTCAGACCGTGAGATCACGACCTGAGCTGAAATGAAGAATCAGATGCTTAACTGACAAAGCCACCCGGATGCCCCTAGATTTTTTTTTTTTTTTTTTTTTTTTTTTTTTTTTTTTTTTTTTTTTTTTTTTTTTTTTTTTACTTAAGACTTCACTATGTTAATGTGGGCTATGGAGCTCTGAAAAGAGATGACATATATAGCCTCACAAGTTTGTTTGGCCATGGAACTCCCTAGAGTAGGGGTTGGTACACTATAGCCCAGGGACCAAATCCAGTTGTGACTTGTTTTGGTTTACTCTGTGACATAAAAAATGTTTTTTGTTTTGTTTTGTTTTTACATTCTTAATGGGTTCAAAAACAAAGAAAAAATATGCAACAGACTGTATATGGCTTACAAAGCCTATAAAATTTACTATCTGGCCTTTCATTGAAAAGTTCTGTCAAAACAAATGCCACCTTCCAGAAACAACAGCAGCGCCCTCATCATTGCCATGGTCGTGGTAGCTTGTGTCCAAGATGGCCGTCATCAGTTCCTTCCCCTCTTATACAGGCAGGCAAGTCACCCATCAAATGCAGTGTCTGTTCTCCTACTCCTTAAATGTGGGCTGGCCTGAGAGTTCTTTGACCAATAGAATATGTCACCAATGACATAACAGTTTTAGACCTAACTGTTAACAAACTGTAGTGCCTTAGTCTCTTGTAATCCTGAAGCACCGTGTAAAAGATTCAACTACCCTGCTAGAGAGAGATCACACTTCAAGACATCTTGAAGAGAGAGAGAGCCCAGTCTTCCAGCCATCCCATCAAGGACTAGATGTTAGTGAAGCCAGCTTAGATCATAGAGACAAAGTCAAATGTCAGTGGAACATCAGTAAGTGATGCTCGTTGATGCCATGTTGAGCAAAAAAAATTGGCCAGTTAAGCAGTTTGAATAGATGCACATGATGATGACATAAGAAAAAATAGTTGATATTTTAAGCTATTTTAGAACAACCCCATGAGCATCTTTATCCTTGCCATCATTCTGGAGACAATTTCCACGACTGGCATCTCAAGACACTCACTTTGAGAAAATCTGATTTTGTAATAAAATCCCATCTCACAATTTGGTGTTTTTATTAAATTACACAGACCATTCCACAAATGGTATAGATGAGTGAGGTTTAACCTAGTGATACAATTATTTTTATCAAATGTTATACACAGAGGACTTTGTCAGTTGTGATATGCCTACTGAGACAACATAGCAATCCAAACCCCTGAGCTCCTTAATCTCCTATCTCCAACTATATCTTACAGCCTGCACTACTATCTAGCCATGGAGATTCCAAACAACTAAACCTCTGCTATCTTAGTTGTACTGCAATCTCTTTAGGGAGTTACAAGATCGCATCAGGAAAGAAAAAAAAAAAAAAAAGATCATTACATATGTACCAAATCCCAGCACATAACAGATGCTCAGTGATGGTATCTTGTGGATGTTCATTTCCAATTCAGGAGGGCATCATTCCTTCACTCCTGAATGGTTGATATTTTCTCCTTGTTGTTGATGATTGTGCTGCTCAAGTCCTGTGTAAGCAACCAGATACACTGATGGCTTGCTTTAACTTGTCACACTTATAACAGCTCATTAACATCCCCACTGTCTACAGAATATCTCTTTTCTTGAGCTCTGCCCATATACCCTTTGATAATCTAGCCCTAGCTTATTTCCCAATCTGCTACCTGAAATTTAATGTCCCTAAATTTTTCTTTAAAAAAATGTTTATTCGTTTATTTTGAGATGGAGAGCACAATATGGGGGAGGGTCAGAGAGAGAGAGAAAATCCCAAGCAGGGTCTGTGCTGTCAGCATGGAGCCCGATGCAGTGCTTGAATTCATAAACTGTGGGATCCAAAATCAAGAGTCCAGTGCTTAACCAACTGAGCCACCCAGGAGCCCCACTAAATTTTTCATTGTTCCCAGAACACACCATATCTTCTTATAACTTTGTACATGCTATTCCCTCTTCGCTGAATGTGTGTCCCTGCCTTTCCATCTAATGCATGTCTTCCCAGATGGCATCTCCAACTCTTTAATTTTTTTTAACGTTTATTTATTTTTGATACAGAGACAGAGTGTGAGTGGGGGAAGGGCAGAGAGAGAGGGAGACAGAATCTGAAGCAGGCTCCAGGCTCTGAGCTGTTAGCACAGAGCCAGACGTGGGGCTTGGACTCACGAACCATGAGATCATGATATGAGCCAAAGTCAGACGCTTAACCAACTGAGCCACCCAGGTGCCCCATTGAACTCTTAATTAATCTCCTTTGGTATGGTTTTCAGGCTCCCCAAAGAGAGACTGTCTAGGCATGTATATGTCTGCTATATTTCTTACTACATTGGTTACAATTTATCTTCCCAAGATAAGCTTTGTTTCTCTTAGCCCCAGTTTTTTGAGTTTTTTTTTTTTTTTCATTCATCTATGAAATAGGAAAATCTTACATACCTTCAGGCTTATTGTGAAGAGTCAACAAAATGGAGCATATGTAGGTATCTGGCATGTGCTAAGAAAAGAAAAACTCACTGTAAATCTTTGTCTCTGTCTAATGTTCATGAATTACTGCTTTCCCCTTCCCCACCTCCTCCAACACACTGATCTGGTCTCAGGCAGGCAGTGTGTCTCTGATACTGTCCTATCCACAGTGTCTGGCAAAGATGAGGTGCTTGGTAAGTAAGTGCTGAATGTATTGGTCTTTCTAGTTGTATGATGGATCTTGACTAATTACTTTTTTTGATTGGATAATTAGCCACCTGTGGAAGAAAATACTTAAATAGAAAACACACTGCAAAAGACCTCCTTTAGTTTTGGAAGATTATAATGTACAGAAAACACCATGCTAGGCATGGTCATTTATCTATCTCCATTGGTAGTAACTGTACATAAGGCCATTCCTGCTGTGAGTTATGTTTTCTTGGTGGGCAGCCAAGGACAAATCTAGATCCAGTTCCAGTTGTTCCCGCAAAATGACTCCTTGTCCTTCTTGCAACAAGGAGAACATATAATGAACTCACATTCTTTGCCAGTGTCAAATTTAAGAATCCATCTTTATTTTTCTTCTTTCAAGAATCTTCATTTTATCATTGCTCACTGTGTTTTTTCCATCTACCTGGTATATATTAAAATAGCAGACATGGTTTCGTTTACAGGTTATTTCCTTCCCTGCTAATTGATTTTTCAGGTGCTAACTCTTTTTTCTTAATGTAATTTATTGTGAATTCAGCTGAGGTTTTATTTATAATACTCTATTTTCCATTGTCATGTGAAATGGCTTGGAGAGAACACCAGGGAGAGTCCCTTGGGATTGGTGGGAAGTAGGCTGGTAGTTTACATGGGCCTTTGGGTCCCACTGCATCCTTCAGAGAGGTTTCATTGGGGTAGAGTACATCTGGGTGTGTCACAGAGCCCTGCAAAAGCAGAAGGATCCCACTCCTTTCTGCTCTCCCCTGTAAAGAAAAAGAAAGATAGGACCATGGACAGCCTAACTGCTTGGATTCAAGGCAACAGGGGCTTAGGCAGCAGATTTCCAGCCAAGTCCTATGGGATACCAGCTACTCAGCACCTGGAAACATAGACCAACATATCCTGTAGCAGGAAGGCTCATGAAAGCAAGATGGCTACTTGATGGCCCACAATCCTGTGGAAGGTTGAGTTGGGCTACCCTCTGGGTAAGGTGGGGAAGCCAGTAACGAGAGAGCTTGTTGCCAAGCAACCTAGAGAAGGAACCTGGGGTCATTGATTGGACAATCCTGCTTGTCTCCATATGTATTTTTGTTGCCGTTGTTCTCCATCATATGCATCTATAAATCCAAAGGAAGGTGATCAGTAAAACAGCTCTAATCCCGTAAACTTGTATTAAAAAAATCAGTCCAAATGGTCTATATGCAGATGAAGAAATATTTTATACTTAAAAGGGTACTATGAGAAGGTACTAGAAAAGGGTAATAGGGATAGATTTAAAAGCGAAATCTCCATCTTTGAAGCCTTCGCTCCCATTTTCTATTGTTTTATTTCATTTTTGCTATCTATATTGTATTGCCTTAAATCTGTGATGCTTATGCCGTGGTTTTTCAATATGGGTTGCTGAATGTCTATATAAGAAAGCAGTCTACTACTATTTCCAGTACTAGACTACATATAGTTGAAGCAACATATTCACATTTATAAATCAACTAAGATGGAAGGAAAGAGTATGCTACTGTGGTTTCAAAATCAGATCTAAAAGAGAAATTTCTGGATATTCAGACCATAGCAACCTCATTTGAGTCAAAATGCAAAATACTGTGATGATGATTTTATAAATAAGAGGACTTTTGTTATTTGTAAATTCTGGCCAATTTAGGAATTTATTTATTTTCTACCCACCTTTCTCAAATCATAGTTTCCATTCCTCTGCCCAATAGCCTCCGGAGGCAGCCTTTTGCTTACACTATGGCCACATTCTATAAAATTTTCACCAAGCTGCTGCTCATATTTTCTCCCATCTCTTGGAGTCCAGCCAGAAAAATTCTGTTTTTAAGGGATATTGTGGTTAGATTGAATCCACTAGATAACTCAAGATAATCTCTTGTTTGTTAAAATTTTTTATTCTGTTTGTTTATTTTTGAGAGGGAGAAAGAGAGGGGGGAGGGACAGAGAAAAAGGCAGACACAGAATTCGAAGCAGGCTCTAGGCTCAGAGCTGTTAGCACAGAGCCCGATGCAGGGCTCAAACCAATGAATGCAAGATCTTGGCCTGAGATGAAGTTGGATGCCTAAATGATTGGAGCATCTGGGTGGCTCAGTCTCTTGACTTTTAAGGTCTACAGCCTTAAATACATTTTCCAGGTCCTTTTTTCAAGTAAGGTAACATAATTGCAGTTTTTTGAGGAATGGAACATGTGCATCCAGGAAGGGGGTGTTATTCTGCCTATACAGCATGCCTGTCCTCTTTGTCCTGTGGTGTGCTCCTGCTTAACCTTCAAATTCCAGCTCACGTGTCACTTCCCCTCTGCACATTGTACAGATGTTCCCACCTCCAGGAATATCATTGACACCCCTTCTGTGCTTCCTCAAGTCTTTGACCATAATTTTCAGTTTCAATCACATTGTTGTATTACTCTTGGTGCATTTACCTCTACTAGAATGCTAGAGAGGTTTTGAAGATAGAAATGATGATTTATTTATTCCTTATCCAATGTGATAAGTTCAAGTCTAGCACATGCAGGGAATGCTCAGTTCCTTTGAACATGTGGGGTCCAACCATATTCTAGAATACCTCATTTCATTGACCTCTTACCTTTCATTTTCCCACCTTTCTCTGTCTTTTTCTTCTCCCTTCTTCCCATAACTGCGGAACCCCTTGGACTGAAAATGACTTTGTCCACCCACACTCACAGAAGAAATGAATCAGTGTTTCATTTCCATCTTAGATTTTATTCAGTCCAATATTTTATACCATCCCCAAGTCTCTGTAATTCAAATGATAGAGAATCCAGATCTGCAAACATCTGCTGAATAAGCTTTGCTTATTTTCTCATTTGAAATATTTTATTTAATATTTCCAAAAACCTCTTGTGATAGGTATGACCTTTCTGAAGGGGCTCAGTTAAGCGGGGAAAGGGAGACTCTTAATCAAGGCCCTAGGTTTTTGGGTCCAGGATTCTTCTATCCATATTGCTTCAACTTGTATTATTTTTGAATTATTCTCTCTGCCTCCCCAGAGATCCTTGCCTCCTGTCATCTTTGTCACTGTGACAGGCAAGTGTGAAGTTCAAAGATGGCTTTCTGTCTCCCTACTCCTGCCATGCCCCCTGGCTCCTGGATTCACTGACATAGGTGCCGTTACTTCCATCCCACCAGTGTCTTTCAGATATGTCTGTTTCTTCATAGTCTCTGCACCTCAATGTGTCAGATCAGGTTCTGGGAGATGCATGAGAATCCATGGATGTTAGGGCAGACTTTGCCAGAAATGAGAGACAGGCATACAATCCAGGCACGGGCCTTCTAGGTTACCTCAGAAGAACCCTGGATATGACTTGGAGCACTGTGAATACAGAAAAGAAGTGTCCACAGGAGAGGGGGATAAAGAAGAAGAACCAAAGTAGACTAGGGAGCAAATTTTGCCTTAAGATATCAGGCAGCAAACTCCTCCTGTGTGAGCCAAGAAAGAGAACTTTGCCTTGGGTCTGTCATAAAAGGGATTTTTTGCCTTTAAACTCTAAACTCCTTTATAATAGGCAAGTTTGAGAAGGTTTTTTTTTTCCAAATAGAAGTAAGAAATCAGATTTTTTTAAAGATATTTTTCTTTTAGTTCAACTCTCCTTGAATTTACGTGTGAATTTAGTCATCATCTACACAGCTTGTTCTCTCTTTCATTAGATGGTAGGATCTGCAGGGCAGTCTCCTCGCCCCCCATTTGGGGATGTGCTAATGCAGTGTTGGTTACTCTCTCTCATTATCAGAGCCTATTGGTAGGTCCCATATCAAAGGGTATGCACTGCACCATTTAAATTTTATCTCAGAAATTGCATTAGCTGGCATTTATGGCTGAAAGGGAGAGATTAAATTGTTCTATCCATTTTTAAACCTGTGGTGTTGCTTTGCAAGGAGTGCACCTAAAGGGATGCAGTATTCATGAGAGTAAGGCCTCCTCCCAGGTAAGCACAAAATCCTATCGACTAAACTGGGATCAAGGAGAGAACAGAGACCAGAAGTCTATAAATTTTATGCTTACTGATGCAACTTCAAAATTGTTTTCTATTTCTCAGCACATATTTATTTTTATGTGCCATCTTCTGCTATTGAAGAATGGACATGCATGGAGGGGACAGGCAGGAGACTGATTCTTACGTGCGGTTTGTCACTAACTAGATGCATATAGCCTGGGTTCAAGTACACACACCTTAATAGTGATGGACCCAGAACCAGGTTCTGTCTAAGCCCAATTTTTCTTGTATGGAAAATGCATTTAATGTGGGAGTTAAACCATATAGGAGTCTTGAATATTTATTGTAGTAGACTTTTGTTTCTCTGTCTTTAATCTAGTCTCTTTTTAACCCATCCCTGCTTCACAATAAAAAAGATCCATCTAGAATCTGTATAATAATATTCACAAAACTACATTCTCTACCTTCTAAAAATATTTTTAGGGGGCACCAGCCTGGCTCAGTTGGTATAGTATGTTACTCTTGATCTCAGGGTCATGAGTTTGAGCCCCACATTGTGTATAGAGATTACTTTTTAAAATTTTGTAGTTAATATCCAACTGTTATCATTGCTTTACTGGTTCTCCTGGCTCAGAGATGAAAACTGCTTTTGCATGTAAAGTGAATGTGGGCAAGGACTAGAAGGGGGTGGCTGGATTCACAGACTGTCCTTGGTCCTGAGAGCCTCCTTTCATACTGCCTAGGGTGCTGCCATAGGCAGGGACTGCATGCACATGAATGAAAAGAAGCCAGCCCTCTGGATTTCACAAGGAATAAGGACACTGTTGTGAAATTGGATATGTCCAAGGAGCTTGTTTATGTTGAAAGGATGAAACAGGGTTTCTTGAAAGAAATGACAGCATTAATATGAACTTGGGCAGTGGGGAACAGTGCAAGAGATAGTGCTGGCTGAAACTGGAAGGACAAAGTAGTGATGTTAGCATTCCTGATTTCCCCAACTGCCTTAGAGAGGCTACTACCCAGTGTCACCATGTTTACTGTATTCTAAGATTATCTCTCCTCTTTGCTCATGTTCAGGGGTTTACCTCTCACCGCCCAGCTCTTCATACACCGCAGACTCTTGAACAAACATAATCTCTCTCCCAGGGGCTATATTGGAAGGCAGGGCGACCTCATTTTGAACCACAGCTCTGCCACTGGGCATGTTTTTTAACCTATTTCTTAGTTTCTTCATTCACAAGGAGGAAGAAGTGTTTACCATTAGGATGATCCTAGCAGAAGGTGCTGTTTATTAAATGCTTCCCTTTAGGGTAAACAGAGCACAGAGATTTCCATTTAATTCATTTCTTAGAAAATCGTGTAGTGGTAGACACCATTATCTGCATGTTACAAAGGAGGAAATGTGAGATTTACTAAGCATGGGGTGATTTATGCAAGGTCACACAAGTGATCGAAAAGCTAGGATTGAAACCCAGCTCTGCCGGGTTTTACACCCTGAGCTCTTGACTTGTATTGGTTTCCTATGGCTGCTGTAACAAAGAGTTACAAACTGGGTAGCTTAAAACAACAAATATATCCTCTCCATGTTCTGGGGGCCAGAAGTTTGAAATCAAGAGGTTGGCATGGGCCATGCTCCTGAAACCTGTAGGATAATCCTGCCTTGCCTTTTCTAGCCTCTGATATGTGCTGGCAGTCCTTGGTTTCCTTGGTTTGCAGATGCTTCACTCCATCTGCTTGTCTTGTGATGTCTTAGTCACAGTTTTTCTGTTCTTGCTGCATCTATGTCCAAAGTTGCATTTTTATATAAGGTCACCAGGCCTATTGGATTAAGGACCCACCCTACTCCAGAGTGACCTCATCTTCACTAATTACATTTGCAATGACCCTATTTCTAAATAAGGTCTCATTCTAAGGTACTGAAAGTTAGGTCTTTAGGACTTCAGCACATCTTTTTGGGAAATAGAGTTCAATCTGTAACACTTACAGTGTTGAAACAAATGCCTACAGGCTTGTCATGAGAAATAAAGGAAGTAATAAATATGAAGTATCTGGCATTTAGTAGACGTTAGAAATTGCTCATTTTTCTGATAAGATTATTTGAGGAGATAGATAATTTGTGAATCCGAAATGTATATTCCAAAGGTGTGAATTAGAAGTAAGGTGGCTGGCCATTGACAAAATGTGTTTTTTTGGGGGGGGGGGGAGGGGCATGGATCCTTTTGAAATGCAAGTATACCAGGAAGGCTATTTCCTATTTCATTTTCTCTTCAATTTAATTAATTTAAAGCACTGTAAGTATTGAATTGCAAGCCCATTTCTCTTGTTTTTTCAGTAATTTTCTTGGTAAAAGTCAAAAGAGGAAAAGCAAAGATGCATTTCTTCTACCACATGATGAAATAGAAACATAGGCATTCCAGAAGGGGGAAATAGGTAAAAGCTAGAAATTCATGTAATCCAGTTTAAGGGTGCTGTCATTATCAAGGAAACATGACCCAATAATCATAAGATGATGTCAAAATAGTTTAAAATTTTTATCTGAGTTTCTAATAGGAGGGAAATAGTCCATTGCATTAATTCTTAGAATTTTCTTTAATTGCCATTCATTTCCTTTATGACTGAAACACCTCTGCACCATCTCTTCCAAATTCCATAATTTCTTTCTCTCCAAAGGCTAGCCTAATGCCTCCTGTGCCCTCCTGGCCTTTCCAGTTTTGCTACTTGATTTTGATTGTTCAGATACAGCATCGCAAACTCTGAAAGGTCCAACTTGACAATGGCAGGACTGTGAGTAAAAGTTCTGGATCACTAGAAACAAATTGGGCAAAATTCAAAAGTTTTTGGGTTTGTTAAGGACATATTGGGAATTAGTAGACTTATTTTGTCTCCTTGCATATGATAGTGAATTATCTTGGAGTGGAGATAATTTTAAGCTTGATTCATGTATCAGTCCTGCTAATTTTCCAGGAGGTAGAAATAGAGGCATCTATAGAGCATCAATCTGGTGGCTGTTGGAGTATTTTCTCCATACAAGACATGGTGCTAATCACTGGGGAAGTTCAGATACTTGTTACAGTGGCATAACAACTGTCAAGTCCAAGGTTTGAATGCACAATGGGTTTCCAGAGTCTCCTGGGTATGCCAGAGCTCAGAGCCAGCTCAGAGCAAAATGAGATGGGAAGCAAATATTGAGGTCAAGTATACCATAGTGTCCAACATTCATTATTTAACTTGAAGTGACATTCTTTAGGCTTTGGTCACAGAGTCTTGGGTAAAGGTAGAGACTTCATGAACCACCAATTTATGGATGACATAAATTTGGAAGGAATTGTAAAAATATTAGATATTAAAATTAAGTTCTAAATAATTTCAACCAGCTGGAACAATGGGTCTCATCTAGAAGATTAAATTTAAGAAAGATGAGTAGAATTTAATGAGTATAGGTCCAAAAAATACTCTAACTGCCAAATACAGGCATAGGGACTGTAGGGCATCATTTAGAAGCAGCCCTTGGGGCGCCTGGGTGGCTCAGTCAGTTGAGCGTCTGACTTCAGCTCAGGTCATGATCTTGCAGTCTGTGAGTTTGAGCCCTGCATCAGGCTCTGTGCTGACAGCTCAGAGCCTGGAGCCTGCTTCAGATTCTGTGTCTCCCTCTCTCTCTCTGCCCCTCCCCCACTCATGCGTGTGCGCGTGCGCGCGCTCTCTCTCTCTGTCAAAAATAAATAAAAACATTAAAAATTTTTTTTAAAAAAGTTCTAATAGAAGCAGCCCAATGAACAATGACAGGGGGTTTCAATTTGCTGCCATTCTACCAATTTTGATTCATCACTGTGATGGCAGTGTAAATGTAAATATTATCTGAAACATCCTTGGTGCTCATGGAACTGATGAGTGATTTCTAAAGTATTTTGTTCAATTCTCTTTGTTATGCTTTAAGAGAAAAAAATTGAAAACTGGAACATGTTTGCTGGGAAGCATGCTGAGTGGCTGAGACTAACTTGGGTCTTTTGAGAGAGGGTAGCTTGGCCTGGAGAAGAGAAGATGGTCTGTTGGGTGGTCAGAGAGCAGAGTCTGGCTTCATGTGGGTCTAGAGGGAGGAATTGGGATGAATAGTAGGTATATAATAAGGTAGACTTTAGTTTGGAAGACACCTTTTAAATGTGACCCATATATCAACTAAGATTTTCCTGCCAATTCAGGTTATTAGAAAAGTGTTCCTCTACCTGTGAAAACCTAATGTTCTCCCCAAATTCATATGATTTCTTTTGTATGGTCCCATACAGTTCACTTAACACGATTTTGCGTTGATAAAGACTTTACTGAAGATTTGGAAAGATGAAGAAACTTAAACCACAGCATTTAAAAACACTTAAAGTTCAGTATTAGATATTCCTATTTTTAACTATTCCTAAGTCACTTCCACAACTCAGGATCCAGTATTCTACCCAGTTTCTTAACATTCTTTGCATTCTTTTCTTCCCCATTCCCCCTTTCTCTCTCTTCTCTTTCTTTCCATGTAAAGTTATCTATCATTGTCTTTTCTTGCTGTGGCTCCCACAAGTTCCTACCCACAGGGTCACATCTTCCTCAGGTAAGGTATTTAGTAAATGTGTTAATCCATTTGGGCTTCCATAACAAGGACAACATAGACAGGTAGCCTATAAACAATAAATATTTATCATAGTTCAAGACACTGGTTGATTGAGTGCCTGGTGAGCTCCCACTTTGTGATTCGTAGACAGCCATTTTCTTGGATTGCCACACAGTGACAGGGTGAGGGAACTCTCTGGGGTCTCTTTTATAAGGACATTAATCTCATTCATGAAGGATCCAACCTCATGACCTAACCCCATCCATGTTCCCACCTCCTAATACCTCACATTGGGGATGAGGTTTCAGCATATGAATTTTGAGGGGATACAAATAATCAGTCTCTAGCCTGGAGATTTGCCTCAACAGTATTATCTCCCTATCAGAGTCTCTGGTGCTAGTTGTTTGGCTAATTGGTTATCTTACCCCACTCCCTTTGCAAGTTGAATCACCTTGAGAATGAAATGAGCTACTCAGGAAGTACTAACTCCCTCCTGCCCAGGGGGTAAGGATTGGACTCCCTCTGGGTGACTGCCTACCTGGAATCTGGTGGTGGTACTCCAAGCTTCCACTGTGGGGTGGAAACTGGGTGGTCTCTCAAATGACCATTGGATCTGATAGACCATCGTTCTCTAATTAGCACTAAGTTGTGAATGGCCAGTAATTGTTTGGTGTGGACCCTAAAGCCTCTAGGCAGGAGCCACTCTTATGTAGATTTCAATTATTTATTTAACAAGTGTGTGTTGAGCCTTCCCACAGGCCTTTTATGGTTCTAGGAATACAATATAGGGTGAAAGAAGACACCTCATGGAAATAAGAGTGTTGCTGCTGTAGACTGAATGTTTGTGTTCCCCTCAAATTAAATGCTACATCCTCACCCTGAATGTGTCAGCATTTGAAGGTGGGGCCTTTGGGAGGTGATTAGGTGATGAGGATGGAGCCCTCCTGAATGGCATTATTGCTTTTTTAAAAGAGACCCCAGAGATCTCCCTTGTCCCTTGTACTACTTGAGAGCATAGCAAAAAGATAGCTGTCTATGAACCAAGAAGTAGGTCTTTCCCAAGTTGCACTGCCAGTGCCTTCATCTTGGACTTCCCAATAGTCAGAACTGTGAGAGATAAATTTATGTTGTTAATAAGCTACACAGTCAATAGTATTTTTTATTAAAGTATCCTGACAGGACTAAGACACTATATTGCTAAGAAGGTGTTCCTGTGTGTCTTTCAGAAAGACCCATGGTAGATACTTGGTGGTAAAGAAACCTGGTAGGTATCTCAACTTAGTCCATGGAAGGATCCAGGCTTACGTGGCTTTAGATGTTTGTTAAGGATGTATGTTTCCAGACTCCCATCTTCTTCCCTGTTGGAACATGGGACTGAGACCACACTGGCTAATACTCAGTGTCTGATGTCCTGTTTGTTCTCTGATCTAATGGCTAGTGGCCATGCATTTAAGCTGTATAATTATGAGGAATATTCATACCCACTGAGCCTGTAGATTGATACACTTGGCAGAATTATCTCTGGGAGCATCCTGGTACAGGAGTAGTGATACACTAATAGAGTGGAAAATGACTAGATTCCTTTGGGAGAAACCCCTTGACTTCCCTTTGGAAGCATGGCATAGGCAGCCTCTTTATAATGATATTCCCAGAGGCAGGTATTTGAAGAATTTTGGATTAAAGATGTGTGGTGAGGTAAAATGACAAAAGAAATGTCTCAGGTAAGGAAAGCACATCCAGGCTGCTGACTAGAGGGGGCCCTGAAATGTTTAAAATGGCAGTGTTTTTTGGTGGAAAGAGAGGCTAGTAGCTGGGGAGGGGAAGGGACTTCTTAAAGATGTATCAGTTGGGCTCTAGTACTGAAATCCCTGTAAGTATTTGGGCAGAAAAAGACTTGGTCTGGGGGCTTAGGTGCACACAAACTCATCAGCCAGGGTTGAAGTTATGGTTCTAGACTGTACCCAGGAATGGCTCTCTCACTGTGAGCTAATGACCTATAGATGTGGGGTCCTTCACTTCCATGGCCTCTCCAGATGCTCTGGGAGGAGCCCTAGCAATTTATATTGAAATTGTATATTCCTTTATATGAAGGGCCCTCCTCATAATGAAAGTAAGCATCAGCCCAGCAAAGCATGGATGGGTCCCTGTCCCAGGGCAATCTTGTTCCTACCTCTGGAACCACTACTGGTGTTAGGAGTTTAATAAGATTGTTCTTCCACAACCACAAAAGTCACAAAGCAGGAAAGCCAGTGTCCTCTACCACTGTGAACAATGACTCTTGGCACCCAGGAAAAATAATAGACACTGAAAAGCTGCTCATAGAAAACTTTGTAATTCTGTAAACTTACTTTCTAGGCAAACAGAACAGAAAGATGGTTTCATTTTCCTTTCATTTTCTTTTCCTTTTGCCTCTATGACACATCGCCCTCTACGGCAAGAAGCGATACTAGAGATACTAGTATGGGTATACCAGCTTTCTTTCAGGTGGTTTTATAAGACACATCAAGTGCATTCATCTCCTGGAGCAGCTGTAACAAATTACCACACACTGGATGGCTTAAAACAACGAAGTTCATTGTCTCACAGTTCTTGAGCACAGAAGTCTAAAATCACCAGGCTGAAATCATGGTGTCTGTAGGGCAGCGCTTCCTTCAGAGGCTCTAGGGGAGCATCCCTTCCTTGCCTCTTCCAGCTCCTGGTGGTTGCCAGCATTCCTTGGCTTCTGGCTACATCACCCCTGCATCTCCCTGATCATACGGATTTCTCCTACTTTGTATCAAATGTCCGCTAGCCCTCCTTTTACAAGGATGCTTGTGATAGCATTTAGTGCCCACCCAGATAATCCATGATAATCTTGTCATCTCAGAATCTTTAATGTACTCATATCTGCACAGATTCTTTATTTCCAAATAAGGTAACATTTACAGATTTTAGAAACTACACTTTTACTTGCAACCTTTCTGTGCAGGGTGTTTAAAGAACGTCTCTTGTAAGCACTTGAGTTTAAAAAAAATCTGACAGTCTTTTCTAATTTGCACTGGCTTGTTTACATTCAACAAAATTGCTGACTTAATTTTGGTTTAAAACAACCATCTTACTCGTTGTTTTCTATTTGTCCTACTCTTTTTTTTCTCCCTCTTTTTCTTGCCTTCTTCTGGAGGATAAGGTATTTTTTATTATCCATTGCATTTTCTTGTCTCAACCTCACTCACATATGTGCTTTTGAATGGTGAAAACAAATTTGCATCCAGAATCTTAGTTGCAAAGGCATCTGGGAAATGTATCTTTCAACTTTTGCGCTTCTCTGTTTAGAAGAAGCATGCAAGGTGGTTGAGGAGGAAGTTCACAATATCCAGCACACATAGTGAGTTAACAGATTTGTGATAACTTCCCCACTTTTCCTTACCCTCATTAAACAATACAAGGCACTCTATACTTAATCTGGGGTCTTAGGCTTTCCGGAATAAAACATGGAGCTTGGAGGGAATGGTGGATGGATATAAGCTTGGTCATTGAACTTGGCCATAGATAAATACAAGCATCATGATAGGTTTGTATTTTTATAATACTTAAGTAGTTTGCTGAGTATGCTAAACTGAGGAAATGATTTCATGGCTTCTGTTTTGATTTTGAAGGACTGTCATGAAGACTGATAAGGTGATGAATAAAAAGGAATAGAGAATACAAATCAGTGAAAGGAATTTGAAAATCTTTTCAATCAGTGCGTGATATCGGTGAAGACTGATCGAAGGTATAGTGAAAATACTATTTTTTTTTTATTGCGTCTCTGATTAGTTCTGCCTTCGTTGTGGATGGAAACTTACCTTCACAATTTGGAATTGCCTTACTTTTAGTTTTGGTATAAGGCAGAGGAGAATGGAAGAAAGCAGGGAGGGGCAGAATTAGATACATGTTTGGTTCTGTTCCAAGTCAGTCTGGCACAGAAATTGCAGCCCGAAATGGAGTGTCTCATTGTGATTCTTCATGTGCTAGCAACAGAGGCTGAATAGATAATTTGCCTTAAAATACAATCCAGAATGGGAGTGAATGTGGGGACAGTTGCTGCTACCCAGAGAGCAAACAGGCTTCTGCAACAGCCTAATGATCTATGTAAAATGGATCAAAGTGGCCCTTGCCAGCCTTGATGTTTACTGTGGTGAGTTTTAGTTAAGCAACCCTCAGGATGGTGCACATTTAAATGGGCTTCTAGAGACAGCTTTTCAGAGTCCAGCCTGCCCGGTCCCTGTGCTTTGTGGAGTATTCAACCAGGTGATTTTCCCCAGAATAGGCACGCGAGCATCTCTTTACCCTCACTTTGAACATTTGGGACAGGTGTTCCAGAGTTTAATGTTATTGGGAGGTCTCCCCGATTTGTCTTATTGGTAATAGGCATTTTGTGTCCTAAACATTTGTGAGTATTTACAAAGAAGTTGCTAGAAGTAGAAATAATTTATTATGACCTCTGATACATTAGTTTGAAAGATACTGTTTTCTCAGCCAGGATACCTTCCCAGTAAACTCCTATTCTCTCCTTTGTTGAAGAGACTGCTTTTCATTGGGGAACAAATGATAAACTCTGACCAAAAAACTGTAAGAATTCTTAGAAAAGGGTTTCTATTCCTGAATAAAAAGACAAAGCCTCAGGAAGAGGTTTGTAGCTTTATTTTTACTGCTTTAAGTGTGAACGTAGTGATTGGAAGTTCAGCAGCCATTTTGTGATTATGAGGGTGGAAGCCATACATCAAGGATGAGGGGCAGTGCAGGAGAAGACAAAGAACTCAGATTCTTAGATACCATCCTTGATCAGCTACAGCACATCTTAACTGTCTACCTACAGACTTTGTTTCTTAAGAAAAATAAATTCCTATATGTGTTCATTTTTTTAAGTGTATTTATTTATTTTGAGAAACAGAAAGTGTCTCTCAGGGGCAGTGAGAGGGGAGAGGAGAGGGGCAGTGAGAAAGGAGAGGGAGAGAATCCCAAGCAGTCTCCTCGCTGACATCCCAAAGCCAGACGTGGGGCTTAAACCCACAAAACTTGAAATCATGACCTGAGCCAAAATCGAGAGTTGGATGCTTAATTGTCTGAGCCACCCAGGTGCCCCTATATATTTTCTGTTTGTTGAATTTAAATTTCTTCCCTAGATTCTTCTGCCTTGTGGATATCCTTCAATGACACAGCCTCGCAGCCGCTTGTCCCTAACACATCCTACCTCCACACTGACAGGCACTTGAGCCCACTGACAAACTAATACCCAGATCAAAATTTTAATTAAAAATTTTTAAAAAATGTAAACATATCTGTGTGTCAGGCCTGTAGTATTTTACCTTATGTAATCCCTTAAAAACACTAAGGAATATTACAATGCATTTAAAATTAAGGAGTTTCTGGTGGCTCAGTCAGTTAAAGCCTTGGATTCTTGATTTCTGCTCAGGTCATCATGTCACAGTTTGTGGCATCAAACCCCACTCTTGGGATTCTCTATCTCTCTCTCTATGTCTCTGTCTCTCTCTCAAAAATAAACTTTTAAAAGAATTAAATTAGGGGTGCCTTGGTGGCTCAGTCAGTTGAACATTGGACTTCAGCTCAGGTTGTGCTCTCAATGTTGGCAAGTTCAAGCCCTATGTCAGGCTCACTGCTGTCAGAGCTGAGCACACTTCAGATCCTCTGTTCCCCTCTCTCTGCCCCTGCCCTGCTTGTGCACTCTCTCTCAAAAGTAAATAAAACATGAAAAAACTCTTTTAAAGGAGTTTCTTTTTTCTTTAATTGTTTAAAAATGTTTATTTTCGAGAGAGAGAGATACAGAGTGTGTGTTGTGTGTGTGTGGGGGGGGGGGGTAGGCAGAGAAAGAAGGAGACACAGAATCCAAAGCAGGTTCCAGCCTCTGAGCTGTCAGCACAGAGCCTGGCATGAGGCTTGAACTCACAAACCCACAGGATCATGACCTGAACTGAAGTTGGACACTTAACTGACTGAGCCACCCAGGCACCCCAAGGAGTTTCTATATAATCCCAAATATGACTGAAAAATTGGAAACTGAGTTTTGTTAAATTCAGTATAAAATTTTGATGCACACACGTGTTGAAGAATTACACAGTGAGGTCCCACACATGGCATAAATTCAACAGTTTTCATTTTTTGTATGTGCTTCCTCACATAACTCTAGTACCCCTGGGATCTGAAATCATTTACATGCAACTTGTAATAATTCAGTAAAATTCTCTGTTACTAAGTGTTAAGGAATAGAGGAAGTACTATGTGCAGTTCTGCTAGTTTCCCTCCAGACATACAGTCTTGGATGTGTCGGATGTGAGGATGCTGAGTTTGGGAAAGAACATTGCTTCCCCATATTCTGACCCCACCTTTGGTTCAGGGGCCTACATGGGCACTCTTAAAGTTTGGTCTGTCCTGAACGGATCACCAGTGGGAACTGGCTGGAAATAAAGATTCTTGGGTTCCATTGCAGTGCTTCTAAATGAAAGATTCTGAAGCAGACCCTCCAACGTGCCTTTAAACCATCCTTATATGGGTTTTCTCATGCACATTAAAGTTAGAGAACCAGCATTTTTGAGAAATCAACTGCACCGGTGTTAGGTGGTGGTGATTCAGGGCTTGTATTCATTATACTTTCCTTCTTCTAGCTCATCTTCTTTGAGATACACCACATGCAACTTTATTTTTTTCCAAGAACACCATCACAAGGGACACTTTGTGATCACAATATGAAAAAAAAAGTACAATCTTACTGGGGCTAGTGGATCTGTGGTGGATCAAGTTCACCTCAACTGTCAGGCCTTTTTGGATGTAAATTACCTACATTAGTGCAATTGATCTGGTTGTCTACATAAAATGTAAAGTACCAGATGAGCAAATTAATATTTAAACTGCCCCCCCCCCCAACATGGCTGAGGAGCTAAGGATAGATGTGCCACTCCTCTCCTGACAGGACAATTTAGGGGAATTCTTGCTTACCTATCCTTTATTTTTCACTTTTGAGTCTCTCCCCAAAGAGAATTAAATGAATTGTGTGTAATTCTAGGATTCAGTAATATTTATATTCCTTTTCTTCCAGTGTCAGAAGCTTGGTCTGGAAGCTTTTGTTCAAAATAAGTGTTTGTACACCCCAGTGGGTCATACAAGTCATTTTTAATGTGTAATAAGAGTCTTCAGATGGAGGGAATACAGATGAGAGTGGGAACATGGGAAGTATTAAGGAATCTTTGAAAAAGATTCGTGCACAGCTCTACCAAGTTCCCTTTGGAGAGATCGACATGATTTGTCCAGATAGAAAATCCTCAAGCTTTATTTTGACCTATATTCTAAATCTCTTCCATTCAAGAGAGAATGAGCAGAAAGCCAATGATACCAGAATGAAATGATTCATTGGGTCAGGGGAGTGGGACCATAAATCTCAATTTGCCTGGGCTCGGGGGGTTTTCCAGGAGGCTGGACTTCCTGAGCTAAAACCAGCAAAATCACAGACAATACTGGGATAATTGGTAAATTTTGTCACTGTCAGTTTAGAGAATTGCATAAAAATGGGTGGGTCCTGGGTCTTTTATTTCTCTATAATTGGTGCTTGTTGTGGACAGGAGGTGTCCCTCCCCAGCAGCCAAGAGAGCTGATGTTACCTTTTTGTCAATGGCCAGATAGAAGCACTGGATTCATGTTTCTAAGTGGGACTTACCAGAACATTAGGCTAATGAAACCAAGGTCTGAGCCATAGAAAGGAGCAAAATGTCTCTTTGATGGAGAAAAGCTGTGGCTTTTCTTGAGCATGAGAATGGAAATAAGACTAGTGCTATTGACTTAATTAGTTCTATTACTCCTTAGTTTTGTCTTCCTGAAATGGGAGTAGAGCCACTCTGCTAGCAGAATTTCAGATCTGATTAAATGATTAATGATTATATGATGGAGCTTTGCTAATTTGGAGTCACTTAGAAGAATGTGGCTCATCACATAAGCAGCACAATGATCGGGTAATTTCTAGATGTATAGTGGGAAGATTGGGATCTTAGTTGAGATTATTGTGTGAATATTTTGTGTGTAGCCACAAGGGCACTTGAGGTAGTTGTCATCCCTGATACACAAAGCATCATCATTATTTGTTCATGCCCACCCTTCTTTATGTTTAAATAATAAAACGTAATGAGCACTTGGTAACCTGTACCTAGCCTAAGATAAGAACTCACCATTACTGGTAATTCACTTCTCCCTATGGCCTTTTTCCTTATCTCATTCCCCCATTTTCCCCTAGAGGTGACCATGATCCTGAGTTTTGCAAATTTTCTTCTAGAACTTTTTCACTCAATATTATGTTGTTAAGATTTATCTATGTGATTTCATGGATTTTGCTGCTGTGTAGTATTCCATTGTATGACTGTACCATGCTTTATGTGTCCATTTTTCTGTCAGTGGATACTATGGTATTTCCAGGTCTTTGTAATTGTGAACAGAGCTAGTATAAATACCTCTACATGTCTCCTGGGCCACCTGTAAAAATAATGTTTTTGAATCACTACAGAGCAGTAGAGCAGCCAGGTCATAAGGAACACAGATACTCAAGTTTATGAAATGGAGATTTTTTTTTGTCCAAGTGGTTGTACCAATTCACACTCAAATCAGGAGACTGTGAGATCTCTTACAACTTTATGACATTTGCAGTTGAATGGGGTAAAGTGTAAAATGCTCTTTCATTGTGATCTCCGTTTTCTTTTCTAATGAAATTGAGCATCTCTTCATGTGTTTATCAGTCATAGGATTTCCTCTTCTGTGAAATATCTGTTCTTGTCAATATTGAGGAGTTTGTCTTTATCTTAATTATAAGATATATGTGACATTTTATTATATGTATATTTCATATATATTCCTTATATATATGCACACATACATATATGTGTATATATATATATTCCATGTGCACATGTACATTTATTCCTAATATTTCTAATATTAATCCTTTGTTGGTGTATTTATTATAAATATCTTCTTACAGATTATAGTTTTAGCTCCACTTTCTTTAACTTTTGAGGAATAGCAGTCTTAATTCTGATATAATCAAAATTAGTAATTTTTTTTTCTATGGTTAACCCTTTGTTCTTCAGAAATCATTCCTTCAAAGTCAGAAAGATACTTCCCTATATTTACTCTTACTTCTCTTATATTTTCTCTTTTTTCTTATGACACTTACATCCTTAATCCATCTGGATTGGCTATATTATGTATAATGTGAGCAAGTGTTCCAATTTTTTTTGCATAGACAGAATTCTTTTTTCATCTCTGTCGCAAAGATCCATGTGTGTCACTCCATTTCCAGGCTCTCATTCTGCCCTGTTGGGAGTCTGGTTTCTCAGTTTGGGAGCATCTGCTGGAAACAGGTGGGAGGAAAGTGCTATGATAGGTGGGGTGGTTCATCATTTCTAATTCCTAGTATCCATCCAAGTCCTAATCCCTGGCATCTGTGTTTCTTTCAAAGCCACACTGTGGGGGGATTTAAAAATAAATCAGTATCTAGGTTTCCCTCCAAATTTCTGTTTTAATTAGTCTGGGTTGGAGCCAGTGGGTCAGTATTTCTCAAAAGCCCCTAAGGAGATTCTAATGTAAATTCAGGGTCCAGAAGAGCTGTTACAGTTGATGCCCAAAGATGATTTCAAGTAGGGAGCCAACATCATGCTGTACTGCTTTGCCAACTTAGCAGAAATCCATAGGATGATGTTCAAATTATCTTTTCCCCCTGATGATAAATATAGTGCTTATTCATTGCAAAGAAAACAAAAAGTTAAGGAAAAAATTAAGAGTAAAAAATAATTATTATTTGTAATTACATGGCTCATTTTGCATTTTTCCTTCAAGCTTTATCTTGGCATGTATATGTGAATTTATGTAGTTGGAATCATCTTGAAAATAATTGTAAGAGCATTTTTCTACAACAACATTCTTGTGAATCAATTTTAATACTGTTTGTCTATCTTACTATAATTACTGTGTATTGTTCATACACATACTTATCCTGTAAAAATATTCTTTCATTCTGGTTAGGGATTTATTTTGCCTATGG
Source organism: Puma concolor (assembly GCF_028749965.1). Taxonomy (NCBI): domain Eukaryota; kingdom Metazoa; phylum Chordata; class Mammalia; order Carnivora; family Felidae; genus Puma; species Puma concolor. The sequence continues at coordinate 121,551,391 of NC_141668.1, forward strand.
TGATTATAATTGTTATTTAGGGGTGAAGGAAAACATGTTTTGGGCATGATAATTTAGTGGTTAATAGTATTGGGTCCAGAATCTATGACATCTGGGTTGAAATCCCAGTTTTTCCGTTTACCCATTGCGTGACTTTAGGGAAATCATTCTGCTACTCTTTATTTTACTACACATAAACATGAGGATAATATCAACCCCTCCCACACAGAGCTGCTTTTAAGATTGAATGAGGTGACTATGAATTGCTTACCACAGTGCTGAGCACAAACCAAGTGCCTAATGAACTTATCTCTAAGTTGGCTCTTCACAATGTCTGGGTAGTAGCTAAGGGCAGTCCTGCCCCCTCGGCTCAAAGACCAGTGTGATTTGCCTGACACAATTTCCCTGGTAGTAAATGTTCGCTGGGAGGATGACAGTCACCAAGATAGACTTTGTCATTGTCTAGCTAAGTAGCCAGATGCAGAGCTGGCTGGAGAGTCATTTGTTCAAAGGAGAAGGTTAAAAAAAAAAAGTGCCAGTTACTCTAACAATGGATGCTGCTAACTGGCTGCCTGACTCAAAGTTAGAATAATTTCTCCCTAGGATTTCCCTTCATTGTAGTGAATAGGTCCCTGCAATTGAGAGGCAAATGCAGGTTCTCAACTATGGAACCAGGTGTGTACACAGCTGGGGATCTGCCTGCTTGGAGCCCACAGGACAATAAAACAAACAGCAAGCAAAATAAAGCGTCAGCATGTCCAATTTTTTTTAAGTAGAAGTGGGGAATAGCAGTGGAGGAAAAGGAAAAAGAGCAGTGGGAGAAGTACAGATTTGGGTTGGGGTGTTCGACTCTGAATCTGGTTGTACATCCTGAAGAGGCCACCTCTGGATGAAATTGCAGTATCTTCGAAATGCTTGACACCTTACCTAGAATGCAAGCTTCTTGAGGGCATGTGATTTGGCTTCTTACTGCTGTGTCCCCAAGAATTGAGACAGTGCCTAGTATATAGCAGGTGCTCAAATTATCGGTTGATTGAATTCTCTACTATTGCCTATTAAAACAGTAAAGGGCCAGTGAAGAGAAAATAATGCTTTTCTGAACCAAATTCAGATCAGCAAGGAAGACCTGGTAAAGAAGACACTTAAAAGAAAGCACCAATGTCATCTCAGCATCTAAGCCAGTCTGCTCATAGCCAAGTAGGCAGATGAGGCTTTGGAGAGATGAATTTCAAACGTCAAAATGATGTAATGAACTCAAATCAGAAATAGATGGCAAACCTAACAGCAGAATACATTTAGAAACAGAATTCTGAATCTCTGGTCACGAACCCAGAAAAGGAGAGATAAGTGATTTAAAGAGACAAATGTAGGTATATAGCAAACCTTCCAGTGAGTTGGGTTTCAATCAATTTATGCAAAAGCTGGAAGATGGGCAAATGCAGACCACTGCAGAACAGTGATGGAAACCTACAAAGGTAATGTTTGAAGCCTAAAGTCCAGAATGAATGGAGGTGTGCAAAATGAGTTAGAGCTGAAAAAGAATCTTTTGCTTGTTTTAACCTTTTGTTGTGTGCAAAGCCAGAATACAGAAAAAGTAATTTGGTTGTTTAGACTTGCCCAGTGGTTCTCAAAGTATGGCCCCTGGACCAGCAGCATCAGCATCACCTGGGAAAGTATTAGAATTGCAAACTATGACTTCCCACCCTGGACCTACAGAGATAAAACTCTGGTTGGGGGTGAGAGGGGCAGGGGCCCAGCATTGTGTGCTTTAGAATTGCCTCCAGGGAATTCTTATGCTAAGTTCCAAGATGCATTAAGAACATTAATCTCCCACCCTACACATGGGAAGCATGTGGAGAAAAAACAAAATGCCCAAGCTTTACCCCACACTAAATAAAATGGACTCTTTATGGGGGGGGGTAGTTCTTGCTATGGGTATATTTTAAATGCCCTTAGTGAACTGAATATGCAGTCAGGGTTGAGAACCAAACTCCAATTCAGGTACCAGCAGTACCATCATATCCCCAAGGAGCTTATTAGAAATGCAGAACCTAGGACCTTCCTGCTGAATCAGAATCTGCATTTTTAATAAGATCCCCAGTTGATTTAAAGACACATTAACGTTTGGAAGCATTTGTCTAAGACAAATGTTAACAAAAGTTAAAGGAATTAGAAATCAGAATTTGTACCTTGCCTCAACTTGATTGATTTACTAATTTTATTGTAAACAGGAAAAGTGTGAGACAAGAAAAGCCAGGATAAACACATTGGCATGTGGGACAGGAAGCATAGTGAAGGTTTGGGGTCAAAGAAAGACAGATGCCAGGAAGGCCATGTGAATGGAACAGGTATTCTGTAAGTCTTAGGTGCTTGAATTGCCCACACCTCTTTTGACAATGCTTGAGTTATTCATTAGCCAAACAAAATAAATCCAATAGGTCAACATCAGAGTTGGCAACCACTGTGTGATCCCCCACTGTGGTGATGAGTTTGAGGGTGTAAGCAGACTGTGTTGTGCTATAGGTTCCAAGCCATGCTCCATGCTCTCCTCTGCCCTCGAGGAGTCCTGGGGATTCAGAGTGTGCCTGGAGTCTGGAGGTGGTACAACACGGCCAGAACGTCACATGCGGATGGCCTTAGGAATAACTTAGGAGCTTGATTTGAGTCCATGGAAGGATTGCAGGGAAGATAATGAAGTTGATGTCTTATTTTCCATACTTAGGGAAAAAAAAAAAAAGACAGCCCTAGAAGTCATTCATGGTTCATGAAGTGATAGGATTGTTGGTCTGTCTGAGGTTTTGTGACAGAGAGAGAAACAACGTGGATATAGGTGTGTTGATTTTCACAAGGCATCACAAATGCCCTTAGCTTTGGTTCATTTCTTGTTATTTTTTGTTGGGCAAGAGAAAACAACACAGGACGATTGTTCCTGCAGTTTTGAGGGATTTCTAATTAGAGCAATGACTGTATCTATATCCATCTACCTAATGCTGATTAATGCACCAAGGTCAGCCTCACCATGGGTCTCTGGTAGAAGCCGCCAATGCCCTGCTCTAGTCTCTAGCCTTCTCCAGAATATTATCACTACCTTGGCTGAGAGTTACTAAGCAGATTTATCACTACCATGGCAGTTGGAAGGCTAGAATACAGATAAGAGTATCAGGATCTAAACAGACATTCATTTGAGGGCATGATAAAGTAAATTTGACAAAAGGATAATTTACAGAAGAAAAAATGTCAGGATTCTCTCTGCCCTTCCCCCACTCTCACTCTTGCGGTCTCTCTCAAAATAAGCAAACTTTAAAAAGAAAAAGAAAAATGTCAAATAAGAGATAATACAACAGTACCAACTGGAGGAGGGATTGAGGGATTTTATCTATTGGAGTCTCCTACTTGAGTTTGTTTGTGTGAAGTGGTGGCCAAAGGCACTGCTGGATATCTTAGGCATGAATCATGCTGACACATGTGACAGCTGAATCATTCTTCATGCTGAAGTCTCCCCTTGGACCCCAGCCACCCCCCTCCCAGCTGTTGCAGGTTATTGGTTAACACATTTTGATTGTGAAGTTAACATTTGGAACAGGTTCTTAAAGAGTGGTCTGATGGATGCAAAGGCTTGAATCCATGTCGTGTTGATATGACAAGAATGAAGATGGGAAGAATGCATAGGTGTGTGGGATGCCTGAGATGACCCAGCCAAAATGTGCTTTGACCTAGGAGTTGTGATTCTAAATCCAGTACTTTCCTGTTACTTCATCTCCCTTGTGCCGCCATTCGTCCCCTCCTCTTTCAGATGACAGAGGTGTTTTGCCTTTTGTTTTGTTTTTGTAGAATTATTATGTAAAAGGTTATTTATTTTGAGAGAGAGACAAGCTGGGGAGGGACAGAGAGAGAGGGAGAGAATCCCAAGCAGGTTCTGCACTGACTGTCAACCTAGAGCCCGATGTGGGACTCAAACCCATGAACCATCCACAAGATGAAACTTGAGCTGAAATCAAGACTCTGATGCTCAACCAACTGAGCAACCCAGGTGCCCGGATAAAACAGCTTCTGATAGAGAATATCCAGTTATCTGTATCAAGTTCTCACTTCACTTTCTAAGAAGACTGGTTCACATTCTGACGAAAGGAAGCACTATGCCAGAGTGATAGTTCTGTCCTTTACTGCTGAAGATGAGCCCTAATGTTCACATCTCACCTATTTGTTCATCTGGATCCCCTGGGTCTTACCTGTCCTTAAACTTTTCTTTAATCTTTATTTATCTTTGAGAGAGAGAGAAAGAGCATGAGCAGGAGAGGGGCAGAGAGAGAGGGAGACAAAATCAGAAGCAGGCTCCAGACTGTCAACACAGAGCCTGACATGGGGCTTGAACTCACAGACCACAAGATCATGACCTAGGCTGAAGATGGATGTCCAACCAACTGAGCCACCCAGGCGCCCCTTACCTGTCCTTAAAGACCCAGCTCCAGCCCCTCTGCCACCAAGGCTGCTGCAGCCACCAGCATGTTTCCTCCATCCTCTTTCCCACTGTTCTCCCACTGTGTCCCCTCTTCTCCCACTCTTAACCTTCAGCCATTCATGCTTCCTTTCCCTGACTGCTTTACAAATACTCAGGGAGTGCCTACTCCTTGCCAAACCTTGTCTGGAGTGCTGGGATACTACAGAGAACAAACCAGACAATCTATCTTTTCTCCTAGTTCTCACTGAAGAAAGGACCTGATGAGAAAGCATAAGACAAGCTGACAGGCCACAAATACCTCCTCCCTAACTCCAGGTGGGATATGTGTGATAATCCTGCCCAAGAAGGGAGGAAAGAAGAAAAACAAATAGTTAACTGATAGAGTTTGTAGTCTTGCAGGACTCTTCTCCATCACCCTTTCATAGTGATGTTGGAAACAAAGGCAGAAGGAAATGGCAGAAATAAATTTCTTTATAACCTGCAGCCCACTGGCAAATACTGTTTCTCCAGAAACTCCCTACTGTCTTGATGCTAATGCTTTGCTGGAGGGAAAACAACATGACAACAGCTAGGCCTCCAGTATCCTGGGAGTCTTCTTTAGCATATGAATATCTCACTGGGAACTTCCCCTGGACTGTACCTCCCCCAATTCCATAGTATTTAAGAAGTCTCTCCTCATGGTCCCTGGGCAGCTCTACCTGCCCACCAGTCCTCTCCCTGTGCTTCAATAAAATCACCTTTTGGCACCAAAGACATCTTCAAGAATTCTTTCTTGGCCGTTGGCTCCAGACCCCACTATTACCCCTAAAACCTCAGCAGGACTAGCAAAGACAAAGAAGCAAATCTAAAAAGTCATGTCATGAGTATTGCAGAAATGAATAAAGCAGGTCAGTGGATTCACTGTGATGGGGGTGGGGGGGAGCACTGTTCCTTTAGATCAGCTCTGAAAAGACATCTGATATCGTGATGTTTAAGAAACTGGAAATATACATGAGAAAGTGGAGTCATGTGGCTGTGCAGGGGGGTGGGGGGATGGTGCTGGGCAATAGAATAGCTGGTATTTGGGAAAGAGCACCTGGTCCTGGAGGGAGTGCATTCATTCTGCTGCCCTGCTATTGGAACACTTTCTATTACATCTGTGCTAGGGCTACAGATACATTTCAACTTAGCTACTGGGTTGGGGATGGAGTTTCTGGAACATGATTAGAACTGCCTTCTGAGGATTAGTATGCATTGTAATGCGTATGACATCCATGAGGTATATAATGCATATGAAGTAAACAATATATATTTAGTGTATGTATATATATGTATATAACAATTCCTTATAGTACTATAGAAGCTTTAATTTTTATCCTTGTCATTATCTCCATCACTGTTATTTCAATTCTATGCTGAGGATCCTGGGCCAGAGTAAAGGTCCTTGGCAGGAACTCTTGGCAATCCTAAGTAAAGTGCTTTTGTTATTTCCCCTGCACTCTTGCTTATATGTTGGAATCTTTTGGAAAGGCTCTTGCAATTTCTTGGTGAAAGAAATTATTTCTTCTACGTGGCCCAAAGTCAGCCTGACTTTCCCATGTGCTGTTTTACAGATTGTGTTTGCATGTCTGGAATGAGAAAGCACTGCGCACTTAATTTTATTTTTAAGACAAAATGTAACAGCCATGGTGGTGCGGATGCTAGCTAACACACGTGGCAAGTTAACCGAGTGCCAAGCAGTGCTCTAAGCCCTTTGCATGGATTTTTTCCTTTTCTCTTAATCCTCCTAAGTCTATGAAATATGTAGTAGTATTAACTTGTTTTCTGCTGGAGGAAATGGAGCATTCAGAATGTTTCCATAACTTTCCCCAGGATAGCTAGCTGGAGGGGAGCCAGCTCTCACCCTGGATTGTTTGGCTCTACAACTTGAAAGTGTGGATGATCCAAAACTCCTACCTGCTGTGATTAGCTTTTTATCTCATTGGTCTATTGCTTGAAGGGTGTTTAAGGGCTAGGAAAAAAGTGGGTGGTATTTTAATTTTTCTTAGAGTGATCCTGCAACAAGGTTTCTAGTCTTTGTGTACACATTGCGTGGGCTAAGCAGCAAGAGGTTAGTGGAGTTCAGTGACTGTAGAAAATTAGTCACAAGTAGATCCACAATGGGCCATTTAAATCCATTTAAATGTATTTTGGGGCCCTACCCTGAGTGCTAAGGACAAATGTCACCCTCTGTAAACCGACATTCTCTTGTGATCCTGACACCCAAGTTATTGTGAGGGTATTTCGCACATTTGACTTTGGGGAACCCCAAGTCTTAATCTTGCTGTCAACATGGCTACTATATTTGTTGGTAAGTACAGACAAATGCATTGTTGTAAAAGTCTTTACTTAGGTTCTTTGGTTAAGTTTCACAGAGACTTTTCATCTTTTCACTCATTTGCCCCCAAATTGTTTATTGAAGCTAGTATTTCTTTATTTTCTCTTCCCTCTGACACTTTGACTATTTTTGGTGAGTAACTTACTGAGTCAATGTCTGAGGGTTCTCAGGTCTCAATTCCACTTATAAGGAGACAAAATGCATGGGCTTTGTGCCAGCTCCTCTTTTTTTAGGAGAGCATTTAGCGTCTCTGGATTTATCTATGCATTTCAGATAGGACTTGTGAGTGAAGGCTTATTTCTTTCACAACTTTGGTTGTTCACAGTGTTCCCTAAACTTAAGATTTCATGAAATAAGCTATATAACTAAAAGGGGATAAACAACTAAAAATATTTATTTCAGGAAATAAAAAAGTTAACCAAAGAATTTTATTGGTACATTCTTGGACAATATCACAGAATTGAAAGAGAATGGAAAGGGGGAGTTTTTCAGCAAGGGTGTTTTTCCACTAAATTGGCACATAAGCAGCAAGATTAACGAAAGTACTTATTACAAACAGTAAAAAACATACATGCTTTTTTTTAAAGTCCTTATCACACTGGTCAGTCATAGGGGGGCATGAACAAAACCTCAAGACATGAAAAATCCATATTCTTTTCTTCAAATAGCTTAATCATTATTAAAATTATTGCAAAATATCCATTTACCTTAATTAAAATAACAAAAGAGAACACAAATACAAATATTGAACGTAAATTATTAACATGTACTGTAAAATACATTACTGGCATGCATTCCAAAGATGAAGACCTCTATTCAGTTCAGCCAATACCTTCCTTTCATGTGACCTATCCTTCTACCAGAGATAGGTGGGTGGGGCATACTTTCTCAGCACAGTTTTTGGTCTTTAAATACCTTTTTTGTGTTAAAAAAATAACATGATTTGCAGTGGTACTATAATCATAATTATACAGTCATTACATATGTGGTTTTAATTTCTTTCTTTTGTTTTTTTTCTTTTAGTCTGCCGAGATCTTTTTAACATTTGAATTGTTTAAAAATTTTTCCAAATATTCTGCCGTCTGAGAGAATAGGGCTCTATGGAAACAAGGCATTCGAAAACAAACAGTGAACCAAGGTACAACATCAGATGGCAAAGTGCAAAAGTCCTCACAAACTGTACAGAAAATTTCAAAACCTTGCAGTCTGGAAGTACATACGTAGAAAGACAAGTCAGCCCCAAAACGTTCACTGTGGCTCTCGATGGTTCATCCTAAAGAGCCTGGGTGGGACTTGAGTCTCAACACTCCCTGTGGTAGGGAAGGTCCAAAATTGCAGCCGAGTTGGCAGTGCTGATGCCAGTGACTTATTAAGCCAAGATAAAGTAAGAATATTTCATAAAGCAGCTGTGTAGGACACTTGGATCCTCTAACGTTGGTCTCCTGGCCAGGGATGCTCCTCCAGTGATGGGCAGCGGGCAGGACCAAAAGAGTCCTATGCCAGGTTGGGTGACAAAATAACTGAGGGTCTTCCTCTTCCATGGTTCCATGGAATGAAACAGGTTAGATAACCAGGTTATTATAACTGACATACTTCTTTTTTGCAGCAGGGCCTGAAAGAAAAATGTAAAAGGGTCAGTTGTAGCAATGACCTTGTTTGCAAAGGTAGAAACAGATTTAGATCCAGAAGGACCTGGGTGCAAAGTCAAGAAGGAACAATGCACCACTAAGGAACACACAAATCACTTTGGATTCCTATGACTCTTTCTAAGGTTTTGTCTACTAAAATCTGCAGTGTCCAGCAATTCTCAAACCATCTGTGTTCTTTATTCTGAGATGTCTCCAACCTCCCTCTTTATGGTTTATAATGGTTAGTAAATTAATAGTGGGTGCCATGCTTTCTAATTAGCCAACCTTAAGCTTAAAGAGCCTACCCATGTTGCAGTATATTTTGTTGTGTAATCTTCTCCCAGACCTTCTCATAAAAAATGGTTTTTGCTTGGGAAAGGTCTGTCCTGGGTCACTGGAATTAATGTTGGTTGACTAAAGATTAGGTCAACCAGAGTGTCTTGTTCAGTTAGGAGTCACACAATCAAATTACTGTTGACTGATTTTCATAGAGTTTTCATCAGTAAGTTGTAAATGTAATTTGTGGAACAATTTCCATCAAAATCTGAGGCTCACTTTAATCTCAACATGGATGCATTACATTGTTTTCCTTAAATGTGGGATAAATTACTTATTTGGCACAGTAATTCTGGGACCCAACTCTACTCATTCATTCATTCATTCATTCATTCATTCGATACACATCAGTTGCCTACCATATGCCAGACCCTTTCCTGTTCTTGGGCTGGAAACAAAGACACCGAGATCCCAACGTATGACTCTGATTTATACTCTAGTTCTCAATACTAAGTAATATAATTGCTGTTGTGTGACATGTTCTTTATTTATTAAATGGTAGAAGTTTTACATCAGCTTCTGTTGGACACAAATTAACTGTCAGGGAGCATTTACTGATGGCTTATTTTATTTAACGTTTTTTATTCTAAATAGTATTATTCATTTAATACAAACAAGTAACAAGAGTCTTAAAAAACTCTTAAGTAGGGATTCATATAGGGATTTAGAAGAATGGAGAAGCCACAATAACACACTGAGAGAGAGTTTGTATCTGAACTTTGAGTAAGTAAAGCAGCCAGTATTTTACTGATATATACATGCATGTGTACACTATACAAAAAGACAGATTTTCTGGATTAAAAATTTAGACTCTGGTTCTGACAAATTATGATTTGAAGACTCAGACTCCTTTATGAAATCACATTGCATTTATTAACAGAAATTATAGGAAAAATGAATTCTATGAAATGGAGGGTCTTCTGGAAAATATGGTCATGAGACAGGTCAGGATGCCGCATCCTCGATAAATGTATGGTATCAGCAATACCCCAGTATTCTAAGAAGGTTCCCATTGTTGTTACAACCTTTACTGTCTTCTTTTATATGCTCAGTTTGAGTATAAAGAGAATAGCTTTCTAAAAATGTTTTCTTGGGGTGCCTGGGTGGCTCAGTCGGTTAAGCATATGACTTTAGTACAAGTCATGATCTCGTGGTGTGTGAATTTGAGCCCCGCATCAGGCTCTATGCTGATGGTTCGGAGCCTGGAGCCTGCTTAGGATTCTGTGTCTCCCTCTTTTCTCTGCTCCTCCCCTGCTAATGCTCTGTGTCTCTCTGCCTCAAAAATAAATAAACATTAAAAAAATTTTTTTAAATATTTTCTTTACTCTGAAGCCTATTTACAGGGTCATAGCTAGAAAGAAAACTTGGAGCAGATAGGTGCAAGAAACAACCACGACCTACCTCATCACATGCCAATATGCTAACTATCCTCAGGACAAAGTGGGGGGAAATCAAAGGAAAAACTCAGAGGCTTAAAATGACCTAAATACGTGAGACTACCTCTATTGTGTGATTATTGTGTGACTGTTTTCCCTATAAGCATAACTGTCTAGTGAAAAAAGCAAAACACAATTGAAATTCCTCAAACAGGTTTTTTAAAATACAATTTCTCCAGAAGAGTCTTCAGCAAAAGAATAAGTTAGAATATGTTGCCCTTACATTGCACAGCTGAGTATTGGTTTGCATTAAACTATCATCACGTTGCGGTAAAAATTTTGAAGTGATAATAACAATGGTGGAAATTTACTGATGCTTGTCATGGATTATCTTCTTGTGTTTGCAAGCCTTGAGATGAGTGCTTTCATGATTGCCACCTTACATAGGAGAGGTCTGAGGCTCAGAGGGACCAGCATTCCAAATGAAGGCTGATGTTTGAATCTATAGTTTGCTCTCCATATCATAGTTGGAAGACCATGCTTCATTTGGACTCACCTGCCCCGGGTTCTGATTTAGCTCTATCACTTACTTACTTGAGGTGTGACTTAGACCAGTCCAATGACACTGAACTTCTCTGAGCCTTTGTAAAATAGGTAGGATAATTGTCACCCTGTGGTTTGTTAATGGCATCAATGTATGAAATACTCCATTTTCTCATCTGGTAACATAATGCATGACAGTATTTTTATTTTTATTTTTTATATAAAAATTTTATTGTTTTAACGTTTATTTGTTTTTGAGAGAGAGAGAGTGAATGGGAGAGGGTCAGAGAGAGAGGGACACACAGCATTTGAAGCAGGCTCTAGGCTCTGAGCTGTCAGTACACAGTCCAACATGGGGCTCGAACTCACAAGTGGTGAGATCATGACTTGAGCTGAAGTTGGACACCCAACCGACTGGGCCACCCAGGAGCCCCCTAAAATTTGTTTTTATTGGTTATTTTTTCTGTGTGAATGAGAGGGCGGGAGAGAGGGACACAGACCATGAGTAGGAGAGGGGTGGAGAGAGAGGGAGGCACAGAATGTAAAGCAGGCTCCAGACTCTGAGCTGTCAACACAGAGCCCGACATGGGGCTCGAACTCGTGGACCACAGGATCATGACCTGAGCCAAAGTTCACCGCTTAACCCACTGAGCCACCCAGGTGCCCCCATAAAGTTATTTTTAAATTGCAACATTTTATACAAATGATTAGCCTCAGTTCATGCTTTCTTTGCAGAATAGCTGGAGATCATTGCAACTAATGGTGATGGAGTTGTGCAGGTCCTAGAATGGCAATTTATATGCATTTCAAAGCAGTGTCCAATGTATTATTATGTTTATTTTTAAAATGTTCTAGCCTTGTGAGTAAATAAGATAAGTGCCTGTGGTGTCTGATAATTCTATTTATTTGAATAGCAATGTAGTTTATGGCCTAGAAAAGATAATTGCTTACTTGTGCAGTGAAATACTTACTAAGGAAATAAACTTTTTAAATTTTAAAATAGAATTGTTTTTTTGTAAAGTTACAAGTTTTAAGGACCATTAGGAACATACAGCATGGTTCCTCTCAAATTTTTTAAAGTTACCTACATCAGTAGTTTTCAAAGCAAGCTCTCTTAAAGAGTTTATGTTTACTATGAGGCAGTGTTGTGGACACAGGCTTTTGCAATGAAGTGCTTTGTTCCTTAAAAAAACATTAGACATTCCAACTTACTCTTGGTGTATTATCGAAATCACACACAATTTGACATTAACTTGAGTGAACTGCTTTTTTCCTTGAGTTTCTCCCAAGCCTGTTGGTCTCACAAAATACTTAATTTCTCAGGTGTGTTCCATGGAACACTTAATACCCCAACTATAGGAAGTGAAGAAAAAAAAAGGAAAAAATGGAAAGGAAAAAGAGTCTTGTGGATATTATACACAACAGTGAATTATGGGAAACATAAATATAAAATTTTGAATGAATAAAATTAAATAGGTCTCTTTTCTCTCTTCCATATTTTTTAAATAATAAGGAATTGTATAGTTCATTAACAATATGCTATGTTTCTGTGAGCTGTTTTTAAAATTTAAATGTATATGTAGATATGTATACCTATCAGTGTCTATGAAGTGATTGACACAGCCACACAAATTGTAGGCAATAATATATCACAGCCTTGAAAATAACACATTAATGTATTAACATCTCTGCTTCACGTGCCTCTCCATCCACCCATAGGAAATAAAAACACAGTCAAATCCTCCCCTCCTTCCCCTTTCCCTTTGACAGTCTTCCCTCCTTGCCTCCCACCAACGCTATTATTCTGATGTTGGTGTGCCTCTGTCCCAGTGAGATTCATGCTGCTGCAGTCTGTGTAGCCGCCCATAAACTAGAGATAGTTTTGCTTTGTGTTTTTTAAATTGTTTAAAAAATACCATTCCATGCATATCCATTTGCAACTTGTTTTTCATATAACATTGTTGTTTTAATATTAATTTATGTTGATTGGGTAATCAGAGTTACTATAGAGCTTCTTTTTTATTTTTTAATGTTTATTTTTGGGAGAGACAGAGAAAAAGCATGAGTGGGGCAGGGGCAGAGAGAGGGAGACACAGAATCCAAAGCAGGCTCCAGGTGCTGAGCTGTCAGCACAGAGCCTGACGCGGGGCTCAACCCCATGAACCCCAAGATCATGACGTGAACTGAAATCGGACACTTAACTCACTGAGCCACCCAGGCACCCCATATAGTTTCTTTTATAAATATACCAAAGATTTCTGTAATTCATTTTTTATTTGGTGGACTCTACTTTATAATTATTTTCAATAGCAAATAATGCTGGAATAAATGGTATCTGAAAACGAATACCATTTCTAAAGTTAAATTATAAAGCTATTAACTAGGAGATATTATTTGCAATATATTTAAGTGACAAAGGATTGTTACACAAAATTTTTAACATAGACCAATTAGTAATAAAAGACAAGCTAATTTTTAGAAAATGAATTGAAGATATGTAAAGGTGATTTGTGGATAAAAAAACATAAAAAGGGCTCAACCTCATAAATTAGAAAAGTGGAAATTAATAGTAAGAAAGCATTTCATCCCCAGCTATTACAAAATAAAAGGTGTATTTGCACTGATACCATTTGCTGGTGAGGTTGGGAAGAAATGGGGATTCTTAGACTACACTAGTAGGAATGGAAAGTGATAAAATTTCATGAAAGAACCATTTGGAAATACCTAGAAAAGATGATGGACTCAGCAACTTTATTTCTGCATATATATCTGAGACACTTGTTTGTATGTGCACATAGACATGTGTGGGCCTTCCAGTGCTGTTACTACAATTATGTGGTTTGTGATTCTCTAAGAGGGAATTCTCCTATAGGGGCTGGGTGTATAATACAAATGAGCAAAGTGGGTCATGTGTAAGATGTTAAGGAATAGCATGGAATCTGATCCACTAGAAAACTCATGCCCCATCTGAACAGCATAATCATTTATAGGATGTTACCTTACTTTAGTCAGATATTTCATTTTTTTAAGTTTATTTATTTTGAGAGAGTTCATAAGTGTGTGAGGAGGGGAGGAGCAGAGAGAGATCGGGAGAGAGAAAATCCTAAGCAGGCTCCACACTGTCAGCACAGAACCCAATATGGGGCTCAGTCCCAGGAACCATGAGATCATGACCTGAGCCAAAATCAAGTCAGATGCTTAACCCACTGAGCCACACAGGTGCCCCCAGATATTTCATTTCTAAAAGAGGAGCTGTACTTATGTGTTGTTAGGTAAAAATTCATTTTTTATTCTTTTGAAATTTCTTTTCAAAATTCATTTTTCATTTATTGAGCGCATATTTTGTATTAGGCTCTCTTCCAGGCATTAAAAATACCTGTTTTTTTAGTGCACAGTTCAAAATTATATTGAAACCTTTAGCAAGTCAACAGAAAGAGGTCAGGGGTCAGAGTAAGTCTCTGGGCAGCCACCTGTAACTCTGTGATGTTATTTGCACTGTTTTCCAAATTTATTTGATTGTGTAGTGTTCTCCCCACTTTTTAGTGGATCCCTTGGTACTGTACAAGAATGTACTTTGGGAAGTATGTTTGGTTATTTCTTAAATTTTGGCCCTGCCTACTACATTTGTCCTTTGTAAAGCTCACCAAACTGGAATACTGGTTTATTGCCTGATGGAACTTGGTTCAAACTGACTTTTCTATGAACCCATCCTAAGCCATATCTGTGTCTCTCCTTTCTTCCAGCTATTGCTTACCTGCCAATCATAATTCACGGTTGTTGTTTAGTTAAAAATACTTTAAGTGGGAGAGATTCTTCATATTAGAGTTTATGTTTACTAAAACAAAAGGAAATACTCCTAGTAATTGGTTCTGTGGTCACTGGCCTGCTTCCTGCCTGTTTGTTTCATCAAGTAAATGGCCTTAGCCCACCACTTACTGGCAGATGAGTTGATGTTACCTTCAGTTGTTAATTTTCACTCAGGATTTCAAAACTAGTAAACTTCCTATATTGTATTAAAAAATAATTTTCTAATGATTTTTCCTAAATCTTTTTTTTAAATTGAGTATCATCCAAGAGTAGTAAATTACACCCCCTAAAAACATGCAAAACCCAAGAATGGGGAATATGATTATCAAAAAATGAGGTATTCACAGTTGTGTAATTTGAACTCTGATCTAAGAAAAGCTGAGACTTTTCTCTATCTTTTCTTCCCCACCTCTAGCTGTGTTGCAACAACTTACCACCAGAATTTTTGAACTATTTGTCTTTATGTTAGGTAGCTGGACATCTTGACACAAAGAGCTTAGCAGGGGTGAAAATACAACCAGCTAAATACATCAGGATTCCAAATCACCAGTAATTCTAATCTAGTCACCAAAGATCCAGAATCTGAATGTCTGTCCATATATCCAACCGCCCATCTAACAAAATATTATTTAGCATCGATTAAATACCAGTAACTTTACTACATGCTAATTATGCAAAAACAGGCTTGGAAGTTTGCAAGCTGTTTGGTTCCCTTCTCATTCATTGTATATTTGAATTATTTGACAACATTTAGAGAGGGCTGCCATGTACCATCAACAAGGGCTTGGCATTTCCTTTATTTTTTTTTTAATTTAAAAAAAAATTTTCCCCTATGTAGCATGATCAGGATGAGGCAGGAGATCTTAGGTCAGACTCACATTGAGAGGAGTCCCCAAAGCAAATTGGTTATCTTTACCAGAGTTGAATGAGGGAGACCATTCAATGGATGATGGGGCATTGAAGCTGCTGGGACCAGTCTACCATGTTTGCAGACAATAAATAGTAATCCAGTTCAAGGGAAATAGAGAAGCAGCATCCTAGAAATCCTTGAGAAAAAGTGTGCTAAGTGCTTTCCCCATTTTTCACCAGGGACAAAGAAAGGAGTCAGGTGTAGTCCATTTTGTTAATAGATTTTATAATTGGGGAAATGATTACAATGCTTGTGGTAAGTGCTTAAAGATATTTGACAAGGGCTAATTAACTCTTCCTTGGATGGAGGTATATTGTACAAAGCCTGAGAAGGCTTCTCAGTGAAATGGGCATTTGATCTGGATGATGAATGTGAAAACATAGGAAGACGCAGGTGATATAAAAAAGTACATACTGTATTCTCATTAAAGTGCATGGGGAAGGGAATCAGAAAGTTCTGGAACTGAAGGATGAAGGGGTAGGAGGGTCCAGATAATTACTTCAGTAAATATGTATGATACCATATTAAATTCAAGCTACAGGAAATAGTGATGAACAAGACACAATCCTTATGGTTATCTAGCTTCCTAAAGGAGTCTCTTGTCAAAGGCCTTGAATGCCAAGTAAGGCGATGGTGTTTAGGAGGCCATGGGGAACTGTCAGTGCTTTTAAAGCATAATCTTCAACTTGAGTTTCCTCCCTACAATGCTAATTACCTGTCTCCTAATCTGGTTACCTCCTGCTCCTTGTTCTCCTTAAAGTTTCTCAAAGTGACTCAATTCAGGGAGCCTTTCCTGACCTCCCCCAGACAAGCTAGGTGCCCCTGCTCTACTCTTTCATGGCCCCTATATTTCTCCTTTGCCATATTTCACACAGCCAGGGTGCATTGCATTTTGCTCTTGTGTGTCTCACACATTAGCAGTGGAGATGTAAGAATGGAAGAATCCCTGGATTACTAAGCATCCTAGTGCTTAGTAAGTGCGTAATACAAAGTGCTCAGTACTTACTGAATGAATCACTATAGAAGAGTTTCTGCTCTCTGAAGTCATTGTCAGCTCTTGGAGGGTCTTAGTAGAGAAAGAGAGTCTCCCCTCCCCCCGACTTCCCAAATACATGGGAACTTCAGGGGCTTTGCCAACCTCTTTTTTTTTTCCCTCAGTATCCAACTTGATGCTGTTGTATACAAAGCTAACAACTGCTGTAACTTCTCAGATTTCATTTGTAAGTTTTAAATCACAACATTCTTTTTTTCCTCTTTTAGCATCCACAGAGGCCTAAAACAGCCTAGCTAAAATTGAGAAATCAATTTTCAATTCTGCCATGAAAATAGTCAATGAACATTCTAGTGTTTCTTTAAAAAATCTAATTTGTTTTTTAAGATGTAAAGCATCAAGAAGAGGTTTACGTGGTTCTTAGATGTATTTGAAGCAAATAGACTAAGTCTCTGTTTGGAAACATCTTTAAGCGTGGCCAAGTTAAAATCTGTCTGGGTAGTTTGATTGAGGCTGTATATGTTTTGCCTTAGGAAAAAATAAAAAGAATGGACTAAATTACTGCATTAAGGATTTCTACTTTTTCTTATGCACTCTGCCTGGGCACTGAAGGCTTTTGTGTATTTTGCAATTTCAATATATTATGGGTGCGAGCATTCTGGAGCATATTATGAGTGCATTCCAATGGTGCATCCAAGACTGAAGCTGTGCCTGAAAGCTTGTCTTAAGGATAATGTTATGAATAAGGCAGTAGTGACAAAATAGTAGCAGAGTAATACTTAGTGTTCCTGGATGAAAAGCTCTTGATAAATCCAGGCCTTGCTGTTTGGGGGTAGGAGATTCATAGTCCATTCATTCATTTCTTTTTTCTTTGTTCCACTAATACTAAGAACTTAAAGTGTGCTAATAGTAGCTTGTTTAAAAACCAGTGGCACAAAGATAGGGGGAAATATTCTCTAACTTTGAACAATGCCTGTTTCAGTGTGATTCAACACATAGTTATTGAACACCTACTTTCTGTCAAACATTATTACAGACAGGGAAATGTGGCCATGTTAGCATTCAGTACAGCCTCTGACTGTATGGAGCTTACATCATCTTGGGGAGAGAAAGATTCAGCTGTTTCTCATTTTCTGTTGTTGTTATCTTCTATAAAGTTGCAATAAATACTGAATTGGTGAATTCTGAACCATTGCTCCTGGGGGAAATGCAGGGTTAGGTTCCTATGAGCCTCTGGCCACAGCATTTTATCAACCAATCAAGATATAACCTTAATTTATGTTTTTGTTTTTTCTGTTTGAAGACACCTTATATAATATATATTATTGATTAGTTATCATTGAACTCATGACTAACAGCATTATAACTCATAGTTGAGCAAAGTTTGAATAATACATGCATCCTGAACTCAAGAACACTACACAAGACTTCAGCACTATGTTTGGGAGATATTTTATTTTTTTTATTTTTTATTTTTTTTGGGGGGGTATATTTTAAATGGTGAATCACAGAAACACAAAAATATAAAACTTGGGTACTAAGCAGACTACAGAAGGCACCCTTAGAACTGAAACAAGGCAGAAGATCACCTTGTTCAGCCTCAGCTGAGAATGTGTGCAGTGACTCAATAATTTCCCTATTCTGCATGTATCTGCAAATGACTGTAACAGTGCAGCAAGTAATGGTTTTGGAGTTAGAAATCACTTTCAGAAAGTGGGGGAGTCTGTAAATATAGAACCTGCAAATAAGGATGAACTCTATGCTGATGTCAGGCAATCCTAAACACCATGAAAGAAGTTGACTAAGGGGCTAGACCTAGATTAGGCTGAGGTTGCTGTCCTAAGAAGGGTTACAGTTAAGGTTCAGCAAGGCTGACATTTGAGCAGAGATTTGAAGGAGATGAGAGAGAAACTATGAAAATTCTTGAATCATAGAGTGAACAGCAGGTGCAAAGCCCTGAGGTTGGCATTAGAAAGGCCAGGAAGGCTGGAATTAAAGAGTGAGCAGAAATGGGGGTACACATGAAGAATTCCAACATGGCAGAAGGTGCCATCATAAACTTGTGCAAGGAAGAAGGGGTGAAAAATACTGCTTGAGAAATGCAAGGAAGGTATCAAGGTGGAGGGAATATGGAAGTGTGTCTTGAACAGTAAATTGTGGACATGTCTTGGGCAGGGGACACAGAAGTCATGGGCACATGTATTTAAGAACATTCCATGTGGAGGACATGACATTGGCAAAGGCCTGTTCTGTGAAAAGGCTGAGGGTTTGGAGAGAAAGGCAAAAAGTGTGGAGAGTTGAAAGAGGACAGTGTTCGTGTAAAGAAGAAAGAATGCTGGGAAAGATGATTGGGGAGATTAATCTCAGATTGGCAATGATGTTTTATGTTACATATAGGGTAACATATGGATATGAAGCTGAACTGTGAGAAGTTCACCAATATTTGAATAAAAGAGAGAATGTTACAAAAGTAACCTGAAGGATGGATTGAGAATGGGAAAGAGGTGGGTGGTAGTTACAAGCTAAGACATCAGCTAGCAGTTGATGGTGTGATTAGAACTGTGTGTGGTAAGTGAAATTCCAAGACAATACTACAGTGGGATTCTAAATGAGAAAGCATCTCATTGTGCCAGCAACACCCTAACTAACACCTTGTTCTCTTGGGCAGGAGAACACGGGAAAGTGCCTTCGGGGCCATCATCATGGGTAGCCTCCTTGAGGCCAGAGATACCCTGTGTGTTTGTTTGACTGATTTTTAATTTATGAGGGGGTATATGTGACATGACAATAAAGTGGTGTTAAGTTCAGTTAGGTTTACTTTTAATGTGACTATAGATCTCAGAGAACTCAGAGGGCTCAAGGAGAGGAAATGAAACAGGACTACTGGTCAAGGCAAAGAAAAGAGATGAAGGAAACCTTAACTTTCCTTCTTAGAATCCAATTCATCTTATGCTGGTAGGCCAAAGACAGAGCCTGAGAATGAAAGCTCTGTCTAGGAGTAAAGATTTAGTATTCTATGGGCTGTATATTTTGGGATACTGGCTTTGCAAGATAGAAGGATTGGAATCTGCTACAGATCCCAGAAGTCAGCCATAACTTCAGTTTAAAGCAAATAAAAAACAAATGTTTTCTAAGTGTTAAATACTGATTGCTGGGGATACAGATGTAGTAAGTCATTTCCCCATCCTGAAGGAAGGTCTCAGTCTAATAGACCAGACTCCCTGGTGGCTAAACTGAGCACTGAGTGCAAAGCTTGAGTATATAACAGTCAACTTTCATACATTGGCTTCTACAGTGTATGAAACTGACCAGCTCATACTCAGAACTAAACCTGTTGTCAATTTCAACATCAGAACTTTGATGATGAAAATTCGTTTTTTATTGTTATTAATTTTGTAACTTAATTTGTTGATTTATTTAACAAAGTTTTTATGAGCAAAGACATTAATATTAAAAAAACAGTGAATTTCAAGGTGCTTTATTTTTATTTTTTTGTGTGTAAGATAAATAACAAACTTAAAAGTAAAACAGTAAATCCTATGAGTTAGTATTAGAAAAGTAATATGTATTTGGACAAAAAAATATGTATTAAGAATGTTCAAAAGAGGGACACCGGGGTGGCTCAGTTGGTTGAGCATCTGATGCTTGATTTTGGCTCAGGTCACAATCTCATGGTTCGTGGGATTGAGTCCCACGTTGGGCTCTGTGCTGACAGCGCAGAGCCTGCTTGGGATTGTCTCTCTCTCCCTCTCTGCTCCTCCCCTGCTCATACCTGTGCACGCTCGCTCGCTCTCTCTCAAAATGAATAAATAAACATTATCCCAAAAAAAAAAAGGTAACTATTTTAACATAATAAAGGTCATATATGAAAAAACCGACAGCTAATATCCTATTCTGTGATGAAACACGGAAAAATTTTCCTCTAAGATCGGGAAGAAAGGGACGCCCTCTTTTACCGCTTCTACTAAACACCATTTTGGAAATTCTGGCCAGAGCAGTTGGGCAAGAAAAATGTGCGCATTGGAGCTCCTGGGTGGCTCAGTCATTTAAGCGACCAACTTTTGGTTTCAGCTCAGGTCATGATCTCATGGTTCATGAGATCAAATCCTGCGTCAGGCTCCATGCTGATAGCTGAGAAGCCTGCTTGGAATTCTCACCCTTTCCCTCTCTCTCTGCTCCTACCTGCTCATGCTTTCTCTGTTTCTGTTTGTCTGTCTGTCTCTCTTTCAAAGTAAATAAATAAACAAACTTAAAAAAAAGAGTGTTAAAAGAAAATAAAAATGAGTAAGGTATAAGCATAAAGATACTCATGAAGAGGTACAATATTTGTAATTTTGAAGAATCTAAATCACTCGCACTAGACAGGGGTTAAATTAATTCTAAAGCATTCTTTAATGGGACATTTAAATCTATCAAAGGTAAGGGCTATTAAGATGATGGAGGAACTTGGGAAATGTTTATGCCATAGCATTAATAATGTTTAGTACAAAGAACAGGTTACAAAATTGTAAGTACTCTATAATTAAACCTGTGTACTGGAAAGACTGAAAGCAATTGACCAAATTATTAAAAGCTAAAAGAAAGTTGGTGGACTTTTCAAATATGCCAATATTGTAATGTACACAAATAAGATGTGGGACTCTTTGAGATTAGGAGTCTAGGGAGACGAAACCACTAAATGCACTTCCTGATCCTTGACTGACCATGGATTAAGAGCAAACAAAACCCCAAAATATTGGCTGTCCTGGGGAAAGTGGGAACATGTGAATTTTGACTTAATACTAAGTAGTAACATTGTATCAATATTGAAGTTATTGGGCATGAGATGGTATTAGGATTGTGTAGGGCAGAGTCCTCACACTATCAGTTGAGAGAAAAGACCAGAGATCTTGTATTCAGATAAAGCATGGATGGAACAGACCCCCTACCCACACCATGCTTGAGTACAGATAGTGGCTTCTATCAGAGGGGCTACACTGGAAATTGGTTATGGCTGAAGGCTGCGATTAGCAAACTTGATTCTACGACTCTGGGCTCCCATAACCAATCCAAACAACACAGCCTGTGCTCAACCATATCAGGCACCTAATGGTTCCATATTTTCCACCTTAGTGTTTTCTCTAGAAGTGTTTTTATTCTCTACTTTTGTCTCACATATCGCCCATCTGTTGCTTTGAGGAGGGTGGATGCATAATGGTCCTTCAATGCATAGATTAGGCTCATGGAGTTTAAGATGATTTAATAATCCTGAGGGATATCTATCAAATTCCTAATTTAAATTGATGGCTTACAGTCTTTGCCTAAACATACTCTCTTTGCCATTCTAATGCCTAATAGACCCGTCTAGATGGCCTGTTCCTCTTTGTATTCAAGGTCAGAACGCTTGTGATGTAACTTGAAGGATCTAACAGGAGACTGGAATTCTCAGCCCTGGAATTCAGCATGGTCTTGTGGGAATGAGCACTTAGCTGGATTAAAGGCATTGGGTTTGGAGAGACTAGACAGAGGAAGCAGAAGAGGGCCTTCTATCCGAAAGTATAAGGAGACTCTGAAGATGAGAGACCATAGACTTGGTGTGAAATGATAATAGAAAATTACTATGAACTTGGTTAGACAGGATAATGTTATGATGGTAATTAATATTGGAGAATGCCTGAATTCTGTGATGAACTAAAATATATTGGAGTAAAGAATTGTGATGTCTTTAGTTAACTTCAAAATGGTTCAAGGTGGGGCGCCTGGGTGGCTCAGTGGGTTAAGAAGCTGACTTCCTCCTAGGTCATGATCTCATGGTTCGTGAAGTCAAGCCCCACATCAGGCTCTGTGCCGACAGCTCAGAGTCTGGAGCCTGCTTCAGATTCTGTATCTTCCTCTCTCTCTGCCCCTTCCCTGCTCACTCTCTGTCTGTCTGTCTCTCTGTCTCTCAAACTAACTACCTAACTAACTAAATAAAAATAAAATGGTTCAAGGCAAAAATATATAGATACAGATAAAGCAAATAGGGAAAAATGTTAGTTGTTCAGCCTTGGTGGTGGATTATGCCACTATTTCTACTTTTCTGGATGTTTGAGAAGTTTTATGATAAAATGCTTAAGACCCCTCATCTCTAAAGCAAAATTTATGCTTCACAACTTTGCTTGGACCTAGCCCTACCTTTGTCTCATAACATTTGCCACCAGAAAGCAGTACCCTCAAGGCAGTTTTGTAGATCCAAGAAGAGATGAAAGCAAATTGCAATCACTTCTGTGGCTCAGTGTAGAAGCCCGATGATCCTAATGCAAGAGTGATTTTCAAAATAGTCATCAGAGTAAAAGTCAGGGCAGTGGAAAGGATGGATAGATAGACACACAAGGACAGCCACCACTCATTCAGCTGTTATGACCTTGGGCAAGTTACTTTATCCCTCTGTGCCTCTGTTTCCTCATCTAAAAAGTGGGCATAACAATAGTGTCAATTGTGTTATAAGGATTAAGAGTGTTAATGCATGTAAGACACTTAGAATGGGATTTAGTATGGTTTTAGTCTTTTCTCTATGCACTTGCAGAATCTGTCACACACACACACACACATACACACACAACCCTAACTTACTGTGCATTGCCTTTCCCTTGAAAGAAAGGGATCCTTGTGCAACAGAAGGTTAGGCTGTCTATAAAATGAAACTAAATTAGTTGTTTGGTTTATGGATACTCTTAGGGTGCCAACAACTTTCCTTGAGGAGGTTTAAGGAATTGTCAGAGCACCTGGTGCATTTCATCCATTCATTGAAAAAGGAATCTGTCAAGTCACTGCCAACATATTTCCATTTCTAAGTAGCTATGCTGCCATCATTAGCCATGGCTTTATCTCTGCAAAAAATGTGACACTGACCTCTTGTACTTTGAGAGACTGTGTTAGTCAACTGGAGTCAAAGGTAGAGGCAGGAGTTTGGCGGGTTCTATTATGGCAAAAATGACAGACTTGTACACATAATCAATGGCTGTTGATACTCATTCATACAATTTATGTCATCTTTGTGCAATACTGGAACTGGCCCTCATTGATTCTGGGAACCTTTACTGTAGTACTGTTATGTTACTTGTAAAATCAATTACTAGACATTGTAAATGTGCGTTTACTTATGTATTGCTTTTATCTATTTTGATTTAGTAATTGGGTATGTACTGATGAGCACCATACGGATGTCAGTCAGATGAGCTGGAGTGAGTTATCCTCTATTTATCCGCTCCTCAACTTTGCTGGAATTGAGCTGTGTCTGCACTGATAAAGCAAATTGAAGACTGGGGCAACTATCAAGCTGATTCTATCAAACAGACTGAGACTGAAGCGATCTGTGTGTCTCTGATGTCTGAGTATATATATGTACACTGGGTCCATATGACCCAGGTGGGTGAGCAAACAGACTTAGCAGTGACCACTCAAAATTCCATGTTTTCCAAGGAGTATTTATGTACCCCATACCCAAAGCTACCTGTTTGCTTTCAGAGGGTAGTCTGACTTATACAACTTGATTGCAAATTGTGTAGGGTGAATCCTTAATCTCAGCAAATATTGCCGACATAATGGGACATTAAAAAAAAAATTCTCTTGATAGTCCTGCTTTCCCTGAGGTTAAGAAACAGAGATCCTGGATGAGGCATCAAAGAGTGCAGACCCTTGTGCTCTGAATATAGTAGTGTTTGTTGGACACTTAAAATATTCTAGGAACTCTGCTGAGCAGGTGGTATTTTACAAACCCTTCCAATACTTCCAGCAAGCCTTGTGAGGCAGATACCAGTATCATCCCTACTTTACTAAAGGACATCTGAGGCTTAGAGAGATTAATAACCACATCCAATGTCGTATCAGATTCCCTTACCTGTTTCAAATTACAGGTTTTGATAAAGCAAGAAAGGAGTAAGAGAGGTGGGGCTAATGTCAGTGGCTGCACATAATTCTTATTCCACAAACAATTTTCAAGTATCTACTATGTACCAGACAGGGCTAGATAGTAAGCTCCAATAAGTCAGGACAACATCTCTCTTCATTTTATCTTTAGCACCTCGCCCCCTTGATTGCTTCCCCAGAATCCCATCCCCTAGTCCCCATGGATGTCCAGCTTGTTGTAAGAGGCAAGGTGTCCTGTGAAGTGCTTAGGAAGTCTCAGTGACTGCACTGGCAGCATGGATGCTTAGGTTCCAGGAGGCTGAGAAGCACTCCTATAGACATTGATATGCCCTCACAACAAAGCCTGGCTGGTGATACTCCATTGTTCAGAATCACCTTCCTTCTCCCCAGAGGAACAAGTGCAGGGCAGATACTTTGAGAAAGAAATGCAGTGTGTGTTGAGACTTGGAGAGAAGACCTGAAACGGACAATGCAATATGCGATCTCAGTGCATTCTTTAAATTTGGAGAAAAGGCTGTGGCTGAAAGCAAAAAAAAAAAAAAATTAACAAATGTCCAGCCTTTGCCTTCCCCAAAAGAAGAGGGAGGTGTAATCTCCTATATCAGTGATGTGAGAAAAGATGTGAATTTATGGTTAAGGAGAGGCTTCTTGTGTCAGACTTCAGGGATTTAAATCCCAGCTTTGCTCTGTAAGCTGGGATCTTGGGTGAGATATTGCTAAGCCTCAGTTTACTTGCCTTTAAATTGTTTGCAATATCAGGGTGGTGTTCCTAGGGATGTTCGGAGGATCACATGTGATGATGTATGTGATGTGCACTCAATGCAGGACACCTAAGAAGATACTGTTATCATCACCTCCCCTCCCACCACCACCATCACCTCCATCTCTTTCACTGCTCAACCATGTTAATTACCATAATTGAAAACTAGTCATCTATACAAGACTGTGGATTTCAGAAGAATGATCATATCTCATGACCCTTGTTTGATAGGATGAACTCCTCTCATAGGATGTGATTTAAACACAAAACTGATAGGAGACTTGGAACTGCCAGTTTTGCTATTATGTATTGCAGAGTATTCAACTCTGAACAGTCTTCAGTGCAATCCTCTAGGCCCTCAGGGAGGAGGTTTTTCAGTCTATGTTTAGTGTATAAGGAGATTATGTTTTTGCAAAGAAAACATAGGTGTGTAGTTAGAAGGTAGATTTTTATATCACAGCAGAAAATACGAGTGGTTTCTAGATAGCAGAGTTTGGCTAAAGAAATACTTTAATTTTTGGCTAAAGAAATTTTTAAATATTTTAAATTTGATTTAAATAAGGAAATTCTTAATATCAGGGCTGTCTTGAAAATCTTGGTTATTATGTTGCTACAGAGAACAGCACTCTTTTTTTCTGATGAGTACTTATAAACACTATATCCTCAGATAGCTACAGAGATGTGTCACCTCAAACGGCCATAGTGCTCACACCATTCCATCTACCACAACTACCTGTCTCATTGTGGAAGGAGGTAAAACAGTCAGTAAATTCTTACCTGGCCCCTAACAGGAACCATTGTCCATTGCAAGTTCTAGGGTTGTGATGGGTGTACAAACATGCAAGGTGTGCCCCTGGCCCTCAAAGAAAGTCCAACCCGGCAGAAAACCTAACCTAATGTACATGGCAAGGTTGCCAACATTAGCAAAATTGTCACCAAAGTCTCTGCTGCTCTGAAGTCAGTCACTTGGCATCTTTCAGTTTTATACGACCTTCTGTCCAGGGAGTTGTTTTCTGGAACAGATGTTGATCCCACCCTCCCAGGTAGGAAGTCTGGATTGTTGGCTTGGCCAATGATCCTTGCTCAGGTATCCACCTTAGGTCTCCTGTGTGGCTGGACATGTGGCTTTTTTCATTTCCATTCCGAGTCCTACTTCCTAGTATGATATTGGTGTGCTGCCTCAACTTCCAACTCCCTGGTGTCCAAGTTAATTATTTTCTCTCTTTGTTGGCCACCTTTCATTAATGCCATCTTCTCATGTATGAGGTTTGGGATAATTCTTCTCTAGGCTTTTAAGGGTCGCCTTGTTCCAAGGACTTCTCATCCGTTACCTTCCACCCCCTTATGATGATCAGTGAGTTATGAAGGTTCTTTTGTCCATTGTAAGAAAAATGTACAAAGGAAGGAAGTAGAGGATGAGCATGTCTCAGGAGCTGTTAGATACTGCAAAGTGAGGGAATAATTTGAAATGGCTGATGAAGGAGAATTTACTTAATAATCGTAATGGTTGACATTTATAGAGTGCTTCCCATACCCAGAAATGGCACCCAGGCTTGTAGACAGATCATTTGACCATTGATCTGAGGTGCTTTCATTCTCCCCATTTTGCAGATGGGAAAAGAGAGACACAGGTTAAGTATAACTCTGAAGACCTCTGAGCTAACAGACCCAGGTCATCCGACCTGAGAGCTCATATCTGACCCACCATGAAACTCTTCTTTATGTAGGAAACTTTGCCCTTGCTCATCTACTTCATTTGGAAAATGGAAATAGTGCAAGTCGGGAGAGTGGAAAAAATGAATGAGCAGGGTGTCACAACATGTAGTTGCATTCTGCTGGCATGCTCTAGCATACTCAGATGCTCCACTGAGGACTGATCAAATGTGGCAGTGGATTTTGAAAAGTGGAGAGCAGAGTTCCATCCATAGCGAGCATCTGGGGTCGCATTTGCTGTCATGAATACTCTTCTCTTTCCTCCCTGCCTCTGAAAAAGCTCATACCTGGAAACTGAATCTCATTTTTGTCAAGCACTGAAGCGCCCCCCCCCCCCCCCCGCCCCCCGTTGCTGATGGGCCATTGTACCTGGCAAGCTACAGGCTGCCAACAGGTGTCCAGAAACAAAGATGTATCAGTTTTCACTGGGACAGAAATTTGATTTATTTTGGGCCCTTGCACTTGAATCCAAATTTCCATTTAACTTGCTATAATTTCTGCTTTTGGACAATATATCCATTGCTTCTCTAAAGACCAAAATAGGTGACAGACTGAAACATACATGATAAGAAAATCCTATGGCTGAATGCCGACTCTTTTTGGTCTCTGAGGGAGAAAAAAAAATACACCAGTAGTTTCCAGACTTTCTGTAACTGCTTGTATAATTTTCCAGGCAACATGATTTCACCTTTCCAAACTGCAGTCAGTAAGAAGGCTGTGTTTTACCTCTGTCTACTGGCAAAGAAATTAGTTTGATTTTGATTTTTTTAAGATGAAACTTTAGATCATTTTCTATCCATTTTTCTGGATGGTTTCAAAATAAAAACTCAAATTGATCCATCTATAATTCATCCGTTTTTATATGAGGGAGAAGAAACCAGGTCACCCAATCACCATTTTGAAGAGGAATGGAAGAGAATGATCCATTTTTGGGAAATTAAGACAATCCCGGGAATATGTCCAGCATTCTAGCCTTCTACACTTGCAAGTGTTTCTACAGTTAGTGCCAACGGTCAGAAAAACGAACCCAAGGCCATTTCAGAGCTCCCATCTGAGCAAAAAAAGATGAAATAATGCTCAGCATGCTTCACCAAGTAAACAGAGTGGAGTGATATATTTTTTGAAAATAAGAATTTCCACTGTAAGGAATGAAACAAAGAGAGGTTTATCAGGTAGCCCCAAGTCAACCAGAAAATTCAATAAACCTCGAACACCGGATTTCCCTTGCTCACTACTTAATCAGTGTTACTGGAATCAGTTTGAGTGAAACCACTTACTTTTTAACCAGCTGTTTTGATATCCTGTAAATATAGCCCAAATATCAATTTCTCTAAGGCAGCCAACCATAAAAATAAAGTCAATCAGCAGCATCATTCAATCCACAGGATTATGATGTCCAAATGAACTATATTATGTATTCAAGTTGGAGCAGGGCCGTTAATTTCATTCCATTTCTATGTTCTCTCTGGTACTCTGTGAGCAAACTCAGGCAATCACTGCTCTGTCCATGCCATATATTTCCTTTTTCATAAAAGCCTACAGATGTTTTCCACTTCTTAATATATGCCCTAGGCTTTGAGATGTTGATATGTAAAGTACTAAGCTTTGGTATCACTTTTGCTGGAAATGGAATTGGATAATGGTCAGTTTATACACCCTAATCTATATTCTGAAGACTATTATTTTCTCTGTAGGCCAAAGAAATAAAAATCAGGGCAATAAATGTATCCCAGCCTGTGGGTTAGGTGAACAACGAGTGTGGGGAAATGCTGGCAAAGAAACGGTCATTTTAGAATGTATCCTAAGAAGGAGACAGCTTGTGTGCCATGAGGGGGATCCAAAGGTACATGAATTAAGTCCATCCCGTGTGTCTCTGAAATAAGAAAACATCCTTCACAGCATGTTAGAAACCTCTATATTGGCCAGTTCCATACCTTTGAACTAGACGTGGGTTTTCTCAGATGCTTCTGCGCGCAAGGCATGTGATGGGTTCCAGGCAAGGGGGAGCCTGGTGGTCCAAGGGAGAATACTATCAGGGATCAGAGGGGAGGAAGGCCACTATGGAGAGGAACCTGATCTAGAGGAGGGCTACTGAGTTCCCGTAATCTCTTTGCAGGAGGAGATGGAAATGAACAAAGGAGGACAGGAGACATACTCTCACAAGGTAGTGTGAGATGAAGAAGGAAAAAGAGAAAAAAATGATTTTTTTAAAAGAAGTCTACATTTGTGACCTTTAAGTTCTATCTTACTTCTCTGTGTGTAGATAGCAGGAGTGGAGTACAAGTGAGACTCTGGAGCCAGACTGTGGGAGTCTGAATCCTTGTTCTGCCACTTGCTGTGTTACTTTGGGCAGGTTAATCAACCTCTCAGTTTACTTAACTCTTCAATTAGAATAACAATAGAACCTACTCACTCTATGCTTCTGAGGATTATGTCAGTAAAGATTTAGTAAACATTGAATATACACATGTTATTATGTCATCAGATCTGCTGAGTATTCCTTTGTTCCTTTCTGTCTTTCCCACTGCTTTCTCTTTCTCAGAGAAACACTTGGAGACATGGTATAGAAATAACACTATTTTAATTATAAGAGATAAGCCACCCATTTAATAGGAATTGTGTGATATATTCCATTACAAATTTATTTTGGCATTACAGGAAGCAGAATCCAGGTCTGCTTACTAAGGGACCTTACTAAGGACCTTTTAGTTCGGGGCTGTCCTTGTATTCCCAACCTTTGGCAGGTATGGTGTTTGATTTTGTAAATTATGCCACAGTGTGGTATTGGTTGTTGTGCTTTGGGCAACTAAAAAGGGCTTCTTAAACAGCCTTCCTACAGAAAGAGGTGCTTTTGTTAGAGCTATTTGGATTTTACTCAGATTCAACAGGAAACATTTGAATGTTGGGATTGATATGCTGTTGGGTTTGATACTTTGTGAATGTATCCCTAGGGTCCTCTCCACCCCACCTCAATGTCCCCCACCTCCCAGTGAAGATTTTTACTAGTTCTGGACATTGCCCAGAGTCCCAAACCCAAGAGGTGGAGCTTCCAGAAGTTATTAGAAAGATCATCATGCTCTGGCAGGTCCTATTTTCTTCTTCCTAAGAGTCCAGAGACAGGAGCCCAGAGCCCTTGTCCTCTGTCTTTGGCTTCTCTTACTCTTCCTTCATGTGGTCCAGAAAAACTGGACCACGGGCTCCTGCCAGGGAGAACAAAAGAGCAGTTCTACCACAGGCCTTAGAAAAAATACCTCATTTTTTCTCATATCTAATATCTCATATTTCTACCTCAAATAGAGGTGTTTGCCTCACCTCTAGCTTTGGCAAAAGAAATATTCCGTGTGCTTTTGCTTTCATATCAGTTCTAACATATGGGTTTGTGATAAAGACCCAGCTAAGAGTAAATAATAGTGTTTTCCTGCTGTTATGGTAAACTGTACAAACATATTTCCCTTAGGGACCTTGTAGGGAACCCAGATGATCATCTCTCTCACTAGCTATCACCTCATTTTAATTCTGACATAAAGAAAATACTTTCCCTGCTCTAAAAGATTTTATGGTCTGGCAGTGATCTTTCATTATTCCTATTTAATCATGGTCAACTAGCTCATTATCCCTACAGAGCAAATGCTATTTTCTTGTGACAGTCCCTAAAGTTGAATAGCACACAATACCATCTCTGAGTGCAAGTAGTACTGACATGGGATATGTGGTTTATCAGGCTCTGACAGCCTTAAGATGCCTCCTTGGAAATGGATATTGATCATATCTGATGTGCTGTAATCACTCAGCAGATACAGCTGCTTAACTACTTCAGTAAATTATATAATGGCCCTCCTTGTGACTCTCACACCTAAGGAACTATTTACTGCCACACAGAGCAGTTGGGTCATAAGTAACACAGCTGAAGCACTTAATCTATATTCAGAATTGCTTATACACTCACAAAAAATTTCAAAGGAAGGGTATGCAATATTTTGCTAATTCCCTTGGATAGAAATTTATTGTAATACACTGTTCCTTTTAGTCGCCAAGGAACTTTTTCTCAAGAAACAATCTTCTTATAAAAGTGTTTAGTTTTGCTAAGTGTTTTTGTTTTTTTTTTTTTTCAAAAGCGATGTATGACTCAGAAATATACAGGATCAAAACTGCAGGATGGACAACAAAACAAATAAAAAGCACACCCAGTGCTTAAAGGCACAGTCAGTAATAGATGGACGGTATGAGTTATGGTCAATGATAAAGATATGCCTCAGCCAGCTATCAGGATTTAAATACTGAATGCACGTGTTCTACTGATACAGTACTTAGGAAGTTCAGAATACTGTTTTGGGGGAGGGGGAACATTTGACATTCATTTACTTACCATAAACTAGTTGTGATTAAAGCAAATTTCCTACCCACCCCCTACCCCTAGTGGAGTGGAGCATATTGGAAATCATACTGCTTTTAATTCTTAGTTTATCTATGTTTGCGGTGGTGTTTATTTAAAAGTTTGACAACAGTGAGAGTATCAGCTTGATCAATAGAAAAAGTGTCCAGTCTCAGTGGAGTGGATGTGAAGAGCTTTGAGCCTTGAGTAACCAGTTCAAACTTAAATATTGGCAGCTAGGGTTGCAAAATTCCCTGTTGGGTATTCAGTGGGAATCCCTTTAAAATCCAGAGAAGCAAAGGGTGAGAGAAATGGGCTGTTTTTCTCTGAAATGGAAAGGCATGTTTGTTGTCCTGGGAGAGCCTTAAATGCTGTTTTTGGCAAGGAGAAACCTAGGTTCCGCTGCTGTTTGGCTAGAAAGAGAAGCCACCAGCTGGGTGACTGTTCATTTGCCACTGGCCTGGGAACAAGACTGATTTAGCATTTTCCACCTGCAAATCTTCATAGGTGGGAACAAAGCCATGCTTGGGTTCTGAAACTCTTCAACACCACTGGCACCAATGAGTGATTCAGCTGTGGTCTCTCTGGATTTAGGAATAAATGGATTTAGATATAGCCTTTCAGTATCCAAATAGTTCTTCAGTGGAGGAATTTCGCACAGAAGGAATTATGTGTCAATGGCCCTTAGCTGGTACAACCAGGCTGCTGGGTAGATAGATGCAAACATGGGTCAGCATGAGGCAGATTGGGAGAGCAGATTGGTGCCAAAGAGCACTTTTCAAACTATAATGTGCCTATGAATCACCTGGAGATCTTGTTATAATGTAAATTCTGAGTCAGTTAATCTGGGATGGAGCCTAAATTGATGCATTTCTAACAAGCCCCAGGTGATGCTGCTGTTGTTGGCTCACACATCAAACACTGAATAGAGCAAGGCATTGGGGACATTTCTAGAAATTTACATCCCTGTCATGTTCTGCTTATCACTCCTGGCCTTGTTGGCACACACAATTAAAAGGAGTTCTGGCACTTTTTACAAGACCATTCAAGTTATGAAAGTTGAGATCACTGAAATAGACCCGGGTTGGATTTTGTTCTTCAGTTGGAAATAACTACCGAAATAGTTATCTACAGTTTTCTGTTCTTTGCCACATATATTTAAAGATGGCCTGTGCCAACATTTCCTCCCCAAGTCTGGTTTGTTTACTAAAGCATTCAGAATAATTCCAAGCTTTCTTGATGGCACAGATCGGTCGTGTGTTTGGTTTCGCATTCGGGCTTCATTCACGAAGTAAGGTTGGCAACATGCGCTCATGGACATGGGATTCAGAAACACAATCATGCAAGCTTAGCGGAGATTGGTTGTCCTGCCTTCCAATTCTGCATCACAGGACTAACAACAGAAGCTCCTTCTGCTTAATTCCAGAAAAAACATACAGGCATTGGGAATGGTTTCTAGAAATGCCCTTCTACTTGTCTGGATTGGCTTCTTCACCAAGTATGCAGTCTGCTTCCCAGGAAGTCGGCATTGGGTCAGGCTGGCAGAAGGCAAAGTCCAACCACTGCCAGGGAAGCAACATTCAGGGCTATTGCTGCCCTCGGAGGCCTGGCACAAACTCCATGTTGATGGCTTTCTTTATTTAACAGTTTTAATCATCATTATCCCATAACATACTTTATTCTGAGAACTTTCCTTGGCACTAATGCCTACACTGTTCTCTGAGCCAGGTAGTATTTTCCCTATTTTACATCTGAGAAAACAATTCAGAAAACTCATTCAAAGTCATAGTAGTGATCACAAGTAGAATTGGAACTCACACTTTTTAAAATTATTATTATTATTATTATTATTATTATTACTACTGCTATTTTGAATTCACACTTTTAAGTGCTCCAGAGCTTTGAACTCTTAATCCTGTAACCACTTGGGGTTCCAAAGGGGGCATGTTATGGTTAAATTGTATCCCCCACCAAAAGATTTATTGAAGTCTTAACCCTTTGTACCTGTTAATGTGACCTTATTGGAAATAGGGTCTTGGTAAGGGAGGGACAAAGAAAGGAGGGGAGGGGGGAGGGGGGAGGGGCAAGAGGAGGAAAGGAGGAAAGAGGAGGAGAGGGAGACTGTGTCATTCTAACAAAATAGACCTTTATGCGGAGTTCAGCCAAGGGGGTTACCAACTAGAGGCACCAATATAATGTATCTAATAAATAAATAAATGGTATCAAGTCTAAACACTGAATAAATACTATTTCAGAAAATACACACACACACACACACACACACACACACACACACACACACACACACACAGAGTTAATGTGACCTTATTGGAAATAGGGTCTTGGTAAGGGAGGGACAAAGAAAGGAGGGGAGGGGGGAGGAGGAGGAAAGAGGAGGAAAGGAGGAAAGAGGAGGAGAGGGAGACTGTGTCATTCTAACAAAATAGACCTTTATGCGGAGTTCAGCCAAGGGGGTCACCAACTAGAGGCACCAATATAATGTATCTAATAAATAAATAAGTGGTATCAAGTCTAAACACTGAATAAATACTATTTCAGAAAATACACACACACACACACACACACACATACAGAGTCTGTGAGAAAAATACCTCTCATTGTTTTCATTTTATAGCTGTGAAAATTGAGGCCTAGAGAGGTTAACTTACCCAAAGGTGTGAAAGGTGGAGTCCAGAGTCCCATCTGCCTGATGCTCCCATCTCCTGTCCTTAGCATGATGGGCAGGAAGGCATGTACTACCTGGGAAGGCTGGGGCTCTCCTGGAGAGCCCCTACGTTGGAGGCAGAGGAGCGATGGATGCCCTACAGTCTCCTGGGGCTCGGTCACATGTCAGCATACAGAAATGCTCATTTTAAGAAAGTGACTCACTGCCAAAGGCTTGAAATACTCTTATGCACCTGTTCAGTTGTTTAGTTATATAACTTAAGTAGGTGCAGAAAGAGCAGGAAATACATAGACTGTTTTTGTTCTTACTGTTTTAATAAAATAGTTAAAAATCTGAGAATGACTTGTCAGTTTCTGCTTTTCATAGACACAGCTATTTAGATGGAACTCATCTGTGAAAAGCAGTGAGAGATCATAGTCCTCCGTGAGGGTGATGGTGGCCCCAGATATGTGATGTACAGGTGAGGTATCAAGAGAACCCAGGGAGGGAGGCATTGCCCAGTGTCAGTGGTTCCTTTAGCAACTAAGCAGAATGTTTCCTGAATGCCTTATATGTCTTTGAGGCATCTTGTAATTGAGAAATCTTATTCTGAATGGAGAGTCAGAGGTAGTTCAAGTCACATCACATGGTTGGTGATACCTTTAGAGACTGCCACATGCTCTGTTGCTACCTGCAGCTCTGACCTTCCTCCCCTCCACTCCCCTGCTCATGCATTACACTACCATTCTTGCCATTCTGGGTGCCTGCCAAATGTGCACCTACCTCAGGGCCTTTGCACTTGCTGTATGCACATTGTACCATTTCTGTTTTGAATGCCTTCCCAGAGATCTTTGCAGGGCTTATGCCTTCTCATTATTCAGTTCCATCTCACATGTCACCTCCTCAGGGATATTTTATCTAAACCATCAACCCATGGGTACACTCTATCTCTATACACTGCCATGATGAGTTTCTGCAAACATAGCCCTTAAAAAAATTTAACATTTATTTTTGAGAAAGAGAGAGAGAGCGAGAGTGAGCAGAGGAAGGGCAAAGAGAGACAGAGACAAAAAGAGATGGAATCTGAAGCAGGTTCCAGGCTCTGAGCTGTCAGCACAGAGCCCAATGCAGGGCTCAAACCCACGGACTGTGAGATCATGACCTGAGCTGAAGTCAGAGGCTTAACAGACTGAGCCACCCAGGTGCCCCAACATAGCCTTTTTTTTTTTTTTTTTGCCTTTCTTTTCCATTGAAACATAAGCTCTGCAGGGGTAAGGATTTATTATGGATACCAGTGTGCTTCACACTTTAGGAATCATTTCACCAAGATGGGTGGTGTGGGCGAATGACACTGGGCAACCAAATAAAAGTGTGAGAGAGTCCTGTACAGAACTATATAGTATGCAGGAGGGGCATTCTGTCCAGTCTTAGAGAAATTCTCAGAAAGGGTGATGATAAGTAGACTGAAGCCAAGATACGGTTGACATTAAGATAAGGAGGCGGGAAGGTTTCTTGGTGGAGAGAGCAGGATATTTGAGGGTTAAATGTTGTTGGGCAGGAATGTAGGGTAGATTATGACATTGGGGGTTAGGAGAGATGAGAAGAGGGCAAGATATTTCAGGGGCTTTGTGCCCTGTGCTGATCAGTCTGGACAAACAGGTCCTACAAAGTATGACAGAAACCCCAGACAAATGAAGGAAGGAGCCTAGCATCTCCTCGTATGTGTCCCTCACTCATCTAGGGCAGGACCAATGCCCCACCTTTCCCCCACCCTGTCATTATTTAGGTAGATGCTGTCTGGCCTGGAATATTTAGTTAATCCTTGGGTTTATCTTGTGGGTCTGGGGCTCCAGTTGGCTTTCCGATTTACTCCTTGTGGCACCTTCTGGCAAGGTCCCAGGAATGTGAGTGACAAGGCAAAACAAGGCACCCTGAAATTACCTATAATGAAAATGACTGGTAATCTCCAGCGATTACTCTGTGTGAGTGACAGGGTTGCACTTTCTGCAAAACCTTTGCTGTAGCAAAAATGTGTCCTGTGGGGTTTCAAGTTTGAGAGTTATTTTTTCCCCAAATGAAAATAGCTGTAGAACTTTTGGCATCATGTATTGTTTCATTCAGATAATGAGGCTAATTGTGGATATTTAATATATTTTACGAGAAGGTACACTGAATCTCTTTTAACAATATAAACCCAAGCTAGAATGAATGCAATAGTATAATTCTACAGTGGAGTAAGTCAGCTATTTGATTCCAAGGGTCCCATCCCAGGCCCTGAGTTCTTAGAACATCTACAGATCATGGGAAAAAGGAAGCTTGGACCAAATGGAGGTAGAGGAACAGCCAATGTGCCTCCTAAAGCTGGAATATGGGGAATGAAAGTAAGACCCAGGACAGTCCGATGGCCCATTTGCATGGACACATTTACTGCCCTCTGTGGATGCCTGCTCCCTGTTATGGAGAATCATGGTTCAGAGATCATGGGGAGATGCCTTCAACCTAAGTTTCTCCAGACCCATGCAAGGAATTAGAGAAACACTGAGCTGCTTGTTGAAAGCAGAAGTTTGCAAACTCCTTCGGAACCCTAACGCAAATGAATACTGCCTGGGAAGCCAAAATCTATGCCAGATGATGGAGAGGTTTCTCTGCTTGAACCCACACACAGCCACTCTTTTCCTCCCTGGGACACTCTCTGGTGTCCCTGTGCCATTTTTAGAACATGCTTTGTAAACTGGCTACATGTATATGCGCAGGATTTTCAAATTCGGTGTAATTTTTATATATTTATGTATAGCTTTTGCATATAT
Organism: Puma concolor; assembly: GCF_028749965.1. NCBI lineage: Eukaryota > Metazoa > Chordata > Mammalia > Carnivora > Felidae > Puma > Puma concolor. The sequence continues at coordinate 121,587,980 of NC_141668.1, forward strand.
ATGCACGTATGTATGTGTATGTACATACATATACACATATATATTTATGAGAAAATAAGCCCAACCTCAGTCATGCCTAACCCCAAACCAACCCACACCTGGCCTCAGGTACTTTCTTGGATCCATACCAGGTTTCTGAGTGAGCTGGAACCTCTGTCCAACAACAGGATGTCAGGCATCATGCTGTCAAAAATGAATGGTTTCTAGCTTGCATTACTGACCACAGATTTTCCATCCCAGTCATGCCTGTCACTCTTCCAGGTGAATATCTTTGCTGTTATGAATGAAAGTTCAGGGTAGGTGTCCATATTGTAGAGTACCAATTCCTGTATCTATAAACATAAACGTGTACTGTACTTCGCTCCTTCCTCATCAGTCTTTGAGATGCAAGTCACTGTCACCTCCCCCAGGAAGCCTTCCCTGATTTCCCTAGGCAGATTTAGGTCTTTCCTCCTCTCTGCCCCTAGAGCACTCTGTGTTTTCTGTACAATCAGCCATTCTACCACCTCTTCAAATTTTTTGCCATATTTGCTTACTATCTGTACTATTATTTGTCCACTTCTTTCTGCATATAAACCTTAAATCAATTAACTTAAACCACAAACAAAGGCAAAAAACTAGGCCTCATTCTAGATAACAATATATATGAAAGCATGTTCTTGACATTAAAAAGAAAAGAAACCAAAAAAACCAAAACGAAAACTAGATATGTGTTGTTAGGATCGACGGTAAAAAATAAAAAAAAATAAAATATAGAGATTTTGTGAGGGAAATAAGATTACAGAAGAGACTTGTTATGCCCTGTAAAACCCTGTAATTATGTGAAATGAGCCAAGACAAGTGCTCCATGAGATGCCTAATTTTATATATCTCCCAAACTTCCATTTTCTGAATTTGGAAGTCAATAACAAGCTTCCTCTACAGAGCATGGAAAATCAGGAAAATGAAAACTTTTATAGTGATCATGTTCTATCACAGTGCCACAAAGACCAGATTCTACATACAATAAAGTTAAGTGGCAAGAAGGCCAAACCAGGAACCCCAGCACAGGAGCCCACTGTCAGAAGTCACTTACAATGGCTCTGCTTGCAGAGAGAGCCCATAGGGGATAGAAAAGATTAAAGGAACTCAGAATTTCTGTGGTAGAGACCACAAATGTCAAATTAGTTCCTGGGAATGCTTTGGAGGCATCTGGCCTGGGTGATTTCGGAAATTTCTGGCGACCATAATGGCTCCACCATCTGCTGGTGTCTTGTCAGTAATATTTTCATCTTCCTTTAAAATAGATACTTCAATTAAAAAAAAATGGCGCATCAGCAACACCCACTTACCAGGGTGCTAACTTAACACAGTGCTCTTGATTTGCATACTATTGTTTACATATTATGTCAGGTGTCACCTCCATGGAAATTGCTTGATTTTAGTGAATGGTAAAGTATAAGCAGTCATCCTGCCAAACAGGAAGCTGTCCTGCCTCTCCGTTTCCTTGTGGGTTTTCCTCAGATGGGGGTGGATGGGGGAGACCTTAGAATCTGGCCCATTAACTGACTCAACCAGAAATGCCTCAACTAAGAAACTCAGGGTTTGGAGACAGATTAAAATGGTGAAATGGGGACCAACTTCCCTTTTAGGCAATCTCAGAAAATGCATTTTCCCCTAAGTTGACCACAGGGGAGAAAGATAATGAGGACCTCAAGGAAGAAGAGATAGAGAAATCCTTAGAGGAAGCTTTCTAAGAGTTAGGAAACTAGTTCTGGGCAAGGTAGAATCTAACCTTGGTTCATTTAATCTGCTGCTTCTAAGAAAAATCGCGTATTTCTATAAGCCCATATTCCACTTCAATGCAATACCGGCTTTAACTCTATTTCTATTGCTATTGACATAAATCATCATTTTTTAATGTCATTGGCATATTATGAAGTAAAGGATTTAATCTTGTCTAAAAATAAGTGTGGCCTTTTGCTCTTGGCTCCTGGGGTGTACTCTTTGTTTGCCTTGATGCTTCGGGCTAGCAGATAGGAACAGTGTGATTTAGGCAGTGGCGGGGGTTGGGGGCAGGTCATGCCTGGTTGACCTGGAGAGTGAGTTCAATCACATACACACTCAAGCAATCAGTCGTGAGATATAATGGAGCCCCAGTAAATCTCTGAACACTGAGGCTTGGGTGAGCCTCCTTGGTTGACTATACTCTGTGTATTCTCACACATCAATGCTGGAAAAGGAATACATCTTGACTTCATGGGGAAAGGACAATGAAAACTCCATGTCTGGTCCTCCTGGACTCTGTCCTATGCAATTCTTCTCGTGGCTGACTTTAACCTGTACTCTCTCCCTTTGATAAACTGTATTGTAAGTGAAATGGCTTTCAGTGAATCTTTCTAGCACTTACCATATCCAAGGGTGGTTTTGGGAACCCTCCAAGCTTGCAGCTGGTGGGTTGTCCCATACAACTGATGCAATTTTGAGGAGTGCTCCCTCTAAACTTTGTAGCTGACCTAAATTCGTCATAGAAAGATCAACTATTTTTGGCTTTCATGAATATAATCTAAATAGACACACAGAGATATCTTCATAAAGATCATAAAACTAATTGGCCTTGTGCATTGGAAAAATGGCCCTTTAATTCATAGTACAGAGAAATGATAAGGAATAAAATCAACTAAATTTGAGTAAAACAGCTCTTTAAAGTTGAACACACCTACTTTGTTTTTCCACGTCTAAGGGCCACAGAAATTAATGAGTAGATAGGCAAGAACTGCCTTCTAAGTCACCAGAATTTTCCTATGGGTAGAGAGCCAATTCATCAGAAGATCTTGCTGCTTTTACCTTTAACATAGTTTATTCTTTCTATTTCTTTCCACCTCTACTACCCCCTATGTAGTCAAAGCTAACATTATCACCTTAACTAATGAAATACCTCCAAACTGAATCATGGATGTTTACATATAGCTATTCTTCTACACAACGGCTGGAGTGCTTTCTTTTAAAAATGTAAATTGGACCATGTTGTTCCTTATTTTCTAAACTTTGCTTAAAACTCTTCAGTGGTTGCCCACTTTTAGAACAAGGGCAAGATTTCTCATTTGTTCTACAAATACCTGTGTAACTTGACACCGAACACAGGCTTTCTTGAACCATACTTCCCCTGGTTCTCTTCCCTCTAGCCACAATGGCCTTGGTTCAGGCTTTCCTATTTTTCATGCCTCTATAACAAGGTCTTTGCACATGACTTATCCTAGGTGGTTTGCCTGTCACTTTTTGTTTGTCAGTGTCCACATGTCCTTCAAGCAAACCTTTCATAAGAAAAATATTCAAGGGGTGCCTGGGTGGCTCAGTGGGTTAAGCGCCCGACTTCAGCTCAGGTCATGATTCCACAGTCTGTGAGTTCAAGCCCTGCATCAGGCTCTGTGCTGACAGCTCAGAGCCTGGAGCCTGCTTTGGATTCTGTGTCTCCCTCTCGCTCTGCCCCTCCCCTGATCATGCTCTGTCTCTCTCTGTCTCAAAAATGAAAACATTAAAAAAAAAAGATATTCAAGGTGTCCATGGATAAGTTACATAGCTCCCTGTACTTGTTTTTCACAGAGTGTTTTCAAATTTGCAGTTTCATTTCTGTTAGCTATTATTTTATGATACTCCAGTAGACTGAGTTCTTTGAATATGGGTGGATCCATGGTTCTGCACTCTTTACAAGAATCACAGATCATTTTGATGTAGGTCAGCTTCAGACTGGACTTTGTTCAGATAACAACTGTCAGGTAGGATGCTGGCAGCTGTTCCTTTGGGGTGGAATGTTGGTTGAAATAAGTGACTGTCAAATAAACATAGCCACTCAAGATCATCATTTGCATCCAGGACATGCTTGCAGATGTTTTCCCTATTGGATTTGTCCCAAGCCATTCTTTTCAGAAAAGTGCCTTTGATGTCCAAAAATGGTATGGGTATGATAATTGGCCAACTTGTAGCCCTCTTGGGCTCTAGTAATGCAGATTGTTGTAAGCGACTGATCCCTTTAGACCCTGGGGCAGGTACTTAAAGTTTGGGACAATGTTGTCAATCATGTCCTGCCACCAGGAGCATTGTCTGGGTGTATAGGGCTCCCTTGAAAGCGTCTTTAAAAAAAGGTTTTTTTAATGTTTATTTTTGAGAGAGAAAGAGTGCGAGTGGGGAAGGGGCAGAGAAAGAGGGAGACACAGAATCTGAAGCAGGCTCCGGGCTCTGATCTGTCAGCACAGAGCTCAACGCAGGGCTCGAACTCAAGAACCATGAGATTATGACCTGGGCCAAAATCAGACACTTAACCAACTGAGCCACCCAGGTGCTCCTTTTGAAAGTTTCTTAACCAGAGAAGGAACTGGTGACTTGTCTCACTGTTCCTGTAGGTGAAGGGCACAACGAATGAAATCTAGCCCTTGCCTTTCTGCCATGGAGCATGGGCAATGAGGTAGTCTCTCACCTGGATATAAGGTTCTATATATTGTGTGCCACTGCCATGACAGACAAGAGCCCCCCTGGAGCTTTAAGAAGACTTCATTCAGTTTGTGCCAAGAAAGCCAGGCAGTTGGGGATAGCAGGGCAAGACAAGTCTACATCCTACTGGTGACCCCATATATTTGCATTCACATAAATAGTAGATACTTCTGTCCATTTGTGACTGATGTACCCTTTGGGTAGCATCCTATCTAACAACATAAAAACTTGCACTGGGCTCAACATCCTTTTACATTATTGGAAGACATTTTAATATTACTTTTTTCAATAAGTGACTCTTTAATTATAAATTCAAATGCTATATATATTTCAATTATTGTAAAAAAATGCTTTCAAACTTTTTATCATCTACTTACACAGAGTTTATCATTTATGTTCTCTATCCAGAATTTGAAGATTTCCTCATTAAATAGTCTCAACCAGGAACTGTTTGTGCCCATTTTATGCATAAGTGGATATGAAATATCTGTTCAGGGAAGCAAGTCCAAGCTTTTATAAAAAAAAAAAAAATGAAAACACTAAGTTTTGAAGTTAGATATAAATTCAGTCTCTTCTCTAGAACTTTTAATTTTTTGGTAATACCCTTATAAATAAGATATGTTTCTCCAGGAAGTCTTACATAGATTCTGCGCCCCCCCCCCACATCCAGTGTAGTTTAATAAGTATGTCATACCAGTATTATCATTTTTCACATGTGCCAACACATAAAAAAACACTGTTCTAATGGATATTTGGAATGCAAAGTCTATTAATAGTCTCACTATTTGGTCTGCTGATCAATAGGACCCAGCAGGGATGATGAAGGGGCTAGAAATTGGCTGTGAGGAACAAGGAATATTTATTTTAGAGACAAGAAAATGTAAAGCGACAGTTTTACAGGTTTTCTTAACAACAGATTATTGATTATTATTTCTGAAAATGAATTCTCTATAGGGCTTCAAGACAAAGAACTTGGTGTAAATTTTGTATGAAACTGCATGACCTTGCCCAATGTTGAAACTTTTGTAAGCCTCAGCTTGTGCAGGAGTCCAAGGAAGAGCATAATATCCATCCCAGGTGTCACTGTCATACCTTGTGAATCATCTTTTAAAACGAACCGTCTTTTAAAATACATAGTCTGTACCTAGTAAGCATCTGTAATGGAAAGGATTGGGCCATGTGGTAGTGAGTTCCTATCACTTAGAGGTATTCAAGCATAATATACGTGATCACATTTTTAAAATGGCATGGTGACAATTAGATCTTTAATTAAATGTCATTAAGTTTCCTTCCATTGCTGAGATTCCCAGACTGGAGGTAGTAGAATCAACTCTAGAATTAACACTTCAGCTCAGTTGGCTGGCTGTCCAACAGATCTCCAACGTGAGACCTTTCGATGGCCCCTCCTAAGAATCTCTTCTGTAAGAACATTGACAAGAACCCTCATCCTTCTCAGGAAAGAACTTCCAGTAGCATGCACCTAGAGTGCTTGTTAAATCACACATTGATAGACCTCAATCCCGGAGTTTCTGATTCAGCAGGTCAGGGGCTGAGTGGGCAAGAATCTTTGTTTTCAATAAATTCTCAGGTGATGCTGATCCTGCTGGTCCTGGGACCAGAGTTGAGGATCTCTGCATTAGAGCAAGGGTTCTCAGCCCTGACTGCCATTAGACTCACTGGGGAAATATTTGGACCACAGCTGCCTAGACCCCATCTGATGTAACTGCACAGAGTGCTGGGTGGTGTAGGTTAAAAGCGCTCCGGGTAACTCCAAAGGGCAGTCAGCACCAAGAATGTCAGATTCAACGTGTCTTTATCTGGGCCAGCCCCTTTCACTAGACTTCAATGTTGGCTTAATATTTGCACTAGTTTTGGTATTACTATCTTTCTCTTTTGAACATTTTTTGAAATATCATAGTGACATTTGAAAAACAAGTGGTTTGTACTCTGAGGCTGTTCCAGCCATGAGTCGCACCCCTCCTCCTAATTATTCAAAAGCCGACTCACTGTTAGCAATTAGATGAAAGTCTGTAGTCTGTAATTAAGATCAGTATATCTGACAGTGCAAACGGGGCTTGAATATTTTACAATTTATCTTTTTTATCACTTTAGGTGCTTTCAACTATGGTACTCGCAAGAGTAACCTACAATGACTCACAAGTGAGATGGCAACTTGCCATATTTTTATATGTTTTCTGCTCAGAGAGACTGAAACACCTTCAGGTAGCAATAGTCGGTTGAATCATGCCAAGTGTTCATGTTCACTATTTAATGATATGGTGACTATGTGAGGTTAGTTTAAAACGTCTGCATCCGGTTGACCCACACCTTGTATAGGGGTTAGGTTTTAAAGTTGGCATGCCTGGTAGAAAGTTGGGCATGGTCAAAATTTTCCTGCACAGTTCCCCCAATCCATGATATCTAGAGTGCGGTCCAAAGGCCATCAGCCTGGGCAGCACCCAGGAGCGTGTTAGAACCGCAGAGTCTGAGCAACCTATTGAGTCCACACCAGCATTTTAACGAGATCCTTGGATGATCACATGAACATTAAAATTTGAGAAGCACTGCCTTAAATTATTCATTAATCGCTAAGGCCTGGGACTGCAGAAGCTGAAAAGTCCAGAATTACTTATTTGGATTCTCTTTGCATTTTTGCTGAGGCTTCACTTTCCCCTAGGAGGGGAGGCCTGCCTCTAGACTGAAGAAGAAAAGCAAGGAGAGCCATTTTTCTTTTCTTCTCTTCCTCTTCTTCTCCTACCGTTTGCTACTGCACAATCCATGTAGTTGAATTAATGTTACTTGAAAATACATGTATTACATCTTTCGTTGTATTTAATACATTAGCTCAAAAAGTGGACTGCCCATCCAGCAGGCGCCAGGCAGGAACCATGCCAGGTACTGAAGCTACGATAGCCAGGGGGAAGAAACAGTTCCCAACTTAATAGACCTGAGTGTCTGAAACTGTCCAATTAGAGACACGATTAGCAGGTCTCATTACATGAATAATACATGAATGTGTTCCGTTCAGCTCAGTGTTTGGTTTCCGAATAATTTGAGCGAAGAACCTCATCTGTTAGGAGTCCCTGTTAACTGACCGCCCACTCTTTAGGCTGAGAGGGCATTTTCTGAGGGAAGCTCCTACTACCAGTTTAATGAGACTCCTCCTACAACTCTTGGGAAGGCCAGAAGGGATGGCTTGAAATAAAGGTGACCACGAGCTTCCAGATCCAGGACTCCACTGGAGAGTGGAGAATCAATGGCATTGAGAACAAAAGCATCTTCTGGGACAAGGCTGGGCAGCATGATGGCAAAGGTCCCATCTGTCGCTCTGCCAGACCCTCTCAGTACTGCACAGTCCCAAGCACATCTTGAGTGGCTGTCAGTGCCACTCCTGGTATCAGCAGTCCCCAAACAGTCTGAATAATTTCATGCTCCTGCTTCCTGGAGGAAAGAGGGGAAAATGCTTTGTTTTCGCTGCCCTCTTGGGATTTTATCAATTGCACTTTCTGGCTGCTTGCTTTCTGTTGTTAACATCTTTCTTGGAGAGGAATGCTTTTTTCACTTCTGCAGGGAAGGAAGGAGTCACCTATGAGATGAGCAGTGATCGCCTAATCGTATGATCTGAATTTCTTCCTGACATCTTAAAACTCCTTACATTAATGCCAGATGTTTGCTGTCCTCAAAATGCCATAAGGCATTGCTTAGTGTTCTCCTTTCCCATCAATGGCTGGCAGATGTTTGAGGTTTGGTGTCTTTACATGCCTTTCATCAGTACAGAAACTGTACATCTTGTTGGCTGTTCCTCCCATACAGTGGCTGCTGTGTAATGGTGTATCGTGTTTAATGAGGAATTGCAACTTGCCTCAGAATAAAAAGAACAAAGAACATATTACAGGATATTTATGTCTAAGTCTATTTACTATTTATGAAGACTCTAACAGCTTAGCAATTTCCTTCACATACAAACTGTAAAGACTGAAAAAACTATAGCTGCTTAAAATTTCACATCCTTAGTTGAATGCCTGATCTAGACTTAAACGTTCTATTTGACTATCTTTTTTAAAACAAAGCTGTCGAAGACAACGCTCTCCATTATGTCTTTTTCCTACTGTGGTGCAAGTTGAGGGCCTGATGTTATTCCCAGGGGAACTGCTGACATGGAGAGGGTGGGGTTCCAGTTTCCAGCCTCCCATCGAGGGAGATGGGCTGTGGGGGCAGCTTTCTGCCCTGAGTTGAGGGAGATTCACAAAGTGGCTGGGATGTGCTCTTCGTGAAGACAGGTCATTCTCATATCTGAACACAGAATGGTCTCCGAGAAAAGTCTGATCTCACCAAAGTCCTAAATGATTCTCTTAAATTCTGGACACAGAGGAATACTAATTACTGCATATCAGGCATAGGTCAGACCGCATCCTGGGACCTTAGCTTGTGTCATCTCACCCAACCTCAAAAGAGCCTAGTTAATGAATGTGCTCGAATCCCCGTGTTGCCACATGAGGTAGCTGAAATGGGAAAATGTTTGTGTCAAAATTATGCTATGTCTAATTCCAAAGTCCTGGACTCTGACCTGAAGGCTGGCCTTTTCTATCAGAGATGCACTGTTTGCTTCCTCTGGGATTAGATGACTTTTCACAGGCAATTAAGTTCTTTTTTTTTGAATTTTCTTTTTAATTTAAATTCAGGTTAGTTACTCCTCTTAAGAGAAATCCATCTCTGAAACCATGTTAGAAACTTGGAACTGCACTAGGTTCAAAATGGCCATGGCAGTTTTGTAAAGAAAGCTCAGAAAATACTCCTTTCTTATCGCTCCCGGTGACATAACTCACTGAGAGTCAAAACAGGGAACAGAAAAGAAAGCTGATGTTTGAAGAATGGACGAAATTGTACAATTAGGCCACTGCTTACTGCTGGAGGCTCAATTCTGAATTAGATCGTTTGAAAACCATCTTTTGTTTTATGACATGTTTCTTGTAGAATACTTAAAAGTGGGTAGATCTTTCTTGCTGTTTATAAAAGAGCTGCTCTGAACATATACCTGTCGGTTTGAAATTTTGCCCCTATAGAGACTTGGGGAGAGAAGACTTCCATTTTTTTCACTGTTGCCAAGTGTCCAGTAAATCTTGCCCTCACTGAAGTTACATAACTGTGTTCACACTTAAAACAATGATATGATATCTGACGTTGGAGCTTCTTAAGAAGGCTGGGTGGTCGGTTTTTTTCCCCCCAATCCAGAAGCTTTCTTACCTAACATAAAACTGAGTTTTGAGCTTTCAGGTCAGGGATTGGCTGTATTCCAGGGACCACTGGGTAAAATTGTTGCCTCAGCTTTTGCACTGTTCTTATATATTAGCCTTTGGTATCTTTAACTTCAGGATTTTTGAACATACCATACCATTCATAATGTCCTGTTCCTAAGTTCAGAATTCAGAGTATGCATTCTCTCTCCCAGATCTCCTGCCATAATGATTCTACAGGTTATCTCTGCTGCTACTCCTCAGTTATAAAACCCCAAATGGCACCTTTCTCTCCAAAGGTACATTCCCACAGCCTTCAGAACTGAGGATATTAACAGTTCTGATATATTTTTCTGCCTTTCTTCAGCTTCACACATCATGTTTGTCCAGTGGTTTTCAGCTGGGCAAATTGTGCCCTCAGAGAACATTTGGCAATGTCCAGAGACATTTCTCATAGATGTGCACAACTGTAGGATGGAGGTGCTACTGACATCTGTGGATGCTGTATGTCAGCATCCAGGGATGCTGCTTAAGCATGCTACAGTGCACAGGACAGCCCCCTGCAACCAAGAACTGTTCAGCTCAAAATGTCACTAGTGCCATCATTGAGAAGCCTTGTGGTCTGACTATACTGGAGAATGGATCCTCCTAAATGTACCTATAACTGGAAGGCATTACAGTGGTCACAAGCATGACCTCTGAGCCCAGAAGACTGAGCTTATATGCAAGTTCCTCTAATTATTAGCTGTGTGACTTTGGGGAAGTTATTTAAAATGTCTGTGCCTCACTTTCCTCATCCTTAATATGGGCCTAATGCTGCATATACAATAAGATTCTTAAAATTAAATGAACTGATGCATGCCAAGTACTTAGAATAGTGGCTTGTGCATGGGAGGTACTCAATACCTGCTGCCCACCACTGTTGGTAACAATGTTGCCACCACTGCATGTACTTGGGCTTGACTGAGGATGATCCCTCTGTGTGGCACACACCCTCTCCCATGTTGGTTCATGGTTCAAGCCACAGTTGTGAGACTGTCCTCTTGCCATCCATGAGAGCAAATGGCTGCTTTGTGTCTTCATCACATACTTCTTTTAATGGATCCATGAGTTGTGTCTGACAAGGACTTAGTTGTTCTTCCTTTTCCTTTGGGTTGTGAACTCCCCAAGGAGCTGTGGCTTGTTCTGTGCCAGCCTTATGTGTCCAGTCCCTAATGATAGTAAACACTTCATCAATCATGTTGGTTGGCTTGGGGTCAGGCTCTGTTGACAAGAAAACTAACAGACAAAAGAAATAGTAAACTCTTTCTTTTCAGACTTGGTTTAACCTCTTTAGTAAGTTTTGCAAGTTTACAATAAGAAGCTTGGATTTCAACTGGTTATATGCAGGGTCTTTATAAGCCTAGTAGAAGCTGAACAAAGTGCAAGACAAAACCCTTTTCCCTTCCATCAGACACTGCACACTCATCTCCAGCCATGCCAGCCTCCTAGCCTCAGGGAGATGTACAGCCTAAGTTATTATCTGGTATTAATAATCCATTTCTTCTATAGCCATCTATCTTTATTTTCCATTCTGGCTTGAGCTGTTTACCTTCCCATAGATAAGGTGACCTGTGGCTACTCAGTGCCAATAATCATCTATAAGTAGAAGAAAAAAAAAAGTTATTTTCTTTTTTTCCAGACTGTGCTATAAATCTGAATCTTTTATAATGAGGGATTTCCCTGACCTGGTTTAAAAATGAACTTGTCAGGCTAAAGATATTTCAGCTCTTTAAAGAGACATGGGTATGTGTAAAATGGAGTCAAAATGGGTTCTAAAGCTACCTTGTGACTAATACCTAGGATGATATTCTTAACCCCCATGAGCTGTATGATGCCACCTACTTCAGTGTGATGCCCTGAGGACGAAATGAGGTGCATCCAGCACATGCCAAAATAACACTATAAAATGTTGCATAAGGGTTAGTTGATTTTCACAGTTAATTGATCATGATCTAATGTTTAAAAATTCTATGGATTTTTCTTTTTGTCTTTTCTGCACTTTTGGAACATAGACTCATTGCTACTGTTCTGTAGACAGTATCAGCAATCAACATAATCCATTGTGTTTTTTCTCCATTAGATAAGATATAGCTTGTATGGAAAGTTCAAAAACAGAAAGAGGCAGTTTTTATTTTTGCTCTACCTTATGCAGCCATTTTACAACCTGAGTTCTGGAATGAGTGATCTGAGAAGCTAGGAAAGGTCTCTCTTCAACTGTAGTATACTGGACCAGTTGATAGAGCTGCTCTGGGATTTAATATATTACACTGGCTCTTGTTCCTAGCTTTCTATGCCAGTTTTGCAGTGAAAGTTATCCAGAATATAAATTGATAGCAGAGACTCCTTGAGACGATATACGACATCACTAACTGTTCATGATTCACATAAAACTTCTGCTTGTTGAAAATGATAGACATCTTTTGTTTTTTCCTTGTATTTTTTCCTTATTCTGAAAAATTTACAAACCACTGCCAGACACGAATGCCAGGGACTAACCAATGCATAGTACAAATCATTGACCAATGCATGGGACAATTCAATCAAATTTGACTGTGGAAATTTGACTCTGATGGAAAAGACCAATAAGTTTTCACCCAACACCCAAATTGCAAATTTGAAAAGTACCTGGAAAGGTGCTATTTGGGATTGGGTGAGGGCCTGTGCTCACATCCTTGAATATTTTAGTTGCTTTTCCTCTGTTGAGCAACATTGGTGTGGTAAATGAATATGTACACTGCTTCCATTTGGGTGGTGATTGAGAAAATCATCCTCTCCACTAACTACAGCATTCTGTAAGACGTGTGATGACTAAAGAGTTGCCACCTTTCCTGGTTTACAAGAATTATGTGCAACTAGAGAATCAATAAATCCAGAACGTTGTAGAGAGTATATGGAAGCAATGGGGAAACTTTCCAGCTGAGAGAACATTTTCTGGGTATTTTTGTTATGGTTGTTCACAGTATTTATTTTACATTCCACAATGTAGACCAGTCTTTACTAGATGCTACAAAATAAATGGACTCCAATGCCTTCAGAGAGAGTCTTTAGACTATTTCCACAATCATTGGAAAGTGCAAAGAACAAAAGACCTCTCTTCTATGAAGGATGTTCCTATCTTCCTTTTTACTTTCTCTAGGTGATGGCCCAGAGCACTCATGATCCAATAGAACTTTTAGTGATGATGGCAGTGTTTTATATTTTTGCTGTCCAGTATGGTAGTCATTAGCTATGTGTGCCCACTGACCACTTGCAGTGTGGCTGGTACAACTGAGGAACAAAAGAATTTTATTTAATTCTAACTAGTTTAATTTTTTTTAATGTTTATTCATTTTTGAGACACAGAGAGCATGAGTGTGCACACAAGTGGGGGAAGGGCAAAGAGAGGGAGACACAGAATCTCCAGTGGGCTCCAGGCTCTGAGCTGTCAGCACAGAGCCTGATGTGGGGCTTGAACCCACCAACTGTGAGTTCGTGACCTGAGCTGAAGTCAGATGCTTAACCGACTGAGTCACCTAAGCACCCCTAATGCTAACCAGTTTAAATGTAAACCCGTGTTTGTGGCTAGTGGGTACCATATGAACTGAGCAGCTACAGCTTAGTTGGTGATATTCATACGAAGAATAACAACTAATTATTGAGCATCATATTATATACCAAACATTATGTTAAGCATACTACGTACACTTATTTAATCCTAATCACAACCCTATGAGGTAGTTAGTAATATTCTACCCCTTTAGTAGAAGAGAAGTCAATGCACAGAGGATAAGCAATGCACTCACCCACCTTTTTTTTTTTTTTTTTTTGCACCTGGTCGGGCAGAAAAGCATCACTGAAAATTTAAAAATGGTCATCTCTTTGGTAACTTCTGGGCTGATTAAATTCAGAGGTGACCTACTGAGTAGCTTGGAAAGATTGCAGAAAGATGTATCAACTCCTTGTGCCTACAAAAGTCCATGACCTGTGGCCCTCTGCAGGAACTAGAAACACTGACCCAGCTTCTCATCTGATGTTGTCATGGAGATTCAGCCTTAAACAAAAAGATGGCGCTGTTTTTGGGCTCCAGGAATAGAGCTCAGCAATTAGCTTCATCTTTATTTAGTTTGTAACACCAGCCTGGAAGACTCTCTCGAGAGGAGACCTGGAAATAGCTTCTCACAGTGCTAACAGACAGCTAGAGATGATTTCCTGGGAACATCGTGGATGCCATGTGTGGGATAAACCTGAATATTTTTTTTAATCAGTCATTTTAATATCTTGGAAAACACTCAGCTCTCTAATGATCACCATCACATCAACACCATATTGCATGTGTTGATTATCAGGCAGGGTTTAAAGAAAAAAAAAGTTCCCAAACCTGGATGTGCATCAGAACCTTGGGGAAGCTTGCGACATTTTGATGAGCACCAGGTTAGAAAACAAAAGATATAAATTAGACTGAAGTATAAACTTTAAGGCATTTCAAAGAGATTTCTTCTTCACAGATTTTCTGCCATAAATAGAATTTTAAAATTGCTCCTTGGTATTTCCTTAAATACCTGAGTACTAACAGTAATATATTAATGTAACATTGCCACAGTGGTGACCGTGTTGAATGTATTTATGCCTAAATTCAGGAAATATATGCTGTGTTATGAAACTGAATGGAAGCAAAGTGTGTTTATGTGTGGTTTCTCAGGTATCTAGTTACTTCAGTAAACTTTTGGCTTTAAGACACCATTGCTCCAGAAATGATCAATACTGAACAGGTGAAAGACAAGACAGGAGATGTATTGATACTCAATCTGAAAATCCTGCAAGTTTTTCCAGACAAAAATCAGATACAGATGGATTACTTGCACTCTCAAACTTTATTACATGTGGTACAGAAATAGAATGGGTACAAGAGATCACATGGAAAAGGATCAGATTGGAATCTCCAAATTCTTTCCTAGAGGAAACACAAATAGAAAAATTCAGTTAATGTTAAGTGACCTAATAACAACAATGATAGTTAACATTTGAATAACTACTGTGCCAAACTTAGTTCTAAGTGCTTTACTTTTATGTAGTCTTCACAACTACCCTATGAGGTTATATTTTACAGATGAGGAAACTGAGGCACAGAGAGATGATCTTTTCTAAAGGGTCAGCACTTTACCCACTTGGCATAAATGAGGCAGGGTATCACATGCTGACCCTCTATTTCACTTCGTTTTACTTTGTAGGGGAGTTAGGTAGGAGCCCCCAGTGATGCTACAGTACCTGCCTCTTTACCCAGGATGCACTGAGAACCCACTACCCAGGGAGGGAATGTATTTGAAAGGGTCACATCACAGTAGATCATAGTAGGGATCTCTTTCTCAATTTGATGGTATTGATGTCTTTCCTAAATAAAGCCCCTAGAAAAGGTTCTAATGGGCTAAGGTCTGAAGACTTCCTTAGTGTAATTTCTCATGATTTTGGAATATTGAGAGGACACTGACGGTATGTGAGGAGGACCACCTAGGGACTAAGCTTGTCCTGGAAACTGGAGAAGGTCTCTTCAGTACATTCATTGGTGGGCTGGGTAGCAAAGCTTCCTCAGGACACTTAGAAGGATGTGAAATGATACTTGCCTTGGACCACCGCCTGACTGTATGCCTGTGCACATCGCCAGGTGTGCTTGCACTTTTCACCTGAATAGAAACAACAGCTGAAGTCTCAGTCTGGACTCAGGCAAACCACGGCAAATTTAAATGCAAAGGAAATTTGCAAACATGACCAAAATGAGGAATAGAGGAATTAAGTTCCTAGAACAAAAATCTAGAATTTCTCATGCAAACCCAGGGAGGCCAGCTTAATCAAATTTTCAGCTAACACAGATGATAATGACTCTGGTGCCCAGTATCTTTATGGGGCTTCACTCCTGCAAGAGCAGAGAGAAAACAGGTGATGAAGCCATGGTGGCAATTACCTTTCCACATTTTTGGGTTAGGGACATGACATTTTTTTAAAAAATGTTAGCAAATCCTTTTCTGAGCTTAATTTTATTAGCTTTGGTTCTCACGAGGAGGGAGAGTCTGCTTACAGCCATCAATGTATGACGACTTGGGACTGTAACTCTGAACTAACTGGCTGCACTCAGCCCAGGATGACTGGGAGGTCTTGAGTTTGTTATTCAATGGATTTCACTGAATTCTCAAGAGTTAAACATTTTCAAGTCTAGAAGACCCATGTTCTTAGAGCAACAACAGTCTTTAATTTTTCAGACCAACAAAAGAATTCGAGAATACGTGGAAAGAACACCGAATAGTCTCATCATTTGCAATAACATCCAGGAAGAAAAAACAAGAGGGCACATCTCATTTCAAAATGACCCTTAACTCAGATTACGATTTCTGTCTTGAAGCCCTGGAGGGCCTCTAGAATCAAACGATGAGAGCCATAAATGTTGCTAAGATAGATTATGCAGACTGAAACTCATTGTGTCCCAGTGCATTTAATTTCAGAAAAGTTGATTAAACAGGACTGTGGCCAGAAGCCCATGTTGAGACATCCACTGTGCCATTGGGAAGTTGTGTGTGTCACTAGGAAGTTGCCTCACTGCTCTGAGCCTCAGTTTCCTCATATGTTAAGTGGGGACGGTAAGTCCTCTCTCAATGGATGGTTGTAAGTCTGTAGCAAAAGGTATAATATGGTCCAACTATTATCATCATCCTAATTGATATTATTATTATTAAATTGCTATAAAGTGTTATGTGAGGCCCTTTGAAGACTGAGATAAATGAGCCTAGCTCTTCAAGGAAATTCTATATTTGATATAAGCTTGATAAATACCAAACTTCAAAGTACCAACAAAGATCTCTGAGGGGTTTTGTTAATTGATTTTGTTGTAGTACCCTAGCCTTGAAAGGAAACAAAATGTGTTTTCACAAGCAAAGATTAAGGGACTCTGTTCCACTCAGTCATTATTCTGTCACTCAAGACATACCCCAGAATGATTATTTGTACTTAAAATGCTCTTCAGCTTGCCAGCCAGCGTGGAGTTACCTGTCGAAGTTAATCATATGGAGTGGTTCATGTATCAGGCAGTATGAGCCTATCTGTCCCACAGCAGTCTCGCTGAGTGACTGATAACATTCTGTGTCAATTTCACCAAGCCGAAAGACTATTACTGACCCATCAAAAGACCAAAGTGACCCATCTCGAAAATAGAGCCTGTTGTACCTAGAGAAAAGGTTGCCCGACTTCATTGGCAATCTAGATGTCATTCCTTCCAACTTTGATGGTTTACGGTAACCAAAAAATGTAACCACATAAAAAAAGGAGAAAGCAAAGCCAATTAAAATAGAAAGATGATTAGGGACTAACAGTCCTACCTCATATATGCACATCCTTTATAAAGGAAGGCTTTTATTTACACGATTCCATTCAAGCTTCATGGTATTCCCCTGGAGAAGAGCATGCTCCCATCTTACACCAGAGGAAACCGAAGATCACATAGGATATGACTTATCCAAGATCACAGAGGTTCGTGAGGTGATAAAGCTTATGCTACCTCAAATAGGAGAGCCACCATTAGGGGCTTAGCCCAGTTTTCCTTTTTCTTGGCCAGAGAAAAGAAACAGCACACACAAGGTCATAACCAATACTTGGACCAACACTTACGTGAAGTGGGATTGCTGATTCTTGTCATGTTCTTCTAAGTGTTTGGGTCACTTCAGCAAGAACAGGCTTTGGACACATTTGCTCAGTCCTCTTAGTGCAAGCTGGGGTCCTCAGAGGTTACTCTGAAAGAAGGCAGCAATATAAAGAGAATTCAAAACTAATCTTACACTTGAAAAGAAAAAAATAATGAGAATATTCATGTGGATTGTAAAGAGAAATAATGATTACCTTTGATTCCTAGAGAAAGTTAATTTAAAATGCATCCAAGTTCCATTGTACAGCCAAAAAAAAAAAAAAAAAAATCTGCGAAGCTGAGACATGTCTTTAGAAGGCAGAAATAAGAGTCACCGTCACTTGAGTCCTGAGAGGATGCTCATTCCAGTAATTGGGAAGAAGAAAGATTGCACAGATTAACTGACTTTGGTTTAGGATACACTGTTTTCTTTTTAAATGCAAATGATACTTGAGGCCTAAAAGACAAAATCTGTCCTAAATGCCAGTCTCTAAAAATTTTTAAAAAAATTGAAAAGCACTTAATAATCAGAAAACAATGAAATTGATAATATTTTTGTTTTTACCAAATTAGAAGTGCTACTTAAGCAAGTGCATAGGATCCATTTCCAGTGGTAAATTTGAAGTTCATGTGCCCTTTGAAACACAAATAGGGTATCAGTAGTCCATAAAAGGAAAGAAGTGGGCATAAAACTTTGTTGGTTTTATACACAGGGTTAGCTCATCAAAAGACATCTTAGTTAATTACACAAATGCAGATATAGCATTGATTGTCAGTTTTAAGAGTTTTATGTAATAACTACGGCATAGTTTTGAAACCTGTGACATCAGGGTAAAAAAAAATGCCTTTCAAGGCAGTTTATAACTTTTAGACGTTTTATCTGGAAGAATACAGTTCTACTTGCTGAGTCTGTCCATGCGGAATTTTGTTATTATGTGTACATAATGTGTTCTAGGTAAGTTTAGGAGCCTTTAGTATGTGAGGTATTATACTCCAGTCAATCCATGCACATTTTCTGAGAACCTAGTATTTGCCAGGCCCTTTCCTACAGGCACAAAGATACAGGTGACTCAGTCCCTCTACATACCAGCTGCTTTCCTGCATGTCATTCCCTGCAACTGTCTGCCTCAAAACATAATATTCCAGCCTCACAGAACTGCCTTCTAGTCTCACCATATACCATATTCTTTTGTACGCTGGGTTCTTTGTGCATATTTGTTTTCTGCCTTTTGTGACTTTTCTTTATGGTTGCCTGGAGTCCTTCATCATTTGAGACCAGCTCAAACAAAACCTGGGTGATGCTCTCCACCTATAGCTTGCTAGCACTTGGCATAGACCTCTTCTAAGAGGCATTGCCAATCTGAATGATCATTTCTTACCTTCGAGTCTTCCATCAGATCTGGGCTCCCTGAGGGTATCGTCCGCTTCTGTCCCCAATTCCTAGTCTGTCCAGGGCTGGCCCAGAGGAGTGGTGCTTGACAAACATTTCTTTGATGGACCCAACTTAAAAATGCCCTTAGCGTTCACAAATCCTGGCCAGATGATGTGCTGCCATGATTAAATGTAAAACTTGACACAATTGTCATGGCTTTGGGGCATGATGTAAAAGTGTTTTATGCTAAGGGTACATATTCTAGCCATGTGAATTTTCATCCCATTCTTTAAGTTGACCTGAAGATGTAGAACTGAGGTGGCAAATGCTAATTGCTTTTTAAGGATGCTGAGATGTCAGACCCCAAGGAGAGAAATAATGGTATTTCACAGAACTCTTAGGTAGAAAGAAATAGGCCAACAAGATTTAGAGCTGCATTTATTTCTAAGGTGATTCTATGTCAAAGGTCAGGTAACGTACATTCTGTGCTATCCTATACTTACAGAGTGTTTTCAAAATGGATTTTAAATTGACAGTGTCTCGAGTAAGTGCAGAGATATCACACTGAAGGTGAAAGAGGGGCGGGGGGCGGGGAGCTTAACATGATACAAAAACTTGGTCACACAGTTCCAAAAAGCTTTAAGATGTAACATAACCCCATTATAGTAATTATAAGAGACGAGATTATTGATTTTTTTCACAATACCAGTTAATAAATTAGTGAAATGTCAATAATATTAGAACCAGCGCACTTGCTAGGAGGAACATACGTTGTAAAAACAAGACTCAGGGCTATTACTTGCAAGTCTGAATTAAGTTCAAGTTTTAAAATCAGAACACCATCCAGTGGTGTGAAAATTTACTTCCTAACAAAACAACCTGTTTCCTGACCTGGTGATGATGCCAGACTGATTGTGTCTCTATTGCTTAATTGCATTTTAAAATAAATGTCATTAGATTGATAACCCTCTGCAGGGTTTTAAAATCCACAAACATTCAGACAAGAGATGCCAGGAGGACTGATTCAGTCGATGTCTGGCCTGTGGTGTTTGTCAGAGACAGGATGTCAAGTGTGTTTTCAAGCCAGATTAGGTTCTGTTCTGTCTGAATTTGGACCTGCTTCCTTCAACCCCCTACAAGTAGGTTCCTGCTTGGAGAGTCTGCCTTTGCTAGAGTGTGGGGGCTGAAACAAGTCTTACTAGCCCAGTAGTACATATTGTTTACTCTTGAATCTACAAAATTTCCTTTACTGTTTTGTCTTCCTAAAAACAATGCAGATATGGATTTGAACACACAACTTTATGTGCCTTTCTCCACTTTTCTGCTGAGATTTCCTGTCTTACTGTAACCTGAAAAGGCAAATCCCTTCCCTTTTCAAGTAAATGTAACTTAGACCAAATTCCAAATTATTTAAAATTTTTATTATTTATTTTGAGAGAGAGAAAGAAAGAGAGCGCATGTGCAAGCAGGGGAGGGACAGACAGAAGGACAGAAAGAATCCCAAGCAGGCTCTGTGCTATCAGTGCACAGCCCCATACAGGGCTTGAACTCAGGAACCAAGAGATCATGACCTGAGCGGAGATCAAAAGTCTGACGCCTGACCGACTATGCCACCAAGGCGCCCCCAACTTCCCAATTATTTTTTTTTAAGTAGCAGTATGAGATCATTATCATTAGTGTGTAAAGACACCTTTACATTGGCAGAAAAGGAGAGCACCCAATCACAATCTTTGAAACAAGAAAATCCTAGTCAAAACTTTATTCTGAAACAGCACATCCTAAAAGTATTTTTTAACTGAAGAACATTTTCATCTTGTATCCTTTAACCCAAAAGGCATCAACTCTGAATGGAGCTAAAGAGAATTTTTAATGGATTGAGATTAATTCTATCATTTTCACCCAGGGAAAATTCCTTCTCTTTTATTCTCAGGGAGTCTCATGTAAATGGAGTGTTCAAGTGATGAGTTGCAGTGTTTTGACAAGCCCTTGGTGTACAAAAACTTGAAATCTCACTGGAATTCCACTATATATTCACTGGGAGGAAAGAATGCCCTATTTAAAAACTAGGACAGATCATGTTGATATGGAAAAAGGAAATAAGTATGTGAACAATATATCCTAAATTAAAGACTGAGTTGCAGGCACCCATCTAAAATCAACAGGAAATGTAATTACTCTGAAAGTACTCTTGTCCTATCTTACGGTGGTGCTAAATGCCCCATTAAAAATAAATAAATAAATAAATAAATAAATAAATAAATAAATAAATACAAGACACACAGCAATGATCTGATAAAAGTTCTATGTTAGCAACATAGAAACAAGGAAGACTAGCCTCTATTAGGAAGCACTATTTCCCCCTCCCATGATAGGACTTCTCCACTCTCTCTTGGAATCTTTCTACAGATTGGTTTCTCTATTTTGTAGCACAATACCAGGTTTAAAAGCAAATCAAAAGGCAACCTTTCATTCACAGCCACCACATGATTTTAATAACTCTGCTCCATATTTTCCACTGTTTGTTTTTCCACAGTTGGGAATACTTTGACTCCATCTGGATAAGGATGCTTGTTTTGCACTATATTAAACTATTGTGAAGGCTAAAGGGTGGAAGTGTGCTACTAATAATAAATAACAAAATAATAATAAAGTCACATCATATATGTTTTAGTGAGAGCCTCAAATAATAAACTTCAGTGATGAACCAATGATTACTTCTATGCCTGCTCATTCCTGTGTCTAGTTCACACATCACACCATTCACCATTTCTCTAAGCTATTAGTTTGAACACCTTTGGTATTTATTGATAATTCCTGGGTTTGACTAACATTAAGACTCATTTTACACTCTTGAGGTCTTTCCTTGAAGCTTTCCTTGCTCAGTGTCACATGTTATGACTGCAGTTGGTTCCATGCTTCTCTAAGGCAGAACTATGAGCCACAGATCATCTTCAACACACTATCAAGCCCATCCGGCAATGCCTTTGTGTCACTTTGCTGTAAAGAAGGAACTGAGACTATTTTGGGTTTAAGATGGTAACGCCATTTGTTATTTTTTGAATGAATACATTTCTGGGAATGTATTTAATAAAAATAAACCAGAACAAAGGTTTTTGCTAGGCTTGTAAAACATTCCCCTTCCTTCCCTGTAAGTTGCCACATCAGCTTCTAAAACCAGAGCATGACAGCACACATTTAAAAATAATCTCTCACCATCAGTAGTTTTAAAGTAGACCATATAACAGAGTGACCAGCACCAATTCCACCACTGTTGGCTACTTGCTCAGCAAAGACAAATGTATACACATCCACACACATGTTCTCCAGAAAAGAAATCAAGTCTGTGACCTGTAGCAGCTGTCTGCACTATGCTGAGCAAACAGATTGTCTTTGAAAACACGTTTCATCACATAAATGATTTATAGGTAATCATGCAGTTTTCATGGAAACATTTCTTTTCTCAGTAGAGACAAGAACATACAAATAAATAAAAATTAGATTGTTTCTTACCTTTTAGAAAGCAGGCAAAAGCTATACTGTTGGTGGGATAGTGTACCAAGTAACAGACTTTTGTACACTCTTTCTTACTGGTGGTATACAGTCTACAGGAAAAGTAAATATATAGGTATGTATAAAATAATTGTGCAAACAATATTCCTTTTATTCTTTTTTTTTCCCATTTGGAGAAGAGGCTGCCATAGAGACCCTGGACATTATGCCCACTCTTTCAGTGGGTTCAAAAGACCTTGGTAGACCAGTTCACCACAATTCAGGTACCTCTGAACATGGGAGTGCCTCTTGATTTAAGGCAGTCAGGGTTTAGTTCCTCAAGCTGGAGCAGCTGGGGGAGCCAGCTCCCAGATAATTTATTTATGTGGTCAGAGTTTTCTTTCCATTGCCATCCTTCCTTTTTTTCTCTCATCCTAGTCCAGCTATAGTGACCAGCCTGCATGGTTAGTCCAGCAGGATGAAACAGCATAATGTTGAGAATGTTAGAGATCCAAACAAATGAAGAAGCAAAACAAAACAAAAACCATAACAAAATAGCACAGCACAGGAGCGTGTTCCAGAATTTTCTAGGCATCATTACTTATGTAGGGTTTGGTGCCCACATCCATTTTCCAACAGTTTGAGTTTTTTTTTTTTTTCTTAATCAAATGCCTCCTTATATTGACAACTCAACTATTTTATGTAATAATTCCCTTGGAGAACAACAGAAGTTTTCATGTATATGTTTTCCATATAGTAGGTGCAAAAAAATGGTAGTAAAAAAACAGCATCAGAATATAAACTTATATTTAAAATATCTTATTTTAGCTTTTCTATTTTAGGCACAAATTATTCTTCTAAAACATGCTTTATCATAGAACGTGCTCATTGGCCCAGTGTATGTCTAGCCTCTTTCTCAGAGTTAATCAGTCATACATTCTCATATCCAAGAAGGAGGTGTCCCAAGCTGTCCACCTGCCTGACATCTCTGGTTGCTACCGACCTTCCAGAGTCTAAACTATCTGCAACCAATCCAGATACTTGAGGACTTTGTCTGCACTACCTGGGGGCATTGGCTTAGAAAATGGATGGCAGTTGAGGACAAAGATAGCTTAGGGCTGCTTATCATTTTGCCCTGTGATCCTTTACAAGGATAGCATCTGAAACAGAGGATAATTTGCAGAGCATCTTCTGGTTCTGACCAGTCCAGGTGAGGGAGGCAACAATTCTTATCCACCCATCCCTATAAAGCCATGCTGCCTCAGTTAATATTGTTCATCCAACTGGAAAAGGGTCCTGCTGGCCATCAATAAGCCATGTCCCAAGCACAATGAGGTCTTCTTGTTTATTTGGCATCTACAAGTTTGCCATGAACATAAATCTGCCAAGTAGCAATAGAAACTATAAGGAAACATGCTGAATTCAGGCTGCAGATGCAAGAACCAGAGGTTGAGGTGCCCTTCTTCTTAGAAAGGAATGTGGAGAAGGCATCATGGTGGCCAGATCTAAAGCTATCTGAAGTAGGTCAGGTTCTTCTTATCGTCTAGCAACAGAAATCTTGTTTGTGTAAATAAAAATTCAACAAGTAGCTGAGCTACACCCCTATACACCCTACAATTTTTCAATCTGAATGCAGAAGCCCTTGCCCAGCTCTGAATATCTAATGTCAGTAGTGCACAGATAATGTTACAATTTTAAGATTTACTCTTTGTGTACACGCAAATTTTTCTTTTCAACAATGGAATTCTAATGGAAGAAGCAACCTTAGAGGAAAACTGAGCTTCTTGGGGAAAACCCAGGCAGTGCTGGGGCAGTTGTAATTTCTGCCCATGGTAAGCCAACAAGCAAATTCATTTTTATATAGACATTAGTTGCAATGTGCAGTTGGATGAGGAGAAGCATGCATGCACCAGATGGCAAGCTGCAATGACGGAGCAGAGCTGTTCAAAATGAAAACACTCAAGACTGAAATACATTGAGACTAACTGTTTAGAGCAACAATGGATAAAGGGACATTTCTGCTTCATTATTTTATTTACTTTGCGGCTTATACTATAAACCCATCTTCCTCTCAGAGACCCTCCCTCAGAGAATAGTGGATAGGATGTCCCCTTTGGAAAGACATGGTCCTGTTTCAAGTATATGGTCTGTGCTTTTGTTTCTTTTTAACCCGACAGCTTAATTTCAGCATATAATTCCTTTGTCTCTGTTATTAATGCTTAGAAAATTGATACTATTTGAGCTATATTTGATATTAAATAGAATATAATATTCCTTTGCATGAGCATAGTCTTACTGTTTATTTTCATTAATTGAACTTTTCATTACTGCTCTTACCCTACATACATACATTTTTGCATTGGTCAGGACTGGCTTTCTGAATATAATTACTATCTATGATACCACTATTTCCAGATTAGTGTCTCCTTTTGGATCATTTAAAATAACTAATCAACTGCATTTTTATCTCATCTCAAATGTTTCATCCCTTGAAGTTGACTTTGTCCCAGGTCAACATCACTGCTAAAACTTTGGGAGGCATTTCCAGTATGTGTCCTAGATAAAATATTGCCTATTAAGACATAATAATTTCCAGAGATGAGCTTTCTGATATAGTAGCCACAACCACAGATGGCTATTTAAATTGAAATTACTTAAAATAGTGTATTTCCTTAGTTAAGTAACCATATTTCAAGTGCTGGTTTGCCACATATGACTAGAACATTTCCATCACTGCAGCTGGGTCATCAAAAACCCCAATGTTTGGAGGTACATGAATCTCCTCCTATGGTTCAGCAAATATCTATTCAAATTACTTCTGTTATTTTAGGGAGTGTCTACACAAAACCAAAAGAACTAAAATGGTTTTTAAATTGTTTTGGACTGCTTGTAAGACAAGAACTCTATTTGATTTCATTTTCCCCTCTGGGCTGTTTACCTTTGCTCTGTGTAGACACCAAAAAATCATTGACAAAACCCAATAAAACTTTTTCATGGGAAGGCACCAAGTGAATTCCAAACAGAATAGTTGTCAGGATTGGCATTAGATAATAAGTTATTTATATTTTTAAGTAAGTAAGATGAGGCCTCTACCTGGGCAGCCTTCTTTGAGCTCAAGTTACTCCTATCTTTGTAGATAACACAGCAAGTAATAATACATTTCACAGCACATTTAACTCAAGAGTCTGCCACAGACATCATTATATTCTTTATATGCAACTTGAATCACCAGTTGAGGAAACCAAAAGAGTAATTTCTGCTTTGGAATTATGACATGCCCCTTAGGTTCTAAGAAATAGAACAGCAAAGAGAAGCAGGCATGGATTTGAGACTCAGACCTGGGTTTCAGGCCAACCTCCACTGTTAACTATATGTGTGACTTTGGTAATGGCACTTAATCTCACTAAGCCTAGGTTTCTTCAGTGAAAAGCAATTCTCATTCTACAGAGTTACTGTGAGGGGTAAGAGATCTTCCACACAAAGCATTTTGGATTAATACCTATTTCAAAGTGTAGCTATTGCGAGCATTATTAGTCGTATTAATATCGCTATTAGTGTTAGCTATTAGTGTTAGTGTTAGCATTTTACAACCATTATCCTATCCAAAACAGCTTCAACAAGGATAGAACCTAATCATTAAAAGTTAATAACAGTACAAATGTTGTTTGAAAGCTAATTATTTTTAAGTAGCGAAGTACTGAGTTGTCTAAATTCAAAACTTCTAACTTGCTCATTTTTTTCCAATACATATAGACTTTTGATCATATATTCCACTTACTGATTTTTGGACACATCTACTTAAATTGTGTGTGTTCAGATACACATGCAAAACTGTTAATGGAATGTCTCTAGGATAAGGGTTTTAAAAAATGCAAGGGGTCCTAGAATAAAACACTACAGAAGTATAAATGTGCAGGTATATTTATCAATACAGGTATGCATAAAAATAAATGCTTAAGCATATTTGTTCATGGAAATATTTCTTTTGGGGCATTAGTTCTGTCTACCTCCATACAGCCTTGAACTGTAACCATCGCATCTACATTTACTTTTAGGCAGAACTTTCTGCCTTTTAAGGAATAAAAGGACAATAACAATTGATATATTATTTTTCAGATACCTAATACATTATGGCACCTTTATTACATAAGTATTATTATCTTACATAAGTATTATTATCTCCATTCCAAACATGAAGATGCTGAGCTTTAAGAAAGCTCAGTGATTCTCAAAGCCACACAGCTGGGAAGTGGAGTGGATGGGATTTGAACCCAGGTCTGTCTCAACCCGAAGCCTCTTCCTATGTCACATGAATTACCACGGGATTCGCCATCCACTTCCCCTCCTCTCTATTGACCATTTGCTCTGAAGACACAAGAACAGAGCCTATACATTGATTTGGTTTCTCCTTGCTCATGCTGTGGTCCTTGTCTTTCCTCTTGCCTTGTCCCAGAATTCCTTCTATTAGAGGGTCAAAATAAAGCCCACGGTGTTGTTAACAAGCCTTTGGTACCTTGTCTATGTATTTTCAGAGTTTCACAGTATTCACTCAGCCAACTGCTTAGAAATGGAGATGAGCCAAGATCATGGATCTCTGAACAGGATTTGTCAAAAACAAACTCTGTTGCCTCCTGCTCTTTAAAGATCTGTCTCTTCTTTGCAGAGTACAAAGGATTACCTCAGAGTTCTTAGAATAGGGATTCCTTTCTGCTTGGCAAAGTTGATAACTGAAAAATGTCTTGAATGGTTTAACGGACAACCTGAATCCCCCTCTACTTTAAAAACAGGAAGTATGAAAATCTGCCACATTTTGTCTGGAACTGGTCAACTTGTTCCTAGAAAACAAATACTGGAAGTAGTATTTTTAATCTAAAATGCACTCTTACCACCATACTGTTAGTAAAAGTAGCAAGTGGGTATTCTATGCATTTAACCTCTAGTTACACGGTCTTATTTTCTAAAAAAGTATGTCCATCTTTTTGTAGTCATTTGCAGGCTACCCAGGGGTTGCAGATATAAGCATATCAAATGTAACATTTCACCCTTTATCCCCGACCTAATGTTTTGTCTTAGATGTTTTCCCCATGTGGGGGTGTCATGAGCATGGTGGTAGATGGCCTATATAATTGGGTGTTTTCTTATTTCTAGAAAGCTTGCTTAGTAAAGAATCCTAATGCTCTCCACATTCACATTCCAGTGAAAGGAGTTTTGCTTTCTGAGTTATTAAATATTCCAGTTTCCTTCCCACTACTACAGTTTAATCAAGTGTTAAAATTTCCCTACTGGGAAGTTGTTTCTCTAATAGGGAGAGAGCAAGAAATGTGGGTCACAGCCCGACAGGTATGTTTACGTCACTTGAAGTGTTTGGTACCAAAGGATAAGAAGGAAGGGAAGGGGGAGATTTCACACTTCAAAAGCAGAGCCTCTAAAAGCTTTTTTTCTCATAGGGAGCAAAAATGACATGAGGCCAAGAATGAGGCAAACTCTTAAGAGCAAAAGTTCGCATTTATCCAGGAACCCACTCAGTTAAGACAAGGATGGACATAATATTTCTGCAAGGAGAGGCAGGCTGATACCACAGTTCCTAGAGCTTCCTGATGTAGTAGGGGAAGATGAAAGGAAAGGAAAGTTACTTACTGTTTGGGTCTACGTTTTCACAGAGTTCTGTTTTTGCCTCCCCGTTGGGTCTGTCACTGGGTTTGTGTGACAGCCGTGAAGACATGGTGGCTGCTGTGACTACCGCCTTGAAGCTTCGCTTCCGTTTCTGGACATTGAGTTCAGGGTGGAAAATGATGATGTACACTTTCGGCATGTATAGCATCCCCAGCGCCACTGATGCACTTAGGTTCATGGAGATTGTAAGCGTGGTAGTTTGTATGTAGAGCTAGGAGACACAACACACAAGACACTATTACAAATAAAATGACTGCAAAGGAAGTCTGAATACTTAACACAATGTCAAGAATGACTCTGGCTAGGAGAGCGAGCATAGCAATCTCCAGGGCCTTCTCATAAAAAAAAAAAAAAAAAGGAAGTCAGAATGACTCTGCACATTTATCAGAGAATTTGTGCATATATTTAACTGATGGAATGCCTTTGGGTGAATCCATGTGCATGCTTGTCCTGGAGAAGTCTCCAAAATAAAGTTCAGAGTAGATCTTTAGTCAGATTTGAAACACTTCCATCACAATGGCAGATGAATATGAAGATATGAAAATCATAGAAATTTGTGTAAGGTGGTTATTTTTTATCCCCTATATGTACACAAAAGGATTAACACTATATGATTTCTTGCTCCACAAAGACCCTGGGACCTTTGAAAGTCATGTTAGTATATGTCCCTTTTTGCATTACTATTTTTTTGAACAGATCACCTTCACCATACCTACAAAGTAGTGAGTTAAGGTCCCCTGAAAAGCCCTTGTTGCTTAGTTCTGACTTACAAAACACCAATGGCAAGGAAGTGAGATCTAGTGATGTTGGCTTGTCCAATTGTCCAATTGACAAATTGCTAATATAAGGCAAAACCATTCTGACACTGTATTATTTGTAGTTTGGATGGTGTCTCCATAACTATCCTGTCTCCTTTCACTTCTTTGAAAAATAAGCAAACAACCATTCAGTTACTGCTCAGTGTGTTAAATCATTGCCTTGGTTATAAACTTGAAAAGGTGATGGTTGATGATGGGTGTGGGAAATTGTAATATCAGCAAGGCAGAAGCTCCTTGCCTTTGTCCAGTTATGTTTATGAAGTGCCCTCTTTAGTGATCCAGAACCGCACCTCTATATATTTACATATGTTTTCATTTTACATGACTACTAAAGGTTAGATTAAATAGGAAGTGATGGATGTGTTAATTAACTTGATGTGGTAATCATTTTTCAATTATACATATTAAATCATCACATTGTATGCCTTACCTTTTTAAGGTTGTATATAATTTTTGTCAATCATAACCTAGTAAAGCTATAAATAAATGAAAACATTCATCCATCCATAAAATTTCAATTACATTAAAAAATGAATAAATACCATGGCCTTTTATGTCCGTGGAAAACCGACAATATATTCGATCATGGTATTCCACAACTATGCCTTCCTATTGATCAGGGAATAAAATCTCCACCCTTAGTAGAGTCTATGAGGCCCCATGTGGTCTGCCCCCTGCCAACTTTGTCAGACTAATTTGCCACCACTTTTCCCCCCACCCTTCTCCTCAGGTCACCATCCATATGGGTACTCTTTTAGGTCTTGAAGATGCTGTGCTCATTCAATCACAGAATCTTTTATACATAGGATATTTCTTTATTCTTGCTTTCCTCTGTATGGAATAGTTTTCTTCTGCTTCTTACAGCATCCATCCTAGGCTGCCCTCACCTACAGCCTCAAAGTTTAGGCCAGCTTCTTTGCTTATACACTCACAGAACTGTTGTCTTTATATCATTGGTCTCCACTTGTAATTATACACCCCTTGCCCCAATCTTTTGACTGCCCATCTCTCTGACTAGTCTACAAGTACCCTGAAGGCAGGAATATGTGTCTGTAGTACATCGTCGTGTCTGTAGTACTGGCAAAGAGTAGGCACTTAAATAAACATGATAGATGAGTTCACTTGTTTGTATAATGGATGTCTTTTCCTACCTATGACTTACTGGTCAAACAGCCTTTCTTTAAACATACAAGAATTTGTTTCAGACCTATTGGCTACCTGGATATTTCTGTAATATTTTTTGAACAGGCTCTGGTGAAGAAATTAAGAGAGACTTTGCCATCTCATGTGGAAGGAATACAGTTTTCCAAAAAACATTAATTTGAATGTGCATGTCTTTGAATGGTTTTAAGGAACTGCCAGGGGCTAACTGTATAATACATAATGAATGTAAAATAGAAAGACAAAACAGTATTGAAGTAATGATCCTTTTGGTTGTGAAACAGACCATATTTTAAAAGCTCATCTTTTCCTATCAGAATGCTTGTAGTCTTTGAACTCCATTCCAACATGCCAGCCTACACTATTTAAGAAAGGCTACCATGGTCACAAGGCTTTATGAACCCAGGCAATGTTCCTTGCTTCCCTTGTGGTCCCTGATGTTATCCTACTAATGAGGACTTTGCAAACCGTAGCTTAGCAGTCCAAAAAAGAAAATATAATTTGACCTATGGGACCTTTGGTTTTGTTTCTCTTTCTCTGTTCATGAGCAAATTTTACAGTTGAAGAAATCAACTGTATAGATTTAAATTCTGACATTCATCTTATAGAGTGTTTGATTTCATTATTCTCTGACTAGGGCCCATTGGGACTTGGTATTTTGTTTTGAAAGTTTTGCAGTCTTGAGGTGCCTGGGTGGCTCAATTGGTTAAGCACTGACTTCAGCTCAGGTCATGATCTCATGGTTCATGGGTTCAAGCCACGCTTCGGGCTCAGTGATGACAGCTCGCAGCCTGGAGCCTGCTTTGGATTCTGTGTCCCCCTTTTTCTCTGCCCCTCCCCTGCTTGTATCCTCTCTCTGTCTCTCAAAAATAAATAAATGTTAAAAAAAAAACTTTTGCAGTCTCTGATGACACTTCAGAACTATGTGAAAACCAACATTAATATCACTGATCAAATTCCTACTTCCATATTTCCTCTTTACACTTCATAGTGTTTAAGAATGAGTGGTCTGGAGTTAGTCTGAGTTCAACTTTCATTTACTAGTTCTGTGACCTAGGGCAAATAATTTGCCCTCTCTATGCCTCAGCTTTTGCATCTGTAAATGGGGATGCTAATAACAGTACCTACCTCACAATGTTGTGTTGATGATTAAATGAGTAAGTATTTGTAAAGTATTTAGAATCATACCTAGAAATACTATAAAATTATTTTGGAATAAGTACATAGATATGCAGGCTTTAGTCTACAGATATCCAAGAGGTACTGGTCCTCAAAGATTCAACCCCACCAAGCCCCAAGAAAGGACCCACGTCACTTTTTGGCCTTTGGTGGGAGGATCACCTTTTGACTCTTTTTATTTCAGCATCAACTATTAGTACATTCTTTTGGCAAGTTGTAATGTATTTATTTTTAGTTTCGAGGCTTTTCCTGTTTTACCTGATGTTTATTGTAAAATACATTACCCCGTTTAATCCTGAGTTTTTGACATTTTATCTTTTTTCAAATTTCTTTAGAG
Organism: Puma concolor; assembly: GCF_028749965.1. Taxonomy (NCBI): domain Eukaryota; kingdom Metazoa; phylum Chordata; class Mammalia; order Carnivora; family Felidae; genus Puma; species Puma concolor. Next base: position 121,619,394 of record NC_141668.1, read on the forward strand.
ATATCAAGGAATCAGTGGCCAATTTGGTCCCCTTCATCAAAACATAGAGGCCCTTGATACATAGTTTTACTGAGATAAGGCCTGTTCCCAGGGCTGGCATTCAACTAAGCCTCATGGCATTCTGGCTGTCTGAGGATAATCTGCAGTCGAGCAATCTCCCCACCTTGGCCAATCCTCCATGACTCAAGTCTATGGGAAGGATGCAGATTGCCTTGGAGTTTCCATATGTTTTGATCATTAAGGCTTAATTTTATCATTACCCTAAATAAATTTGCAGAATCTAGTTTCTGTTCCTTGGTTGAACGTGGCTTTTCTAACACCTATCATATATAATTCAGCTTTTAGAACAAGAGCATTTAGGCAAGGAATTTGCAGTCAAGCCAACAAAGAGCTTTGCATATATTCTAGAACAGTTTTTCTAAAGTCTCATCCATAGAATTTGGGGCTGTAAATATGCTCTCTGTCCCTCAGCTTCCTCAATTGTCAAATAAAGACAATAATAGTTCCTACCTCATATGGTGGTTTTGAACATCTAATTAATATATGAAAAATGTTTAGTGTAAGGTCTAGGAAATAAGTAGCCATGAAATGTTAACTACTATTTATATTCTGCTAATATTTATTTATATTAGGTTATTAGGGTATAGATCTCAAGATAAGGCTTCCTCTGTAACCATTTTCATATATTTTATATTAAAAAATTATTTTAATGTTTATTTTTGTGAGAGAAAGAGACAGAGCATGAGTGGGGGAGGGGCAGGAGAGGGAGACACAGAATCCAAAGCATGCTCCAGGCTCTGAGCTGTCAGTGCAGAGACTGACATGAGGCTCAAACCCATGAACCATGAGATCATGACCTGAGCCAAAATTGGACATTTAGTCGATTGAGCCACCCTGGCACCCCTAAACTTTTTACATATGTCTTATTGATTAACTAGGTTGTAGTGTCTAAAACACCAGGCTTATTTAAATCTGGTCTAACTGAAATGTACCAGTAAGTATATTGTTAGGGTATACAGATATATGCTTAACTTAATTCCAGGCAAACCTCATCTGAATCTTCTCCATGTACTTTTTCATCTTGGTCTAAGTTCATTATCAGATAAAATGCTAATGTATACTGTGAGATGTCATTATAGTTTTGTAACATGGTAGCATTGGGGTTAGTTGAGTTCTCCTTGTCTTACTTTTTATCGTTAAGTTACTAAGAAATTTGAAAAGTGGTTGGATAGTGCTCATGAGCAACTTTGAGGTTTGCCAACTCTTCACTGTGAGTTTCAGAATCGGTGTATTTGAACACTATTTTGAGAGATTTCAAAGCAAGGTATTAATAGTTGTAATAGTGACAGATTTCAAACTTTGAAAATTATAGTATCTGCAATACTGTCCAAAGAATAACAAAAAGAAAGAAGTAAGGAAAAAAATCTTCAGGGCACAGACACAGCTACAAAACTAGAACTATCAGGAAAAACTCAGTGTCAGATTTTTGGGTTCATCCAAATACTCTCATCATTATTGCTGATGTCCTAGAAGTCTATACTACACAAATGAACTAACTATATATTTGTACTAATGAATTACCATCTTTATCTGTATAACACTTCAATTGGAAGAAGAGTTCTGGGACTGTTTGATGGCATTAAACCACTGATAGGAGATTATTAACTCATGACCACATGCTGTAAATTCACTGTTGTATTTTGCAGATAGATTCTGCGAAAGATGCCTTACTTTTTGGTGCATTCATCCACATATTGGTTCTCCATTTTTAGTGAGATAATAGCAAGTGCCTGCACTGGCCCAAACACTTAGTGTACCATTGTGAGGATGATAGGCATTTTCCCTCCATGAGGGTGCCATATTATAGTAGCAGGAGTAAGGCAATCAAGAACCAACTAATTCCTAATGCATTAATTGTTCACCAAATCCTGTTTCATACAATGTATATTTTCCCCTGTTTTCTCCTCCTCTTGGCATTTCCTCTGCTGACATGTTGTGCCTCTGACACCTTATTTATATTTGATACTTAATCCAGTGGTCCCTTCTACATAAAGCATTCCCTATGTCTCCAGTCAAGTCATTTCTCCTGTTAGCCACTTTCAAAGGTACACTCCAAAGAGCACATAACCTGATCTGCTCAGAAGAGTACAGCCAGTTAGTTGGGCTTTAACACTTGCTTTGAAAATGCAAATTCATCCCTTGGAGACTTATATATTAGGGAACAATTTGAGTATAACACAAAGTGCATGTCTCCACGTGTGATTTCTTCCCCACAAAATTCTGGATAAGCACAGTAAACGGCATCCAGCTGTACCCAGCCATGCGGGAATACACAAAATGGACACACACACACACACACACACACACACACACACACACACCTCAAACACCTTCCTGTGTCCCCCTTGCACAATTTTATAATAAATCACAAGCAGCACACTTCTGGCAATTGCATCCACAAGCAAACTTTAACTCCTTTTTTAAAGATAAAATGCCATATTTATTGTAACATTTATACATTTCTTCATTGAAATTGTGTAAAACCATGCCACCATTTTCATTAGATTTCTTTCTTTAAAAAAAGTCACTGGTGACGTTTTTGAGGATTGTGTCCATAACCCATTTTTTCCCATAAATCTTGTGTTTTTATTGCACAATTTTGCATAATATGGTAATTTGTAAGGACATATATGTCACATTGTAGCAGAAATGACTAGATAATAAGCACAATGACTACTAAAAGTGTGCACTTACTAAATTCTGGTTGAACAAAAAGTTCACTTGAAGCAAATATCCTTGGCATTCACCATTGTTTTAAGAAAAGTTATTATTTGTAGTCTGTTAGTATTATTATTTGTGTGTCCCCGTTTCCTTATTTCTAGAGTAGAGATAATAATGGTACCTATTTTGGAGGTTGTTGGGATCTAATGGGTTGACCACTGTGAAATACACAGAAGTGTGTACAGCACATATCAAGCACTCAATCAAGTGTATTAGTGTCTGTTTATTGGATATAACATAAAATAGTTTTCCACGCTGTTTTTCTTCATATTATCTTAATACATTTCAAGATGATGGTCTTTCTTATGAAATGTGAATCACAGCCTTTTGGAGGGAGAGGCGTTTCATTAAGTTTGCTTCCATTTTGTTTGAAAGTATTCTCAAACCACTATTTTATCTATCATTGACTTTCATGAAAAATAATAAATTTTGTGCATTCCCAAGTGACAGTTGGGAATTGGTACAAGAAGGCCTTAATGGAGTCTTTAAGTGGGATGAGAGACCCATACCTCATGACATCCCAAAGTCTTTGTAACAAAAATGAAAAATGTGTCTGATGGACTCACAGTAAAGATGAAGGATATGTTATTGCCTGACGGAAGTTTGGAATATTCATATGACTAAAGTGAAATGAAAGTTCCTGACAGTTAAGACCAGTGTTTTCCATCCTTACCACCTGCATACCTTGTTTCCTAATTAGAGTAACCATGTTTTTGAGAAAAAAAAAATGACATATGGTTGGTGACGGGACAAGATGTTTGCAGTGGGACTTGCTCAGTCATCTGGAGGGTCAACATATTGAGGGCTCTTGCTCATACTGAGTTATCAAGTAAAACATGATGATAAAAGCATTCAGGATAATTATGGGGCAAATCTTGCTTTGTTGGAGTAGAGTCACATCTTCTAAAAGAATGACATTACAGAAAGAGTAAGATCTTTGTCATTAGAACTGATTTAAAATCTTGGCCCCAGATTGTTGGTTGGTGACTTTGGACAAGGTATTTCACCTCTGGCAAGTGACATTCAAAATTCAAGCCCTAGCAATTTGTTATCAGAGTCTCTGATATATAACCTTTCCTTACTCTACCACTACCATGGAGATCTTCTCACTATCGGAAGATTAAAAGGTATCATGTGAATAGTAGCGCACAGGGTCTGGAATAGGGTGGGTGCTCAGGAAATGCAGGTGTATTTATTAGAGTAGATGGCCCCATCTTCCGCAGTTAATTTTCATGCTATTCTCTTTAGACCTCCTATCTTTGATGAGGTAATAAAAAGGGGAGAGAGGTGGGATATACATAAAGAGATACACACACCAAAGAGCATAGGCCACATTTTGTGGATAGGTGTCTGGCATAGAAGTATAAATAATGAAGGCAATCAGATGATTATTGGACAAGATGTAGTTTTACTGTGTTTTGTTACCGTCATTTAGTATTTCTAGGCAGACATGATACATCTACACACAATTACATTCTTTATTTAGATGGACATAAGACAAACACTGCTGGTGAATGTAAATCAATTTTTAGGATAAGTGATTGTGTCATGCTTGAAATCACCCACATCTCAGTTCCTTGCTCTTCTGACCAGAAGCCTGGTGCTGTGTTTATTCCAGTGAGTTGCTGGTAGTGCAAGTGACCACGTTTGGTAATTTCAGTGTTTTGTTCACTACGACATCCTCAAAAATTGCAGACCACCTCAAGAGCCATTTCTTCCAGGCAGTCACTTCAGATTGTGCCAGACAGATAGAAGTATAGCCTCCACACACTGATACACACAGTTTCTTTCCTCCACCAGCTCTCTGACTCCTCAATTTTGATTTCAAGATATTTTTCCCCTTATAAGTCAGAAGATTTGCTCTTTTATATATAGACAGTCCTGGCACCATTTCCCCTGTTGTGTACCTAAAAGGATATTTACCATTCCTGCTGGGTTGAGATTCCCCACAATTGTTAGGTCGATGCCTTGCAGTGATTTAACATACAAAGGTAAAACGTTTTCTTCAGTCAGCCTGGAGAGATACACTTCTGCCAGATTCCATTGGCTTCCTTTGAACTCTTGGCCACATTCATCAGGAGTAAACCTACCAGCATTTTTATAGGAAGCAACATCAAATTCTTATAATGTGAAAATGTTTGTTTGCATCTCACTGGGGAATACATTAGGTAAACTATGATGATGTTCTGTATGACTTTGCAAATAAACAAAGTAGATTTTTTTAAAAAAATAAGTCTGAACTTAAAGTATTCTGTTTATAAAGTTGTCACTTGGAATGTCATTGGAGTTTCTGTAAGTGCTAAGCTGTGTAATCTTGCCCACTCTTAAAGTCATCTTTGTAGTTCTAATGAACATAAAGAGATAGAAATCAAATGAAAATATTGATGTCAAATTAATAGCTAAAAGAAAGAGATAATCTTTACATTTATTGGGCATAGTCCATGTGTTTTAAGTTGGACTTGTAAAGTGTTCATTGAAACTGGACCTAAGAGTGTCATTGACAAGAAGACAAAGCCAGGCTCTTACTAAAAGAAAGTGCATTCTTATCTCAGTTTTCAAACCATTGACAATGGCTCTCTGTTGAACTTTGACAAGTTTTGATCATCCTAATCATATAGCTTTCTCCTTTCTCTCTTTAGTTCTGGCTGTTATTTCTGTTGATCTTCCTCTGTTCCTTTTGGACTGTATCTTTCCCGTCTTGCTGCTGAGCAATGGTACCTTTCTTTTTGCCCTTCAAATTCATTTCCCCTTCCATTAGCTCAGTCTTCCATATATTATCTTTGCTTCTCTGCTTTTCCACTGCCACCTATGTGGCGGTGTGCAAGTAAATAGAAGCAGGCCCCTGAACCTCTGCCATGGCGGTAGCATGCACTGGCACCCACTGCCACCCCTGGCTGATGGGCAAAACACTTCAACAGCTAGAAAGTAAGCCAGCTGAATTGCCCATGGAGGGGTACCTTATTCTCTGAACTCCTCATGAAGGCCCTCAGCTGTGTAATGGTTTAAGCCCCAAAGGAGAAAATAATTGGAATGAAACTTAGAAAATTGTAGACAAATAGTTGCTCAAGCCTATGGCCCTAACTGGAACAGTGAGGGCTCTGAGATTAGGCAGAGAAATAATACCCATTCATTATGCCAAGAGAAATATAGAATAAGGGAGTGAGCCTAGCTAAGGAGTAGGGGCTGAGTGGTTCATGGTTTTCATCCAAACCTCACAAGATACCCTTTGCTTTGCTTCTGTTTGCAAGGTCTTGGGTCAGGGATCTCAAAACTGCTATTTCCTATCTACTTCCTCTCAAGCCTGCAGTGTGGTCTCCTTCATCACCTGCTCTGAGTTTGTCTTCCTAATTTTCCTGGACTCCTTACCAGGCATGAGAGATTTTCCCCAGGTGTCATTTCTCTTTACAACTCAGTGCTGAGAGCAATGATTTTGGGGGCTTCACCTGTCCTGCTGCACCTGCTCAACTTACCATCACACTTGGTATGAAGATAAAAATCCTATCATGGTCCAAGGAACTCTGCAGGTACCCCTTCTGCCTTCCCTCACCTTCTCCAAACCTTCAAATGTGCAATGCTGTGTCCATCCTCAAGGCTTTTAAACATGGTGTTCCCTCTCCCTAAGATGCCATTCACACTCCTGGCTGCCTTTTAAGTCTGAGTCTCACTTCTCTGACTCTCAAATGTAAAATATGACCTTCCTCTCTTGCTTGCTCCTGGAACTTATCCTGCCCCTTCCTTATATTAATCACAATTGGTGAATGATTACTTATACGAGTGTTTATTTCAGAAATATCCTGTCAGTAGACTGCCCACATGAAAGCATGGACCATCCAGGCAGGTCCTGGAACATAGTAAATGCCCAAAGCATAGCAGCTGAACAAATGAATACAATCTAGGAGATACTGTGCAGCTGAGAACAGCAAAGTGTATGACCAGTGCACTGGAATTGCAGTCAGGAAATCTGGATTTGGATGCAGGCACTGTAGCTTACTAACAGTGATGGGATCTTGAGCACCTCACTTAGCCTTTCTAAGCTTAATATTGCTATTTACAAAGGGAGGTGAGTAATGGCGTCTATTCCAGATGTGACAAGGAAGAAATGACTTGTAAGTGGTCATAACTCTTTTTAATTTTTTTAAAATATTTTTGAGAGAGAGAGAGTGAGTGAGGGAGCATGAGTGGGGGAGGAGCAGAGAGACAGGGAGACACAGAATCCGAAGCAGGCTCCAGGCTTTGAGCTGTCAGCACAGAGCCCAATGTGGTCAAACTCACAAGCGGTGACATCATGACCTGAGCCGAAGTTGGATGCTTAACTGACTGAGCCACCAGGTGCCCCTAAGCGGTCATACTTCTTAAACTCTAAAGCCCTGGTCAAAGTGCTGCGCTGGTAAAATTTATGCCTGTGTAGAACTGGGCAATGTAACCATGTCCAGAGGCTCTTTGTCTCTGAACAGTCATAACTGCTTCCCATTTTTTCAAATACTTTTTTTCCTCTAGCAATTTCAGTGGGTTCACTTCTTTCTCGAGTCATGGACCTGGGGCACTCCTGTGGCCCAGGCAGGGCATTCAGAGCTAATAAATAGAGAAGACAGAACATAGACATCTGTTGTCTCATATAATAGGGAGAGAACCAGAATATTTTGTGGAAGTCAGGGAGGAACAGAACATTTAGAAGTGAGCAAATCAAAGGCAGGGACCATTTTTAATTTATCTTTGCACCCTCATTCCTGGTACAATGAACAAGTTCAATATATGTTTGATAAATGAGATGGTCTTCACTCATTTTACAAACTGAACCAAAATTCAAAGGCATTTACTCATCTTTATCTCTCAGCTCATCATGTCTCCCAGCCCATGGCCTCTTTCATATCCTTGAATATGCCATGCTCTAGTCTGCCACAGGGCCTTTGCCTATGCACCCCCCCCCCCAACCTGGAATGTTTCCACATCCTACCTACCTTGTTTTACTTATTCTTTAGATCTCTATTCAAGCATCTATTCTTCATCCAGGACTTTTCTAACCAAAACTAGCTAATACCATCCTGTCATAAGCTTTCAAAGCAATCATAAGATTCATACCTAAACGTGTGTGTGTGTGTGTGTGTGTGTGTGTGTGTGTGTGTGTGTGTGTATGATAAATATCTGTCTCTCCCACCGGGAAGTATGACTGTTTCTGTCTCATATTGTATCCTCAGTACCTAGCACTGTGGTGGGGGGTGAGGGCAAATACAAGTGACTTAATTGATATTGTTAGGGAAGTACATCTTAGAGATACAGAAGTTGACATTGCATTTAGTCTTTGGCTCCATACGTGTCCTTATTCTGCAGGACAGAGTCAAAAGGGTACCTGGCAGGAAGGAGCAAATGTGATGTTCCCATGGACTTAAACTGCCTGTAAAAAATACTTTGCAAACCGTCCCAAGGGAGGAAAGGACTGTGTTGTCCTGGGGACTGCCACCTACATTTCTTAATCCTTCTTTCATGTGTTCACCAAAAGATAGATAGATAGATAGATAGATAGATAGATAGATAATAATTATCAAAAATGACTCCTTTGGACTCAGAAGGAACAATGAAAATCAATAACACTGCCCCTCTTGGAAGAATGAGAGTTTTTTCTTCAAAAAGCTTGGACTAACACCCAGGTTAGCACCTAATTGTCTCTTCACAAATGGAAAATGAAATGGTTGCTATGACAACTCAGTAAAGAGTGCATTTTTTTTTTTGTTTTTATTTGACAAAAAGCCACTGACTTTAACTTAACTGATAGCATATATGGATTTTGGTTTTGCAATTCTGATCATTCCTGAAATTTTTCAGAATCATCACTAAAGATCACTGAAAACATCCACCTTCTGTAGACAGTGTAGTAGCTATGAGGAGGACACAAAAAGAGACATATTAGGAAGGAGAAATGAAAGAACATGGGATGGGTTGGGTGGGAAGAAGTAAGAGGAAGAGGAACCAAGGGATCCTTTTTTACATCCTCATTCCTTTTATGCAAACCACAGGATAGTACTATACTAAATCACATCAGCACTGTCCAAACCCTAGAGTGGGTTTCAGCTCTCCTAAAAAAAAAAAAAAAAAAAAAAAAAAAAAAAGTCCCCCCCACCCGCCCAAGTAAGAGTGGATTGACCAAAAATTTTTCCAAGAGATTTGAAGTGATAATAGCTTAATTAGATCCTTGGGCCCCCTTTGGGAGTGCTAGGACCTAGGCATTTAAACTAGTTTTATCTCTCCCAACCCCAGTGAGCTCTGATCCTAATCTAGTCAACCACACAAAGCCAGTCCTTCACCCTTATTTATTTTTATGGTTAAGATTTCCTCTCCAATCCTGTAGCTTTCTTTTATTCCTACTTGGAATTCCTAACCTACCCTTTAACAAAAAAAATCTACCTTCTTCAGAAAGTACAAAAGAGATCCATAAAATGGTTAAGAACAGGCATGTGAGTACACTGCTGTTTCTCCACCTCCCCCCCCAAAAAAATCTATGTTCAAGAATAGATTGGAAATAATCTGTATTTCAATAATTTCAATATATGTTCAATAATAAATAACTTAGGAAAAAAATTCTAAAGGTCTGCTGTTTTATCTGACTCTTGAAACCATGTCACCATTTGGTTATAATTCAAAGAAAATGAATGCTTGGATGTTAAAACACAATTTTTTTCAAGACAAATTCTCTGTTCAGTTTTGGCTTATGGAATCACCATATGCTATCTATGGGAAGGAAAATAAAACATGAAAGCTCTTGTCCCTAGTTTACTCAATGATGTCTACAGAGATTTCAGGCCCACACGTCAGAGTACCCTGCAGCAGACAGTTCTGAGAGGGCTATGGTCATTTATATACAACTAGACGTCCACTGTCTTTAATGTAGGGATCATCACCTTTGCCATCCTCATAGCTGCTGAGACAATTCAGCAGACATCTCAAGTAATATTGAGAATGGAACTTTCCCTGTGAAACCTGCCTCTGCACTAATTTTCTTCATTTCAGGAAGTGTTACCTCCATCTCCCTAGTTGCACAAATTGGAACCTTAAGGGTTATTCTTGAATACTTGCCTTTCCCTCACATTGTACCCTTTATATTCAAGCTTTTAGCCAGTTAGCTAATATTATCTGTAAAATATTTCTAGAATCTTTTCCCTTCTCACTGTATGCCCTCACCTTAAATATGTTTAACCAGTTAACACAAATTAGTACAGAGAACAGTGGTTACCATTTGTAAGTTCTCAGACTTAGCGACAATGATGATGGTAATGAAGATATGGTGATGCACTTTCACAGTGTTCCTGGGGTGCTACAGTAGCATCCCACCTGGTTTTACTACATCCATTTTTTGGCTCCCTTTAAGCAACTCTGCACAGAGTAGCCAGAATGATCTTTATAAAAACTGCAAATCAGATCACATGGTCCCCTGTAAAACATCTTTCAAAGACTTCATCTTGCCTTCTGGTATCTGGCCTGGCTACATTTACAACTTGTCAGTCTTTGTTGAATATGATTGATCTACACTGGCACTCTTGAATGTTCCAAGCTCATTTCTAGCAAAGGGACTTAGCACACACCATTATCTCTGTCCAGAATATTTTTTTTTGCCTCAGTTCTTCACCCAGGCAAATCTCTATCTATCTATCTATCTATCTATCTATCTATCTATCTATCTGAAGAGAGAGAGAGAGAGGGAGAGATAATCCCAAGCAAGCTGCGTATTGTTAGCGCAGAGCCTGATGTGGGGCTCAAACTCGTGAACTGTGAGATCACGATCTGACCTGAAACCAAGAGTCAGATGCTTACCAGACTGAGCTACCCAAGCACCCATCATTCAGGTAACTCTGAACTCATCTTTTAGGTTCAACCTGCATGCATTTTTCTCTGACAGACTTTTTATGACTGTATGCTGCTCCACAAACTTGAGTTTTCTCCTTCCATGATGTTCTCTCATTGCAGCCTGTTCTTTTTATTCATTGTATGTATTATAATCAATGAGCAACATAATCATGTATTCATTTATCTCTTCATCTCCTACTAGAATTCAAGCTTTATGATGGCAGGAATATACTCCTCACAAAAAAAGGACTTCAACAATATCTTTTTGAATCAATGAGGGAGGATAGCAGTTAAAATAATTCTAAAGTAAGGTATGAATATAAGCATCCTAATGAGTAAAACTGACTTTGTTTGGGGGCTTCAAATATATTTTGGGTAGATGTTTGTTCTTGATTGAGTATACTCAGAATATTAAGTAAATCCTGAGCTTCCAGAGAGGTCACATGATTCGTTGGGGTATCATTGTCATGAGGAACAAAGCTAAGCTGTAAGTCAAGGTCTTTTGACTCTAACAGCTCACTGTATTGTATCCACATTCAACTAAAAAGCCTATTTAATAAAAGAGTGTATCATAGAACTGTTTCATTTTTTTATTCCCCAAGGCTTTAATTGCCAATGCTTAGAAAAACAAACACCTCTAAGTATTTCTAAAGGGAACTGACAGAAGCTTCCTGTTCTTTTCCATAGATTGCATCTTGGTGCAAGTGTGTTTTATATTTAAGTCCATACTCCCTACTAAGAATAATAAGTAAATATCTTCTGCATGTGATTGAAACTGTGTCCAATTCCCTTGCCAAATTCAGCTTCTTGTCCAGAGGATGCAGTGTTGTTGTCTTTCCCCCAACTGTGCAGACACTTACACCCAGGGAGATGCCCTACATGATAAAAGGTGTGCTTGAGCAGGCAGAAAAAAAGGATGAAAAATAATAGGCAAATGTCATGTAAATACTGTCTGAAGTATGAACAGGTTGTAAGGTCTGATGCTTCTGCTGATAGGTGTTTATTACTTATTGACTGGCTGATTTAAGAAGGTCTAGAGTAGACCAAGGGAACTACAAAGAGGAGAGGAGGGAAATTCAGTCATATCAGGAAGATAAATTGGTATTCTTTGATTTTCAAGCAAACACTGAATGTCCCAGTATCATTGTTTTTTCCTTTACTGGTAGGACAGAAATCCTTCACCCTCCTTTTACTTTCTAACTGTTTAACATATACATGAGATCTTAAGATGGAATAAATAAAGGGCATTTAGCAATTCCCCTCCGGGCAGAGACTCTGTGAGTAATAGCACATAAGGAGAGAATGATGAAAGGAGACCCAACCTGGCAGTGGGAAATGTCTGATCCCTTTATGGACATAGGGCATGGGTCTGAAACGTGGACTAATCATACCAGACTATAGTGACCAAGAGCGGGTACTTTGGAGGTGAGCCAAGGAATCAGGAAGGGGACAAAGGGGGATTTATTCCTCAGTGACAAGAGAGAGGCAGTATTGGGGGTGGCCTGCAATGCAAAGACTTTCCCCTGACAAGCACTTGAAGGGATTAGGTGACTAGGGGAGAGGAGACTTTTCTTGGGTTGGGTAATATGGCTATAACCTTAAGGTATATACCGTTCATAAATCTCTCTGGACTCTGGGATATTGGGCTGGCTGAATATATGGTGTTTAATAATGAACGATCCCACCTTTCCTTCTATTATAAAGCTGTAGTACAGGTCTTACATACCTTGGTGATATTTCAGGGCAAGCTACATTGCCCTTGTCATCAGAAAAGTGATATTCTCTGTGTTAAGACTTAGGGCTAACGGATTTATTAATGGTGCAGGGATGAGGTCACTGGACTCACGTGACGGCAAACCTGATTTCTAATTTCCGCTCTGCTGCTTAATAGTTGTGGGATTTGGATAAGGCCATTTGTGAATACATTTGTGACAATGTATTATCTTTACCTTTGAACCTCAGAAATGAATCTACTCTCCTAAGCTACCTACATTATAAAACAAAAACAAAAATGAACGAAACCCAAACCCATAGTCTCCACATCATGGCATGAATTGAGGAAAGTTAAGCTGTAATTTGAAGAAAATTAGATTTTGAAATAATTTCTATACTCACAATGTATAAGAGTGACGAATGATTATATGCCAATTATTTTATAAGCATTATAAACAATTAGTCATGCATGACCTGTACAAAAAGTATGCAGAACTTGTAAAAGTACCACAAGAAGCAGCATCACCCAGCAGGATTCTCCTTCAGGACTGAGGGATTTTTCCCCCGACATGCTGCTGTAGCATATGAAGCAATATGAAGAGGCTCATATTTCCTAAGGTTCTTCCCCCTTCCTGGGAGAGCCTGCAATCACTGGGAGATACTGGGGGCATAAAAGCTTATCCCCTTGCCCCAGGAGGGGACAGTTCTGAAGGGCAGCTTGCTTCAGAGTTTCTCAAGAGGCATCGGCTGAGACCTTGTTGAGTCTGCATCATGGCCCAACCTTTTCCTTTTCAATCCTGTTTCTTTTCTTTCTACCTATTGTTGTTGATACCAGGGGTACTCCTGAATAAACCTGAACTTGGGCTTCCAAGCAGGGATGAAACCTGGGACTAGAGGGATCAGTTAGAATTCTTTTCTTTCTTTTTTTTTAGAGACAATGAGAGCAGGTGAGAGGTGCAGAGGGACAGACAGAGAGAAGCAGGCTCCGCATTCAGCTCTGAGCCCTCTGTGGGGTTTGATCCCATGACCCTGGGCCAAATCAAGAGTTGGATGCTCAAGACTGAGCCACCCAGGTGCCCCTCGGTTAGAATTCTTATGGGCATCTCAGTTCCAATCACGATCAAGAATTTTCTCAAAACATACTGTTCTGCAACTCCTTTTGCAGCATATACCTCAAAGTTTGAGCACCCTACAATAGTTATAGCATGTACTAGGCAGAGCAAGCAGATCTCAGACAAAATGTATCCCTCCCCACAACTTGTTCCTCTACTTCTACTGCCTGCCTGTGAATAAAGTTTTCCCTGTCCCGCTTTTCACATCCAGATACATATAAGTACATACACTACATGTTTTCCCCAGATTTTTATTTCAAAAACTAAAATTCTCAGAAACTTTGACACAGGGGAAAGAATATATGTATAGTACAATTGAGGTCCACCATTGTTAATATCACACCACACTGTTTTCTCTTTCTGCCAAACATTTCTGTTTGTATCACATTTACTACATAACCACAATAATGTTATCATACTTAGGAAACTTAACAGTTACAATGTATCATCTAATACATGGGAACAAGGTCAAATTCCTCTTATTTTCCCCCCAAATTCTCCTATGATTTTCTCCACTCTCAAATTCAATCAAGTTTAATGCATTAACATTTGATTATATTTCTTCAGATGCTTAAAGAGCAGTCTCTCTGCCTTTGTTTTTTAAATAGCTTTATTGATGCAAACAATAAACTGCACAGATTTAAAAAGTAAAATTTCATGTTTTGACACATGTAAACAGCAGTGCAATCATTACTATAATCAAGGTAGTAAACATACCACCTCCAACATACCTCCTCCTGCCCCTTCATCTTTCCCCTTCATTCCTCCCTACCCCCCAAGCCACGCAACCACTGATTTTCTTTTTTTCATTGTAAATTTATATGCATTTTATAGTTTTATATAAATAGGATCATATATAATATATTCTTCTGTCAAGCTTTTTAAATTCAGCATAATTATTTTGAGATTCAACCATATTGTTGAATATATCAATAGTTCATTCTTTTTTTATTGCTAAGTAATATTCCACTATATGGTTATATCACTTCTATTTCATCATTCATCTGTGAATGGACAACTGGGCTATTTCTGGTTTTGGCTATTACAGGTAATGTTATTACCAACATCATACCACACTTTGTATGAACCTATTTTCTACTTTATTTTGGACATATAAGGAGGAGAGGAATATCTGGACCATATAGTAATTTCAAAAAGATTAACTTTTTTAAAAAGTGCCAAAGTACTTTCCAAAATGGTTAGTATCACTTGACGTTCTTAACAGCAATGTATGAGAGTTCCATGTCCTCAAAATTCTCTCCAACACTTGGTATGGTCAGTCTTTTTTAATTGTAGCCATTCTCATAGGTGTGTAGTGAAATCTCACTGTTGATTTATTTTGCAATTTCCTAGTAGCTAGTGATATTCAGTACGTTTCATAGGATTGTTTGCTATTTGTGTATCGTCTTTGGTGACATGTTTGTTCAAATCTTTTGCCTATTTGTTCCTTGTGGGTTGTTTCCTGTTGCTAAAATTTCAGAGTTTTGGATTCTAGATATAGGACCTTTTTTAGATACATGTTTTGCAAAGATTTTTCTCCTAATCTGTGGCTTGTCTTCTCTTTCTCTTAATACTGTCTTTTGAAGACAAGTTTTAAATTTTGGTGAAGTCTATTTTTTAATTTGTTCTTTTGTAAATTATGCTTTTGGTGTGATATCTAAGAAATCTTAGCCAAACGCAAGGCCACAAAGACTTTCTCCTATCTATTCTAGATGCTTTAGAGTTTTAGGTGTTAATGTATAGGTCTATAATCCATTTTACATTAACTTTAAAGTGTAGCATTAGTTATCAATCTAAGTTCATTTTGGAGGGATATAAATATCATTGCAGCACAATTTATTAAAAAGCCTATCCTTTATTGTGTTACCTTTGTACCTGGGTCAAAGATTAGTTATACATGTGTGGGAGGTTCTTTGTTTTTTGTTTTTATGGACTCTCTATTCAGTGTCATTGATCTCTTTAACTTTCTTTAAACTAACATCATGCTAGAGGTTTATAATAACTTAAAAGCAGATGGTGCTACCCCTCTATTTTTTTTCTTTTTCTGAGTTATTTTAGCAGTTGTAGGTTTTGTATTTCCATATGAATTTTATAAGCAGTTTGTCAGTTTCTATAAGAAGCCTTTGGGGATTTTGACTGACAATGGATTAAATTTACAGGATAATCTGGAGAACTGACATATTAACAATATTGAGTCTTCCAACATGTCAATAATGTATATCTCTTCATGTTTTAAGTCTACTTTAATTTTCCTCAGCAATATTGTGTAATTTTTAATAGACATGTCTGTCAAATTTTGTTGTTTTCAAGACCTTGACTCTTTGGAAGATCTCAGGGCCATGCCAACATCTTATAAGGTACCCCACCTTCTGATTTGTCTATTTTCTCAAAATTAAATTGAGGTCATAATGTCAGGGTGTCTTGCTGCTGGTAAGGTGGTGACCACCAGATCTCACCATTATAAAGGTACAATTTACCTTTGTCCCTGAAAAATAATTTAGGAGTAGTAAATGGAGATAGAATTGTTTTGAAAAGTTAAACCATAAGGTTTTATTTAAAACTTCTGCTCTGACATGTGAAAGTTTTTATCTAATATTCTTTTGAACAGAATACAAGTGAACAGAAGTCCAGTTTTCTCTGTAGGAGAAGTGTTAGAAAGGAAATGCTATGCTTTCCTTATCCTCACTCTCCTACAAATATTTACTAAATTTATTATTTACAGAAATAATAGGCTACTAGGAAACATTTGCCTAGCTCCAGTACCAAAAGCAGAATGATTGATGAAGGGTGGGGTTAGTAAGAAACCTGAGATGAGCCCTCAAAACATGAGGATATGGCAAAAGAAAATCTTTCTCAAAGTGCTGACAATACAAGTTTAGTTCCTATCTCAGTGAGATCTTGTCACGATGAAGCCAGCTGGGTTTTGATCAACTCTGTAAGTTTATAAGCTATGAACCAATTATATTGGCCCTCAATCAACATTAAACAAAAGCAGGTGTCTTGCATAATGGTGTGCACTATGTGTGAACAGATGGGACTTCCAGTAGGTGATCACTTCCTTTCCAGACAGCGTGTACTTTATATTCTGTGAGGAGGATTCATGTCTGTTGCTATTCTACTTTACATCAGTCTTGGTGCTCTGGGACATTACACATGTGACGGCTTTAAAATAGTCACAAACTAACCATTATGGCAGTCACAGAATGGACAGTGCCTTTAAATGGACATTGGGTTCTTTGCTTTAATCCAGGGCCCCTTTGTTTCTTCCTCGTGGGACCTCAACTGGAATATACTTTCTCAGCTGGAAAGTGTATTTTTATAGAATACACAGCATACTGTACTATGCAATGTTTCCTCATTCCCTTGTACCCATGAAAACCTGAGTAAACAGGTGAACTGAGATTTATGGAGAAGCAGCAATATTTATTTTTGCTCATGGAGAAAATTGCCAGGATTCAGCAAGTTATAGTTAATGTTCACCTTATTTGGCTTGGATCAGAGCAGGTCTTGAAGGGAGATGGCTAGACAGAAATAGGAGTAAGTCAGACAAAAGAGCATTCAGTTGCTGGGTTGGAAAACAGTAATTACTTTTACTGTTATAAAAACTTTGTTTTTCAGAAATTTTCAATCGTTGCGTAAAATGCAAAGACGTGTTTGACATCAAATACCACCAACATTGTATAAAAAAAGTGTTAATCTTGTAAAAACTTTCATGCCTCATTGTCTTTTCATAAATTAAAAATATAGAGCAAAAGGAAAAATGCTGAAATACTATAAACAAAAAAAAATAGATGGGAAATTGTTAGAATTCAAAGACTCATTAAATAACTTTGATGTTTTCATTTATTTGGGGTTTGCTATTCTGTGGACTACATTATTAACAATGATAGGGATTATTCTAAAATATATTAATAATGTTAGTAGAATACTTCCCCAGTTCCCTCCATCTCCAAACTGTTTCTTCTTAAACTGTTTATGCAGCATTTATCACAAAGGGCATTGTTAACTTGCTTTACATCAGCCAGCTGTCTAAAAATTGACTGTGGGTCAATTTCACTGGATTTCATACATTTTTGTTGCAGAGACCTTTTGATGTGGCTAGGCTTTTTCTTATTAAATTTTTTTTTAATGTTTATTCATTTTTGAGAGACAAAGCAAGAACGGGGGAGAGGCAGAGAGAGAGGGAGACACAGACTGGGCTCCAGGCTCTGAGTTGTCAGCAAAGAGCCTAATGTGGGGTTCAAACCCATGAACCATGAGATCATGACCTGAGCCGAAGTCAGATGCTCAACCGACTGAGCCACCCAGGCGTCCTTTGATGTGGCTAGCTTTTATTGAATGTCATAGACTGAATGAGTTGGCAAGATAAGCAACTTCTGTCTAGTAAAAAGGCTATCAAATAATGGCATTTCCCAAAACCAAAGAGTTCAAGTTTGACACAAATGATTTTCCTCCCTTACTTTTTGGTATAGTCCCTAGTAAATGATATATGATGAGTATTTCTTGGAGTTTTTGCTACTATAGTCTCTAAATTCATTAGGAATGTATCTAACTGGGTTTATAAAATTCACCATGAGACCCAACAAGGTTTAACACGTCAAAGATTGATTTAAATTTTAGTATGTCCACACATACTCTTCGTTCCTGCATGCATTCATAAGGAAATCCTTTTGATGCACGTGAATTTAGGAATTTTGGAGAAATGTAAATAATGCTGTTCATCCTTAACAACTCTGGGCCCATCATTATTTTTTCGATTAAAGACCTTAGTGATCTAGCAGAGACACGTACCTGGGAGCAGAATGTTTTCCCCAAGGCTCCCCTAGTTGTTTAGTTGGAGAGATCTCTGAAGAAATGAGTGCTGGCTGTAATTTCCAGCCTGGTCTGTATATTGAGACCAATGGTCCTGCTCTCACTGGGTAGGTGCGTTGATCCAGGACCAGCTGACGTCAAGCTTTCCTCACCTTCCCTGGCAGAGTAAGGCACTCCTTTTACTATCATTAGTATAATTACTAGTTTATGTATCACCATCACCACACTGGACATGTGCTAGCCATTAATGTATGGGGATGGATTTTCAAAGTGACGGACACTCAATAAATGTATGGGGGGGGGGGGAGGGAATGGAATTTCTTTGTCCTGATCTTTTACAAACTCTACCTCAATGGAAATTAACATCAAATGAAACCTTTTCTCCTCTTCAAAAGCATGCTCTAGCTGCTTTAGTACTTTTCTTCTTCTGTGGCCTGGGTGCAGAGCAGTACAAGCCCATCACAAATGAGCTCAACCCAGACATTTATATCTGATAAAAGATTTACCATTTCCATTAGTTTCTACCCCAAATGTTCCAACACCAAAAGGTATGGCCCAAGTAATCACTATTCCTTGAATAGTTTATTCCCCCCACTAATTCTTACTTATTTTTTCTACTTTAACATTTTTCTCATTTGGAGAACTCCAGAATAGCACTGCTCCTGAAAGGGAATTGTGGGCTCCTCAACCATATCTGATATAAGCAGAAAGCACTGAAAATGGCCTTTACTTTCCTGAGCACAAATGTGCCCCTCCTTTGGCACTCATTACCTGGTCAGCCTCATTAGTTCCTATAAAAACAAAGACTGAAGATTCTCCTCTATTGATTTCACACTATCTTTGTACTTTCCCTAAACACGTACTTTGTTTTCAGTAGCCTCAGTTTTCAAGTGGCATTAGGCAATATGAATTCACTTATCTGCTCAATTGGTATGGAATTACACCCATTTTAGGTGACCTAATACTTCAGTTGGTAGGGATGTCCTGACATTTTTAAGGTATATTCTGTAAGTCCCAATTATTTCATTTGTTTTTCTAGGACCTCATCTTGACCTTTTTTTTTCTTTTTCTTTTGATGCTTCACTTTTCAACAGACATTTCTGAGGTAGTCTGTAATTTACACTTTTAAGTGTAGGCATCAAGGAGCTTGTCTCAAATAAAAACGAATGTTGATGCTCAGAGAGATGGGGTTTAACCTGGCTGTCACAGGGTCTATAAAACACTACCTGCTTCTCTATCACCATACATTCAGTATATGTCATTTTGTGTGTTCTAGGAAATAGACAACCACATACACACGTTTTAATTTATGGACAGGATAAAAAGAAAATCTAAAGCAGAAATATGCACCCATCACTGGGGAAACACCCAACAATTTCTCTTTTATTGCTATCATATGCCAAGCATGGTGCTAGGCACTTTTATATTATTCTCATTCTCATATTATAGATTGTAAGTCTTTATGTAACATAAATATGGTCACATAGTACGTACATGGTGGAACACAGATCTGTCTTACACATGGTTCCTTTATAAAGAATCCATGAAAATGGATGCATTATTTTTGGATTTTTCCACATGTCCAAAATTTGCAACCAGGGCAAGGATGAGCAGATTTCTATTCAGGGTGAGAAGTTGTTCCCACTGTTAGAATCCATATGCTGCTTTGGGAAAGCAGAAATTCATTCCTAGTCTCTTTCTCGTTCTGAAATTTCCAGTATCTAACAGCCATGACAACTAGCAAAACTAAATTGCAGTGTTGGTAATAAGGGAAAGGTCTCACCCCTAAATCTCATTCAATGGGTATCGCCCTTTTTCAATGAGGCCCCAAGGCAGAATGGTACATTTTCAAACCAACAAGAAGTAATTTGGAAGTTGGCCATTGTCGTGAATTGAATAGTGCACTCCCATACACACACACACACACACACACACACACGAACATATAATGTCTATCCAGAACTGTGAAAGTGAATTGTTTTGGCAAAAGAGTCTTGGCAAAAGAGTCTTTGTAGAGGTTAACATTAAGGATCTTGAGAGGAGTATATCTTGGATTAGGTGCCTCAAATCTAATGCCAAGCGTCTTGAGAAATGAATAGCAAAGAAGACCCAGAGAAGGTGCTGTGAACATGACAGCAGAGATCGGAGTGATGTGTTTATGAGTCACATAAGCGTAGGATGGCTGGTCGCCCCTGGAATCTTGGGGACAGCCTTGAAAAACACCTTTACCAGAGCCTTTACAAGGAGCCAACCCTGGCAACACATGCATTTAGAACTTCTGGCCTCCAGAACTGTGAGAGAATACATTATTTGAAGCCACCAAGTTTCTGATCATTTGGAAGCCCTCGGAAACTAATGCAGCCAGTTTGGGGACCAATGGAAACAAGTTTTATTTTTCCTCCTCTTACCCCTTTTCCTTTTTATTCGTCAGCTATGGGGTGCCATAACAAAATACCATAGCTTTAGTGGCTCAAACAATAGAAATTTATTTTTCACAGTCTGAGAAATGCAAGATCAAGGGGGCAGAAGGCAGATTTTGTTCTTAGAACTCTTTTCTTGGCTTATAGGTGGCTTCCCTCTCACTGTATGCTCACATGAACTATTTTTTGCTTGCAAAGAGAGAGAGTAATGTTTCTGTACATATTCATATGGGGCACTAATCCCATAATTATGGCCCTCACCTGGTAACCTCATTTAATCTCCCACTCAGTCTTCAAATACTATCACATTGGAGGTTACAGCTTCAACACATGAATTGGGCAGAGGGCCCAAACATTCAGTCCATAGCCACCTTTTCCTCTTCCTTTAGGTCAACCTTACTGAGGTAGAATTACATACCATAAAATTGACCAATTTTAAATATACACAGTCATGTAACTACCACTATAATCATGGTATAGAGTATTTCCATCATCCTACAAAGTTTCTCCGTGCCCCCTTTGGAGTCAAGTCTTTCTCTCTACATTCTGACAAATGCTGATTTGCTTATTTTAATCACCAGATATTGACTTTTATATAATTTCATATAAATAGAATCATGCACCATGTTGTTTTTAGCATCTGACTCCTTATTTAGCGTGATGTTTTTGAGATTCCTCCATGTTCTTGTCAATAGTTTCTTCCTTTCATTGTAGATTAGTATTCTACTGTATGGATATACTACCATCTGTTTATCCATTGAACAGTTGGGTTGTTTACAGTTTTGAGTGATTATACATAAAGCTGCTATGAACATCTATGTACAACTTTGTGCGGACATATGTTTTCATTTCTTATGCATAAATACCTAGGCACGGAATTGCTGTCACATAGTATTTAATTTTATAAGAACCTGCCAAACTCTTTAATTAAGTGGCTCTACACTTTTGCATACCCATTAGTAATACATGAATCTACTAGTTGCTCCATTTTCTTGCCAACATTCAGATTGTCAGTGTTTTAAATCTTAGCCATTCTGGTGGGTATATAGTAGTATCTTATTATGGTCTTAATTTGCATATCCGTACAGATTTTCCCTCCGCTTACCCAAGGAACACAGCTTCGTGTTTCATTTCATTCTTAGGTTAAAAGTTGATAACTTAGGACCTTTGGACCAAAACAGGGTAGGAAAATGGATGTACCAATCGTTGCACAAAATGTCCATTTGCTTATTAGTGGTTGCCCACAAAGTCATCCTGTGAACAATTTTTTCACCTTTGTTCAAGTGAACCTTAATGAATGCTTCTGATTCTCATGATTAGGGAATGCCAGGTAACATTCCCTTCTCCTTACTGGACCTTAGTGTCTAGTAACATGAAAAGAGGGGTCCACAGTGGTGGTTCTTAAATCTGCATGCATACAAGTTACCCAGGAACTAAAACAAGAATGAAGATTTACTTCTAGCCTCTGTTTAGTTTAGCAGGTCTGGAATGAGACATGGGATTTTGCATTTTTAACACTCTAATTTCTAGACTGATGCCTATTTAACTGCATTGTCAAAGCAGTTTTCAATGCTCTCAGGTTTCTTCTAACTTTGATATTCTCTGCAGAACATGAGATGATCTGTTACTCAGACCTTTCCTCAATGTTATAAAAAAAACACTTTAGATGGCTCTTATAAATTTTTTTTAACTTTTATTTAGTTGAGAGAGAGAGAGAGAGAGAGAGAGAGAGAGAGAGCGCACAAGCCAAGGAGGGGCAGAGAGAGAGGGAGACACAGAATCTGAAGCAGGCTCCAGGCTCTGAGCTGTCAGCACAGAGCCTGATGCAGGGCAAACACACGAACTGTGAAATATTGACCTGAGCCGAAGTTGCATGCTCAACCAACTGAGTCATCCAGGTGACCCTTAAATTGTTGGCTTTTGCTGAATATAGATGGATAGAGAGCATTGATGGGAAATCAGTTTCAGTCATTAAGTAATTATTTCTCCTAGTGTGGAGCAGCCATCCCCAAAGTGTCCAGAAAAGAAAAGTCGCTATTTCTTTTTCAGTTAGCTCTCTGATTTCCATGAAGTATCACCTACTATCTTTTACCCTACTCTATCACTCTCTTGCTGTTGGGATGTGGCCAAGTGCTTTCTTTTTCTGAGCCTGTTTCTTCATTGTAAATGAGTGTGAGGAGAACCTTCAAGGATTTTGGTTGTGAAATAATTGAAATAATATAGATGGAAGGCTGAATATAGCATCTGGCACTTAGACAATGGTCAGTAAATAATAGTTTATTGTTGTTTTGGTTACTATTATTCAGAGGGAATGACAGTCACTCTCTCCTCTAGCTGTTTTTAAAGCTGGCTTATGCCCTTTTCATGCCTTCCTTCAAGGAATAGAAACAGAGAAAAGAGATGACCCAGTTTAGTCTGCAGAGGGCCAATGATTTGAACATACAGAAGGAGAGGAAACTAACACAGCTAGGTCTGAACTGATGATGCCACTGACAAGGGTCTGTGGGATTCACTCTTTGGAGGCTTTGGAAACAAACTTTCAGCACAACATGGTGTGATTCATTAGAGAAGCTGGAGGAATAGATATGCTTTTCCCAGTTTTGAGGATTTTACATAAAACTTCTTGCTCTTCTGTATCAAATTTAGGTCTTTGACCAGAAGGCAAAGCAAAGCTACTATTTTGTGTGTGTGTGACAACAACCTAGGAAAAATCTACCTGCTTTTCTATTTACTATAAAATAACCTAACCTCAATGTCTTCTTAGTTAGGAGGGTCACAAGCTGGGCATGTCTTTAGCAGCCTACTTGATTTAAATGGGTCAATTCAAAGTGTATAAGAGGGTCCCTATGCAAACTCACTGACATCCTGCTACACTGTAAAAAGAAGAGAGAGAGAATGGGTGGGAAAAGGAGGCAAATTTTTACTGTTCCAGAAATAATAGAGGTGACCACAAATAGAACATATATGTGAGCAACCCTGTGGGATTATTTTCTAACACATAATTAGGAGTCAATTAGCGGACAATTATTTAGAGGAACAACACATAATTCATGGCTACTATGTTTGAGCATTTACTATGAGCCCAGCATCATGCTCTGTACAATGCGATTTATACACTAGCTCCTTTCAGCATCACTGTATCAGTCTCAGGTAATTCCCATTTCCTTGGATGAGACCCATAGACTCAGAAGGTGGGACCAAGCTCACACAGCTGTGTAATGGAGGAGCTCACATTCAAACCCAGAAGTTCCAAGTTCCAAAACCCAGGTCTCCACCTCTTCACTGACCTGAAAAGAAGTCCAAATAATGAAATGGATGTATTCTTTATAAAACAGTGCCACTCCAGTAACTAATCCAGGAAAGATGGTTTCTGGTTCTCTTAGATATCTTACTAATCTAAGAAGAAATTAAGTTTCTAGGGTCTTTCATTTTTTTAAATGTTTGCTTATTTTTGAGAGAGAGAACACAAATGGGAGGGACAGAGAGAGAGGGACACACAGAATCTGAAATAGACTCTAGGTTGTGAGCTGTCAGCACAGAGCCCGATGTAGGACTTGAATCCACAAATCATGACATCATGACCTGAGTCAAAGTCAAACGCTTAACTGACTGAGCTACCCAGGTGCCCCTAAGGTCTTTCATTCACAAGCAAAAGACAGAATACGGTAGAAATAGCAATTCTGGTTGGTAATGCTTTAATTGTAGAGATCACACAAGGGCTAAAGGTGTTATCCAACAGATGTGGAAGTGATAGATGAATCTGGTTCCACCTTCCTTTATTCTGTTTAGTAGGAAAGTCTGTGGAAAGGACACACTAAAGTGTGGGTTCTGGAGCATTCTCACAGTATCAATTACCTTGTAACTTATTTATGTATCCCCTCTACTTCCACAAATATTTTTTTGTTTTCAAAGACATCTTTAAGGGGTAGATGAGTTCAGAGAGGGGAAAAACCCATAAAACTATAAGAAATGGTTTGAAGGACCGGAGGGATAACAACTACTAACTATGAGCTTTAGAGCATGATTCTGAGTTCCCTGGTAGAGAATGGGGGGCAGACAGAAGCAATGTCACATCAGGATGACTTAAGGAAGGGGGTTGGGGAGCATTCTTGGAACCAGCAGTACCTGGAATCCACATTTCTCTTACAGCCCTGACCCTATCTTTTAGGTGAGTCATTTTGTCTACTGATATATTTGCAGAAATAGCTCCCATATACTATTTTGGTACTCTGGTCTACAGTCTCTACTGGCTTGGGTAAATGTGCTGCCCTCCAGGACTTGATATTCTTTTGCCCAACTGTAGGTCAAAACATCCTATTAAGATATTATCCAGTTCCAAAGGGATGAGGCAGGGGAAGGCACATGTTATATTCAAACTATTTTCCATTGTAGGCAGGGGCTCATGGGTTGGACCATTGCCATGCAGGTATGCTTGTCCAAAGGAAGGGAATTCTCCCTACCTCCACTCTTAGTTTGGTTGGCTGAAACTTTGGTTCTGCCATGAACTTAACATATTAATGTTGGAATGAAGCCTCTTCCTGTCTCTGAGTTGCTGCTGCTTCTGTAAAATGAAGAGTTGGACTCTGGTATCTCTAAAACCCACAGCCCAGCATATCTGCATTTGGAGCTACACAGAATGAGCACATCTTTGGACTACATGTCCTTGGTGGAAACTTACCCCATGGAACCAAATAGTGATTGTTTTTACAGAGCCAGGACTGGGGATTCATTCCCCAGGATGTCTAATGAGATGTATGTAAATAGCTCTCCCTGCCACCAGCCGTCTCAATTACAGAACAGGAGCTTTGCCAATTCACCTGACTTCTAGAAATTCACCTCTCTGGTCCAGCAAAACAGGCATTAAGAAGCCTATAAATAATCATCTTATTCCCACATCTCTGCAGTAGCAGAAAGGCCGGTGCTGCAAGCAAATAAATTGGCAATTCATAGACAATGCAAATGAATATTGAAGGGTGAAGCTTGCATGATGTATTTGGAAGTAAGCGGCAGGTTGTCTTTTGTGGGGTTTTTTTGTTGGAACAAAGGCAACCCTTTTTCCTTTCTTCACCCTGTTTCAATCTGTGGCTTTAATTCCTTTGCCACCATAAGGTCCACAGCTAAGCTCTCCATTTCACATGCTAAAGCTAAACTTTAAGAAGAAGAAAGAAACCCTTTGGGTCCCTGAGTGGGGGACCCTGTCATTTATCAGGAGCAGACATGAGCACCCTGTGCTATTAAGTTGCATGTATTGAATGATAAAGAAGCTGCTTTTGGTTCCCTTCAGTTTTCTTTCAAAACCAGGACCGATAGCCAGATTTGGCGGCTGGAGTGGGATCAGGAGACTGTTCTCATGAATTTTCATTAGCACCCTTTCTGTAATGTTTTAAGGACCCTCTGACTCTGTCTTTTTGATGAGGAAAAATTACTATAGACTTGGAGTTGTCTCATACTCGTCTTAGAAAATGACCTCTGCTTACTCTCTGTAAGACAGAAATGAATGCCACACTTCGCATTCAGTGCCACAGTAATTAATAATTTTACACATCTGAAACCAAATTAGGGCCAGAGCCTTCAGAGGTGACAAGCAGGATGCCTTCTGCAAGGTGAAAGGGGTACTTTTTTTTTTTAACCAGGAGAAAGAATAATTTAGAAATTTCCATAGGGACTGATACGGAGAATTGTCATCTTTTTGGTATAATAGCCAAGAGTAGGCTCTTTGCTCAGGGCTTTATCTGCAGCATCTCACTCAGTCCCTGCACACCTCAGGTGCTGGGCAGATGGGTACCATCATTACCACCAGATGTCCAATAAGAAAGGAAGACTCAGAGAACTCATATCCTTATTCAAGGTCATAGAGCCAGGGAATGGCAGAGCCAGAATCCATACTTGGGAGTGTCTTCACTCCATAGCTCATGTATTTATAGCATACAAAGTCTTGAGAAACACTAATGTTACTTAATGTCACTGGATTCAAAATAACATTAAATCATTTTTCAAATAGCCTTCTTTTCCTGATGCAGGATAAAAGATTCCCTCCCTTTAATGAATAAGCTGCATAGGCAGACATAGGCATTCAAATCAAAATAATGTAGGAAAGAACACAAAAACAAATAATTCACCATCTAATTAAGTCCTCAAATTTTCCATTTGAAGCCTAGATAATGATGTGGTATAATTATTATAAAAATAACAATCTATTATCACCACTATGAAATTACCAATTATTATAGGATTCATGTTGGCTTAGAACATTTCTCCTTATTAAAGTAGTACCCCTCATCCCCCCCTTTTTTTTACCTGTAGTAGAAAGAAATTTGTGTGGAAAATGACATAGGCTGTATTATATAATGAAGAAGAGATTTGGGAAGGAGGATGGTGAACAGTTGGATTCACTCAGCAATCACTTTTCACCGAAATGTCAATGCTGCTCATCTTCCCCAAAGAAAGACACATAAATCTGTTAAAAATGTAGTGGTGTAAAAGCATCTCATGCAAGTAAGGCAGGAAGGTGAGGGGGTGGGGGGAGGGTGGTGGTGGTGGTGGTGGTACTGCACTATCTGTGCATCTACTTTGTTCTGTATCTCCACTACCTTGAACCACTTAGCAAAACAAAACAAATACCCACCTCTCAACCAGGAGGCAGGAAATTTGTCTTGTTTGTTTAATGTTTATTTATTAGAGAGAGAGAGAGGGGAGGGATACAGGATTTGAAGCAGGCTATGTGCTGACAGTGGAGAGCCTGATGCAGGGCTTCAACCATGAGATCATGGCCTAAGCTGAAGTCAGATGCTTAGCTGACTGAGCCACCCAGGCACCCCAAAATTTGTCTTTTTTGAAAATATTTACCTAAAATGTTGGTTTTACCACCCTGGTCACATGCAATACACAGTTAAGTTGAAGAAAATCTTAATTTGATCAGAGGGAGTCACTTCCTTGCAGAGTGAGCCTGGCCTGATCAGCCAGACACACAATGCCCAGGGGCGGGCATGAAGAGAGTCAGTGCCGCCTTTGGTGTGTTCCATTAACCAAAGAGCAGGCCCCTCTGACTTTGAATGATAGGGAACTCTGGCATGAGGCTGAACAAATGCTATGAATACCACACTCTGCCTGTCACCAACTCCCAGAAGACTTATTTTTTATAATGTCAGTAAGCCCATCCCTTTGTAAGAAAGTACAGTTTGTATGAAGCTTAGCTTAACTAAATCTGAAGAACTGTAGGTATCTTTGAAGGAGGAAACGTCTGTGCTTTGGCTATTATGGGAAATTAGCCTCTTCTCTTTTTTTTTTTTTTTTTTTTTTTAGTTTATTTATTTTGAGAGAGAGAGAGCATGAGTGGGGCGGGGGGGGGAGAGAGAGAAGCCCAAGCAGACTCTGCAGTGTAAGCAGGGAAACTGATGCAAAGCTTGAATCCACGAACCTTGAGGTCATGACCAGAGCTGAAGTCACAAAGTCAGACACTAACCAACTGAGCCACCCAGGCTCTCCATAGGAAATCAGCCTCTTGATCCTCATTGTGTCCCAGGTGTCTATGTCTTTCCTTTCTCTATTAAGCACTTTACCTCCTTTCTACCTCCCCCACCAAACAACAACAAAACCCAACTATTTTCCTATAACAAACATAAAAAATAAAGTAGACATAGTTTATAACTTAAAATCATAGCCACATAAAAAAGAAAGGATTCTCACATTTCTTTCTTTCTCAGAACTTCCTCTGGGAGCTCCCAAATCACTTAGACTCAAAGGATAGAGAAAGATTATACATTGCTTTGGAGATCCTGCCATACAAATCAACTTTGTCCCAGTTTATTTCTAGGTTGGTTAGTGAGCAACTGGGGCATTATTATGAAATGTCAGATATGCCTAGTGAGCTTCAAAAGCCAAATCACTCCCCTCTTGTTGAAGTTCTCTTTTTGTAGGGCTAAATAAATAACACATATAATAATCTCAAGTAGACTTGAATACTTTTAATTTGTCCTCTTTCCTGCTACCTCCCCAATCCATTTCTTCCATGATCTACCTCATCTCCTTCAACAGCAGTGTCATCTGTTTAAGCCACTGATGGTCTTTCCATCCTCCCTTCCTCCCATTCCCCAGATCCAACCTGCAGCACATCATGTCTGTTGATTCCAAATCTCTGTCTATTCAACTCTATCTCACAGGCCACCATTATCTCTGGCCTAGAAGACTCCTAGGTAGTCTTCATTTTCACTCTTGTTCCCTCTACAATGCAAAGAGAAGGATTTTTTTTTTACTTTAAATTATATAACCCTCATGCTTAAAAATCTTTTATTGGTTTTCCATAATATCTACAGTAAATTCTAGACTCCTCATCATAGTCTACACTGCTTCTGCACATTCTGGCCCCTGTCTCCTTGCAGTTTCTCCAACAATTCAGTCTCTCTTCTGGTTGAGTTAGTTGGGCAAGGAGGTTCAGGTGGATGTACTATAAAAAAACTGTTTTCTGAGAAATGTAGAGGAAGAAAGAAAACAAAAGAGGATGCACCTGTTATTCCTAAGAGAAAGGAAGGGGCTGGTTCAAAGCTGACCAAGTAGGAGGCCATAGTCAGTCAGAGACACTGTGATTTGGAAGCAAGAAGGAGGAAACATAAGTTTTCTAGGCTGATTCTTGTAAGATGGGTGTCCATATCCACTTCGTCATACCTACTTGGGTTCTTCTTTTGGTCCATCAATATAGTCATACATCTATCCATTTAGCAAACTCTCATGGAACACTAACCATGGTCAGACAGAATGAAAAGCCGAGGAAACATTAGGACAAAAGAAGAATACAAATAGCACTTTGGACCCAACTAATCTAAAAGTGCATGCTCGTGATGCAGCACCGAGACTCAGGCCCTTTTCCTGTCTCAGCCCTTGAAAATGACTTCGAGAATACAGACTTTCCATGACTCCCTGATTAAACAGTTCAGCTGTGGACCTAAACTTCTTTAGCCTAGGAAAGTGTCTTTTTTTTGACTAAAAGAAACAAAAAAAAAAAAGGAGGGTTCACTAGAACCATTTACTGTCAGAGATTCTAAGCCCACACTCCTATTTATAATATATGCACACATGTACACATACCCTTCCCTCATCCCCCCCAAAATAATGAAGCAGAGAGAATATGCAGCTGGCTTTGTTGGGCATGGAGAACCAGGCGAAGGCTGTTGACAAAAACAAATTACAAGCATGTCTTTGGCCCCATGTGTACTGTGTGACACTAACAAGGCCCGTCAAAAAGTTGGATATTGGATCTGACAGGACTAAGTGGCCTGTGATGGCCTGAAAATAGACTGTGGCCCACCCAAGCAAACACACTGGAAGGAGGGAAAAAGCAGCCAGTGTGACAGTTGTGGAACATGGACCCTGTATGGACACAAAGACCTGTCTTTTTTCAT
This sequence comes from Puma concolor, assembly GCF_028749965.1. NCBI lineage: Eukaryota > Metazoa > Chordata > Mammalia > Carnivora > Felidae > Puma > Puma concolor. Next base: position 121,649,463 of record NC_141668.1, read on the forward strand.
TAGATCGGGAAACTGCTCATTAGATTTAAGTCTAAAACCAGGAGAGAAAAAGGAATAGAGAGATGTAATGTCCTGATAGATTTTAAACATATTTATGAGAGCTTAACCAAAAGACCTTCTGATTTAAAACAACCAACCAGATGCTCCCCAGACGATAACAAAATAAAATAGCTTATTTATGCAGGGACTGGGTGTGATAAATTCTGTGTCAACCTACTCCCAAATAGCAGGAGGCTTTGGACACTGAAAGGAAAATTGGGGTCAGATTGGGGAAGATTACCACCTGCAGAGGCTAAATGCAAAGTCTGATAGCTCAGTCATAAACGGGTCCACAGGGTTCATTTTCAATTCTCTTTCCCAGCAGCACATAGAACCTCTGCTGCTTTTTCCAGCATTACACTTAGGGAGCCAAGTTAAGACTGCATATCTTAAGACTCAGTGACTTGTAGATATTGGCTTGTCAATTAGGTTTCAGGGGTCTAGAAGACAGAGAATGTAGACTTCCTAAATCATTATTTCATTTTTTCAGGGGTTAGCAAGAAATTCACTTTCTGTAGACTCTGATCCATCTGTCTCAATTCAGAAAGTAGTCACTGGTTCTTGAGGCAAGGTCTGCATTATGTCTCTCACCTAATGTCATACAATAGTCATTTGGGGGGAACTTGAAAGGGAGAGCCAGCCTCGGAGAGGATGCAACCTTAGCAATATGGAACTTTGCTCCTCCTTTTTTTCCCTCTGTTTCAGGCTGAATCCCTAGCTGAACAGGGCTTCTGTAGAAAGGTGTATCTGCTGATGAGGCTGAGGGCAGCCCTGTGAATCTTACTGGAAATCCAGGCAGGAGGTGGTTCAGTGAGAAACTGAGCAAGGACCAAACCAGATTTTATTCTCTAGACTTGGCCCAGAAGGGAGACGAAAGCCCATGTGAATTCCTCTGGAATAAAGAAATATTTTTTCTTGTAAGCCAACAAAACTGTCTGGACTGCTTGTAGATTGGCAAAGTTGTTGGAGCAATTTTCTAGATAAGATGGGTCTGAAACTGCCTGGAAAAATCCAGATAATTGAGGCCAAATCAGTTTCTTTTTTTTTAATTTGTATTTAATTAATTAATTAATTAATATGAAATTTATTGTCAAACTGGTTTCCATACAACACCCAGTGCTCATCCCAACGGATGCCCTCCTCAATACCCATCACCCACTCTCCCCTCCCTCCCACCCTGTCATCAACCCTCAGTTCTCAGTTTTTAAGAGTCTCTTATGTTTTGGCTCCCTCAACTTTTTTTTTCTTCCCCTCCCCCATGGTCTTCTGTTAAGTTTTTCAGGATCCACATAAGAGTGAAAACCTATGGTACCTGTCTTTCTCTGTATGACTTATTTCACTTAGCATAACACTCTCCAGTTCCATCCACATTGCTACAAAAGGCTATATTTTATTTCTCATTGCCACGTAGTATTCCATGGTGTATATAAACCACAATTTCTTTATCCATTCATCAGTTGATGGACATTTAGGCTCTTTCCATGATTTGGCTATTGTTGACTGTGCATCAGCACTCCTGTATCCCTTGGGTAAATTCCTAGCAATGCTATTGCTGGGTCATAGGGTAGCTCTGTTTTTAAATTTTTGAGGAACCTCCACACTGTTTTCCAGAGCGGCTGCACCAGTTTGCATAACCAACGGTGCAAGAGGGTTCCCGTTTCTCCACATCCTCTCCAGGATCTATAGTCTCCTGATTTGTTCATTTTGGCCACTCTGACTGGCGTGAGGTGATATCTGAGTGTGGTTTTGATTTGTATTTCCCTGATGAGGGAGCGACACTGAGCATCTTTTCATGTGCCTGTTAGCCATCTGGATGTCTTCTTTAGAGAAGTGTCTATTCATGTTTTCTGCCCATTTCTTCACTGGATTATTTGTTTTTTGGGTGTGGAGTTTGGTGAGTTCTTTATAGATTTTGGATACTAGCCCTTTGTCCGATATGTCATTTGCGAGGCCAAATCAGTTTCTATGGTAAGTGATCAGGATAAATGGTTCACACTGTCATTTTCTCCAGCTGAAATTCCCAGGACTATCCTTTCAAAGACAGTGAAATGAAATAATATGTTGCAGTATTTAGCATGGTGAGGAATAAAGATTTAGGAATAAAGAATTGTTCCTCGGTTTCTGTACCTTTTAATATTCTGGGAACTTGTCTGGAAGGCAATTGAATTATTTAGGTAACTTGACAAAAGGAATAAAGAAAACTCATGTTACTTTCTGACATAATGTATATCAAATCGTGACCAGGAGATAACTGAAGGATTAGATCTGGGCTATTAAAATGGACCATTTCTGCAAATTATATTACCGGAAGATCTGTAGTCATAGAAACATGTTCAAGCACGTCTGTAGCTTCATCTGTATTCTATCTTGTGTTCTATCAGTATCCTGGCCAACATACATACTTAACTGTACTTGAGAATCATAATAAAGGTCATAATTGGTGTATATCAAATCTGACAATTTTCTCTTCAAGGCCCCATATAGAAAGATAAGACCATAGAGTGGCCCTGCCCCTTAGATGACCATCCAGTCACACTTCTCACATAGGAAGGATGTGGTAGAGAAGTGAACGTACTGCACCTACTGTCAGTGGGTAAATGGACTTGAAAAAGATATAGCCCTCTCTCTCTCTCTCTCTCTCATCAAAATGTAAAACAGCTAGGCACTGGGGTACAATGATTATAATGATGATAATGATATTAACAACCTCTTGCTTTTATGATTTATGATTTATAAAGTGCTTTTCACTTATATTATCTCTGACCCCTGCCACACAATCCTGCATGGTAAGTGTTATTAGCCTCATTTGACAGTCTTTAAAAAAAAAAAAAAAAAAGAGCAAGGCTTTAAGATGGACTCTGTAACCTGGTAGCCACCAGTGGCATGCATAACGTGTTTAAAAATCTCAAGATCTGGCCACCATTTCTCTACAGCTTTGTGGGGACAGACACCCTTAAACACAACATGGGTGCTTTTGTTTGTCACTATACTGTCCATATATACATAAATCATACACACACAATGTATGTTGATATAGATACCTACTGCGCCCTATCGTCCATGACTGCCCTGTTTCTTCACTAAGCTCCCTACCCAG